>NC_092718.1:188297249-189497249 GCF_047496885.1 Scyliorhinus torazame | reverse complement strand
GGTGCGTGATGTCTCGGATCGTGTTTTCGGGATCCTTAAGGGGGAGGGGGAGCAGCCCCAAGTCGTGGTCCACATAGGTACCAACGGCATAGGTAGGAAAAAGGATAGGGATGTAAGGCAGGAATTCAGGGAGCTAGGGTGGAAACTTAGATCTAGGACAAACAGAGTTATTATCTCTGGGTTGTTACCCGTGCCACGTGATAGCGAGATGAGGAATAGGGAAAGAGAGGAGTTGAACGTGTGGCTACAGGGATGGTGCAGGAGGGAGGGTTTCAGATTTCTGGATAATTGGGGCTCATTCTGGGGTCGGTGGGACCTCTACAAACGGGATGGTCTACACCTGGACCAGAGGGGTACCAATATCCTGGGGGGGGGGAAATTTGCTAATGCTCTTTGGGAGGGTTTAAACTAGTTCAGCAGGGGCTTGGGAACCTGAATTATAGCTCCAGTGTACAGGAGGTTGAGAGTAGTTAGGTCATGAGTAAGGTTTTAAAGTTGCAGGAGTGTACCGGCAGGCAGGAAGGTGGTTTACAGTGTGTCTTCTTCAATGCCAGGAGCATCCGGAATAAGGTGGGTGAACTTGCGGCATGGGTTGGTACCTGGGACTTTGATGTTGTGGCCATTTCGGAGACATGGATAGAGCAGGGACAGGAATGGTTGTTGCAGGTGCCGGGGTTTAGATATTTCAGTAAGCTCAGGGAAGGTGGTAAAAGAGGGGGAGGGGTGGCATTGTTAGTCAAGGACAGTATTACGGTGGCAGAAAGGACGTTTGATGAGGACTCGTCAATTGAGGTAGTATGGGCTGAGGTTAGAAACAGGAAAGGAGAGGTCACCTTGTTAGGAGTTTTCTATAGGCCTCCGAAAAGTTCCAGAGATGTAGAGGAAAGGATTGCAAACATGATTCTGGATAGGAGCGAAAGCAACAGGGTAGTTGTTATGGGGGACTTTAACTTTCCAAATATTGACTGGAAACGCTATAATTCGTGTACTTTAGATGGGTCAGTTTTTGTTCAATGTGTGCAGGAGGGTTTCCTGACACAGTATGTAGATAGGCCAACGAGAGGCGAGGCCATATTGGATTTGGTACTGGGTTATGAACCAGGACAGGTGTTTGATTTGGAGGTAGGTGAGCACTTTGGTGATATTGACCACAATTCGATTACGTTTACTTTAGTGATGGAAAGGGATATGTATATACCGCAGGGGAAGAGTTATATCTGGGGGAAAGGCAATTATGATGCGATAAAGCGAGACTTAGGATGCATCGGATGGAGAGGGAAACTGCAGGGGATGCGCACAATGGAAATGTGGAGCTTGTTCAAGGAACAGCTACTGCATGTCCTTGATAAGTATGTACCTGTCAGGCAGGGAGGAAGGTGTCGAGCAAGGGAACCGTGGTTTACTAAGGCAGTCGAAACACTTGTCAAGAGGAAGAAGGAGGCTTATGTAAAGATGAGACACGAAGGTTCAGTAAGGGCGCTCGAGAGTTACAAGTTAGCTAGGAAGGACCTAAAGAGAGAGCTAAGAAGAGCCAGGAGGGGACATGAGAAGTCTTTGGCAGGTAGGATCAAGGATAACCCTAAAGCTTTCTATAGATATGTCAGGAATAAAAGAATGACTAGGGTAAGAGTAGGGCCAGTCAAGGTCAGTAGTGGGAAGTTGTGCTTGGAGTCCGATGAGATAGGAGAGGTGCTAAATGAATATTCTTCGTCAGTATTCACACAGGAAAAAGACATTGTTGTCGAGGAGAATACTGAGATTCAGGCTACTAGACTAGAAGGTCTTGAGGTTCATAAGCAGGAGGTGTTAACAATTCTGGAAAGGGTGAAAATAAATAAGTCCCCTGGGCCGGATGGGATTTATCCTAGGATTCCCTGGGAAGCTAGGGAGGAGATTACTGAGCCTTTGGCTTTGATCTTTAAGTCATCTTTGCCAACAGGAATAGTGCCAGAAGACTGGAGGATAGCAAATGTTGTCCCCTTGTTCAAGAAGGGGAGTAGAGACAACCCCGGTAACTATACACCAGTGAGCCTTACTTCTGTTGTGGGCAAAATCTTGGAAAGGTTTATAAGAGATAGGGTGTACAATCATCTGGAAAGGAATAATTTGATTAGACATAGTCAACACGGTTTCGTGAAGGGTAGGTCGTGCCTCACAAACCTTATAGAGTTCTTTGAGAAGGTGACCAAACAGGTGGATGAGAGTAAAGCAGTTGATGTGGTGTATATGGATTTCAGTAAAGCGATTGATAAGGTTCCCCACGGTAGGCTACTGCAGAAAATACGGAAGCATGGGATTCAGGGAGATTTAGCAGTTTGGATCAGAAATTGGCTAGCTGGAAGAAGACAAAGGGTGGTGGTTGATGGGAAGTGTTCAGACTGGAGTCCAGTTACTAGTGGTGTACCACAAGGATCTGTTTTGGGGCCACTGCTGTTTGTCATTTTTATAAATGACCTGGAGGAGGGCGTAGAAGGACGGGTGAGTAGATTTGCAGATGACACTAAAGTGGTGGAGTTGTGGACAGTGCGGAAGGATGTTACAAGTTACAGAGGGACATAGATAAGCTGCAGCTCTGGGCTGAGAGATGGCAAATGGAGTTTAATGCAGAAAAGTGTGAGGTGATTCATTTTGGAAGGAATAACAGGAAGACAGAGTACTGGGCTAATGGTAAGATTCTTGGCAGTGTGGATGAGCAGAGAGATCTCGGTGTCCATGTACATAGATCCCTGAAAGTTACCACTCAGGTTGAGAGGGTTGTTAAGAAGGCGTACGGTGTGTTAGCTTTTATTGGTAGAGATATTGAGTTTCGGAGCAATGAGGTCATGTTGCAGCTGTACAAAACTCTGGTGCGGCCGCATTTGGAGCATTGCGTGCAATTCTGGTCACCGCATTATCGGAAGGATGTGGAAGCATTGGAAAGGGTGCAGAGGAGATTTACCAGAATGTTGCCTGGTATGGAGGGAAGTTCTTATGAGGAAAGGCTGAGGGACTTGAGGCTGTTTTCGTTAGAGAGAAGAAGGTTAAGAGGTGACTTAATTGAGGCACACAAGATGATCAGAGGATTGGATAGGGTGGACAGTGAGAGCTTTTTTCCTCGGATGGTGATGTTTAGCATGAGGAGACATAGCTTTAAATTGAGGGGAGATAGATATAAGACAGATGTCAGAGGTAGGTTCTTTACTCAGAGAGTAGTAAGGGTGTGGAATGCCCTGCCTGCAACAGTAGTGGACTCGCCAACACTAAGGGTATTCAAATGGTCATTGGATAGACATATGGATGATAAGGGAATAGTGTAGATGGGCTTTAGAGTGGTTTCACAGGTCGGTGCAACATCGAGGGCCGAAGGGCCTGTACTGCGCTGTAATGTTCTATGTTCTATGTTCTATAACTCGAGAATTCATCTTTATACTGCTTTATTCCAGAGTTAAGTTTCTTCTTTATAGGCTATTATCCAGAGGCCTTGGAACTCTGCACAGAGCTAATACTAGCACTGCTGTGTCCTGTCCTGGACTCTCCTGTGCAGCTCTCTCCAGCTGAATCAGCTGTGAGATCCTGGCCAGTAGGTGTTCTGTCTATTTGTGTCTCTGACCGTCTCTTTCTTGTATCAAAACGATTCATCTTCACAGTCCTCTTGCCTTGCTTGCTAGCAACTAGAAAATGGAAGAACCTCTCCTCCATGATTTGATGCCAAAAGTACATGACTGGAGGGGGCTTGAAGTCTAGTGTGCAAGCAGGAGCATGACCTACTCACTGCAGCTGCGTCCGGCTGGAAGACTGCACACAGCCTCATTTCCTTTTCATTTAAAAGGCGGGAGTCCTTGGCTCATTGGAGGAATCTGGCAGGATTTTCTGCCCCCCCCCCCTTGCAGCATGTTTTCTGCCGACGGAGAGTGTTTGATATTGGCTGCTGTTGGAATCTTTTTGTGCCACTGATCTCTCCGGTGTTTTGCACAACTCGCCTATCCAGGTAAATGCGAGGTGATGCATTTTGGAAGATCTAATTCAAGGGCGGACTGTAGGGTCAATGGAAGAGTCCTGGGGAAAATTGATGTACAGAGAGATCTGGGAGTTCAGGTCCATTGTACCCTGAAGGTGGCAACGCAGGTCGATAGAGTGGTCAAGAAGACATACAGCATTCTTGCCTTCATCGGATGGGGTATTGAGTATAAGAGTCGGCAGGTCATGTTACAATTGTATCGGACAGCAATTGTCAAGGGCAGCATGGTAGCATTGTGGATAGCACAATTGCTTCACAGCTCCAGGGTCCCAGGTTCGATTCCCGGCTTGGGTCACTGTCTGTGCGGAGTCTGCACATCCTCCCCGTGTGTGCGTGGGTTTCCTCCGGGCGCTCCGGTTTCCTCCCACAGTCCAAAGATGTGCAGGTTAGGTGGATTGGCCATGATAAATTGCCCGTAGTGTCCAAAATTGCCCTTAGTGTTGGGTGGGGTTACTGGGTTATGGGAATAGGGTGCAGGTGTTGACCTTGGGTAGGGTGCTCTTTCCAAGAGCCGGTGCAGACTCAATGGGCCGAATGGCCTCCTTCTGCACTGTAAATTCTATGATCTATGATGACTTTGGTTAGGCCACATTTGGAATACTGCGTGCAGTTCTGGTCGCCACATTACCAGAAGGATGTGGATGCTTTAGAGAGGGTGCAGTGGAGGTTCACCAGGATGTTGCCTGGTATGGAGGGTGCTAGCTATGAAGTAAGGTTGAGTAGATTAGGATTGTTTTCGTTGGAAAGACGGAGGTTGAGGGGGGACCTGATTGAGGTTGACAAAATTATGAGAGGTATGGACAGGGTGGATAGCAACAAGCTTTTTCCAAGAGTGGGGTGTCAATTACAAGGGGTCACGATTTCAAGGTGAGAGGGGGAAAGTTTAAGGGAGACGTGTGTGGAACGTTTTTTATGCAGAGGGTGGTGGGTGCCTGGAACGCCTTGCCAGCGGAGGTGGTAGAGGTGGGCACGATAGCGTCATTTAAGATGCATCTAGACAGATATATGAACGGGCGGGGAACAAAGGGAAGTAGATCCTTGGAAAATAGGTGACAGGTTTAGATAAAGGATCTGGATCGGCGCTGGCTGGGAGGGCCGAAGGGCCTGTTCCTGTGCTATAATTTTCTTTGTTCTTTTGTCTTTGTATCCCACCACCGGGAAATCAACCCTGGGGGTTGTGGGGTCATCTTTGGTGGGATCGGAAGATGCCTTTGGTGGGAAGAGCTGGCAGCTCCCATCCATAGAATACAAAACAATGGGAATTGTGATAAATCTTCATAAAATGCTTAATGGTTTCAACTTAAGTATTGCACCCAATTATGGGCACCACAGGAAATATAGAAAGGCTTTGGAGAGAATGCAGAAATAATTGATGAGAATGGAGCTTGTACAGTTCCAGCTTATAATATCACTGGAGGAGCTAAAGCAGATTTTTAAAAAATCATGTGACATCTTTAATTAGCTTTCACCAGGCTGCAGTTGAGTCTCTTGAAGAATCTTTAGATTCCATGAAGTAGGCTTTGTAGTCTTAAGTATATTAACAGCATATCTTTTTAACAACTCAGAGCAATGTACGTATTGCCAATTGAGGGTACAGGTATAGAGCTGACTCTAGTCTTGGTCGATAGCTCTATCTGTCCATCGCTCAACTGGCTCTAGATCACGTGGCTTCTTATTTCACTGTGCGGGTGCAACTATGCCGTCCAACACTTACTCTTTATTTACCAGACCCTGCTACGACATCTCTCACAGTCTCTCATCAGCCTTCATGGCTCGCTTAATGCCTGGGTGGGGGTAGGGACATCTGGAATGGACCTCAAGGGAGATGCAACACGAATGAGGCTTTTGATTATTTGTGTGTCAAAGAACAAAGAACAAAGAACAAAGAAATGTACAGCACAGGAACAGGCCCTTCGGCCCTCCAAGCCCGTGCCGACCATACTGCCCGACTGAAGTAACATAAAGATTTTCTTTACCTTAATGGGTTGAGTTGGCTGAATGCTTTGTCTAGCTGCCAGATGCTGCAAAGGCTGCAAAAGCTTGTAGCTGCATGGTTTGATGTTCTGGGTTAGCCTCTAATTTAATGATTGTTTGCAAAGGAGATGGTGTCATTGGCTCGAAGAAGCATCGATGCCTCGGAATTCTAGCTGAAGGTTCACCGTATCAAAGCGTCCCTGTCTCCCTGAATGTTCCTGTTGTCTGCCTCAATGTCCTCACCATGTGTGTCCCCAGGCTCTTCCTCTGGAGTCATGCTCCCTGGCCTATGGAACTGCCTCACTGTATTCAGCCTCCACCATGTCCCTCCTTCCCAGAGCCAGGTTGTACAGGGTGCAGCATGTGAGGGAGAGATGTTTTGGAGGATACTGCAATGTTCCCCCGGATCGGTCCAGGCATCTGAAACGAAACTTTAGCAATCCGATGGTTCTCTCCACCACAGGCCTTGCAAAGACATGACTTCTGCTGCATCGCCCCTTGGTCTCAGTTCCTGGGTTGGAGAGTGGGGTCAGCAGCCACAACTTCAAGAGACAGCCCTTGTTACCCAGGAACCATCCATCCAATTGTTCAGGAGCCATGAACAGTCTCGGTAATTGTGAGTGCCACAAGATGTAAGAATCGTGTAAGCTCCCTTGGTAACAGGCACAAACTGGGAGAATCTGTGTCCTGTGGTCACAGACAATCTGAACATTCACTGAGTGGAATCCCTTTCTGTTTGTGAAAGCTCCCGGCTCACTTGCTGTTGTCTTGATGGTCACACAAGTGCAGTAATTTTTAAAAATAAATTTAAAGTGTCCAATTATTTATTTTTTCCAATTAAGGGGCAATTTAGCGTGGCCAATCCACCAACCCTGCACATCCTTGTGTTGTTGGGATGAGGCGCACGCAGACCCGGGGAGAATGTGCAAACTCCACATGGATAGTGACCCGGGGCCAGGATCGAACCCAGGTCCTCGGTGCCGTGAGGCTAACCACTGTTCCACTTTGCCACCCTACTTGAATGCAATCTATTAGCTACCCTGGATATGGGGGAACCCAGCCATCACCACAAAACCGTGCACTCTTTCCACCTGGCTGCTCTCATCTGTCTGGTAGCAGATGAATGTGCAGACGTGTCTAAAGGTGGCATCAACCACTAATTCAACACAACTGTGTGCAGCTGATTGAGAGACACTGCACAGATCCCTCACTGAGCTCGGAGAACTGGAGGCGGAAAAGTCGAGGGACACTGGCGATCAAAGCCATTGGCATGGGGTGTCCACCAACGCAGTTGGAAATTATTTTGGGACCTATCATATCAAAAATTGCTGTCACTGTGCCCCTGGGGAGGGAGAGCCTCCTGCAGCACTGGACTTCTGACATTTGGAGGTAGTTGGAATGTTGTCGATACACTCTAGCCACTGGTTAATGGCATCCAGTATTTCCTCCCGCCTTGGCCTCCCTGCTGACTCTGTACCAACTGAATTGGTGCCTCTCTCCTTAAAGGTTTCTCCCTGGGACGCTGCCTGTGCCTGTGCCCACCTTGTCTCCTCTCCCTCCTGCAGCTCTCTTCTTCTTCAGAGGAGGTCCTGCAACAGAGTAGATCAGGGTCTTTCACATTGCGCATCGCCAGTTGCGGGTGGGTCACGGGCAGGTGTCGGGAGAGCCGTGGTGCGATCATGGTGGCATTCCCACGGTGGTCCCAATTGTGGGAGAAGTGCCCCACGGCCCCTGCTGGCATTTTTATTCTCAACCTGCCCCACCACCTTCAACAACTTGTGCACGTACACCCCATGTTTCTCTGTCCCTGCACCCTCTTTAAAATAGTTTACTTTTGACCATATATTGATTGAATGAAGTTTTCACAGAGCAGCACATTTAGGATTGTCAGATCCTCTTGCGCTCCAAGTGTAAACTGCACTGGCTGCCACACAACATAGTGTCACAAAATGACTCGGAGACTGTGCGAGCAGATGCACAGGCTCACAAGGGCAGCACTGGAGGTTGTTATTGGAGATTTTCCAGAAGTGGGAGGATGCTATGTACCACAAGGGAGGAAAATATCTCATCTTGCCTCCCTACCTCTTTCTCCTGGTGTTACTCTGTCTCTCCCTTGTCCAGACCAAGGAGAGCAGGATGTCCATGACCAAGGGCTCCCTTTCTCCTGGTGACTGTTCCATGTAAATGGGTCACAACAGCATTGAACCGAATTGGAAACAAAAATGTAAGTGTTTTGCACTGACAACACTACTACAATACAAAGGAGCCAATTAATCTTTTCAATTACCTAATATCTTTTGGAACATGCATATTTGATAACTGTTGAAAATAATTAAAGTAACACTGCCCTGCCGGCCTTCAGAATTGTCCAATCCCGCAGAACGTCAATGGACATTTTGGGCTGGGCCGTCGAATATCCGGTGGCAGGTCCTGCCACAAAGGGGCGGGAATTTTTTTTGATTTCATTTGATTTAGTGTTACATGTACCGAAGTCCAGTGAAAAGTATTTTTCTGCGGCTGAGGGAACGTATACAGTACGTACATAGTTGACAAAAGAATAATCAACAGGGAACATTGACAAATGGTACATCGACAAACAGTGATTGGTTACAGTGCAGAACAAGGGGCTAAACAAAGCGAATACTTGAGCAAGAGCAGCATAGGGCCTACATTACTGCAATGATGCTTTCACCCACTTTACATGATGTATGTGCTGTACATAGTGTACAGTGTATACATGTGCACCTAGCATGATGAATTGCTGATGCATTATGTGTGCATCTTGGGACCATACTTTCACTGTGAAGAATGGAGATTTCAGGCATTTTAAGGTCAATGCAATTTTTTTTACAGATCAACCAACCTTGAAAGATCCATTAATTTTGGCTGTAAATTAGCAAAAAATGATCGCTACCTATTCGGTGCTCCCATGATTTATTATGTATTCCAATGACAAAGTCCATGGTAACTTGGATGAGCCAATCTTTCTGCCTCGCTTGAAGAAAACTGGAATTTTCTAATTAATATCAGTTTGAGTAATTAGTTCAACTCGGATTTCGTTTCTAGTTTTTAATCAATAAAATAAGGAAAATTTGTGCAATAGCTAAATTAATTATGAGAAGGTGTTTACTGGTCACCCCCATGTTTTGCAATTTATTAGTTAATTGGAACTATTTTTCAAGTATTGAATACCAATGGGAGCAGTTTAAGGTAATATACTTTGTATTTAACTCAATGATTGCAAATTCAAAAATAAAACCTAAAAATGCTAGAAATACGCAGTAGATTATGACAGTATCTGGGAGAGAATCAAAGTTAATGGCCGGGATTCTCCGAGCCCGCGCCAGGTCGGAGAATCGCCGGGGGTGCAGGAAATTCCCGCCATGCCGCACCGACGCCGGGCCGCCGATTCTCTGGTCGCCGCGGCGCCGGTCGGGGGCCGCTGGAATAGGCCGCCACGGCGATTCTCCACGGGCGAACGGCTGAACTGCCGCCGGCGTGGTTTACATTTGGTACCACCCGGCAGGAGCTGGGAACCGCGGCCGCGGTGGCTGTCCTGGTGGGGGGCGGGGGGAATCTGACTCGGGGGGGGGGGGGCCTCAGCAGTGGCCAGGCCTGTGATTGAGGGCCAACGATCGGTGGGCCTTTGCGATCTGGAAGGGACCTACCTGCCTCCGTGCAGGCCCACTGTGTGGCTCCGCCATGTCGGCGGCACCCGCGGCAAAGTGGGCCACTGTGTGCATGCACGGCCGCGAGGTCTGGACAGCAGGGCCCCACCGGCAGCCAGAGCTGCGGGAAGCATGGCGGGGCCCTGCTAGCCCCCTGGAAAACGGAGAAGCACTCCGGACTTTCAAGGGAAAAGTCTGGAGTGATTCGTGCCCGTTTTCCAGCGGGCGTGGGGATTTAGTCTCCAAAAGGGAGAGTCCCGGCCAATGTTTCAGATCTGTGGAGCGGGATTCTCCAATCCCGGGGCAAAGTATTGACGCTGTTGTAAACGCCGGAGCGTTTTACGAATGCGTCTTCTGGCCCCTAGGGGATCAGCGATCCTGCACTGCTCAGGGGGCCAGCACGGCACTGAAGAGTCTGCTCCTGCTGCCGATACAGACGTCAGCATGGGCGGCGCGGGTCCGTGCATGCGCGTGTGTTGCCTTTCCAGCAGGATAAGCCCACCCACTGATCGGTAGGCTCCGGTCGTGGGCCGGGCACCGTGGAGGGCCTCCCCCCCCCCCCCCCCCCCCCCCCCCCGCCGAGATCCCGCCGGGTAGAACCACACAAGAATGACGCGGTGGGACTCGACCTAATTCGGCGGGCACTTGGTCCATCGCGCGGGGAGAATCGCCGGGGGCGTGGCATTCAGTGGCCCCCGACCGGCGCCACACTGACCGCTCCAGCGCCAATTGGCTGGTCGCCGGGGAATTGGCGGACCAGTGTCGTAGCGGCATCACGTGATTCACCCCCCCAACCCCCTCCCGGGCGATTCCCTGACCCAGAGCGGAACTGAGCAAAGATAACGATATAGGGCTACATTCTCCATCCTGGGGCGGCCCGGAATGCATTCCCGATGCGACAGGGAATCAGCGGGGGGGTGGGGGGGGGGGGGGGGGGGGGGGGGGCAAGGATCTAGTGTTGGGGAGGGGGTTCTCTTCCAGGGAAGGGGGTTGTAAATGGTATTTTGTTTGTGTGGATTTGTTATTTTATATTTTCTAAAATGAAAACTTTAATAAACATATTAAACAATGCCAGGGGTGCAGTATGTAGGGCAAAATGTTACGGGGAACGGCCAGGAGTAGGATTGGGAATGGGAAGGTGGGGGGCCATTCATGGGCAGAGGCTGCAATGCAGGCTGGGGCAACCATGTAGCCCGCCAATTTGGTTGGGTACACAGGTAATTGCCATTCTAACATCTCTGCCCTTTACGCAGAAAATAGATTTTGGTATCCAAACAGGAGTGCTTGACATCTGCCAAGCTGCCACAACCCTGGCGGGCAGCGTGAGGCTGTGTGAGCAGGAGCTGCGGGGGGGGAGGCCCTGCAGCAGCGGAGCCTGCCGTCAGAGTAAGAGGTGCAAGCCGGTGAGGATGGAGAGCCAGCCACCAGTAAAATGGGACAGGCCAGATGGGTAAGCAGCGGGCAGGCCACATGATGCATTTTGATAAGCAGCCTCACCTTCAAAAGCACCATCATAGAATTTACAGTGTAGAAGGAGGCCATTCGGCCCATCGCATCTGCATCGGCTCTTGGAAAGAGCACCCTACCCAAGGTTAACACCTCCACCCTATCCCCATACCCCAGTAACCCCACCCAACACTAAGTGCAATTTTGGACACTATGGGCAATTTATCATGGCCAATCCACCTAACCTGCACATCTTTGGACTGTGGGTGGAAACCGGAGCACCCGGAGGAAACCCACGCACACACAGGGAGGATGTGCAGACTCCGCACAGACAGTGACCCAAGCCGGAATCGAACCTGGGAACCTCGAGCTGTGAAGCAATTGTGCTACCCACAATGCTACCGTGCTGCCCAAGTGGTGCCCAGTCCACCAGTGGTGGACTGTCACATTCCGCCCAAAGAAGCAAAAGGAGTGCTGAGATCTGGTGTGCTGCTGACGAAAGCAAGAAAAAAAAATGAAAAAAGCAAAGGGAAGGAAAGAAAATGTGGCAGAGTTTATGGTCTGAAATAGGCCTGAAATGTTGGGCGTGATTCAGCGACAGCATTGCGCTTGGCCCAGATCCAGGCACCGGACGAATAGCAGGAGAGGACAAAATCGTGATTTGCGCCGGTTGCAAACATTTTGTGATTCGCCCAGCCTCCTCCCGATGCCGGTCCGGATCTCACCCATGTTGAGAATAGCATTACCCCGAACTTGCATTTTTTTAAATCTCACTAAGCCACGCGGGTGTCATTTAGTACTTCTTTTTGAAAACGGGATGCTGGCGCGATGGCTACTGGGGGTAAAGTGAGGAAGTGAGTAGCCCTCCTCACTGGAGCGTACCAGGTCAGGGGTCGCCCCTCGGCCGGGGTGGTGGGGCGGGGGGAGGGAGGGGTGGTGGTGGCGGTGAGTGGCTTTGTCTCTGTGAGGCCTTCAAGACATCTTTAAATTTTGTGGAGGTAACAGGGGTAACCACAGCTGCAGCTTTTCTGTCCTACTAGGACAGAGCCCTGCTGCAGCTTGTCTCCTGAAAGTCAATTTCACTTCCGTTGACTGTGAGCAGCCTCTAGCTTCACAGTTGAAGGCTATTTCAAAAGAGGGATTGGCCTTGTTAGTTGTGAGAGCACTTCACAGCTGCAGATTGTGTTTGCTGCCTGCTCCTGCTGGCGGCTGCTGTTGCTGTTTCCTTCGTTTTCTGTAGCCGGAAAGAAGGACAATTGTTTCTAAGATACCTGGGTCTTAGAAGACTGGGATCAGCGGGATGTATGATTCCAGAAGGCAATCCAGTTTGAAGCAAGAAGACGCGGCGGGACCTGGTGTGCGACATAGATTCAAATGGGCCACCTGTTAACGCTGTTGAAGAAATGCTTTGCAGATTGTTGATGTTTTTGTTGCTGATCTGATGAGTGCTGCATGTAACTGGCACATCACTGCGGGTTAAAAACGCTGAGGTCACGGATGTTCAACTGCACCTTGAGCACCAGTGGAATATGTGGATGCCAGGGTTTGGTTCCGGTGAGATTGGGTCGTGTGGGAGGGCCTGCACAGCTGCGGCTCCTGGACGGAGAATGGCACTGATATGTGGAACAAGTCACACATTGATGGTCAAATCATTTCTACGACAACGTTCTGGACATGATAACACATTCTCAGGCTTATTCTCCATTTCTGTTGAGGAACCTGCGAGGGGGGATATCGTGTGTATGGTTTCTGTTTGTGAAAATGAGCTGCTATAGCTTTGGCAGGAGCATTTCCGGCACAGTCATCCTGCACACACACACTCATCGCTCTCGCACACACATCTCTCACACGTTCACCTCTCACGCACTCTCCTCTCTCCGCACATTCTCCACTTACTTTCCCAATGCACAAACCTTCCCGTTCCTTTTTTGGGGCGCAAACACCATCCACTCATGGCAGAACCCACTCTCACTGCCTTCGTGGACCCCGCTCTCAACCCTTTTGCAGGCCCTGCTCTTAACCCCCTCACAGGCCCCACAATTGCCAGCTCACAGGCCCACTCCCCTGCCCCCCCCCCCCCCCATCACAAGTCCCGCTCGCAGGCCCAGCCATCCTCCCTTACATGCCCCACACTTTGCCACTTCACAGGGCCCGCTTACCCCCATCACAGGCCCCATTCTTAACCCCCTCGCAGGTCCCGCTCTCAACCCCCTCAATTTTTCATAACCTGCCCAGTACCAAGTTGACAGGCATGTGACCTCAGAGTTCATGGAACAACCTGTGTGCAATTCTCCCATCGGGTGACTACATCCTGACACCGGAGTAAAAACCGCAGTGTTTCACTCCGACGTCGGAGGCCGTTTCCAGCCCCCTATTCTCCCGCCCCCGGGGGGCTAGGAGCGGCGCCACGCCATTTACACACGCCGGGCCTTAGCGCCATGTAAAAGCACCGCCGTGTAAATAACGCGACCGATGCCGCGTAAATGACGTCACCTGCGCATGCACGGATTGGCTGGCGCCAACCTGCGCATGCGCGGTTGCCGTCCTCCCCGCGGCCGCCCCGCAAGAAGATGACGGATCGATCTTGAGGGGCAGCGGAGGAAAGGAGATCCTCCTTCAGAGGATCTCCTTTCGAGCCCCCCACCCGGTGCAGGAACCCCCCTTGCCCCCCACAGGCCGCCCTCCCCCCAGCGATCCCGCGCTGTTCCCGCCGACAGCGACCAGGTGTGGTTGGCGCCAGCGGGAACCTTTCGTGTTGGGCAGGCCGCTTGGCCCATCCGGGCCGGAGAATCGCCGCTCGCCCATTACCAACGGCAAGCGCCGATTCTCCCAGCGGCCAGCCGTGATTCGCGCCGCGCCGGTTTGGTGGGTGGGAGAATCGCGTGCGGGCGTTGGGACGGCGTGGCAGGACTCGCGCGGCGCCCGGGCGATTCTCCCACCCGGCGTGGCGGGGGAGAATTCCGCCCCCTTTCTCCGCTAGTCTTAAGCTCCTTCTGTAAGTTTAATTACATCAAATTTAAATCATGTTTTTGGTGATTTTATAAGACCTTCATATTAACTGATTCTTTGAAATTAGGTTTAAATTTTAAAACATTGTTTTTTCCCAAGCCAAATTTCACATTCCTATCCATACAGTCCCTTTCCAGGGAGATTGTTATTCCCAATTGTCACAATGCTGGGCATTTTACAGTTTTGAAGCTTGTTCTATAGGATGGGATTTTTTTTAAAAGGCAGCAAGATAATTTCTTTCCAGTGAAGAATAGTATTACTTTTATAAGCATTGTTATATGCTAATAGTTATCAAAAGAAATAGATCAGAGTGAAGGATTATCTCTGCAAGACTTGATAGCGGATTACAATTGCTATGGAGCCTGCGAGAAAAGCAATTGTCCTGCAAATAGGAATGACTTAGTGGCAGTCCTGCTGGGTTGCAGTTGCTTTCAGCTAATATCTGTTCAACTCAACCCTGCTGCCTTCCCTTCCAGGATTCACAACACGCACAGACTCTGTGTAAGCGACTTTATGAACTGAATAATAATTAACAATTCTGAACAGATGATTGCAATTTGCCCATAATTTAGTTTGTTCTCCTTTACTCCACCGTTTCAATCTCTTAGCTCTGTTATCCCTGGCTGTGACATGCCCTCATAATAAATCTCAAACTCTCTAATAAAGAGAGACGTAACATGACAATGCCTGCATATAATTGAGGGAGTAGAGGAGTCAACAATGCAGCTGACTGGTTCCGGCCTGGTGCTATAGGCTTCACTTCATTCGTGTCTATGGGAACAGATTGAGTGTCTTGTTTTGCTACATCGCTATCCCTCAGCGTACTCATTTCGCAGGCACATCATATAAGTTTGCATATGCGTGCATATATGTCACTGCAGATAACATGCAAAAAACTTGTTAAATGTGGGCAGAACAAGCATTCAGGGCAGACATCGGAATAGGAATAGATCAAACTGTTAAATGTACATTTGTTCTTATGTGCACATAAAATTCATCCTTGAGAGGGTCTATTTGCAAATGAATCAATCTCGAGTGCAGAATTCTTGTCTGCTAGGATTTCTGGAAAATTTCAGTATGCTCTAATTGTTGCGTGTTCGTAAAAATAATTCACTTCCTTAGAGCAGAAGGCAATTTGACACGAAACAGTCAAAATTGTTTGCTTCCTATTCCCAATAATCAAAGATTGGCATCGAGACAACACTATCCAATGTTTGAAGCTATTGATATTCCTTTCTCATCGGCACATGGAGAGACGACTGAAAATAATGCTATTATCTTTTGCTAGCTGATCCCTGAGCTGAAAGCATTAACGGAAGTAGCATGACACTGAGGTAAGCACATAGTGGGGGGCGAGATAGAAAGTGTAAATAGGTGTTTTCTTGTATAATACTGTTTAAACAACATTGTGTATCTGGCAAGCATTTTCTGTGCAAAAAGTGAAATGCTGGACATTTGAATAAAAATAGAAAGTGCCGGAAATTCTCAGCAGGGTATTGGTGGAGAGAAAAACTGAGTTAACGTTTCAGATCAATGGCCTTGTATCAGTTCAGCTGAATGGTCATCAACCTCGAATGTTGGCCAGGACTTTATCAGCACACCACGAGTTCCAATGTTTAGACTAAATATGGGCCCTGAGCTCGTGTGGGTGAACAGCAGGACTGCAGTGGAAGTTTTTATAGTGACAGACAATTAAGAAGCTGCTGTCTGAATGGCTGTCCCTGTATGGCTGGCAGCTTCCCTCCCCAAGCTGCAGGCCCAATCAGAGAGTTGACAGGTGCTTGCTCCTGAGGTTACGAAGAACAGGAAGGGATGCGTCCATGTTGAGGTGCCCTTAAAGGGCCGGTATGAAAGTCATTAATAGTTGGCTGGGACCAAGCAGGCATGAGCCCCTGGCCCCCGGCGATCGGAGCACTGGATCCACCTGTGGCAGGGTCAGAGAAATGGGCAAGACCATTTTCACCAGGGAGGGGCCGGGTACAATCCTCAGGCCATGGACCGTCTGGAAAGGAAGGCCCCTTGAAGGAACCACCAGGAGACTGCTTTGATGTAGCTGGGGATATGAAAGGCTTTGTTTCGCAAGGAAGAGAGGTAGTGGAGGGTGTCATAATATACACCAGTATATCATGGTGCAGACACACACTGATGGATGCACAGTGGGACCAATCAACATACGCAACACCGCAGCCAATCACCAGTGAGAGCACACGCACTATAAAGACAGAGGGCATCAGAGTTCCCGCTCATTCTGGATGAGGGCTGCCATTTTGCATGCTTTTCGTGGACTCTTGCGCTTGTATGAATCAAACGAGCGGACGGCGACATGGAGGAACGTAATGCGCAGGCACGCACCACGCACGACCGCACCGCATATGCGCGATGGCGCAGCGAATGTGCTGATGTCACGACGTGCAGCAACTGTGGCGCCGCCCATTTAAAGCGTCAATGCCCCGCAAAATCTCGACAATGCCTATGATGTGGAAGACTTGGCCACTATGCTGCCTGCTGTCGAGCAGCTCAGCCTTCCAATTCATATCGCTTCAGCCAGCCTCGCAGGAATGTTCGGGCAATTCAACCCACGGTCACCGAGTCCGAATCCGACCTCCCACACAGCAGTGACACCGCGGACCCGAAAGCGACTTTTCGAGTCGGTGTCGTAACGAAAAACAGGCTGTCCCCGAAGCAAAGACACCAGCCGCTGTCGGTATACAGCATCGATCCAGACGGTGAGTGGTGTGCCACCCTGACGGTCAACCGGTCCCAAATACGATTCCGCCTGGACACTGGTGCCTCCACCAATCTCATGGCGTGGTCTGCTTTCCAAAGCCTTTGTGTCAAACCAACCATTCTTCCATCGGCCTGCCAGCTATTGGACTACAATGGCAACAAATGGCTACCGGCTCATGCCAACTCGAAGTGACGCACAAGTCACGAAAAGCCATCCTTCCTTTCGAGATCGTGGTCTCCTCGAAGGACTCTCTGCTTGGCACACAGGCGTGCAAGCTGCTAATCCTCGTTCAAAGAGTTCACTCTCTCGCTCCTGATGACACGTCTGCCTTCCAGGATGCTGACTTCAGGGCGCAACTCAACGCCATCATCAACCAGCACCGCGACGTCTTCGAAGGCATGGGCACGCTCCCATATATTTACAAGGTCCTACTCACACAGAACGCCACGCCTGTGGTGCATGCACCTCGCAGAGTCCCAGCACCCCTCAAGGACTGCCTCAAGCAGCAGCTGCAGGACCTCCAAGACCAAGGATTGATCTCCAGAGTTACAGAACCAACCGACTGGGTCAGTTCCATGGTGTGTGTAAAAAAGCCTTCCGGCGAGCTCAAAATCTGCATTGATCCAAAGAATCTGAATCGCAACATACTAAGGGAGCATTACCCAATCCCCAAGAGCGAAGAGATCACATGCGAGATGGCTCGCGCCAAGCTCTTCACCAAACTTGACGCCTCGAAAGGATTCTGGCAAATTCAACTAGACAGATCCAGCAGGAAACTGTGTACAATTAACACCCCTTTTGGCAGATATTGTTACAACAGGATGCCGTTTGGGATCATATCGGCATCAGAAGTATTCCACAGGATCATGGAACAAATGATGGAAGGCATTGAAGGTGTTCGCGTCTATGTCGACGACATAACATTTGGTCCACCACCCCGCAGGAGCATGTCAGTCTCCTCCAGCGCGTGTTCAAGCGCATACGGGAGCAGGGCCTATGCCTCAACAGGGCCAAATGCTCCTTCGGCCAGATGGAACTCAAGTTCCTAGGGGACCACATCTCCCAGTTGGGTGTGCAGCCGGATGTGGACAAGGTGGCTGCCATCACAGCCATGAAAAAGCCAGAGGACAAGAAGGCGGTCCTCCGATTTCTGGGCATGGTCAACTTCCAAGGGAAGTTCATCCCTATCCTCGCCTCTCACACCACAGCTCTCAGGAACCTGGTCAGGAAGACGACAGACTTCCAATAGCTTCTTACCCATGAGAGCGAATGGAGAGAACTTAAAACCAAACTTACCACGGCCCCGGTATTGGCCTTTTTTGATCCAGCGAAAGAGACAAAAATTTTGACCGATGCCAACCAATCTGGCATTGGGGCAGTGCTCCTGCAACGCGATGAGGCCTCATCATGGGCCCCCATTGCATATGCGTCACGCGCCATGACCCCCACGGAACAGCGCTACGTGCAGATAGAAAAGGAGTGCCTAGGCCTGTTGACCGGTGTCGTCAAGTTTCATGATTATGTGTACGGCCTTCCCCAATTCACCGTCGAGACCGACCATCGCTAGCTGGTCAATATAATACAAAAAGACTTGAACGACATGACGCCTCGCCTCCAGCGCATTCTGCTCAAACTCCAGCGATACGACTTCCAGCTCGTATACACCCCGGGCAAAGACCTGATCATAGCCGACGCTCTGTCCAGGGCAGTCAACACCCCGTGTGACCCAGCGGGATTTGTCTGCCAGGTTGACGCCCATGTGGCCTTCGTGGCCTCCAATCTACCGGCCACGGATGACGCCTCGTCCAAATTCGCCGCAAGGCTGTGGCTGACCCCCTGCTACAGCGTGTCATGCGCCACCTAACAGACGGGTGGCTCAAGGGCCAATGCCCGCAGTTCTACAACATCAGAGATGATCTGGCGGTAGTCGATGGTGTCCTCCTGAAGCTGGACTGCATTGTTATCCCTCCCACAGCATGCGCCAGCTTGTCTTGGAACAGCTACACGAGGGCCAGAGGGCCATCTTGGCATGGAGAAGTGCCGCCGACGGGCCCGAGAGGCTGTGTACTGGCCCGGCATCAATGACGACATCGCCAACACAGTGCTCAACTGCCCCACCTGTCAGCAGTTCCAGCCGGCCCAACCACGTGAGACCCTACAGCCCCATGAGTTGGTCACGGCCCCTTGGTCCAAGGTCGGCATCGACCTGTTCCACACGCTAGGCAGGGATTATGTTCTGATTGTAGACTATTTTTCAACCTACCCGGAGGTGGTACGTTTGCACGACATCACATCGTCTGCAGTCATCCGTGCCTGTAAGGACACCTTTGCTCGTCACGGCATCCCACTCACTGTGATGTTGGACAATGGCCCCTCCTTCGCAAGCCAGGAATGGTCCAACTTTGCCAGGAGGTAGAACTTTGTGCATGTGACATCCAGTCCCCTGTACCCCCAATCCAATGGCAAAGCGGAGAAGGGCGTCCACATCATCAAACGGCTCCTCTGCAAGGCTGCCAATGCAGGATCCGACTTCTCCCTCGCCTTGCTGGCCTATCGTTCGGCCCCACTCTCCACAGGCCTGTCGCCAGCTCAGCTGCTCATGGGTCGCACCTTCAGGACCACGGTGCCATCCATTCATGTCCCAGACCTCGACCACGTTCCAGTCCTTCTATGATTACAACTGACTCGTGTACAGCACAAGGCGGCTCATGACTCCCGTGCAGCTGATCTTCCAGCTCTGGCTCCAGATCACATCATGACAACATCCGCATCCATCTTCCGGATGGTGGGTAGTCTGCAACTGCTGTGGTTCTTCGGCAGGTGGCTCCCCGCTCGTTCCTGGTTCGTCTACCGGATGGTTCCATTCTGTGCTGTAATCGACGTGCCCTTCGTCTCGTTCCATGCTCGCTATGCGATCCTCCGCCAGTGCCACGCCCTCCTGTTGTCCCTGACCTGGACTATGCGGAGATTTCGGTTACTCTGCATCCTCCTCACTCTGACGCATCCAGCCCGCTCCTCAGCTGGTGGCTCCTGACCCACCCTTGAGGCGGTCAACCAGAATTCGTCGCCCACATCAGAGACTTAATTTGTGAACTTTGTGCACTAATGGACTCTCTGGTCTGTTCTGTTCTTCCGTTTAATCATTCAAGTGGTTTGTACATTGTGTTCATCTCATTATTTGTGTGACACACTGTTTTTTCTGCACCAGGCACCTTCCCATGTAAATAGCTTAGTTTTATGTGCATAGTCCTGTAAATATTTCGCACACACGTAGTCAGGAACATTCATCACACACTATTTATTGCCACGCAGGCACATTTTTTAAAGAAGGGGGGATGTCATAATATACACCAGTATATCATGGTGCAGACACGCACTGATGGACACACAGTGGGACCAATCAACATACGCAACACCGCAGCCAATCACCAGTGAGAGCACACGCACTATAAAGACAGGGGGCATCAGAGTTCCCGCTCATTCGAGTAGCAGCTAGCTAGGAGCACAGAGCTCACAGCCTGCAACACAGACATTCACCATGTGCTGAGTGCATCAACTGGTTAGGACAAGGCAAAGGTCTTTAGTTAAAGCTGGTATCGTATTTACCCACAGTTCAAGTATGTTTAAATAATTAACCTTTTCATAAAATAGTGTTGCACTACTTCAAGTGTTGTGACCTGTATGTGATCCAGAACACCCAACACATCAGAGGGAAAAGTGGAGAACTAAGAATGGGAGCCGGCATAGATGAGTGCCGGTACTAAGATAGTGTACAGTAGAGAATGTCAACTTGAAATGTAAGGGAGGAATATAACCATCCTGTAGTGGGAAGTAGTATTGTTCAACATTGAACAAGAGAAGAGCAAAGGTTTGTATTGGGTTGAAGGGATGCTGGTGCCAGGTTGGGACGGAGAGGTAGAAGAGTGCCAGCGTGAGCCGGGATATTCGAAAGAGAAGAATGTATCTCCAGAAACAGAGTCGGAAGTTGGACATTGGTCATTGCATGAGGCTGGAGGAAGGTGCACATCCATGTGAATGCGAACCATTGAGCAATTTGACAATGAAGTGTTGCAGTTACGGTGTCTTTTGGGGAAGTGGCTCTGTTGTAAACCAGACTGTCAATTTGTTTCGCTGTTTTGTTCAAGGTGAACCATCTACAAAATGTAAAATATACGATGGTAAAATATACTAAATTAACTAGAATATATAATTTTAATGTAAAAACATTTTTCTTTTGTTCCTGGGCTGTGTTGTTCTTTGTTCTGTGTTCTTTTGCTCTTTTCTGGAGCCGATGACCATGGGCTCAGCTACAAATATAGCACAAATTTGCACAGACAGCAGGTACTTTACCCTGAAGGGAAGGGGCCAATGATCAATCGGGTTAGGGATCAATTCTGGCATTTTCTCACTGTAACTTCTTTCGTCTGAAATGGAAAATCTTTTTTTTCACTTAGACATAGTTTTGTTTGCAGTTCCTGGAGGAAGATTCTTGAAAATGCAAAATATTATTTGCAAGTGGCAGGTCAAGGGCATTTCTTTCAATAGCATTCAGTGGAGGGGAAATTATTTGATAATAATCTTGATGTGGAGCTGGGAGAGCCATGAGTTCTCCTCCTGGCTCTCAACTGAAGCTTTTTTAATGTTTTCATTTTCTCAAGGGATGTGGCCATCACAGACAATTGTTTGTTGACAGTCCCTAGCTGCCCTTGAGATCACATCCTTGAACTGCTTCGATCAGTCCATGTGGTGTAGGTACACGCACACTGCTATTGCAAAGGGTGTCCTCGGGTATTGATCCAGCAACAATGGAGAAATGACATTAACCTTCCAAGTCAGGACGGTATGTGATTTGGAGGAAAACTTGCAGATGGTGGTGTTTCCATGGGTTTGCTGCCCTTGTTCTTGAGGCACGATCAATTGGACAAAGACAATAGTTGAATCCACCTGAGGCTTTATTGCTATCAGGGGTGAAATTCTCTCCAAAAGGCGCAATGTCCGGTGACTGGCGGCCAAAACGGCGCCAATCAGACGGGCATCGCGCCGCCCCAAAGGTGCCCCAACATTGAGGGGCTAGGCCGGCGCCGGAGGGTTTTCCGCCCCGCCAGCTGGCGGAAACGGCGTTTGTTGCCCCGCCAGCTGGCGCGGAAATGACATGTCGGGGCGGCACATGCGCGGGAGCGTCAGCGGCCGCTGACAGTTTCCCGCGCATGCGCAGTGGGGAGAGTCTCTTCCGCCTCCGCCATGGTGGAGACCGTGGCGGAGGCAGAAGGGAAAGAGTGCCCCCACGGCACAGGCCCGCCCGCGGATCGGTGGGCCCTGTTCACGGGCCAGGCCACCGTGGGGGCACCCCCCGGGGCCAGATCGCCCCGCGCCCCCCCCAGGACCCCGGAGCCCGCCCACGCCACCTTGTCCCACCGGTAAATAGGTACTCTAATTTACGCCGGCGGGCAGGCAATTTCTCGGCGGGACTTCGCCCCATCCGGACCGGAGACTCGAGCGGGGGGTCCCGCCAACCGGCGCGGCCCGATTCCCGCCCCCGCCGAATTTCCGGTACCGGAGACTTCGGCAACCGGCGGGGGCGGGACCCCGCTGAGGGGTCGGAGAATGACGCCCCAGATGTGTGGCCTCCCACTGCAGTTGGCAAAATGGCTGTTAGCTGGAGGACACGCATATTTATACCCCGCCTCCTGGGCGGAGCCAGCAGGCAGGGACTACCGGCGAACCTGTAGTACAGGTCCTATCGTACAACACCTAATACAGGTTCAACAGTGGTTTACCACATTCACCCCCTGTTAAAAATTTAGTCCAGCGGGGGAGGTGGCTAACTATATACAACAATGAGTTAATATTTACAAGATTTGAGCAAACAAATGTCCTTTGATGTCCGGTGGACCGGTCAGAGGTTTAGCCGGTCCGGGGCCTTGATGTTCCTCTGGGAGCGACGCAGTGGTGTCGGCGATGTTGGTGCTGATCTGGTCGAAGGTGACTCCGGGAGCATGCCGAAATCCTCTTCACCGTCGGGAGTGGGCAGAGGGGGGACGGACAGTCCTGGGTGTGGGGGGGGGGGCGGTGCTGTTGTGAGCGACGGGGGAGGGAAGGGCGGTGCCGGGGCGAAGGGGGTGGTGAGGGGGTGGAACCAGCTGGTGCCAGGTCCCTGAGGGAGATAGTATCCTGGCAGCTGTTGGGGAACGCCATGTAGGTGTACTGGCAGTTTGCGTGGAGCAAGTGCACCCTCTCCACCAATGGGTCCGCCTTGTGGGTGCCGGATGTGCTTACGGAGAAGCATGGTTTCCGGAGCTGTGAGCCAAGTTGGCAGCGACGCCCCGGATGTGGACTTCCCGGGGAAGGCAAAAAGAGGTTCATGGGGTGTATTGTTAGTGGCAGTGCAGAGTAATGAGTGAATGGAGTGGAGTGCATCAGGGTGGACCTCCTGCCAGCGGGAGGCCGGGAGGTTTCTGGACCGTAGGGCCAGCTGGACGGCCCTCCATACCGTCCCATTCTCCCTTTCTACTGTCCGTCATTCTCCCTTTCTACTGTCCGTTTTCCCGGGGGTTATAGCTGGTTGTCCTGCTGGAGGCGATACCCCTGCTGAGCAGGAGCTGACGCAGCACATCACTCATGAATGAGGATCCCCTGTCACTGTGGATGTAGGTGGGGAAACCGAACAATGTGAAAATTGTGTTGAGGGCTTTAATGACGGTGGCAGACGTCATGTCGGGGCATGGGATGGCAAAGGGGAACCTGGAGTATTCGGCGATCACACTGAGGAAATATGTGTGACGGTCGGTGGAGGGGAGGGGGCCTTTGAATTCCATGCTGAGGCGTTCAAAGGGGCGGGAGGCCTTCACCAGGCGCGTGCGGTCCGGCCGGCCGCACAGACCTGGCAGTCCCTGGTGATTGTCCTTACTTCCTCGATGGAGTAGGGCAGATTTTGTGCCTTAATGAAGTGGTACAACCGTGTGACTCCTGGGTGACAAAGGTTGTCGTGCAGGGTCCGGAGTCGGTCTACCTGTGCACTGGCACATGTAACTCGTGATAGGGCGTCTGGGGGTTTGTTGAGTTTGCCGGGGCGATACATAATCTCGTAATTATAGGTGGAGAGTTCGATTCTCCACCGCAAGATTTTATCATTTTTGATCTTGCCTCGCTGTGTGTTGTTGAACATGAAGGCTATAGACCGTTGGTCAGTGAGGAGAGTGAATCTCTTGCCGGCCAGGTAATGCCTCCAATGCCGCACAGCTTCAACGATAGCTTGGGCCTCCTTTTCGACGGATGAGTGACGAATTTCTGAGGCATGAAGGGTGTGGAAGAAGAATGCCACGGGCCTGCCTGCCTGACTGAGGGTGGCGACAAGGGCGATGTCTGATGCGTCACTTTCTACTTGGTAGGGCAGTGTTTCATCTACAGCGTGCATTGTGGCTTTGGCAATATCAACTCTGATCTGGGCGAAGGCCTGTTGGGCCTCGGCTGTCAGAGGAAACTGGGTGGACTGTATGAGTGGGCGGGCCTTGTCCACATAGTTTGGGACCCACTGAGCATAATACGAAAAGAACCCCAGGCAGTGTTTGGGGGCCTTGAGGCAGGGAGGGGGAGCTCCATGAGGGGGAGCATGTGGTCAGGATCGGGCCCCAGGACTCCGTTCTGGACCACATAGCCGAGGATGGCTAAGCGGTTCGTGCTGAACACGCACTTTTCCTTGTTGTAAGTGAGATTTAGGAGAGTAGCGGTGTGGAGAAATTTAGCAAGGTTGGCATCATGGTCCTGCTGATCATGGCCACAGATGGTGACGTTGTCTAGGTACGGAAAGGTGGCCCGCAACCCATACCGGTCGACTATTCGGTCCATCTCCCTTTGGAAGACCTAGACCCTGTTTGTGATGCCGAAGGGGACCCTAACGAAGTGGTATAGGCGGCAGTCTGCCTCGAAGGCGGTGTATGGACTATACGGATGGGGAACTGGTGGTAGGCGGATTTCAGGTCTACCGTTGAGAAGACCCGGTACTACGCAATCCAGTTAACCATGTCAGATATGCTTGGGAGGGGATACGCGTCGAGCAGTGTGTACCGGTTGATGGTCTGGCTGTAGTCCACAACCATTCGGTGTTTCTCCCCAGTTTTAACCACTATCACGTGAGCTCTCCAGCGGCTGTTGCTGGTCTCGATGATGCCTTCCCGAAGCAGCCGCTGGACTTCGGACCTGATGAAGGTCTTGTCCTGGGTGCTGTACCGTCTGCCCCTGGTGGCGATGGGTTTGCAATCTGGAGTTAGATTGGCAAAGAGGGAAGGTGGGTCGACCTTTATGGTCGCGAGGCCGCACACAGTAAGGGGTGGTAAGGGCCCGCCGAATTTCAGGATTAGGCTCTGGAGGTACACTGGAAGTCCAGGCCAAGGATTAGTGCAGCACAGAGGTTAGGGAGGACGTAGAGGCGGAAGCCGGTGAATTCTACACCCTGGACCATGAGCGTGACCGTACAGTAACCCCCGGATCGCTACGCAATTGGATCCGGAGACCAGGGAGATTGTTTTAGTTGGCGGGGTGTATCGTGAGGGAGCAGCGCCTTACCATATCCGGGTGTATGAAGCTTTCGGTGCTCCCGGAGTCCAGCAGGCAGGAGGTTACATGTCCGTCGACTTTCACGCTGGTGGATGCGTTGGTCAGGTTATGCGGACGAGACTGGTCGATTGACATGGAGGCGAGTCTTGGTTGGTCGTCGGGTAATTGGGCGGCTGGTGAGCCCGGATCCTGGAACGCTGGTGGTGCCCATGTGCTGAGGGGTAGACAAGATGGTGGCTCCCGAAGACCTTGAGGGTTACAAAATGGTGGCGCCCATGGAACGCACGTTGCGGGGGTGGAACAAGATGGTGATGTCTATGAAACACACGTGTCGTGTGGAGGGGAAGTTGGTGGTGCCCACTGGCCGTACGTGGTTTGAGGGGGGAGATGGCGGCGCACATTGTCCGTGACCAAGGGGGGTAGGGGCGATAGCGGCTACTGAGCGAGCCTGGCACACCGCGGCGAAGTGGCCCTTCTTCCGCAGGCTTTACAAAGGGCAGCGCGGGCCGGGCAGCATTGGAGGGGGTGCTTCTGTTGGCCACAAAAATAGCATCGGGGCCCCCCGGTGTTCACTGGATGGCGTGCAGCGCAGGCGTATTGGGTGGGCAGCGCCCCCGCTGGGGCGGCTGTATGTGGGGTCCATGAAGCGTAGGAGGGGTGGGCCGCGCGGCTGGGGGTGTAGGACTGGACATTGCGCAGGGCAACCGTCATGGAGAGCGCTAGCGTTTTAGTCTTTGCGAGGTCACGCATGGCCCCTACTAGGAGCCGTTGGCGTACGAGATCTGACCCAATTCCAGTCACAAAAGCGTCCTGCATAAGGAGGTCTCAGTGTTCCGTGGCTGTAACGGTCTGATAGTCACAGTGCCGGACTAGTGGGATTAGGGCCCGCCAGAAGTCTTCTATGGACTCACCAGGGAGTTGAGTGCGAGTGGTGAGTCCGTGCCTGGCGAAGAGCGTGTTCGTTTTCTGTGCGTTGGTGTCCTTGAATAGAGTCATGGCTTCGGCGTAGTTCGGCACGTCCTGGATTAACGGAAAGACTTTGGAGCTCAACCTGGAATATAAAATCTGAATCTTCTGAGCCTCCGGAACAGGGGTTGGTGCCGCGTTGATATACGCTTCGAAGCAAGCTAGCCAGTGCTGGAAGTCCTTTCTGGCGTCGCTTGAGTGAGGATCCAGCTGCAGGCGATCCGGTTTGATACGGCGGTCCATCCTTAGAAACTGATAGCAATAGATTGAGGCACGATCAATTCGACAAAGACGATAGTTGAATCCAACAGAGGCTTTATTGCTATCAGATGTGTGGCCTCCCACAGCAGCTGGCGAAATGGCTGCTAGCTGGAGGACGCGCATATTTATACCCTGCCTCCTGGGCGGAGCCAGCTGGCAGAGACCACCGGCGAACCTGTAGTACAGGTCCTACCGTACAACACCTAATACACTAATACAGGTTCAACAGTGGTTTACCACAGTTCTTCTGCTGGAAGATGTATTAGAAGGAGCCTTGGTGAGTTGCTGCAGTTATCTCGAGTCTGGTACACACTGCTGCCACTGCGATGAGGGAGGGAATGTTTAATGTGCTGGACGGAGTGCCAATCATGCCGGCTTCTGTTCAGCACTCCTCTCATTCTCCTTTATCACCATCTCACAACACCATCCCGAATCCCTCCGCCCCCCCCCCCCCCCCAAAGCCCCCATGCCACAAATCCTGCTGCCACCTCCCACGATAGTAACTGAGGGTTCCCATTTGCAAGGAAGCCAGCTCCACTTTGATGAAACAAAATGGACAAAAATGCCCCAGAGGAGAAACAGAACATTGTAAATAGTCCTGAAGACCCCTTTCTACTGAGCTGAGGGCCTCCCACTTCAGACGTGTGCAAAGCATACCAAAAGTTACATGGCTGAAAACGTTTGGACGCTAGTTAATGTAGATTAAGTCACAATGTTGATGCCTGATGCTGGTTTCAAAATACTGAAAATGTAAATTCTCTGGTGAAGGCAACGTGTACCTCAAAACTCCTCATTGAAATAACTTATCCTTTCAACTTTTGGAATCATTTCAGACCTCATGCACCCATGGTTTCGTCCTTCCATACATGTGAAGAAGGATTGCTGGAAACAATACTCATCGATTTTTGCTACATTTTCCTTTAAGCGATACCTTTTATGTCTGCAGGTTATAAAGACTCATTTGTGGTCATTTGCAGCACTATCAAATCATTTCTTACTGGGCATGGAATGACAGCAGGAACATAGCCTCACTTCTGTGCCAATTGTGTTAATCTTGCTCAAAGAACTTGGAGAAGAAAATCTAAAGGAGAATTGAGCTTCAGACTCAGAGGTGGTCAGGCAGAACAGATTTTTCTGATGCTGCAGTGTGCTTCTGTGGGAAATGGAACAGCAGTCTGAGTCGAAAGGTCTCATTCCAGTGTCTTGAGCACAACCTAGGCTGGCAGTCAGTGCAGTGCTGAGGAACTGCTGCACTGTCCTGCATGATATTAGAGGCCCTGTCCGGTTTCTCAAGTGGACAGAAACAGATCTCAGGGCATGTTTTGATGTGGAGTTACTGATTCCTCACCAAAATCACTCACACAATTAAGACGACCTTCTCGTCATCACTTTGCTGGGAGTTGTGTACAATTTGGTAACTGCGGTCCCATCCTTACAGCAGTGACAGCATTTCAAACTGTAAAGTGCTTTGGGATGTCCTCAAGACTGAAAGCTGTAATTTAAATGCAAGTCTTTATTTCGAATTCACTCCCCCGCAATACAAATATCCCATGCAACTGTAAGTGGGTGCAAGCTGGGTAATGACTGGAGAAGAACAGAAGCTGAGGACGCAATTCAATGGCCTTCAAACTAAGTCTGCTGTTGGGCACATTTTGCAGCCCAGATAATGGAATTGGGGCAGCTTGGGCCGTCGGGTTCAGAGGTAGACTGTTTAATAGGCCTGCCTCAGTTCTGTGAGACTTTGAGCCAGTGATAAGAAAAGAAAACCCTTCAGCCCTCATCCTCACACATCATCACCTTCCCCACTCTCCCCGTACCCCGTTCATGCCAGTTTATGCCCCCCGCCCACCCCTTCGTGCCCCTAATGTCCCTCATGCCTAGGTATGCACCCCACCCTTCCCCTGTAGCCTCCGATGCCCACAAACAAACCATGACCTCTCATGACCCCGTACCAAAGTATGGCATCTTCATGCCCATTCACCCACTTTGCACTGTATTTTAAAAAATGCTACAGTAACAGTAGTATGTGTATAAAAAGCTTTCAAAACATCATTTATTGACAACTTTCCACCTTTAAAAACATTGGGCAGGATTCTCTGTCCGGCCAGACCTGTTTTCTGGCATGACGTGCCCCCTCCGTCCCAGCAGCTGGCCAATGGGGTTTCTCATTGTGTCCACCCCAACGCCATCAGAGGATCCCACCGATGGAGAATTCCTACCATTATGTTTTGCTGCAGCTGAATAAAAGGAACAATCCTCTCGACTCTTTAAAATATCAATAGTTTGAGCTGCAAGCACTTGAAACCACTTTACCTCATGTAAATGCACATTGTCAAAATGACAGCATAGATCAGAGGGTCAGAGCTGTTAATCAAGCAATATAGTCCCTGGGGCTCAGATGTTTCAACAGTCTAATGGATTTTCTTCCATTTCCAATGGATGTTTAAAGTCAGAAATTCAAAGAAATCTGCAAGCAGATCAAGAGAAACAACTAAATGATATTTGTGATGAATTAAACTCAGAGAATCAAAAAGACAATTGGGCTGGATTTTCTGCAGCCCCGTGCCAAAATTGCAGCTGGTGCGGAGGCAGGGAAACCACTTTCACGCCGTAATCAGGAACGGCGCCGGTTCGCCGATTCTCCAGGACCCGAAAATTGTTGTGACCACGGAGTACGCTGCCAGTCCTGCAAACCTCTGCTTCCGACCAACCGAGTTCCCTACGGCATCGAACTAACCACCTATTGCCGGTCGGGATACTGGCGTGGAGGCTGCGGACTCAGTCCGCGGCTGCCCTGGTCCGGGGCGGGGAAATCGGCCACCGAAGGGGGGGCTGCTTATAGGCAGCTGGGGGTTAGATCTGCGTGGTTTGATGCTCGGGCGCGCAGCTGATCGGGGGGGGGGTTCTCACTTTTCCGTCTGGCTCCATGGTCGGAGTCCACCACTGGAGGCCGCCACCGTGCGCATGCACGGACTCCAAACTGGAAGTGAGGGGGCCCGTATCCACAGTTAAAGCTGCGAGATTTACTCGGGATCCCTGCTAGCCCCCTGCAGGGCACTGAATTAGCTCAACTTGTTTCTCGGAATTTCTGGAGTAAAGCTCCACCGGTTTTACGCCGGCGTGGGGACATAGTCCCATTTTGGGAGAATCCAGCCCAATATACTGAAACTTTTCCAAATAGTTCAAGCAATTATACAAAAGCTTCAATCTCATTGTTTTGCATCCAGTCAGCTTTTGGGAAGATTGAAACGAAAGATGACTTGCTTCCACTCTGGAGGAATGGATTCAGTGGTGGCTGAATAGACCAATCTTGGAGCAGCAGACTCTGCCGTAGGTGGGACAGGTGGTGATAGATGCAGTGGTGGGTAGGACGTTCTGGGTTCTGGATGTTTTTCCTGCTGTTTACGCTTGGCCTCCATGTGCTCCATTCGGTGACGCTCAAAGTGCTTGGTGCTTCTTCTCCAGTTTGTGCGTTCTGGGGCAACTGATTCCCACGTGTTGATGTGGATGTTGAATTTATTTAGGGAGGCTTTTACAATGACCTTGTCACGTTTCCTCTACCCTCCCAATGAGCGCTTGCCATTGCGGGGCTTGGAGTACAGCACTTGTTCAGGGAGTCTTGCATCGGGCCTGGGGGAAATGTGGCTCACCCATTGCATCTGGGAGAGAATGCTCATATTGGTATACCTATCCAGCTAGTGGCTTTGTAAGATTTTGTGGAGGCAATGTTGGTGTTATTCCTCCAGGGATTTGAGGGTCTGCTGTACATTGTCCACATTTCTGATGCATACCAGAGAAGGGGACCAGCTGCTCTGTGGACCATGAGCTTGTCGCTGGATTTGATTTCATCGTGGAGCAGCCGGAGAACGGTGACGAGTTTCTGCAGGTGGCTGAACTTGAGGAGGATGTTCCGCAATCCCTCATGGTTGACAGAGTCAAAGGCCTTTGGAAGATCGAAGAAGAATATGTACAAGATTGGTGCTGCTCCCGGCACTCCTGGATTTGTCGCACGCTGAAGATCATGTTCATTGCGCCTGTTTTTTTTTTAACAAACAATTTTATTGAGGTATTTTTTGGCATTGTAAACAGTTACAGATAACAGAAATGTGCAAACATCAATATAAAACCAATACTTCAATCAAACCATACTGCACATGCCCGCTCCTCTCCCATAGACACTACCCCCCTATTTATCCCTCCTACTCTACTCTAATCTCCCCCTCCCCCTCCCCCCCTCTCTCCCCCCCCCCCCCCTCCCCCCCTGCTGACGTTCACTCTCCCGCGAAGAAGTCAATGAATGGTTGTCACCTTCGGGCGAACCCTAGTACAGATCCCCTCAAGATGAACTTAATTTTTTCCATACCCAAAAAACTTGACATGTCCGAAAGCCATAGTTCGGTCTTCGGGGGTTTTGAGTCCCTCCATGCCAGCTGTATTCGCCGCCGGGCTATTAGGGAAGCAAAGGCCAGAACATCTGCCTCTTTCTCCCCCTGGACTCTAGTGTCTTCCGAAACCCGGAAAATTGCCACCCCTGGACTCATCGCCACCCTTGTTTTCAGCACTCGGGACATGAGCCCCGCAAATCCCTCCCAATACCCCCTAAGCTTACGACATGCCCAAAACATGTGAATGTGGTTCGTTGGTCCTCCGATGCATCTAGCACACTTGTCCTCTACTCCAAAGAATTTGCTCATCCGAACCACCGTCATGTGGGCCCGGCGGACGACCTTAAATTGAATCAGGCCGAGCCTGGCACATGCTACGGTTCAGTTTACCCTACTCAGGGCTTCTGCCCACAGCCCGTCCTCCATCTTCCCGCCAAGCTCCTCCTCCCATTTGTGTTTAATTCCTCCATCTGGGACCCTTCCCCCTTCATGAGCACCTTGTAAATAACTGAGACTCTACCCTCTCCTCCTTCTCCTCTAGAGACTATTCTGTCCTGGATCCCTATTGGCGGGAGGCGTGGGAAGGATGGGACTTGTCTGCGTGCAAAGTCCCGCATCTGTAAGTACCTAAAGTAATTTCCCCTTACCAGTCCAAATTTCTCCTCCAAGCCCCACAAACTCGCAAAGCTCCCCTCCCTCCCCCACCCGCCGCCATGTTCAAAACCCTCCATCCATGTTCCCAGGGGCGAATCTATGGTTATCACATATTGGAGCCCAGACAGATGCCCCCACCTCCCCAACATGCCTCCTCCACTGGCCCCATATCCGCAGGTGTTGCCCCCACTACCGGGCTAGTGGAGTACCTGGCCGGCGACAGCGGTAGGGGAGCCGTGACCAGGGCTGCCAAACTGGTGCCCCTTCACGAAGCCTCCTCCACTTGCTCCCAGATAGACCCCGTACCCACCATCCACTTCCTTATCATGGCTATGTTAGCCGCCCAGCAGTAGTTGATCAGACTTGGCAATGCCAGTCCCCCCTCGCTGCGGCTCCTTTCAAGCATCGCCTTCTTCACCCGCGGGGATTTTTCCGCCCAGACAAAGCCTATGATGATTTTGCCAGTCCTTTTGAAGAAGGACCGTGGGATAAAAATCGGGAGGCACTGGAAGATGAACAGAAATCTAGGGAGGATTGTCATCTTTACAGTCTGCACCCTCCCCGCCAGTGACAGCGGGAGTGCATCCCATCTCCAAAACTCCCTCTTCATTTGTTCCACCACTCTAGTCAAATTTAACTTATGCAACCGGCCCCAGTCTCGTGCCACCTGTATCCCCAAGTACCGGAAACTTTCCTCCACCAGCCTAAATGGCAGCTCCTTCAGCCTATTCTCCTGGCCCCTTGCCTGCACCACAAACATCTCACTCTTGGCCATATTTAATTTGTACCCTGAAAACCGGCCGAACTTCCTCAATGTTTCCAGTATATTTTCTATCCCGGCCAGTGGGTCCGACACGTACAGGAGCAGGTCGTCCGCATAGAGAGAGACCCTATATTCCACCTCCCCCCTAGTCATTCCCTTCCACCCCTTCGCAGCTCTCAACGCAATCACCAACGGCTCTATGGCCAGCGCGAACAGCAACGGGGAGAGTGGGCACCCCTGTCTGGTCCCGCGATGTAGTCTGAAATAACTTGACATTATCCTGTTCGTCCTAACGCTAGCTTTTGGGGCCTGGGACAATAGTCTGACCCAATTAACCAATGAACCCAAACCGTCCAAGCACCTCCCACAAATAGCCCCACTCTACCCGGTCGAAGGCCTTCTCAGCGTCCATTGCCACCACTACCTTCACCTCCTTACCCATCGAGGGCATCATGATCACATTAAGCAATCTTCTCAAGTTAGCTGTCAGCTGCCTGTCTTTCACAAACCCTGTCTGATCGTCCCCAATCACCTCCGGTACGCAGTCCTCAATTCTAATCGCCAGGACCGTAGCCAGGAGCTTGGCATCCACATTGATCAGGCAGATTGGCCTGTATGACCCGCAGGATTCCGGGTCCTTGTCCCGCTTCAATATCAGCGAGGTGGTGGCTTGCAACAACGTCATTAAAAACCCTTGTCAGGACCGGTCCCACTATCTCCGAGAACTTCTTGTAAAACTCTACTGGGTATCCATCCGGTCCCGGGGCTTTCCCCGACTGCATGGCCTTTAGGCCCCCCAATACCTCCTCTGCTCTAATCGGGGGCCCCAGCCCATCCACTAGTCCCCCGCCTTCTTTTGGGAAGGTTAGTCCATCCAGGAACCTTTCCATCTCCTCCGGCTCTTCCGGGGGTTCTGAAGTGTACAGCTTACTATAGAAGTCCTGAAATATCTTATTCAGTCCTGCCGGGTCCTCCACTCTGCTCCCCTCCCCATCAACCACTCTACTTATTTCCCTGGCCGCCTCCCTCTTCCCGAGTTGCTGCGCTAGCAATCTGCTGGCCTTCTCCCCATGCTCATACACCACTCCCCTCGCCTTCCTAAGTTGTCCCACGGCCCTACTCGTGGATAGCACCCCCAATTCCGCCTGCAATCTCCGTCTCTCCCTCAGTAGGTCCTCCCCCAGGGACACCGCATGCTCCTCGTCTATCCGGTGAATTTCCCTAACCAATCTGTCCATTTCTGCTCTGTCCGCCCTGACCCTGTGAGCCCGAATTGAGATCACCTCCCCTCTCACTACTGCCTTCAGCGCCTCCCACACGGTCGCTGCTGAAACCTCCCCCGTATCGTTCACCTGCAAGTAATTTTGCATACACTTCCGAAGTCTCTCACATATCCCCTCCTCCGACAACAGTCCTACGTCTAACCTCCATTGTGGGCGTTGGTAACTCGCCCACCCCCCCCAACCTGAAGGTCCACCCAGTGCGGGGCATGGTCCGAGATAGTGATTGCCGAGTATTCCGTACTCTTTACCTCCCCTACACAGTCCCTGCTCAAGATAAAAAAATCACTCCTAGAATATACTTTATGAACATGCGAATAAAACGAGTAGCCCCTTCCCGTCGGCTATCTGGCTCTCCATGGGTCCACAGCCCCCATTTGCTCCATGAACCCTTTCAGCTCCCTTGCCATTGCTGGGAGTCTACCCGTTCTGGGACATGACCGGTCCAGCCCCGGGTCAAGGACCGTATTAAAGTCCCCCCCCCATCATCAACTTGCTCGAGTCTAGGTCTGGGATCTTCCCCAGCACTCTTTTGATAAAGTCAATGTTGTCCCAGTTCGGCGCATACATGTTCACCAGCACCACTCTTCTCCCCTCCAGCTTGCCCCTTACCATAAGGAATCTGCCCCCGCCGTCTGCGACTACGCCCTCCGCCTCAAATTGAACCCGCTTATTGATCATAATTGCTACCCCCCGGGACTTAGAATCCAAGTCCGAGTGGAAGACCTGGCTGATCCAGCCCTTCCTTAGCCTAGTCTGGTCAGACACTTTCAGATGTGTCTCCTGCACAATAACTATGTCCGCCTTCAGAGCCTGCAAATTGTCGAACACACGTGCCCTGTTAACTGGCTCATTTAGTCCCCTGACACGCCAGGTGATCAGCCTGGTTGGGGGGCACAACCCCCCTCCCCCGCCAGTCAGCCATAACCTTTCTTGGGCCCGCTCCCGGCCCATGCACCGCGCCATTCTTGGCTCGCCTCTTGGCTGCCTCCACCCCCAACCTCCTTTCCATTACCTACTTCAGATCCCCCCATGTCAGCAAATTAACTTCCCCCCTCCCTCCCCCAGCAACATCCCCCGATAACCCCACCCCTGCCATCCCCTGGCTGTATTCTCCCCCCCCACCTGACTCCCTTGACTAGCCAATCTGCTAGCCCGGTGACCCTTCGCTCCGGCGCCCCCTTGTCTCACTTCCATTGTTTCCCCGACCTCATCTCCCCACTTCCCTGCACACCATCCCCCACTCCGACCCACTGGAGCAGTCTCACTAAGATGGGAAAGATCAAACAAGATGTAAACATCAAACAGCAACGCGAGGCTGCTCCAGGTACAATACAGTTCCAGCTGTGTACACAGAAAAGTGTGAACCCACGTCCCTTTCTGAGCACCAAAAAAAATAAATATTATTATTATATAACACCGCAATAACCCAGTACCCGTACATCGCCCATCCGAAACAAACATAAAAACCATAGACGTAAATGAAAAAAAAGCCCCCAACCCACATCTTTAATCCCCATTGCTGACCGGCCACCCTTTTGTTACAATACAGGCTCCAGCGCACTCAGAGAGCCCAACAAAAGGTCCCCACCACAACAGAGAAAAACAAAAGAGAAAAAAAAGCAACAGAAAAAAGGAAAAAGACCATACGGGGGGGGGCCATACGGGGGGCGGGGGGGGGGGGGGGCGGGGGGGGGGGGTAGTAGTGGATACCCTCCTCCCACATCCCCCACAGGCAAAAAACGCCCACAAAAAATACACCACAAGGCACCTTTAAAGCAGTAAACAGTCGACCTGCAGTCCAGGCACAGTAGGCGTCCCTTCAACCAGTAATTCCCGTACCCTAGCTTGCGTCCGTGGGTCCATTTTTCGAGACCAGCCCCTGATCCCTCACAAAGTCCATCGCTTCTTCGGGCTCGGAGAGGTAGTGGTGTTGGCCCTGATGCGTGACCCAAAGACGGGACGGGAAGAGCAGACCGAACCTCACGTGCTTTTTGAACAACACCTCCTTAACTTGTTCAAAGGCTGCTCACCGCCTGGCCACCTCCTGGCTTAGGTCCTGGTAAATGCGAAGGACACTGTTATTCCACGTGCTGCTCTTAGCGCTCTTTGCCCTCTGCAGCACCCGCTCCTTCTCCACAAACCTGTGGAACCTAATTACCATCGGACGGGGGGGACCCCCCGGACGCACCTGGCTTGCCTGTACTGTGTGTGCCTCCTCCAGCTCCGGCGGTCGCGGACATGCTTCAGCCCCCATCAGCTGCATCAACAGGTCCGCCACGAACGCTGTGGCATCAGCTCCCTCCACCTCCTCCGGGAGGCCGATGATCCTCAAATTTTGCCTACGGGCTCTATTGTCCAGCTCCTCTACTCTGTCCAGCAGTCTTCAGTCTTTCCTTCAACCCGTCGACTTCTAGCACAGCAATCGTCTGCGCATCCACCTGCTCCTCCACCGCCTCCCCCAGCTCCTTAACGTTTTCGTCCTGGGCATCCAATCTCTGGTTCAACTGATCCACTGCCTTCTGAAGTGGGTCCAAGTTATCCCGCTTCAACGACTCAAAACTGCTCTTTATCACCTGCAGCATGTTTTCCAGCGCCTGCTGGATCCCCGGGTCCGAGGTCCATAGGTCCGCCATCATTGCTCCCGGGTCAGCTTTCCCTGCAACTTGCCTTTGTCCCTTCCTCTCACGTTTGCACTGCTTTCTGCTCCCCCGCAGTTCCACGCAGCTCTGCTCGCTCCTTAGCCCCCACCATGGCCGTCCTTTCAGCGCTCCGCAGTCCTGCAAAACCGGGGAACCAGGTCCTCAAATCCCGCCAGAGTTGGAGCCACCAAATGTGCGGCTCACTCACTCACTCACTCACTCCAGCAGACATTGACTGCCTCTCTGTCTTTGATGAGCACCTCTCCATTTTTGGTCTGGTTCCCTGACCAATCGAATAAAAATACTGTTGAGTCATGCAGTGAACTTATTAGGTAATGAAGTTAAAAATCCAGACACTGATTTTCTTTTACCTGAATCCACCCCCAGTCTCCCAGATTTCAGGTTGAACTGTGCTCTTGAAGGCTGCACAGAAAGTCCATAGAAAAGCTATGGCACAGAAAGAGGGCAGTCAGCCCATCATGTCTGTGTTGGCTGAAAAACAAATAGCCGCCCATTCTAATCCCGTCTTCCAGCACCTGGTTCGTAGCCTTGCAGGTTCCAGCACTTTAGGTGCAGATCCAGGCACATTGGAAATGAGTTGAGGGCGTTTGCCTCAACCACCAATTTTGACTCTCAGTGGGGTAGGTCCCTGGATACTCGGAATTTACATGGTTTTAATTGTGCTGTAGAAACCGTGCACGTTATGATTGTTGGTGAGTTGCTGAGTCTCCTGCACTCTTTCCACCCACCAGCTGTTCTTTAAGTCACTGGTTCTTTGTTGCACCTCGGCCTTCAGTTGCCTGGAGGCTTGTTTCCTCTTGCTCGAGTTTTGGTGGAGCTGCCAGTTCAGGAATGCCTGGCCTGCGTGGTCTAGAAGATTCTGAATCTCCTGATCGTTCTCGTCGAACTAGTCTTGGTATTTCCTGGTTGAGCGACTGAGTATCTCCTCACAGGTGACGACTATGGTGCCTTTTAGGGCGGACCAGGTGCTATGGGCGCTTGGGCTCTGGCTCGTTGGTCACCACCAGGTTGGCTGTGAGGCACCAGTTGCGGAGGTCTTTTATCTCAGGGTCTTTATGTCTAGCGACATTTAGCCTCCTGTGGCAGAGTTTTTTCTGCCTATGCTGTTTTGAGGCAAGGTTGATGGAGATGGTAGACCTGTTGAGTCGGTGCTCAGTCCAGCAGTTGTCAGCTCCGGTCGTGCTGTGGGTGATGTGGACATCCTTGTGGTCCCGCGCTTGGATCATGATGTAGTCAATTAGGTGACAGTGCCTGGAGCGGGTGTGTTTCCATAAGGTCTTGTGCTTATGTCTATGGCGGAACAGGATGTTCATTATGACAAGGTCATGTGTGTACCTTTACGAGGATAACAGTGAGTCAGAACTTAAAGGCCAAGTTGAACATGAGCCTCCTCTACTTCGAGCTGAGGTGCAGCAAGCCATTCATCACATGAACAGCAATAAGACCATTGGCCTGGACAATACACCAGCAGAGTTATTTAAGATGGGAGAAGAATTGGTAGTGGACAGGATGTATAGGATGTGGCACTTTGGGAGTCCAGTGATTGGCCAGAAGATTAGTCCTACCTTTAACCCTCTTCTAAATAATGGTGACCTGGAACAGTCCACAAATGACAGAACAATTGCTGTGATCATGCAAGCTAGTAAAATCATGGTCAGGGTCACCCTGCAATAGATTCGGAGAAAGACAGAGAGTGAGACTGCTGGATTTTAACATGGAAGAGGAACAAAAGATCAAGTCACGAATCTTGTAATTATAATGCACAAACTCCAAGAATATCAGCAGCCAATATACATGTGCTTCATTGATTGAGAAAGCATTTGATTCAGTCTTACATGAGAACATTTGGTTGACAATGTTAGACATCGGATAACCACCACATTTAATCAACTTGCTAGCCAAGCTTTATCATAAGCAATGAGCTAGAGTCAGTGTTGCTGCATCCATTTGAGAATAGTTCAGAGTCAAAATGTGTGTTAGGCAGGGGTGTGTCCTCTCACCAATAGTTCAGACTAAACTCAACAAGGGCCGTGGCATTGTGAACTCAAGAACATCAAAAAAGAGCGACATGGTTCGAATAAGAGCGTTTGAAATGAAAAGACTCAGGTGGTTATTACATGCGCCATGGGCGGTCAAGCAGACAAATGAGTGGGTGCTTGAGAAAGCCGGTGTTCAAAGCTTGTTTGAGGCAGTCAAGAAAGCGCAACAAAATCTCTACTTCCTACGGAAGCTAATGAAATTTGGCATGTCTGCATCGACTCACAAACTTCTACAGATGTGCGTTGGCCGCATCCTATCCGGCTGCATCACAGCTTGGTATGGCAATTGCTCAGTCCAAGATCGCAAGAAACTGCAGACTGTGGTGAACTCATCCCAACGCATCACACAAACCTGCCACCCCCACATTGATTCTGTTTACACCTCTCGCTGCCTCAGGAAGGCAGACAGCATTATCAGAGACCCCGCCCACCCAGGCATTGCCTTCTTCCAGACCCTTCCATCGGGCAGAAGGTACAGAAGCCTGAAGACTCGCACATCTAGACATAGGAACGTTTCTTCCCCACAGCTACAAGAGTCCTCAACGACTCCCCCTCAGACTGATCTGTTCCCTGTAAGAACACTATTCACGACGCCCTATGCTGCTCTTGCTCATGTATTTGCTTTGTTTGGCCCCTTGTTCCGCACTGTAACCAATCGCTGTTTGTCGATGTACCATTTGTCAATGTTCTCTGTTGATTATTCTTTTTGTCTATTATGTACGTACTGTGTCCGTTCCTCGGCCGCAGAAAAATACTTTTCACTGTACTTCGGTACATGTGACAATAAATCAAATCAAATCAAATCAAACTGGTCAAGACCTTTAAACAGGCGCTCCTGAAAGTCAGAAACCCCGGGAACGGGGTCAGTAATCCCGGAGAAGGGACCCTCTCCCCATTTTTTAAAGAGCTCCGGAGCCATTCCCGCTCAGCAAAGATCCAGCCCCGATGTCATTGGCTTTTCAAAAGCACACAACAGTTGGCATTGAGAGTTGTTTAAAAGTGCTTGAGTAGACAACATCCCAGCGAACATCGACACTATCATTCTGGAGCATTAATGAAGGAGGTTGTCAATGAAATTGAAATAGGTATGAGTCTTCATGGGAGGTACATTAAACAGCTTTGTGGCATGCTGATGATATTGATCATCTGGCAGTATCAGAGACTGATGCAAAATGCTTGATGTAGTTCAGTGCCAGGAACAAATCTAAACAGGAGATTAGAAAGAGAGGAAATGTCAATATTTGTTTTTCTCACGAGCCAGCACTGCATCAGCTTAAAAATATGTAGATAATTAAGTCACCAGGTTAGACTCTCTACGTACATATTTTCTGACTCCACTACAACAGCAAATGCTAATACAAATCTGGAGTCAAATCCAATTCAGAAACAGTGGAATATTTTGAAGAATCAGGGGCGGGATTCTCTGATCCCCTGCTGGGTCGGAGAATCGGTGGGGGGGGGGGGCGGCGTGAATCCCGCTCCGGTCGGTGGGCACCGATCCGCGGGCGGGCCTGTGCCGTGGGGGCACTCATTTCCTACGCGTCGGCCGTGTAGGTCGTCGCGATGGCCGACGCGGAGGTGACCCCCCCCTTGCGCATGCGCGGGGATGGCGTCAGCAGCCACTTACACATGCTCCCGCGCATGTGTGGACTTCCTCCGGCCAGCGGAGACCCTTCAGCCCGGCTGGCGTGGCGCCAAAGGCCTTCCACGCCAGCTGGCGGGACGGCAACCACTCCGGCGTGGGCCTAGCCCCTAAGGGTGAGGGCTTGGCCCCTAAAGGTGCGGAGAAATCCACACCTTTGGGTGGCCCGACGCCGGAGTGGTTCACGCCACTCCATCCCGCCGGGTCCCCCGCCCCGCCGTCTAGGGGAGAATCCCGCCCTTGGTGTTGTCATCATCTATCTCTAATCTATATTGTCACAAGGAGGCGTACATTTACACTGCAATAAAGTTACTGTGAAAATTCCCTAGTCGCCACATTCCGGCACCTGTTCACAGAGGGAGAATTCAGAATGTCCAAATTACCTGACAACACGTCTTTTGAGACTTGTTGGAGGAAACCGGAACACCCGGAGGAAACCCACGCAGATACAGGGAGAGCGTGCAGACTCCGCACAGATAGTGACCCAAGCTGGGGATCGAACCTGGGACCCTGGTGCTGTGAAGCGACAATACTAACCACTGTGATGGATCTGTTAAATGCTTTAATGCACTCGCAGTGGATGCGTGAATGTGAGACATTGAAGCAAAATGAGGATTGGGAACTGCTTACAATACAATGCTTCATAAAAGATACTGGAGGCTAACTAAACTGAGAAAAGTTCTTCAAAAGGAAATTGTCAAAGCGTGCTCAGTTGAGCCACAATGGTTACTTCCAGAAACAACAGTTACAAAACAGGGCAGAAAACACAATGAAAAAACTGGAAATGAGACAGCGAGTGACTGTGATTATTTGTGGCACTATACGTAGTGAGGAATCTATCTGTATATTCTTTCTTTTTTCCTGGGCATCACTAGCTAATTACCACTTTTTCGAACCACTGCTGTCCATCTGGTGCAGGTACACCCCACAGTGCTGTTAGGAAGAGAATGCCAGGATTTTGATCCAGTGACAGTGAAGAGGCAATGATATCATTCCAAATCAGGATAGTGGGTGGCCTGGAAGGGGACTTGCAGGGTGTGATGATCCTATGTATCTGCTGTCCTTGCCCTTCTAGGTGAAGGAGGTGGAAGATATGGAAGGAGCTGTCGAAGGAACCTTGATGAGTTGCTGCAATGTATCTTGTAGATGGTACACATTGCTGCCAAAGTGCATCGGTGGTGGAGGGGGTGAATGTTTAAGTTGGTGGGTGGGGATCAGCAAGTAAACTATTTTCAACTGGATGGTATTGATCCACTTGCGTGTTGTTGGAGCTGCACTCCAGGCAAGTGGAAAGCATTCAACCACACTCCTGGCATGTGCCTTGTAGATAGTGGACAGAGTTTGCGGAGTCAGGAGGTAAGTTGCTTGCTTCAGAATTCCCTGTTCTTGCAGCCACAGTATTCCTATGGCTATTCCACTTAGGTTTCCAGTCAATGATTGTGGGGGGTTCAGGAGAGATGGATTCTTGTTTGAGATTGTCACTGTCTGGCATTTGTGCGACATGAATGTTATTTGCCACCTAACAGAGAGGCCTGAATGTTTCCAGAACTGGTTGCATTTGAACATGGCCTTCTTCAGTATCTGCAAAGTTGTGAATAAGGCTAACATTGTGCACTCATCAGCGAACATCCCACTTCTGACCTTATGCTGGAAGGAGGTCATTGATGAAGCATCATAGGATGGTTGAGCCTCGGACTCTACCCTGAGGAACTCCTGCAGTGATGTCCTGGGACTAAGATAATTGGCCTTTAATAATCACAATTATCTTCCTTTATGCTATATGTGACGCCAACCAGTGGAAAACTTTCCCCTGATTCCCATTTTGCGCGTGCTCCTTGATGCCATACTCGGTCAAATGCGGATTTGATGTCAAAGGCAGTCCCCATTATCTCACCTCTGGAGTTCAGCTCTTTTATCTATGCTAAGTGCAAGGCTGTAATGATGTCAAGAGGTGAGTGGTCCTGGACAAACTTAAACTGAATATCAGTGAACAGGTCATAACTGTGTCAGTGCTGCTTGATAGCACTGTCTACAATGCTGCTATCCATTTCCCAGAGGCTGATGGGACTGTACTTATCCAAATTGGATTTCTCCTGCTTTTTGAGGAAAGGGCGATTTTCCATATTGCTTGGTACATGCCAGTATTGTAGCTGGACTGGAATCGCTTCACTAAGGGCTGTTTCTTCTTTTGTTCTGGGTCTAGACAGGGTTCAACTGCTTCCTAGGAAAGCTACTTAAGGCTGTAGCTTTTCAAAAACCGTTATTTATTTACAGATCTATAAACATCTCAGTAATTCTACACAAGGTTGTCCTTCTCTTTCCCTCCAGATCTCTGTTACTTAGTCATGTGACATTGCATCAGAGTTACATCAGCCTCAGGTGCTTCTGATGTTAGCCCTTTACAGCTAGTTCTGGAGCACAAATCTACAGAACTATTGCTAGGATGTTGTCAGGGCTGTGTCCAGTAACTTCAACTGTTTTGGGGAGATGTGAGGCACTTCTGTGGACACACTTTTGTGGACATAAGAGATTCGCAGAAAAGCAAATATATCTCACGGGGATTCTCAAATGGCAGGCCAATTTGCGGCCATTTTATAAAGTATAAGAAACACAAGCAAAGTTTTGTCAGTTAGTCTGCAGAGATAATGGGAAGAAACTGGAGATGCAGGGAACCTACTACGAAAGAAAATTCTGAAACAACATACCAGGTTTATTAAGTGAAAGCTAAGTTAAGTTTTTAATCGCAGGACTTTGACTGCTGAAGTGCGAATGGACGCAACCATTCTATTCCTGGTGCTGAATGGCACATGAATTTTCTTGAATTTCAATGTAAGTTTACCACACTATTAGGCCCTGTTGATGACTGACACACGGTTTTGTTAAACATCACCAGCAGTCCCAAGTATCAGTAGGTAGACCTCTAAATAACTGACAACATTGCAAACTCAGATCGTACTTGTACAATCTCTCATCATGTTAAACATCAACTTTTGTCGACTGTGCAAGACTTGATTTGATTACTGACGGAGGTTAATCTTGGGGGAATATAATTGAGAACTATGGAATATGGCTAATGTTGTAAGAAGTAGCCTGAGCAGACTGAATAATATTTTCTGTTCTTCTCATATGTTAGTCTTTATGGGTGGTATTTCAACCCGACATTGAGGGTCTCCTCCTTCGGGAAAAGTCCACTGTATTAAGTGCCAATCAATCACTTGTGTCCAGCGATAGACCTTCCCAGGGGCAGAAGACTTGCCACTCCCGAGATTGCCAGACAGTGCAAGGCCGGCCGTGCCAACAGGAACTGTGGCAGCTCTTGACAGTGCGCCCGCCCGAGGCTCAAAATCAGCAAGCGACCCAGGCCATAGGTGTGTGATGGTCATGGGGGTGGCGAGTGTCATGTTCTGTAGACTGGCCGATGTGAATGCTGCACTACAGAACACCTAGTTTAAATAATTTATTATGAAACAACTGCTGGGTAAAGATAACTAAAATAAATAAATAACAAACTACTAACACTAACTAACTATTATAGAGCTACTGCAAAATACGTCTATCCACCAACACAAATTACTCCCAACTCCCCCAGACACAGGGTAACGTGGTAGGTTTGCACTGTCACCTTGTGGTCGGAGGTTGTGTATAGTATTATGTACAGATTTGCTTTATGCATATTATCACAGCAAGGTCTCAGCAGCCCAAAGGTGGAGGATGGTTTTCATCTGTTCCACCCTCTCCTGGTACTGGGTCATTCCATCAGGCACTGAGTGTCTGGAGATGGTGCCGTAGTGATAATTGAAATAGTAATGAAATAATTAAAATAATAGTAAATAGTAAATTTAAGTTCAATTAAGAATCCGCGGGGAGCTGCGCGAATCCGCCCCCCCCCCCCACCCCCGCCATTCCGACGCCGGCTGCCATTTTCTCCGGTGCCAGTTTTTGGGCGGGGGCGGGGTTTACGCCGCGCCAGTCGGGGGCCGTTGGCAGCGGCCTCCTCGGCAATTCTCTGGGCCCTGATGGGCCGAGCGGCCATCGTTTCCTGGCCAGTCCTGCTAGCGTCAAATGGACATGGTCCATCATGGCAGGACCTGGCTTGTAGGCCGGCTAGGTGGGTCCTCGGAGGGGCGCGGCGCGATCCGGCCCCAGGGGGCCTCCACGGTGGCCTGGCCCGCGATCAGGGCCCACCGATCTGCGGGCGGGCCTGTGCCGTGGGGGAACTCTTTCCTTCCGCGCCGGCCTCTATAGGGCTCCGCCTTGGCCGGCGCAGAGAAGAAGCCCCCTGCGCATGCGCAGGAAACACGCCGGCCAGTCTGCGCATGCGCGGAACCACACCGGCGGTTTTGCACATGCGCCAACTTGCGCCGGCCCTTTGGCGCCAGTTGGCGCAGCGCCAACCCCTCCGCTGCCAGCCTAGCCCCCGGAAGTGCGGAGGATTCCGCACCTACCGGTCGGCCTGATGCCGGAGGGGTTCGCGCCGCTCTTGGCGCCGGCGTCGGGCCATCCGGCCAGTTGTGGGAGAATCCAGCCCGTGGAATTTAAAACTTAGCCTGAGTGATGGTGACCATGTAACTATCATCAATTGCTGTAAAAACCCATCTGGTTCGCTCATGAACTTTAGGGAAGGAAATCTGTCCTTACCTGGTCTGGCCTACATGTGACTCCAGACCCACACCAAACTGCCCTCTGAAATAGCCTAGCAAGCCACTCAGTTCAACGGCAATTAGGAATGGACAGCAAATCCTGGCCTTGCCAGTGACATCCACACCCCATGAAGGAATAAAGAAGAATGCCAGTAGTGGCAGTATGAGGCCTTTAAGTTTTTAAAAATTCATTCCTGGGATGTGGGCATCTCTGGTTGGGCCAGCATTTATTGCCCATCCCTGAGAACATTTAAGGGTCAACCACATTGCTGTGGGACTGGAGTCACATTTCGGCCAGACCTGGTAAGGATGACAGATTTCCTCTCCTGAAGGGCATTAATGAGCCAGACGGGTTTTTACGACAATCGACAATGGTTTCATGGTCATCTTTAGATTTTTGCATTCCAGATTTTTATTGAATTCAAATTTCACCATCAGCCCAATTGGGATTTGAACCCAGGTCCCAGAACATTACCTTGGGTCTCTGTATTATTAGTCCAGTGACAACACCATTCTGTCACTGCCTGCCCATAATTACAAGAGGGCATTCATTTTCCACTAAAGAGCCTCAATTGCCAGCAGCGAGAAAGGCTGTTCACAAACCTTCCCGGACTGGATTGGGGCAGAGGTAGGAAGGCAATGAGGTCCCCATCCAGCACCCTTCCGTCAATTTAAATGACCACTCCCCTCAAACCCACCTCTAAACCTGTCCCAGGGGAGGGCATAAATTGCACCCTATGACTCCAAGCATGGAAGCCCGGTTTAAAATGAATAAATGTATATAAGCTATGGTGTAGATTGAACTGTATGCTTTTAATTGTAAGCCTGCATTTAATGAGTCATCTTGGCAAAAACATGTTCACAAAGCATTTGATAGCACCATTCAAATGTGGAGCGAGAAGATAGTGTTTAATCTCTATTGAGTAAAAACAGTGTTTGCTACAAGATAGTACCCAATACCTCTGGAGTAAAAGCATATAAAATAGATGTTTTGCTTTTAGAAGGAGTTTGAAAATCTATTTCAATTCAGGAGGCAGTGGTGTGTGCAGTAACAACAGAAGAGAATGGCCCTGAAGGATTTAGCAGAAGCCACGATGGAACAATAATTCTCCAAACACCTGCGTTTTTTTTACATTGCAAATTTAGGGTGTTAATAGCACACACATATGCTAGTGATTCTGTTTTATTTGCTGATACATTTGCACAACAGATAAAACAGAATTCTACCAGACAAATCAAATTCTAATGGCAGCCAGCAGAATAAAATTGCAGGCAGCACTGTGGGATGAAGTGCCATCATGAATATTACTTTGGTACCTGGCATGATGTACAATTGCGGAACAAAACAGCTGCCAGTCTAATACTTGCCCTTTTGTCAGCTTTAACAAGAAGCTGCAGCACGGACACTTGGGAATTAGTTGAGCTTAAAAGCGCTTCCTAATGATGTTCCGCTTGTCGTCTGTAAGTAATGAGCTGCAACTCTGCAGCAATACTGATAGACAGTTCCCGCAAAAGTATTTTCACAGTTCACATCTTCTCAGCATCCATCAAACACTTCTGTGGCATTAGCCAGATTCACACAGAACAGTGATGCTTCAACAAACAGCCTGTTATTTGTGAGAGTACTCGCGCGTATGATAGGTTGCACAGTCAAATTAACCCACTGAGCTGAGTGAACACTGAATGTGGACTCCAATACCCAGTGTACAACTGCATATGCTCCCACCACATAGTTGGGAAATGTATGAACACGTTAAGGTATGCCAATTTCGCAAGTATCTTGTGATAGGCCTTCATTTTCCTAATGTTTATGGGAACTCATGCATCAGTTATGTGAGTAGTGTTCAATATTCAAATGCGGCACTGTATGCAGACAAAATAATTTAAAATGTAACTGTCCCCCTTGTTTATCCCCCACAACCTTTCAGTTTTGCGTCGGTTAACTAGTTGTGGGACAAGCACAGAGGCCCATCGCCAGCTTATCTCTGAACTAAGCTAACAAGAAATTAGCACAGAGCATAGTTTTTTTGTTCCTTTCTAAAAAAATATTTTTATTGGCATTTTCAACTTTTCAACAATAAAACAGTTTGACTTGTAAGGCACAAGGTATTTACAAAGTAGTAGCTCAAGTGTGGCTGATATTCAGAAGCCAGTTCATGTCCCATGTACAACAGTTTATATAAGAGGTCCCCCCACCATTAGCGCCCCCCCACCACCCACCTTCCCGTGGCCCTTTTGGAGGTATGTTCTGTTTTTTTCCCCCCACTGGGAATTTTTATTTTTTGTTGTTTGGTATTGGGAGAGGGGAGGGCTGCATGGCTCTTCCCCTCCTCCCCTTGCCCTCCGGGCTTTGTTCCGTGCCATCTCTGGGATCCCTTCCCTCCCCTCCCCCTTCTACCCCTGTCTCTTATGCGTGTCTTCCCCTGTCTTTCTCTCTTTCTCCCCCCCACCCCCTTTCTCATCCTAGTTGCTGTTGGCCTCGAATAGGTCTTGGAACAGGCTGAAGATTGGCCCCACGCTTTGTGGAAGCCTTCGTCCGACCCTCCAATGGTGTACTTGACCTTCTCCAGGTGGAGAAATTGTTTTTATTTTCAAATTATATTCATTGCTGAGTGTCTGCTCTTTCCTATTGGGATGGTCAAACCATCAGACCAGGTGCAGAAGAAGAAACAGAGGGTGATCTTGGCTCTCCGCCAAGAGTACCAATCTATCTGCCATTCTTGGGGATGAACTTAATCCGAACACAACCAGGGGGATTTCTATCTGTCCACATTCCATGGTAATCAAGTACTCAAGAAACAAAACTACTTTTGAAAGGGAAGCATTTAAAAAATTCTTTCATGGGATGTGGATGTTGGAAATCATAGAATTTACAGTGCAGAAGGAGGCCATTCGGCCCATCGAGTCTGCACCGGCTCATGGAAAGAGCACCCAAGCCAACGCCTCAACCCTATCCCCGTAACCCAGTAACCCCACCTAACCTTTTTGGACACTAAAGGCAATTTAGCATGGCCAATCCACCTAACCTGCACATCTGTGGACTGTGGGAGGAAACCGGAGCACCCGGAGGAAACCCACACAGACACGGGGAGAACATACAAACTCCACACAGTCACCCAAACCAAGAATTGAACCTGGGACCCTGGAGCTGTGAAGAAACTGTACTAACCACTGTACTACCATGCTGTTGATGAAAGGCCAGTATTTGTTGCCCATTCCTAATTGCCCTTGAACTGAGTGGCTTGCTTGGCCATTTCAGACGGTAGTTAGTCGCATTGCCGTGACTCTGGAGTCACATGTAGGCCAGACCACATAAGGATGGAATATTTCCTTTCCTTCTGGACATAACTGAGCCAGATGGGCTTTTTTATGGCAATCGCTGATTGTTCCATTACTGAGACTTATTTCCAATTTTAGATTTCATTCATCAGCTTCCCTGGTGGGATTTGAACCATATGCTCCCCAGGGCATTAGGCTGGGCCTCTGGATTACCAGCGGCATTATCAATATGCCAATTTAGTCCAATGTTTAGTTATCTTAATGCTGTCTATCACTGTTCACCTTGATGCAAATCCCTAGTGCCTTTCCTAAGTGCTCTTCCACATATCTTACAAAGTGCTCACCATGTGCTCTCTGCTTGCAAGTAACCTCCTCCAAGCTGTCTCTTAAACAGGCAGCATTCTCAGTCTGACAATTGCTGGTAGAGACTTCGCACTTATCTTTTCAGGAGAATTAAATAGTTGGTTTTGTGACATGACTGATCCACTACCCCGATGAGAACATTTCCAACGGCTCCTTGTTAAGATTTTCAGAAGCTCCTAATTATTCCAAATATTGTGCATGGAAGTCCTTTGCTGTAAGCACATAATCTTATAATCCTCCACGTGTGGCTTTGCGTTAAATAAACACATGAAATAAGATAGCATATTTAATAGAAATCTGAATGGGAACTTTAAAAAGCAGATGCATATTTTCTTTCCCACAATTTGTCACAGCAATTAGTATTTAGCTCACAATAAACCATAGTCAATTGTTTGACTTTCAGCAGTAATAGATGCAATTAACCTTTTGAGAATTTCAGCTTTCTGCAGTTTGTTGGTAGTGCTACCTCTGAACCTTCTGAATCAAGCATTAATGGACACAGTATTGTAGCTGTGTCAACTGAAAAACAGCATCGATTATATCACTACTGTTTTTTCCCACAATTGTAAAACTGCAATTGTGGAACATTGACACAAATGTATACACACACACAGCGAAACATCAACGTTCTATGAGAGAAATGTATGTGATTACATTAAAATGATTTTGAGGGGCTCTTACACTTAATGTTTATTTTACCTTTGAGAAACTGGCTTTTGTGTTTCCACAGAGACAGATCTGTCACTAATAGAGTCAGATTTTAAATGCAGCCACAAATCTTTTTAAGGGTGTCTGACAGGGCCTGTTAAGATGTTTTTATGTACCTTTTTAGCACTCACCTGCCAGACTTAAATTGTCATAATTTTCCACATTATTAGAAAAATATAAATAAAAGCAACTCTGTGTCTTATTACCACGGCACCCCCGCTGGACGGAAGTGGGCCTGCAGCTGCTCTGATGTAGATAGGATGTGACTGAGATTTGGAAATACCAGTCGTGGGGCAATCTCTCACTCTCGCTATGGTCTTCTCCTATAATTGGAATGCAAAAATGGTTCGGTTCTTGCTGCCAAAGGAAGCTGTCAAACCCAGACGCCAGCCATCTGTTTGGAATGAGTGGTGACGGGAGAATTAAATAAACAATCGCAACCCAGATGTGGTTTCGAGTAGTATCCGTCACTGAAGACAGTGAAGGAAGAAACACCTGCAAATAGAGACTATTAACTTAAAACCTCAGGGAACCTCCTGGGTACAGTCGGTAAGGCTTTGAAGGCATTGAAGGAAAGGTGGTGGCAAGTGGTGAGCATGTTTCGGACAATGCCTTCTTCAAAAGAATGGGTCATCTCTCTTGCCTTGACTAATGTGCTACGGTCATCAACCCCCTCTCGTCACCGTGTATCTATGCAGAGGCAACAGAGGCCTCTTTTGATTCTGCTGGTGTGGTTCCCTTTGCTGGTCTTCTATTTCTGTATCCCAAATGGGAATTTCTCATTTCCTTCGAGTTCAGATTTTATGTAGCAAGCAGTTTTCTGGAAGCCTCAGTAAATGTAGGGGCATCTACATCCTTTCAGTTAACTCGAAAACATCCTTTCACAATTCCAAAAAGAACACCGCCCATCCCAAAAAAATTAAATGTGACTGGCGCCAATAAATATGCCATGGTAAAGTGCCAGTTCAGTCATGTCGGCACTGTACCATCTCTAACAGGTTCTTGTTGACTGTACAACCTGAGCAGGATATCGAAAAGCTGCAAAGCTTTGTCCAAAGCAGAACCATGACAGAATGCCAACTGAACTGGTTTTCTCACATTATACAATACTAATGTACCCATTTGCAATTCACTATAAATAGCAACAGAAGCACTCTTTTTCCAGGGACTGTGGGTACAATTGCTTACATGGTGCCAACTGAATTAAATTATGAGCCACGTTATATTTTTAAGGTGGGCTTTGATGGAATTGGTGCCTCTGAGTACAATCTTGCCATGTGGACGAATCGTCACCAAACTCGGCTGAAATTCCCTGATTATACCTTCAGAATCAGAATCATAGAATAATACCGTGACGAAGAGACCCTTCGAGTCTGCACCGACGCATGAAAGACACCTGACCTGCCTACCAAATCCCATTTGCCAGCACTTGGGCCATGTTATGACATGCCAAGTGCACGTGATAGAATCATAGAATCTCTGCAGTGCGATTTGGCCCATCGAGTCTGCACCGACCCTCTGCAAGAGCACCCTGCCTCGGCCCACTCACCCGCCTATCCCCCGTAACCCCATTTAACCTTCACACCTCTGGACACTAAGGGGCAATTTTACAATTTTAGCATGGCCAATCCACCTAACCTGCACATCTTTGGACTGTGGGAGGAAACCAGAGCTTTCAATTAAGGACAGGGTGGCACGTTTCAGAACAGCAACCTGGGTTGGATTCAAAGCCACGGTCTGGATGGGAAAAAGGCTCTTAAAAGTTACGCTGCTTTTTAGATGTAAAATTATAAATAAAAATCTTTGAAAATCTTTCATTGTTTTTATAATTTCCAAAATAAACCTGCCAGTTTTACACAAATGAAATTAGTGAATGATGTTAGTTCTTTTTTAAATGTTGTGTTCAGTTACTTCACATTGGATTGCTCACGGGTGGTCAAAAAGAGAGAGGAGGTCTGGTGGTGCAGTGGCAGTGCCTGCATTGGCCCTGGTGCACACGTCGTGTGGCCTCCCGTGCCTGCCTCGGCCTCATGTCCCGCCCATCCTCGCCCTTTCCCACATCTCCCTCATCGGACGAGGACTGGTCTTCATCCTCCTACTCCTCCAGCACGTTTCCTCGCTGCTGCGCGATGTTGTTCAGGACGCAGCAAGCCGCCACGATGCGGGTGACCCTCTCAGCGTCATACTGGAAGACCCCTCCAGAGTAGTCCAGGCCCCTAAACCACATCTTCAGGATGCCGAAGCATTGCTCGGTCACACCCCTGGTTGCTGCATAGGCATCGCTGCAGCGGGTCTCCGCGTCGGTCTGTGCTCATCAGACACGACGGCAGTGGGTAACCCCAGCCGCCCAGGAGCCAACCCGCCAACCGGGAGCAGTGGGGGTCTCAAACATGTTCGGAATTGTTGAGTGTGCCAGGATGAAGGCGTATGCACGCTGCCCGGGTATCAGGCGCAGACGTGCACGATGCGCATCAGATGGTCACACATTAGCTTCACATTCAGAGTGGAACCCCTTTCAGTTTGTGTAGAGCAGCCTGTCATCTGCAGATGCTTGTAGGGGGCCGTGCATACCATTGATCATCCCCTGGAATCGGGACATGTCGGCGATGCCGGCGAACCCTGCTGCCCGGCCATCCTGGTAGGCTTGGTCCACATTGAAATGGATGCATTGAGTGGACTGGGCATATAGGGCTTCCATGACGGCGCAGATGCACCTGTCCACCGAGCTCTGTTAGATCCCGGGAAGGTCCCCACTCGGCGCCTGGAATGACCCCATGGCATTAACGTTCAGGGCGACTGTCACCTTGACGGGCACCGGGAGCGGGTGTCCCCCACAATTCCCCCACGGTGACAGGGGTGCCATGATCTGGCAGATATGTCGCACTATCTCCCTGCCCAGCCGGAGTCTTCGACGGCATGCCCGATTCGGCAGGTCCTCAAACGACAGGCGCTGTCGGTACAAATGAGGCCTCATTTGCACCTGCTTCAACTGAGTCTATTAGGGGGCTGGCTCTCCATCCTGGGCGGCTGCCTCCTGTTCCTCTGAGGCAGGCTCCCCTGGCCCTATCACCCATCCATACTGCCAGGAGTGCCGTTGGCTGGTACGCTCCACAGACCCCGTCCAGCGCCCCCCATAGTGGGCTACTGTGGGCATTGCCCTTGGGCAGGCCACGTGGTGCCCCCTCTGGCGGGTTGTGGCCGGGGTGGGGGTCTGGCGGAGGGAGGGGTGGAGGGTGGGGGCTAGGTTGTGGGGGTGTGGGTGCACCCCTATGGCCCCCATAGAAACAGGGGCCAAGGGGGTGATCAATGGGGTGCTCAGCAAAAAGGCTGCCTTTCAGGCCACGGTAATGACGGTCCGTGCCTGGACACCGCCCCATCCCATGGGGGGTCATCCCTGCCACACGGCCCATTCCCCGATCACCACTCCTCCTCCCACCCACCCCCCCCAGCCTTGGCAGGCGGTGGGGGCCCAGTCAGCCTGGCCAGTGTCCGGCCTGCAGCACACGCTCGTGCCTCTCCGTGTCCTACCTCCTCTCTCTTCCTCATCAGCCACGGCTTGTAAAAGCACAAGTGAACCGCACCATCGGGAACTCGGCCCATTGGAGTCGGGGAATCGTGGAGGCCCCGGGGAATACCGGGTCAGGATCGCTAAAGATATGCCAACGGCATTTACCGTACGTGCTTCCCGGAACGCACTGATGCCGCTGTCGAGGAGCAGAGAGGAGCGGACCAGCACGGGATACTGCTGCAGGGGGAGGATAAAGGCAGCACCAGGCTCGAGGCCTTCGCTTACCTTTCGGGAGCTGAGAGGAGCGAACCTACATGGGGTACTGCTGCAGGGGGAGGATAAAGGCAGCACCAGGCTCGAGGCCTTCACTTACCTTTCGGGAGCTGAGAGGAGCGAACCTACACGGGGCACTGCTGCAGGTGAGAGGTTAAAGGCAGTGGCAGGCTCGGGGATGAGCAGAGAGGAGCGGACCTGCACGGGACACTGCGCGGGACACTGCGCGGGACACTGCACGGGACACTGCACGCGGGACACTGCGCGCGGGACACTGCACGGGACACTGCGCGGGACACTGCACGGGACACTGCACGCGGGACACTGCGCGCGGGACACTGCACGCGGGACACTGCGCGCGGGACACTGCGCGGGACACTGCGCGGGACACAGCGCGGGACACTGCACGGGACACTGCACGCGGGACACTGCGCGCGGGACACTGCACGCGGGACACTGCGCGCGGGACACTGCGCGGGACACTGCGCGGGACACAGCGCGGGACACTGCACGGGACACTGCACGGGACACTGCGCGCGGGACACTGCTGCAGGTAGGACAGCTGCTTGTCTGTTTGTTTATTTCAAAATTGAAAAAAACCGGTAAAGTGACGTCGCAGGAGACTGTGACCTGATTGGCTGAAATGCAGACTGGGCTAAATTTGAATATTTGTGGAGTTACTGGTTTTAATTTGATTTAAGTTACTATTTTTATGTTGATTTGAGTTACTATTTTTATGTTGATTTGAATTACTATTTTTTTTAAATTTGACTTAGATTACTATTTTTAAATTGATTTGAATTACTATTTTTAAATTTTTTAATCTCACTTAAATAACTATTTTGGGTTAATTTAAATTACTATTTTTAAGTTGATTTTAATAACTTTTAAAATTTTAATTAAATAACTTTTTAAATTTCAATTAAATAACTATTTAATTTGTTGTCAGATTAAGCAACTTAAATACTCAGGGATAAAGCTAATTAAATAGTATACAGGAGATTGGATATAATCCAACACAAAAACATCTTTCCAAAGCTTAATTTCAAAAGTTTAATTTGAAGGAATAAATAAAAACAGGACAGCTCCAAGGCGTGGTCTGCTCCTCTTGCTCCATGTAGCAGGCTGGGAACAGTTCCAGTCCCCAGGGTCAGCATGTGTGCAGGAAGTGTCTCCAGTTGCAGGTCCTGGAAGCTCGAGTTTCAGAGCTGGAGCGGAGGCTGGGGACACTGTGGAGCATCCGCGAGTCGGAGAGCATCGTGGATAGCACGTATAGCGAGGTGGTCACACCGCAGGCTCAGACTCCGCAGGCAGGAAGGGAATGGGTGACCACCAGACAGAGCAAGAGAGCGAGGCAGGTAGTGCAGGAGTCTCCTGTGGCCATTCCCCTGCAGAACAGATATACCGTTTTGGATACTGTTGAGGGGATTGGCCTCTCAGGGGAAAACAGCAACAGCCAAACTTGTGGCACCACAGTTGGTGCTGCTGCAGAGGGGAGGAGAGATAAGTGTGACAGTAAAATAGTTATCAGGGATTCAATTCTAAGGGGAATATACAGGTGTTTCTGTGGCCGCAAACGTGACTCCAGGATGGTATGTTGCCTCCCTGGTGCTAGGGTCAAGGATGTCTCGGAACGGGTACAGGATATTTTGGAGGGGGAGAGTGAACAGCCAGTGGTCGTGGTACGCATCGGTACAAATGACATAGGTAAAAAAAGGGATGAGATCCGAAAGGCAGAATGCAGGGAGCTAGGAAGGAAGTTAAGAAATCGGACCTCAAAGGTAGTGATCTCAGGATTACTACCGGTGCCACGTGCTGGTCAGAGTAGAAATGACAGGATGTACAGGATGAATACGTAACTGAAGGGATGGTGTCAGGGGGAGGGTTTCAGATTCCTGGGGCATTGGGACCGGTTCTGGGGGAGGTGGGAACTGTACAAACTGGATGGGTTAAACCTGGGCAGGGCTGATGCCCTATTTGCTAGAGTGGTTGGGGAATGTTTAAACTAATGTGGCAGGGGGATGGGAAACGATGCAGGAAGTCGGAAGGTAGTAAAACAAGGGCAGAAACAAAAGGCAGTAAGGGGGAAAGTGTAAGGCAGAGAAGCCATAGTCAAAAACCAAAAAGGGCGACAGTACAAGGTACAGTGACTGAGGGGAGCTCAGTGAATAGGCCCAGTAATACTAAAAGGAATAAAACGGGAAGTGAAAACATAAATGGAAAGTGACGCGGCAGGTTGTTACATGAAGATATGGGTTCAACGACAAGGAAAATTAGGAGAAACGTTAAGAGGAAAAATAACTTAGGAGAGGTTACTGATCAAGGTGTTAAGATTCAAAACAGAGGTATAAAAGCCAACATAAGTGTACTTTACCTGAATGCTCATAGTATTCGGAATAAGGTAAATGAGTTGATGGTGCAAATCATCGTGAATGACTATGATTTAGTGGCCATTACTGAAACATGGTTAAAGGGTGGTCACGACTGGGAGTTAAATATCCGAGGGTATCAAACTATTTGGAAGGACAGAGTGGATGGTAAGGGAGGTGGTGTGTGGTAGTATGCATTAGGGGTCATGTGGGACTGTGAAGCCGTGATGTCATTGGCTGACAGATCCCGGGTCCTGGTTGGCTGTTGACCTCTAGCTCCGCCCTGAAGGCGGAGTATAAGAACCAGGAGTTCTCCCCCGCAGGCCAGTCTGTTACTGAACTGCGGGGAACAAGTCACGCTTAATAAAGCCTTATCGACTTCATCTCTATTCGTCTCTCGTGAGTCTTTGTGCGCTACATGGTGTAGCTCTGTTATTTGAGGATGACATCCGGGCAATAGTAAGGGATGACATCGGTGCTATGGAGGATAAGGTTGAATCCATTTTGGTGGAAATCAGGAATAGTAAGGTGAAAAAGTCACTGATAGGAGTAGTCTATGGGCACCAAATAGTAACATTATGGTGGGGCAGGCAATAAACAAAGAAATAACTGATGCATGTAGAAATGGTACAGCAGTTATCATGGGGGATTTTAATCTACATGTCGATTGGTTTAACCAGGTCGGTCAAGGCAGCCTTGAGGAGGGGTTTATAGAATGTATCCGCGATAGTTTCCTAGAACAGTATGTAATGGAACCTACGAGAGAACAAGCGGTCCTATATCGGGTCTGTTTAATGAGACAGGATTGATTCATGATCTCATAGTTAAGGATCCTCTCGGAAGGAACAATCATAATATGGTGGAATTTAAAATACAGATAGAGGGTGAGAAGGTAAAATCAAACACTAGTGTTTTGTGCTTAAACAAAGGAGATTACAATGGGATGAGAGAAGACCCAGCTAAGGTAGACTGGGAGCAAAGACTTTATGGTGAAACAGTTGAGGAACAGTGGAGAACCATCCAACCGATTTTTCACAGTACTCAGCAAAGGTTTATACCAACAGAAAGGGAGGACGGTAGCAAGAGGGAAAATCGACCGTGGATTTCTAAGGAAATAAGGGAGAGTATCAAATTGAAGGAAAAAGCAGACAAAGTGGCAATGATTAGCGGGAGACTAGAGGACTGGGAAATCTTTAGGAGGTAACAGAAAGCTGCTAAAAAAGCTATAAAGAAGAGTAAGATATTTTATGAGAGTAAACTTGCTCAGAAAATAAAAACAGATAGTAAAAGTTTCTACAAATATATAAAACAAAGAAGAGTGGCTAAGGTAAATATTGGTCCTTTAGAGGATGAGAAGGGAGATTTAATAATGGGAGGTGACGAAATGGCTGAGGAACTGAACAGGTTTTCTGGGTCGGTCTTCACAGTGGAAGACACAAATAACATGCCAGTGACTGATGGAAATGAGGCGATGACTGGTGAGGACCTTGAGCTGATTGTTATCACTCAGAAAATAGTGATGGGCTAGCTAATGGGGCTAAAGGTAGACAAGTCTCCTGGCCCTGATGGAATGCATCCCAGAGTGCTAAAAGAGATGGTTTGGGAAATTGCAAATGCACTAGTGATAATTTACCAAAACTCACTAGACTCTGGGGTGGTCCCGGTGGATTCGAAATGAGCAAACGTGACACCACTGTTTAAAAAAGGAGGTAGGTAGAAAGCGGGTGATTATAGGCCAATTAGCTTAACTTCGGTACTAGGGAAAATGCTGGAATCTATCATCAAGGAAGAAATAGCGAGGCATCTGGATGGAAATTGTCCCATTGGGCAGATGCAGCATGGGTTCATAAAGGGCAGGTCGTGCCTAACTAATTTAGTGGAATCTTTAGAGGACATCACCAGTGCGGTAGATAATGGGGAGCCAATGGATGTGGTATATCTGGATTTCCAGAAAGCTTTTGACAAGGTGTCACACAAAAGATTGCTGCATAAGATAAAGATGCATGGCATTAAGGGGAAAGTAGTAGCATGAATAGAGGATTGGTTAATTAATAGAAAGCAAAGAGTGGGGATTTATGGGTGTTTCGCTGGTTGGCAATCAGTAGCTAGTGGTGTCCCTCAGGGATCAGTGTTGGGCCCACAACTGTTCACAATTTACATGGATGATTTGGAGTTGGGGACCAATTGCAATGTGTCACGGTCTGTAGATGACACTAAGATGAGTGGTAAAGCAAAAAGTGCAGAGGATACCGGAAGACTGCAGAGGGATTTGGATAGGTTAAGTGAATGGGCTAGGGTCTGGCAGATGGAATACAAAGTTGACAAATGAGAGTTTATCCATTTTGGTAGGAATAATAGCAAAAGGGATTATTATTTAAATGATAAAATATTAAAACATGCCGCTGTGCAGAGAGACATGGGTGCGCTAGTGCATGAGTCGCAAAAAGTTGGTTTACAGGTGCAACAGGTGATTAAGAAGGCAAATGGAGTTTTGTCCTTCATTGCTAGAGGGATGGAGTTTAAGATTAGGGAAGTTATGCAGCAATTGTATAAGGTATTAGTGAGGCCACACCTGGGGTATTGTGTTCAGTTTTGGTTTCCTTACCTGAGAAAGGATGTACTGGCACTGGAGGGTGTGCAGAGGAGATTTAATGCCACAGCTGAAGGGGTTGGATTATGAGGAGAGGTTGAGTAGACTGGGACTGTACTCGTTGGAATTTAGAATGATGCGTGGGGATCTTATAGAAACATATAAAATTATGAAGGGAATAGATAGGATAGATGCGAGCATGTTGTTTCCACTGGCGGGTGAAAGCAGATCTAGGGGGCAAAGCCTCAAAATAAGGGGAAGTAGATTTAGGACTGAGCTTAGGAGGAACTTCTTCACCCAAAGGGTTGTGAATCTATGGAATTCCTTGCCCAGTGAAGCAGTTCAGGCTCCTTCATTAAATGTTTTTAAGATAAAGATAGATAGTGTGGTAGTCGGTATTAGGGGTATTACGGTACCCAGGTTGTTTCTGTAAGACCATAGGTGTGGGAGGTACCTGAGACTGCTATATCATTGGTGAAGCCTGCCTGCTGGTTCCGCCCAGTAAGGCGGAGTATAAGAGTCTGTGTCTCCCTAGCAGCTGCATTCTGTACCTGCGCTGCTGGGGGAAACATCTAGCCCAATAAAGCCTTCAATTGTCATTCGATCTCACTTCTGGAGTTATTGATCGAGCATCAATTTATTGGACTAGATTTTAAAGAATGGAGCTCCGAATCAAGCCGGAGTGTCTGCAACTCAGCCACAATGCGGCAAACCCAGCGGCAACCTTCAAACACTGGCTGGCGTGCTTCAAAGGGTACCTCAGGACGGCCACGACTGCACCTACGGATGACCAGAAACTGCAAGTTCTCCACTCGAGGGTGAGCCCAGAGATCTACACCCTCATCGAGGACGCAGACAATTTCGAGGCCGCAATGACCCTGCTAAAAGGACACTATATTCGCCCAGTAAACCAGGTCTACGCCCGACATCTGCTAGCGACGAGGCGACAAATCCCCGGGGAATCCCTGGAGGAATTCTACCGTGAGCTCCTGATGTTAGGTAGGAATTGTGATTGCCCGCAAGTTTCAGCCAGTGACCAACATAAAACTTTTAATCCGGGACGCATTCGTTGCAGGTATGCTATCGTCCCAAATCCGCCAGCGGCTGCTAGAAAAAGAGACACTAGGCCTCAAGGAGGCGTGGGCCCTTGCTAGCTCCCTGGATGTGGCCTCCCGAAATGCCCGCGCGGACGTCCCCGACCGCACGGCAGCCCCTTGGGCAGCGTGGAACCCCCCCCGCGGCTGACTCCAATGCAACCCCCATCCCCTCACAAGCTTGTGCTGTGCGACTACCAGGCAACCCCGGGGGGCCCCGCTGCTAATTTTGCGGGTAGCCAAGCACCCCCGGCAGCGCTGCCCGGCCTGCTCCTCCACTTGCAAAGAGAACGGCAAAAAGGGCCATTTCGTGGCCCGGGCAGTTGCCGTGGTCTCCAGGGGGGAACCGGGACCGCCACCCCAACTCTCTCCACGAGCCACGTGCAGCTAACGGGTGCCACCATCTTCCTTTTGAGAGCCACGTGCGGGCCCCGGGCGCCGCCAACTTGTTCCCCAGGGACCACGTGCGATGGAAGGGCGCCACCATCTTGCCACCCCCAGCCATGTGCTACCAGTGGGTGCCGCCATCTTGGCTGGAGTCTCAGGACCCAGATTCGGATGACCACACACCGCCCGAGGAAAACCTCCAACCTTTGCCGCGACTTGCCTCGGTGACCCTGGTCCAGTCTCGACCGCGACGACGACCATGCTTATCAATGGGCACAAAACATCCTGCCTGATCGACTCCAGGAGCACAGAGAGTTTCATACACCCCAACATGGTAAGGCGCTGTTCTCTTCCCATCCACCCAGTTAACCAAAGAATCTCCCTGGCCTCTGGGTCTCACTTTGTAGAGATCAAAGGGTTCTGCGTAGCGAACCTCACGGTCCAGGGAAGGGAATTTAAAAATTTCCGACTCTACGTCCTCCCTCACCTCTGCGCTGCCACGCTCCTAGGGTTAGACTTCCAATGTAACCTCCAGGGTTTAACTTTTAAATTCGACGGCCCTATACCCCCCCTCACTGTCTGCAGCCTCGCAACCCTCAAGGTCAATCCGCCTTCCCTTTTTGCGAACCTCACCCCGGATTGCAAACCCGCCACCAGGAGCAGACCGTACAGTGCCCAGGACCGGACATTCATTAGGGAAGTCCAGCGGTTACTGAAGGAAGGTATTATTGAGGTTAGCAACAGTCCCTGGAGAGCTCAAGTAGTGGTTGTAAAGACCGGGGAGAAGCATAGGATGGTCATTGATTATAGCCAGACCATCAACAGGTATACGAAGCTCGACGCGTACCCCCTCCCCCGCATATCTGATCTGGCCAATCAGATTGCACAATACAAGGTCTTTTCCACGGTGGATCTAAAATCCGCCTACCACCAGCTCCCCATCCGCCCGAGCGACCGCAAATACACTGCATTCGAAGCAGATGGGCGGCTGCACCACATCCTAAGGGTTCCCTTCGGTGTCACAAATGGAGTCTCGGTCTTCCAATGGGAGATGGACCGAATGGTTGACTGGTACGGTTTGCGGGCCAAGTTTCCGTACCGCAATAACGTCACCATCTGCGGCCACGACCAGCAGGACCACGACACCAATCTCCGAAAACTCCTCCATACCGCAAAAATCCTTAATCTAACCTACAAGGAAAAATGCGTGTTCAGCACCGACCGTCTAGTCACCCTCGGCTACGTAGTGCATGATGGAGTTATAGGCCCAGATCCCGAACGCATGTAGTCTCATGGAGTTTCCCCTCCCCCACTGCTCCAAAATCCTGAAACGCTGCCTGGGATTTTTTTCATATTATACCCAGTGGGTCCCCAACTATGCGGAAAAGGCCCGCCCACTAATTCAATCCACGGTTTTTCCCCTGTCGGCAGAGGCCCGCGAGGCCATCAGCCGCATCAAAGTGGACATCGCAAAGGCCATGATGCACGCAATCGATGAATCCCTTCCCTTCCAAGTCGAGAGCGACGCGTCCGATGTAGCTCTGGCGGCCACCCTCAACCAAGCGGGCAGACCTGTGGCCTTCTTCTCACGCACCCTCCATGCTTTAGAAATCTGTCATTCCTCCGTTGAAAAGGAGGCCCAAGCCATAGTAGAAGCTGTGTGACACTGGAGGCATTACCTGGCCGGCAGGAGATTCACTCTCCTCACTGACCAACGGTGGGTTGTCATGTTCGATAATGCACAATGGGGCAAGATAAAGAACGATAAGATATTATGGTGGAGGATTGAGCTCTCCACCTACAACTATGAGATCTTGTATCGTCCCGGGAAGCTAAACGAGCCTCCTGATGCCCTATCCCGCGGCACATGTGCCAACGCACAAGTGGACCAACTCCGGGCGCTCCACAAGGACCTCTGCCACCCGGGGGTCACTCGATTCTTCCATTTCATTAAGACCCGCAACCTGCCCTACTCCATCGAGGAGGTCAGGACAGTCACCAGGAACTGCCAAATCTGCGCGCAGTGCAAGCCACACTTCTACAGGCTAGAGAAAGCGCACCGGATAAAGGCTTCCCGTCCCTTTGAACGCCTCAGTATGGACTTCAAAGGGCCCCTCCCCTCCACCAACCGCAACACATACTTCCTGAACGTGATTGATGAGTACTCCCGGTTTCCATTCGCCATCCCCTGCCCTGACATGACCGCAGCCACCTTTTAAAAGCCCTCCACGGTATCTTTACGCTGTTTGGTTTCCCCGCCTACATACACAGTGATAGGGGGTCCTCCTTCATGAGCGACGAACTGCGTCAATTCCTGCTCAGCAAGGGCTTTGCCTCGAGGAGGATGACCAGTTACAAATCCCGAGGAAACGGACAGGTAGAGAGGGAGAACGGAATGGTCTGGAAGACCGTCCTACTGGCCCTATGGTCCAGGAATCTCCCAGTCTCCCGCTGGCAGGAGGTCCACCCGGATGCTCTCCACTCCATCCGGTCAAGTCTGTGTACCACGACCAACCAAACACCTCACGAATGTCTCCTTGCCTTCCCTAGGAAGTCCTCCTCCGGGACCGCGCTCCCAACCTGGCTGGCAGCTCCTGGACCCATCCTGCTCCGCAAACACGTGCTGGCGCACATTGGTCGAGAGGGTCCATCTCCTTCACCCTAACCCTCAATGCGCCTACGTGGCGTACCCCGACGGCCGACAGGGTACGGTCTCCATACAGGACCTGGCGCCCACTGGATCTCCACCCACTCCCCCACCACTGACCCCACCCTCCCTCCCACCGGCGCACCCTACAGCCGCCCCCTTCCCAGGTGGATCGGTCCTCCCACGGGTCCCATCTAGGGGTGATGAAGCCACTGAAGAAGCCAAAGCCACGCTCCCGGAGCCACGGATTCCCGAGCCGGCCCCTGCATCACTGCCGAAGCTACGACGATTGCAGAGGACGACCAGGGGCCCCGATCGACTAATTGCTTCATTCTGACTGTAAATAAATACTGTAAATAGTTGCAACATGTAACGAGGAAAAACACTGTGCTAATGTATACAGGGTACCACCATAACCTCAACCTCTACCACTGTATAACACGAGACACCGCCCCCGCTGGACTCTTTTTTTTTTAAACAGGGGGCAAATGTGGTAGTCGGTATTAGGGATATTATGGTACCCAGGTTGATGCTGTAAGACCATAGGTGTGGGAGGTACTTGAGACTGCTATGTTATTGGTGAAGCCTGCCTGCTGGTTCCGCCCAGTAAGGCGGAGTATAAGAGCCTGTGTCTCCCCAGCAGCTGCATTCTGTACCTGCGCTGCTGGAGAAAACATCTAGTCCAATAAAGCCTTCAATTGTCATCCAATTTCACTTCTGGAGTTATGTCCTTCATTGCTAGAGGGATGGAGTTTAAGACTAGGGGGGTTATGCTGCAATTGTATAAGGTGTTAGTGAGGCCACACCTGGAGTATTGTGTTCAGTTTTCGTCTCCTTACCTGAGAAAGGATGTACTGGCGCTGGAGGGTGCGCAGAGGAGATTCACTAGGTTAATGCCAGAGCTGAAGGGGTTGGATTACGAGGAGAGGTTGAGTAGACTGGGACTGTACTCGTTGGAATTTAGAAGGATGCGGGGGGGATCTTATAGAAACATATAAAATTATGAAGGGAATAGATAGGATAGATGCGGGCAGGTTGCTTCCACTGGCGGGTGAAACATAGAACTAGGGAGCATAACCTCAAAATAAGGGGAAGTAGATTTAGGATTGAGTTTAGGAGGAACTTCTTCACCCAAAGGGTTCTGAATCTATGGAATTCCTTGCCCAGTGAAGCAGTTGAGGCTCCTTCATTAAATGTTTTCAAGATAAAGATAGATAGTTTTTTGAAGAATAAAGGGATTAAGGTGTTCGGGACGGAAAGTGGAGCTGAGTCCACAAAAGATCAGCCATGATCTCATTGAATGGCGGAGCAGGCTCGAGGGGCCAGATGGCCTACTCCTGCTCCTAGTTCTTATGTTCTTATGAGGCGACCAAATTGCAATTTGACATGAAATCTGTGCCCTCCACGATTTTGGCCTGGGAATCGATTGTCCGCCGAATCGCGTTTCCCGATTTCAGCGTTGACCGACGGAGAATCCCACCCATGGTCTAATGACCGCAGTCCTCACTCTGTAATGGTGATTGAATTGAAAATCCTGTTTGGGTTTGCTGTAAACTTCAGCCACTAGGAAATATATTTTTCGTAACCATGGTATCTAATGAGGGCAGTAGGCCATTTTCCTATAATCCCACAGTGAACTGTAGGACAGAATGAATCTGAACATATTGAGAAAATCCATTAAATCAGTCTGCACATGTGTGTGATGTGATGTGTGCACATCTTTGAGCTATGCGACAAATGAATCACTCTGGGCTTGAATTATTTGTTTCTGTAAAATACCTTGCAAACCCAGAATCTCTACCACCAAGAAGGACAACGGAAGCAGATACCTGGGAATATCACCATCTGGAAGATCCCCTCCAAGTTTCTCACCATCCTGACTTGGAAACATATCGCCGTTCCTTCACTGTCACTGTGTCAAAATCCTGAACAGCATTCTGGGTGCACCTACATCACATGAACTGCAGCGGTTCAAGGAGGTGATCAACGTCAAATAGGGATGGCAATAAATATTGATCCAGCCAGTCACACCCACAAAGCGGTCAAAGAATATTTTTAAAATGCAAGGTCATGGGAAGGAATCACTTTAAAGACATTTGTCCCTGGATTTTTCCACACAAATGGACGTCTGTAAAATAATGATTGAAAGTCCCAGTAAACACTTGAGGAAAGGCTTCACTTTTATTCTGAAATGTTCATTCCTTGTCATTTGTATCTTTAGCACAGACAAACTGGAAGTTTATTTGGGGGAAATGATCAAACAGTAGATGCCTAACAGTAGGGCAGCATGGTAGCACAGTGGTTAGCACAGTTGCTTCACAGCTCCAGGGTCCCAGGTTCGATTCCCGGCTTGGGTCACTGCCTGTGCGGAGTCTGCACGTTCTCCACGAGTGTGCGTGGGGTTCCTCCGGTTTCCTCCCACAGACCAAAGATGTGCAGGGTAGGTGGGTTGGCCATTCTAAATTGCCCTTAGTGTCCAAAAACGTGAGGTGGGTTAAGGGGATAGGGTGGAGATTTGGGACTTAAGTGGTGTGCTCTTTCCAAGGGCTGGTGCAGACTCGATGGGCTGAATGGCCTCCTTCTGCACCGTAAATTCTATGATTCTATGATAAGTCTGGGGTGGATTTAGCTTGATCTCTGACTTTGATGCACACAAGTGTTGGTTTTGGTTAAATCTTGTGCACCATTGACCTTATAGGATGCTGATGCTATTTTAAATTCACAGATACCTTGAACTGAAGCATGATTACCAGCAGATAATTAAACTAAATTTCTATTCATTGGTATGAATGAAAAGTGCAATAATATTGTTCCAAAAGTTAAAGCACAACTTCACATAAGAAAAATAAAATTGGACCCATACCAAAACAGAGTTTTCCCTTTGGTATTAAACCAATGTAACTCATTATGTTAGAAATGTCTCTTTTGTTACATATAATTGCTATTCCACCAAATGATGCTAATTATGAAATTGTTTTTGATTCCTTACTGTTCGAAAGAAACCTCAATTACAAAGAAAATATTTACCCAGACATTTTCCATTGTATGACTGACTGTTGTCTTTGCACCCACATCATTAATTACTGCTTTCTGAAACTGTAAACACTGTAAAGTCAGTCTTACAATGGAAAATATCTGGATCAATATTTTTTTGTAATTGAGGTTTCTTTCGAACAGTACAGAATCAAAAAGCTGTATCCATGTATAATGGCATGACTTCAAATAACTTTCCTCATGAAACAGGTGATTACTCCATAAAGGCCCGGAGGGTCAGTCTTCGTTCAAAAGTTCAATGATTCCTATTTTAGAATTGTCTTAATAAACAAGGTTAGTATTAGTGGAAAAGCCAAATGCTGTATTATAATAGAACTTATTTAAATCAGACAAGTTGACTTCAAAATTCTCACCTTTGATTTGAATCCCAACCCCACATTGGTGACCTCCTTCAGCTTTACATTCCAACAACTCCAGTAAAACTGGGCTACTTTTTAGCCTTTCTCTTAATTGCACCACCATTAGTGGGCCCTCATTCAGCATATGAGCTTGTCTTTTGGTTTACCCTTTTTAAATCCTTCCATCGTCTTTTTTTAAATTTAGAGTACCCAATTTATTTTTTCCAATTAAGGGGAAATTTAGCGTGGCCAACCCACCTACCCTGCATATCTTTGGGTTGTGGGGGTGAAAAGCAAACGTGAGGAGAATGTGCAAACTCCACACAGACAGTGACCCAGAGCCGGGATCGAACCTGGGACCTCGGCGCTGTGCGGCATCAGGGCTAACCCACTGCGCCACCGTGCTGCCCTAAATCCTTCCATCTTAACCCATACTTCGGACTTTCAAAAATCTCCCCATTTTCAGTTGAGCTCTTTATTTGCCTTATCCTGAGGCTTTTTACTGTTCCCTTCTCTTCACACCCCCTCCCCACCCCAGAAGTCTACCTGGGCCCACTCCCTCGCCCTATCCCCACCTAACCTGCACATCTTTAGCACACTAAGGGGCAATTTAGCACGGCCAATCCACCAAACCTGGACATCTTTGGACTGGGAGGAAACTGGAGCACCCAGAGGAAACTTACACAGACACTGGGATAATAAGCAAACTCCACACAGCCACCCAAAGCTGCAATCAAACATGGGTCCCTGGCGCTGTGATGTACTTCCAAACACTGTGCCACAATGCCACTCATTGCCACTATGCCACCCATGATCTTCATTGAATCCATACTGCTCCCCCTTGCACCCTCCACACCACCATTAAACATTTGAGGTTTAACTGAAAATAACTTGGAATAACCTACCTTTTCCACGTCTGGAGGATTCATTGGAGTTTAGAAGAGTGGGGATCTCACAGAAACTTATAAAATTCTAACTGGTTAATACAGGATAGATTCAGAAAGACTGTTCCAGATGGTGGGGGAGTCCAGAATTAGGGATCATAGTTTGAGGAGAAGTGGTAAACCTCTTAGGACTTAGGTGAGGAGATATGTCTTCACCCAAGAGTAGTGAACCTGTGGAATTCACTACAACAGAACGTAGTTGAAGGCAATGTGTTGTGTGATTTCAAGAAGGAATTTGACATAGCTCTTGGGGCTCAAGGCATCAAGAATATGGGGGGAAGGCGGGATCAGAGTATTAAATTTGATGATCAGCCATGATCATAATGAATGGTGGTGACGAATGTGATATAAAATAGTTACTTTAGAGTTACTAGTTAATGTAATGTAGAAATAAGCCACTTTGATTTTTGCAGTTAGGGACAAAGGAATTTGAGACCGCATGGAAAAAGCAGGAAGAGGTGTGTCTATGAGGGTGATGCTTCATTGATAGGGGCCAGAGAAAGGGATTGGAAGTGAGCCAATCAGAATAGATCGAACAGGTCAGGAGGGACATAGGCTGACCTATGTCCGTCGAGTATGTGAAACTTGATACCATTTGAACTGATTTTGCAGAGATCCCTTTGTCTGTTAGTTCAGTCGTTTTCTGGAATGAAAGAGGCTGGATGTCTCTTACATTTCTGTAAGATGATTAAGCTTGCAAGCTAAATAAATAACTTCTGTTTACGTGCGAATCCGTCTCAACTTTTATTGAGGCCAGACTGACAGAGAAAGAAATTTGGAGATCAACATTTGGTGCCGAAAACCGGGATTTCTCTGGGCGATCCTGTTCCAACTGCGAAATCAGAATTAGACTGATTATGAACAGGAGGACGGGAACAAAGGGCCCTCAATGTAGAAATGGAAAACGACCAGCATTGATTGTTCCCCTCTTCTTATCGTCTGATTAGTCTGGTCACTCACGGTTGGCACAGAAAGACCGCCTCGACGAAATCACAGGTCAGTCTGGGGATTAGCACTTTAATTGATGGGATTTCATATTGTTGTTTCGGCTTGGGTTAGGGTTTTGGGCTGATGGGACTTTAAATAATAAAGGTTCAGTCTATTATCGGGGTTCAGAGGCTGATGTGACTTTAAATAATAAAGGTTCAGTCTATTATCGGGGTTCAGAGGCTGATGTGACTTAAATAATAAAGGTTCAGTCTATTATTAGGGTTCAGAGGCTGATGGGACTTTAAATAATAAAGGTTCAGTCTATTATATGGGTTCAGGGGCTGATGGGACTTCAATAGATGGGGGTTCAGTCCAGTATAACTGTTTTTAAATCTGAAGATGGTTCAACTCTATGTGTGAGTGTTTTAAATATATAGTTGATTAAGCTAAAATTGTCTCCTTGGACTGTAAAGTTCCGAGGTCTAGTTGAGATTGTGAGGTTGAAGCAGAAGTCTCTCAAAGGGTTAACAGCAGCAGGCGGAGTTGAAAACAGACAGTGCTTCTCACTCAGGCCTTGAGATAACAGTCTGCAGTGTAATCGGATACCTTTCCTTTGAGTCAGTGAACACCAGCAAAGTTACGTTTTGAATTAATTAAAGGAAATCAGTGGGTTTCTCCACCTCTTTGATAAAAGTTATTATTTTCGAAAGCAATTGATTGAAATTGCCAGAATCTTAAATTTTACTTACTTGAAATAAGGTTTATCTCATTTTATCTGGAGATTAATAGAAACTTAAAGAAGATCATGGACACCATTTTAAAAAGTGTCAATCTGGAGATGATAATTGATTTTGCTAATACTTATGATAGTTGATTTTGCTAATACTTATGTGTATGTAACAGAAAAAAAAACTTGTTAAAAGAAAAAAATTGTTAAGATAAAGAAATAATTAAGTTGTAAATGTTATACAAGTTTGTGTTAAGCAAATTGTAAATTTAGTTCTGAGTTGAGATCAGAGCTAAGCTTGCAAGTTGCAGTAATTCAATTTGAATTTTCAAACATTTTTAAGTTTAAAAAAAAAAGAGAGCAAATAGAGAAAAGAAGGACACAGATCTTGAATGCGTTGAATAGCACATTTCAAAGGCCCATAAATCTTTCTGTTATCTTAGACCTAAAACCTAGGAAGATTGATGAGCCATAGGAATGTCTGGGGCGTTTTAATGAAATCTACCGGGGGCAGTCAGGCGATTTGCTGTATCAAAATGGTCAGAATTCCCCTCAATACTGTGCTATGTTAATGCATTGCCTACCACCTTCTGTGGTTACTGCTGTGAAATGTAATAACATGAATTGGACAGAGAACGACCCTTCCCAGATGGCAAGGGCAGTCAGATTTTACTGGAAGGAGGGTGTAGGCCAAGAAGGAGGCTCAGTTACAAAGGTTAAGACTGAGTATGTAATGAAAAAGGATGATCTGCGATCCCAACAAGCGGCAGAAATGGTAGTTTACCAGCAGGAGCTCCAATATAGTGACTTTGGGTGGGTGGATCAGCGAAGAGGAGGATGAGACAACAGTGCTATATTTCTATCACCCCCCAGTGGTGGACGTTAGACATTGAACAGCCACTATCACTGCATGACGTTACCCTGGCCTATGACAGAACTGGACGAAACAGGGAGTTGGAGGACAAATACTGGCCATTACTTGAGACCGAATGGCCAGTCAAGGTTACAGCCACAGTCACGGGAAAAGAAGGTACAGCCGATTTTGTTACAATATCACCACATTTATGGCCACAGTCAGCTTCGGTAAGCCCTCATATTACACGTCAGGTCCATGACCAGTACCATGCCAGGGATATGGGGCGAATGGTCAGCATCTTACCGCAGCTCGTCAGAATAGGTATGAGATATACCTTTTGAACAATCCACGTCTGACATTTAAATACTGTACCACTATCAATCCAGCCTGTTTTCTTAGTGGTCCCCCTGTCCATGAAGACGCACCTGGCCACGACTGTTTAGCCTTGATTCAGGAAACTACCACAATAAGGGGCGATTTGAGTGACATTTCGTCAGAACAACCTGACATGATTATGTGTGGTCAAATATCCCACCGGGGTTTAGTTAATGACCTACTGCAGGCCCTCCTTCTGCCAGCGCAGATTTCCGTTATTAAATGCGCTGCCCACACGAATGGTACAACCCCAGTTGACGTTGGTAATGAACGAGCAGATTGTGCAGCGCGCACAGCCGCACAAATTCAGCAAGTGATGGTGCCTAAAATGTTAAGTCAGACTAAACGATCTACTATGAATGTGTCTGCTTCTGACAAGCCAATGCCAACCATCCAAGACGTCATAAGGTTACAGGAGGACGCTCCTGAGAGTGATAAACAAATGTGGAAACGGTTAGGTTGTACATATGATTCTGTTTCCTCTTTATGGACCACGCCTGCACATCAGACTTGTATGTCTGATGTACTGGCTTTATGGGTCATCGAATGTGTACACTTTGCAACTCATTGTGGGGCTCGGGGGACTAGTGATTTGTTGCTGGACACTTGGTGGCACCCTAAAATGCAGGGGTTGGCCCAAAGTATCAGTAACCGGTGTTTGATTTGTCAGCAATATAACACCGGAAAAGGTATCCCTTGTGGGAAGGGGCAAACCCCGTTGCCCAGTGGTCCCTTTGAGACGCTCCAAATGGATTACATTGAGTTGGAAAGGTGTCAATGTTATAAATATGTTTTGGTCATTGTGGATGTGTTCAGCAGATGGGTTGAGGCGTATCCGACTATCTATAGTAAAGCTGCTACTGTGGTTAAAGTCTTGATGAGGGAAATCATTCCCCGGTACGGTATACCAGCTCAGTTAAGTTCTGATAATGGGCCTCATTTTATTGGACAAATTAACAAGGAGTTTTGCTCCCAGTTGGGCATACGCCAGCAGTTACACTGTGCTTACAGACCACAGGCAGCCGGGGTGGTTGAAAGACACAATCAGACCCTCAAAACTAAATTGGCTAAATTAAGAGCAGACACGGGACTGACATGGCTTAAGTTGCTCCCCGTTGCCCTCTTCCAGCTGCGGGTTACACCTGCGGGACCGGCCCGGCTCTCTCCCGCCGAGATTCTCTATGGCAGGCCTCTTAGAACTCCCTGGAGCCTGCAGGTTCCCAGACGGGTTCAGTTTCATCAGATGACTGAGGAAATGACCACCTATGTTCTAGCCCTTACGCAAGTGCTCAAGGAACTCCATGGCCAAGTCCGCGCGGCTCACGAGCCATTGCCCAGTACCTAGCTCACTTTCAGTCCAGCCCGGTAGTTATGTAATGGTCAAAAATTGGACTAGGAAGGGGTCGGAGCCGCGATGGGACGGGCCCTTCCAAGTTCTCCTTACCACCCCCACAGCAGTTAAAGTGGAGGGGCGAAGTGCTTGGGTCCACCTACATCACTGTAAATTGAGCCCATCTCCACTACTGTAAAAGGTCGGATACTAACCTGCCTCCCTTCTCCAGTGCTATTTTACAGGTGTGGAGCATGATGGAGTGGCTACGCATCGTCTGTCTGATATTTGGCCTCACTTCGCTTGGCGTGTTATTGGCGATGGACATGGAAAAGGGGAATATTATGTATCTGTGTAGCCCCAACCAATCTACAAGGATACATCACCTATGCACAGGTGATGTTCTTCACTGCCCCCATATACGAGGACATGGTATCGACTCATGGAAGGTCATCAAAGTTAAGGAGAATGCGGGAGTCATGAAGCAGCTGCACCGGCCCCGGCGATGGGAAGGGAACATTATATGGACATTGCCTTGTTTTTGGAATACATGTAAATTTGATTTTGGATGTGTTAAAAGTGGTACAATAAAGGTAACATCAGGCTGTCAGAAGAGTGTAGGAAGAGACCATGAGAAAGAGAAAGGGACTAGAGAGAGGACGGGGCGTGTGAGAAGGGAAGTACAGCTAGAACGTAGGTTACCGGGAGATGCACTTAAGTTAATTAAAGGCCAAACTGAGGAAAACCCGGGTAGTATGAATCTCTTCTACCAGATTTACCACCGTCTGTATGGCCAGGGACGGGTTGTCTGCTACCCAAACCCCGCAGCGGTGTCTAGGTTATTTTCTGTTTCACCGCTTTGGGGCACTCCCCAAACGGTGGTTCATTGTCAGCGTTCCGAGCCATTGCCCGAGCAAGTCACTCTTCCTTACGATCCGGATTCAGCACCACCGGCTATTTGCCTTCCCCTCCCTCGGGATAATTCCCATTCACAGTACGATAGGCTGCGACGGTGGAGGGCGTACATACCTAGCCACTTCACTCCCAATATGGATTCCCGGTCGTACGAGAATTGCTTCAGCAGTGAAGGATATGGCTGTTTGCTGGTAGAGGTGGACACAAATATAACATGTCTGTTTCCCACCTGTACGGACAGGAGGTGCCATATCACCCAGGCGTCTGGCCAATGCGTTTGTTATAGCACCACTTGCGTTCCATTGAACGCTGGCCTCCAGCTCCTTTGTGGCTGGGCGAATGTCTCTCATATCACTGTTGGGAATAGGGCTTTCTGCATTGCTGGGCGGCCCGAATGGGCATTTCAAAATTGGATAAACTGGGCTACTGGGAGGTCCTTACGCAACCGGTATGCTCTTGACTATCTTCTGGCCCGTGAGGGTGGGGTATGCACCATAGTACAGGGCAAGTGTATTATGGGGATTCAGGACTTGACTGCTAACATTACTAAATTTATGGATCGCATACGGGATCACTTGGACGGGATGCAGGATCCTGACTCTTGGGGTAACTGGGGATTTGGAGGATGGAAGGACTGGTTGATAAATATGGCCATGTATCTAGTGGTAGCTATCGGCTGCATCTTTGTGGGCCTGGCCATCCTTAAATGTGTGATGGGTAGAATGCTGGGTGCACTGGATCAGATCACCGCCCCAATCACCGAGAAAAAAATTTAACTGTTAAAATCCATGAGGGTGAAGCAGATGAAGGGGGGCTAAGACAGGAATTGGAAATGCAGCGACGAATCTTTTTAGATGAGGAACCGTAGCTATAGATTGGATAGTTCGGTTATCATGGAATGATAAAAGGAGGGAATGACGAATGTGATATAAAATAGTTACTTTAGAGTTACTAGTTAATGTAATGTAGAAATAAGCCACTTTGATTTTTGCAGTTAGGGACAAAGGAATTTGAGACCGCATGGAAAAAGCAGGAAGAGGTGTGTCTATGAGGGTGATGCTTCATTGATAGGGGCCAGAGAAAGGGATTGGAAGTGAGCCAATCAGAATAGATCGAACAGGTCAGGAGGGACATAGGCTGACCTATGTCCGTCGAGTATGTGAAACTTGATACCATTTGAACTGATTTTGCAGAGATCCCTTTGTCTGTTAGTTCAGTCGTTTTCTGGAATGAAAGAGGCTGGATGTCTCTTACATTTCTGTAAGATGATTAAGCTTGCAAGCTAAATAAATAACTTCTGTTTACGTGCGAATCCGTCTCAACTTTTATTGAGGCCAGACTGACAGAGAAAGAAATTTGGAGATCAACAGTGGAGCAGGCTCAAAGGGCTGATTAGCCTACTCTTGCTTTTATTTCAGATGTATGGTTCTATGTATGTCTCAAATGGTTTATTGCCAATAAGATACTTTTTGAAATGTAGTCACTGTTGTAATATAGGGAAATACCTCAGTCAATTTTGACAATGCAAAGTCCCTTAAAGAATAGAAAGATTAATAACCAGGTCATGTATATGCCAGGACACAGAGAGACCTTGTTTGTTCATCCACAAATATTATACATGGAAGTTTTATGCATTATCGGAATTATATTGGAAGAATTGAAATACTGGAAAACAACATGCTAAAGATTACAATTGAAGGGCAGCACGGTGGAGAAGTGGGTTAGCCCTGCTGCCTCACGATGCCAAGGTCCCAGGTTCGATCCCGGCTCTGGGTCACTGTCCGTGTGGAGTTTGCACATTCTCCCCGTGTTTGCGTGGGTTTCGCCCCAACAACCCAAAGATGTGCAGACTCGGTGGATTGGCCACGCTAAATTGCCCCTTAATTACGAAAAATGAATTGGGTACTCTAAATTTTTTTTTTTTAAAGATTACAATTGAGCTCTGCCCATCATTCAGGCAGGACCACCAAACCCACGACCGCTACCATCTAGAAGGACATGGGCAACAGATACATGGGGACACCAACACCTGGAGGTTCCCCTCCAAGTCAATCACCATCCTGACTTGGAAATATATTGCCGCTCCTTCACCGCCGCTGGGTCCACATCCTGGAACTCCCTCCCTATCAAGGACAATTATATAGAACATAGAATATACAGTGCAGAGGGAGGCCATTCGGCCCATCGAGTCTGCACCGACCCACTTAAGCCCTCACTTTGGGAATGGGCAACAAATGCTGGCCTAGCCAGAGAAGCCCACATCATGTAAAAAAATAAAGAATTTTTAAAAATGGAAGGCAGAAGACATATCGTGAGATCTTGTCAGGAATTGACACTTGCATTTCTGTAGGGTTTGACTACAGACTGAAGGTGTATGGCAGGTGTAGCGAGTTGTACATCTGCTGTAACAGTGGTGCACATTCCGAGCACTGTGCTTGAAATGTTATGTTGACGTCTGGCAGCTGGTTATTAAATTGATAGCACCTCTAGTAGTTTTCATTAATCCTACATTACAAGCAAGCTTGGTGTATTGTTTTCACTCCAGGGTTCAAGCAGCCTTTGTTAACACACATCGCAGAACAGTAAATTTCCTTGTCTCTTTGCCAAGTGCTACTTTTCAGGAACTCTTGATGGTTCAGAGATCAAAAAAAACAGTCCTTTTTAATTAGCAATATTTGCTTCTCGTGTCTTCCAAAAGACAATTACCAATTCTGTAATATTTTTCTATTTTAACACCAATGTGTTCATGGATATGCTTACTGCATAAAGTGTACTATTACATCAGTGCCCCACTGTGATTAATTATATAGCTTGTCAGCACACAGAGAAATACTGGTTGACAACTAGAAAATTACTCTGTTGTTATTAAAATGGCTTTGTGATGTGAGGTACTCCAAGCAGTTGACTTGACCATGAACAAATCTCTATTAGAACTGTAAACGTGTCATTTATTTGTCAATACCAAAGTAAATCTCAAATTAATTAGTGATATATCCCCTCCTGAGAAGGCATCAACATAGAATCATCATAGAATTTATAGTGCAGAAGGAGGCCATTCGGCCCATCGAGTCTGCACCGGCTCTTGGAAAGAGCACCCTACCCAAGCCCACACCTCCACCCTATCCCCATAACCCAGTAACCCCACCAAACACTAAGGGCAATTTTGGACACTGAGGGCAATTTAGCACCCGGAGGAAACCCACGCAAACACGGGGAGAACGTGTTTACCGCGTGTGCCACTTTTCGGGGTGCGGAGAATCGCCGAACCGGTGCCGGTCCCGGTTTCATCCAGGAAACTGGGGGCGGGATTCTCCGATCCTGGGACTAAGTGTTGACGCCGTTGTAAACACCGGAGCGTTTTATGACAGCGTCATCTGGCCCCTAGGATCAGCGATCCTGCACTACAAAGGAGGCCAACACGGCACTGGAGAGCCTCAGGTGGGGTCCGCGCATGCGCCCCACGGCCGGCGTGAGTTTGCGTATGCCCGCCGCGGGGTCGGAGAATCCTGCCCTGGATTCTCCGCCCTGTCGCCGAGCGCGATTTCGACCTCGGGGTGCAGAGGATCCAGCCCTAGAACATACAGTGCAAAGGAGGCCAATGGGCCCATCGAGTCTGCACCGATCCACTTAAGCCCTCACTTCCACCCTATCCCCATAACCCAATAACCCCTCCTAAACTTGTTTGGTCACTAAGGGCAATTTACCATGACCAATCCACCTAATCTGCATGTCGTTGGACTGTGGGAGGAAACCGGAGCACCCGGAGGAAACCCACGCAGACACGGGGAGAACGTGCAGACTCCGCACAGGCGGTGACCCAGCAGAGAATCGAACCTGAGACCCTGGCGCTGTGAAGCCACAGTGCTAATCACCTGTGCTACCGTGCTGCCCTATGTGTCAGAAAATCGTGATGGAATTTTCCCACTCGAAATAACACTTGACTTTGAGGCTCTCAAACCAGAAACACCTGGGAGTGACTGTGCCCCTTATAGCCAGGTGTATTTTTCCTCTGGTATCTCAATATTGTGCCTCCAACACCTAGTTATCAATTGCTGCCCGTGAGTTCTGAAATTGCTGTCAATAAGTGGTACTATCCAGCAATTTAAAAGTCCTTAAGGCTCTTGAAATACTGGCTGAACCCAGAGTTCAGACACTGTTTGATTGGTTGTCCTGCATTAATGTACACAGACTATCACACACGGACAAGACAGAAGCATTGCAGGTGTGGGTTTCTACTTACCATTTCACATAAACTGAGAAGAAAATACACCATTATGCCTTTATTATTGCGCTGTAATTTCCAATCAAATTTCATATACTTCCAAGGACTTTGTCATTATGTTGAGTTGTCACAGTGGCTATGAAATTGCGTTTTGAAGTGATCTGAAAATCTCTAGCCTGCTCCAGCTGGCGTCCTCTGCCTCTTTGGCATAACCCTCTTTCTGTTTCTGAAGCTCTGTGCTTCCTTGCGTTGTCTCTTTCTAGTGTGTCTTTCAGCCCCTCACTCCCAGTCTGCGAAGTAGGAGTGAAGCTTATATTCTTTTGCCTGAATGTCAGAGTAAGCCACAGATGGCCAGCACATCAGACATTTTTATTTCGAACTGTGGCTTTGCTTTATAATCTTACGGCAAATCAGTTTCACCTAATTTTCAGGATTATAAACTCATTTTGAAACCTTATTGAAAAGCTTGGTTATACCTAAGCTATCCAAGCTGTGGATAACATACCCAACCTTTATCGCTGTTTCCATCCGTCAGGGTTTTCATTCACAAAGGTTTTTTGACCCCCAAAGGGCAGGATTTTACAATCGTTCCCGCTGGCGGGAATTTCTCAGGTCGCACCATGTGCCCTAGACTGATATATCTTGTTAGTTCAATGCTCAGACTGCAGTGCAGTAGTGAGTCATTTGGCACTTTGGAGATTTATGAATACGTACGCATGGATTTCACGGTGGGGAGGGGTGGATTCACGGGAAATCCCATTGACAACGTTGCGAGCAGAAGATCCTGCTGCCAGCCAATGACGGGCCGCTTCCCGCCACCGCAAAAAACACAGCGGGTTGCATGCTAAATTCCTCATTCATTTTGGAATAATACAACAACATTACCTATTAAAAAACCTTCTTCAATCTCATTATAAAAATCAATTGTTAACTTTTTAAAATTTGGACAATATGATAAAAGTTAATGATTGGAATAGTTATAATGACACACAGAGGCATTATGTATGCTTGAACAGGGGGCAGCACGGTAGCATAGTGGTTAGCATAATTGCTTCACAACTCCAGGGTCCCAGGTTCAATTCTCGGCTTGGGTCACTGTCTGTGCGGAGTCTGCACGTCCTCCCCGTGTGTGCGTGGGTTTCCTCCGGGTGCTCCGGTTTCCTCCCACAGTCCAAAAGATGTGCAGGTTAGGTGGATTGGCCATGCTAAATTGCCCTTAGTGTCCAAAATTGCCCTTAGTCTTGGGTGGGGTTACTGGGTTATGGGGATAGGGTGGGGGTGTGGACCTTGGGTAGGGTGCTCTTTCCAAGAGCCGGTGCAGACTCGATGGGCCGAATGGCCTCCTTCTGCACTGTAAATTCTATGAATCTATGAAAGGGGGGTGGCCTAACAGATGCCAAGAATCAGGCAAATTGTCAACTTTGTCAATAGAGGATTTATCCAAAGCAGGATAGCTTGAGAATGAGTATTTTATGAACCAAAGATTGCCATATGTTGAAAAGAAACTGCTGAAAGAATTTAAAAGAAATTGCTGAAAGAATTTTATTATAACTTTGAATCATTTCATTTTAAAACAGCAATCAATGGAGCACAAAAGTTCCCAAGAGAGCAAGTAAAACTGTGTATTGATATGGGAAAACATAATGTCTCGCTAACGATCCATTAATGAACAATCTCTCAAGTGAAACTGAGTGCTACTTGATACACTTGAATATACTGCATAAATACAGGGAACCAGCAAGCCTTCTTCAGAATAATTCCATAACCTTGTGTTTCTTTTTAATATTCTTCATTTCATATTTGAGTGGACAAGTCTACTTTGATTCTCCATAACACTTAAAGGTTGAATATTTTACAATGTTTTTATTTATTCTTGGGGTGTGAATGTCACTGGCAATGCCAGCATTTATCCCTAATTACCCTGCGTGGAAAGACGCTGGTGAACCATGTTTTTGTGTCACTGCAGTCCGTGTGGTAAAGGGAGTTCTGCGATTTGGACCTAGCAACTGTGAATGAATGGTGATGTAGTCCCAAATCAGGATGGTGAGTGCCATGGAGAGCAATCCGGATTGCTTCATTATCTGAAGAATTGTAAATGGCATTGAACAAGATAGCGAACCACCCCGTTTCTGAGCTTATGATGGAGGAAGGTCATTGATGAAGCAGCTGACCATGGATGGGACATTACCCTGAGGAACCGCTGCAATGATGTCCTCTGGCTTTGATGACTGGTCACAAAAAACCACGACCAATTTCCTCTGCGCTCGGTATGACTCCATTGGAGAATGTGTTCTTCCTGATTTCCATTGACTTCACATTTGCTATTCAGCTCTTTCACCCATGTTTGCATCAAGGCTGTAATGAGATCAGGAGTCTAGTGGCCTTGGTTGGACCAAAGCTGAGTATCAGTAAATGGTTTCTGAATAAGTGCTGCTTGCTATCATTGTCAATGACCGCTTACATCATTTGGCTGACTATTGAGAGTAGACTGTCAGGGCAGTAATTGGCTGGATTGGAATTGCCCTGCTTCTTGTGCACAGGACCTACCTTGTCAATTCTCCGCATTATTGCATCAATGCCAGCATTCTAACTGTACTGGAACAGCTTAGCTGGGAGCATGTTTACTTCTGGAGCACAAGTCTTCAGCACTACTATCAGGACCCATTGCCTTTTCTGCATCATGTTCATTCAGTCATTTCTTGATATCATGTAGAGTAACTTGAATTGTCCGACAAATGGCATTTCCTGATGGTGGGGACCTCAGGAGGTGGGCAAGATGGACCATCCACTCTGCACGGGTTGTAAATGCTTCAACCTGCTCTTTTGCATTGATATGCTTGGCTCTACCATTATTGGGGATGAGTGCCGGGGAGGGTGGGGGTGAGTGTGAGTGCCGGGGAGGGCGTTCAGTGTGAGTGCCGGGGAGGGGGGGAGTGTGAGTGCCGGGGAGGGGGGTGTGAGTGCCGGGGAGGGGGGGTGAGTGCCGGGGAGGGGGGGGGAGTGCCGGGGAGGGGGGTGGGGAGTGTGAGTGCTGGGGAGGGGGTGGGGGAGGGTGTATGCCGGGGAGGGGGGGGGGGTGAATGTGAGTGCCGGGGAGGGTGGGTGAGTGTGAGTGCCGGGGAGGGGGTTGAGTGTGAGTGCCGGGGAGTGTGAGTGCCGGAGAGGGGGGCAGAGTGTGAGTGCCGGGGAGGGGGGGGGGGAGTGTGAGTGCCGGGGAGGGGGATAAGTGTGAGTGCCAGGGAGGGGGGTGAGTGTGAGTGCCGGGGAGGGGGGTGAGTGTGAGTGCCTGGTGATGCACGATCAATTAGACTCAAAGACGAGGTTGTAACATAACTGAAGGCTTTAATAGACTAGTCCTGTTCCCCAGCAGCTTCGGTACAGAATGAGGGCTGCTGGGATGGCACTTGTTCTTATACCCCACCTATCAGGGCGGAGCTACATACCAAACAGCCAATGATAAACTCCTAGGTTTACCCAATGGTCTACAATCTCTCGGGTACTGCAATACCTGATACTACCACATTCACCCCCTGTTAAAAAAGAGTCAGGCGGGGATGGTGGCCAGTGGTTACAATTGCATTTAACATGGTATGATCAGATATGGAGGTACCATGAATATTTACATGTGTGGAACATATATACAAACAGTGTTCATTTACAGTTCCAGTTCCAGTGTAGCAATCAGTCGGTCGGCTGGCCTGGTCGTCCTGCTGGATCGTCTGAGCTTCTGTGGTGATTCTGGTGGGGGTCCGGGCGTCTGCGACTCCGGGAGCGTGACTTTGTCCTCCATGGCAGCTTCGTCACCCTAGACAGTGCTGGTGGGGCAAACGGTTGACACAAGAGGGGGTCGCCAGTATGGGCGTCGGTGGGTGGAATGGCCTAGTTAGGAGCGGCGGGAGGACCGACCGTCCAGTGAGGTGCTGTGGGGGGGGGGGGGGAGGGGGGGGTAATGGTTCGGGTAATGGCCAGGTCTCGTAGGGAGACCGTATCTTGCCGGCCGTCAGGGAATGCCACGTAGGCGTACTGGGGGTTAGCGTGCAGCAGGTGGACCCTCTCGACCAACGGGTGACCCAACGGTGCACCCGCACTTGCTTCCAAAGCAGGATGGGTCCGGGTGTCACTAGCCAGGTTGGGAGCGAGGTCCCGGAGGAGGACTCCCTGGGGAAGACAAGGAGATGTTCATGAGGTGTCTGATTGGTAGTTGTACAAAGCAGCGACCGGATGGCGTGGAGGGCCTCTGGGAGGACTTCTTGCCAGCGGGAGTCTGGGAGATTCCTGGACCGTAGGGCCAGTAGAACGGTCGTCCAGACCGTTCCGTTCTCCCTCTCTACCTGCCCGTTTCCCCGGGGGTTGTAACTGGTCGTCCTGCTTGAGGCGATGCCCTTGCTGAACAGGAATTGATGCAGTTCGTCGCTCATAAAGGAGGACCCCCTATCACTGTGTATGTACACGGATGTATGAACCTGAACAGTGTAAACATACCCTGGAGGGCCTTGATGACAGTGGTTGTGGTCATGTCGGGGCAGGGGATGGCGAATGGGAACCGGGAGTACTCATCAATCACATTCAGGAAATACGTGTTGCGGTCGGTGGAGGGGAGGGGGCCTTTGAAGTCCATACTGAGTCGCTCAAAGGGACAGGAAGCCTTTATTAGGTGCGCCCTCTCTGGCCGGTAGAAGTGCGGTTTGCACTCCGCGCAGATTTGGCAGTTCCTGGTGACTGTCCTGACGTCCTCGATGGAGTAGGGCAGGTTGCGGGTCTTAATGAAGTGGAAAAAGCGAGTGACCCCCGAGTGGCAGAGGTCGTCGTGGAGGGCTCGGAGGCTGTCCACTTGTGCGGTGGCACACGTGCCGCGGGACAGGGCATCAGAAGGCTCGTTTAGCTTCCCAGGACGGTACAAGATCTCATAGTTGTAGGTGGAGAGTTCTATCCTCCACCGCAAGATCTTGTCGTTCTTTATCATGCCCCGCTGTGCATTATCAAACATGAACGCCACCAACCGTTGGTCAGTGAGGAGAGTGAATCTCCTGCCGGCCAGGTAATGCCGCCAATGTCACACAGCTTCTACTATGGCTTGTGCCTCCGTTTCAACCGAGGAATGGTGAATTTCTGAAGCATGGAGGGTACAGGAGAAGAAGGCCATGGGTCTGCCTGCTTGGTTGAGGGTGGCCGCCAGAGCTACGTCGGCCGCATCGCTCTCGACCTGGAAGGGGAGGGACTTGTCGATGGCGCGCATCGTGGCCTTTGCAATGTCTGCTTTGATGCGGCAGATGGCCTGGCGGGCCTCCGTCGACAGGGGGAAGGTTGTGGACTGGATTAGGGGTCGGGCTTTGTCTACGTAGTTGGGGACCCACTGTGCTTAATAGCTGAAAAGCGCGAGGCAGCGCTTCAGGGCCTTGGGGCAGTGAGGGAGGGGGAGTTCCATAAGGGGGCGCATGCGTTCAGGGTCGGGACCTATAACTCCATTTCGCACTACGTAGCCGAGAATGGCTAGGCGGTCGGTGCTAAAGATGCATTTATCCTTATTGTACGTTAAGTTAAGGATTTCCGCGGTCTGGAGAAATTTTCGGAGGTTGGTGTCGTAGTCCTGCTGGTCTTGGCCGCAGATGGTGACGTTAACGAGATACGGGAACGTTGCGCGTAAGCCCTACCGGTCAACCATTCGGTTCATCTCGCGTTGGAAGACCGAGACCCCATTAGTGACACCAAAGGGAACCCTTAAAAATTGGTAGAGCCGCCGATCTGCTTCGAAGGCAGTGTACTTGCGGTCACTGGTGCGGAGGGGTAGCTGATGGTAAGCGGACTTGAGATCCACCGTGGAGAAGACCTTGTATTGCGTGATCCTGTTCACCAGGTCGGATATGCGGGGGAGAGGGTATGCATCCAGCTGCGTAAACCTGTTGATGGTCTGACTGTAGTCAATGACCATCCTATGTTTCTCCCCGGTCTTCACCACCAATACTTGAGCTCTCCAGGAACTGTTGCGAGCTTAAATGACCCCTTCCCTCAGTAGCCTTTGGACCTCTGACCTGATGAAGGTCACCCGGTCCTGGGCACTGTACCGTCTGCTCCTGGTGGCGACGGGTTTGCAATCCGGGGTGAGGTTTGCAAACAGGGAAGGCGGGTCGACCTTAAGGGTCGCGAGGCCGCAGACAGCAAGGGGGGCTATATTATTTAAAAGTGAGGCTTTGCAAGTTACATTGGAAGTCCAACCCCAGGAGTGTAGCCGCGCAGAGGTGCGGCAGGACATAAAGGCGGAAACTGTGAATTTCCTGCCTTGGACAGTGTGGTTTGCTAGGCAGAACCTCTTTATCTCCACCGAGTGTGACCCGGAGGCCAGGGAGATTCTTTGGTTCACAGGGTGGGTAACAAGTGAACAGCGCCTTACCACGTCGGGGTGTATAAAGCTCTCCGTGCTCCCAGAGTCGATCAGGCAAGTCGTCTTGTGGCCGTTGATGGAGATGTCGTCGTTGCTGTTGCGAGTGTCCGAGGGCGATTTTGGTCCAGCGTCACGAAGGCCAGATGGAGCAGTTGTGGGTTGTGATCGGGCAGCATGTAGTCGGCTGTGCTGGGGGCCTGGGGCCCGATCCAAGATGGCGTCTCCCATGGATCGCACATGGTGGCCGGGGATGTACAAAATGGCGGCAGGGATGGACAAAAGGGCGGCGCCGATCCGTCCTGCATGGTGTCCGAGGGGCAAGATGGCCGCGGCCGTGGGGCGGGCATGGCCCTCGGATAGGGGGGTGGTGGTGAATGCTGGCTGCCTGGGGCCCGAAGGGATGGTTGCCGTGGCGATCCGGAGTCATTGGAGACCGCGGCCACGGCTCGTGCTTGGCAGACCCCCACAAAATGGCCCTTCTTGCCGCACCCTTTGCAGGTGGATGTGCGGGCTGGGCAGCGCTGGCGGGGGTGCTTCACCTGCCCGCAGAAGAAGCAACGGGGCCCGACGGAGCTAGTGGGCCGTTTTACAGCGCAGGCCTGCGGGGACACGGGGAAGGTCGGTGGGGCTGCCGCTGCGGGATGCCACGCAGCCCAGGGGGCCGCTGCGCAGTCGGGCGCGTAGAACTGCGCGTTTCTGGAGGCAACATCCATGGACCCTGCCAGGGCCCATGCTTCTCTCAGCCCCAGGGTGTCCTTTTCTAAAAGTCTTTGGCGGATCTCTGACGAGCTCATACCTGCTACGAAGGCATCCCGGATTAGAAGTTCCGTGTGATCGCTGCCCGAAACTTGCGGGCAGCCACAGTTTCTGCTCAGCACCAATAGCGCACGGTAGAAGTCCTCCAGCGATTCCCCAGGGCTTTTCCGTCTAGTTGCAAGCAGGTGACATGCGTAGACCTGGTTTACAGGGCGTATATAATGTCCCTTTAACAGTTTGATCGCATCATCATAGTCCTCCGCCTCCTCGATAAAGGGAGAAGATTCCAGGGCTTACTCTCGAGTGCAGGAGATGCAGTTTCTGTTCTCCTGAGGGGGTGCCTCCGGCCGTCTCAAGGTAGTCCTTAAAGCACGCCAGATAGTGCTTAAAAATCGCAGCCGACTTCTCCGCGTGGTGGCTGAGTTATAGACACTCCGGCTTGATTCGGAGATCCATTCTTTCAGCTTAAGAGTAGTCTATTAAATTGATGCACGATCAAGAAGCCTCGAAGACAAGGTTGTATCATAACTGAAGGCTTTAATAGATGAGATCTATTCCACATCAGCTTTGGTACAGAATGAGGGCTGCTGGGACGGCACTTGTTCTTATACCCCACCTATCAGGGCGGAGCTACATACAAAACAGCCAATGGTAAACTCCTAGGTTTACCCAATGGTCTACAGCCTCTCGGGTACTGCAATACCTGATACTACCACACCGGGGAGGGGGGTAACTGTGAGTGCCGGGGAGGGATGTGAATGTGAGTTCCGGGAAGGTGGGTGAGTGTGAGTGCCGGGAAAGTACGTGCCGGGGAGGGTGGGTGAGTGTGAGTGCCAGGGAGGGGGGGTGAGTGTGAGTGCTGGGCAGGGGATGAGTGTGAGTGCCGAGGAGGGGGGTAAGTGTGAGTGCCAGGGAGGGGGGCGAGTGTGAGTGCCGGGCAGGGGATGAGTTTGAGTGCCGAGGAGGAGGGTAAGTGTGAGTGCCGGGAAGGTGGGTGAGTGTGAGTGCCGGGAACGGTGCGTGCCGGGTGAGTGTGAGTGCCAGGGAGGGGTTGAGTGTGAGTGCCGGGGAGGGGGGTAAGTGTGAGTGCGAGGGAGGGGGGTGAGTGTGAGTGCCGGGCAGGGGATGAGTGTGAGTGCCGAGGAGGGGGGTAAGTGTGAATGCCGGGAAGGTGGGTGAATGTGAGTGCCGGGAACTGTGCGTGCCGGGTGAGTGTGAGTGCCGGGGAGGGGGGTGAGTGTGAGTGCCGGGGAGGGGGGTGAGTGTGAGTGCCGGGCAGGGGATGAGTGTGAGTGCCGGGAACGGTGCGTGCTGGGTGAGTGTGGTGCCGGGGACGGGGGGTGAGGGTGAGTGTGTGTGCCGGGGGAGGGGTAGGGGGAAGGTGAGTGCCGGAGAGGGGGAGGAGGGTGTAAGGTTTTCGGGCAATTCGGCCTTTTTGGACTGCCCAAGGATAAAACCCAGAGACTGTAAACTGGACACTTTTCAGCCAAGGGAACGTAACCAAATTTCCCAGCAGGCTTGGTCCGCTGAGCTGAGTAGGGGCATAGGTATTTACAAACCCCCCCAGGAGCTACAAGGAAGAAGGAGCCAGACAACTAGATAAGATTAAAACACAGACAAAGGGGCATGGTAATGCTGTAAGGGGCCTGCCTGCAAGCAGGACAATGGGATGGTCATAGCCCCATGCAGATGTAAATGACTTGGCCTCCACCAGAGCAGAATCCAATTAACACCCCATCAACATAGCAAGGTGAGAATAGCAGCCATCTCCGGAGCAGCTGGAAGACTTTGAAAATCTTCACAAGAGAGCTTAACCTTGTTATCCCAAAAAGCAGACTGTCTGGGCTCAGTATATTGCACTGGAAAAGCCCCTTGAAGATAAACGGTAGAAAAAACCAAGTTGGAGGCGGACCTGGGGGAGGTACTCCAATCCTGACAGAAGCCACCGGCAGGAACTCACTGGGTGGAGGGGGCGGAGTCGGCGCCAAATTCAAATCGCGGCAGGTCTGCCTGGCTGGAAGGAGCGGACCTGCGAGGAGAACCCGGAAGCGAACAGCTCTGACCGGCTCGAAGGGGGCGGGACCAGCGGGAACTTTAAACTTGGACCGATACAACGCAAAGGGGGAGGAAAACCCGGAAGTCGACAGCTCTGACCGGCTCAAAGGGGGCGGGACCAGCGGGAACTTTAAACCTTACCAATTCAATGCAAAAGGGGCTGGCCGAACACAGGAAAAAGCCAGGTAAAACGGATATAAAAGGGGCTGTGTTTCGATTGAGGGTCTCTTGGCTTGACCTCTCCACCTTCGACTTGACCTCCTGCAGCCTGTGACTGTAAGTACCCTGCAGCAGCTTGCGAAACTCCCTTGACCTTGACAGTGGTTGAGGCTTTGGGGAAGGGGACTTGATTTGTGTTCTGTGTCATTGCTAAAACTGTGTAACAATAAGATTTTACGTTGTGTCCGTTATAGTACTTTCTGAATAGACTTAGTTTCTGTTAGAGTTTAAGATTTTATTATAATTTCTTCTGTTTGATGATTTTGACCTGGGTTTTGCAATAAACCTTGATTTGCTGATAATTGGAGTCGTTTAAATTCTTCAATCTCTCACCAGCGATCTCTGACCAAGTCATTGTTAAGATATTCCTCACCTTAATTCCGGGTTCGAGAATCTAGGGTCATCTTGAGCGATTCACTCAGGACAGGCTGCTGGTTAGGTAATAAACAGCAGTGTCCTATTCTCTCTCTTGGGAAAGCTACTCCAGCGAAGTAGGAACCGGGTGGGTGTTGCACCACCGGCAAGAGAGAGAATCACCTGGGCATTGGTGGGGGCCTGGATATCTGTGTGATATAAGCCTCAGGCTTCCGGTTAGGGATAAACGGCAGGCTTGATTCAGTGCTCTCTTCCGTGGAGGTGTCCCGGTGCGGCATCCCCTGGCCTCTGAAGTTTCAGTGCCAGCTGGAGAGAGACACACACAGATACTCAAACCCCAGATATCGGCCCAGTAGTGGAGTAGCAGAGATGGCACCCTCTACAAGGGGGAGTGCCGGGGATGGGGGGGGTGAGTGTGAATGCCGGGGATGGGAGTGAGTGTGAGTGCCGGGGAGGGGGGGTGAGTGTGAGTGCCCGGGAGGGGGGGGTGAGTGTGAGTGCCGGGGAGGGGGGGTGAGTGTGAGTGTCAGGGAGGGGGGGTGAGTGTGAGTGTCGGGGATGGGGGTGAGTGTGAGTGTCGGGGAGGGGGGGTGAGTGTGAGTGCCGGGGATGGGGGTGAGTGTGAGTGCTGGGGAGGGAGGGGTGAGTGTGAGTGCCGGGGAGGGGGGGTGAGTGTGAGTGTCGGGGAGGGGGGGTGAGTGTGAGTGACGGGGAGGGGGGGTGAGTGTGAGTGTCGGGGAGGGGGGTGAGTGTGAGTGCCGGGGAGGGGGGGTGAGTGTGAGTGCCGGGGATGGGGGTGAGTGTGAGTGCTGGGGAGGGGGGGTGAGTGTGAGTGCCGGGGAGGGGGTGAGTGTGAGTGCTGGGGAGGGGGGGTGAGTGTGAGTGTCGGGGATGGGGGTGAGTTTGAGTGCCGGGGAGGGTGAGTGTGAGTGCCGGGGAGGGGGGATGAGTGTGAGTGCTGGGGAAGGGGGGTGAGTGTGAGTGCCGGGTAGGGGGGTTGAGTGTGAGTGCCGGGGAGGTGGGTGAGTGTGAGTGCCGGGGAGGGGGGTGAGTGTGAGTGCCGGGGAGGGGGGTGAGTGTGAGTGCCGGGGAGGGTGGGAGAGGGTGAGTGCCGGGGAGGGGGGTGAGTGTGAGTGCCGGGGAGGGGGGGGTGATTGTGAGTGCCGGGGAGGGGGGTGAGTGTGAGTGCCAGGGTGGGGGGTGAGTGAGTACCGGGGAGAGTGAGTGCCGGGGATGGGGGTGAGTGTGAGTGCCGGGGGGGTGAGTGTGAGTGCCGGGGAGGGGGGTGAGTGTGAATGCCGGGGATGTGAGTGAGTGTGAGTGCCGGGGGGGTTGAGTGTGACTGCCGGGGAGGGGGGGTGAGTGTGAATGCCGGGGATGTGAGTGAGTGTGAGTGCCCGGGGGGGTGAGTGTGAGTGCCGGGGAGGGGCGAGTGAGTGTTGGTGCCGGGGGGGGGGGGTGAGTGTGAGTGCCGGGGGGGGGGTGAGTGTGAATGCCGGGGAGGGGGGTGAGTGTGAGTGCCGGGGATGGGGGTGAGTGTGAGTGCCGGGGGGGGGGGTGAGTGTGAATGCCGGGGAGGGGGGTGAGTGTGAGTGCCGGGGGGGGGGGTGAGTGTGAATGCCGGGGATGTGAGTGAGTGTGAGTTCCGGGGAGGTAGGTGAGTGTGACTGCCGGGGAGGGTGCAGCCGGGGAGAGGGGTGAGTGTGAGTGCCGGGGGGGGTGAGTGTGAGTGCCGGGGAGGGGGGTGAGTGTGAGTGCCGGGGAGAGGGGTGAGTGTGAGTATTGGGGATGGGGGTGTGTATGAGTGCTGGGGGGGGGTGAGTGTGAGTGCCGGGGAGAGGGGTGAGTGTGAGTATTGGGGATGGGGGTGAGTGTGAATGCCGGGGATGTGAGTGAGTGTGAGTGCCGGGGAGGGGGGTGAGTGTGAGTGCCGGGGAGGGGGGTGAGTGTGAGTGCTGGGGAGGGGGGTGAGTGTGAGTGCCGGGGAGGGGCGAGTAAGTGTGGGTGCCGGGGGGGTGTGAGTGTGAGTACCGGGGAGGGGGGTGAGTGTGAGTCCCGGGGAGGGGGGTGAGTGTGAGTGCCGGGGGGGGTGAGTGTGAGTATTGGGGATGGGGGTGAGTGTGAGTGCCGGGGGGGAGGTGAGTGTGAGTACCGGGGAGGGGGGTGAGTGTGGGTGCCGGGGGGGCGTGAGTGTGAATGCCGGGGATGTGAGTGAGTGTGAGTGCCGGGGAGGGTGCGGCCGGGGAGAGGGGTGAGTGTGAGTGCCGGGGGGGTGAGTGTGAGTGCCGGGGGGGTGAGTGTGAGTGCCGGGGGGGTGTGAGTGTGAGTGCCGGGGGGGGTGAGTGTGAGTGCCGGGGGGGGTGAGTGTGAGTGCCGGGGAGGGGGGTGAGTGTGAGTGCCGGGGAGGGGCGAGTGAGTGTGAGTGCCGGGGGGGGTGAGTGTGAGTATTGGGGATGGGGGTGAGTGTGTGTGCCGGGGGGGTGAGTGTGAGTGCCGGGGAGGGGGGTGGGTGTGAGTGCGGGGGAGGGTGCGTGCCGGGGAGAGGGGTGAGTGTGAGTATTGGGGATGGGGGTGAGTGTGAGTATTGGGGATGGGGGTGAGTATGAATGCCGGGGATGTGAGTGAGTGTGAGTGCCGGGGAGGGTGCGTGCCGGGGAGAGGGGTGAGTGTGAGTGCCGGGGAGTGGGGCGAGTGTGAGTACTGGGGTTGGGGGTGAGTGTGAGTGCCAGGGATGGGGGTGAGTGTGAGTGCCGGGGAGGGGGGGTGAGTGTGAGTGCCGGGGAGGGTGCGTGCCGCGAATGGAGGTGAGTGTGAGTGCCGGGGAGGGGGGGTGAGTGTGAGTGCCGGGGTGGGGGGTTGAGGGTGAGTGCCAGGGTAGGGGGTGAGTGTGAGTGCCGGGGAGAGTGAGTGCCGGGGAAGAGTGGGTGGGGTTAATGAGTGCCGGGGAGGGGGATGAGTGTGAGTGCCGGGGAGGGGGGTGAGGGTGAATGCTGGGGAGGGGGGCTGAGTGTGAGTGCCGGGGAGAGTGCGTGCCGGGGAAGGGTGGGGGGGGTGAGAGAGTGCCGGGGAGGGGGATTAGTGTGAGTGCCGGGGAGGGGGATTAGTGTGAGTGCCGGGGAGGGGGGGTGAGTGTGAGTGCCGGGGAGGGGGGTGAGTGTGAGTGCCGGGGAGGGGGGTGAGGGTGAATGCTGGGGAGGGGGGCTGAGTGTGAGTGCCGGGGAGAGTGCGTGCCGGGGAAGGGTGGGGGGGGTGAGAGAGTGCCGGGGAGGGGGATTAGTGTGAGTGCCGGGGAGGGGGATTAGTGTGAGTGCCGGGGAGGGGGGGTGAGTGTGAGTGCCGGGGAGGGGGGGTGAGTGTGAGTGCCGGGGAGAGTGAGTGCCGGGGAAGGGAGGGTGAGTGAGTGCCGGGGATGGGGGTGGGGAGGGCGCGTGCCGGGGAGGGGGGTGAGTGTGAGTGCCGGGGAAGGTGAGTGCCGGGGGGGGGGGGGTGGCGGGGGTGGCGGAGCGGGGGGATTGCCTGCCCAGGTGCCGCGAACATGCAGCCCATGGCATCTGGCTGCAGAGGGGGGTATGAGCAATGATGTCATGTCGTCTATGCCCGACCCCCCACCCCTTGCAGACGGTAATGTTTGGGCATCACCCAGCGATGTTGGCCGCCATGGCTGGAGCCGTCCTTCGACATGTTGCCCTGGGAGAGCTGGAGAAGGCGCGTGCCAGGGAGGCGGAGGAGGCTGCTGCAGAGGAGCGTGCCGCAGAGAGGCAGGTGGCAGCCGCCCAGGCTGGAGGGCCGCCCGCCCGACAGGACGAGGAGGAGGAGGTGGATGAGGTGGTGGTGCCACGGCGACGGAGATGCCCGATTAGGCCCCGTGTACCGGCGCCGCACGTCGTACCAGGACCTCACGGACCAGGCATGCAGGAGGCGACTCAGGATGAGCCGGGAAACCGTCGCCCATATCTGCCATCTCATGGCACACCTGGCACTGCATGGCACTGGGGGAGGACACCCTTTCCCAGTGGCCGTCAAGGTTACGGTGGCCCTGAACCTCTACACCACGGGATCATTCCAATCACCGAGTGGGGACCTGTCCGGCATCTCGCAGGCATCGGTGCACCGGTGCATCCGTGCAGTGACGATCGCCCTGTATGCCATTGCGGATCGCAACATCCTGTTCCCTGGACCAGGCCAGCCAGCATGCCCGGGCAGTGGGCTTCGTTGCCATGGCCAGGATGCCCATGGTCCAGGATGCGATTGATGGGATGCATCTCGCCGTGCGGCCATCAGCTGAAAACACGGCCGTGTTCACGAATAGGAAGGGGACCTACTCCATGAACGTGCAGGTGGTCTGTGACCATCGCATGAGGATCCCGTACGTCTGCACCTGGCACCCGGGCAGTGTTCATGACTCATTCGTATTGGCGCAATCTTTCATCCCCACCATGTTCGAGGGATGCCCCTCCTGGCTGAGGGGCTGGTTGCTGGGCGACAGGGGTTACCCGTTGTGGTCATGGCTGATGATGCCTAAACGGAGGCCACAGACTGATGTGGAGAACCGCGACAACGATGCCCATGCAGCGACCAGGCGTGTGATAGAGAGGTGCTTTGGGCTGCTGAAAATGCGTTTCAGGTGCGTGGACCGCTCTGGAGGGGCCCTCCAGTACCCGTCAGATAGGGTCTGCCGCATCGTTGTGGTCTGCTGCATCCTGCGCAACATACCCCAGCAGAGGGGCGATGTGCTGCAGGCAGAGGAGAGAGAAAGTGGGGGAGGAGCAACACGACGAAGGGCAGGCCTCCCAGGATGAGGAGGATGGGGGCAATATACAGGACAGACGGGCTGGACATGGACGTGAGGCTGCCCACTGTTACCGGCTGGGCCAGCGGGCACGGGACGGGTTGGTAGCCGCACGGTTCACAGACTAGGGGGGAGTGTGAATCGCCGGGTATGGACACAGAGCGCACAGTATGGCATCAGCCTACCACCCTCACCCCACCTACACACCACCAACCACCCTCATCCCACCACCAACCACCCTCACCCCACCCGCATGCACACCACCCCTCCATTGCACATCCACCTGCGGCACAACGAGCAGGGCTCACACGGTCGCCAGTGGAAGCATGTCTATTGCAGGCCATGCAGGATGGTGATAACCCGCTCTGCGATGAGCTCCGGCCTCTACATCATTAGAAAATGTCTGATTCATGGCCACAGTACCACCCTCCACCTGGACCGTCACTGCTCCTGGACGCGGGTGGACTCCTCCACCTGCGTCTGCAGCTGCCGCAAGCCGGCCGTCGCCCCCTTCCATCGTCCCTGGGTCCGTGACTGCATCGGGTTTATGGGTGGGTGTGGTAACTCCAGGAACCCGGGACCCGCCTGGGTGGCAGATGGTTGCTTGCGCCGGGTTGCCCTCTGACCATCTGGCCCCTCGGCTGCTCCTACCTCCACCTGCTGTGCCGGGACGACTGTGTTGTGCTCACCAGTTAGTGTACCAGATGCCTCATCGCTAAAGTGCCCAACCGAGGTGAGTGTCTCTGCGATAGTGGAGGGTGTAGGAGATAGCAGTGGCGTAATGGCGTGCTCCTCATCCGACCCGAAGTCCCCTGGAGTGGTGATTCCTGTCCATCAGTCCCCTCTGTGTGTGGGTGTCCGGTGTGTCAGTGTCCTGTGTGTGGGTGTCCTGTGTGTCAGTGTCCTGTGTGTGGGTGTCCTGTGTGTCTGTCCTGTGTGTGGGTGTCCTGTGTGTCAGTGTCCTGTGTGTGGGTGTCCTGTGTGTCTGTCCTGTGTGTGGGTGTCCTGTGTGTCAGTGTCCTGTGTGTGGGTGTCCTATGTGTCAGTGTCCTGTGTGTGGGTGTCCTGTGTGTCTGTCCTGTGTGTGGGTGTCCTGTGTGTCAGTGTCCTGTGTGTGGGTGTCCTATGTGCCAGTGTCCTGTGTGTGGGTGTCCTGTGTGTCAGTGTCCTGTGTGTGGGTGTCCTATGTGCCAGTGTCCTGTGTGTGGGTGTCCTGTGTGTCAGTGTCCTGTGTGTGGGTGTCCTGTGTGTCAGTGTCCTGTGTGTGGGCGTCCTGTGTGTCAGTGTCCTGTGTGTGGGTCTCCTGGGTGGTTGTGTCGTGTGTGTCAGTGTCCCGGGTCGACTGGGACGGGGGCCTGTTGCTGTGGCTGCGCTCCTCGTTGCTGGGTGTGGCCCGCCGGCGTCTCTGCATTGGCACAGGGTGGGGGCGTCGTATGCCTGCCGCTCCGGGTCTGTTTCTGTCTAGTGGGCGGCCTGGCACAGGGTGGGGGTGTCGTATGCCTGCCGCTCCGGGTCTGTCCCTGTCTCATGGGCAGCCTGGCACACAGTGGGGACGTCGTATGCCTGATGCTCCGGGTCTGTCCCTGTCTCATGGGCGGCCTGGCACAGGGTGGGGGCGTCGTATGCCTGACACTCTGGGTCTGTTTCTGACTCGTGGGCGTCTTGGCACAGGGTGGGGGTGTCGTATGCCTGACGGGCCGGGTCTATCCCTGTCTCGTGGGCGCCCTCGCATGTCCTGGGTCGGTTGGCATCCGCAGGGACGGGTGGGTCGACGTTTGGCCCTGCAATACACAATACAGCATGCATGATTAGACACACAGATGGGGATGGGGGTGGGAGAAGGGGGGAAAGGCGGGAAGGGGGGATGGGGACGGGGGGAAAGTGGAAAGGGGGGAAAGTGAGGAAGGGTGGATGGGGGAAGGGGGGATGAGGGAAAGGGGGGGATGAGGGAAAGGGGGGAAAGTGGAAAGGGAGAAAGGGGGTAAGGGGCTGAGGGAAAGGTGGGAGGGGGAAGGGGGGATGGGGAAAGGGGGGAAAGTGGAAAGAGGCGAGAGGGGGTAAGGGGATGGGGGTGTGGTGATATGTGTCACTGTAAGTACACAAGGGGTTAATGTAAATACACGTAGACTAGCTAGACACTAGAGGGATCACCAGAGACATGACACACAGACAGTTAACCAATAGGTCAGTAAGATAGGACACCACCAATGGGCATTCAAGATTCACACAGAGGTGACACTAGCACAGGAGGGCATTAGACCAACCCATATAAAAGGACACAGCACACATGATCTTCCTCTCTCCAGTGGAGACTCTCAGTGAGTACACAGGGTTGATTTGAAACACATCACACCCACCACGTGGATTGTGGCAGACTGGTTCGTCAGTCTGAGTAGCTATAGAAGGATTAACAGGTGAGTCGAATCCAAGTAGGAGAATTGTTAATAGTTTAATAAACGTGTTAAAGCAATCTCCAAGTCTGAACCTTCCTTTGTCAGAGTGCACATCAAGGAAGCAGCTTATGCTACGTCATGAGCATAACAAAACATGGTACCAGTGAGTGACTGTTAAATCCATAATGTTACAACTCAGCAAACAGTGACAACCAGCAACAGCAGCCAGGCAAGATGATGTTCGAGATTCCAGTTCCACAGCAGCTCTGGTACCAAGGCAATCTCAGTGAAAACTGGCGTTGGTTCAGGCAGAGATTCGAGATCTACCTGGTAGCGTCCGACCTAGATGGCATGGCGGATGCAGAGAAAATAAAACTTCTACTTACCATTGCGGGTCCAGAAGCAGCTGAAATCTTTCAGACTTTCAAATACTCAAAGGGGCAAAACAAGAGCGACTTCCAGGCAGTCCTGGACAAATTCCAAGAATTCTGCGAGGAACATACAAGAAGAAAAGGTAAAAGAGACGCCAAAACTCACCATGAGGTAAGCTTGCAGCAACGAACGGCAGTTTTGAATTGCAGCCATCTTGGAAAAGGTGCTGCACATGTGCAGTTGTGCGAAGAGTGCACAAACCAGGAAGGTCCATTTGCGCATGTGCGAGAAGCCGCGCATGCGCAATTGCGAAAAAGGCCCCAAGTAAATGAACAGCGATCTGCACATGCGCAATCGCTTCCTACGCACTACGTCACACATTTCGTGACGTCAAGGGGAAATGTCCCAAAACACGGAAAAATATTTAAAGCCGTAAAACCCAATTCTTTCACCTGGAACGACAGCACAATGCCTAAATTCGACCAGGAGCTGAAAGTAACCTCCGCAGAACCCTGCAACAAGTAGTTAGCACCACCCAAAGAGATGATACAGTCCTTGAAGACTATGACTCAGCCCTTGAATTCTTCTTTGGACATCGCGAGCCCAATGCCAGCTCCGACACATAACGTGATGATATGGTCTTGGAAGACACCGACTCAGGCGAAGATTTCACCTTGGGAGGCTACCCCAGTACCAAATCTGAACTGCAACTAGACGTGTTGTACATTGACAACCCCGATGACGGGTTCTTCGGACTGGGGAATCTTCAGCCCAGCATATACGACATCCCGACTCGTGAGTGCAGGATTATGCTGCGGCCTGACACCAAGAGACAGAGAGCAGTACAAGCCCACAGAGAGCGGCCTGCTGCCACACAGACAGTGGTCCACACACCGCGAAGGGTCCCTGACTCCACACAGAAAGCAATGAAAGTCTCCACAGAGACGCCAATGCACGATTCCACACAAGGAATGCTGCAAGACTCCACAGAGGGTGTGACACAAGCCTCCACAGCGAGCTCGTGGACAGCCTCCATGATAGAAGCAACGCAAGACTCCAGAGCGCAGTCCTTGCATGAACAAGACATGAGGGCCCAGCAACCTCCTCTGAGCAACCAGCAGCAGACAATGCAAGTCTGCCATGCTCAAGTGAACAACAGAAAGACTGTGACAGTCTGCCATGCTCAAGTGTACAGCAAGCAGACTATGACAGTCTACCACGCTCCAGTGAACAAGAAGAAGACTCTGACAGTCTACCCAGCTCAAGTGAACGACAAGAACATACTGAGGCTCTACACACTGTATGTGAGACAAGTGACGACGGCATCCCACTTCCCATACCAGATGTGCAACGTGACAGACCTCAGCTAGAATGTACAGAGGCACTCGACAATCACAGTGAGACTACTGGTGACTCCGGTGACACCACGTCACTTCAAACCTCATCAGCTCGAGCCTCTCCACAAGCAAATGCATTCCTGAACGTTTTGACTCCGGACGGGGAGCATCACAAAACCTCAGCTGACTTATGTGAACCTGAAATGATTCCGGGCGTGGCGCAGCACGAAGCCTCAGCTGACACAGGTGAGCCAGAACGGACTCCAGACGGGGAAAATCGACAAGCCAAAGCTGATTCAAGTAAGCCGGATGTGACTCCAGACGGGAAGCGCCGAGAACTCAGTGACAGCACGGTCAAGGAGACAGAAGATGCCACAAAGCACGCTAACACGAGTAACTGTGTGAAGGATTCGTATTATCCACAGAGTGTGGTCCTTGAGCGCAGCAAACACGGCAACAAAACCAACCAACACAACAACAACATCAAAGACAATAGCAAGAAGTGTACCAAAGGCAACAACGTCGACAACAAGCACGACAAAAACAACACCAATGGAACAACGGCTGGTACGACACGGTACAACTCTGCAAATGTGGGACACTGTTACTGCTCAGCTCAGTACAGTGACATACTATGGCAGGATGATGCATTTTTGCAATTCACGCTTGCTACACTACCAACAGGCAACCCAGCTTTCAGGACAGATGCCATCATGAATTTCTACCATAAGCATCGGAAAAAAAAAGACACAGACTCCAAATCAGTCAATGAAGTGATTTGAACACTTGAACACCTCCTGATGACCAAACACCAGGACACTGACGGCGTTCACAAGGGAATGACAACGTCACCATTGACACTTCTATACCAGACTATATAAATTCATGAACTATTGGACTCATAACTTTTATTTTGTATTGTCTTATCCTCAAAGTCATCGCAATTATTATTTGGTCATGTATACAATTGTAGAGTCATCACAGTCATCATAACGTGTACATAGCATCACTTATCTGCCTGTTTTTGTTCAGTTTTCTTTAACACTGTACAGAAAATATGTAACACAAAAAAGGGGGATGTGGTGATATGCATCACTGCAAGTACACAAGGGTTAATGTAAATACACGTAGACTAGCTAGACACTAGAGGGACACCAGAGACATGACACACAGTCACCAATAGGTCAGTAAGAGAGGACATGACCAATGGGCATTCAAGATACACACAGAGGTGCCACTACCACAGGAGGGCATTACACCAACCCATATAAAAGGACACAGCACACATGATCTTCCTCTTTCCAGTGGAGACTCTCAGTGAGTCCCCCCTTCCCCCCCTTCACCCTTCCCACCCTTTGCCGGGTCTCCGGCAGAGGCGTCTTTTGGGCTGCGACGCCACGCGGCGTCAATGACGGCGCACGCGTCAGGGACAGGTGACGCCGTCGCAAATGGCGTCATGCCGCTGCTAGCCCCTTTCGGGTCAGAGATTTTGCAACGTTCCGGTGGGCCCGACGCCGGAGTGGTTCACGCCGTATTTGACGCCTGCTTCGGGCCGTCATGCCGATCGTGGAGCATTCCGCCCATTGTTCTGAGATAAATGAGATATGCAGAAGACTGACATATATACCATTTTCCATGGGTGATTGTCATCCTCTCGTAACTTAAATCATTATTAATTTGTAAACCTTGACATTGAGCGTCATCTGATTACCTGACGGTGGTGACAATCAATTCAGACATATGTTCTTGGTGTCATCCATGACTTAAGTCGCATACCTGTGCAAGGAATTTGTGGATCAAGGTCCAGTGAAGAAGCATGTGCACGTAATCTCAGCTGATACTTCAGTGCATTCGTGAGGCAGCACTGTACAGATACAAGTGCCATCTTTCAGATGGTACGTTAAACAGGGTTGTATAAGATGGCCTGACACTATTTTAATAGAAGAATCGTGGAGTTCTCCCCATTGTCCTGCTTAATATTTATTCCTCAACCAATACCTTAAAAAAAGATTCTCTCATTATCACATTGTGGGATAAGGTTTGTGGGACCATTTTTTATTAATTCTTGAGATGTGAATGTTACTAGTGTGGCGAGAATTTCTTACCCATCTCTAATTGTCCTTGAGAAGGTGGTGGTGAGCCACCTTCTTGATCCGCTGCAGTCCACGTGATGTAGATACACCCACAATGCTGTTAGGAATGTTGTTCGAGGATTTTCACCCAGCGACAGTGAAGGAACGGCGATATATATCCAAGTCAGAAAGATGTGCGGCTTGGAGGGGAGTTTTCAGGTGATGTTCTCATATATCTGCTGCCCTTATTCCTCCAGGGTTCCTTGATGCCATAGTAGGCCAAATATTACGTTGTTGACAACTTCCCTCCAGAATTCAGCTCCATCGTCCATGTTTGACTAAAGCTGCAATGAAGTCCGCAGCTAAGCAGCCCTGCAGAACCCAAACTGAGCCGCAGTGAGTGGGTTGTTGTTGGGCAAATGAACTTTACAGTGGTGTCAATGACACCACCCAGCACTTTGTTGATGATTTCGAGTGGACTGCTGAGGGGTAATTGGGTGGTTTAGGATTGACCTGTTTGGCATCTGTGGAAATTTGCAGGGGCGATAGTGACATTTAAGGGGCATCTTGACAAATACATGAATAGGATGGGAATAGAGAGATACGGACCCAGGAAGTGTGGAAGATTTTAGTTTAGACAGGCAGCATGGTCGGCATAGGCTTGGAGGGCCGAAGGGCCTGTTCCTGTGCTGTACTTTTCTTTGTTCTTTGTTCTTTGAAATGGACGGATTGCAAGACGCAATGTTGATGAATCTATAAAGACATCTGAGGAAGTCCTTTAATCAGAGGAAGTAGAAATTGTGTAAATCCTCCATGTGGAGTTTGCACATTCTCCCCGTGTCTATGTGGGACTCACCCCACAGCCCAAAAGATGTGCAGGGTAGGTGGATTGGCCACGCTAAATTTCCCCGTCATAGGAAAGAAAATGAATTGGATAGTCTAAATTTTTTTTTTAATGTGTAAACCCATGGACTCAGAAATGACTTGTATGATATACTCTCAGAATTTTGTCAATGCAATTCTCAAAAATGAATTAAAATGCAATTGTATAGTGGTTGGGGTCTTGGCGGAAAGGTCTTTTGCAAATGAGGGAAGACACTACTCTCTCAAAAGGCAGTGCAAATAATGTGACAGACAGCTTACGAAGCAAAATACAGCCACTGTTTGTGGCGAAGTGATGTCCCTTGGAGAAAAATAAGTGAATCCACTCAAATGTCCAACGAAAAAAAGAGAAAGCGTGTGAAGCGAAAGCCCGTAAAATACTTACCAAGAACCTAAGCACCGCTGCTTAAAATATACAAAGACTCTGCTTCCATCACCTTTCAGGAAGAGAGTTCCAAAGTATCACAGCCCTCTGGGTGAAAGAATTTTGCCTCATCTGTTTTAAATGGGCAACCCCCTTTTCATTAAATGGGAAACTCTTATTTTTAAACAGTGACACCCTCCCCCAAGTTCCAGATTCTTCCACAAGGGACATCATCCACTCCACACCCACCCTGTCAAGACCCCTCAGGATTTTATATGTTTCAATCAAGTTACGTCTCACTCTTCTAAATTTCAACAGATACAATCCTAGCCTGTCCACCCTTTCCTCATAAGACAACCGACCATTCCGCATATCAGGAAAAAGATGCTCCAATCACCATCTTGAGATGTTTTCATTGCGGTGGGAAAATCCTACGCGGCAGGAATCATGCCCAGCAGGGGGAGCTGAATGCCACAACTGGGGAGTTAGGACATTCTAAAATTGTCTGCAGGTCCAACGTTCCTATAGCTCATCGAGAAAATAAGAAAACCAAATAAAATCCAAGAGCCTTGGAAAGAACAAATATCCTTCTCAGGAGAAGTTAACAAAACAGAAAACAATTATTAGAGCATCAAATTAGAAGTGGAATGTCATCCCAAGATTTCAAACTAGATACTGGCCGAGGTGCTTTAGCATTATCTGATGAAGTGAAATAGATTAAAAATATCACATTACAGCCAGCCTCCATCCAAGACCCAGAACGGATAACACTAAAAGTAAATCCAACATTTGACAATATTAAGTTACAAGGATAAAGGTATTGTGATCTCCTCCCACCCCCTATGTTATACAGAGCCAGGAGTCATAAGTATTGAGCAGAAGAATATGCTTGCAGCTGTAGCCCATTTACAAAGTTGGTGAAATTGTTGATGAGAAGTCTAATGAGGTATTTAGGAGTTAATTCCCATCCCTACTTTCAGGGTTAGGAAAGTTGAAAACAGAATATTGCATAAAGAGAAGGGGAGCTTCTGAACCTATATGACTCTGTGTGGAGATGTCGGAGCTGGACTGGGGTGGGCACAGTAAAATGTCTTACACCACCAGGTTAAAGTCCAACAGGTTTGTTTCGAATCACTAGCTATCAGAGCACAGCTCCTTCCTCAGGATTCACCTGAGGAAGGAGCTGCACTCCGAAAGCTAGTGATTCGAAACAAACCTGTTGGACTTTAACCTGGTGTTGTAAGACTTCTTACTATATGACTCTACACAGTGAGGAAGGTCCCTTACCCACTCTAAGGCAAAGAAGATTGAACACATGTATGACAAGGAGTCATCTCTCCAGTAACCGTACCGACAAAGTGGTGTTTTGGGATGGTCCAGGTATAAAAGGCTAATGGTTCAATTCGAATGTGTGTGGACATGGTTCAATTAAACAACTTAGTGGATCACACGATCGAGCAATGACTCTGAAGCCTGGAAGGCAAGGAAAGAGTAAAATGGACGACATTCTCATGACAGTTCACCAAAGAAGAACATGATCATCGAGTGAGTGCAGTGCTCAAAGCCCAACCAGAAGCAAGTTTGACTTCAATTGACACATGCGAGTTTGCAAAGCCTCTGATAACATTCCTAGGGCACTTTCTGTAAGCTTCAGAAAGTACAGCAAAGCCTAAAAAAACCAAAATCATTATTGAACTCACCTGGCCTAAAAAGAAAATCACAGAATTACAAAGATGGCTTTGGATGTTCACTCAAGGCAGCAAGCTCCGACCAAACTTGACAGAAATCTGTCATAATATACACCAGTATATCATGGTGCAGACACACGCACTGATGGACACACAGCAAGACCAATCAACACACACAACACCACAGCCAATCACCAGTTAGAGCACACTCACTATATAGACAGAGGGAATCAGAGTTCCCGCTCATTCGGGATGCAGCCTCTCAGTAGGACAGAGCTTATAGCTTACAGCACAGATCTTCACCATGTGCTGAGTGCATAGACTGGTTAAGACAGGCATAGGTCTTTAGTTTAATCTAACATCGTGTTAACCCACAGTGAAAGTATGTTCAACAGTTTATAACTTAATAAAATAGTGTTGTATTATTTTAAGTGTTGGTGGCCTATATGTGTTCCACGGATCCAGAGGGCCCAACACATCAAAATCAATGAGTCGTTACAACAGCTGTTGAGACAAGGTCAACAGTGGTGCTGGAATATGGGCCAGCAAAATGCTTTTGATCAAAAATCTCCTCATTTCACAAGCAATTCTAACACACAACAACCCAGAGTTTCCAACAATTGTAGTAGTGGACACATCGGGCAAGAGTGCAATGCAGCCGATGGATCATGCCCATCATCTACAAGTTTGGATGTAGTGTTTTTGTTAAGTTCAAAAAGCGGGACGAAGAAGACCAACTTATTGTGCCTCGGAATCTCTCACGGACATCGAGAAGTATGTGAGGTATGTAACTATTGAGAAGGAAACATCAGCAGTCACGCAGGACTGCAAGAATTTCTCTGATTATCACATGGGATTAAGGTTTAAAATTGAAACAAACCACAAACATTTGGGGCCCAATCTTCGCGCCAGACTCAGGATACGACGAGGCCGTTAAATCTCGCAGGAGGCCTCTTGTGAGAGTTAACGGCCTTATTACACCAAGAGAAATCTAAGATCTTGTGAGGCACCTGCCCACTCCTCAATTTGCATATTAAAGTATACAGTCAGGCTCCCTTGAATCTGCTTTCGATGGAGTTACGCAAGTTACGGGATCGAACACCCGTGTCTCGAAGACCCCAAGTGAGCGTCGTTTAGCACATGTTCTCCACCAATGTGGACCAGGTGTAACAGCGCTTGAGGGCTCTCCCAGGCGATCGGAGGCCAGTGGGTGGTTGGGTTCTGAGGAGGATGGTACCCTGGTATCCCCTGATGCCACATGGGCACCATGGCACTTCCAGCCTGGCACCCCAGCAGTGCCACCTGGGCACCCTGGTAGTGCCACAGGGGTTCAACCCTGGCACTCCCAGGCTGCCTGGGTGGCATCTTGCCCATGGCAGAGATTGGGCCCAGGGGTGCCCTGTCCCAGTGAAATGAGATACGGGGAGCTCGAGGACCCCCTCATTGGTATGTTGGGGCATTGGGGAGGTCCAGAGGTCGTGATGGGAGGGGTTGAGATATTGGAATCTCGTCCTGATCTCTCCCTGCACTGGTGGCTGAGTGCGTTATTGCAGGAAATGGAACAAAGGACTTTCCTCGCCGAGGCCCAGAAATGCAGCAGAGCGCCATTTAATAGCAGGGTCATTCTTGGTGCTACCAATGCTGGGAAAGACCTGGCTAAACGTGCCGACATGGGACTCTGTTTCATTGCTGTTAAACCATGCCCTAAGACTCATGAGATACTTTCGCTCGTTCGTCTCTCAATCTCTCTCACTTTCTCTCCTTCCTCACTCTCTCTCATTTTTCTTCATTGTGGTTGTCATTTCTTTGGCTTATGTTATGGGTCCGGGTTTACAGAACCCCAAAGTGTTTCATGGAGTTCAACCGACCCACAACTTTTAATAGATTGTGGTGTGGGAAGCACACGGCGTGCTCTCCAGATGTGATACAGCAATTATGGACAAATGGTTTTTAAAACAAAACAATGTTTATTCTATGAACTCAAGTTAACCTTTTAAAACAAACATTGAATATCTTAAAACCCATTACTTCAAAGATAACCCCAAAAGACTACAACACTAAATAATCCTTCAAACTGTTCCTTTAAACATCCAAAAGGCTTCAAACCTTCAAAAACAGACATGAGGTTCCATTCAATATATTTATAGTCTTTTTGCAGACATCAACAGACCAGCTCTGTGTTTTCTTCCTGCAGCTCTCAGCAAAACACACAGACACTCCCAGCTTCCTCCTCAAACTGAAACCAAAAGCAGAAGAGAGCTCAGCTCCCCCCACCCTCTGACATCACTTCAGTAATATGATCAGCTCCATTTCTTGAAGGTACATTGCTTAAATATCCATTTCTTAAAGGTACTCTCACATGACACTTATTCCACGCCCAGTTTCCGATTCGTGTCTCCATCACTAACCTGGTCCCAGCAGCACAGGCTCAGACCCCATGCCCACTCTCCACTTTTAAACATTGCCATTGAGAAAAACTGGTCTGAAAAATTCACGAATCCTGGGAGAAATTCAAACTTCAGAGGTAACTACACGGTACCTTCCATTTTTTCATGGGATCATTCGGCAATGGGCAGCCGGACACAAACCTTTGGTGAGCTGGACAGTGTGTTGAACAACCTCAGAATAGTGTGATATCCTTAGTTCTGTAAATAGGAGCATTGAATACAGAAATATGTGTCCATACCCTTTCGTAATCACCTTTTATCCTGCCACCTTCAAAGATTTGTGACTATGAACCATCTTCTTCAAAACGGTCCGCCCCCAGAAAAGTCAACCCATCTAGAAACTGTTTCATAGTCGAGTCTTCCTCTGCAGGCTCAGACTGGTAAAAAGTCGCAAATCCCCGTTGGCCATCTCTGGCGCAGAAACCAACCTCCCCTCTCCTGCGAGTCCTTAACTTGGACTATCTCTCGCAAGGCGACCTGTCGCCTCAACTGGTGGGCCAATAAACAGCTAGTTTTCTCCCCATACTCATAAAATGTCCCTCTTGAACTACTAAGCTAGTCCACTGGCTTCCCCCGTCGACACTAGAACAAAGAAGCATGAACAATACCCTCAGCATTTCCTTGTGCCATATCCCTTTATACCCATCCTATCCATGTGTTTGTCAAGATGCCTTTTGGATACCGTTAATGATCTGCTTCCACAACCTCCCCTGGCAATGCGTTCCAGGCACTCACCACCCTCTGCGTAAAAAATCTGCCTCGCACATCTCCTCTAAACTTGCCCCATGGACCTTAAATCTATGCCCCCTGGTGACTGACCCCTCCACCCTGGGAAAGAGTGCCTGCCCATCCACTCTATCCATGCCCCTCATAATCCTGTAGACGTCTATCAGGTCACCCCTCAACCTCTGTCTTTCTAATGAAAACAAATCTATTCAGCCTTTCCACATAGCTAACACTCTCCAGGCCAGGCAACATCCTGGTAAACCTCCTCTGCACCCTCTCCAAAACCTCCACATCCTTCTGGTAGTGTGGCAACCATAATTGTGCGCAATATTCCAAGTGCGACCTTACCAAGGTTCTATACAACTGTACCATGACTTGCCAGTTTTTATACTCGCTGCCTCGTCCAATGAAGGCAAGCATTCCGTATGCTTTCTTGACTACCTTGTTCACTTGTGTTGCCACCTTCAAAAATCTGTGCGCCCAGATCTCTCTGACTTTCTACATTCTTAAGAGCTTTGCCATTTACGGTATATTTCCCCTCTGTGTTAGACCTACCAAAATGCATTAACTCACATTTGTCCGGATTAAACTCCATTTGCCATTTCTCTGCCCAAGTCTCCAACCTATCTATGTCCTGCTGTATCTTCTGACAATCCTCAACACGATATGCCACTCCACCAACCTTGGTGTCATCCATGAATTTACTAATCAGGCCGGCTACATGACCAACACACATCCCTGTGGAACACCACTAGTCACAATCTTCCATTCAGAAAAACACCCTTCTGTTGCTACCCTTTGCCTTCTGTGACCGAGCCAGTTCTGTATCCACCTTACTAACTCAAAGTCCATCTGCAGCTTCTTCCTCTCTGCTAATAGCTCCACTGTTGGGGCAGCAGAGTATTAGTGGCCCACCTCGAGGGTGGAATCGACCGACCTCTGCCTCGCCACCTTATTAGATTTATCACTGTGGGCCTCAAATGACATTCCCCCCCATGACTGCCTTCGGTACTTCCCAAAACGTGGTTGGTAAAACCTCCTCATTCTTATTAAAATCCACATAATTCCCAATTGCAGAAGCTATCCTCTTTCAAATCCCCTCGTCCACAAACAGCCCCGTGTCCAACTTCCACCGGGGTCTCTAAAAGTGGCCCGTCTCCAACCACATTGTGTGGGGCGTTGTCTGATATTACCGTCGCTGAGAACCCCACCCCTAAAAACCTCAGAGTAAGGACTTCTCCTCTATAAACAATTCAATACAGCAGTAGACCCAGTGCATATGTGAAAAGAATGAAACTCCTTCTTCCTCAGGTATCTAAATCTCCAAGCGTCCGACCCCCCCCCATCCCCCTCCCCCACCCCGCCTCCTGTTCCATGAATACTCGCAACTCCTTAGCCACCCTCGATGCTGTAAAAAAAATTTGGACTCAATCTATCTAGCCTGGGATCTAACATACAATCAAAGTCCCCTCCCATGATTAGCTAATATGAGTCAAGCTCGGGGATGACCGCCAGCACCCTTTTGATGCATCCCCTGTCGCCCAGTTCGGCTCCTATACGTTCAACAAGATCACCGGAGCCAACACCCCGCTCATTATCACACATCTCCCCCCCCCCCACCTCGAGATCACAAAAATATTAGCCACCAAAAAGGTCACCCTCCTATTGATCAGCACCACAGTCCCCCTCATCCTTGCATCAAAACCCAAGTGGAACACTTGCCCCACCCACCCTTTCCGCAACCTTGTCTGATCTCAAACTTTCAGATGTGCCTCATGCAAAACAAAACACCTCCATCCTCAAACTTTTTAGAGGGGTAAAGACCTGGGACCTTTTAATTGGGGTGACCCTGGATGGGCCTGCCCATAAGGTGGAGGTCCTGCGAGAGAATGGATCTGTGGTCAGTGGAAGGAAAGGATAGTTTTGTCTGACATGGACAACTCACTTGAGACAGGTCATTTGAGTCAAGGGGCAGTGGATCCTCACCTCTTTGGCGCAGTCCAACCTCGTTGTCGGTGACTGCTCTCTCCTCAGCCAACTCCACAATCTCCAGGGCCCGTTCCTCATAGGGGGTGAGGACACTGATGTCTGGAATTCCGCCACCCATCTGGGCCTTTTCATGCCTATTATGGGCTAACTTCTCCTGTGCATTGGCAATGTGGTAACAATGCTGTCTCACAGTGTCAGGGACCCAAGTTCAATCCCGGCCTTGGGTCACTGTGTGGAGTTTGGGGAGGGGCGCGGTCGGGGGGGGGGGGGGTGGCGGGTGGAGTGGCCAGTGTTAACATACCCTTGTGGCTTGGTGGAGATTGTTGATCTTCTTCCTGCACTGTACAACGGTGCTCCTGGTCACGCTGTCCGAACTGACGGCCACTGCCACTGCCTCCCAGGCGGTATTGGCAGCCCTGCGGTTCGTCTTCGACCCGCTCGAGGGAACAGGTTCTCCTCTCTCACCTCCACAGTGTCCACAGTGTCCTAGTCAGCATCCCCAGAGCGTGGAGCAGTCTGCATGGTTCCAAGCTCGTGCGCTGACTGAAAGCGAGTTCAGAGGGAGCATTTAAGAGAAGCTCCTCCTTGTTGCTGGGCGCATGTCAGGCAAATCAGCCAGTGTGACAACCATTTCCAGCGTGAAGCTCATGGGGGTTCATTCCCGTACTAAGTGCCATTAAATACGAGCTGCGATCTCCCCACCTGGCCGTCGGAAAAAGCCATTGAATCATCGAATCATAGAATTTACAGTGCAGAAGGAGGCCATTTGGCCCATCAAGTCTACACCCTACCCCGCCACCCTATCTCCGTAACCCAGTAACCCCACCTAAACTTTTTGGACACTAAGGGCAATTTATCATGGCCAATCCACCTAACCAGCACATCTTTGGACTGTGGGAGTAAACCGGAGCACCTGGAGGAAAACCACGCAGACATGGGGAGAACATGCAGACTCCACACTGACAGTCTCCCAAGCCAGAAATCGAACCTGGGATCCTGGATCTTTGAAACAACTGTGCTAACCACTGTGCTACCGTGTTGCCCAAGTCACGCCCAATATGACACTTAGTACTTTTTCCATTAAATCACACCCACTGTTTATTGCTTGCCACAGAATATACCTCTCCACTCTACACCATCTCTCCCCAGTGCTGACTGATTCTTCTTTATATACACTTCAAAGTATAACTCATTTTTCAATTCCCAACACCTGTTCAATTTATTATGTTTAATATTACCAACTATATTTAATATTTCACCATTAATTGCTATTATAAAGCTGTGACAAATGTATATGAAAAAGTGACAAAATACAATCATGGTTTTCTGGAATAAAATTTAAGGACAATAATAGTCTATCCAGTTAGCAAGAATAGTGTGATAGCTGTTCAAATAGCATTGTTCCATTTCCCACTCTGTTCACACTGATCTTAATGGTGAAAGAGGATCCCTCTGGTGCTGGCAAAAGCCTCAATAATAAAGGCAAATTGAATTGCATGACATACGTTGTACGCTGATAAAATTTTAAATGGCTCCTGAGCAAAGCACCTCCATGAAAGGCTCAGCAAGTAAACCAGTTAGGAAGCCCAATGAAGTAAGATATCACTGGGCTGAGTGCAACCCTGCTTCTCCTCCATCTGCCCCAGGGAAAATGTGCATCTGCTGTAGTGATATGCATTACTGTATATACATAAGGGGTTAATGTAAATACACTACAACTAAGTAACCACTAGAGGGAGCACCAGAGATGTATAGAAACATAGACAAACAGGAAGTCAGGGCACTCTTCACAGGAACGGCAGCTGGTGAGCAGGACACAGACAGGCAGCTCAGATGTAACATAGTATAAGCGCTGGAGAGAGAACAAACTCATACAAATAAAGCATCTACTTCAACTGTAAGACTACGAGCTTTATTCAGACACAAGGAATAATAAATGCTACCCCAGGATCCACCACCTCCCCTGCAAACACCCTCCACACAGACTTGCCTCCCTGTCGGCAAACAACCCCTGACCTATTCTGACCCTCTCCAACAGTCGGCGGCCATTTTGCTTCACATGACGATGGAATTCAAATAAGACCCAATAGTTAAAATCCAACTCCTGCTCCTCCGTGCTGTTGTCATCCCTTCCTGCCATTTTTGAATCAGGAAGTAAAATCGACCGTCAGAATTTCTTTGAGGTATTTCAAAAGCATGTTTTAATCTTACAGTTAATATTTAAACAATATTCCTGGCAGCAATGACTAGTCATACCTCTGCTCCCCCGTACACACACTCATTGACAGCATCAAGGTAATTAGAGTGCATTTGGCTCTGTTGCCTTAACAAGATGCGTCTCAGACAGACTATTATACATGTCTGTGGACAACTTGCATTTCTCTCTTCAATTATCTTGTGTCTGATTCCTCAACCTTCTCATTTATTTTTAATCTTCACAGCTGGACCTTTGTTAACTCTGCTTCTCCAACCTCCTCCCTCTGTTGCTCAATGTCAACACTCATTCCTGACAGAAGGAGTGTACATTGTACAACAGATGCTGCCGCCTTGAGTTGATAAACAGAGAAGTGTCAATCATTTCAACTACGCCGGTTGCCCCGATTAGGCCCCTTGATAATTCTGGCAAAGTTTTGCGCCCACACAGAACCATCAAGAAAAATTTACTTTATGACCACCTTCTCATTCTCGGTCTACCAGAAAAATATCTAAATTGCCTGGTTTGTTATCAAAGCAACTTTCAGCAGTCGCTTTAAGGACCACTAGTCAGGCTGCTCAACTCGGGGCATGAGTGGGCAGACCTTGGACAGCACACAGGGCTAGAGAGAGACCCATGCAGGCCAACCTTTGTGACCCACGCCAACTGACCTTTGTGACCCACGCCGGCCGACCTTCAAGATCCACGCCGGCTGACCTTCACGACCCACGCCGGCTGACCTTCCAAACACACCATTATTGCTTACCTTTAATGCAACAGATTAGCCTATTTGGTCCTCACAATCTCACTTGCTTTGTTATTCAATGTTACATTGTTGCTAAGGACTTCAGCTGACGATTTAAATTCTCGCTGCATCTTTTGAAAAAAATCAAGAGGATTTTCCTCGAATTGGCCATGCTTCAAACGCCTTTGATGTTTTGAGGGTTTTAAACTTTCATTTGCCAGTATTTTCCTGTATATAACGCAAATGGCCTTTGCATCCTGATTTGCTTTGGCACAATCAGCAAAGCCGTACCTCAAGAAATCATCTTTGTACTGCTATGTTCCCAATTTCATAATTGGTTGTTCACCACAGGCCCTAAAGCTCTGTGTACAGCTCACACCAGCACTGCTTTGGCCTGTCATGGACTCTCATGAGAAGCTCTCTCCAGAAGATTCAGTTGTGAGATCCTGGCCTGTTTGTGTTTCTCGCCCTCTCTTCCTTATCACAAAATGATCCATCACACAAAATCATCATAAAATGATTCTTCACACAGTTCTGTCACTTGCTTGCTGGCAGGTACAAAATGGAGGAATCTCTTCTCCATGATTTTGCACCCAAAACACAGGCATACAGGGTGCATGATGGGCAGGATTCTCCAATAATGGGGCTATGTCCCCACACCAGCGTGAAAAGCGGCGCCAACCACCCCGGAGTCAACGGTCCCCGATAATGGGGAATGCTCCCCTTCCGAGGGGGCTAGGTTGGCGCCTGAGTGGTCACTGCAGTCCAGCCAGCAGGGAAGAGCCTGAGCGAGTTCGCGCATGGGCGGAACGGCCGGCGTGATTCCACGCTTGCGCAGTACGGCCGGCGTCTTTCTGCACATGCGCGGGGGTTCCGTTCTCTGTGCCGGCCACTGGGCACTATGGCAGTGCCCTACAGGGGCCCGGCTCGGAGTAAAATAGGCCCCCACGGAACCAGCCTGCCCGCCAATCGGTAGGCCCCGATCGCGGATCCCCCCGCCCCCCCTCCAGGACGGCCCCCGCAGGCTCACCTTCCAGGTCCACTTGGGGCCAGGAGAATCGCTGAAGGGAGGGGGGGGGGGGGGGGGGGGAGGAATCCCGCGGGTGCCCAAGAATCGGCGACGGAGAATGGGGAAGCCGGCATCAGGGCATGGAGGAGCGATTCACGCGTCTCCCCGTGGATTCCCCGAAGCCGGATCGGATAATCCCGGCCGATGTCAATGTACGTGCCGGGCGTGTGACCTACTCTCTGCCGCCTCTTCTGGTGGAAAAACTCAATTGTTTGTAATTAAAAGCCAGTCGCGGCCGGCATTCTGGGCACTTCTCCCACGATCGGGAATGCCGCGACCCTCCTGACTCCCACCCGCGACTCACCTGCAGGCCGCGACCGTGAGTTTCAAAAACTCTGCACTAGGTGCTTTCCCTTACCTTGCACAAGTTGAATTCCAGCTGTAAAGGGCACTGTATTGGCAGGCAAAGTGGAACCAGGGCCACACTGTCAAGAGGGAGGAGATTGGATCAGGGGAAAGGGCCATGCCCCACCATTGAAAGGGAGGATGTCGGATCGCAAAACCAGGAAAGGTATCACGCTACACAATTGAGAGGGAAGCGGTCGGGCAGGAAGCAATGGGGGAAAGAGCCACACACTATCGAGAGGGAGGAGATTGGGTCTGGAATCCGGGGAAGGGGCCAGACCATCCAGAGGGAGCCAATCGTTTCATGGCTGGTCACAAAATGGATATCAATGGAAGACTGTATTGCTCGTTACTGTTCTGTTCTTGATATAGGGGCTGCTGGGCTTTCCAGGGGAAATATATTGAATGAACATAGATGCGTATAATTTTGAATATATATGGATAAAAATAAATATATGGATTTAAATAAGCAATTATTGGTGTATAGCCTGTGTTAAAGAAACATTGCTCACCTGCTAGAGCAGACACATGGAAAGAGCTGAAATGTGGTTATGGACAATTGCATCCTTGGGCCTCACACAGAAAGAGCAAATGGCACTTAGACTTTGCATTGAGATTCCCCAGGTGGCACGTGTAAACAGATATTTATTGTGTGATTCATAGAAGTTCCTGAATCTGCCATCAGGCCATTTTCTGCAAACATAATTTTCCCTCATCTAAGAAAGAATAACAGCTTAATCCTTCAGGTAAAGATCACCAAATCACTGCAGTTTTACTGGTGATACTCACAAATTAATGTGTGGATAGTGCCCCGCTCTCCGAGCAGCTGTCCAAACCCTTGGCTTTCCCGGTGTAGTTAATAACAGAAGATTCTGGGCTGGATTGTCCTCCTCAAGTTGGGAAAATTCATAGCTTGGCTCACCCACCTCTGGGGGAAAGTGCCCTCAAGGTCAGGACGTCAGGGGCAGGGAGGGCATGGGTGGAGGCTGCAGTTAGATCGGCTGACCTGAAAAAAAGTTTGGAAGCATCTACAGGAGCTGTCGGGTGCCAAGGGGGGTTGTTTGACAGGCTTATCTCGGTGCTGTCGGGCTTGATCCCAGTTGAAATGAAAACATGGAGGCCTTACAGCCCTTACAACTCACACTTCCTCATTCCCCCATACACACTAAAGCCCCAGCTATGCACCCCCCAGGCCTCTTGTTAACGCGTGACCCTGCAACATCCCGTACAGACCCCATACCAAGCTTTGGCACGTCCATTCACCCAGTATGCACTGTATAGGACCAATGAGCTCTACAGTGAAACTAGGATGTGTACATAGATAGTACATAGAATTTATAGTGCAGAAGGAGGTCATTCGGCCCATCGGGTTTTGGAAAGAGCACCCTACTTAAGCCCAGTCATTCATAACTTTCCACTTCCTAAATCAAATACTCCTTGTTACTACAGCCCAATAAAAGTGTCAATTATCCAGACCCTTTAACATATCAATAGCAGAAACTGCAAGCACTTGGAACCGTTTTATCTTGTACCAATGAACATTATGAAATTGATAGCATAGATCAGAGAGCCAGAGCTGTCAATCAAGCAATGTTTCCTCTGGAGCTCAGTCATTTCAATGTTTTAACAGGCTAATGGATTTCTGGGCTATCTGCCAAGCCTCATTATGTATTATTGACATGTATTCTTGATTATAACATCCCTTAGAGTACTAAAACAACTGAGGCCACACATCATCGAGAGGGGGGGGGCGGTCAGGTCGGGCTGGGAAGGACCCCACCACCGAGCAAGAGGCTCATGATGGTTCTTCAGGGGATAGACTATACCTAATGGTGAGACACTACTTGTCAATTACTTTACCTTGCACTCTAACATCCATCAACCGGATCTGAAGTGAAGAATGCACCCAACAATGCTCAACAGAAACAGAACAGCCCGCAAGGTAGCGAGAAAGGAGGGACTGTGGAAGGTGGTGCATCCTACTCGGCCACAGGTTGCTGTTTATAACAAAACAATCATTGGCTGGGTTGCCTATCATTCGGGATGGTCTTTAGATACTGACCATCCTGATTGACAGGCTACTCAGCCAATGAACCTGGGTCCTCCAACAGAACATGGGCCCTCATGTTTAGCACCTTGTGCACCACCTCTCCCCTCCCCCACTGTGGTGTTCTTTGTGGTTCAGATCCTAGGATGGTTGGCGTAATGTTCACAAAGACCACCGTGAGCTTTGGTATTAAACAAAGCTAAAGATTTATTTACACTACTGAATTGAATTTGACTCTTTCTTCTATATAATAAACAGTTGACAATAAACATACATTCTACACTCATCTACCACTAACCTCTACACTAATACAATAACTATGATCTGCTCTCACTCACACTAGCTTTCCTACAGTCTGTCTTCTAGCCTTCTCACTTTCCCAGAAGGCTTAGCATCAATGCGTTATATAGTTCTGCATCTAGCTCCCTCTAGTAGTCGACTCGGACATAACATTAACCCTTACAGTTCTGTACATTTCTCATAACGTCACACCCCTGAGCCATTGAGGCACACTTTCATGCATTTGTACCTTAACATTGTCATCAGAGTCAGATGAATGTCACAAAACCCTTAGTTTATATATTGCAAACGGATTGTTCCCTGAAACAGGTGGGCATTCAGACTGCTCACCTCAAGACCTTACCCAAGATGCCATCAGCTGCATTGCCAACATAAACATGGTGGTACCTATCGGTGCTCTAAGTCCTTCTTCCACCCACCACACCAGGTCAGTGCTCCCCAACACCCATGTAGGGCATCCTTGGCCCAATTGCACCCACACATAAATGTCAGCTTGGCATCTTGGATGTGCCAACCTGCCAGTGCCCCTTAAAATAGGTTCCCAAAGCTGTTGATAGATTTGCCTCCCAGTTGAACTTGAGTCGAGAATTTTTTTTTCATTAATTATTTTCATTAATACATACAACAATTTACAGTCTATCTAAACTGTACACAAAGGGTCTGGAATCAAGGACCCTCAGGGGTCTGGAATCAAGGGCCCTCCCTGCTGTTCTGTCTGGTCCCCATTTGTGGAGACCAGGAGCGCGATTCTCCAACCCCCCACCGGGTCGGAGAATCGCCGGGGGCCGGCGTGAATCCCGCCCCCGCCGTGGCGCGAATTCTCCGCCACCGCTGATTCGGCGGGGGCGGGAATCGCGCCGCGCCGGTCGGCGGAAATCCCCCGGCGATTCTCCGGTCCGCGATGGGCCGAAGTCCCGCCGCTGTTAACCCACGCCAGCCGGCGTGGATTGGACCACCTTTCGAACGGCGGGACAAGGTGGCGCGGGCGGGCTCCGGGGTCCTGGGGGGGGACCTGGGGGGCGATCTGGCCCACCGATCCGCGGGCGGGCCTGTGCCATAGGGGCACTCTTTTCCTTCCGCATTCGCCATGGTCTCCACTATGGCGGAGGCGGAAGAGACCCCCTCCACTGCGCATGCGCGGGTATGCCGTGAGCGGCTGCTGACGCTCCCGTGCATGCGCCGCCCGGCAAAGTAATTTCCGCGCCAGCTGGCGGGGCACCAAAGGCCTTTCCCGCCAGCTGGCGGGGCAGAAATCAGTCCGGTGCAGGCCTAGTCCCTCAAGATAAGGGCTCGGCCCCTCATGATGTGGAGAATTCCGCACCTTTGGGGCAGCGCGATGCCGGACTGATTCGCGCCGTTTTTGGCGCTGGTCGGCGGACATCGCGCCGATTACGGAGAATCCCGCCCCAGTACTGAATGGCACTCTACCTGTCTTGCTTTAATATGCAGATTTGCCTAAAGGTGATCCCATTCACAATGGGCGGAACTTACATCGCAACATCTCGCTAGGCATAGCGAGCCGGGTGATCCTGTACCACGGTCTCCTCACTTCTTTTCAGGCGCAGCTTGGCCATTCAATTGCGCCCTTTGGCAGCCAAAGGGGGCAGGAAAATCAGAGCCACAACTGTGTGGAGCCTGCACGTTTTCCCCGTGTCGGCGGGGGTTTCCGCTGGGTGCTCCAGTTTCCTCCCACAGTCCAAAGATATGCGGATTAGGTGGATTGGCCACGCTAAATTGCCTTTAGTGTCCAAAAAATGTTAAGTGGGGGTTACTGGGTTACGGGGATAGGGTAGATATGTGAGCTTCAGTAGGGTGCTCTTTGTAAGGGCCGGTACAGACTTGATGGGCCGAATGGCCTCCTTCTGCACTGTAAATTCTATGATTCTATGATGTATCAGTGGCCAGGTCCTGACCAGTCCATTTGTCTGACTCCTTCAATATATTGAAGGATATATTGATTCAATATATAAATCTTCAGGATTCACCTGAGGAAGGAGCAGTGCTCCGAAAGCTAGTATTTGAAACAAACCTGTTGGACTTTAACTTAGTGTTGTAAGACTTCAATATAAACCAACTGTAAAAGTCCTACTTTTATGGTAACTTTTCTGTGCAGGATTTGGTTAGAACATAATATGGGAACTGCTCCAAAATAGGCACTGTGTTACCCACAGACGGTTGATGCACCCAAAGGTTTTGAATTCATGAAATTGTCCATTCCCTATTCAATTTAGAATGAGAACCATTCAGTCAATCTCATTTCAACTGGAGTCTTTCAAACTGAAGTTTTGTCACGTTCTGCGACTTCTCTATCCCTGCCTAGGAAATCATCAACAGGTTTCCAGTTGACCACACTTGGCTGTTAGTTCGCTACCTTAAAGATGCTATATAAATGCAGGTTGTTATTTATTCTGCAGTGCAAAGCAATGAATGCTTGACTTGCAATGTATTGATCTTTCACACCAGCTTTTTTACTTCATTTTTTTTCCACCTCATATGAACTTCTCAATTTGAAAATGAGATTGTCAGCTGTGACATTTCCTTGTTCCTTTGCTCTCTATGTCACAGAGGAGGAGAGCATCCTCTCGAGATTGCAGAGAAGCATACCAAGGTCCACATATGCAGCCTGTAGCTTCGCGACAGCAACCACGAGATGAAAGTCCAATGGCATGTTCCTCAAAAGCCATAACTTTGTTTCAAGTTCAAAAATAAACTTTTAAAGATCACTTGAGGTTTGCATTATTCCTTCATCGTTTGAGCACAGCCAAACCTGAACCTGCAGACAAATGCTGCCCAGGACTCTGGAAATGAGATGTATTTTGGCGGTAGAACCGGAGAAAGGATTTATCAGGCTGCAGTGCAGTTTAGGATGTCAGGAAACAACCATGAGTGCAGGCTCCCCCACATTTTTTTATTGTGGGGGAGCCACATTTCAATTCTGTTCTCATTCAAGGGGTCGAGAATCACATTTCGGTAAGGTAAGGTTTATTAAACATGGATTTCAAAAAAAAATTCAAGGTCAAAAACAGAATTTAACAATCCCTAAAAAGAGTAATTCATAAAAATGCCCGGGGCTGAGCGAAGGAGTTGGGTTTAACTAACACTGACCTCTGCATAGGCCTGTTGGGACACTGGTGGCCTCGGTGGAATTCATACAGAAGTGGGGGTCAGAAGCGGGTTACCTTTCAGCCTGGGAGGTTCTTGGGAAGGGAGGAGCAGGAGAAAGACACACACACATACGCAAACTCACACACGCACACCCTCTCTTACATGCACACACACTCTCACGCACTCACACACACTCTCTCACACTCTCACACAAAAACTCACACACACTCACACTCTCTTACACGCACACACACTCTCACGCACTCACACACACTCTCTCACAAAAACTCACACCTACTCTCACACACATACTCTCTCACACACACATTCACAAACTCACACACACCCGCTCACAGACACACCTGCTCACACACACACCCACTCACAGACACACCTGCTCACACACACATTCACAAACTCACACACAGCCGTTCACAGACACCTGCTCACACACACATTCACAATCTCACACACACTCACACCCACTTTCTCAAATACACAGTCACACATATTCATGCACACTCTCACACACACACAAACTCACACACTTCCGCTCACACACACAGACACAAATTCACGCATCCTCTCTCACATACATGTACAAACTCACTCACACTCACGCTTGGACACTCTCACACACATACTCTCACACACACACACAAACACTTTCTCTCACACACACACCCGGCTCATACACAGACTCACCACTTTCTCTCACACACATGCACTCACACACATTCTCTCACACACATATTCATGCACACTCACTCACACACTCTCTCACATACTCACACACTCACTTACACACACCCACTCTCAACATACACTCTCATATACATCAGACCTCCTCACAGGCACACACACACACACTACTTCACACACACATTGATGCACTATCAATTATGACGAGACGAGAGTAGAGGGTATTCGAGGCTTTATTAAGCAGAGATGTGTGGCCTCCTGTAGCTGCTACCAGAATGGGAGCAGCTCGGTGTGCACACACATTTATACTCCGCCTACTGGATGCTGTCCTCATCTTCATCCCCGGGTGGAACCAGTGGGAGAACAGATCGTCCTGGGGCGGGAGCTGTAGTGAGGTGCGCTGGGGCAATCGGAGGGGAGGGTGTCGGGTGGTGGGCCATGGGTGGGGATCCAGCTGGTGCCAGGTCCCGGAGGGAGACTGTGTCCTGGCACCCGTCGGGGTACACCACGTAGGCGTACTGTGGGTTTGCGTGCAGTAGTTGCACCCTTTCAACCAACGGGTCCATCTTGTGGATCCGCACGTGTTTGCGGAGGAGTACAGGTCCAGGAGCTGCCAGCCACGTTGGGAGCGAAACCTCGGAGGTGGACTTCCTAGGGAAGGCAAGGAGACGTTCATGGGGGGTTTCATTAGTCGCAGTGCAGAGTAGCGATCGAATGGAGTGGAGCGCATCGGGAAGGACCCCCTGCCAGCAGGAGACCAGGAGATTCTTGTACCGTAGGCCTTCAAGACCGTCCCATTCTCCCTCTCCACCTGCCCGTTTCCCTGGGGGTTGAAGTGTGGTCATCCTGCTCGAGGCAATGCCCTTGCTGAGCACGAACTGACACAGCTCATCACTCATAAAGGAGGATCCCCGGTCGCTGTGGACGTAAGCGGCGAAACCGAACAGGGCGAAGATGGTGTGGAGTGCTTTAAAGACCGTGGCAGACATCATATCAGGGCATGGGATGGCGCAGGGGAATCGGGAGTATTCATCAACCACGTTCAGGATGTACGTGTTTTGGTCGGAGGAGGGGAGGGGCCCTTTGAAGTCCATGCTGAGGCGTTCAAAGGGGCGGGAGGCCTTCACCAGATGTGCTCGGTCCGGCCGGTAGAAGTGCGGTTTGCACGCCGCGCAGACCTGGCAGTCCCTGGTGACTGTCCTGACCTCCTCAATGGAGTAGGGCAGGTTGCTGGCCTTTATGAAGTGAAAGACCCTGGTGACCCCTGGGTGACAGAGACCATTGTGTACAGCCCGGAGTCGGTCCACTTGTGCGCTGGCACATGTGCCTCGGGATAGGGAATTGGGGAGCTCGTTGAGCTTCCCGGGGCGATACAAAATCTTGTAATTGTAGGTGTAGAGCTCGATCATCCACCTTAAAATTTTATCACTTTTGATCTTGCACCGCTGTGTGTTATTGAACATGAAGGCAACTGACCGTTGGTCAGTGAGGAGAGTGAATCTCCTTCCGGCCAGGTAATGCCTCCAATGCCGCACAGCTTCTACGATGGCTTGGGCCTCCTTTTCGACAGAGGAGTGCCGATGTTCGGAGGCATGGAGGGTGCGGGAAAAGAATGCCACGGGTCTGCCTGCCTGGTTGAGGGAGCAAGCCAGAGCGACGTCCGATGCATCGCTCTCGACCTGAAAGGGGAGGGCCTCGTCAACTGCGTGCATTGTGGCCTTGGCGATGTCTGCCTTGATACGGCTGAAGGCCTGGCGGGCCTCAGCCGTCAGGGGGAAAACTGTGGAGTGGATGAATGTGCGGGCCTTGCCTGCATAGTTAGGGACCCACTAGGCATAATAGGAGAAAAACCTATTTCATCGTTTCAGGGCCTTGGGGCAGTGTGGAAGGAGGAGTACCATGAGGGGGCTCATGCGGTCGGGGTCGGGCGCTAGAACTCAATTTTCCACAACATAGCCAAGGGTGGCTAAGCGGTTGGTGCGGAACATGCACTTCTCCTTATTGTACGTGAGGTTAAGGATTTTGGCGGTTTGGAGAAATTTGAGAAGGTTTGCGTTGTGGTCCTGCTGGTCGTGGCCGCAGATGGTGACGATATCTAGGTACGGGAAGGTGGCCCGCAACCCTTGCCGGTCAACCATTCGGTCCATCTCACGTTGGAAGACCGAGACCCCGTTAGTGACGCCGAAGGGAACCCTAAGGAAATGATAGATGCGGCCATCTGCTTCGAACACGATGTATTTGCGGTCCATCTTGCGGATGGGAAGCTGGTGGTAGGCCGATTTCAGGTCCACTGTAGAGAAGACCCGGTACTGTGCAATCTGATTGACCATATTGTCATGATATACACCAGTATATCATGGTGCAGACACACATACTGGTGGACACACAGCAAGACCAATCAACACACACAACATCGCAGCCAATCACCAGTTAGAGCACACTCACTATATAGACAGAGGGCATCAGAGTTCCCGCTCATTCGGGATGCAGCTTCTCAGAAGGACAGAGTTTACAGCTTACAGCACAGTTCTTCACCATGTGCTTAGTGCAGAGACTGGTTAGGACAGGCATAGGTCTTTAGTTTAATCTAACATCGTGTTAACCCCACAGTGAAAGTATGTTCAACAGTTTCTAACTTAATAAAATAGTGTTGTACTGTTTTAAGTGTTGGTGGCCTGTATGTGTTCCACGGATCCAGAGCACCCAACACAACATGATACCCACGAGTTGAGGGATGTTAGAACTTCTTAGACCTACCTGCAAGTGATATGCCTTCCACCAGCATACAGTCATCCTGCAAAATGGACAGCGCCCGCCCGCCGCCGCCGCTCCGCATCACCGGTAACCTAGGGGCCAACTGGAAGATATTCAAACAACGCTTCCAGCTCTACCTTGAAGCCACAGACCGGGAAGCTGCCTCAGACACCAGGAAGATCGCTCTCTTCCTATCCACAGCCGGGGAACATGTCATCTACATTTTCAATTCTCTCACTTTTGCTGATGGTGAAGATAAATCAAAATTCAAGACTGTCCTCCTCAGGTTTGACAGTCACTGCAACAGCGAGGTGAATGAAAGTTTCGCGCGCTATGTATTCCAACAGCGTTTGCCGGGTAAGGATGAACCTTTCCAGTCATTTCTCACCCACCTCCGCATCCTTGCGCAGTCCTGTAATTACGGGCCCACCTCCGACTCCATGATACGCGACCAGATCATTTTCGGTGTTCAGACAGACCCTCTACTCCAGCAGCTCCTCAGTGTAAAGCAGCTCACCCTAGCGATTGCCATCGAGACCTGCGTGCTACACGAACACGCCATTAGTCAGTATTCCCACATCAAAGCGGCTGAAACGGCACGGCAAGGTCCCCACGAGGCAGAACGGGTCCAAGCAATCGAGCAACTCCAGGGCCTCAGCCTGGATGAGGGTGGCCATTTCGCGCGCTTTTCGCGGACTCACACGTTTGTGCGCACCGAACGAGGGGACGGCGACGTCGACAAATGTACTGCGCAGGTGCGCACCACATACGACCTCACCGCGCATGCGCGGTGGCGCAGCAAACGTACTGATGCTACAACGTGTCGCAACTGTGGCTCCGGCCACTTAAAGCGGCAATGCCCTGCCAAATCCCAATGATGCCTGAGATGTGGCAAAATTGGACTCTATGCTGCTTCATGCAGATCAGCTCAGCCTGCCAACTCTTGTCACTCCAGCCAGCCTCGCAGGAATGTCCGGGCCATTCAACCCATGGTCACCCAGTCCGATGCGGACTTACTACACGATATTGACACCAAGGACTCGAAGGCGCCTTTTCGAGTCAGTATCGTTACAAAAACAGGGTGTCCCCGAAGCAAAGAATCCAGCCACTATCGGTATACAGCATCGATCCAGACGATGAGTGGTATGCCACCCTTACGGTCAACCAGAATTCGTCGCCCACCTCAGAGACTAAATTTATGAACTTTTCGAACTTATGGACTCTCTGAATTGTTTCGTTGCTTTGTTTGATCGTTTCCCTGGTTTGCATATAGTGTTGATCTCGTTACTCTTGTTGCATACTGCTTCTCTGCACCAGGCACCTTCCCATGTAAATAGCTTAGTTCTCATGTACGTAGTCCTGTAAATATGTCTTCGCACCCCACACGTAGTTAGGAACATTCTCACCACACATTATTTATTGCCACACACATACATTTCTTTATAAAAGGGGGGATGTCATAATATATACCAGTATACCATGGTGCAGACACACGCACTGATGGACACACAGCAAGACCAATCAACACACACAACACCACAGCCAATCACCAGTTAGAGCACACTCACTATATAGACAGAGGGAATCAGAGTTCCCGCTCATTCGGGATGCAGCTTCTCAGAAGGACAGAGCTTATAGCTTACAGCACAGATCTTCACCATGTGCTGAGTGCATAGGCTGGTTAGGACAGGCATAGGTCTTTAGTTCAATCTAACATCGTGTTAACCCACAGTGAAAGTATGTTCAACAGTGTCTAACTTAATAAAATAGTGTTGTACTATTTTAAGTGTTGGTGGCCTGTATGTGTTCCACAGATCCAGAGCACCCAACACAACACATATCAGATATGCGTGGGAGGGGGTACGCGTCGAGCTGCATGTACCGATTGGTGGTCTGACTGTAGTCAATGACCATCCTCTGTTTCTCCCGTCTTTACTCCGACCACTTGGGCTCTCCAGGGGCTGTTGCTGGCCTCGATGATACCTTCCCACAGTAGCCGCTGGAACTCCGATCTGATGAAGGTCCTGCCCTGGGCACTGTACCGTCTGCTCCTGGTGGCGATGTGTTTGCAATCTGGGGTGAGGTTTGCAAACAGGGAAGGTGGGTCGACCTTAAGGGTCGTGAGGCCGCATACGGTGAGGGGTGGTAGGGGTCCGCTGAATTTTAGAGTTAGACTGTGGAGGTTGCACTGGAAGTCCAGACCGAGTAACAGGGCAGCGCAGAGGTTGAGGAGGACGTAGAGCCGGAAGGTGCTGAACTCTACGACCTGGACGGTGAGGGTGAGGGCAGTACCCCCGGATTTCCACAGAATGGGATCTGGAGGCCAGGGAGATTCTCTGGGTGACGGGGTGTACCGCGAGGGAGCAGCGCCTTACCGTAGAGGGGTGGATGAAGCTTTCCGTGCCCCCGGAGTCAAGAAGGCAGAATGTCTTGTGCCCATCGACTTTCATCGTCGTCGTCGCGGTTGCGAGGTTGTGCGGCAGGGACTGGTCGAGAGTGATGGAGGCAAGCTGCGGCTGGTGTTGGTAGGCCCCGGGCTGGTTGGCAGCGGTAATGGTAGATGAACTGCCAGATGAAGTCCCCGACGAGCAGGGGTCCTTTGGCGCCGTCCAAAATGGCGGCGAAGATGGCAGCGCCCACGGGGAGCACATGGCGAGCGGCGTTAAAGATGGCGGCGCCTACGGGCTGCATGTGGTCTGAGGGGACATAAATGGCGGTGCCCACAGGTCGCACATGGGGGGGCAGGAACACTGGGCCTATGTACAGCAGCGATTGACGGGGCCTGGCACACAGCAGCGAAACGTCCCTTCTTTCTGCAGGCCTTGCAGGTTGCACTCCGCGCCGGGCAGCGCTGCCGGGGGTGTTTGGTCTGCCTGCAGACCTAGCATTTGGGCCCCCGGGGTTGGCTGGCTGCCACGCGGCGCAGGCTTGGGGTTGGCTGGGGCGCCGCTGGTGGGGCCGACGATGTCCATGAGGGCGCCATGCGGTTGGGGGTGTTCGACTGTACTTTACAGGAGGCTACCATTGGCGAGTTCACGAGTTGGCTGGTTGCCGCGAGGTTGAGCGTACCCCCTTCTAATAGGCGCTGGCTGATGTACGCCGACTCAATGCCCCTAACGAAAGCGTCACTGATTAAGAGTTCTGTATGTTCAATGGCCGAAACTGCCTGGCAATCGCAGTTCCTCACCAGGATGAGCAGGGCGCGCCAGAAATCGTCTGATGACTCACCGGGGAGTTGCTGCCTCATGGACACGAGGTGTCTGGCATAGTTTGTTGATCGGTCTGATATTGTGTCCTTTCGGAAGGTCCATAGCTTCAGTGTAAGTGGGCACATCCCGGATAAGGGGAAACATCTCGGAGCTCACCCGTGAGTACAGGATCTGGAGCTTCTGTGCGTTCGAGGGCTGTTCAGTCGCTGATCCGAGGTAGCTTTCGAAGCAAGCTAGCCAGTGGTCGAAGGCCGACGTGGCGTTGGCTGCTTGAGGGTGCAGCTGCAGGCGATCTGGCTTGATGCGTAGTTCCATCGCTGTAATAACTCTGCTTAATAAATTGATGCACTATCAATTACGACGAGCCGAGAGTAGAGGGTACATAGAACATAGAACATAGAAAAATACAGCACAGAACAGGCCCTTCGGCCCACGATGTTGTGCTGAACCTTTGTCCTAGATTAATCATAGATTATCATAGAATTTACAGTGCAGAAGGAGGCCATTCGGCCCATCGAGTCTGCACCAGCTCTTGGAAAGAGCACCCTAACCAAGGTCAACACCTCCACCCAACACTAAGGGCAATTTTGGACACTAAGGGCAATTTATCATGGCCAATCAACCTGCACATCTTTGGACTGTGGGAGGAAACCGGAGCACCCGGAGAAAACCCACGCACACACGGGGAGGATGTGCAAACTCCGCATAGACAGTGACCCAAGCTGGAATCGAACCTGGGACCCTGGAGCTGTGAGGCAATTGTGCTATCCACAATGCTACCGTGCTGCCCTTAAAAACAAATTAATCTACACTATATCATTCTACCGTAATCTATGTACCTATCCAATAGCTGCTTGAAGGTCCCTAATGTTTCCGACTCAACTACTTCCACAGGCAGTGCATTCCATGTCCCCACTACTCTCTGGGTAAAGAACCAACCTCTGACATCCCCCCTATATCTTCCACCATTCACCTTAAATTTATGTCCCCTTGTAATGGTTTGTTGCACCCGGGGAAAAAGTCTCTGACTGTCTACTCTATCTATTCCCCTGATCATCTTATAAACCTCTATCAAGTCGCCCCTCATCCTTCTCCGTTCCAAAGAGAAAAGGCCTAGCACCCTCAACCTTTCCTCGTAAGACCTACTCTCCATTCCAGGCAACATCCTGGTAAATCTCCTTTACACCTTTTCCAAAGCTTCCACATCCTTCGTAAAATGAGGCGACCAGAACTGCACACAGTACTCCAAATGTGGCCTTACCAAAGTTTTGTACAGCTGCATCATCACCTCACGGCTCTTAAATTCAATCCCTCTGTTAATGAACGCTAGCACACCATAGGCCCTCTTCACAGCTCTATCCACTTGAGTGGCAACTTTCAAAGATGTATGAACATAGACCCCAAGATCTCTCTGCTCCTCCACATTGCCAAGAACTCTAATGTTAACCCTGTATTCCGCATTCATATTTGTCCTTCCAAAATGGACAAACTCACACTTTTCAGGGTTAAACTCCATCTGCCACTTCTCAGCCCAGCTCTGCATCCTATCGATGTCTCTTTGCAGCCGACAACAGCCCTCCTCACTATCCACAACTCCACCAATCTTCGTATTGTCTGCAAATTTACTGACCCACCCTTCAACTCCCTCATCCAAGTCATTAATGAAAATCACTAACAGCAGAGAACCCAGAACTGATCCCTGCGGTACGCCACTGGTAAACTGGGATCCAGGCTGAATATTTGCCATCCACCACCACTCTCTGACTTCTATCGGTTATTGAGGCTTTATTAAGCAGAGATGTGTGGCCTCCTGCAGCTGCTACCAGAATGGGAACAGCTCGGTGTGCACACACATTTATATTCAGCCTACTGGGCAGAGCCAGCAGGCAGGGATCTACCCCCGTATCTGTAGTACAGGAGCCTTACCATATTACTTCTATTATACAATCAGTGGTGACTACCACACACATGCACTCCCTCACACACACACTCTCTAGCACACACACATACCACACACATATGCACACTCTGTCATGCACAGATGTTCTCTCATGCACACTCTCACGCATTCTCTTACACATACATAAAAACCCCCGCACACATGCTCACACACACATTCATACACATGCACACACGCATTCACACTCTCATGCACACATACTTACACATGCACAGTCAAATTTAAACACATGCACAGACACACACACTCACACAGACACGCACTCACACAAACACACACACTCACACACGTGGATTTATTGATGCACGCTCACTGACACATTGACCTGCACAAAAACACACACAGGTTCTCACACACACATTTGCATATACTCGCTCACACACGCACGCACCCACACTCTCTCACACACATCCTGGGATGCATACTCCATTGATGAGGCTAAGTGCCGTGCCAACGGAGAATTCGTGGTGCTCCACGATGATTCCGGGACCAGTGAGGGGCCAGCAGCAGCGCCGTGTGGAACACCCATGGAACGTGGGGAAAACGGTTGAGAATTGCTGGGATCGGGGCAGCACATGTGCAGGGCTGACAAGCTGCAGCCGCGTACACCTACACCCCCACACACACGCACCGGTCGCGCCGGAAAACATGGCACCAGACGTGCTGGTCTGCCCACTCCGTCCCCACAGCCCGCCTCCTGGCCACCCCCCACCACTCCCCCCAGCCCTAGCAGAGGCCCCCGGCAAGCGACACAGATCTCTGCCGGGTGTGGCGGAACTGGAAACTGTCCGCAGCTGACGCGCCATGTTTCCGACCATGGGACCACACGTGGCTCATGCCATCGGGAACTCGGCGCATCAGAGGCGGAGCATCGCTGGTGGACCGGCTGATGGCGCTCCGACAGGGTTGCAACTGCGCGCGGCACGCGTCCTGATGACACCGATTTGGACGGGCGGAGAATCGCCAACCGCCGTCAAACCGCCGCCTGCCCCGATTAAGGTGTCGGGAGCCATTCTCCGTCCGAACGCCATTCTCGATTTTGGCGTCGTGCTCTACACACACAAACTCACTCACACATCACACTCATACGTGCACTCACACACCCTCTCACACACACCCTCTCACACACACCCTCTCACACACACTCTCTCTCACACACCCTCTCACACACACCCTCTCTCACACACCCTCTCACACACACCCTCACACACCCTCTCTCACACACCCTCTCTCACACACCCTCTCACACACACCCTCTCTCACACATCCTCTCACACACACCCTCTCTCACACACCCTCTCTCACACACCCTCTCACACACACCCTCTCTCACACACCCTCTCTCACACATCCTTTTACACGCACCATCTCTCAACACACCCTCTCACACACACCCTCTCCCACACACCGTCTCTCACACATCCTTTCACACGAACCATCTCTCACACACCCTCTCACACACACCCTCTCTTACACACCCTCTCACACACATCCTCTGACACGCACCATCTCACACACTCATATACACTCACACACACTCATCTACACACTGTCACACTCTCTCACATACTTTCACACACACTCCCTCACAGACACACTCACACATCCGCACAAATTCACACACACACCATGCACACTCACATAAACTCACACACACCACACTCATCTACACACTCTCACACTCTCTCACACACTTTCACACACATTCCCTCACAGACACAGTCACACATCCACACACTAATTCACACACGCACATGCATCCCTCACACACACTCTCTTGCACACATACACAAACCACACACATACACACACTCTCTCACACATTCAGTCTCTCATGCGCACTCTCTCTGATACTCCTTCTCACACACATGCTTACACACGCACGACACACATACACGCAAACTCACAAGCATACACATACCTCATACACATACACACACTCATTTACACTCCCTTGCACACACAAATACACAGGCACACACATTTACACACACACACAGATTCTCACATTCACACACAGACACCCACTTCCACAAACACACATGATCACACACTTAGACTCACTGACACACACTCACTGACACATCAACATGCACAAACACACACACTTTCCCTCACACACACAGACTCACACACCAACTCTTACACATGCACACATAGACTCACACACACACATACTCACACTCACAAACATCACACACTCTCTCACACACACAGACTCACACTCACTCACACATCAACTCTCACACAAGCAAACATAGACTCACACATTCACATATACGCACACATACTCATTACACACATTCACTCACACACACATAGACTTACACTCAATCACACACACATGCACACATACATACACTCAAACATTACACACACAAACGTCACACACACGCCTACAGACCCATGCACACTCACATTCACACTCACTCGCACCCAGAAACATACACAGGAACACATACACTCACATTCACTCTCAGTCTCTCTCAAACACACACACAGACTCACTCCCCAGGAAGTTTGGACACTTTACCTGAGAAGAAATTAATCAAGAGGTGGCGCCCAGGCCCTATTCCAACTTTGCGGACTTTTGCGATCTTCGCCCGCTCTGCGGACATTTCCACCCCCCACCCGATTGCGGAACACTGATTGCTTCCTGTATGCCATCCTTCCCACCGCCACCCAGAAATGGTGGCCTAGTCTCCTAGCAATAGTGGCCTAGTCGTAGTCTCCTGTCTCCTCTGCTTACCTTGCACTGATAGGGCGAATACACTGTGAATTTCAAAAGCACTGAAAATGTATTGCGGCATCTCAGAATGGAACATGCTGTGTGGAGAAAAGTTCAATTTTATTGCATTCACTATAAATTTCAATTTGGAATGTTTTGTAATGCACTTTTACAAATTCTATTAACAGAGTATATTTTTGGAGGGGAAATGCCAGGAATCTCGCTGATTCAGGATTCAGGATCAAACGGGCGTGTGAACCTCTCCGCAGCCACATGAAGCCCACAGTGAAAATTTCTCGCAAACCTCTTTCAAAACCCTCTCCTGTACCTTTGTACCCCCTCCCGCACTGCAACAGCATAACCGCACAAGTTGGGCAACACGGTAGCACACATGGCTAGCACTGTGGCTTCACAGCGCCAGGGTCCCAGGTTCGATTCCCCGCTGGGTCACTGTCTGTGCGGAGTCTGACTGTTCTCCCCGTGTCTCCGTGGGTTTCCTCCGGGTGCTCCCACAGTTCAAAGACATGCAGGTTCGGTGGCTTGGCCATGCTAAATTGTCATTAGTGTCCAAAAAGGTTAGGAGGGTTTATTGGGTTACCGGGATAGGGTGGAAGTGTGGGCTTAAGCAGACTCAATGGGCCGAACGGCCTCCTTCTGCCCTGTATGTTCTATGTTCTGTGTTCTATGTGTGTAACTCAGTGCGAATGTCCCTGTGATATTATCATAAATGTAAGAAATGCAAGGGTTAATGAAATGTGAAACTCAACCACAAGACATTGATGCTAAGCCTTAAGGGTGAGAGGTTGAGGAGAAGGCTAGAGAGCAGACTGAAGGAAAGTGAGTGAGAGCAGATCATAGTTAATGTTATAGTGTAGAGATTAGTTGTAGATGAGTGTAGACTATATGTTCCTTACCAACTGTATATTATTTAGGAGTACGTATTGAATCCAAATTAGTAGTGTTAATAAATTTATAGCATTGTTCAAGTTAAAGCTATTTTGTGTTCTTTGTGAACACTACGCCAACCCTCCTGAATTTAGCGACACAAAGAACACCACAATCACCACAGGATTCACACTAGCTTTACCAAAATAACTGTCTACTTCAATACTCAAATAGGAAGTGTGCATAGCACTGTTTAATGTAAGCTACTTTCTGAATTCCATTATATTTTTTAATATCCATGAAAATCACAAATGCTTTGAAGCAAGGAAGCATTTTACATCTGTGTATAATTGTGCTGCACTCCGTTTTAGAGGCCTGGAGGGCAACAAGGCACATTAAAAATCTAAACAGCAAAGCGATAATGTTCCTCACTGAAGTGAAGCAGAAGATTCTTGAATAGGTCAAATACTTCACATTTAAATCAATTTAACTACAAAACAGCGTAGGTGCAATTAGACTATTGAGGAACCATGTAGAATTGCTCTGCAGGTCTTTGTTAAAAGCAGCGTGCAATTTGGTGAGCTGATTAGGATATGGCTGCAGAATTGGCTGTGCATAGTGTTTAGGTGCTGGACTAGGAGAACGATATTGCTCTTGTTTTTTTGACTTATAAATTATCTCAGTAACAAATTCTGGTGATGGTAGCCTCGTCATTATGTTACTGGACTAATAAATCAGAGGCTTTGGCTAATAATCCAGAGGTTGGTAATTAAATCCTACCAAGGCAGCCAGGGAATTTAAATTCACTTAATTAAATAGAAATCTAGAATAAAAAGCTCTTATCAGTAGTAGTGACTCTGAAAGTAACAAAGTATCATAAAAACCCATCTGTTTTAGTGATGGCCTTAAAGAAGGAAATCTGCCATTTTTACCCAGTCTGACCTTTGGGGTGGCACAGTGGTTAGCACTGCTGCCTCACAGTGCCAGGGATCCGGGTTCAATTCCAGCCTTGTCTTCACATTCTCTCCATTTCTGTGTCAGTTTTCTCCGGGTGCTCCGGTTTCCTCCCACATTCCAAAGATGTGTGGGTTAGGTGGATTGGCCATGCTAAATTGCCCCTTAATGTTCAGGATGTGCGGGTTAGGTGGGGTTACAGGTTGCAGGGAGGGTGGGGGCGGGAGCAGGGAGGGTGTTCATACAGAGTGTCAGTGCAGACTCAATGGGCCAAATGTTCTCCTTCTGCACTGTAGTGATTCTATGATTCTATGTGACAGCAGCAATGTGGTTGACTCTTAACATATCGATATAAATTCATGGGGAAAAGAGGAGTAGGGTCAATTGGGACCAAAACCGAAGTGTATGCATGGGGGTAGGGAGCATGCCTGAAGTATTAATGAATACTTTGCGTCTGACTTTACCAAGGAGAAAAGATGCTGCCCAGGTCATGGTGAGGTCATTCTGATGCAAGAAAGGTTTAAAATTGATGGGGAGGAAGTACGTGGTAAGCTATTGTTGCTAACTTTTGGTTGGTTCTTAATTTGGCTCTATTTAATCACGCGGTGATGTAAACACGGGTATGGCTTACGCTAATTTCCGGCCTACAAAACTCCCGACAGTTTTACGCAACAAAATCTCTCAGGTTTACTTTATATCCCTGTTAGTACGCATGCATTAACACACTTCCGAATCTCAGAGGCTTGATCAGACCGGGAATCGAACATGGGCCCCTGGAGGTGTGAAGCTATAGTGCTAACCACTGTGCTATCATTATATGTAGTGAATACCAGGGTTATAGGTGATGCAGAGCTGAGACAAGGTAATGAGAGATATGGGTTATTATGTTGGCATCTGTTGCTAAATCAATAAACTGCTTTGTGCATTAAAATTAAATCCGGGATTGACCTTTGCTGCCGTCTCTTCCCACCGGTCCTGGAAAGCTTGTTTGGAGACACGACTGCCATTGAGCAGAAAGAGGATATCCCTCCTCCCGCTGAGCTCCTCCACCAATCTCTGCCCCTCTGATCAACGTATCCCACGGAAACTCAGGAGGCAAAACTGTTTCATTTATAAACTGCTGATTAAAAGGAACATTCTGTCTTTCCCCTAAAACTCCAGTCCCGTCAAATGAGAAATAAAATACATTGCAATCAACCGCCAGTAAAATGCCAATGATGCCATGACTGAGGCATTAAACTTTCCTCGAAGTAGTGGTGTTTACCCTGGTGTGTAACCCACAGTCTTGCCGGCTGCAACATTCCGAATTTCACTTTCCTCTTGTGGAGCACCGCCTTGACCCGATTGAAACTCGCCCTCCTTCTCGCCACCTCCGCACTCCAATCCTGATACACGCGGATCACCGCGTTCTCCCACCTGCTGCTCCGTGTCTTTTTTGCCCATCTCAGGACCATCTCCCTGTCCTTGTAGCGGTGGAACCTCACCACTATTGCTCGAGGTATTTCTCCTGCCTTTGGTCTTCTCACGAGGACTCGGTACACTCCCTCCACTTCCAGGGGGCCCGTCGGGGTCTCAGCTCCCATTAAGGTATGGAGCATCGTGCTCACATACGCCCCAACGTCCGCTCCCTCTGCCCCTTTTGGAAGACCCAAGATTCTTAAGTTCTTCCTCCTCAAGCTATTTTCCAGAGCTTCCAGTCTCTCCATACACCTCTGATGCAGTGCCTCGTGCGTCTCCGTCTTCACCACCAAGCCCTGTATCTCGTCCTCGTTTTCGGCAGCTTTTGCCTTCACTCCACGGTGCTCCATCTCTTGGGTCTTCTGCACCTCCTTTAACCCCTCAATCGCCTGCAACATCGGCGCCAGCACCTCCTTCTTGAGCTCCTCCACACATCGCCGGAGGAACTCCTGCTGTTCCAGGCCCCGTCCCAACTGGCCTCCCTCCGCCGCCATCTTGCTTCTCACTTCCCTTCTTTGCCGCTGCTCCAGAGGATCCTCCACAATCTGGCCACTATTATCTCTTCTATCCATTCACATCCGGGGGGACTCCCTTCTATGTCGCCTCACAGTGGGTTTAGCCTTCGGAAATTGCCGTTGGGGCTCCCGATAAGAGCCCAAGAGTCCGTTAAAATGGGAGGTGCCGAAACGTGCGACTTAGCTGGTCATCGCCGCACCCGTAAGTCGGAATTAAACTTTCCTGTCGAGAATCGGCACTCAGTGGCAGGTGCTCTTGCAATGCTTTTGGTGCAGTTAATTATGTTTAAAAGGAAGGAACGTATGCGATCCATGTAAAACTAAGCTCATCAAAGGGTTGCCTTAAAACCTTATCATGCCTACAGGCAACAGGATATGTGAACATCTGCTATTATAATACGTTCCTCACTAAGGGAAGCTAATAAAAAACAAAAAATGGGTCAATTATCCGAATGTTACAAATTCCTCCCAGAAAAGAATAACTAGTCACACACACACACACACACACACACACACGCGATTTGTTCATGCCTACGGAGATTTATTTCTGGGAATTATGTTTCTGTTGAAATTAAGGATTTTTCTTTGACTAAGAGCCTGGTAATGGTTGGGAAGCTGAGCTCGTCACGTTTGAAGACTTTGAACGTTGCTGAGCTATCATTTTGGAGAGTGGGCGATACTGTAAAAGAATGACGGCAGTGACAACAAGCTGATAATTAGCTCAGGAAATTTAGACAAGTCGTTAAATGGAGGGAAGCATCCTTTTTACTCAGAAGAAGCCGGGAGAAGTGTAGATCTAAGTGATAGATTGCAGAGTGTTGCAAATGGATTTGGGTGTAGCTATCACAGAAAGACTGTGAATGTATGCTTTATTTACTTCTCATTTTTTCAGAGACTTATTCTCAATGTGCTTTGCATGTTACTGGGCTTGACACTGTTTATCACAGTTTGAGTTATTTAATCAACATATATCAAATCTATGAAAATGAAAAATTGCTATTTCTGAAACTGTGAATGTTTTGCTGCAGTTTGAGCGTTTGACTGTTTTCTAGTGTCACCTGCTGATAAAAGCTTAGCATGTGACATAACGACAGGGCTGTTAGATATCCTGAAATACTGCAAATTTGAATATTTTCTCAATCAACTGGCACATTCCGTAGATTCAAATAACAATAAACCTATGGGGTGTGGAATGGTGCAAAAGAGATTTAACACTTTCATATCGAACTCTTCTATTCGTCATGCCAGCAAAGAAATTTGGAACAACTATAATTCATATCGAGAGGGTTCTTTTCCCTCCCCCATCAGTTCTGCCAACATCTTCGCTGAGTACTCTGTTGGCCTCGGGCGGGAAGCTTCGAAAAGCGCACGAAATGGTCGCCCTCGTCCGGGCCGCGGGCCGGGAGGAACTCGATCGCCTGGACCCGTTCGGCCTCGTAGGACGCCTGCCTCGCCGATCTGGCCGCGTAGGACCCCTGCCGTGCCGATTCGGCCGCCTGAAATTGGGAGTAGTGGCTAGTCGCGTTTTCATGCAGGATACAGGCTTCGATTGCGGAGGCTATGGTGAGGCCTTTAATTTTTAAGAGCTGCTGGCGTAGGGTGCCCGAGGTGACCCCAAAAACGATCTGGTCCCGAATCATGGAATCGGAGGTGGTGTCGTAACCGCAGGACTGCGCGAGGATACAGAGATGCGTAAGGGAGGATTGAAAGAGCTCATCCTTACCCTGCAGGCGCTGCTGGAAGAGATACCTCTCGAAACTCTCGTTGACCTCGACGTTGAAGTGTTGGTCGAGTTTGAGAAGGACCGTCTTGTACTTGGTCTTGTCCTCACCTTCCGCGAACACCAGGGAGTTGTAGACATGGATGGCGTGTTGACCTGCCGTGGAGAGGTCTTTCTGGTGTCTGAAGCGCTCTCCTTTTCGTTGGCTTCCAGGAAGAGCTGGAAGTGCTGTTTGAACAGCTTCCAATTAACGCCGAGGTTTCCAGCGACTTGTAGCGGCTGCGGTGTGCCGACGGTGTCCATGGCGCAGGATGGCAGATTCCAGAGGATTCGTAGGTAGGTCCCACAGTTACTCCTGGTACTATGATGTGTTGGGTACTCTGCTACACAGACGAACCAACACGGTTGCGAATGGTACAACTCAGTTTTATTGCTAACATTTATTTACAGTGGTAAACTGGTTACTGAGGTTCGATCATAACCCTAGAATCTGTGGACCTATTCCTAATTCTATCGTGTAGTGGCACTCAGCACATGGTGGATGTCTGAGTGGCTTGCAATGAGCTCTGTGCCCTGAGCTGTCTCCTGCTGTAATGCTCAGGAAGTGTCGTGTTCCCTGTTTTGTACTGTGCATGCTCTTGCCTGTGATTGGCTGTGGTGTTGTGTGTGTGTTGATTGGTCCGTTGATCTGTCCATCAGTATGTATGTATGTTTGTGCTATGATGTTTACCTGAATATCGTGACAACTGCTCCTGCTGTTCCACACTTTAACTTCTGTTCAGCTGCTCCAGCGGCCTCACCCTCTGCCACCATTTTGGCTGCCTCACTCCTGGATTCGGGCCTGTCGCCTCGACTGCTTTGTATTTGACTCCACCCCTGCCGCTCCAACCGCCGCGCACTCCGGGCTCGCCGCCTCCGCTCCGGCTGCCCAACACTCCCGCGGGGATCTTCCTGGTTGGTTTGGCGCCCGTCCCTTAGGCCATAATGGCCGAAAAAAGTCGGCGGGTGCGGGGAAAGGGACACAAAAATGATGGAGAGAGCACAGGCTAAGAGGGAGTGTCACAGGGAGACGGGGGGGACGATGGTTGCAGAGATCACAGGTCAGTGGTGAGGCGAAATGATGGGCTATGTCAGACGTTCAAGGAGAGGGAAGCAAGTCAGCTTGAGGGCCAAGGAGTTACTCCTCCTACCCCTCCTGGCCCACAAGACATGCTGGAAAGACACTTCCTTTATTGGGTCGGGGACGATTAAAGCCTATGCTGGGAATGTTAAATACTGAGGGTTAAAATTAGACCCCCTGATTTCAAGTCCCGACTCAAATGATGTGCAAGGTAGTCCTCGTAATTATTACAATTAATAGGATGTGGAGAAATACCAGCAGGACTTTCTGTCCAATGACAGTGAAATAACATTAAGAAACATCTGATGATTTCCTCATTGTATAGTGGCAGAAAAAGATGATCAAGATCATGACACATTACGTGCGACACTGATGCTAAGACGTTCCAGTCCCGCTATGGCTGGTTTTCCCTCAGTGGATGCAGCAATCCATTGACTTCGGCAGGACAGGGAGATCCCACCCGTGGGAGGAGTCAGAGGCCACCCCCTGAGTCACACAGGCTAGAAAACGTTCAGGCGTGGAATTTCCAACCTAGCTGTGGCGGGGGTACAGAGGCCAGGCCGATAGTCCATTGACTTCAGTGGGACGAGATGATCATGGTGGTGGGCGGGGCTGGAAAATCCTGGGTGGGATTCTCCGACCCCGGGCCGAGTCTGAGAATCGCTAGGCAGGGGGGGGGGGGGGGGGGGGGGGGGCGCGCGATTCACTCGACGCCGCTCCGACAACGGTCCGCCGATTCTCCGATGACCGCTCTACCCCCCCCCCCCCCCCCCCCCCCCCCCCGGCGATTCTCCACGCGCGATGGGCCAAGAGGCCGCTGAGATAGGCCAAGTCCCGTCTGCACCATTCACGTGTGGTCCTACACGGCGGGACCTCGCTGTTCACCCTGCGGGGGGTGGCATAGTGCGGGGCAGGGGGGATCCGACCCCAGAAGGGGCCTCCACGGTGGCCTGGCCCACGATCGGGGCCTACCGATCGGCGGGGCGGGCTTCTTCTGGTGAGGGCCTGTTCCTCTGCGCTGGGCCCCTGTAGCTCTCCGTCGGGGCCAGCGCGGAGAAGGCAACCCATTCGCGCCGGCCGTAGCGCACATGCGCAGACCCACGGCGCCCGTTCTGACGCCGGTATCGGCAGCTGGAGCTGCGTGAGTCGCTCCAGTGCCATGCTGGCCCTCTGTGCGGCGCAGGATCGCTGCTCCTAGGGGCCTATTGATGCCGTCGTAAAACGCAATGGCATTTACGACGGCGTCAACACTTAGCCTCAGGATCAGAGAATCCCGCCCCCTATTTTCAGCATTTACTTCATTACTATTACTCAAGCTAGGTTGGGAGAGCAGTAGGAATACTAAATTAACCATGGTAGCCCTGGATAGAGAGAGGAAAAGAATATTAAGCGTGCTTCCCTTTACCTTGGTTGCTATCCAGCCACTCTAATTGGAAGTGCACATGGTTGATATTGGGCGAGGGCAGAATTACAATCGGTTGTGATATTTCCTAAAATCTATAGTCTCATGACCTCCATTCATTGTGTTGTGACCAGGTGAGAAGGGTGGAACGAACTGATCTCTGTTCCACCGCCTCAGTTGGTCGCATCAAAGGTTTAAGTCTCTTTTTCACAATGCTATGCCTTTTCTCAGGATCACAGAATCACAGAATTATTATGACTGTGGTAATAATTACATGTATTACGGTACTGCCACTGTATTACAGGTACCACAGTAAATCCCAGCCTGCTGGCTCCTCCCAGCAGGCGGAGTATTAAAGTGTATGCTCTCCTGCGCTGCCCCCATTCTGGTTCCAGCTGCAGGAGGCACAACATCTTGTGCAATAAAGCCTCGATTGTTTCAACTCGTCTCGTGGTAATTGACGGTACATTAATTTATTGCACAAGATTTTAAAAGATGGACTTCCTGATCAAGCCTGGTCACCTGGAGCTGAGCCCTCACGCAGCTGACGCCACGTCCACCTTCGAGCACTGGCTAGCCTGCTTTGAAGGCTACCTCAGAGAAGCCACTGAAAAACCCTCGGACCCACAGAAGTTCCAAGTCCTCTACTCATGGGTGAGCCCTCAAGTTTTTCCACACATCCGGGATGTGCCCACCTACACAGAAGCGATGAGGCTACAAAAGGGACAGTACATCAAGTCTGTGAATCAAGTGTACGCCAGGCACCTCCTGTCCACGAGATGGCAACTCCCGGGGGAAACTCTGGACGGTTTATTTCGGGCTCTGCAGATTGTTGGTAGGAACTGTGACTGCCAGGCAGTTTCGGCAATCCAACACACCGAAATACTAATCAGAGACACTTATGTCACGGACATTAAGTCTACTTATGTTCGCCAGCGGCTATTGGAAGGGGGCACGATCTTGCAGAGACTGTGCAGCTTGCTAATTCCCTAGAAATGGCCTCTCGTAATCTGGAGGCCTACACCCCCGATCGCGCGGCACCCTCATGGGCATCGTGGGCCCCACCAGTTACCGACTCGTGTACACCGCAAGCCTGCGCCGCGCGGCAGCCAGCCAACCCTGGAGGGCCCAAATGTTATTTTTGTGGCCAAAGCAAACATCCCAGGCAGCGCTGCCCGGCACGGAGCGTGACCTGCAACGGATGCGGGAGGAAGGGCCACTTCATTTCCGTTTGCCAGGCCCGGTCGGACGCCGCTGTTTCCAGGCCCGGCATTGCTACACCTCCCACGTGCGATCCAGGCGCGCCGCCATCTTCTCCATCACAAGCCACGTGCGGCCCGTGGGTGCCGCCATCTTTGATGCCGTCCGCCATGTGCACCCCGTTGGCGCCGCCATCTTCTGCGCCATCTTGGACTGCGCCCCAGGAGCCCTGCTCGTCTGGCCGTTCGTGGAACGCCAATGCCACCACCACCGCTGATCAGCCCGGGACCTCACAACATCTTCTGCAGCTCGCCTCCATCACCCTTGATCAGTCTCAGCCCTGCAACCTCGCGACCGCTATGATGACGGTAAAGATCAACGGGCACGAGACGACCTGCCTCTTTGACTCCGGGAGCACAGAGAGTTTCATCCACCCTGCTACGGTGAGGCGCTGCTCCCTCCCGGTACTCCCCGTCACCCAGAAAATCTCCCTGGCCTCCGGATCCCATTCCATGCAAATCCGGGGGTACTGTGTCGTGATCCTCACCATTCAGGGCGTAGAGTACAGCAACTTCAGGCTCTACGTCCTCCCCTATCTCTGCGCTGCCCTGTTACTAGGTCTTAATTTTCAATGCCACCTCCAAAGCCTTACTTTGAAATTCAGCGGACCCCTGCCCTCCCTCACCATCTGCGGCCTCACGACCCTTAAGGTCGATCCACCTTCAATTACCTCACCCCGGACTGTAAGCCCATCGCCACTCGGAGCAGATGGTACAGTGTGCAGGACAGGATCTTTATCAAGTTGGAGGTCCAACAGCTTTTGCAGGAGGGGATCATTGAGGCCAGTAACAGCCTCTGGAGAGCTCAAGTGGTGGTAGTGAAGACTGGGGAGAAGCACAGGATGGTCATTGACTACAGTCAGACCATCAACCGGTACACACAGCTCGACGCGTACCCCATCCCACGCATATCTGACATGGTCAATCAGATTGCACAGTATCGAGTCTTCTCCACAGTAGACTTGAAGTCCGCCGACCAGCAGCTCCCCATTCACCCGGAGGGCCGCCAATACACTGTGTTCAAAGCAGATGGCCGCCTCTATCATTTCCTTCGAGTTCCCTTCGGCGTCACCAATGGGGTCTCGGTCTTCCAGCGAGAGATGGACTGAATTGTTAACCAGTACGGGCTGCGGGCCACCTTCCCGTACCTAGATAACGTCACCATCTGCGGCCACGATCAGCAGAACCATGGCGCAAACCTCCAAAAATCCCTCCATACCCTCAAACTCCTTAACCTCACCTACAATAAGGAGAAATGCGTGTTATGCACCATCCACTTAGCCATCCTTGGCTACGTAGTGGAAAATGGAGCCTAGGGCCCGACCCCGACCGCATGCACCCCCTCCTGGAACTCCCCCTCCCCCACTGCCCCAAGGCCCTGAAACGATGCCTGGGGTGTTTCTCGTATTACGCCCAGTGGGTCCCTAATTATGCGGACAAGGCCCGCCCACTCATCAAGTCCACAGTTTTTCCCCTGATGGCTGAGGCCCGCCGGGCCTTCAACCACATCAAGACAGACATCGCCAAGGCCACGATGCACGCAGTCGGCGAGACCCTCCCCTTTCAGGTGGAAAGCGATGCATCGGACGTAGCTCTGGCCGCCACCCTCAACCAGGCGGGCAGACCCGTGGCTTTCTTTCCCCGCACCCTCCATGCCTCTAAATTCGGCACTCCTCTGTCAAAAAGGAGGCCCAAGCCATTGTGGAAGCTGTGTGACATTGGCGGCATTACCTGGCCGGCAGGAGATTCACTCACTGACCAACTGACCAACGGTCGGTTGCCTTCATGTTTAACAATACGCAGGGGGGCAAGATCAAAAATGACACGATCTTGAGGTGGAGGATCGAGCTCTCCACCTATAACTATGAGATCTTGTATCGCCCGGGGAAGCTCAATGAGCCCCAAGATGCCCCATCCCGCGGTACATGTGCAAGCGCACAAGTGGACCGACTCCGGGCCCTGCCACCCGGGGGTCACCCGGTTCTTCCATTTTGTCAAGGCCCGCAACCTGCCCTACTCCACTGAGGAGGTCAGGACCATAACCAGAGACTGCCAAGTCTGCGCAGAGTGCAAGCCGCACTTCTACCGGCCAGATAGAGCGCACCTGGTGAAGGCCTCCCGCCCCTTTGAGCGCCTCAGCATGGACTTCAAATGGCCCATCCCCTCCACCGACCGCAACGTGCACTTCCTCAACGTAATTGATGAGTACTCCCGTTTCCCTTTCGCCATCCCATGCCCCGACATGACTTCTGCCATAGTCATCAAGGCCCTGCACAGCATCTTCACCCTGTTCGGTTTCACCTACATCCACAGCGATCGGGGATCCTCCTTCATGAGTGATGAGCTGCATCAGTTCCTGCTCAGCAAGGGCATTGCCTCGAGCAGGACGACCAGCTACAACCCCCGGGGAAACGGATAGGTGGAGAGGGAGAACGGGACGGTCTGGAAGGCCATCCTGCTGGCCCTTCAGTTTAGAAATCTCCCGGTCTCCCGCTGGCAGGAGGTCCTGCCTGACGCGCTCCACTCCATCCGGTCACTCTTGTGCACCACTACGAATGAGACCCCTCACGAACATGTGTTTGCCTTCCCCAGGAAGTCCACCACCGGGGTCTCGCTCCCAAAATGGCTGAAAGGTCCTGGACCCCTCCTCCTCTGGAAGCATGTGCGGAGCCATAAATCGGACCCCTTGGTTGAGAAAGTCCACCTCCTCCATGCAAACCCATAGTATGCCTACGTGGCACACCCCGACGGGCGACAGGACACAGTCTCCCTCCGGGACCTGGCACCCACTGGGTCCCCACCCACAACCCCCGACCTGATACCGCTCCTTCCCCCCCAGGTTGCCTCGTTCACCCCTGCGCCACCCACCCTCCCTCCAGTGAACCTCACCGCAGCCCCCACCCCAGCAGGATCCGTCCCCTCACTGGATCCACTAAGGGTGATGAAGGAGAGGACAACACGCTCCCGGAGTCGCAGGTGACCACATCGGCGCCCACATCACCACCAGGACTGAGGTGATCGCAGCGGAGGGTTAAAGCCCCCGACAGACTCAATCAGTCATGTTTTCTTCACCCCCGCCGGACTTTTTTTAAAAACAGGGGGTGAATGTGGTAAACACCACTGGTAACACATTACATGTATTACGGTACTGCCACTGTATTACAGGTACCACAGTAAATCCCAGCCTGCTGGCTCCTCTCAGCAGGCGGTGTATAAAAGTGTAAGCTCTCCTGCGCTGCTCCCATTCTGGTTCCAGCTGCAGGAGGCACAACATCTTGTGCAATAAAGCCTCGATTGTTTCACCATTCTCGTCTCGTGGTAATTGACGGTACATCAACGACACAGAAGGAGGCCATTTGGCCCATCATATCTGCACCGGCTCTCCAAATGAGCATTATGGCTCAGTGCCATTCCCCCTGCCTACTCCCCGTACCCCTGCACATTGTAATCATCTAATGCCCTCTCGAATGCCTCGATTGAACCTGCCTCCACCACACTTCCAGGCAGTGCATTCCAGACCCGAATCACTCGCTGTGTTAAAAAGATTTTTTTCTAATATATTTTCCAAACCAGAATGTATTCATCAATTTATGCAGTGAGCAATAAGAAACCAATCAAACAAGATTTGCTTCAGTTAAGGAAAGAGCAAACTTATTAACCATTAAACCTGAGAGAACAAAAAAGTAAAACACATGGGCTAGATTCTCCGTTTCAGCAGCTAAGTGCAAGCTAGAACAAAAAAATTCCGGGAGTTCTACGATGAAGAAATCAGCGCTGATCCCTCACCGATTCTGGGACCGGTGAGGGGCTAGGAGCAGTGCCGTGTGAAACTTTCGGCTCCCGGGCCGGAAACGGGCGGAGAATGGCTGGGTCCCTGGCCGTGCATGCGCATGGTGCCGACCTACAGCGGTCGCGCTGTACAACATGGCTTCAGTCTTGCGTGGACTTGACCCACCATCCGTCACCCCACAGGCCACACCCTGGCCACCCCCCAGCAGTCTCCCCGGACAGCGGCACAGATCCCAGTCAAGTGTGGCGGCGCAGGTCACAGTCCACAACCGCCTCGCCAGGTTTCCGACCACTGAGACCACATGTGTCCCGCGCGGTCAGGAACTCAGTTCATCAGGGGTGGAGCATCATGGGAGTGCTTGCTGATGATGCGCCAACACCGTTGCAACAGTGTGTGGCGCACGTCGCGATGGTGCCATTTCAGAGGGGGCGGAGCATGGCTGACCAGTGTCAAACTGGCACTGGCCCTGATTTGGGCATCGGAGTGGATTCTCCTGGCGATCGCCAATTACGATATTGGAGTCGGGTAATGGAAAATCCCGCCCATGACATCAGACATGCACACAGGTAAAGGGAAGTTAGAGCCCAATAATAAAACTGAAAACAATATTGGATCGAGGGTACTTTGCTTGTCCTTGAGGTGTACATTGTTAAACATTGCGGCTGATTTAGATTAGCTGGTTTCACGGATGTGGTAAGATGTAGAAGGTGTTGCAATACAGCACAGGGACTGGCCCTTCAGCCTTCCAAACCTGTACCGGTCATAATAGCAACCTTTTCCAAAACCCTCTGCACTTCCTTGTGCCGTGTCCCTCTGTACCCATCCTATCCATGTGTTTGTCAAGACGCCTTTTGAGCACCGTTAATGTATCTGCTTCCACAACCTCCCCTGGCAGCGCGTTCCAGGCACTCACCACCCCCTGTGTAAAAAACCTGCCTTGCACATCTCCTCTAAACTTTGTCACACAGACCTTAAACCTATGTCCCCAGGTGACTGACCCCTCCACCCTGGGAAAGAGTGTCTGCCCATCCACTCTATTCAAGCCCCTCATAATCTTGTAGACCTCTATCAGGTGACCCCTCAACCTTCTTCTTTCTAATGAAAAAAGTCCAAATCTATTCATCCTCTCCACAGAGCTAACACCCTCCCGACCAGGCAAATTTCTGGTAAACCTCCTCTGTACCCTCTCCAAAGCCTCCACACCCTTCTGGTAGTGTGGCGACCAGAATTGTGCGCAATATTCCCACGGCCTTACCAAGGTTCAATAAAACTGTAGCATGACTTGCCAGTTTTTATACTCGATGCCCGTCCAATGAAGGCAAGCATTCCGTATGCTTTCTTGACTACCTTGTCCACTTGTGTTGCCGCCTTCTAAGATCTGTGGACCTGCACACCCAGAACTCTCTGACTTTCTATATCCCTATAAGTTTTGCCATTTACGGTGTACTTCCCCTCTATGTTAGACCTACCAAAATACATGTGTTCACATTTGTCAAGATTAAACTCCATTTGCCATTTCTCTGCCCAAGTCTCCAACCTATCTCTGTCCTGCTGTTGTTATGAGATTTCGATTCACTGGCAGCTTTCTGATAAAGTTGACTTCCGAAATGGTTAATGTATTTGTTCCAAGAGAGCGGGGGAGAGAGAGCAGCTTTTCAGCTTGGTTCCTCCGGGTCGGAGAATGGCCGTTGGCCGCCGTGAATCCCGCCCCCGCCCCTGCCGAAGTCTCCGGTACCGGAGATTGGGCGGGGGCGGGAATCGGGCCGCGCCGGTTGGCAGGCCCCACCGCTCGATTCTCTGGCCCGGATGGGCCGAAGTCCCGCCCAGAAATTGCCTGTCCCGCTGGCGTAAATTAAACCTGGTATTTACCGGTGGGACCAGGCGGCGTGGGCGGGCTCCGGGGTCCTGGGGGGGGGCGCGGGCGATCTGACCCCGGGGGGTGCCCCCACGGTGGCCTGGCCCGCGATCGGGGCCCACCGATCCGCGGGCGGGCCTGTGCCGTGGGGGCACTCTTTCCCTTCCGCCTCCGCCACGGCCTCCACCATGGCGGAGGCGGAAGTGACTCTCCCCACTGCGCATGCGTGGGAAACTTTCAGCGGCTGCTGACGCTCCCGCCCATGCGCCGGGAAACTGTCAGCGGCCGCTGACGCTCCCGCGCATGTGTCCCATTTCCGCGCCAGCTGGCGGGGCAACAAACGCCATTTCCGCCAGCTGGCGGGGCGGAAATCCCTCCGGCATCGGCCTAGCCCCTCAATGTTGGGGCTCGGCCCCCAAAGATGCGGAGCATTCCGCACCTTTGGGCCGGCGCGATGCCCGTCTGATTGGCGCCGTTTTTGGCGCCAGTCGGTGGACATCGCACCGTTGGGGGAGAATTTCGCCCCAGGAGTGATTTCACAAAAAAATAGAGATATGGGGCGAAATTCTCCCCCAACGGCGCGATGTCCGCCGACTGGCGCCAAACAGGGCACAATCAGACGGGCATCGCGCCGGCCCAAAGGTGCGGAATGCTCCGCAACTTTGGCGGCCTAGCCCCAACATTGAGGGGCTAGGCCGACGCCGGAGGGATTTCCGCCCCGCCAGCTGGCGGAAATGGCGTTTGTTGCCCCGCCAGCTGGCGCGGAAATGCGGCGCATGCGCGGGAGCGTCAGCGGCCGCTGTCAGTTTCCCGCGCATGCGCAGTGGGGAGAGTCTCTTCCGCCTCCGCCATGGTGGAGGCCGTAGCGGAGGCGGCAGGGAAAGAGTGCCCCCACGGCACAGGCCCGCCCGTGGATCGGTGGGTCCCGATCGCGGGCCAGGCCACCGTGGGGGCACCCCCCGTGGTCAGATCGCCCCGCGCCCCCCCCAGGACCCCGGAGCCCACCCACGCCGCCTGGTCCCGCCGGTAAATACCAGGTTTGATTTACGCCGGCGGGACAGGCAATTTCTGGGCGGGGCTTCGGCTCATCCGGGCCGGAGAATCCAGCGGGGGGTCCCGCCAACCGGCGCGGCCCGATTCCCGCCCCCGCCCAATCTCCGGTACCGGAGACTTCGGCGGGGGCGGGGGCAGGATTCACGGCGGCCTACGGCCATTCTCCGACCCGGCGGGGGGTCGGAGAATGACGCCCATGGTATGTTAAAACAAACTTTATTACTAACACAGTATTCAAATATCTTTAACATCACACAAGAAAATAGTTTACAATTACCCATGAAACAATGCTAATCAATACAGTGACACAATAACCCTTAACTGCTATCTTTGTCTCCACTCAAACAAGAATAAATCTGAGGTCACAATCTACTTTTAAATACAGTTAACAGACTCAGGAATACTTGTAAAGAGATTTCTTAGATACTCCATGTTGTGAAAGAGAGATCTTTTGACTGCTTGAAAGGAAAAGACTTGACCCCCCTGTCAGAATAATGCAGAATCACTGGCTGTTTTTCTTCAGAAACCTTCTCAGCTCACCTTCCAGCCAAAAGCTAACCCTGTAATCACCAATACCTGACTGCTTAAACCTCCCATTTACTACATCATCTTGCTAAGCTGAACACATTGGGTGCAATTCAGCGGAAATAAGTCAAAAGTCCGCTTTTGGGCATATTTGGCAGGGTGCTTCTCGGTGGCTGCAGCGCTGAGAATAACCCCACTATTCAACGACACTTTGCCGTTTTCTTGGGCCTCGGGGAGTTTCTCCCTGTTGAGGCCACACTTAGGCCTTTCAGGACCGCCCCTTCACCACCCAATCTTCTTCAGGAGCTTGGAATCCCCCCTCACCCCTCTCACTTCCTCTATAATGGGCAAATCCCCCACCCGGCCCGACCCTTGGCAATGCCAACTTGGCACCTGGGCTCTGGTGTATGCAAACCAGTGCTAAAGACATCCTATCAAGGTCACTAATGGCTCATTTAGATATGCTGATCTGGATCAGGCCCAGCGAGGGTAAGATCCAGATCATGCCGGGCAGAGTGAGCCAGGCGACTTGGAATCAATCGAGCGTGGATCCCGATGTGGGGCTCTCGCGGGATTCAACTGCTGCACCTGGATCCACGCCGGGTGCAATACGGTCATTAAGTCGCGCCAAATGTCTCTAACTAACTACTCTGCAGGGAACTCTCTTAATATAGAAGTCCAATAGTCCAAACTTTTACAATGTTTTAATTGCACCTTTGGCTCAAAAAAAGCCTAGCTGTCTTGCAAGCCAGAATTTTGAAAAATATACTAACCCAGGCCATTAACCCAGGTTTTTAACCCTTACTGCTTCAAATATATAGAATACAATATATCTGACATTCCTACATTCATCACAATTGTCTCTTCCTTCAACTGAGATGAGTTTTTACGGATCTTTGAATTATAGAAAATGTTTCTCTCTTCACTCTGCCCTCAGGTTGTCTGCTTTGTTTTCTCATCTTCACCTTGGAAGGTGGCCCTGCATTTTTAAGTTGATTGTCCTGTCTCATTTCAAATTGCAAAGTTTCCATTCAGTTGAAAGTGAAAGGATTCTCCGTCCCGCCAGCCCCGATCACTGACACGGCGTGCCCCCCCCCCCCCCCACCCCCGCCGGCAGTGGGATTCTCCGTTCCCGTAACTGGGCAATGGGGTTTCCCATTGTGGCCACCCGCACGCCATCATGAAACCCGCAGGCGTGGGTGCGCTGCCGGCGAAGTGGAGACCCCGCCGACCGAGAATACCACAGCTCCAATTTTTTCTAAATTAAAGGGTCCATAGTCTTGTTACGGTCAAAATGCTGTAGGTAAAAATGCTACCAGAGTGGTGTTGCAGAAGATAGCTGTACCTCGGTTCTATATCCCAGCATAAGGCAGAGTTTCATAGGAAACAAAAGGAGACATACGTATTTTATATTATTGTGACATTAGTTGTAGACATATAACGAGCTTTAGAAATGGAACAAATATCCATGGTAACGATAAAGCACGATAAAGACGCAATTAACTTTACTTGTGAGACTGTGTCATAGTTGCATCATTTTCCAAACGCCGTATGTGAAGTTATTTGTTATACTTCTTATTTTGAAGGGATAACTCATTTGAAAAGTTGGGGCCTGACGACCTTGTGCGTAAAACCTAAAACCACTTGTAAGGTTATTGTCAGCTGAAGCTCATTGCTAACTATGAAGAAACCACACAAGTGACACCTCCAATGCATGCAAATTTACATCACACCTCTATTTAATGAATGCTGGATTGGGTGAATAAAAAAAAACCTTTCACCCACAATTGACTACTAGATGTTAATGATGGTAGACTTTGTTCTTCAGTCCACTATATTATTTTCCTGCTATAAGTGTAATACTTGTCAATTTACTCCAACTTTGAGAAGCAGAAAGTCTGTTAAGCTGATGCAGTGAGTTCTCCCAATCGTGTTAAAATTCACTCCTTTGCTCTCATTTTTCATCTTGTCACCACTTTATTTTATTTCAGCAGTTGTCTGGTGTGTTAGAGTGGTGTTCGCTGAAGCCAGCCGAACGTTCTCCTTCCCTGTATTCTTAGTGAAGTGACTATCAAGAGAGCAACAGGGATTGTGCTGACACTCAAAGCTACCATTTTTCTTCCTGTCACTAGAGGAATGCCAGATAAATGGAAAGTGAAATGAAATCAAAGGGAAGGACCATGGCTCTGCTGCCATTGCATGACTTAATATGTGATCAGATCCTACTTTTGCTTTGAAAGGGAAGGCGGGTCGGCCTTAAGGGTCGCGAGGCCGCAAACGGTAAGATTATCATCATAGATTATCATAGAATTTACAGTGCAGAAGGAGGCCATTCGGCCCGTCGAGTCTGCACCGGCTCTTGGAAAGAGCACCCTACCCAAGGTAAAAACCTCCACCCTATCCCCATAACCCAGTAACCCCACCCAACACTAAGGGCAATTTTGGACACTAAGGGCGATTTATCATAGCCAATCTTTGGACTGTGGGAGGAAACCGGACCACCCGGAGGAAACCCACGCACACACAGGGAGGATGTGCAGACTCCGCACAGACAGTGACCCAGCAGGGAATCGAACCTGGGACCCTGGAGCTGTGAAGCAATTGTGCTATCCACAATGCTACCGTGCTGCCCGTGCTACCGTGTAAGGGGTGGTAAGGGCCCGCCAAATTTCAGGGTTAGGCTCTGGAGGTTGCACTGGAAGTCCAGGCCGAGTAACAAGGCAGCGCAGAGGTTGGGGAGGACGTAGAGGTAGAAGCCGCTGAACTCTACGCCCTGGATGGTGAAGGTGGCGATGCAGTACACCCGGATTGCCACGGAGTGGGATCCGGAGGCCAGGTAGATTCTCTGGTTAGCAGGGTGTACCGCGAGGGAGCAGCGCCTTACCATATTGGGGTGGATGAAGCTCTCAGTGCTCCCGGAGTCCAGGAGGCAGGAGATCTCATGCCCGTCGACCTTCACCTTTGTCGAAGCGGTCGCGAGGTTGTGTGGTCGAGACTGGTCAATCGTGACCGAGGCGAGACGCGGCTGGTCGGCAGCGGTTGCAGGCGATGAGCGGCCTGATGAGGGACCCGACAGGCGGGGGTCCTGAGGTGGGGAAGATGGCGGCGCTCATGGGCCGCACGTGTCCTGGGAGGCAAGATGGCGGCGCCCACGGGCCGCAAGTGTTGTGAGTAGAGCAAGATAGCGGCGCCCACGGGCTGCATGTGGTTCGAGGAGGGGAAGATGGCGCCGCCCACTAGCCGCACGCGGGAGGTGCTGGGACAATAGCGGCGATTGAGCGGGCCTGGCACACTGCAAAAAAATGTCCCTTCTTGCCACAGGCCTTGCAGAGGGCGCTCCGCGCCGGGCAGCGCTGCCCGGAGTGTTTTGACTGTCCACAGAAGTAGCATTTGGGTCCCCCGGGGTTGGTTGGCTGCCACGCGGCGCAGGCGTGGGGTTGGCTGGGGGCTGTTGCTAGTGGGGTCCATGATGGGATGGCCGTCGGCGCGGTCCATGATGCACAGGGGGGGTGGGCCGCACGGTCGGGTACATAGGCCTGAACATGGCGTGATGCGACCTTAAGCGAGAGCGCTAATTTTCTGGTCGCTGCGAGTTCAAGCGTGGCCCCTTCTAAGAAGTGCTGGTGAATGTAGTCAGACCCTATGCCCGTAACGAACGCGTCTCTCATCAGTAGGTTCGAGTGCTCAGTGGCCAAAATGGCCTGGCAGTCATAACCTCTCACTCGGGCGAGCAGGGCACCCCAGAAATCTTCCACAGAATCACCGGGAAGTTGGCGCCGTGTGGATAGGAGGTGCCTGGCGTAGATTTTGTTGGTCCGCTGAGCGTAATTTTCCTTCAGTAGTGCCACAGCTTCTGCGTAGGTCGGCGCGTTCTGGACGAGAGGAAAAACGTTGGAGCTCAGTCGCGTGTACAGAATCTGGAGCTTCTGTGCTTCTGGGATTGGGTCTGGTGCAGACCCGATGTATGCTTCAAAACAGGCTAGCCAATGTTCGAAGTCTTTTTGGCGTTGTCTGCTTGAGGGTGCAGCTGCAGGCGATCCGGCTTGATGCAGAGATCCATCTCTGAAAAATCTCTGTGTGATAAATTGATGCACTATCAATTACGACGGGATGAGAGTAGAATGTAATCGAGGCTTTATTACACAGAGATGGGTGGCCTCCTACAGCAGCTAGCGAAATGGCTGATGTACGGACAGCACACATATTTATACTCCGCCTACTGCGCGGAGCCAGCAGGCAGTGATCTACCCCCGTACCTGTAGTACAGGGGCCTTACCGTAAAATCCATATATACAACATAATACAACAGTGGTGACTACCACACCCAGCAATGTGGTTGACTCTTAAAATGCCATCAGATTGAGGGCAATTACGGATGGGCAACAAATGCTGACCTTGTCTGTGACACCCACATCCCATGGAAGAATTTTTTACAACCTTGTGAAGGTAACGAACACCTCTGGGACCCCTTCTGTACAGAAGGACAAATGTAATTTTTCAATGTTTGCCTTGGAAGTGGTCGCCAACATCCTATGAACGTCTAACCACTCAGAGCAGGCATCTATCAGGAGCAGGAACATCGAATCTTGTAACGGACTGGCAGAATTAGCATGTAAACTTGTGCCTGCACCCTCCCTGCCATCTTCCATGCGATGTGACAAAACGGTGCCAATGCTGTCCGGCGGTGCGTCACGTCAGACAATAAATTGTTTGGCGGGAACTTAATGCGTCAGTACGCCGGAAGAAGTCAATTGTTTCTTTACCTATGTGAATATCTCTTCCTGTTAATTTCCCCATGCCCATTCCTGATTCTTTTTTAGGAGGCAGTGTAGTGGGTCTAATATTGTCACGAGGCCAGGGCTGAGCTTGCCATAATAGTTCACCACTCCCTGAAAAGTCCTAGCTGTGGCATTTTTTGGGCCTGCTGAATGGCTTGTACCTTCTTTGCGACTGGGTACAACCCTCCACGGTCCACTCGGAGCCCAGGTACACCACTTTACTCGCATGAAAGATGCACTTCTCTCTCCGCAGGCAGACGCCCATCTCCGAGAACCGACAGAGCACCTCATCCAAGTTACTAAAATGTTCCTGTTCGGAGGACTTCCGGGTGCGGCTATGCAGAGCTAGGTCGCATATTCGGCAGCTCCTGCTTGGAACGGACTTTTGGGCTCTTTTACAGGGCCCCCACGGCATTTGTTTGACATTTCCCGGTGTGGGAAGAAGGCTGCAATATTCCCCCGACAGTGTCCCCCAGGAAGGGTATGTCTCTTGGTTGCCAGACACACGCAGAAACAGTAAAAGATTTGGCTGCAACTGCAGGATAAACAGGGCCTCTTCCAGCATGCAGGCGGGGGAAGGGCAAGCTTAAAGCTGCAAGCTGACCTGAGGGCTTGTATCAAAAGTGAATTCTAGCAGCAGAGGGAACAACTGTGAAAAGACCTCATCAAGGCCACTGAAGGGACTTCCGGTTGCGGTGATGCCTAGCTAGCCGCACGCTTCGGCGGCTCCAGCTCCGACGGACCTTCGGGCTCTTTTAAGAGCCCCAACGGGGAATTTTTCGACGACGCAACCCGGTGTGGGGCGTGTGAGAAGGGAGTCCCCCCCAAACGAAGGAGGAAAAAACCGGCGGCGGCGGCTGCAGCGCGAGGAATCGTCGACCAAAGGGTCAGAAAGAGAGAAGTACAAGATGGCGGCGGAGAAAGCGCAGGCGACATGGGGGCCTGAGCATGAAATTGTGAGACGGTGCGTGGAGCTGCTGAAGAGGGAGGTGCTGACCCCGTTGCTACAGGCAATTGAGGGGCTCAAGGAGACATTAAAGACCCAGGAGACAGAGCTCCGTGTGGTGGAGCAGAAGGTGACAGATATTGAGGACGAGATCCTGGGCCTGGCGGTTAAGACACAGACGCACGAGGCACTTCATAAAAAGTGTACTGAAAGGATCGAAGCCCTAGAAAATGGAGCGCGAAGGAAGAACCTTCGGATACTGGGTCTCCCTGAGGGTGTGGAAGGAGTGGACTGTGGAGCGTACGCAAGTACGATGCTGAGCTCACTGATGGGTGCTGAGGCCCCTACGGGCCCCTTGGAGGTGGAGTGGGCAAATCGGATTCCGGCGAGAAGACCAAAAGCGGGAGAACCACCCAGGGCGATAATCGTGCGATTTTACCGCCTTAAGGATAGAGAAGAGGTCCTGAGATGGGCTAAAAAGGTGCGGAGTAGCAGATGGGAGAATGCAGTGGTACGGGTATACCAGGATTGGAGTGCGGAGGTGGCGAGAAGGAGGGCGAGCTTCAACCGAGCCAAAGAGGTGTTGCATAAAAGGAAGGTGAAGTTCGGGATGCTGCAGCCGGCAAGACTATGGGTCACGTATCAGGAGAGACACCATTATTTCGAGACGGCGGAGGAAGCATGGACCTTCATCAAAGAAGAGAAATTGGATCGGAACTGAGGGACTGATGCTGCAGGAAATGTTATTGTTAATGTTACGGTGGAAGTTAATTGAGAAGTAAACAGGGAAGGGGGGAGACATTGGGGAAATGTGGGCGCCGGTGAGGGGGGAAAGACGGGACATAGTTGGAGAATGGGGAAGGGGAGGGGGAGGGGAAAGGGAGCTGCGCCATAAGAGGCGGGTCAGGTAAAGGGATGTTCCCGCACCAGAAAGAATAAGGCGGGAAGACAGGCGCAAGGCGGATGGGAGTTCCCCACATGGGGGGGGTCGAGGAGTGAGCAGGAGTAGCCGGGGTCAGTTGAAGTCAGCTGACTTACGGAAGTAATATGGGGGAGCAATCATGCTAGAAAGAGATCTAGCGGGGAGGGGGGGAGGGAGGGGGAGGGGGGGGGGGGACAACTGGGTTGCTGCTGCGGAAATCCAAAAGGAAATGGCTAAAGAGTGGGTGGGCGGGGATGGTGTGCGACGCTGGGGGAGCGAGCGGGAGCGCGGAGGCGGGATATGGGACTGGCCTAGAGAAGGTAATGGCTAGTCGACACGGGAGGGGGGCAGGTAGCCCCCTAGTGAGGCTGATCACGTGGAAAGTGAGAGGCCTGAACGGACCGATAAAAAGGGCCAGAGTGCTCGCGCATTTGAAAGGACTAAGGGCAGACGTGGTTATGCTCCAAGAGACGCACCTAAAGGTGGCGGACCAAGTTAGGCTAAGGAAAGGATGGGTGGGACAGGTGTTCCACTCAGGACTGGACGCAAAGAATAGAGGGGTGGCCATTTTGGTGGGGAAACAGGTCGCATTTGAAGCAAAGAACATCGTAGCAGATAGTGGAGGTAGATATGTAATGGTGAGTGGCAGGCTGGAGGGAATGGAGGTCGTGTTGGTTAACGTGTATGCCCCAAACTGGGACGATGCGGGATTTATGAGACGGATGCTGGGGCGTATACCGGACCTGGAGGTAGGAAACTTGATTTTAGGAGGGGACTTTAATACGGTGCTGGACCCGGGGCTAGATAGATCCAGCTCAAGGACCGGAAGAAGGCCGGCAGCGGCCAAGGTACTTAAGGGGTTTATGGACCAAATGGGGGGAGTGGATCCATGGCGATTTCTTAGACCTAGGGCGAGGGAGTTTTCCTTCTTCTCCCATGTCCATAAAGTGTACTCCCGGATAGATTTTTTTGTTTTGGGAAGGTCGTTGATCTCTAGGGTGGAAGAAGCTGAGTACTCAGCCATAGCGGTTTCGGATCATGCCCCACATTGGGTGGACCTGGAATTAGGAGAGGAAAGGGAGCAGAGAACACTCTGGCGATTAGATGTGGGACTGATGGCGGATGAGGGAGTGTGTGCAAGAGTGCGGGGGTGTATTGAGAGATACCTGGAGGTCAATGACGACGGCGAGGTCCCGGTGGGAGTGGTATGGGAAGCACTAAAAGCGGTGGTCAGAGGAGAGCTGATCCCCATTGGGGCCCACAAAAGGAAAACAGAGGCCAAGGAAAGGGAAAGATTACTGGGGGAGATTTTAAGGGTGGATAGGGAATTTGCAGAGACCCCGGAGGAGGAATTGTACAGGGAGAGGAGACGACTCCAGACGGAATTTGACCTTCTGACCACCAGAAAGGCGGAGGTACTGTGGAGGAAGGCACAGGGGAGGAGGTATGAATATGGGGAAAAGGCGAGTCGCCTGTTGGCTCATCAATTGCGAAAGAGGGCAGCAGCGAGGGAGATAGGAGGAATTAGAGACGAAAGGGGAGACACGGTGCGAAGGGCAGGAAAGATAAATGAGGTGTTCAAGACCTTCTATGAGGAACTGTATAGGTCTCAACCCCCAGAGGGAGAGGAGGGGATGCGGCAGTTCCTGGACCAATTGAGGTTCCCGAAAGTGGAGGAGCGGGGGGTGGTAGGCCTGGGGGCACCGATTGGGGTGGACGAGGTTATTAAGGGACTGGGAAGCATGCAAGCAGGGAAGGCCCCAGGACCAGACGGGTTCCCGGTGGAGTATTACAGAAAATATGTGGACTTGTTGGCCCCGTTGATGGTGAGGACGTTCAATGAGGCCAGGAAAGGGGGGACTCTACCCCCGACGATGTCGGAGGCGACGATATCGTTAATTTTGAAGAGGGATAAAGATCCGTTGCAGTGCGGGTCCTATAGACCCATTTCATTGTTGAACGTGGACGCCAAATTGTTGGCAAAGGTACTGGCATCGAGGATAGAGGACTGTGTCCCGGGGGTGGTGCACGAAGACCAGACAGGGTTCGTAAAAGGGAGACAACTGAATGTTAACGTGCGACGACTATTAGGGGTAATAATGATGCCCCCGGTGGAGGGGGAGGCAGAGATAGTGGCGGCAATGGACGCAGAGAAGGCATTTGATAGGGTGGAGTGGGAGTATTTATGGGAAGTGTTAAGGAGGTTTGGGTTTGGGAACGGGTTTATTAGCTGGGTTAGACTTCTTTATGGGGCTCCAACGGCAAGCGTAGTTACAGGTCGACATAGATCGGAGTATTTCCGACTATATAGGGGAACAAGACAGGGATGCCCGCTGTCTCCATTGTTGTTCGCGTTGGCAATTGAACCTCTGGCCATGGCGTTGAGAGACTCCAGGAAATGGAGAGGGGTGATTAGAGGGGGAGAAGAACACCGAGTCTCGTTATATGCGGATGACCTATTGTTATACGTGTCGGACCCAGCGGGGGGAATGATAGAGGTTATGCGAATTTTGAGGGGGTTCGGGGATTTCTCGGGGTATAGGCTAAACATGGGGAAGAGTGAATTATTTGTGATACATCCAGGGGACCAGAGTAGAGAGATAGAAGGCTTGCCTCTAAGGAAAGTGGAAAGAAACTTCCGATACCTGGGGATTCAGATCGCTAGGAGCTGGGGAACCTTGCACAGACTTAATCTGACACGGTTGGTAGAACAAATGGAGGAGGACTTCAAGAGGTGGGACATGCAGCCTCTATCGCTGGCGGGCAGGGTGCAAGCAATTAAGATGATGGTCCTCCCGAGGTTCTTATTTGTATTTCAATGTCTCCCTATACTAATCACTAAGACCTTTTTTAATAAAATAGACAGGAGCATCACGAGCTTCGTGTGGGCAGGGAAAGTTCCGAGAGTAAGGAGGGGGTTCCTTCAGCGTAGTAGGGACAGAGGAGGATTGGCACTACCGAACTTGGGCGATTACTATTGGGCCGCCAATGTGGCAATGATACGTAAATGGATGATGGAGGGTGAGGGAGCGGCGTGGGAAAGACTGGAGAGAAAGTCCTGTAAAGGGACGAGTTTAGAGGCGCTGGTGACGGCGCCGCTACCGATCTCACCTAAAAAGTTTACCACGAACCCGGTGGTGGCGGCAACATTGAATATCTGGGGACAGTGGAGGCGACAGAGAGGGGTGCGGGGAGCCCTGGTGGGGTCCCCAATCAGGAACAACCATAGGTTCGCCCCAGGAAGAATGGATGGAGGATTTCAGAGCTGGTTCCAGTTGGGAATTAGGAGGGTGGGAGATTTATTTATAGATGGGACTTTTGCGAGCTTGGGAGCATTGGAGGAAAAGTATAAGTTGCCCCGGGGAAATTTCTTGAGATATATGCAGGTGAGGGCATTTACTAGACAACAGGTGAGGGAATTTCCGTTGCTCCCGACACAGGGGATACAGGACAGGGTGCTTTCAGGGGTGTGGGTCGGAGAGGGCAAGGTGTCAGAGATTTACCGAGAGATGAGGGAAGAGGGGGAGGAGTCGGTGGGCGAACTAAAAGGAAAGTGGGAAGAAGAACTAGGGGAGGAGATAGAGGAGGGTATGTGGGCTGATGCCCTAAGCAGGGTAAATTCCTCTTCCTCATGCGCCAGGCTTAGCCTGATTCAATTTAAGGTGCTACATAGAGCACACATAACGGGAGCAAGATTGAGCAGGTTCTTTGGAGTGGAGGACAAATGTGGGAGGTGTGGCGGGAACCCGGCAAACCACGCACATATGTTTTGGGCATGCCCGGCACTGGAAGGGTATTGGAAGGGAGTGACGGGAGTGATTTCGCGGGTGGTGAAGGCCCGGGTCAAACCAGGCTGGGGGTTAGCTCTATTTGGAGTTGCGGAAGAGCCGGGAGTGCAGGAGGCGAAAGAGGCCGACGTTGTGGCCTTTGCGTCCCTAGTAGCCCGGCGCAGGATCCTACTCATGTGGAAGGAGGCGAAACCCCCCGGACTGGAGGCCTGGGTAAATGATATGGCGGGGTTCATTAAACTGGAGCAGATAAAGTTTGCCCTGAGAGGATCGGCTCAAGGGTTCACCAGGCGGTGGCAGCCATTTCTCGACTACCTAGGGGAACGTTAGAGGGAAGACAGATGACCAGCAGCAGCAACCCAGGGGGAGGGGGGGGGAGGGGGGGGGTTTAGTTTAGGTCAAAGATAAAGGGGTTTTGTTACTTGTGTATTGTTTAAAATTTCTGTATTGTTATTGTTGCGTTTGCTTTGTAAGAGGGGAAAAATTGTTGTTTGGGAAAAAATTTTCAATAAAACATTTATAAAAAAAAAAAAAATGTTCCTGTTCGGACGCCTGTCTGATCAACAAGTCATCTAAATATACTGCCACACGCGGTAATCCTCGTAGTCTGTTTTCCATCAACCTCTGGAATATGGCACAGGCTGACGATACTCAAGGGTGGCCTGGTGTACTCGTACAAACCCCATGTATATTTATGGTGACGTACCTATGGGTACCATAGACTCCAATTCCAACTGCAAATTCCCATGGTTCATATAAACCTTGGTAAATGAGTGTCCACTGGCCAGATTTGGTGTAGGTTCCCGATTCGGGGCATTGGGTAATGATCCAATCAGGAGGCCACACCAAGGGTTAATTTATAATCCCCAGACAATCTGACTGTCTTATCAGGTTTCAGCACTGGAGGGCAGCACAGTGGCGCAGTGGTTAGCACTGCTGCTTCACGGCGCCAAGGTCCCAGGTTCGGTCCCGGCTCAGGGTCACTGTCCATGTCGAGTTTGCACATTCTCCCCGTGTTTGCGTGGGTTTCGCCCCCACAACCCAAAAAGATGTGCAGGGTAGGTAAATTGGCCACGCTAAATTGTCCCATAATTGGTAAAAATTAATTGGGTACTCTGAAGTAATTTTAAAAATGGTATGAGCACTGGAACCACCGAGCTGCCCAATCGTCAAAACATACTGGCCTGACGATCCCCAGTCCTTCGAGCCGGCTAAGTTCGGACTCAACCTTTGCAAACAAGGCGGAAAGGATAGGGCGAGCGCTGAAGCATCGCAGTTCTGCATTCAAGTCAACCTGGATTTTCATCATTGTACCTTTATTTTCACCAGTCTACGCTGAAAATCCTCAAGATATTTTCTGAGGTCCCCGGACCCCATTTGGAATATTTTCTGCATAGTCCAAATGTAAGCATTTCAGCCAATCGCGGCCGAGCAGGCTGGGCTGTGTCCTCTGACAATGATTAATGGGAGACGTGTCGACTGTTGTCCTTAATATCATAGTGGTCATAGTGGTCCTTGCAATGGCCAACAGCTCGCCGGTATATGTTGCTAAACTCCCGCCTGTGTTGCCCAGATCCAATTGCTGCACCCCGACTTTATCCTATCAAACGTCTGCTTTCCAACAACAGAAACCGCAGCTCCTGTGTCCAACTCTATACCTAATGGATGCCCATTAACCTACACAATTATCTTAATGGCGGCCACTCGGGGTGCCACAACCCAATTCATCTGCATATATTCCTCCTCTTCTGGTTCATCCAGGTGGAACGTGCGAGCCCTCGGTTGGCGCATGCCTCAACCTGGACGCCTGGATCTCTGGCTAACTTGTAACTTGTGCTCCCTTTGAGCCCTTTGTCCACATGTCCCATAATGTCCTGGCTCTCCCTTTATATATTCCGAGGAGTTATCCCATCGGGACGTCTTTGACTAACAGACCTGACCCCTATGGTGCTCGGTCCTGGGTGGTGTATTGGTCCTAAGGTTGGTCACTCACCATTAGGGGACGGGTCCTAAGGTGTTTACCCCCATCCCCTGAATCTCCTGCAGTCCTCTCTCAGTGCTTTCGCGTGAAAGCAATATTTGTACAGCCTGCTGTAGATCTGGAGATGTTTCGGCTAGTAACTTCCATTGAGCAGCCAAACTGCTTACACCACAGTCCAAACGGTCGCGCAGCATTTCTGAAAGGGAATTTCCATATTCACAAATATCAGCTATTTAATGCAACCTTGTCAACAACTCGGTGATGGACTCTCCAGGGGTCCTTTCTGTTGTATTGAAACAGTATCTCTGCACTATTATGGATGAACTTGGATTGAAGTTTTGCCCCACCAGCATTACCAATTGTTCAAAGGTTTTAGTGTCTGTAGCTGCAGGATATGTTAGGCTTTTAATCACTCCATAAATAGGTGCACCATAGGCAGTCAGCAGTATTACGGTCTGTCGATCATTCTCCATGATATTATTCGCCCGGAAAAAGTACCGCATGCATTCTGTGCATGTGTCCAATCCTCTAAGCTTGCGTCAAACACATCCAACCTTCCAAATTAAGGCATATTGAAGGAAAGAAAAATGTCCAATCTTGAATCAGCAGAATAAAGGAAGTGGTTTACTCGACAATATAGTAGCGTCTGCAGTAATTTAATTTCATCTTCATCGCCAGCTTTGTAGATCACAAAAGAGTCCAAACCGAGTTGGTGTCAAAGCAATTTTGGTTTATGGTAATGTAAAGGTATTTACAATATACAGCAGATCCCAGCTAGGTCCGTCCTGTCGGTTTCATCCTTTACAAACGTTATATGGAACTTAACCATAATGAATCTCGGCTCCCCGTCCCCTTAGCGAGGGAGCAAGTATTTGGCGATACTCACAGGGATAATGATTGCTCCCATGCCGTAAGCCTCATGCAGGTTATAACACAGACCCAAATCACTGGCCACCAGACAGGGAGATATTTTACTTAGATAATCGAGCATTGACGAATGGCATCTGTCCAACTTGTACTACGATGGCCCTGTGAGTATTTCCAGAGACAGCATTAGTTGAATAATCTTAGTCACTACCAGGTGCAGAAAATGGCTTGCATTACGATCTGGCCGCAATGGATGGTTAATTGAGAGCTGCCGCAGTATTAAAATTTCTGCAGCAAATTAAAGGTGAATTGTGGATTGGCCAACTTGGAACATAGCAGGCTTGTTTAAAAATGTAAGGGATGCAGCTTGTGCATTCAGTTTCCCAGATAAGAGCGCAAAATGCTCCTTTCAGAACGAAAAGTGAAAAGAGGACAACTAATAATAATAATAATAACCTTTTATTGTCACAAGTATGAAGTTACTGTGAAAAGCCCCTAGTTGCCACATTCCGCCGCCTGTTCGGGTAAGCTGGCTGTTAATTATATTTGAATTATTCAGGTGAATATAGGAGCTAGGCATGCACTGGAGGGTAACTTAAAGGCTTATAAGAATAGACAGGCCAAATGGTAGTTGTCAGCTTAGGAGGTACAGGCTTGTAAAATGCAATGATGCAAACAAATATAAATGTATGTAAATATTTATTTCAATTCTGCCTTTCACCAGCTGTCTTTTGGGAATATAACATGGTAGCAGAGAATAATTGCTTCAGAGGGAAAAGGTTGGAAGCTAAGAAAGAAGTTCAGACAGTAAACTATAATCCTACCAATGATTATGGAAAATGGCAGAAAGTAGTATGAACTGTTAAGAGTATAATTGTCTGATATTCTAGGAGTCTGAACTATGTGATCAGTGGAAGAATGAATTGGATATGTGGACAGAGTTTCCAATCCTACCCAAGACAAAATGAGGTATGGCAATGGCATTGACACTTCCAACCAGAAATATCAGAAGTGAAGAGACTTTTGAGCTGGATGACCATCAGTTGGACAGTGATAAGGTTGACAGAATTTAATGTGGGGGTTCTTTTGAATCAGTACTTGTGGATGAATTTAGTTACTGGGGTGGGCGTCCCACTGCTGGGCCCAAAAGCAGGGGGTTGTGTTGGGCCAACCCATTGCTCTGACCTGTGAGACCCACAGCCACATCTTGTCAGTGGCTGCCTCGCAGGGAAGTCAGGTCTGATGATGCCAGGACCGGTTCGGCAAATCCCAGCCAGTGGGAAAGCGGTTAGTCAGGAACCATTGCCATGGGAGCAGCTTTTGCCACTGGGGTCCTCAATGAGCCAAAGGATACACGAATAGGAGCCCCCCCCCCCACACTGAGCCCACTGGAAAGCTTTATTGGTGGCTGTTGGTCTCCCCAAGCAAGAGCCCTCTGTCCCTGGTAAAATGATGACTACTAAGTGGCTGAATTAACCTTCTGGGAAGGAGGACTGTCTCCAACTTCCCCGCCACTGGCAAGAGGACATTGTGGCAAGAAGATGACAGGCACACCAATTCTGCCATTTTTATTTGCCCCAATGCCTGTCAATGTTTCAATGTATTAGCAAGTGCATGCTTTGGCAAATTGCATTGTTGGGCTAATTGCCTTGATGGTGATTGGCTCAACCTCCAAAAGAGTACAAATGGACTGGTCAAATGCCTGCAGCACTGAAAGAATTCCTGCAATTATTACCTTCAGCTTTCATGGCACAAATAGACATTCCATGGTGATACAAAGAATAGAAGACTCCAGAAATGGTCCAGATACTGGGGCGTCATTCTCCGACCCCCCGCCGGGTCGGAGAATGGCCGTTGGCCGCCGTGAATCCCGCCCCCGCCCCCGCCGAAGTCTCCGCTCCCGGAGATTGGGCGGGGGCGGGAATCCAGCCGCGCCGGTTGGCGGGACCCCCCGCTGGATTCTCCGGCCCGGATGGGCCGAAGTCCCGCCCAGGAATTGCCTGTCCCGCCGACGTAAATCAAACCTGGTATTTACCGGCGGGACCAGGCAGCGTGGGCGGACTCCGGGGTCCTGGGGGGGGGCGCGGGGCGATCTGACCCCGGGGGGTGCCCCCACGGTGGCCTGGCCCGCGATCGGGGCCCACCGATCCGCGGGCGGGCCTGTGCCGTGGGGGCACTCTTTCCCTTCCGCCTCCGCTACGGCCTCCACCATGGCGGAGGCAGAAGAGACTCTCCCCACTGCGCATGCGCGGGAAACTTTCGGCGGCCGCTGACGCTCCCGCGCATGCGCGGGGAAACTGACAGCGGCCGCTGACGCTCCCGCGCATGCGCCGCATTTCCGCGCCAGCTGGCGGGGCAACAAACGCCATTTCCGCCAGCTGGCGGGGCGGAAATCCCTCCGGCGTCGGCCTAGCCCCTCAATGTTGGGGCTAGGCCGCCAAAGATGCGGAGACTTCCGCACCTTTTTGCCGGCGCGATGCCCGTCTGATTTGCGCCGGCTTTGGCGCCAGTCGGCGGGCATCCCGCCGTTGGGGGAGAATTTCGCCCCTGGTTCCAGACATCAATGCAATTGAAGGGTTAGAGGTTAGCAGAATGAGGCCGAAAGCATTTTTAGCCCATCTGGCTATTACAGCAGAAGGCACAATTGGTACTTCAGTTCTGATTGGAAGTCAGATAATACAATGTCTTCCCAAAGTGAAGAAGTAGGGCCATTGACACGACACAGAGAATTCTGGAGAAGGGGCTGAATATTATGATGAATCCAAACAAATTTTACAGGTCACAAGGACTTTTAGCCTTATGATGTATGTGTCGGTTGTGGACTTGTTTAACTGTGCAGTACTAGCTAGTACTTGCACTTAGACAGTATTTGGAACAGATTTATTCTTTAACCAATAAGTAGTGAGGGTCCACACAATGTTATGGAGTATATTTCGGTTTGGTGAAATGGCCCCACATTGAGATCTCTGAAGAGAGTTGTGATTCCATGTAAAATAGCTGGAGTAAATCACTCTGTCAGTACTGATAATGTCTCTGGAGAGATACCTATGCAGATTTGGCAACTTTCTCTGGATAAGGCACAAATGAAACTTGACATGGAGCACATGGAGCATGATAATGCAATTATTTTTGAAAAGTCAGTGGATCTCCATTTCATGCAGTTTTGTATTCTTGTATTATTGTATTCCCTTCACACAGCCTGATGTTTCTCATCAGAATTGGTTAGACAAGTATTAATGGTATCAGATGTCAAGTATCGGAGAGGAGATAAAGTCTCACAGTTGCACAGACAATTTGCCCATCCTACTCGTCAAAGGTTAAGCAGCCTGCTCAAAAAGATGCAGGTGTGGTTGATGAAGAGTATGCAATGTGGTGATGAGTGACAAGTGTGGAATCTGTTAGGTAACAGAGGATGCTGCCATGTCCTATTTTAAGCTTTCCATTAGCACATGATATTTTTAATGAAGTAGTCCCCATGGCGTAAAGGTATTGGACAAAGACATAATTATCTTCATTCTACAATTTGTTGACCAGATTTATTTCTGTAATAATACTTAATAAGGACAAAACAATGGGGCAGTGGGTAGGGTCTGGACTTGGGGCACCAACAGAGTTCCTGATAATAATGGAGGAGAATTTGCCAATGACAAGTTCAGAGATGTAATAAGTCCACGGAGGCAGAAGTCCCATCACCAGAATTCCTTTTATTTACAAACCCACCAGATGAACACCCATGACCATTCAGTCTGCTGCCTACAACGGGAGTGCAGAGGATCTGACAATCCCTGTTATATACACAGAAAGGGGTGCCCTGATTGGGCCACTAATCAGGGAACTCGCATTCTAATTGGCCCATCTCAAAGGCCTAGCCTAAGTCATTACACCCCTCCTCCCCCCACAAAGTCCGAGAAGCCCCCATGGTCCTCATGACTCATGGGTCTCCTGCTTCAATTTTGCGCCGAGTCCGGCTCCTCCACTTCGGCCTCCGACTTAGGGGGGTATAACGGCTAGGCACCGTCTTTTCCGATGTGAGCGCCTGAGGGGTGGTTCGCCCCTTTCCTCCGGCGGCAGGCGTACAGATGCGGCATCATCCACGATGTCCATATCAGAGTCCGATGTCCTCACCAGTGGTTTTGGAGGGACGTGAATGGTTTGTTAGGGAGGATTCTCCACAGTCTGAGTCTGAGTCTGAGTCTATGCTGGTCTGAGTCAACTCCGGAGGAGGAAACAAATCTGAGGCCCGCACCTGGTCCAGGTGTTTCTTTATTTCATGTTTTCCCACACGTATCTCATACGACACAGGTCCTGTCCTGGCCTTGACTGTTCCTGCTACCCATGTGGGGCCATTCGCATAATTTCTGACCCATACATTTTCACCTGTGTTGAACTGCCTTTCTCGGCGAGTGTTGTCATGGCCCCTGCATTGGGCGTCTTGGTGTCGCTCTATTCTGCCACCTAAGTTCGGGAATAGTAGACCCAGCCGGGTTTGGAGTCATCTGCGCATAAGTAGCTCCATCGGTGCTATTCCCGTTGTGGCGTGTGGGTTTGTTCTGTTGTCAAATAGCCAGCGCAACAGTTTGGTGTCCAAAGATGCTGCTGACTGTTTCTTCAACCCGACTTTTAAGGTCTGGACGGCTCTCTCCACCAAACCATTCGATGCCGGGTGGTATGGTGCCGTCATTATGTGCCGAATGCCATTCGACTTCATAAATTTTGTGAAGTCCTGGCTGGTGAAAACCGATCCATTATCCGAAACTAACACTTTTGGGATACCATGAGTTGCGAACGAGGTGCAGAGTTTCTCGATGGTAGTTGTTGAATTTGCAGAGTTCATTTTGTAGACGTCCAGTCATTTGGAATGGGCGTCTACTATTATAAAAAACATTGAACCCATAAACGGGCCTGCAAAATCGACATGAAGTCACGACCATGGACTACCTGGTCATTCCCATGGGTGCAGCGGGGCTGCTGGTCGCACCTTCTGCCCTTTGTGGCATTCTTGGCACCGACCTACCAATGCCGCTATGTCTGTGTCCAGGCCCGGCCACCAGACATAACTTCTGACCAGCATCTTTATTTTTGAGACTCCAGGGTGCCCATGATGTAGTTCAGCCATTATGGCTCGACGGCCTTGACTTGGAACTATTACTCGAGCCCCCCATAGCAGGGTCCCGTCTTCCACGGTGATCTGCTTCAATGCTTGTTTGCAATCCAGCTCGGCCTCTGATAACAGACGTTTCTGGATTGCTAAATTATTTATTCCACATACCAAACGGTCTCGGGGCATCTCATTTAGCATCAGGCCAAATTCGCAAGCCACTGCTAATCGCCTTAATCTTGTTAAAAAGTTTGTAACTGACTCCCCTGTGTCTCGGAATGCTGAGTAAAACCAGTACCTTCGCAGGATCAGAGGTGGCTTAGGGTTATAGTACTCCTTTACTAAGTCCGTCAATTCCTGGAAAGTTTTTGTGTCCGTTGCCTCCAGAAAAGTGAGACTGCGCATGATGGCAAAGACTGCTGGCCCACACGCGGTCAGCAGAATGACCCATTGTTTTTCATATGGAATTATGTCGTTTGCTCTAAAGAAGTACTTCATCTGCTCTGCAGATTAGGCCCAGTCTTCCACAGCAGGGTCAAAAGAGTCCAACTTTCTGAATAAAGGCATTTTTGCCTGTCAGTAGCTTACCCTCAATATGTGGCAGCTGCTGACGAGCAGGTTTCTTCAGGTCGTTCCGTTTTCCTCGTCGCCACTGTAATAAGTCCACGGAGGCAGAAGTCCCGTCACCAGAATTCCTTTTATTTACAAACAGCTGAACAACCATGACCATTCAGTCTGCTGCCTACACCGGGAGTGCAGAGGATCTGACACTCCCTGTTAAACACACAGAAAGGGGTTCCCTGATTGGGCCACTAATCGTATTCTAATTGGCCCATCTCAAAGGCCTGGCCTAAGTCATTACAAGAGACTTGTGTGAAAATATAAACATCAAATATGAACACTACAACTAAATGTCTGTTCAGCAATGGATTCTGAAAGGAATCATGTTGTGATCGATGAAATGCTTCATAAAATTTGAGCTGATCAAGCTGATAATGGCTCTTACATTGTTGGTGCATAATAATAATGAAATAATTCCTTTCAAATGGCTGGAGGATATAACCTCAATCAGTTCATTGATGGACAATATCTCAAATTGTGCTGTGCAATAGCCGTCCTGCAGTGCGACAATTAGTTTAATATTTTTCTACACACTAGTCTGCTTTACATTCTGGGAGATGGGCTTCCACCAAGGCTGAGAAAATTCAGATCACTGAGGCAGAATTTAATTCAGGAGATTTGAGGCCAGATTTTCGCTCCCAAGGCGGGTAGTTCGAGCTTGGAAATTTATCAGCTTGGAATATCCACCTCTGGAAGCCATGCACCAAAAGACACAATTTCCATTCCAGGGGCAGGCAGGTTCAAGATGGAGTTAGCCGCCTGCCCCACCCCACGAGAAGTGGCCACAGGAGCTGACCAGTGGCAATATGGGCTGTTTTAAAAAGTCTGTTGCCTTAGTTATTTGCAACCTCATCCCCGTTACTAGGTCCGCAATCCTCACCTCCCATCCCCCTTCACCCACTCCCCATGACCCATCCATGCCAAATCATGCCAACCCATGTCCCGTCCAGTTGCTGTAACTGTCTTCAGCCCTCATTACCTCCATGCCAACCCATGAGCCCACGCATCTGCATGGCCCCTTATAACTCTGATGCTATCTCAAACCAGCCATGCCCCTTATACCCTCAGAACTAATTACAAAATCTCGGACTCTTTGTGAGATAATGTGCACCCTCGGAAAAGTGAATGAGAAAGTCGTTACAGATTTTCCTTGCTGGCTTAAAACAAATGCTGGAGAGTAATAAAATCACTAAAATTAAATGGGTACCTGCAACTTATCAACTCTCTTATTGATTTGCATTAAAAAATGCAGGTATGAAGAAATTGCTAGTGGTCCGAGAGAAGGGGTGTCTTAAAATGTGATGCCTTGTACAGAATTTGGAGGTTTTTGATTTAATTTATTTTGAACTGTTATTTGTGCATATTACCTCTAATTTTCATTTAAAGAGAGAAGGGTTTCTGTTAATTGTAAATCAATTATGTTTAATTATATACAGATCATAGAATCATAGAATTTACAGTGCAGAAGGAGGCCATTTGGCCCATCGAGTCTGCACCGGCTTTTGGAAAGAACACCCAACTTAAGCCCATGCCTCCACCCTATTCCAGTAACCCCATCAAACTTTTTTGGGGACGCTAAGGGTAATTTAGCGTGGCCAATCCACCTAACCTACACATCTTTGGACTGTGGGAGGAAACCGGAGCACCCAGAGGAAACCCACAAACCCACGCAGGCACGGAGAAAACGTGCAGACTCCGCACAGACAGTGACCCAAGCCGGGAATCGAACCTGGGACCCTGGAGCTGTGAAGCAACTGTGCTAACCACTGTGCTACCGTGCTGCCCTGATGGTGGGCATTAACTGGACATTCACTTCAGCCCCTATAAAAATAGATGGATTCAAAATATTATTGGGAGGCATATGCTTTGTAAATAAATATGAAAGTTTGGCTGCAGTTCTACCTTTCACCAACTGGCTTTCAGGAATTGAACCTTCACCTGTGTGAATGCAGCGAGGAAAAAAAACGGAGAGTAATGTCCAAGACGGACAGCGACCTTGACAGTTCAGACAAGGTGGGAGAAAGTACCATGTTCTTCCATCAATGTACTGACTATATCCAGTACTTACTCCCACTTCAGTTTGTTTTTGAGGTGCTAACAACCTGGTGTACTTTGCGTCCACAACCTTTTTCTTAAATCTTCTTTCATTCGCATCACTGTATACATTCAACTCTAAGGAATTATTTGATTTAATGTAGCTGAATGCTCTTAAAAATGATTTACAGATTCATTCTCACAGATACAAATATTTATTATCAGTGTCCATAGGTCCTTATAAATTGGTGCTGCAGCTTTATCTGCAATCTCCTGTAATTTTCCGCCCTCACCTTTGTGTGGTTGTGTTCCCTCTGCAGAACAACAGTAGCACAGCTATATATGTACATGGTGGGCACCTATTATACAGCGCGTACATTCCCAGGGTGCTTGTGAAGGCAATGGTTCAAGTGGCGTAATCCTGGGGACAGGATTGCAATATTTGTTGTACAAAAATGGTTCGGAAATAGAGATTCCGGCCACTTGCTATTTTAATTCTCTGCTCCTGGTTTACTCTGATGTCTTTGACCTCAGCCCCGTAGTTTATTCCAATGAGGCTCAATGGAAGCTTGAGCAAAGATGCTTCATCTATTAATTAAACATTTACAACCTTCTGGGTTCAACATTGAGTTGAACAATTTTAGATCATAACCATTGCTCCCATTTTTTTTCCAGACAACAGCTGCTGGTAATGGTGCTGCTGTGGCCATTTACACCTTCTCTTGTTCTTTACTTGTCCACTGCCACCTCTTTGTGCCTTGCACCCTCATACGAACATACAAAATAGGAACCGGGGCGCGATTCTCCGACCCCCCTACCGGGTCGGAGAATCGCCGGGGGCTGGCGTGAATCCCGCCCCCGCCGTGTCCCGAATTCTCTGCCTCTAGAGATTCGGCGGGGGCAGGAATCGCGCTGGTCGAGGGGGAAGGAATCGCGCCGCGCCAGTCGGCGGGCCCACCCCCGGCGATTCTCCGGCCCGCGATATCTTGGCCTGTTTGTAATTGTCAAATATCGTTACAAGATTATACACCGATTTAATTTTGATGTAATTCCCCAGACTGAAAGCCAGAGCACATCGGAAGCTATTTATAATGCTTGCTACAGTCAACACCAGACAGACATAATCCTTCAATGTGATAACATTTAAAACATCTTATCGAGTACAAAAAGGCTCATCCATTCATTTTAACATCACAGAATCAATACTACAGACAGCAACTAAAGCAAGGCCTTTTTCCTGTGTATGTTTTATTAAATATAAAACCCTAGTGACAGATTAAAGGAGCAACACAGCTGCGGGGCATTTAGCGTGATCATTTTTGACCATGCAGTGAATGATAAACAAGGGGCCACAGAGCATTCAAGAAAAATTGCTGGATGCATGGTACTGTCTGAGGAATAGAACTGAGTAGATTACTCGACAGGAAGCCAGCATTGACTCGATGGGCCGAGTGGTTTCTTTCTCTGTCATGATATACCTATGTAACACAGACCTCTAGCTATGTAATAATGCTGGCAGTCCTCAGTGCAACCTTCAGAGGCACTGCCCCACTCAAGGACCGCAGGGGAAGAGTACAGTGCACCCTGAAAAGCGGATGCATACATCATGGCCTTTGCCACCCGTCCTGGGACATTGCTCCCCCAGGACAGATGTCCCACCAGTGGCACTATCAGCTAGCCCACCCGGTGGGACCATCACTCGTCAACAGCCCCCACCTGCCCACTGTGCCCCTGCTCCCATCAATCCTGCTCCTGGACTGGTAGGTACAACCCATACATCACACACATGGCACACCACATCTATGGTCCCAATGGGTGCCCCGCCTTGGCCAGCATCATCCGTTGGCCCTGCTCACACTGTGCCACCAGGCATAGCGCCAGCCGGTGACACATGTTACCCCCTCTTCCCCACAATGACGTGTCACACAGTTGCCAGGGTAGCCCACATACCACCCAAGGAAGATGCCCTCAGTTAACCACACAGGAGGGCACAAGACAGGTGCTGAGGAGTATTGCGCTGGTAGCAGCAGTTACCAAGGCACGAGTGGTGGGGTTAGAGGCCCCCGGTGCCAGGCACTGACTGTGCCAGGGGCATTGTGCGAACAGCAGAGTGTCGGGGGAAACGCCCGGGGGTGGGATTTGGGAGGGGACGAGGACAGGTGGGGTCAATGACTGCAATCCAGGCCAGGATCACCACATAGCCCACTGGACCTGGACGGGCACTTGGAGTACGCACCATGCTAACATGCCTTTCCTTTATCCCCTGCAGATAATGGATTTAGGAGTTCAGCCAGGAATGGTTGGCATCTGCCTGGCCATGGAGGCCCTTACGGACACACTGAGGCTGCATGAGTAGCAGCTACTCGGGGATGGCCCTGCAGAACAGGAGTCTGCCACCAGAGGATAAGGGGCCAGCCAGTGAGGCAGGAGAGCCGGCCATCCAACAGGCCGAGGAGGAGGTGGGAAGGAGGTGCCGCATCAGGCCTCATGTATATTGGCAGCCATTCGAGGGTCTGATGTATTGTGGTGTCCTGCTGTGCCCTCCATAACATTGCGTAGCTGAGGGGCGACATGCTGGAGGAGGAGGTAGATGAATGTCAGGCCTCGTCTGATGAGTAATAATGATAATTTTTATTAATGTCACAAGTAGGCTTACATTAACACTGTAATTAAGTTACTGTGAAAATCCCCTAGTCACCACACTCCAGTGAGGGAGAATTCAGAATGTCCAATTCACCTAACAAGCACGACTTTCGAGACTTGTGGGAGGAAACCGGAGCATCCGGTGGAAACCCACACAGACCCGAGGAGGATGCAGAGGAGGGCCAGGATGGGTAGGGGACCGTGCAGGGACAGGCGGCCGCATGACTTGTGCTCCAGGGCTGCCACGCACGGGGCAATCTAATCGCCTCCATGTTTGCCGAAAAGGGGCCCTGGCCACTGGCAGACCAGCTATCCCATCCCATCTCCACATACACCCCCAACTCCACCCCCTCCCCCACAGTCCCCCTCCTTCACTCCAACCCCCCTCCACCCCAGCACCTCCCCCCCCCCCCTCCATGCGGCCCACTTCACCACAGGCTATTGGCCCTGGATTGTGTAGAGGGTGCCATCTCCGCTACTCCACTACTGGGCCGATATCTGGGGTTTGAATATCTGTGTGTGTCTCTCTCCAGCTGGCACTGAAACTTCAGAGGCCAGGGGATGTCGCACTGGGACACTTCCACTGAAGAGAGCACTGATTCAAGCCTGCCGTTTATTCCTAACCGACAGCCTGAGACTTATATCACACAGATCTCCAGACCCCTACCAATACCCAGGTGACTCTCTCTCTTGCCGGTGGTGCAACACCCACCCGGTTCCTACTCCACTAGAGTAGCTTTCCCAAGAGAGAGAATAGGACACTGCTGTTTATTTCCTAACCAGCAGTCTGTCCTGAGTGAATCGCTCAAGATGACCCTCGATTCTTGAACCCGGAATTAAGGTGAGGAGTATTTTAACAATGACTTGGTCAGAGATCGCTGGTGAAAGATTGAAGAATTTAAACGACTCCAATTATCATCAAATCAAGGTTTATTGCAAAACCCAGGTCAAAATCATCAACAGAAGAAACACAATAAAATCTTATGCTCTAATACAAACTAAGTCTATTCAAAGGTAATATAGCGGACACAACGAAAATTCTTATGATTACACAGTTTTTAGCAATATCACAAGGCACAAAACAAGTTCCCTTCCCCAAAGCCTCAACCACTATTAAAGTCAAGGGAGTTTCGCAAGCTGCTGCAGGGTACTTACGGTCACAGGCTGCAGAGGTCAAGTCAGGGGTGCAGAGGTCGAGCCAAGAACGAAGAGACCCCCAATCGAAAACACAGCCCCTTTTATATTGTTTTACCTGGCTTTGTTCTGTGATCGGCCAGCCCCTTTTGCATTGAAAAAGGTAAGATTTAAAGTTCCCGCTGGTCCTGCCCCCTTTGAGCCGGTCAGACCTGTCGAGATGGGAGTACCTCCCCTAGGTCCGCCTCCAGTCTGTTTTTTTGAGATAACGAGGTTGAGCTCCCTTGAAGATTTTCAAAGACTTCCATCTGCTCCGGAGATAGCTGCTATGTTGATGGGGTGTTGATTGGATTCTGCTCTGGTGGAGGCCAGGTCATTTACATTTGCATGGGGCTATGACCATCCCATTGTCCTGCTTGCAGGCAGGCCCCCTGTGTATTCCCGTGCCCCTTGGTCTGTGTTTTGATCTTATCTCGTTGTCTGGCTCCTTCTTCCTTGTAGCTCCTAGGGGGGGGTTTGTAAATACTTATGTCCCCACTCAGCTCAGCGAACCAGGCCTGCTGGGAAAACTGGTTACGTTCTCTTGGCTGAAAAGTCAGTTTACAGTCTCTGAGTTTTATTCTTGGGCAGTTCCAAAAAAGGCCGAATTGCCCGAAAACCTTACAGATGCCCCTTCGATACGTCCCTACCTGCTTGGACCGTATCGACACAGGTGAAGGGCAATTATTTCCTTTTGTGTGGACCGTAGGCCCCCCCTCAACAACATGCGAAACTACAAGTCCCAAGACAGTTCCCTTAATCTAGGCTACCCCTGATTTCAATGAAAGGGAAAGACAAGACCATACTTAATTCAAACAGACAGTAACATATACACATTTCACCGGAACCCCAAACGTAAGGGTCCCTATACATATATCACAATCAAGTACACATTTCACCGGAACCCCAAACGTAAGGGTCCCTGTACATATATCACAATCAAGTAACTGAAACCCGCGAATCCATACAACTATTTACAATTGCATCTCTTTATTTCACCAAGGATCCTCCTTTCTTGGCTGCACTTCGCTTCTTCCCGTTGAAGGCTCTTCATTTATCCTCCATCGTCGATACCTGCAGCTGAGAGGTTTAGTCCAACTGAGGCGACAGCATAATGTACCCCCTGTACAACATTTCCTTTGTGGGGGCAAACACTAAACCATTCTCAGGCCCCCCCCTGGTGGTGATCGGACAGTTGTGAGGGTCGATCGGTTGGGCTGTGGGCAGGGGTCGCTTTACCTGAACCAGCAGTTCGGTAGCTTCTACAGTCATCCCTTCCCTGGGCGTTACACATCCCTCCCCACTGCGGTCAATTTATCCCGTTCCCTGGGTTCTGCCACCACCTTACAAAAGTGATTAATGCCCCTTGTGGATATGCCTTGGTAGATCCCCATGAACACAAACAAATGCCCTGGTCAGAAGCCCACCCCTTATCCCCGCAAACGGTGATCCTACCCGGTGACCCCGTGATGGTCCGTTAGGTGTTGGTGTCCAGGCGTTCCCAGTCCGAGGACCGATCCCTCATGTCCAGCTTCAGCTTCTTGGGCCACCACCATCTCCCCAAAGGAACGTCCCCCTCACAGGTTAAACACACCCGCCTGCCCTCAGTCACCCTAACCCGGTCAGTCGAAGGACTCTTCTGTCTCGCCTCTGCGGAGTTCTCCCGGTCCCACCATCGCCAAGATCATCAAACTCCACATCGTCGGGTGCCCCATCTGTAAAAAACAAAACACATCCTTGCCTCTACAGCCCTACCTACCTTAAAGTGCATGGGTTCTATCCAGCGGCAGCAGCAGCTCCCGCTTTGAAGTTGCCGCAGCCTGTCTGTGATTCTGTGTTTACAGCCCGGCTCCCCAGGGTCCTAGTGCCTGCCGCTATTCGGCGGCAGCAGCAGCTCCCGCTTTGAAGTTGCCGCAGCCTGTCTGTGATTCTGTGTTTACAGCCCGGCTGCACCAGGGTCCTAGTGCCTGGTGCTTCATCATTTTACCATTGCACCAGGCGCTTCTGTGTTCCCATGATCCTAAATACTTCACACACAACTACACACTAATTAGAACTAACAGGGGGGGAATGCTATATACAATGCCACCCGTCTCCGGGTGGCCAAATTAAAACTGTGCCCCACTAAACTGGGGCAGTTCACCTGTTTGGTCCAACGGCTCGGGCCAGACCGTCCCCTCCCGGGGGTTCGGGCTGCCCCTTGCCTCTCCTTCCCCAACAGGGTTCGGGGATCCCTCAGCGTTCCCTTCTACTCGGGCCCCCTTACTGCGGGACCGGGTTCTAGGGAGGTGTGATGGGGACCATCTTAGAGGGGGCTTGGAGACCCGATTGCTCCTTCGTCCCCTGACTGGTTCCCAAACCCAAGGTGATACCTCCACTTCCTCCGCCTCCTTAGCCTCTATACTAAGGCAGGCCACCTGACCCACAGGTAAGGGCTTGGGAATCGTTACTGTCCCTGGGCTGGGTGCTTGCAGCACTGTCGGTCTCTTTGGGACTGCCCCTTCGGGACAGCACCTTGTCACCGGTTGTGTGACCGTGGAGTCAGGGACCTCCCCCACCGTCGTTAATTCTACGGGGGGTTTCTCCACTACCACCCCCAGTCTTCCCCCCACCTTGCTCTTTCTTGTCCTTATGGGGTGGAACAATTTAAATTGACTGATGTGGCGTTCGCATGGGTCCCACCTTAAGGGATTTAAACTGCAAATAGCCGCTGAGGAAGCCTCCAGAATGGGACCCTGCACCTGGACCGGACCAGGGTCTGGGGCTAGAACTACCCCTGCGCTCCCTTTTTCCTGAGGCTGCTCCCTGGGTAGTCATACGGGTTCTTGTGGTGTGGGTGCGGGCAGGCCCTGGCCCGTTGCCATTGCCACCTGTCCTGAGCCTTGCAAAAGGGCTAAAATTTTACTTATCTCGATGGTTCCCGGGGCAGCTGCTCCTACCGCCGGGGTCTGACTCTCTACTGCGGGAGCCCTCTCCTGCTTGCTAGGGTTTTTACATTCCCTCTTGAAATGCCCGGCCTTCCCACACCCGTAGCATACCGGTTTCTCGTCGGAGGTCCGGGTGCCCTCATGCTTCCACTCTCTCTTAGGGGCTGCTGGCGCGATTTCATGCACCCTACCCTTAAGGGGCTTGTCCTCACCCCTCTCCCCATTACGATATGCAAGGGTGAGTTTTCTAAGGACCTCTGCCTCATTAAGGTCCGGACTCTGCGGGTCGAACCAGTGTTCGGCCTTTGCCCTAACGTGAGGGAGACAGTTAGCTACGAGGGTCTTCAGCCAGTGGGCTGTTCTCTCATCTAAATTCTGCCTATCCGCGGGAGTCCCACACGCCTCCACATAGACAGTCCACAGCCTGTCTGCGAACATATTTGGCGATTCCCCTAGCTGCTGCTTGGTTTCCCCCACCCTCATGAAGGGGCTACCCAGATTCAAGCCCATCGCCTCCAGAACAGCAGTCTGTGCTGCCGCCCATGTGTCAGGTCTTCCCCCATTCCCAGAGGTCACTGTCCTGCATAGCTGTGCATCTAGGGTCATCAGGAGCATCCTTATTTGCTCCCCCTCGTCGCAGTCATTAATGCTGGCGGCCTGCTCCACCTCCATAAAATGAAGCGACGGATCCCCTTTTGGAGTTAGCCTGGGAACGTGGGCCACCATCCCCCTGAGCGCGGGTGCCCCATGAGGAATGATAATGTCGCCCTCAACCGGTCCCCTATTCGCCAGCCCCGCCGGGGGACCATACCTTCTTTGTCTGACAGGGCACATCCGCCCTACCTGGGGTTCCTGCTCCTCCTCCCCACTGTCCAGCTCTCCTGCCCCGTTGGGTAGCCCCCCTGTCCCCGGGCTAACTACCCATATAGGAGACGCCGCTATCTGGGGATACACCACTGACCCCCCTTGGACCTGCCCCTGACCGGGCGGTCCAAACCCTACCTGCTGACCCGGCCCCATCACCGGCCTCCCAGGCAGCGGTCTGTCCCCATCCCATGGGGACCCACATACGAAACCAGGCGGACACGCCGCCAGCTGGGGGTACCCTGCCGACCCCCCTTGGACTTGCCCCTGAACGTGCAGTCCGATCCCCCCCTGCCGGCCCGGACACAATCCCGGTGCCTCAGGAGGCGGTCTATTCCCCTTGGCCTTTGGGGAATCATCCGCTGCGAGGAGCACCTTGCCCCTAGGGAACCCCCCTGGACCTACCAGGTGTATCTGTCCCCTGAACCTGGACAAGGTCTCCTCCAACTCCGTTATTCGTGCCTGGCACGGCCCATGGGCACAGTCCCCTACTTCCTCGCGAGCCACTCGGTACGCTGCCTGGATGTCCCGGAACTTCCCCTCCAGCTTCCTACACTGCTCTGTACTCCGAGCATAGAGTTCCTGGAGCCTCCGTTCCTTTTCTTTACCCTCCACTATCTGGCAGTGGAGATAGTCCTTCTCACACCGGTTAGACTCGCTTTCCTGTTTCATTTCTGCCATTTCTTCCCGCAGTCGTTCCGCTACGCTCGCGCTGTCCTGTTTAATTTCTGCCAATTCCTCCCGCAGTCGTTCCGCTGCGCTAGCGCTGTCCCCTGCGCTGGCCCTCACTTCTCTCAACTCCTGCTCTAACTCTTCGACCCTATCCTCTGTTTTGACTACCTGCTCGGACAGGCAAACCAGCCAAACTGCCTTCTCCAAGTGCCTTTTGTGCGCCTTGCTTTCTGTCCATGCAGCCGCTGCCATTACCGGTTGCTCCGCATTGATTAATTCTGAAACCCAAGGTTTGGTGAGGTTGACCTTTTGCCACAAATACGAGGATATTCTCTCCTCCATTTTGCTTCGTTCCCTCACCCCCTCTGCCAAGTCACATACTCCAAACCACCGGGCTCCTGCCGCGGTCGCCATTGTAGAGGGTGCCATCTCCGCTACTCCACTACTGGGCCGATATCTGGGGTTTGAATATCTGTGTGTGTCTCTCTCCAGCTGGCACTGAAACTTCAGAGGCCAGGGGATGTCGCACTGGGACACTTCCACTGAAGAGAGCACTGATTCAAGCCTGCCGTTTATTCCTAACCGACAGCCTGAGACTTATATCACACAGATCTCCAGACCCCTACCAATACCCAGGTGACTCTCTCTCTTGCCGGTGGTGCAACACCCACCCGGTTCCTACTCCACTAGAGTAGCTTTCCCAAGAGAGAGAATAGGACACTGCTGTTTATTTCCTAACCAGCAGTCTGTCCTGAGTGAATCGCTCAAGATGACCCTCGATTCTTGAACCCGGAATTAAGGTGAGGAGTATTTTAACAATGACTTGGTCAGAGATCGCTGGTGAAAGATTGAAGAATTTAAACGACTCCAATTATCATCAAATCAAGGTTTATTGCAAAACCCAGGTCAAAATCATCAACAGAAGAAACACAATAAAATCTTATGCTCTAATACAAACTAAGTCTATTCAAAGGTAATATAGCGGACACAACGAAAATTCTTATGATTACACAGTTTTTAGCAATATCACAAGGCACAAAACAAGTTCCCTTCCCCAAAGCCTCAACCACTATTAAAGTCAAGGGAGTTTCGCAAGCTGCTGCAGGGTACTTACGGTCACAGGCTGCAGAGGTCAAGTCAGGGGTGCAGAGGTCGAGCCAAGAACGAAGAGACCCCCAATCGAAAACACAGCCCCTTTTATATTGTTTTACCTGGCTTTGTTCTGTGATCGGCCAGCCCCTTTTGCATTGAAAAAGGTAAGATTTAAAGTTCCCGCTGGTCCTGCCCCCTTTGAGCCGGTCAGACCTGTCGAGATGGGAGTACCTCCCCTAGGTCCGCCTCCAGTCTGTTTTTTTGAGATAACGAGGTTGAGCTCCCTTGAAGATTTTCAAAGACTTCCATCTGCTCCGGAGATAGCTGCTATGTTGATGGGGTGTTGATTGGATTCTGCTCTGGTGGAGGCCAGGTCATTTACATTTGCATGGGGCTATGACCATCCCATTGTCCTGCTTGCAGGCAGGCCCCCTGTGTATTCCCGTGCCCCTTGGTCTGTGTTTTGATCTTATCTCGTTGTCTGGCTCCTTCTTCCTTGTAGCTCCTAGGGGGGGGTTTGTAAATACTTATGTCCCCACTCAGCTCAGCGAACCAGGCCTGCTGGGAAAACTGGTTACGTTCTCTTGGCTGAAAAGTCAGTTTACAGTCTCTGAGTTTTATTCTTGGGCAGTTCCAAAAAAGGCCGAATTGCCCGAAAACCTTACAATTGGCAATATCAGCAGGACTGGCCCATGGGGCTGAGGGTGGTGATGATCCACTCTGCGATGTGCTCTGGTGTTCCGCATCGTTTGACAGAGTCTGACACCAGCCCCAGTGGCAGGTCCCACAGTCCAGCCGGGTGCTCTCTAAATGCGAGCCATTCCATCACACAGGTCCATAGGCCTTTAGGGGAGGTGGGTGTGGGGCATAGGTCCAGGGCGAGGGGAGTGGTTATGGGAGTGGTGAGCGGCGATGAGTCACTCACCGGATAAGCCCTACCATATGTGCCCCACATCTGCAGCCCAGTGCCCTGGTGCCCCCTGGTGAAGCCCCGGGGGTACTCCCGACAGTCCTGGAGCCTCTGGCCCATGCTGTCCTCCATCACCTGCACCGCACATTACCAACCTTCCACATGCACCAACCCCCCACCCAACACAACCTCTGCACCCGGCCCAGCCCATCCCTCATACTCTTCAGATAGAGATGCAGTTCAGAACGTCAGTGAACATGTGCTTAGTTGAGACAGTGCTCCGCACATTAACTGTGCCCGAGTCCCTAACATAATTCTATGTCCTGTACATGTGCCAACTTAACTGGTGTCTACCCTTTCTAACCTAAAGCTCCTTCTAGATGATTCCTCAGGTCGTACATCAGAACTGGAGATGGCCTGCTGAGTCACACCCTGTGACCTAGGTCCCCTTTGGCGGCCGTCCTCTGGAGCTATCGGGCCTAGATGAGCCTGACAGTCTTCCGGGTGTAACAGGTGGTGTGGTGGCACACTGTTCTGCTCGCTATACCAGGGACAGACGGAACCTCCAGGGGGATTCAGAGATGCTGCGGTATTTCGGCACCTCCACTGCGGGTATCACCCGTAATGTGCCCCACCACCTCCCTTTTATTACCCTCCTGTATTATCTTTCATTACACTTCTCTGTGTGTTTTGATATACTACGGAGTGTAATATGTGCTACTCAAACCTTGGTTACTGACGGGGTCTTCTGAATCTTGATGACGAAGACTCAAACTCGTCCAGTAATTCCAAAAGGTTTATTGAGTAACTATAACAATAATTGCGTGAGTTCTTTACTTTAACATTGATACTAGTGATAAGGTTAACAAGATCTAACTACAGTAACTATGCTTGACTCCACTAACCATCTGAGCTAATCTGATACTCCTGTCCTGGTCACAGTCCATCCCTTAAGTACATGCACATACAGAGATCACTACAACCTCCTTCAGGGTGCCCGATGGTCTCCGTACTACTCGAGGGAATGCGATGGCTGTGAAGGGGGAGGGCGATGCCTGTCAAGGGGAGGGAGACGCCTGTCAAGGGGAGGGCGATGCCTGTCAAGGGGAGGGCGATGCCTGTCAAGGGGGAGGGAGACGCCTGTCAAGAGGGAGGGCGATGCCTGTCAAGGGAGAGGGAGACACCTGTCAAGGGGGAGGGCGATGCCTGTGGAGGGGGTGGGCGATGCCGGTGAAGGGGGAGGGAGACACTTGTGAAGGGGGGTGGGCAATGTCTGTGAAGGTGGAGGGCAATGCCTGTGAAGGGGAAATGCGATGCCTGTGAAGGGGAAATGCGATGCCTGGGAAGGGGGAGGGCAATGCCTGTGAAGGGTGTGGTAGTCACCACTGTTGTACTATATTGTATATATGGGTATTACGGTAAGGCCCCCGTACTACAGGTACGGGGGTAGATCCCTGCCTGCTGGCTCCGCCCAGTAGGCGGAGTATAAATTTCGTAAGCTGCTGTAGGAGGCCACACATCGCTGTGTAATAAAGCCTCGATTACATTCCACTCTCGTCTCGTCGTAATTGATGGTGCATTTTACAAAGATGGATCTCCGCATCAAGCCGTACCGCCTGCAGCTGCATCCTCAAGCAGACAACGCCAAAAGGGACTTCCAACATTGGCTAGCTTGCTTTGAAGCATACATCGGGTCTGCGCCAGACCCAATCCCAGAAGCACAGAAGCTCCAGATTCTGTACACGCGGCTGAGCTCCAACGTTTTTCCCCTCGCCCAGGACGCGCCTACCTACGCAGAGGCCATGGTGCTACTGAAGGAAAACTACGCTCAGCAGACCAACAAGATCTATGCCAAGCACCTCCTATCCACGCGGCACCAACTTCCCGGTGAGTCTGTGGAAGATTTCTGGCGTGCCCTGCTCGCCCTGGTGAGAGACTGTGACTGCCAGGCCATTTCGGCCACTGAGCATTCGAACCTGCTACTGAGCGACGCGTTCATTAAAGGCATAGGATCTGACTACATCTACTAGCGCCTCTTAGAAGGGGCCACGCTTGACCTCACGGCGACCAAGAAACTAGCGCTCTCACTCACGGTCGCCTCACGCAACGTACAGGCTTATGCCCCCAATCGCACGCCCCCCCCCTGTACATCGTGGACCCCGCCAGCGACCAACCCATCGTAGACCCCATCAGCGACCGTCCTCAGCCAACCCCACGCCTACGCCGCGTAGCAGCCAACCAACCCCGGGGGACCGAAGTGCTACTTCTGCGGACGGACAAAACACCCCCGGCAGCACTGCCCGGCGCGGAGCGCCCTCTGCAAGGCCTGTGGCAAGAAGGGACATTTTGCTGCAGTGTGCTAGGCCCACTCAATCGCCGCTATTGTCCCGGCACCCCCCACGTGTGCCAGTGGGCGCCACCATCTTCCTCTCCTCAGACCACGTGCGGCCCATGGGCACCGCCATCTTGCTCCACTCACAACACATGCGGCTGGGGGCACCGCTATCGTGCTTGCCTCAGAACCAATGGGCATCGCCATCTTGCCTGCCCCAGGACACATGCGGCCCGTGGGCGCTGCCATCTTACCTGCCTCGGGACCCCTGCCCGTTGGGCACCTCTTTGGGCGCTCATCGCCTGCAACCGCCGATGACCAACCGCGTCTCTCCTTGGTCACGATCGACCAGTCTCGACCGCACAACCTCGCGACCGCTTCGACAAAGGTGAAGGTCGATGGGCACGAGATATCCTGCCTTCTGGACTCCGAGAACACTGAAGAGCTTCATCCACCCCGATACGGTAAGTCGCTGCTCCCTCGCGGTACACCCTGCTAACCAAAGAATCTCCCTGGCCTCCGGATCCCACTCCGTGGCGATCCAGGGGTACTGCATCGCCACCCTCACCGTCCAGGGCATAGAGTTCAGTAGCTTCCGGTTCTACGTCCTCCCCAATCTCTGCGCTGCCTTACTACTCGGCCTGGATTTCCAGTGCAACCTCCAGAGCCTAACCCTGAAATTTGTCGTGCCCCTACCACCCCTTACTGTTTGCGGCCTCGCGACCCGCCTTCCCTGTTTGCAAACCACACGCCGGATTGCAAACCCGTCGCCACCAGGAGCAGACGGTACAGTGCCCAGGACAGGACCTTGATCAGGTCTGAGGTCCAGCGGCTGCTGCGGGAAGGTATCATCGAGGCCAGCAACAGCCCCTGGGGAGCCCTAATGGTAGTGGTGAAAACCGGGGAGAAAAACAGGATGGTCGTTGACTACAGTCAAACCATCAATCGGTACACGCAGCTCGACGTGTACCCCCTCCCACGCATATCTGATATGGTCAATCAGATTGCACAGTACTGGGTCTTCTCGACAGTGAACCTGAAATCTTCCGACCACCAGCTCCCCATCCGTAAGGCAGGCCGACCATACACTGCGTTTGAAGCAGACGGCCGCCTTTACCATTTCCTTAGGGTTCCCTTCGGTGTCACCAACGGGGTCTCGGTCTTCCAACGGGAGATGGACTGAATGGTTGACCGGTCCGGGCTGCGGGCCACTTTCCCGTACCTGGACAACATCACCATCTGCGGCCACGACCAGCAGGACCACGACGCTAACCTTTCCAACTTTCTCCACACCGCCACACTCCTCAACCTAACTTACAACACGGAGAAGTGTGTGTTCAGCACGAACCGATTAGCCGTCCTCGGCTATGTGGTTCAGGACAGAGTCCTATTGCCCAACCCCCAATCGCATGCGCCCCCTCATGGAACTCCCCCTACCCCACTGCCCCAAGGCCCTTAAACTATGCCTGCGGTTCTTTTCGTATTACGCCCAGTGGGTCCCAAACTATGCGGACACGGCACGCCCACTCATTCAATCCACCGCTTTACCACTGACTGCTGAGGCTCACCTGGCCTTCAGCCGTATCAAGGCCGACATCGCCAAGGCCGCGATGCACACGGTCGACGAGACGCTCCCCTTCCAAGTAGAGAGCAATGCATCAGACGTTGCTCTGGCCGCCACCCCCAACCAGGCAGGCAGGCCCGTGGCATTCTTTTCCTGCACCCTCCATGCCTCCGAAATTCGTCACTCCTCCGTCGAAAAGGAGGCCCAAGCGATCATTGAAGCTGTGCGACATTGGAGCCATTACCTGGCCGGCTGGAGATTCACTCTCCTCACTGACCAACGGTCGGTTGCCTTCATGTTTAACAACACACAGCGGGGTAAGATCAAAAACGATAAAATCTTGAGGTGGCGGATCGAGCTCTCCACCTACAATTACGAGATTTTGTATCGCCCGGTAAGCTCAACGAGCCCCCCGATGCCCTGTCCCGAGGTACGTGTGTCAGTGCACAAGTGGACCGACTCCGGACCCTGCACGACGATCTCTGTCACCCAGAAATCACCCACTTTTACCTCTTCATTAAGGCCCGCAATCTGCCCTACTCCATCGAGGAAGTCAGGGCTATCGCCAGAGGCTGCCAGGTCTGCGCGGAGTGTAAACTGCACTTCTACTGGCCAGACCGTGCACGCCTGGTGAAGGCCTCCCGCCCCTTTGAACGTCTCAGCGTGGACTTCAAAGGGCCCCTACCCTCCACCGACCGTAACACGTACTTTCTTAATGTGGTCGACAAGTATTCCCGAATCCCCTTCACCGTCCCATGCCCCAATATGACGTCTGCCACCAATATCAAAGCCCTGAACACTAGCTTTGCTCTGTTCGGTTTCCCCGTCTACGTCCAAAGCGACCGGGGATCCTCATTTATGAGCGATGAGCTGAGTCAGTACCTGCTCAACAGGGGCATTGTCTCGAGCAGGATGACCAGCTACAACCTCCGGGGAAACGGGCAGGTGGAGCGGGAGAATGGGACGGTCTGGAGAGCCGTCCAGCTGGCCCTACGGTCCAGAAATCTCCCGGACCCCCGCTGGCAGGAGGTCCTCCCCGACGCACTTCACTCCATTCGGTCGCTCCTGTGCACCGCGACTAACGAAACTCCCCATGAACGTCTCTTTGCCTTCCCCAGGAAGTCCACCTCCGGGGTTTCGCTCCCAACGTGGCTGGCTGCTCCATGACCCGTTCTCCTCCGCAAGCAGGTGCGGCTCCACAAGGCGGACCCATTGGTTGAGAGAGTACAGCTAGTCCATGCGAACCCGCAGTACGCCTATGCAGCGTACCCCGATGGCCGCCAAGACACAGTCTCCCTCAGGGATCTGGCACCAGCTGGGATCCCACACACCCCACCCCCCCACCCCCCGCCCCAGCGCCACCCTCCGTTCCCCCGGCGCACCCACCGCAGCCCCCGCTCCAGGACAATCCGTCTTCTCCTTGCTCCCACCCGGGGATGAAGAGGATTTCGACACGCTTCCGGAGTCACCGAAGTCCAAGCCGACTCCTGAGTCACTACCATCACAGCGGCGCTCTCAACGACAGATCAAGGCACCCGATCGTCTAAATTTGTAACCTTCTCTGTAATTTTAAAACCAATCTGGATATATATAGTTTTCCACCAGCCCTGCTGGACTCATTGTTAACAGGGGGTGAATGTGGTAGTCACCACTGTTGTATTATATTGTATATATGGGTATTACGGTAAGGCCCCTGTACTACAAGTACGGGAGTAGATCCCTGCCTGCTGGCTCCACCCAGGAGGCGGAGTATAAATGTGTGTGCTCTCCGAACAGCAGCCATTTCGTAAGCTGCTGTAGGAGGCCACACATCTCTGTGTAATAAAACCTCGATTACATTCTACTCTCGTCTCGTCGTAATTGATACTGCATCAAAGGGGGATTGCGATGCCTGTGAAGTGGGAGGACGATGCCTCTGAAGGGGGAGGGTGATGCCTGTGAAGGGGGTGGGCGATGCATGTGAAGGGGTGGACGATGCCTGTGAAAGGGGCGGGAGATGCCTGTGTCGTAGGAGGGTGGTGCCTGTGAAGGGCGAAGGTTGGGAAGGGCGATGCCTGTGAAGGGGACGGGAGATGCCTGTGTTGTGGGAAGGTGATGCCTGTGAAGGACGATGGTTGGGAAGGGCGATGGCTGTGAAGGGGTAGGGCGATGCCTGTGAAGGGGGAGGGCAATGCATGTGAATGTGCAGGGTGGTGATGGCTGTAAAGGAGGGAGAGTGCTCGTGCTACTGCCATGGTGGTAGTGGGGAGCCTGGCGGGGGGAGGGTGGGAGAACCCCATGACATGTGGAGGTGATGGAGAGGAGGGAAAGTGCCTCCGATACTCCCGTAGTAGTCGGGTCGCCCCGATGTTTGGGGGGGTTCCCTCGTGTACGTTGGAGATTGGAGAATTATATATTTATCATAGATCGGGGTGCCCTTTAAAGATGGCGCCGGTATTCCCATGGAGGCGGCCTCGTGAGCTCTATAAGGCCCCACTCCCACTAAGTGCCAGAAAATCTGGCCTGAAAACTCGTCTGTGTTTCAGTCAGAACCTGATACTCTGACAAATTATGGGAAAATTCTGCCCAATGTTTGCTTTTGTTCTTGGGCACTGTTTTTCAGCCTCACCGATGCCAGTGGAGTGCTAAGATGCCCGTGGGACTTCGAGATGTCCGTGGGACTTCGAGATTCCCCTGGCACTTCGAGATGCCCATGGACTGCCGAGATTCCCGTGGGACTGCGAGATGCCCGTGGGACTGCGAGATGCCCGTGGGACTGCCGAGATTCCCGTGGGACTGCGAGATGCCCGTGGGACTGCCGAGATTCCCGTGGGACTGCGAGATGCCCGTGGGACTTCCGAGATGGTGTTTGCAGCAAGACAACAACAGGAAAAGTGCAGTGAACAACATCAGGATCTATGGATGCCGTTCAGAGACCAGACTACATTTTTTGACAGTGTGAATCGACCTGGTCTATGGCACTTGCTCTCCAAGCAAAGATGTCCAAACAAGTTTGTCAAAATCCTGCGTCTACTACATTGTGGCCCGATTAGATTTGTTTGTGCCTGTGGCAAGATATCCAATGCCTTTGTAGTCACTAGTCGAGTAAAAATGGATGCTTTGTGGCTCCGTAACTCTTCAATATTTTTTTTGTTGAAATGCTTAAAGCACGGCTGCAAGTATCTATATTCGGTTCTGTTCAGCAAGCTCTTCAATCTCTCCAAACTGTGTGCCTCCACCAAGTCATGAAGGCAGTAATCAGAGAACTTGTGTGTAAGTGACTGTGCCCACAACAAGGAAGACATCCAGACTACCTCAAAGAAATTCGCAAATGCTACCCAAAATCTTGGTCTCCAAATCAATAGCTGGGATTCTCCGAAATCCCGACTAAGTGTTGACGCCGGCGTAGGCCCCCTCCAGATTGCGGCCGCCCGCCGATCGGCAGCCCCCGATCGCAGGCCTGGACCCCGTGGAGGACCCCCCCCCCGGAGTCGGAGCCCCCAGACCCTCCCCCACAAGGACGTCCACAGCGGTCGCGGGTCCAAGCTCTCGCCGGGTGGTACCAGGTTTGAACCACGCCGGCGGCACTCAGCAGAACTCGACGGGAGTTCGGCCCATTGCCCACGGAGAATCGCCGTGGGGGCCTATTTCAGCAGCCCCCGACTGGCGCCATGGTGACCGTGTGGCACGATGGCGGCCCAGCGTTGGAGCGACGTGGCGGGAACTTCTCGCGTCCCCGTCGATTCTCTGACCTGTCGCGGGCTCAGAGAATCCCGGCCAATATCTCCAATATAGATCAGCCAGCGCCAGGTACACATTCTGAAGCAACAGACATAATTATTGGTGGTACCAGTCGCAAGGTTGTAGAAACATTCTCAGGCCTTGTCATTGTCCTCTGTAGGTATGCCACTATTAATGAAGATATTTGTGCACCCATCCAGGCAGCAAGTTCTGCCTACGACCAACACCATGACTATGTCTGGAGGAAGCATGGCATTTAGCTGAAGACTAAGCTCCAACTGTACCAGGCCATTGTCCTTCCCACCATCCTGCATGGTGCAGAATCCTGGGTATGTTATAGGTATTACCTCAAAGTTCTAGAATCCTTCCACCAAAGACACCCAAGGTCAATTATAAGGATTCAATGGCAGAATAAAATCACAAGCAATGAGGTCCATCATCATGTTGGGTTTACAGCATGCAATCCATCCTCCAAAAAATTCAAAACTGACCATGGGCTGGATTCTCTTGTCTCCCAGCCGCCTGTTTCTCAGAGGCACGCTGTACGCTGGCGGCGGGATTCTCTGTGCCCACCGCCTGCCATTGAGATTTCCCAATGTAGCCACCCCAATCCGCCGGGAAACCCGCGGGTGGGACTGCGTTGCCGACAGGAACAGAGAATCCCGACAGTAGAGAATTCCGGTCCATATCTCCAGCATGGATGACTACAGAATAGCGAAGCAGGTATTCTATGGGGAACTGTTCAAGGGGACATAAAGGTTATCCCTGCAAGTGATGCAAGGGCACCTTGAAGTTTGAAGAGACCCTCAAACTTCTGCATGGCAGATTACTTCTCTTGGGAAGCACTGCAACCAATCAGCCCATGTGGAGGAAAGCACTGAAATTTGGTTGAACATGCTGCACCAAACTTGCAACATCTGACATGCCCAGAGTAAGGCTTGAGGTATCTCAGCTGCAGATATTCCCCCAAGCACCAACACTGACAACATGACGTGTCAGTTCTGTCGACGTCCATATCCATCTCGCATTGGCTCCTCCAATCATGAGAGGAACCACGAACGACGAAAGAAATCACTTGCAACTTGGGCAAACTCGAATAGTGATGAGGCTCCCTCCACTGCTTTTCCAATCAGGAAATGGCAGGAACATTTTTAAAATAGATTTTTTTTCCCAGGGGCCTGAAGGGGTAGGAATCTTCCTTCTTGCTGCACCGTACACCAAGGGTTGGCTGCCAGCCCAGATCCGAACCATCTCAGCTCATCATCATTCCTCTCCTCCCCATGAAAACCTAGCTCATGGAGCCCAATCGTCATCATTCCCTATGCCAAAGAGTGAAGATCAGTGAATATAATAGTTTTATTGAAACTTGGGGAGGGGGGGGGGGCATTTTGAATGGCACCACCTGTCTGATAATCTGGTAGAGCAGATCATTCAGCTGTTCCAGAGCCATTCTGCTCACTCAACCAGCTTCCTGTCCAAGGCAGCGATGATGAAAGGTACCTCTGCAGATTCAACTGAGAACGCACACAACGCCAACAACAGCATGCAACAAAGCACGTCCTCTGGCAGGCTTTCTCAATCTTCCATTTGACCCACTTGTTCATCCATTCAAACCACTGAAGGACGGGTGGCATGGTGGGCGGTGGTTAGCACTGCTGCCTCACGGCGCTGAGGGCCCGGGTTTGGTCCCGGCCCCGGGTCACTATCCGTGTGGAGTTTGCACATTCTCCCCGTGTCTGCGTGGGTCTCACCCCCACAACCCAAAAACGGGCAGATTAGATGGGTTGGCCACGCTAAATTGCCCCTTAATTGGAAAAAGAATTGAATTGGGTACTCTAAATTTCTATTTAAAAAAATAAACCACTGAAGGACATAGCTCAAACAAGGCAGCAGTAAAGCCCCGTGGTTCTGCAAGAGAGGTAACCCTCTCTTCACTAAACCTCATCATTAATGATTTTTTTTTCTCACCTTGGGAATGATTTTGTGTGACCACTTCTGGCCCTTGGTCTACCTTGTGTCCATTACCGCCACCTGTCATGTCACATTTATATGCAACCCAATCATTTTGCACTTGCAGTTGACCTGCACTTATAAAATGTTATGTATGTGCAGATTAACTCAAAGTGATGGGCAGCCTTGGAATGCGTAGTCGGTGGCATCATTATTAGGACCGCATTAGTACTTGTGGAGTGTGACAGCAAGACAGCATTTTGATGAGTTTGACAAATGAACTTGCAAAAGCGATGGCATGTCATTATCTCGGCAAAGCACGATCATGCAAACTAAGTGAAAACTGCAGTCTCCTGATCCCAGCAACTTTGCTCAGCTGGGGGCGCAAATGAAAATCAACTCAAGTAATTTGAGCTGGCAGACATACACAAAATACGCAGATGAGGGCCGAACGTCAGAACGGGTGCGGAAAGCTCGACCCACAGTTAGCCCATGCCCTTCACTGCAACAAAGGCAGTGAGATCTTCCAAAAGGAATTCCCCAGCGCATCTTTGGGGTACCCCCTAAATTCAATGCTGGGGTGCCAGGAAGTTATGGGCCAGAAAATGCAGAACTCTACAGTGCAGAGGAATCTGGGTGTTCTGGTGCACGCATCACACAATTTTGGGTATGGAGGTAAAGCAAGAAATTGGGCAGGCAAATGAATTTTTGTTTTTTGTTGCAAGGGCAATTGAGTATAAAAGGAGGGAAGTGTTGCTACAGCTGCAGAGGGTCTGAGTGGGACCTGGAGCACTCTGCACCATTTTGGTCTCCTTATTTAATAAAGGACACAACTGCATTAGAGGTAGTTCAGAGAAAATTCCTTCAATGGGATGAAGGGGTTACCTTATGAGGAAAAGTTCACCAGGTTGGGCCTGTGCCCATTGGAATGTAGAAAAATAGGAGATGATCTTTTTGCAATATTTAAGTTCATCAGTCAGCCCATCTGCCTTTAATCGTGAAGGGAAAGAGGCCAAACCTTATGGGGTGTGATTGGCTGAAGAAAATCAAATTGAATTGGTTGGAAATATTACGCATCACCGATGGGGTTTCCAGGATCTTCTGCAGATATACCACAATGTCTTCCAGAGAGAGAATTAGGATGCATCAAAGGTGTGAAGGCAAAGGTCTATTTAGAACCAGAGGCAACACCAAACATTTGCCACGCTCTACGCCAAAACGTGGAGGTGGAGTTGAAGCATCTGGAAGACCTGGAGGTAATTACTCCAGTACAGTTTTCAGAATGGGAAGCACCGATCGTCCCAGTATTGAAGCTGGATCACACAGTCCAAATCTACAGTGATTATAAGATGATGGTGGACAGGGTTCTCAAAGTAGATAAATATCCTGTCCCCAGGATAGAAGATTCATGTCAAGTTGGCAGGAGGCCTTAAACACACCAAGTTGAATTTAAGCTATGCATACCAACAGCTTTAGCTGGAAGATGAGTCAAGAAAGTTCATGACCATAAATACTCATAAAGGCTTGTTCCAATCTATGAGGTTGCCTTTTGGTATTTCATCAGCCTGTGCAATATTCGAACACACAATGGAGAGGAAATTTTGCAGGAAATTCCAAAGGCTGTCATGTATCTGGATAATGTCTGAGTTCCAGGGGCAACATTAGAGAAACACAAAGTGAATTTGGATGAAGTCCTCAAGAGGTTTAAAGATGCTGGTTTCAGTTAAAATGGAAGAAGAGGATGTTTCAGGCTGATGAAGTCACATATTTAGGTTTCAGAGTTGATGCGATGGGATTGCATCTGCTCGAAGATACAATGAAGGCAACAAAAGGGGTGCCGGAATTAAGGAACACATTGAAATTGAAATCCTTTCTAGGGTTGGTCAATTATTATGGCTGCTTTTGATCCAATCTGTCTACCATTTTGGGATCAACTATTGAAAAATCCAACGCTGGAAGTGGGAAGATTCCCAGAGGATGTCTTTTGATCAGGTCAAGCAGGCCTGCAGTCCTCAGCTTTGCTGATACATTTGAAGCCGGATTAACCCACCGTTGGTGCTTGCAATGTATCACCTTGTCGCATCGGTGGGGTACTCTCGCACAGAATGGAAGATGGTGTGGAACGGCCTCTCGCAACCAGAACACTGTCGGATGCTGAAAGGAAATATTCGCAGATCGACAAAGAAAGTCTGGCGGTCATTTATGCCGTAAACAAATTACATCAGATGTTTGTGGCCGACATTTCACCATCATCTCGGGCAATAAACCCTCTGTTGGTATTTTTTTTGAAGATGTACCCATAGATTCCAATAGCATGAGCCCGAGTGCAAACATGGGCATTACTCTTGGTTGCATATTCACATACCTTTCAGCATAGACCAAGAAACCAAGTATCAAATGTGGATGCTTTGAGCAGGCTTCCATTGCCACAAACAATATCCAAGCCTCCCATTCCCTATGAGATAGTCCTGGCTCTAACTTTTCTTGGTACTTTACGTATTTCATCCAGCCGCATTAAGACATGAACCAGCTGAGAGTTGTCAAGTGTTTAAAAGATGGTTCTTACAGGCTGGCACTTTGAGGAGTCAGAAAAGATTATGCCCTATATACAAGGTAGGGACAAAATGACTTGAGAAGATGGGGTTCTCCTGTGGGGATGCAAAGTGACAGTGCCATCCCCGGGGTGGCAGCCTTTTCTTCAAAAATTGCACAGCGGTCATCCTGGGCAATCTAGAATGGAGGTACTGGCCAGGAGTTATGTTTGGTGGCCAGGGATCGACAAGGACATAAAAAGCATGGCCTGTAGATGTGTCCATTGTCAGACTCAGCATAACCGTCGACCTCCAGCAAGTTTGCACCCTTGGGAGTGACCAAGAGCCAGTGGTCATTGACTTTGTGGGTCTTGTTTTGGGTATGATGACTCTGATGATCGTAGAGGCCCACTCGAAGTGGCTGGATGTCCAGGCAGTGGGTTCAGCCACTGCAGTGGCCACTGTGGTCAAGCTGTGCCAAATCTTGCCATTCACGGCCTACTTGAGGGGATTGCGTCAGACAACGGCAGTGCCTTCACAGCCAAAGAGTTTCAACTTTTTGTTAAGTCCAATAGGATCCAGCACCTCAGGACAGTTCCTACCACCCCGGACCAAACGGGCTGGCTGAAAGAGCTGCCAAACTTTCAAAACGTCAATGAAAAAGCAAGCTAATAGGTCACTACTGCTTCCCTCAGCGGACTTCTTGCTCTCATACAATTCAATCCCGCATACCACCACTGTGGTTACCCTGGCTGAGTTGTTAATGGTCAGTTATCACAGACCCAGCTTGACCATGTAATTGCAAACAATGATTTAGTTTACACGCGGAACAATGTTGGAGGACCAGAATGGTTACCTGGGAGAGTTGTTGCCAGGACTCGGCCAGTATCCTCGTTTATAGACCTACAAGGCGTGAAGCATTAAAACATGTTGATGATTTGAGAAGGAGAGAAACCGCCATCCCTGAAATGGGGCAAGTGGACAAAATCCCAGCTACCAGTTTATCACTTGCTGCAGCAATTGTGTTAGAACCGAGATTCATCTCAAGGGGATACATCAGGGCACACAGGAGTTGAAGAAGTGATCACTATTATCCCTATTTTGGACTCTACCGCTTTGCCTGTCCTTGCAGTCGACTCAGAAGCCTCTAGTCCGGAAGAGCTGGTGGCCAAGTTGAGATGTTCAACAAGAGTTAGGAGATTACCTGATAGGCTTACTTTATACATTTTGTTTTCAGCTCCCTTACTGTAACTCTCTTTGTCTGTATATAATTGTAAATAAGAGTTTTTCTTTTTTTGTATTTCAGTGATCTGTGAGGTAACTTAAAGGGGGAGGAATGTGGTAGCGAGGCCCCTTTAAGGGTCGATACTTCATGGACTTATGGGGAAGGAGTGTGTGAACGTCAGCCTATCAGGTCATTATGCATGAACCTGGCTTTTGGGATATGGCCAGAGTTAGCCTGGGAGTTGTGAAAACAAGGCCAGTGTAGTAGTTGTGTGGTTTATTGTATATAGTTCTTCTTAGTCTAATAACCCTCTGTTGTGTTTGAACACTGCCTTGTCAATCACCTCGCAATATGACAGGTAGCTTCCTTTCTTCTTCCTCTTCATTTGTATCCTCCTCTTCCTCTTCTTCATTCTCTTATACCTGAGTTGATCCTATAACTGGCGACAATGGTTGTTCCCTCTGTCGAATATTCTTACCTTGTCTGCATGTTGTCCACTCATTCCTACCTGCCTTGTCACTCACTAAGTATCCGGGGGTTTGCCATGATGTGTCTAATGCTGGGTATTGACTTGGGAGTTTGGAAGCCCCTGGTTACCCATGAACTGGGTGTTGAGAAAGTGGAATCCCTTTTCGTTCTAGTCGAGGACAAAGTTAAAATACAGTGCCCACGGAGCACCTGCATATGTAGTCAGTGACACCCTGCTCCATGGGGAAGCCTGCAATTCTAGAACAGCCGTGTGTTCATTCTGCTTCTTTCCACAAATCGAGAATGAAACGTTGTTGGCTCTCGATGAATAGAGAGATTCAGTGACATCCCTTACACAACAGTCGATGGCAAGCTTGGAGTTTTTGCAAATTTCTTCAACTCCATCCAGCCTGGAAAGAGAGAGAGATGTACAGCAGTTCATCGCGATAATCACCCTCACCGCCACTGGCAATGCAGTCTTTACCCTGCCTCCAGGTTGCAATTATTGCTGCAGCAGGTGACACATTTCAGTCAGAATATCCTCCGACAGGCAATCACTGCATGTATGTATGAATGTATGCATGTATGCATCCAGCACAACTTGTCTCAAATGTGTGCGCATGTGCAACAGTTGTCATGATGGAGGTCTAAGGGCACTCATAGCGCCCAAAGAGTCGGCACATAGGATCCCAATTTTGCATTCATCATCTCCTCATCATGCATTGCTGGGGGTGAAATAGTTCTTGGGTGGCGGGCAATGACCATATTTCTTTTTCATTGGCTCCGTGCAGAGTGTAAAGCAAGTGAACAATTTATTGTCACCCATTTTGCACTATTCCCCTAGACCAATTTCACCCCCAATTTGTGGGTGAAATAAGAACGTAAATTCCTGCAATGGAATTGTCAGCCAGTCTATAAAGAAACAAAAACAGGAGTGATAGATTCTCAACTTACGTCGGAAGTATAAAGGCAGAGATGTGTATCAGCGACTGGAAAAGGTTTGCCCTGTTTTCACTTTCATTGATTCTATTGATTTACACCCAGCTGTTAAATTGCAGATGTACCCCAGGTAAGAGATATATAAATGTCTTGAATATCCAGTTTATATATTTCACCAGGCTGATGAATGTATTTTCTGTTTTTAGTTCATCTCTCATGGTTTTTCATTATTTTTCTTTTTAATTTGCGCCATGGTTTACTGGCAATTTAGAAAAAATACAAGTTCCAATCTTGAAAATATTCTGTTCTCTGTGTTCTGGGGCGGGATTCTCCGGCCCTCCCGCCCCCGCTGGCTGCCGAATTCTCCGGCACCGAAAATTCAGCGGGGGCGGGAATGGCCCGCGCCGGTCGGCGGGCCCCCCCCCCCAGCGATTCTCTGGCCCGCGATGGGCCGGAATCCCGCCACTGTCATGCCAGTCCCACCGGCAGGAATCAAACTACCTACCTTACCGGAGGGACTGGCGGCGCGGGGGGGCTTCGGGGTCCTGGGAGGGGCGTGGGCGGTCTGGCCCCGGGGGGCGCCCCCACGGTGGCCTGGCCCGCGATCGGGGCCCACCAATCCGCGGGCGGGCCTGTGCCGTGGGGGCGATGGCCGATGCGGAAGTGATCCCTCCCACGCATGCACGTGGATGACGTCAGCAGCCGCTGACGCTCCCACGCATGCGCGGACTTCCACCGGCTGGCCGAGTGCCTTCGGCCCCGGCTGGCGTGGCGCCAAAAGTCTTTCCCGTCGACTAGCGGCGCGCCAACCACTCCGGCACGGGCCTAGCCCATCAAGATGAGGGCTTGGCCCCTCAAGGTGCGGAGAAATCCGCACCTTTGGGGTGGTCCGACGCCGGAGTGGTTCCCGCCACTCCATCCCGCCGGGACCCCCCCCCCGCCCCACCGGGTCGGGGAGAATCCCGGCCCTGATTACTGTTAATTCCTTTCAGCAGCAAATGTGCTGAAAGGCAGAAGGGCATTGTTAGTAAGATGGAAATATGTGACATGGAAGCATGCAAGGTTCCTTTCATGTCTGTCTGTTTATATTTGCTAAGACCTACTTTTCACAGCATGTTTCATCTTTCAGTATCTGCATCCACTTCTGAATCATGATGGTCTGATGAAGGGTATGTCCAAAGTGCCATGATCTAGTGTAAAGTTTCAACATTAATCATTGGAAATTAGAACATGGCAGTTCCTATAGTGGGTAGTTGCTTTTCCACCAGTAAATTTTCACAAAGCACAAGAATTAAGATAAGGGACAGGGTTCTCCATTGGCTGACGGCAAAATCAGGAAGGGCGATTGGGCGGAGAATAGGTTTTGACGCCAAAATCACGGCAGGCGCCGGGTCCGCGCCAAATCACAATTCTCCAATACCTCGACAGTGGCATCAATGCGTTCCACTCCACATGTACAGTAAACGCCGTTTGCATATCGTTAGTGGGCCTGACCCGGTATTCTCCTGGACCTCTGCGATTCTCCGACTCCACCAGGGGGAATTCTCATCGCAGAGGTTCACCTGTGCTTTCAAAGATTGTGAAACAGGCACCATGGCTGGTGAGGGAGAGAGAGGGTGTACGGAAAGTGTCCAACATCGCCATAGTTGTGCTGACACTTGTGCCACTGGCCCTGGAGCTTCAGCCAGGGCACGGCGGGGTTAGCGGAGGGTGGCCAGGACGCGAGCTGTGGAAGGGCATGGAACACCATTGCCGCAGCCGGCCAGGCAGCCATGCAGTTGCGCACGCCGGCAACTGCCTCCTGTGAACTCATTGCCATGGGTCGTATGGGTGTCCCCCCCAGGTCATGTCCCTAGGTACCCTCTGGCTCCAGCCGACCCATCAACGGGATGGGCACGCTCCAGCGCGACCAGTGCCATCTTGTTGGCTGGGATGGTGTGTGTGGAGAGTGCAGTGTGTATATGCAATGGCAGCTTGCCAGCCTCTCAAGTGCAATCATAGACCCGGTAAACCCCGCACCATTTTTCATTGGAATTGGTTGTCTTCCACGAGGCGCCGGTGTTAGCCCCTCAAGAGTCACTGAATCAATCCAGGTACAGCACCAGTTTTGTTGTCATAGCAGTCCACGAACCCTGCCCTGGCGTCAACACTTAGTCTCAGGAACGGAGAATCCGACCCGAGATGTTTAGATAAGTAATTTATTTCTTAATTCTTCATTGGATAAGTAGTTTATTTGTTAATGCTATTTAGAGGAGATGATTTTTTTATCAACAGTAACTATCATTTTCATTAAAATCTCAACTTGGATTGGACCTGTTCCTGATGTAAGAAGTAGAAGCTATAGCAATTGACGTGATCTTCAAAGGGAATGTCTGATGTTCAAATCCATCTGATGATGGTTATAGTGAAGCTAATTTGTCCAGTTTCTGTACTTTGCTTCCTTCAATCCTTTATCTACACAATTCACTTTTTTTTTCAAGTCCAATATGGAACTAGCCTCTTTCTTCCCTATCAAGAAATATCAAACTCATCCACTTTTTTGTCAAAAGACAGGAACAGCTTCTTCGAACATAGAAACTCCTAAATCAATTCTAATGACTGATTTGGGTTGACAATACTTAGTTTTCAAAATTGATTCAAAGTCTGGGACCAATATTTTATGATACAAAGACACAATGTCACAACAACATGACTGAAGAATCAGGAGGAGGAAATATGAATGGCAGATGCACAATCTGCCCTTTGATGAATATTCAATCTTGACCCTCGACTGAGAAGAAGGGAGAGTATTCCGAGATACAAATCTATAGTGGGAATCATTTCCCATTGAGTTGGGGAGCTTCCCCTATGATCATTACATTCAGCTGATTTCTATCGGGAAATGTTCACTTCCACTAAATGCTGGCCATTCTTTCTAATTTGTCCCAGTCTCTTTGTTGCTCTTGTTTCTGCAGTTTCCTGATCTTGTTTTATTCATGATGTCTGCATTCGCACATTCTCTGCAAGATTCAATATCTCATAGTCTCACTAGTATGATAAATTTAAGTAGTGTCAAAATCCTTGATGAAAGAGCATTAACAATCATTACAGTTGCAGAGGGACTACTTTCACTGAAGGTTTGGTCATTCGCAACTATAAGCATAAGTCTGCGAAAGCAATTCATAATGTAGGTCTGTGAGACTGCAATCCAAGCAGTAACTATGATGTACACTCAATCAAACAAGTTAACACACTGGGAAGTGAAAGTAATGTTTTCTGAAAGCTTGTACGATTCCTGAGTCCAGACGCTGTGGCTACCAGATCGCTTGAATTGAACAACGTGCTGGTGTAATCAATCGCTGTGCAGAATACCTAAATCCACAAGCTTCAGGTCATCTTTCATTTTCATTCTCTGACCTTCTTCCACTCTGACCTCTCCATCCTTGGCCCTCTACACTGTTTTAATGAAGCTCGATGGAAGCTTGAGGGAAAAGATCTCACCATTCGGTTTGGTACTTGATAGTCAACCAGACTCAACATTAAGGTCAACAGCTTCAGATCATTACCACTGTATGCATTTTTGTTCAGAGAGCAGCTCATGAGTCTGCTGCTGCTACCTCGAGACATATCTATTATTTTGTAATTTGTACCATTCTGATCCCCTTTGTCTTGCACCAGTATCACTTTTTAAATTAAAAGTCCCTGGGCGTGATTCTCCACCCCCACGCCGAAGTGACCGCGCCGTCGTGAACGCCGTCGAGGTTCACGACGGCGCGGAACGGCCCTGGTCCCGACCGATTCAGGCCCTGCAATGGGCCAGTATCGGGGCCGCGTCATCTACCCGCGCCAGGCCTTGTCGCCCGCGTAAAAGCGGCGCCGAATAGATGACGCGGCCGGCGCCGCATAACGGACGTCATCCGCGCATGCGTGGTTGCCGTCCTGTCCAAATCCGCACCGCAAGAAGATGGGGGACGGATCTTGCGGGGCCGCGGAAGGAAGGAGGTCGTCCTTCAGAGAGGACGGCCCGACGATCGGTGGGCACCGATCGCGGGCCACCCCACATTCAAGGTGAAGCCCGTTGCAGGATCCCCCCTTGCCCTCCCCACAGGCCGCCCCTCCCAGCGTTCACGGACCGCCCACGACTGTAGCGACCAGGTGTGGACGGCGCCGGGGGAACCCGCCGTTTTGGCCTGGCCGCTCGGCCCATCCGGGACTCAGAATCGCGGGGGTGCCGGAGAATCGCCATTTTGGGTATCTCCGGCGATTCTCCGGCCTACAGCCCGCGAAACTCGACCGGCCCGTTCCCGCCGCTTGGGAGAATCACGGGAGGGCGTCGGACCGGCGTCCCCGGAAATTTCGGCGGCCCAGGCGATTCTCCCAACCGGCGTGGGAGTGGAGAATCGCGCCCCCTGCCTTCCATCTTATCAAAGACCTTCCATTGTGTTCATTTGACCCTTCCCCTATTTTCCTGCATCTGTACTTGCCTAAAACTATTAGGTAGCTAATAGTTCTGGTGGACGGTAATATGGAAACATTGGCTCATAATTCTGCGCTCTGTGGTGCTGTATCTGGGTGGTTCCCTGAAGATAGACTGGAGACCCTCCCACCAGCAAACCCTCACCACCACCACCGCCAGCAACCCCCGCCCCCTCAATACCCCACAAGGTCACTGAGTAAGGGTTGCCTGGAAAGTTCAAACTTCCGTTGGACAACTGCTCTGCAAATAGAACCATCCAAACGTATGGCCGGAATTCTCTGGCAGTTGGGATTCTCTGTTCCCGGCGGCAGTGTACCCCGGCCCGCGGGTTTCCCGGCAGCGTGGGATGGCTTCAATGGGAAATCTCATTTAAGTGGCAGGAGTAGAGAATCTAGCCGCCCCAGCAAACGGCGTACCGACTAGAAACACGCGACTGGAGGACCTGAGAATCCAGCCCTATGATGAAAATAGCAAAGTTTGGATGGTTCCGACTGCCTTACAGGAACAATTACACAGGAAAAGTTAGAAGAATCAAAACGACTTCAAATCCTGGACTGACTGAACCCTGCATCCCCCCCTTGCCACACCCCATGGGAACCCCCCTCATCCCCTGACTCACCCCAACTATCTGAACCCCACCCCAACTATCTAAACCACCTCCTCCACTGATCACCTATCCTTGTCCATCCACCCCCGATCACAGACAACCCGAGCCCCCCACTCCCCTATTGATCACCCACCCACTTACTTTACAAATGTGGCTTCTGAAAGTGTCTGGACCTGTAAACGTATGTGTTTTATGGCAGCTAGTGCTGTAAAAAAAAAAGGAGCTGTGGCTTCCTCACCTCTGAGTCTCTAGTCCTTGTCTGAAGGCCTCAGGAGTGCGCCACAGTACACAGCTCTCGCCCAGCCTGAGTTGCAAGATCAGGCGAGAAAGGCGAGGCTGGATATCCAGATAAGAATTTTTTCCAGCATTTTCGGTCCTATTTCTGATTTCCAGTGTCTGCAGTATTTTGCTTGAACAAAGAAAAGTACAGCACAGGATCAGGCCCTTCGGCCCTCCAAGCCTGTGCCGACCATGCTACCCATCTAAACTGAAATCTTCTACACTTCCGGTGTCCGTACCCCTCTATTCCCATCCTATTCATGTATTTGTATGTATTCAAAATGTTACCTCAGTGACAAATGAATGGAGCCAATTTTAAATCTTATATTTCATGGATATCAAGCAATTAATAACAAAAATCTACAGAAGTTCATTTTGCAGTGTATGTTTTGCGTGAGCAGAATACTGATCTGCTCGGTGTTTTGTACCTGAGAATAGCACTGAACAGGAAAGTAAGTGACCCAAAGGAACAAACTAGAACAAACTGTGTCAGAGAAAGTTACCTGCGTTGTCAGTATGTTTGAGTAGTTTTGAACTCACAAGTACCCTGATTCTATTCAATTGTTCATGTCTTGTCAGCGCAAATATAAAATTAATGCATTTCACATTATCAGACAACTCTCCAGCTCAATTATCTCACACTCATTTATAATTTAAATAATGCACTGATTTTGATACAGCTGCATCAAAAAATCAATTCTGACACACCCGAGTGCTGTGAGTTACGAACCGATTCAGCAAGGGAAAAGCAGCATACGTAAAGACTTCAAGTTTACTTTGCTCCTCCAAAGATAATTCCAGATAAATGCACTGGGATAACTTTAATCTTCAATGCAGAAGGAGGAATGTCCAAGAGACAGCTCGTGAATCAAACCCAGCCCCTGAGATTGTTTCTCAAATGAAATGCCTCAGGCTGATTCAACAAGTGCTTTTCATTCTGGGAGCTGAAACTGACCAAAACAATTTGGTGCTCATCAGATGAGAAAAAGTAGCTTCCAAACAGCTCAACAGAAACCCTTCAATCAGATCCCAGGTCTGAAGGACTAGAAAAGACTAAAAGTTAAATTGCAATAGTCGCAGATGATGGTCGGCTGCTTTCCCCTTTGAGGGGGTGAGCTGACTGGTGATGATTTTAGCTGAGGATCACCACACCTCAGTTAAGGAGGGGGAAGGTTGAGAAGGCAGAGCCTTCATGAATGTATGGGAATTAAACTTGCCTTGCTCTGCATTACAAACTAGCTATCCAACCAACTGAGCTAAACCAGCCACTGACTAGAAGAAGCTAGACTAGAAAAGGCTACTCTCTATTTGGTTCATTTCGATCAAATTGTCCAATTTGCTCTTAACGCTCTTTCAGCTTGAGTAACAAAAAGCTGAAGCAGACCCACTCCATTTTTGAGCTACCAGCAAAAGAAAGAATCAGGAGATAAGGGTGGGAGAAGACTAAAAGCAACAACAGTGGGAAGATTTTGAGTTTTGCCTTTAGGAGTTTGGATTGTTCGCACTAAGATTTCATTTTTGTGCATTTGTCCCTATTAAACTACCGTTCAAATTTTTCTTTCTTGTTGGAATGTACCTATTCTGTGTATGCTAAAATATCCCTTTAAATGTCTGCCATTTCATTTCTATTAATCTATCCCTTAACCTAATTTGCCAGTGCACATTAACTACCCTTCATAATTGCCTTCATTTAAGTTTAAAATACTGGTCTTAGACCCACTCTTCTCTCCCCAAATTGAATGTATCATTAAATTATGATTGCTGCAACCAAGTGACACCTTCACAATGAAGTAATTAATTAATCGTATCTCATTACATAACACCACGTCGAGTATAGCCTGCTCTCTGGTTGGCACCCAAATATGCTGTACGAACAAACTATCCTGAAAGCATTCTATGACTTCCTCATCTAGGTTACCTTTGCCCATCAGATTTTTCCAGTCCATATGTAGACTAAAAGCCTCATGAGTATCGCCATATCTTTCTGAAAAGCTCCCATTATTGCTTACTTTGTACCCTGTCCTACTATGTAGTTGCTATTTATTAGTTGTGCTGTGCACCTCTCCCACAAGTAACTTCTTACATTTATAATTTCTCATTTGTACCAAAACCACTTCTACATACAGCTTTCCTGAACTTAGATCATCCCTAATACCATCATTAATTAATAGAGCATCCTCTTTACCTTTTCCTAGGTTCCTGTCCTTCTCAAATGTCACGTACCCATCAATATTCTGGTCCCAATCTATGCCATTCCATATTTCTGTAATGGCTGTTCGATCGTACTTACTTATTTCTATTTATGCTATCAATTCTATCATCTTTTGATGCTACAGATACAGTGGGCGGGAATGTCCCGTCCGCCAGCCTCGTTTTCCTGGGCAGCGTGCCCTCACCGACAATGGGATCCTCCGTTCCCGTCACTTGGCAATGGGATTTTGCATTGTGTCCACCCGCCAGTGGAGAATCCAGCAATGTGCTTTTAGTTTTGGCCTTTTTGGGGCAGCATGGTAGCACAGTGGTTAGCACTGTTGCTTCACAGCACCAGGGACTGGTGATCCCCGGCTTGGGTCACTGTCTGTGCAGAGTCTGCACGTTCTCCCCGAATCTGCGTGTGTTTCATCCGGGTGCTCCGGTTTCTTCCACTGGAGTGTGGCGACTAGGGGATTCCACAGAAACTTAATTGCAGTGCTAATTAAGCCTACTTGTGACACTAATAAAGGTTATTCTGATTTTTGTTGCATCTGCTGATGTATCTTTAGATTTGTACTCTCTGTCCTTTCCTGTCAGTATGTTTATCATTCACCGTATTTACACACTTCTCTCTTGCCTTGTCTCTACCCTATGATTTATCCATCTTCCTAAATTTGAGACGTTGCCCCCATTATTTAGGTTAAAACAGGGCTGTATTCTTCAGTCCTCCAACCACATGTTTCTCTTGGTAAATGCCATTCGCTGCCGGTGGGATTCTATCTTCCCGCTGATCTCCCATTTTAACCATCCCACGCCACTGGGAAATCCGTTGGCGGGGGTGCGCTGCTGGCGGGAAAAGTGAATTGCAATGACTGGAGGATTTCGGCCACAGTCTCTACTTCCCTAGCTACATGGCTCGCTAAAATATTGGTCCCAGCACGGTTCAGGTGTGGCCCACCCAACAAACCGGATCCCACTTCTCCCACACCAGCCTTTGAGCCACATATTCATCACGCTAATATTATTTACCTCATGTCAAATTTCATGTAATAATCCAAATTTCTCATACACTATATGCAGAAACTCTTTCCTAGTTATGCCTATATCATTGGTACCTACACGGTCCACCAATCTTCCCTCTCCCACTGCAAGTTCCTCTTCAGCCCTGAGCAAATATCCTGAACCCTGGCACTGGGAAAAACAACACAGCCTTCTGGATTCACACTCTTAGCTGCAGGGAAAAGTGCATCTTCCCCTGACTGCACTGTCTCCTCCTACCTTCACATTTAATTTTGCTCCTCCCGGTTGAACTACTTCCTGTAGCATGGTGTCAAAGCCAGCTTGCTTATTAACTCCACAAATACCATGAGCATCACAAACCTGATTGACAATTGTAGCGGTTGAGGCTCCTCCACTGCTGTCTGCTCATTCCGTTTACCTGTGTCACTCACAGTCACACCCTCCTTTCACTCACTGCTGGCTAAAACAGATGACCATATACCAAGAGGTGTGACTGTCTTCTGTGAAAAAAAAGTATCCAGGGATTTCCCCCCCATCCCTTATGTTGGCTTGTGGTCAATCACTATGTCAAACCGTCGAACGTACGCATACTGATGGAATTTCTTCACACATAATATAACCGTTAAGCCCTCCATCTCAGTCTGAGTGTGATCCGTTCTGCTTCAGAAAGGGTCCTTGAGGCAAAGGCGATAGGACTTTCTGTATCATCTCACAATTTGTGGGATCAAACGGCCCCTATACCGTCACATGTCAGCACGATTGGTTTTCCCAGATCAAAATACACCAAGAGGTTTGAAGGCTGTAAAGCTTGCTTCATGACAGGGAAGTCTTCCTTTTGAGGTTCTTTCCATTGCCACCACTGGTTCTTGTCAGAATATACACCAGTATATCATGGTGCAGACACACACACTGATGGACACACAGCAGGACCAATCAATATACACAACACCGCAGCCAATCACCAGTTAGAGCACACTCACTATAAAGACAGGGGGTATCAGAGTTCCCGCTCATTCGGGATGCAGCCTCTCAGAAGGACAGCGCTTACAGCTTACAGCACAGGCCTTCACCATGTGCTGAGTGCATAGACTGGTTAGGACAGGCATAGGTCTTTAGTTTAATCTAACATCGTGTTAACCCACAGTGAAAGTATGTTCAACAGTTCCTAGCTTAATAAAATAGTGTTGTACTATTTTAAGTGTTGGTGGTCTGTATGTGTTCCACGGATCCAGTGCACCCAACACATCATGGTACCAGTAGTTGAGGGATGTTAGAACCTCTTAGACCTACCTGCAAGCGATCTGCCTTCCACCAGCATACAGTCATCCTGCAAAATGGACAGCGTCCGCCTGCCGCCGCAGCTCCGCATCACCGGTAACCTAGGGGCCAACTGGAAGATATTCAAACAACGCTTCCAGCTCTACCTTGAAGCCACAGACCGGGAAGCTGCCTCAGACACCAGGAAGATCGCTCTCTTCCGATCGACGGCCGGGGAACATGCCACCCACATTTTCAATTCTCTCACCTTTGCTGATGGTGAAGATAAATCAAAATTCAAGACGGTTCTCCTCAAGTTTGACAGTCTCTGCAACATCGAGGTGAATGAAAGTTTCGAGCGCTATGCATTCCAACAGCGTTTGCAGGGTTAGGATGAACCTTTCCAGTCCTTTCTCACCCACCTCCGCATCCTTGCGCAGTCCTGTAATTACGGGCCCACCCCCGACTCCATGATACCCGACCAGATCGTTTTCGATGTTCAGTCGGACCCCCTATGCCAGCAGCTCCTCAAGGTAAAGCAGCTCCCCATAGCGATTGCCATCGAGACCTGCATGCTACATGAACACGCCACTAGTCGGTATTCCCACATCCAAGCGGCTGAAAAGGCACGGCAAGGTCCCCACGAGGCAGAACGGGTCCAAGCAATCCAGCAACTCCAGGGCCTCAGCCTGGATGAGGGCAGCCATTTCGCGCGCTTTTCGCGGACTCCCGCGCTTGTGCGCACCGAACGAGGGGACGGCGACGTCGACGAACGTACTGCGCAGACGCTCACCAAGTACAACCGCACCGCGCATGTGCGGTGGCGCAGCGAATGTACTGATGCTACAACGTGTGGCAACTGTGTCTCCGCCCACTTAAAACGGCAATGTCCTGCCAAATCCCGACGATGCCTGTGATGTGGCAAACGTGGCCACTATGCTGCTTTATGCAGATCAGCTCAGCCTGCCAACTCTCGTCGCTCCGGCCAGCCCCGCAGGAATGTCCGGCCATTTAACCCACGGTCACCGAGCCTGATTCGGACCTGCTACCCGATATTGACAGCGAGGACCCGAAGGCGCCTTTTCGAGTCGGTATCATTACAAAAAACAGGGTGTCCCCGAAGCAAAGAATCCAGCCTCTGTCGGTATACAGCATCGATCTGGACGATGAGTGGTGTGCCACCCTTACGGTCAACCGGTCCCAAATACGATTCCGCCTGGACACCAGTGCCTCCGCCAATCTCATTGCGCGGTCTGACCTCCAAAGACTTTGTGTCAAACCAGCCATCCTGCCATCAGCCTGCCAGCTATTAGGTTATAATGGCAATGCCATTGCTGCCAGCGGCTCGTGCCAACTTGAAGTGACGCACAGGTCACGCAAAGCCATCCTTCCCTTTGAAATCGTGGGCTCCTCGAAAGCCTCCCTGCTTGGCGCGCAGGAGTGGAAGCTGTTGAACATAGTTCAGAGAGTTCACTCTCTCTCTCCTGCTGACGTGTCTGCCTTTCAGGACACTGACTTCAGGGCGCAGCTCGACGCCATTATCAATCAGTACCATGACGTCTTCGAGGGCATGGGCACGCTCCCGTACATCTACAAGATTTTATTAAAACCGAATGCCACGCCTGTGGTGCACGCACCTCGCAGGGTCCCAGCACCACTCAAGGACCGCCTCAAGCAGCAGCTGCAGGACCTCCAGAACCAAGGAGTGATTTCCAAAGTCACGGAACCAACCGACTGCATCAGTTCCATGGTATGAGTAAAAAAGCCTTCCGGCGAATTGAGAATTTGCATTGATCCCAAGGATCTAAATCGCAATATTATGAGAGAGCACTATCCAATTCCCAAGTGCGAAGAGCTCACATGTGAGATGGCTCGCGCCAAGCTCTTTACCAAACTCGATGCCTCAAAAGGATTCTGGCAAATCCAGCTCGATAAATCCAGCAGGAAACTCTGCACATTTAACACCCGCTTCGGAAGATATTGTTACAACAGGATGCCGTTTGGGATCATCTCTGCATCAGAAGTGTTCCATAGGATTATGGAACAAATGATGGAAGGTATTGAGGGTGTTCGTGTCTATGTCGATGACATAATCATTTGGTCCACCACCCTGCAGGAGCATGTTAGTCGCCTGCTGCGCGTATTCAGACGTATACATGAGCATGGCCTTCGCCTCAACAGGGCCAAATGCTCTTTTGGTCAGACAGAATTTAAGTTCCTCAGGGACCACATCTCCCAATTGGGTGTGCAGCCGGATGCGGACAAGGTAGCTGCCATCACAGCTATGAAAATACCAGAGGACAAGAAGGCGGTCCTCCGATTTCTGGGCATGGTCAATTTTTTAGGGAAATTCATCCCTAACCTCGCCTCTCATACCACGGCTCTCGGGAACCTGGTCAGGAAGACGACAGACTTCCAATGGCTCCCTGCCCACGAGCGCGAATGGAGGGAACTCAAGGCAAAACTGACCACGGCCCCGGTCTTAGTCTTCTTTGATCCAGCAAAGGAGACCAAAATTTCGACCGATGCCTGTCAATCCGGCACTGGGGCAGTGCTCCTTCAACATGATGAGGCCTCATCATGGGCCCCCGTTGCATATGCGTCACGTGCGATGACCCCCACGGAGCAGCGCTACGCGCAGATAGAAAGGAGTGCCTGGGCCTTCTGACCGGTGTTGTTAAGTTTCACAATTATGTCTACGGACTTCCTCAATTCACCGTCGAGACCGACCATCGCCCGCTGGTCAATATAATACAGAAAGACTTGAACGACATGGTGCCTCGCCTCCAGTGTATTCTTCTCAAGCTCCGGCGATACGACGTCCAGCTGATATACACCCCAGGCAAGGACCTCATCATTGTTGACGCTCTCTCCAGGGCAGTCAACACTCCATGTGACCCAGCGGGATTTGTCTGCCAGGTTGACGCCCATGTGGCATTCGCGGCCTCCAAACTACCTGCTTCGGGTGAATGCCTCGTCCTAATTCGCCGCGAGATGACCGCTGACCCCTTGCTACAGCGGGTCATGCGCCACCTAACGGACGGGTGGCTCAAGGGCCAATGCCCTCAATTCTATAATGTCAGAGATGATCTGGCGGTAGTAGACGGGGTTCTTCTAAAACTGGACCGCATTGTCATCCCGTATTGAATGCGCCAGCTTGTCCTGGAACAACTACACAAGGGCAACCTTGGCATGGAAAAATGCCGCCGACGGGCCCGTGGTAGGGAGAGGGGGGTAGGGAGAGGGGGGAGGGAGGGAGGGAGGGAGGGGGGGGAGAGAGGGAGGGAGGGGGAAAAAGGGGGTGGGAGGGAGCGGGAGGAGGTTGGTGGGAGGAGGGCGGGCATTAATGAGGACAAAGCCAACACAGTGCTCAACTGCCCCACTTGTCAGCGCTTCGAACCGGCCCAACCACGTGAGACCCTGCAGCCCCATGAGTTGGTCACGTCACCATGGACCAAGGTGGGCATTGACCTGTTCCACGCACTGGGTAAAGACTATGTCCTGATTGTGGACTACCTTTCGAATTACCCGGAGGTGATACGGTTGCACGACCTCACCTCGTCTGCAGTCATTCATGCATGTAAAGAAACCTTTGCTCGACACAGCATCCCGCTCACGGTTATGTCGGACAATGGCCCCTGCTTCGCCAGCCAAGAATGGTCCAAGTTTGCCAGGCGGTACAATTTTGCCCATATGACGTCCAGTCCCCTGTGCCCCCAATCCAACGGCAAAGCAGAAAAGGAGTACATATCGTCAAATGGCTCCTATGCAAGGCTGCCGATGCTGGGTCTGATTTCTACCTTGCCTTGCTGGCCTATCGCTCCGCCCCACTGTCCACTGGCCTGTCGCCACTCCAATTATTCATGAGTCGCACCCTGAGGACAACGATGCCGTCCATCCATATCCCAGACCTCGACCAAGTTCCGGTCCTTCGCCGGATGCAGCTGTCTCGTGCACAGCACAAGGTGGCTCATGACTCCTGTGCAGCTGATCTCCCTGCTCTGGCTCCAGATGACAATGTCCGCATCCATCCTCTGGATGGTGGCTGGTCTGCAACTGCTGTTGTCCTTCGGCAGGTGGCCCCCCCGCTCGTTCCTGGTTCGTCTCCCGGATGGCTCTATTCTGCGCCGCAATCGATGCGCCCTTCATCTCGTTCCACGATCGTCAGGTGATCCTCCAGTGTTGCCTCGCCCTCCTGCTGACCCTGCCACGGACTATGCAGAGCTCCCTGTCACTCTGCCTCCCCCTGACTTTGACACAGTCCAGCCCGCTCCTGAACCGGCGGCTCTCGACCCCCCCTTGAGGCAGTCAACCAGAACTAGTCGCCCACCTCAGAGGCTAGATTTATGAACTTTTCAAATTTATGGACTCTCTGAATTGTTTCGTTGCTTTGTTTGATTGTTTCCCTGGTTTGTATATAGTGTTGATCTCGTTATTCTTGGTGCATACTGCTTCTCTGCACCAGGCACCTTCCCATGTAAATAGCTTAGTTCACATGTACGTAGTCCTGTAAATATGTCTTCGCACCCAACACATAGTTAGGAACATTCTCCCACACATTATTTATTGCCACACACATACATTTTTTTGCAAAAGGAGGGATGTCATAATATACACCAGTATATCATGGTGCAGACACACACACTGATGGACACACAGCAAGACCAATCAACACATACAACACCGCAGCCAATCACCAGTTAGAGCACACTCACTATAAAGACAGAGGGCATCAGAGTCCTGCTCATTCGGGATGAAGCCTCTCAAAAGGACAGAGCTAACAGCTTACAGCACAGATCTTCACCATGTGCTGAGTGCATAAACTGGTTAGGACAGGCATAGGTCTTTAGTTTAATCTAACATCGTGTTAACCCACAGTGAAAGTATGTTCAACAGTTCCTAGCTTAATAAAATAGTGTTGTACTATTTTAAGTGTTGGTGGCCTGTATGTGTTCCACGGATCCAGAGCACCCAACACATCAGTTCTTCCTTAAAAGTAGATGTAATGGTGTCAATGCTGTGGCTGGATTTGAAATAAACCTTACATAGTAATCGACCAAGGAAGGACTTAAGCTCGCTGACATTTTTGGGTGCAGTGACATCTCGTATGGACTCGATCCTTTCTTCTAAAGGGTGCAACCCTGTCGTATCAATGTGAAATCCTTCGCACTTGACTTCTGAGGCCTGAAAAGTACATTTTTCATGTTTTAGGCTAACCCCTGTTTTCTGGGGCCATGAAGAATCCAGCACAAGTTTGTAGAGTTAAACAGAAAGTAACTTGTTTCCAACAATATGCACAAAGTACCAGCCGTTCACTACTGGTTCCCTCTCTAGCTGGTACCACACTGACCAGCTCTATTTATACAACTACACTACTAATGATCCACCCCCCCTGCCCCCCCCCCCCCGCACTGATTGGGGGAGCTTGTATTCCCCAAGGAACATGGGGTAACCAATTGTCCCCAGCCAATAAGATCTGGGCAGTTTGTATAAATAAACTAAATAAACTTCTTTAATACTTCCTCCAGGTTGGCCAAGTGTTCTTCTGGTGTAGTGCTGGTGACTAACACGTCATCAAGGTACACCATCACCTTAGATATTCCCTGGAAAAGATTTTCCATTGTGCACTGGAAGATAACACAAGCTGAGGTGATGCCGAACAACAGTGTTATATACTGGAGGAGACCTTTGTGATCTTCTGGGGATCCCCCACGACGATAGCAGTCCACCTCAGATTCAGTTTGATGCTCCAATTCCTTCCTGTTCGTCGGGTTCGGGTCCTGTCCCAAAGACCGTGTCTGACTCTGAGCTGTGCCTGGTGATCCCTTGCAGACCTGGCGGCCATCCCATACTTTGAAGCTCAGTGTAGTGTTTTCCGACGCATTCCACCACCTGAGCTATCTCAATCACTTTTTCCAACTTATTTGTGGTCTCCACAAGAAGCTCCTTCTGAATATAAAAATTATGGATCCGATGAATGAGAGCCGGTCACGTAACATGTCGCTAAGCGAAACGCAGTGCACAGCAAGCTGGTGAACTCTGGCTATGAAGACTGAGACAAACTGTTTATGGCCCATCACTGCCGAGTTAAACTTGGAACATTGGAAGATAATCAAGAGCCTTGGGTTGTAATGTTCTTTCACCAAGTTCACTATCTGGTCAAAGGTCTTTGAGTCCGGTGCCTCTGCAGGTGTGAGATTCCTAATCAAATTATAGACTTGGAGCCTAAAACCTGTCAGAAGTATCACCTTCTGCTTGTCCTCAACTGTGATCTTGGTCGCGGTAAAGAAGAAACATAGTAGTTCGATGTACTGACTCCATGTCTCAATCGCTTGGTAAAATGAGTCTTGTTTCCTAATTATAGATATTTCTACTCACGGTTTAAATGCTTCTGATTCTTACTGGAGCTTCTCTACTTTCACTACTGTTCCTTTCCCCCTCGATTCACGACGACTGTCGGCTGCGATCAAAAAAATTTGTTTTTTAGAAAATATTTTGTTAAGGCATTTTTAAACAAAGAGATCCAACAAACACAAAAACCCATAATAACATAACCAATCTCCCCCCCCAAGCATAAACCCGAACTATCATGGTCAATGTAACTACTCCATCTCACGGTTCTCCCTTCATTGGTTTTCCTACCTTTATTCGTCACTTCCAAGCCTCCCCTTCCCCCCCCCCCCCCCCACCCCCCACCCCCTGCTGACGGCCTAAGAAGTCAATGACCAGCTGCCACCTCCGAGCGAACCCCTGTAACAAACCCCTTAAGGCAAATTTGATTTTCTCCAACCTGAGAAAGCCCGCCATATCGCTGACCCAAACCCCCGACGTTGGAGGCTCCGGGTCCTTCCATCCCAACAGAACCTGTCTCTGTGGCAACAGGGAGGCAAAGGCCAAAACATCGGCCTCTCTCCCCCCACCCTGGGCTCCCCATCTTCCGAAACTCCAAATATTGCCACCTCTGGGCTTGGAGTCAACCTCCCTTCCTGGACTTCTGACATGACATCCGCGAATCCCTGCCAAAGTCCCCTCAGCCTCGGGCACGCCCAGAACATATGCACATGGTTCGCAGGACTACCCCACACCGCCCACACCAGTCCTCTACCTCCTCAAAAAACCTGCTCATCCGGGACACGGTCATATGAGCCCTATGGACCACCTTGAACTGGATCAGGCTTAAGCCTGGCACGCGACGGAGATGCATTGGCTCTCCTCAGGTACTCCTCCCATAACACGACTTCCAACTCCCTTCCCAACTCTTCCTCCCACTTCCTTTTCACCTCCCTATTGGAACACCTTCCCACTCCGTCAGTCCCTTATATATTTCTGAGACCTTCCCCTCCCCAACCCCTGTTTTTGACATCACCTTGTCCTGTAGCCCACTTAGTGGGAGCCCGGGACCTGCCTCCGAACAAAATCCTGCAATTGCAAGTACCGGAACCCATTCCCACCTGGCAACTCAAACTCCTCCTCTGGCTCCTCCAAACTCGCAAACCCTCCTCAATAAAAAGATCTTTGAATCTCTCGATCCCTTCCAGCTGCCACTGCCCGTCCATCCCCCCTGGAGCAAAGCGGTGATTGTCACAGATCGGTGACCTTACCGATGCCCCCCTCCAATCCCATGTGCTGCCTCCACTGCCCCCACACGTTCAGGGCTGCCACTACCACCGGGCTTGTGGAGTACCGAGCCAGCGAGAATGGCAGAGGTGCCATTAACAAAGCCTTCAGACTTGTGCCCTGACAAGATGCCGCCTCTACCCGCTTCCACTACCCAGTTCCTAACCATCGATATGTTAACCGCCCAGTAATAGTTGATAAAGTTCGGAAGGGCTAGCCTCCCCACCCCGTGCCCCCGCTCAAGTAGGACCCTCTTCCCCCGCGGTGCTCTCCCGGCCCAAATAAAACCCAAGATCGCCGCATTCATCTTCCTAAAAAATGCCTGAGGGCTGAAAATTGGGAGACACTGAAAAACGAACAGCAATCTCAGGAGGACTGTCATTTTCAGTCTGTACCCTCCCTGCTAATGACAGCTGAGCACGTCCTACCTTCGGAAGTCCCCTTTCATTTGCTCTATCAACCTGTCCAAGTTTAATTTATGAAGCTGACCCCAGTCCCGGGCCATTTGAATGCCCAGGTACCTAAAACTCCCTCCCACCACCTTGAACGGCATCTCCCTCAATCTCCTCTTCTGCCCCCTTGCCTGGATCGCAAAAACCTCGCTCTTGCCCATATTCAGTTTATAACCTGAGAACCGGCCAAATTCCACCAGTATCCCCATAATTCATGCAATCCACCCCAACGGGTCTGTTAACACTAACCCTAACCCCCTAGCCTCCCCTCTTAGTGCAAACAACCAAAACAAAGGCAAGAAGCAAAAACAAGCAAACAATCCCTCCCAAGGTCTGAACACAGAGACCCACTACTCATCCCTTAACAAAGAACTGTGAACCAGCCGAAAGCCAAATAACAGAAAAAAGAAAAACAAACACCAAAAACAAAGTTTTTTGCAATATAGTACAATCACTCCACTTCTCCTCCATCAAAGTTCAAAGACCTCCTTCTCCTGCCAGTCCATTCTCTTTCATGAAGTCCACTGCCTCCTCCGCCGAGCCAAAGTACAACTCCCGGCCCCCATAGGTTACGCATAGACGAGCCGGGTACAGTAGTCCAAACTTTACGCTCTTCTTTTACAGGATCTCGCCACCTTGCCAGTTGCAACGCCTCGTCTGCCTGGATCACCTCATCATATGTTCCTTATCCAACCATAGCACCATCGCTCACAGTGACCCGCCCCCCTGCAGCTTGAGCATCAGCGCCCAGTGGGCTCGATCCACATCTAATGGCTAGTCAAACGCACCTTCCCCAAGCAGCTTCTCCAGCATCTTCCCGACGTATGCACCAGCATCCGTTCCTTCGCTTCCCCCCGGCAGGCCCACGATCCAGATGTTCTGCCTACAGGGTCGGTTCTCCAGGTCCTCCACGTTCTCCAGCAGTCGCTTCTGCTGGTCTCGCATCGGTCCCATCTCCGCTGCCATCGAGGTGGACTGTTCCTCATTGTTATGGGCGAGGCGTTTTCAGAACCCCAAAATGTATCATGGAGTTCAACCAACCTCTCCCTTTAATGGATTTGTTGCTTTTCCTAGCACACGGCTTTTTCCCTAGGTGTGGGATTACAATTATGGACACGTGGTTTTTTAAACACAAATCAATGTTTATTCCATGAACTCAACTTAACATCTTAAATAAACATTGGATCTCTTAACGCCCCTTACTTCAAAGATAACTCAGACAATATTGCAACAGTAAATAACTCCTTAAAATGTTCCTTCAAACTTCCAAGAGACTTAACACCTTTAAACAGTATCACATCAGGTTAAAGGATATATATATATTTTCTGTAGAATGGCAGAGATATATTAGCTTGGTTGACTTCAGCTCCAGCACCTTGCTTTCTTCCTGCAGCTCTCTGGACACACACAGACACACACAAACTGCTTTTTCCAACTGCAAAACTAAACTGCAAAATGGCTGACCTGACCTCAGCTCCACCCACTCTCTGACATCACTGTTTTCTAAAAGGTACATTGCTTAAACATCCCATGTCTTAAAGGTACCCTCACATGACACCTCCTCCCAAGAAAAAAAATAAACCATCAACTTCAAGATGGTTTCATTTTTCACTTTTGCACTATCCACTAAGAAATGCACACAGTAAATATACATTTTCATTTAAAGAAAACAACACACTCAAACAGGTATAATAATATAGTCCATTTTTCTTTGTTCTTCTTCCTCCAACCGAAAACCTTCTCAATTGATCACATTCGTGACAAAGCATCGGCTATCACATTTTCCCATCCTGCCACATGTACTATTTTTAAATGAAATGGCTGTAACAATAAACTCCGGCGAGCACCAAGCCAGCACCAAACTCAAAGTCTCCTTCTCAATCGTCGAATACGTCTTCTGGTGAGAATTCAATTTCTTTGAAAAATTACCAACAGGCCGCTCTAGCCCGATGTCGTCGTCTTGTAGAAGCACCACACCTACGCCCACATCACTCGCATCAACAGCCACTTTGAAGGGTTTGGTATAATCTGGGATGACTAACACAGGAGCTGTGGTTAACACAGCCTTCAGGCCGTCAAATGCCTGTTGACACTCCGCTGTCCACTGGAATTTGTTACGCTTCTTGAGCAAGTCCGTCAGTGGAGCGACCACACTGCTAAAATTTGGTACAAATTTCCGGTAAGATCCACTCATACCAAGAAATCGCATTATTTCCCGTTGTGTCGAGGGTATCGGAAACTCCCCAATAATGTTTGTTTTCACATCCCATGGGACCAGTCGACCCTGTCCGATTGTATGGCCAAGGAAAGTGACTTGGGCTTTTCCAAATTCACTTTTGGCTAGGTTTATCACCAAACCCGCCTCCTGAAGTCGATCGAATAACTCCCTCAGATGTTTTAAATGTTCTTTCCATGCCTGGCTGAAAACTACCAGATCGTCGATGTATACCGTACAATTTGGTAATCCTGAAACAACTTTGTTAGTTAACCGTTGAAATGTGGCTGGGGCATTTTTCATGCCAAATGGCATAACTTTGAACTGGTATATACCATCTGGAGTCACAAAAGCTGAAATCTCCTTCGCCCTTTTAGATAAAGGTTCTTGCCAGTAACCTTTCAGTAAATCCAATTTGGAAATAAAAGCGGATTGTCCCATTTTCTCAATGCAATCCTCCAAACGTGGGATAGGATAAGAGTCCGTTCTTGTAACTGCATTCACCTTTCAATAGTCCACACACAACCGTTGGGTACCGTCTGGTTTAGGTACCATCACTATGGGTGAACTCCATTGGTTGCAACCCACTTCAATTATGCCATTCTTCAGCATACTCTCAATCTCTCTGTTAACCTGTGCCAATTTTAAAGGATTAAGTCTGTATGGATGTTGTTTGATAGGAACAGCATTTCCCACATCTACATCATGTATAGCCATTTTAGTACTTCCCAATTTATCTCTGCAAACTTGCCCATGTGATATCAATAACTCTTTCAGGTCAGTTCGTTTTTTCTCTCGAAGGTAACTTAACAATTTATCCCAATTTTTAAGAACATCCTCATTTTCCAATTTAATTTGAGGTATGGCAAATTCACAGTCATCTGGATTTGGTTTGTCACTTTGAGTTAGAATCATTAAAACCTCCTTTTTCTCTCCTTCCCTTTCAAGTACCTTTTAAGCATATTCACATGACACATTCGGTGAGTCTTCCTTCTATCTGGTGTTTTTACCACATAATTCACCTCACTTAATTTCCTTTCAATCTGATACGGTCCACAAAACCGAGCTTTTAAAGGCTCCCCTACCACTGGTAACAACACTGAAACTTTATCTCCATTGGCAAAACTACGAACTTTGGATTTCTTGTCCGCTACCCGTTTCATCACATTTTGTGCAACTTTCAAATGTTGTCTAGCCAATTCACCTGCTCTATTTAATCATTCCCTAAAATTTGACACATAATCCACTAGTGTAATTTCCGATTTCTCACCCACCAATTTTTCTTAATCAATTTAAGTGGTCCTCTTACCTCATGACCAAAAATTAGTTCAAAAGGACTAAATTTGGTAGACTCATTAGGTGCATCCCTAATTGCAAACAATACGAATGGGATTCCTTTATCCCAATCCTCTGGATAATCTTGACAATAGATTTGGTAGACTCATTAGGTGCATCCCTAATTGCAAACAATATGAATGGGATTCCTTTATCCCAATCCTCTGGATAATCTTGACAATACGCCCTCAACATTGTCTTTAATGTCTGATGCCACCTTTCTAACGCTCCCTGCGATTCTGGATGGTACGCAGTTGATTTAAATTGTTTTATTCCTAAGCTATCCATAATTTCTTTGAATAACTTTGAAGTAAAACTTGTTCCTTGACCCGATTGAATTTCTGTGGGTCGTCCATATCTAGTAAAGAATTTAAGTAATTCCTCCACAATCCTTTTAGCTGTAAAAGTACGTACTGGAATGGCCTCTGGAAACCTAGTAGACACATCCATTACAGTCAAAAGATATTGATTTACACTTTTTGTTTTAGGAAGCGATCCTACACAATCGATTAGGACCCTTGTAAAAGGTTCCTCAAATGCTGGAATGGGTATTAAGGGCGCTGGTTTTATCACTGCTTGAGGTTTCCCTATCACTTGATATGTGTGACATGATTGACAAAATTTAACTACATCTTTATTTAGTCCAGGCTAATAAAAATGTTTCTGGATTTTAGCTTGAGTTTTCCTTATACCCAAATGACCTCCCACTGGTACCTCATGTGCAACTCGCAACACCTCCTTTCTATACCCTACCGGCAATACTACTTGATGAACTTCTGCCCACTTTTCATCCGCCTGCATATGTACAGGTCTCCATTTCCTCATCAAGACTTCATTTTGACGGTAATAACACTCTAGTATACTCTCAGATTCCTCTTCCGTATATGCTTTCTGACATATCCATTTTATTTCGACATCTTTCTGTTGTAACTCTGCCAATTTTCCTGAACTAAAAATATCCACCTCATCCTCCACCTGTTCTTGTTATTTTTCAACCATCTGATCAAAAATCGTTTCTGATAATTGCGCTACAACTTCATCTTCACTCTTTGCTTTCTCCTCTTGTCTTAACCTGTAACCTTGCGACCTTATTACTACACAATCCGGAAAAATCCCAGGATATTCGTCCTTCAACACTTCAGTTGCCTGATTTTCCAATGGCTTATCAGCCACAGTAGGCATCACTCCCACCTACGATCCAGCTATATCATTACCCAAGATAAACTGTATTCCTGGACAAGATAGTTTATCTATTACTCCTACTACCACTTCACCACTCTTCACTGGACTTTCCAACCTTACCTTATGTAATGGAAAGCTACTCCTCTCACCCTGAATTCCACATATCACCACCTTTTCTGGCAACATTCTTCCCAAACTACATAATTTCTCATCTCTTACCATTAAAGATTGACTAGCCCCTGTATCTCTTAAAATTGTGACTTCTTTACCTGCTCCTCCTGATACACATGAGTAAACTTTACCCACACAAGTAAATTCTTTAAAGGCATCTGGCACCTTCTTAACAATTACTTCTTGAACAGGCTGTACAATCGTTTGCACCTCCTTCGCTTCCCTTGGGCTTTCCTTTACCACTCTAACAAACCCCACTGTCTTATCCTGTTTTACCACATCAGCCTTCCCAGTGCTTTTCTTCAACCACTTTACATGGTCTAGTTTATTTCAGTGAAAACATCTGAAACTTTTCATTTCTTTTCCACCCTCCTGGATTTCTTTTTTAATCTGAGGTACACTCTCTTTATTGTCTCCCATCAGATCACCTTTACCTTTACCACTTGAGTATTTCTCATGTCCCCAGTTTCTATCCCTCACCGGCTGAAACTGATGTCGGAAACCAATCTTTGATTTATGAACTAATTCATAATCATCTGCCATTTCTGCTGCTAATCTCGCAGTTTTAACCCTCTGTTCTTCCACATGAGTTCTCACTACATCAGGAATTGAATTTTTAAACTCCTCCAAAAGTACAATTTCTCTGAGAGCTTCATACGTTTGGTCTATTTTCAAAGCCCTTATCCACCTATCAAAATTACTCTGTTTGAGCCTTTCAAACTCCATGTATGTTTGCCAAATTCTTTCCTTAAATTTCTAAACCTTTGTCTGTAAGCTTCAGGCACTAGCTCATATGCACTTAAGATGTATTTCTTCACCTCCTCATACGTTCCAGATACCTCCTCCGGTAGTGATGCAAACACTTCACTAGCTCTACCTACCAGCTTTGTTTGAATCAGTAACACCTGATTGTGTCCTGTGGCTATTTCATTTGTTTAGCTACCTTCCCAAATGAAATGAAAAAGGCTTCCACTTCCTTCTCGTCAAACCTTGGCAATGCTTGGACATATTTAAATAGATTCCCACCAAGCCTTCGACTATGACGCTCTTTCTCACTATCCTCATCACTATCATCCAACTGCACGTTTCCCTTTACGTCTGCCAATTTTAACTGATTGTCATGTTTCATGGCCATTTTCTGAAGTTCAAACTCCCTCTCTTTATCTTTTTCCCTGATCTGTATTTCCCTTTCTTTTTCTTTTTGTTCTGCTAGGGCTATTCTTTCTTTTCTCCTTTCTTCTCTCACCTTTTCTTTTTCCTCTCTCTCTCTCTTTCTCTTTCTTTTTCCTCTCTCTTTCTCTTTCTTTTTCCTCTCTCTCACTCTCGTGTTCAAGCCGCTTTAATTCTTTCTCATGCTCCATTTGTTTAATTTGCAACTGAATTTTTGCAATTTCCAATGAGCCAAACTCTAAACTCTATCTCAGGCAACTTTAAATGCTTAACCACCACCATAATTACCTCATCTTTTCGCATTTTGTCAGGTAATGTTAACTGCAATGTTCTTGCCAAATCTAACAGTCTGCTTTCCGTTTCTGTCCATAAAGTACTACGTGTGACATTCTCCATCCCCAAAAATGTCTGCGCCTCTGAAAGATCCATTGTTCACAACACTCTCCCCACTTAAACTAAAATACCACACCGGAAAAGCAACAATCCTTCACTGTCTTTAAGTTCACAAAAGCCAATCCAATAGATAGACTTTTATCCCCCTCGAGCCCCCAATTGTTATGGGCGAGGCGTTTTCAGAACCCCAAAATGTATCATGGCGTTCAACCAACCTCTCCCTTTAATGGATTTGTTGCTTTTCCGAGCACACGGCTTTTTCCCTCGGTGTGGGATTACAATTATGGACACGTGGGTTTTTAAATACAAAACACTGTTTATTCCATGAACTCAACTTAACATCTTTAATAAACATTGGATCTCTTAACACCCCTTACTTCAAAGATAACTCAGAAAATATTGCAACAGTAAATAACTCCTTAAAATTTTCCTTCAAACATCCAAGAGACTTAACACCTTTAAACAGTATCACATCAGGTTAAAGGATATATATATATTTTCTGCAGAATGGCAGAGATATATTAGCTTGGTTAACTTCAGCTCCAGCACTTGCTTTCTTCCTGCAGCTCTCTGGACACACACAGACACACATAAACTGCTTTTTCCAACTGCAAAACTAAACTGCAAAATGGCTACCTGACCTCAGCTCCACCTACTCTCTGACATCACTGTTTTCTTAAAGGTACATTGCTTAAACATCCATGTCTTAAAGGTACCCTCACATGACATTCATGCTCCCCCGCCAACTCCTCCGACCTCTGGATCGCCTGTCCAGGGGCTACCAGTCTCGCCTCCACGCAGCCAACCACCGCCTTGATCGAGTCCAAAGCCGGGGCCAGGTCCTCCAAGCTTTCCTTCCGCTGCTGGGTGAACTTCTCATGCAAGAAGCTCGCCAACTGCTCCATCAACCACTGAGCCAGCATCTCCGCGTGCATTGCCAGCATTTCTCCCGCCTCAGCCAACTGGTTTGATTTATTCCTGGCACGTCTGGTCCGCCGCTCCATAAGCTCCATAAGCTAGGGGGTTCTCACTTCAACACCTTTTTCCTCCAAAATTCCTGCTACAAACTGGGTCAAAGGTCACAGAAAGATCGCCACGAGCAGGAGCTACCGCATATGTAACCACTCACTCCATGGCTGCCACCGGAAATCCGCTCAAAAAACGTGGTGGCTCAAGACATACATTGGTGGCTTCCAAAGAGCTTTATTGCTGAAAGGTAAAGGCAGTTAGAGAACAGGCACAGAACACTATACAACAGGGACTGGATTCTCCGTTGGTGGGATCCTCCGTTTTGCCGGCAGTGCACTCACGCCCTCGGATTTCCCGATGGCATGGGTGTGCCCACAATGGGAAACCCCATTAGCCGGCTGCCTGGATGGAGGATCCCGCTGCCGGTGTGGGCGCACTGCACCAGAAAGTGGGAGCAGTGAGATGGAAAATCCCGCCCAGCGTCTTTTCACTTAAGCTTCCTGCTCCACGCTGTCCGGGGTCCTGCTCCCAGTGTCCCACGTAAACTCCCTATTGGCTGGGGTTTGTTTACTCCCGTGCCGATTGGTCCCAAGCCGGACACGTGGACCACACTACCACATTTATCAATTTATAATTTGAACCACTATATCTCTGTTTACGTGTTTCAACTCAGATGTAACAATGTCGGTTGCTTACTTTTTCATCCAGAGGACTACAGGTCTTTAGATTATGTCCTTCATGCCTACAGGAAGCCTTTTCTTCTTGGGGGCTCTCTCTTGTCTCTGTCATTGGTCTTTAGGCACAATAACAGAACCAGATTATTTTGGAGACTATCAGAGCCTGTAAATTCATGGATCTGTGAAGAATGAGTCACAGGCTATTTTTGTTGTGTGTTCTATAAAGCAGATTAGAGGTTTTGAGCAAATATGGCTGCATTTGGCCAAATGCCACCTATTCATTTTGTCTTCCGCAGCTCTGTACCTATCGTCTTATTTGATGGGACAGATGATGTTCAACCTGACCACAAATCTATTAATCAGAAAAATTACTGCTGCACAGAATAAAAGGACAACAAACATACTCTGCTCAACAGACAGGGACAGGTAATGGAGCAGAAATTTGAAACAGGAGCAGCTGTGTCCGTCCCTCAACCTGGCAAAGAAAAAAAGTTGAGATCATTTAGCTTGAACTCAATTGACATGCTTGGAATCAGGCCTGTCAAGCTGTGGCCACTCAAGCAGTACTAATTACTGAGAGTGCCAATGATTGTCGCTCTACATTTAACCTTTCACGCACAGGTTTCCAAATCCTATGAGTGCTAGGTAAAGGTGAAGTCACCATAGACCCAGATGACGATAGGTGGTTTCCCCTTTGAGGGTGACAGCTGACTGGTGGTGATTTAATCTGAAGATCACCATGGCTCAGGTGAGGGGCAAGGTTGAGAAGGCGAATAACATCAGGTAGTAATGGAATTGAACCCGCGTCGCTGGCCTCGCTCTGCATATTAAATCAGCTGTCTAGCCAACTGAGCGGTGCCCAGAATTGTGGGCATATACTCCTGTTGGGGTCGAATGAGTATCTCATAGAATTTTAGCATAACCTCCTGGCATCTATATGCCATACTTTTATTTATAGGGTCCAGATCTCACATTTCTTATTGACTGCAATGGTAACTTGCCTTGCCACCTTAGTTTACCAGCACCCCCAGGTCTCTCTCTTCTTTAACCCCCCTTCATGAAAGATCAAGGGCGGTTCTCCGCAAACCGGCGGGGCGGGCCACTCCGGCGGCGAGGAATGGCGTGAACCACTCCAGCGTCGGGCCGCCCCAAAGGTGTGGAATCCTCCGCACCTTCAGGGGCGAGGCTGGTGCTGGAGTGTTTGGCGCTGTGCCAGCCGGCGCGGAAGGGCTTGGCGCCACGCCAACTGGCACCGAAGGGCCTCCGCCGGCTGGCACGAATTGGCGCATGCGCGGGAGCGCCAACGTGTGCTGGCGTCATCCCAGCGCATGCGCAGGGTGGTTCTTCGCCGCACCAGCCATGGCGGAGGTTGACAGCGGCTGGTGCAGAGGGAAAGAGTGCCCCCACGGCACAGGCCCGCTCGGGGATTGGTGGGCCCCAATCACGGGCCAGGCCACCATGGGTCATCCCCTGGACCCAGATCCCCCCGCGCCCCCCTGAGGACTCTGCAGGCCGCCTGTGGAGCCAGGTCCCTCCGGTAAGGACCTGTTGTGATTTACGCCGGCAGGACCCGCTGAAAACGGGCGGCCATTCGGCCCATCACGGGCCAGAGAATTGCCGGGAGGGCCGCTGCTAGTGGCCGCCGATCGGCGCGGCGTGATTCCCGCTGCCGTCAAAACCCCGGCGCCGGAGAATTCAGCAGCTGGCGGGAGGTCGGAGAATCCCGCCCCAAACCTCTGATAAGCCCTGCTACAATACCACCTTTTTCAATAAAGCTCAATGGCTTGATTTGGGGTTACAGGGCGTAATCTCAAAATTTAGCAGGTGACGTAAAACTTGGAAGTGTAGCAAACAATGCAAAAAGAGTACCCAATTCATTTTTTCCAATTGAGGGGCAATTTAGTGTGGCCAATCCACCTAGCTTGCACATTTTTGGGTTGTGGGGGCGAAACCCAGGCAAACATGGGGAGAATGTGCAAACTCCACACGGACAGTGACCCAGAGCCAGGATCGAACCTGGGACCTCAGCGCCGTGAGGCCACAGTGCTAACCCACTGCGCCACCGTGCTGTCCTGAAAAAAGATAGTTGTAGACTTCAGGAGCACATAGGCAGGGTGGTTGGGGGGGGGGGGGGGGGGGGGGTGTAGATGCAGGGAAGGGGGAAACATAAGACGGATGAAAATCAGTGCAGCAAATTGTGAGGTGACACATTTTGGTAGGAAGAATGACAAGAGACGTTAACAAGCGAAATGCTGCCATTTTAAACCCTGGCATATAGCTTGCCATCTTATAGAATAGAAGATGCTAATGTGGTGATGTGTGAAATGTCTGTGGTATGTGGATGGAAAGTCTGTGGTATGTAGAAGTTTCAGATTACTGCCTTCCAATATGCAATGGTAGGGATAGCAGTTTTTTTTCTTTGATTTATTTTAGCTTTTGTGTTAAATAAGAAACCTTGCGAAAACTTTTAGGTTTTTTTAAACTGTTAAATGTGTAGACGTTGGAATTATTGCATTTTTTTTTTTTAAATCCTTTTGTCTGAGTCATGTTTTTTTTCCCCTTCAAGACAGCACCATTTCAGTTGATATGTTTGAAAATGCTCCTTTGTGTGAGGTTTCTATTACACCGAATGAGACTTTGTGCTATTGTACTCTGGGTACCGGGAAAATGACAGCAACACTCTTCTCCCCGAAGAGAATGTAATTCGTGAGCACAAAGGACTACCTGGTGAAGCAGTAATTAGATAAATTTGAATGTTCATCGGGCGTCATTCTCCGCTTTCTGGTATATTTAATTATTGAACGTTTCCCCAAATACATAAAATGAATGTTCGTTTACTGGGAATTTGCTGTTTCGACATCAAATCATGATGGGAGACCTGGCTATCTTGGAGACTATTAAGTAGAGAAGCACTGCTGTCTTGCTTGTCACTTGGAAGTAACATAATACTCTTTGTCAGGATTGCTTTGTTTTTTTGTTTAGCAGCGTACAAGATGTCAGTGCTGGAAATTGGGACATTTTTCCACTTTTGACACCAAATGTCGTCAGCAAACGCTCAAGGGAGAAATATAATGAAATGATGCAGAGTGAAGCTTTTGCTCAATAATATACGTCAAGCCCAACATTTGCACAATGTGCAGATTTTCTATCTGTCATATGGCATCAGAGAGTGAAATATCCAGTTAATGCTAATCTGTGCTTAATTAGGACAACCAGGAATTGAATTTAGACAAATCCAATTCATTTTTCATTGAAAAAAATGCTTTCCAATCAGCACAAAGATGGGAATAGCCTTCTTCTTGAATTTAGGGGCAGATAGCACAGTGGATCTTATACAGAAATATGTCGGGATCTGGTGAACATGTCGGGATCTAGTGAACAGTGCTTTAAGAAGTTGGGACGGTCTGATAATATGAGATCTCTAAAGTCACAAATCATGGATATTTGGACAAAACCCAATATTACAACTTCAGCATGGATTCACCTTTTCTTGTGGCTCACAAGCATAATGACAAACATTTAAGTGGCAGAGAGTGACTGAAAGCTTGGTCAATCCTGCAATGAGCCATTGACTGAGTTCACCGGTGTATTTTTATATAGGGTGCAATCTTCAGCCCGTGATTACCGTCAGACAGAAAAGCGATGTGGGCGGAAAATCCGGAGAGGATCGGGAAATGAGATTCATTCCGGAGCGATTACGTTTTCGATTTTACTCGCCCGTCATTGGTTATTTCATGGGGTTCAAGCCCACAAAAGACGGGAACCCCATTTCAATGTATTTTAATACATTTTATTATTAACGGTCCTCTCTACCATATGATTCCCCCTCACTAAAGAGTCATACTACACCAGCATGAGGTTTACAATAGGTTTGCTAAAACCTGATACAAACGAGAAGTTTCCTCCGGAGGATCAAAATCTCGGTGGGGGGGTGGGGGCATGTCCAGGCAGAGCCCCGACACTGCCCATTGGCACAGGTTGGCACCTGCTGACCTGTCAGTGGCCACATAGCCATGGCAACCTGTGCAGCTGGCACTGCTGGGGTAGGCTCTCATGGGAACCACACAAGGGGGGTAGTTTCCATTAATGTGTGGTGGTGTGGGGGAAGTGGGCTCTGAGATGGGAACTTGCAGGAATGGGAGGAGTGGGCATTCTGTGGGGGGGGACATCAGCAATTATTCTCCGGTGGTAGGGGAGCGGACCCCCCATTAAACCCAGGGCAGGAGCCCCGGATGGTCTTCCAGGGGGTGGGGCGGGGTGGGTGCAGTGGGAGGGGGAGGAGTCGCCACCACTTTCGTGGTGGGAACTGGGGATTGTTCAGAATAAGTTCTGCTTGTGGCACCCTTTAAAGATGGTGCCCCGTGTGTTGGCTCCATCAGGCCCTGCCCTGCCAAGTGACGGCGTAAATTCTACCCACTCATTTTATTTCTTTAAAAGGGCTCAAGATCTGGAGCCAAAACTGCCTGTGCAACTGGGGAGAACTACACACTGTCTCAAACTGGTACTTTGCCAAATTCTGGTAAGATTCCGTACCATAATGTTACTAGGACATAAACGTCTTTGAGTTGACTAGTCACAATCTTTTGCAGACATGAGGGATTATGCCAGCCTTGCTAACAGTGCAGCTTGCTGTTGATAACTCTGGATCAGTGACATTTTAGCCAGCCAGCAGTTTTTCCCGGCTGACATTCTGAGATCGAAGAAAAACTTGTCCTGAAGTCTAATAAAATAAAAGTGGATGAGGGTACAGGGGAAGTAATTCATTGAGATGGACCAGGAGTTGTTGTCTTCTGTCTTTAGTTCAAGTGTGCTGACATGGAAAATGATAACTGAATGTGAAACAATGTCAGTTGTATGAAAGGATGCTTGTGTTTGAGTGCTTAATGTACATGAGAATGTACTGAGCGTGGGTATAGGTCATTACCAGTTATTTTCTAACAGAGTCACTTACAAATTGAGCTAAATATAGGGCGGCCTCACTCCGTTTATTTGGCTTCATGACTTGGCAAGAAAGTCACTTTAGAAAATACAGCATGTTATAAATATGTCGCTCAAAAAAACGAACACGATGAGTAATTCTAACAACGTCATCACCAAATGTTAAGCTTTAACAATAAAAAGAAAGATATAAATGGAAATGGGAGACGTCTGCATTTTTGTTGCAGATAAAATATCATTGTGCATTTTATTACAACAGAAATTTGTAAAATATATGAAGAGAAAGGTTAATTAAGGCCCACAATCACCCCGCGGTCAACTCCATTGAGACAGGCAGCACACAAACTTTGTTCTACCTCTTCATCCAATTGATTTCAATGTGCAGGCCAGCTCAGAATTAGTTACTGAAAAGCTCACACCCCAGCAGTGTTTGCGGCCAGCAAGATAGATGGCTAGTCTATACATCTTAACGGCAACCTATCCTCTTAAAAGGGACCTGCACTCATTGTACAAAAGCTCCTATGGACTGTCTGTCTTTGTGCGACTTGAATGGAAGGCTAAGAACGGCAAATAGAGCAACAGACAAGAAGGAGAGCGCCCAGATTTTTTGGATGTAGCTTTGAAGTTATTAGTCCAAGAGATGGAAAGGAGAAGGGGTACCATTCATTCAGACGAGGAGACCCTCAAGGTACATCATGAGAAGGCAATGGGAGTAGGAGGCTAGGGAGACCAGTTTGTTAACTCAGGCCCAGAGGAACTAGATGCAGTGTCCACATACCTTCAGTTATTCAGCTATGCTAGGCACTGTTTTGTTATGCTCTTGACGTAGCATAAGCTGCTTCCTTGACGTGCACTCTAACAAAGGAAGATTCAGACTTGGAGATAGCTTTAACATGTTTATTATACTATTAACAATTCTCCTACTTGGATTTGACTCTACTGTTAATCCTTCTATAGCTACTCAGACTGACGAACCAGTCTGCTACAATCCACGTGATAGGTGTGAAGTGTTTCAAATCAACCCTGTGTACACACTGAGTGTCTCCACTGGAAAGATACTGAGCATGTGTGATGTGTCCTTTTGTATGGGTTGGTGTAATGCCCTCCTGTGGTAGTGTCACCTCTATGTGTATCGTGAATGCCCATTGGTCGTGTCCTATCTTACTGACCTATTGGTTGAATGTCTGTGTGTCATGTCTCTGATGCTCCCTCTAGTGTCTAGCTAGGTGTTGTGTATGTACATTAACCCTTTGTGTACTTACAGTGATGTATATCACCCCATCTCTCCTTTTATTGTGTTACATATTTTCTGTACAGTGTTAAAGAAAATTGAACAAACTAGGTAGATAAGTGATGCTATGTACAAGTTATGATAACTGTGATGACTATCCAATATGATACAAGACCAAATCATAGTTGCGATGACTTTGAGGATACAAAATAAAATACAAAATAAAAGTTATGAGTCCAAAGTTCATGAATTTATATGGTCTGGTATAGAAGTGTCAATGGTGATGTTGTCATTCCCTTGTGAACGCCATCAGTGTCCTGCTGTTTGATCATCAGGAGGTGTTCAAGTGTTCAAATCACTTCATTGACTGATTTGGAGTCTGTGTCTTTTTTTTCCGATGCTTATGGCAGAAATTCCGATGCTTGTGTTGGTAATTCTTGATGGCATCTGTCCTGAAAGCCAGGTTGCGTGTTGGTAGCGCAGCAAACGTGAATTGGTAAGATGCATCGTCCTGCCATGGTATGTCATTGTACTGAGCTGAGCAGTAACAGTGTCCCTCATTTGCAGAGTTGTACCATGTTGTACAGGTCGTTGTTTCATTATTGTCGTTTCTGTCTTGGTCGTTTTCATTGTCGTTCTTATTGTTGTCTTTCTTGTTGTTTTTGTAATGCTTGTTTCCGTTTTTGTTGTTTTCGCAGTTGTTCTTGTTGCGCTGCATGTTGTTTTCGTTGTTGCTGTTGCGCTCAATGAGTGTTCCGTTTGGATGATGTGAGTCATTGTCACAGTTATTGGTGTCAGTGTCCTTTGTGGTATCTGTTGTTTCCTTGAGCATGCCGTCACTGAGTTTGCGGCGCTCCCCGTCTGGAGTCATGTCCGGTTTACTTGAATCAGCTTTGGCTTGTCGATTCTCCCCGTCTGGAATCATTTCATTCAGGACTGCATTTGCTTGTGGAGAGGCTCGAGCGTGATGAGGTGTGAATTAACGTGGTGTCACCGGAGTCACCAGTAGTCTCACTGTGATTGTCTTCTTTAACCTGTTTTAGGAGCCGCTCCCTCTCCTCCTGTGGCGATCCCATACCCTTATCCTCTGCAACCATCTGACTGCGGTAAGTTTCCAGCTCAGGCAGCGTTTCATCCAGCACCACAGCTTCTTGCTTCACCTGGGAATGTGCTATCTCAGCCCCCAGGGTTTCCTTCTTCATGTTTAATATATCCAGCTCTTGCTGTCAAGATCCAACTCCTGCAACACACGTTCATTAATTGCTTTCATCATCATATATCTGGCTTGTTTGCCTTCTGCCATGTTTTTGATGATGGTATCTGTTACATCGAGCGTTTCTTCTTGAGAATTGTGAGAATGATCTGATGTTGCATTGATGTTGGTGACATCAGTCATGTGTGGTGGACTTGATTCCTCTGCTTTGCTTCCTTGGTACTCCTCTTGTAGAGTCATTTCTGGTTCACTTGAATCATCTGTGATCTCTTTCTGCTCCTCTTCTGGAGTTATTTCTGGTTCATTTGAATCACCTTTTGTTCCTTGGTGCTCTGCTTCTGGAGTCAAAATCGTCACGATTTCATTTAACGTGGACGTGCTGGACTCTTCGGTAGCCGTCCTCTGGTTATTGAGTGCTTCTGTGCAGACGAACTGAGATATGTCAGTCCCACTGTGATCCTGCACATCCTGTATGGGAATTGTGATTTCTTCGTCACTTGTCTCACATACAGTGGGTAGACATTCAGTGTCTTCTTGTTGGTTAAATGAGTTGGGTAGACTGTCATAGTCTTCTTCTGGTGGCTCAAATTAGCTTGATAGATCTTCATGGTCTTGTTCATGCATGGCGTTTGCTATGGAGTGTTTGCTTGATTCCATTTTTGAGCCTGTCACTGCGCTGTCTCTGGAGGCTTGCGTCGCTCTCTTTGTGGAGGCCTGTGTCGCTTTCTCTGTGGAGGCTTGTGTCGCACTCTTTGTGGAGGCTTGTGTCGCGCTCTTTGTGGAGTCTTTTATCGCTTGCTCTGTGGAGTCCTTCATCGCTCTCTCTATGGAGTGCTTCATCGCTCTCTGTGTGGAGTCTGTCATCGCTCTCTTTGTGGAGTTGTGCAGTGTTCTCACTGTAGAGTCGATCTGTGCTCTCTCAACGAAGTTGTTCTGTGCTCTCTGTGTGGCGTCGTCTCCATCTTGGGTATTGCTGTCATCCCATGTATCGACGATCTGCCACGGCACCATGGTATTGGATGCATCTACCATGAGGAGAGTCGTGTTGAGCTTTTCAACCGTGTTGCTGATGCCGTGATCAGGATCTCCGAATAACTCGGTCATGTCTGAGTAGTATTGTGTGTATTGTTCGATAGACAAATCATCGCTTTCTGTTTCGGAGTTGTGATCGTTCTCTTCATGTTCAATTAACAAATCATCTTCTTGTGTGGAGGCTGGGACCCTTCGTGGTGTGTGGACCACTCTCTGTTTCTTGTCATAAGGCCGCAGCATAATCCTGCACTCACGGGTCGGGATGTCATAACTGCTGGGCTGAGGATTCCCCAATCCGAAGAGCTCATCGTCGGGGTCATCACGGTACGACACCTCTAGTTGCGCTTCGGATTTGTTACTGGGGTAGCCATCTCCCAAGATGAAATCTTCGTCTGAGTCGCTGTCTTCCAAGACCATACCATCACGTTTTGTGTCAGAGCTGGCATTGGGCTTGCGATGTCCAAAGAAGAATTCAAGGTCTGAGTCATAGTCTTCAAGGACTGTATCATCTCTTCGGGCGGTGCTAACTGCTTGTTGCAGGATTCTGCGGAGGTTACTTTCAACTACTGGTCGAATTTCAGGCAATGTGCTGTCGTTCCAGATGAAAGAATCGGGTTTTACGGCGTAAATTTTTGTTTTTGTTTTGGGACATTTCCCCTTTAAGTGGGCGTGGTCCGGGGCCTCTGACATCACGATGCGTGTGACGTAGTGCGTAGGAAGCGATTGCGCATGCGCAGATCACTGTTCCTTTACTTGGAGCCTTGTTCTCAATTGCGCATGCGCGGCTTCTCGCACATGCGCAAACGGACCTTCCCGTTCTGTGCGCTCTTCGCGCAACTGCACATGTGCAGCACCTTTTCCAAGATGGCTGCAATTCAAAACTGCCGTTCGTTGCTGCAAGCTTACCTCGTGGTGAGCTTTTGTGCCTCTGTTACCTTTTCTTCTTGTATGTTCCTCGCAGAATTCTTGGAATTTGTCCAGGACTGCCTGGAAGTCGCTCTTGTTTTGCCACTTTGAGTATTTGAAGGTATGGAAGATTTCAGCTGCTTCTAGACCCGCGATGGTAAGTAGAAGCTTTATTTTCTCTGCATCTGCCATGCCATCTAGGTCGGACGCTACCAGGTAGATCTCGAACCTCTGCCTGAATCAACGCCAGTTTTCATTGAGATTGCCTTGGTACCTGAGCTGCTGTGGAACCGGAATCCCGAACATCATCTTGCCTGGCTGCTGTTGCTGGTTGTCACTGTTTGATGAGTTGTAACTATATTGATTTAACAGTCACTCCTGAGTACCATGTTTTGTTATGCTCTTGACGTAGCATAAGTTGCTTCCTTGATGTGCACTCTGACAAAGGACGGTTCAGACTTGGAAATTGCTTTAACATGTTTATTAAACTATTAACAATTCTCCTACTTGGATTCAACTGTACTGTTAATCCTTCTATAGCTACTCAGACTGACAGACCAGTCCGCTACAATCCACGTGGTGGTTATGATGTGTTTCAAATCAACCCTGTGTACACACTGAGTGTCTCCACTGGAAAGAGACTGAGCATGTGTGATGTGTCCTTTTATATGGGTTGGTGTGATGCCCTCCTGTGATAGTGTCACCTCTGTGTGTATCGTGAATGCCCATTGGTCGAGTCCTATTTTACTGACCTATTGGGTGAATGTCTGTGTGTCATGTCTCTGGTGTTCCCTCTAGTGTCTAGCTAGGTGTAGTGTATGTACAGTAACCCTTTGTGTACTTACAGTGATGTATATCACCACAGGCACATCACCCAAATATATTGCAGTTAACTCACTGTTATTCTTCACTCTCACATGCAGAACAAGGTGGATCATAATCATAGGCTGCAGCAGGGGACTGGCAGTGAACAGTCACGCATATTCAGTGCCTTCTGGAAGAGACAAGGATTCACATCATTGGGCCAAATGTGACAGAAACTGTTGCATTTGGAGTCATTGAGAACATTCAGGATGATAAATTCCAACTCACTCTCATCTTGTTATCTGACATGAAATAGGAGCTGCGATGGTCTGGCCATGGATCCTTTGTTTTCCAGCCTTCATCCTAATCCTCCTCTTCTGCATTTCTGTGTTCAGATATCCAAGGAGTGCTGCCTGGCCAACTATAGTGAGGAAGGATGAGAGCGCTGGTGAAGAAGAACTGACCCTTGATGTGAATTGCAGACAACACTTCAGATAAATGGATCTTTTTCAAATTGGCAAAATGTAACAATTGTTCAGGCATCAACTATTTACAATTGATATAAATGACTTAGATAAAGGGATTAAAGGGTTGGTTGCCAAATTTGCTGATGACACAAAGATAGAACAAGAACAAAGAACAAAGAAATGTACAGCACAGGAACAGGCCCTTCGGCCCTCCAAGCCCGTGCCGACCATACTGCCCGACTAAACTACAATCTTCTACACTTCCTGGGTCCGTATCCTTCTATTCCCATCCTATTCATATATTTGTCAAGATGCCCCTTAAATGTCCCTATCGTCCCTGCCTCCACTACCTCCTCCGGTAGTGAGTTCCAGGCACCCACTACCCTCTGCGTAAAAAACTTGCCTCGTACATCTACTCTAAACTTTGCCCCTCTCACCTTAAACCTATGCCCCCTAGTAATTGACCCCTCTACCCTGGGGAAAAGCCTCTGACTATCCACTCTGTCTATGCCCCTCATAATTTTGTATACCTCTATCAGGTCGCCCCTCAACCTCCTTCGTTCCAGTGAGAACAAACCGAGTTTATTCAATCGCTCCTCATAGCTTATGCCCTCCATACCAGGCAACATTCTGGTAAATCTCTTCTGCACCCTCTCTAAAGCCTCCACATCCTTCTGGTAGTGTGGCGACCAGAATTGAACACTATACTCCAAGTGTGGCCTAACTAAGGTTCTATACAGCTGCAACATGACTTGCCAATTCTTATACTCAATGCCCCGGCCAATGAAGGCAAGCATGCCGTATGCCTTCTTGACTACCTTCTCCACCTGTGTAGCCCCTTTCAGTGATCTGTGGACCTGTACTCCTAGATCTCTTTGACTTTCAATACTCTTGAGGGTTCTACCATTCACTGTATATTCCCTACCTGCATTAGCCCTTCCAAAATGCATTACCTCACATTTGTCCAGGTTAAACTCCATCTGCCATCTCTCCGCCCAAGTCTCCAGACAATCTAAATCCTGCTGTATCCTCAGACAGTCCTCATCGCTATCCGCAATTCCACCAACCTTTGTGTCGTCTGCAAACTTACTAATCAGACCAGTTACATTTTCCTCCAAATCATTTATATATACTACAAAGAGCAAAGGTCCCAGCACTGATCCCTGTGGAACACCACTGGTCACAGCCCTCCAATTAGAAAAGCATCCCTCCATTGCTACCCTCTGCCTTCTATGGCCTAGCCAGTTCTGTATCCACCTTGCCAGTTCACCCCTGATCCCGTGTGACTTCACCTTTTGTACTAGTCTACCATGAGGGACCTTGTCAAAGGCCTTACTGAAGTCCATATAGACAACATCTACTGCCCTACCTGCATCAATCATCTTAGTGACCTCCTCGAAAAACTCTATCAAGTTAGTGAGACACGACCTCCCCTTCACAAAACCGTGCTGCCTCTCACTAATACGTCCATTTGCTTCCAAATGGGAGTAGATCCTGTCTCGAAGAATTCTCTCCAGTAATTTCCCTACCACTGAAGTAAGGCTCACCGGCCTGTAGTTCCCGGGATTATCCCTGCCACCCTTCTTAAACAGAGGAACAACATTGGCTATTCTCCAGTCCTCCGGGACATCCCCTGAAGACAGCGAGGATCCAAAGATTTCTGTCAAGGCCTCAGCAATTTCCTCTCCAGCCTCCTTCAGTATTCTGGGGTAGATCCCATCCGGCCCTGGGGACTTATCTACCTTAATATTTTTTAAGACACCCAACACCTCGTCTTTTTGGATCACAATGTGACCCAGGCTATCTACACCCCCTTCTCCAGACTCAACATCTACCAATTCCTTCTCTTTGGTGAATACTGATGCAAAGTATTCATTTAGTACCTCGCCCATTTCCTCTGGCTCCACACATAGATTCCCTTGCCTATCCTTCAGTGGGCCAACCCTTTCCCTGGCTACCCTCTTGCTTTTTATGTAAGTGTAAAAAGCCTTGGGATTTTCCTTAACCCTATTTGCCAATGACTTTTCATGACCCCTTCTAGCCCTCCTGACTCCTTGCTTAAGTTCCTTCCTACTTTCCTTATATGCCACACAGGCTTCGTCTGTTCCCAGCCTTTTAGCCCTGACAAATGCCTCCTTTTTCTTTTTGACGAGGCCTACAATATCACTCGTCATCCAAGGTTCCCGAAAATTGCCGTATTTATCTTTCTTCCTCACAGGAACATGCCTGTCCTGTATTCCTTTCAACTGACACTTGAAAGCCTCCCACATGTCAGATGTTGATTTGCCCTCAAACATCCGCCCCCAATCTATGTTCTTCAGTTCCCGCCTAATATTGTTATAATTAGCCTTCCCCCAGTTTAGCACATTCATCCTCGGACCACTCTTATCCTTGTCCACCAGTACTTTAAAACTTACTGAATTGTGGTCACTGTTACCGAAATGCTCCCCTACTGAAACATCTACCACCTGGCCGGGCTCATTCCCCAATACCAGGTCCAGTACCGCCTCTTCCCTAGTTGGACTGTTTACATATTGTTTTAAGAAGCCCTCCTGGATGCTCCTTACAAACTCTGCCCCGTCTAAGCCTCTGGCACTAAGTGAGTCCCAGTCAATATTGGGGAAGTTGAAGTCTCCCATCACCACAACCCTGTTGTTTTTACTCTTTTCCAAAATCTGTCTACCTATCTGCTCCTCTATCTCCCGCTGGCTGTTGGGAGGCCTGTAGTATACCCCCAACATTGTGACTGCACCCTTCTTATTCCTGATCTCTACCCATATAGCCTCACTGCCCTCTGAGGTGTCCTCTCGCTGTATAGCTGTGATACTCTCCTGAACAAGTAGCGCAACTCCGCCTCCCCTTTTACATCCCCCTCTATCCCGCCTGAAACATCTAAATCCTGGAACGTTTAGCTGCCAATCCTGCCCTTCCCTCAACCAGGTCTCTGTAATGGCAACAACATCATAGTTCCAAGTAGTAATCCAAGCTCTAAGTTCATCTGCCTTACCCGTAATGCTCCTTGCATTAAAACATATGCACTTCAGGCCACCAGACCCGCTGTGTTCAGCAACTTCTCCCCGTCTGCTCTGCCTCAGAGCCACACTGTCCATATTCCCTAGTTCTCCCTCAACGCTCTCACCTTCTGACCTATTGCTCCCGTGCCCACCCCCCTAAATAGGTAGGGCAATAAGTTGTGAAGAGGACATGAGGAGGCTTCAAAAAGATATAGATAGGTTAATTGAATGGGCAAATATCCTACAAATGGGGGACAATGTGAAATTTTCCATTTTGGCAGGAAGAAAGAAGCATATTACCTAAATGGTGAGAGATTGCCGAGCTCTGAGGTGCAGAGGGATCTGAGCGTCCTAGTACTTGAATCGCAAAAGATGAGTATGCAGGTGCAGCAAGCAATTAGGAAATCTCATAGAATGTTATTATTTATTGCATGTGGAATTGAATATAAATGTAGGGAAGTTATGCTTCTGTTATACACAACACGAGTGAGACCATATCTGGAGTACCGTGTACAGTGTTGATCACCTTACTTAAGGAAGGATGTAAATGTGTTGGAGGCAGTTCAGAGAAAGTTTACCTGGAATGAACAAATTTTTTTATGAGGAAAGATTGGACAGGCTAGGCTTGTACTCGTTGGAGTTTAGAAGAATAAGAGGTAATTTGATTGAAACATACAAAATCCTGAGGGGTCTTGACAGGTCGCCGTCCTCCGAATTCTCCGGCCCCCCCCAAAATCGCCCCGGCGTGAATCGCACTGCCCGCCTCAGAGAATGGCAGGGACCGGCGCGTCTCAATGGGCCCCATGGCCGCCTGAATTCTCCGGGCCGCGATGGGCCAAAGTCCCGCCCGTTTAACGAGGGTCGCACCGGTGTAAATCAAGGTTGGTCCCTACCGGTGGGACCCAGCTCTGTGGGCGGCTTCCGGGGTCCTCGAGGGGGGCGCGGGGCGACCTGGCCCCGGAGTGTGCTCCCATGGTGGTCTGGCCCGCGATTGGGGCCCATGATCCGCGGACGGGCCTGTGCCGTGGGGGCATTCTATTCTTCCACGTCAGCCTTGTACCGATCCCGATGGCCGACGCGGAGATGAAACCCCCCTGCGCATGCGCGGGGATGACGCCAGCAGACGCTGGCACTCCCGCGCATGCGCCAACTCGCACCGGCCCGCGGAGGCCCTTCGGCGCCGGTTGCCATGGTGCCAAGCCCCTTCCCGCCGGCCGGCGTGGCGCAAACCACTCTGGCGCCGTCCTAGCCCCCGAAGGTGCGGAGGATTCCGCACCTTTGGGGCGGCTCGACACCGGAGTGGTTCCCGCCATGGTTCGCGCCATTTTTTCCCACCCCGACGATTTGCACAGAATCCCGCCCAAGGGCTGGATTCCCCGATTTGAAGACTATGTCCTGATTCCGGCGTGGGAACCGAGGCATTTTATAACCAAACAAACGCCGCAAAACAGCCATCGATCCTCCGTCTGGCGGGGGGCTGGTAGGCGTGCAGCGCAGAGCACCCGGTTTTAGTTGCCTATATGGCCAGAGAATTGCCGAGTCTGTGGTGGCACATGCGCATGCCGGTGGCCTGCAGCAGCCGCGCCATGCAACATGGCACCAGCCGCGCGCAAATAGTGCCCCCCTTTGGCCAGGCTTGCCAACCACGGCCTACCCCCCACCTGTGCCCTCAGACCCTGCCAAAGCCCCCCCATGCCAATGGATCAGCTCTCCCCCAACTGTGACAGCGCTGGACTCAGTCCACAGCCGCCACACCGAGTTCCCGAACAAAAATAGCACGAGTGACCGACGCTGTTGGGAACCCGGCTCATTGGGGGTGGAGCATCGGGGAAGGGCCTCAGGTAACATCCATACGGCGTGAAGCATACTACTAGAGTACGCAGTTTTGGAGGGGGTGGAGCATCGCAAAAGCAGCGCCGCCCCCGATTTTGCCACCAACGTGGATTCTCCGGCTGATCGCCGAACGCAATTTCGGAGACCGGAGAATCTTATCCAAGGGGTCCCCCATTTAATACGGAGATGATGCAAAAAATAATTCTCAGAGGGTCGTGGGTCTTTGGAACTCTCTTCCTGAAAGGGCAGTCGAAGCAGAGTCTTTGAATATTTTTAAGGCAAAGGTGGATATATTCTTGGTAAGCAAGGGATGGTAGGTTATTGAAGGTAGGTGGGCCACTATCAGATCTGCCATAATCTTATTAAATAATGGAGCAGGCTCGAAGGGCTGAAAGGCTTCCTCCTGTTTCCCCATATGCATGGTGGGGGGGGGCCATGTAAAAATAGGATATGTGCCCACCCCACCATTGCCCGCCTACTCCTGACCTCACTCTCTTTAATACAGGAGTTGTGCAGGCATCGGAATGAGCAATCCATCAACCATACTTATCTCAATTATCTCATTAGTCACTTCTTTCAAGGTCTTAGGGTCAAACCCACCTGGACCCGACGATTTGCCATCCAGCAGCTCCAACAATTTTCTCACTCCCACTTCCCTGGTGATTACAATTTTCCTGACTTCCTCTCTCCCTTCCATTTCCTGATTGACAGCTATTTCTGGGATGTTATTGATGTCCTCTATAATGAAAGCCAATTCAAAATACCTGTTTAATTCATCTGCCACAGCCCTGCTTTCCTTTATCGCTTCACCAGACACAGTTTCTACAGAACCAATGCTCGCTCTGATAATTATTTTCTTTCTTAAATATCTATAGAAACTCTTACTACCTGCCTTTCCCTCACACTCTAATATTTTCCTCCTTATCAGTCTTTTTGTAATTCTTTTCCATTCTTAATATTCTCTCCAATCTTCTGACCTGCCACCCATCTTTGTGCTTTTTCTATAAGTTTAATATTTCTTTAGCTAACCACGGATGATGGGCCCTTGCCTTGGGATTGACATTATTGGAATGTGTCTGTTCTGTGTATTCTGAAATGTCCCTTTAAATGTCTGCCACTGAACCACTATTGACCTTTCCTTTAAGCACATTTGTCAGTTCACTTTAACTAGCTCTGCTTTCATGCCCTCCTCATTTCCCTTACGTCAGAATACAACCTTTAATTATTATTCATTTAAGGCCTTATTATAAAAGACTGGTATTTATTGATATTTTATATTCCTGTTTACATTATATCTCCTCCTTCTCTCTTAATCTTCTCTCCCTGAAACTGAATGTAGAATTCAATCATATTACGATCGCTGCTACCTTGGGGTTCACTAAGCGGTTATCAACTAATCCTATTTCATTGCACGATACCACGGCTAGTATAGCCTGTTCTGTGGTTGGCTCCAGAATGTGCTGTTCTAAGCAGTTATCCCAAAAACATTCTCTGAACTCCTCATCTATGCTACCTTTGCCCCAGATCCAATCTTTATGTAAAATCCCCCATAATTATTGCCATAACTTTCTGGCATGGTCCCTTTATCTCTGTCCTGCCATGCAGTTACAATTAGGGGGCCTGTACACCACTCCTATAAGTGAGTTGGCTCCATGCTAACTGTACTTCTGGGGGCGGAAGAGGTGACACAATCTGCCTGCCCCTACGTGATGTTCTTCCTGTGTGTCTTTTGGTATTAACATGCCTAGAGCACCACCAGCAGATGTTAATGAACATCCGGGGGCGTCATTCTCCGACCCCCCAGCGGGTCGGAGAATGGCCGTTGGCCGCCGTGAATCCCGCCCCCGCCGGTTGCCGAAGTCTCAGGCACCGGAGATTGGGCGAGGGCGGGAATCGGGCCGCGCCGGTTGGCGGGCCACCCCACTCAATTCTCCGGCCCGGATGGGCCGAAGTCCCGCCGAGAAATTGCCTGTCCCACCGGCGTAAATTAAAGTAGGTATTTACCGGCGGGACAAGGCGGCGTGGGTAGGCTCCGGGGTCCTGGGGGTGGCGCGGGGCGATCTGACCCCGGGGGGTGCCCCCACGGTGGCCTGGGCCGCGATCGGGGCCCACCGATCCGCGGGCGGACCTGTGCCGTGGGAGCACTCTTTCCCTTCCGCCTCCGCAACGGTCTCCACCACGGCGGAGGCGGTAGAGATTCTCCCCACTGCACATGCGCGGGAAACTGTTAGTGGCCGCTGACACTTCCGCGCATGCGCCGCCCGGGGATGTCATTTCCGTGCCAGCTGGCGGGGCAACAAACTCCGTTTCCGCCAGCTGGCGGGGCGGAAATCCCTCCGCCGCCGGCCTAGCCCCTCAATGTCGGGGCTCGGCCCCCAAAGATGCGGAGCCTTCCGCACCTTTGAGGCGGCGGGATGCCCGTCTGATTGGCGCCATTTTGGGCGCCAGTCGGCGGACATCGCACTGTTGGGGGAGAATTTCGCCCATGTTATGCGATGTGCCACTAATGACTGACAAGAATATTACACATAACGCTGAGATGTAGTTTGCCAGGACGGTTCAATACAAAACAGGAAATATTATTCAGTGTCTGTCTTGATTAGGCCTCATTTAGAATTGGAATGCAGCAGCAGAGTGATTATGTTAAAAGTCTAGTAAACCAGAGGCCTGGACTAATGAGTTACAATACCTCCATGGCAACTGGAGAATTTAAATTCAAATAAGTAAATCTGGACTTAAAAACTGAATCGGTAATGGCGATCATGAAACCTCCTGATTGAAAATCCATCTTGTTCATTAATGCCATCTAAGGAAAGAAACCAGCCATCCTTTCCTAGTGTGGCCGAGATGTGACTCCAGGTTAATTACCCTCTGAAATCGTCTAGCAAGCATTTCAGTTGTATCAATCTGTGATGAGAAAGTCTGATCTGCACTGTGGGTGTACCTACAACACCCAGGCTATACCGATTCAGCAGACAGGTCCCACCACATTCTCAAGGGCACTTAGGGATGGGCAGTAAATGCCTGTAACACCCACATCCAAAGAGAAAATTGTAAAAGAAAGTCTAGTGCCGATTCAGATGGGACCTTGATAAATTGCTAAGTCTGCCCAATAGAACAAGCAGAAAAAGTTGATAGGTAGAAGGTATGTATCTCCCAGCCAAAGCCAGGGAGAGAAACATTGGGCCAAAGTGCTTCTCCTGTTTCTGGACCCCCTTATCTCACTCCCCATCTAACTTTCTCCTTTGCAACCTTTGGGTGGCTACAATTAGGAGCCATTGTCACGGTGGGATGGCTGTTTTAAAGATTGAGCAAATCTTCTTGGCCTTTGGACTCTATGCTTCTACTTGTAAAGCCTATTGAAAGCTCAGATTTCAATATGAGACTCTTTATTACCATGGCTTTTTCAGACAATAATACACAGCTTGTCATTCATATCATGCAATCAGCTCTGCGTCTTTGAACATGGTCCTCTGCAATATCTCAACATCCAAAGGAGTTAAACCTCACAAGCATCACAAACAACAATCCCATGTACAGATTAGAATACCTTCAATTTAACAATGATGTATCCTATTGGCGCATAATTCCTGGTTTCAGTTTGAAGTTTTAAAATGGAAAAACCTTCCAGGAAATTAGCACTTACCAATTGATGTGCAATAATGTGCTATTTCTATCCGCAAGTGGGTGTTGTTAACAGAAACATTACACTTTGCATTGAGCGATAAATATTTTCTAATTTTAAATTGAAACCTATACTGTGACCATACTTACAGATGCCCAGTGTGGAGCATATGAAAGGAGAACAAAGTCCTGCAGATGCTGAAAGTCGGAAAACACTGAAAATACAAGTCAGGCAGCAGCTGTAGAGAGAGAAGCAGAGTCAATACTTCAGCTTCACAATCTGCACTCGTTCTGATGCAAGGTCACTGACCTCTGTTTCTCGTTGCACAGATGATGCCAGACATACTGAGCATTTCCAACATTTCGCATTTCTACTGCAACAAAACAATAAGCCCTTTTGCCAGCCCTCCGAAAAGCAATCAGACCTCTGCGAGCCTTTCATTCCCCTTCAGCACAAATCCCAGCAGCAGCTGCTTGAGATCAGGGTTTGGCACAACGTTAAACATTAATTTAAAAAAACAAGTTAAGGAATTAACTTGCTGAGCAAAAAAAAATGAAAGCAATCAATTGATAATTTAAAAAAAGGTGAGTCTCAATCAGTCTTCCATCCATTGTTGTTCCACAGTTACACTATTAACAATCTTTCTCCACTGATTTCTATTCTCCACTGCCCTCGCTTCCCCGTCCCATAGAGAGGCCAGTCCACATTCTGATATTATCCATCCATTTCACCTTGGTCTTCCTTGTGCACATTTTCCAGCTGTTCTGATTCGCATTACCTCTTTTCCAAACATTCCCTTCCTGTTTGCGTCATGTGTCTAAAATACACACGCTTTCTTGATATCGCTGCCTCAAACAGGTTCCTTTCAACACCAGCTTTCTCAAGCACTCACTTGTTGGTCCACTTGAATATCCATGATGTGTGTAATATGCATCTGAGTCCTTTCATTTCAAGTGATCTGATTTGAGCCATGTCACTTTGCATGATGGTCCAATTTTTACAGTCATACATTGTCACTGGCCCAACAAGAGCTTTCAGAAGATGAATGTTCATTGTAATTGAAATGCTGTGGCTACTCCATGCTCGTTTTAGTAATTCACAATGCCATATTTCTTATTAAGTCGAACCAGAATGTATTTGATAGACCCTGCACTTTCTGTGCTAACTGATCCAAAATAGCAGAAGATGTCAACCTGTTGAAGCTGAGGATTAATATTGCTGAGGAGGATTTTGAAATGGGTGTGAAGGTTGCAATGCGCACTTCCTCTTGGCCCTGTCCACCGTTCTTCCTTCTGGTCTCCACAGCCCGCTCCACCACCTTGATCGTTATAGTTGATTAGTGGGCCAGCACCTGTGCAGGAGGGCAAGAGTGTGGCTGGGAATGGACTACATCGCCATGGGGCACCCTGCCTGTCAAGACAAATGGCCACATAGAGTTGGGCTCTCGCAGGGCAGCACGGTGGCGCAGTGGTTAGCATTGATTCGATCCCGGCTCTGGGTCACTGTCTGTGTGGAGTTTGCACATTCTCCCCGTGTTTGTGTGGGTTTTGCACCCACAACTCAAAGATGTGCGGGGTAGGTGGATTGGCCACGCTAAATTGCCCCTTAGTTGGAAAAAAGGAATTGGGCACTCTAAATTTATTTTTAAGAAGAGTCGGGCTCTCGCTCCAATAATCCCTATCGGGCACTTGTTTGCGAGCCCATTGAGGCATGAGGTGACCACTTGAGAGGACAGCTGGTGCTGCCTGAGGCCAAACCCTTTGAAGGCCCTGCCAACTAGTACCATGTGTACGCCACTGCTTCCAGCCTCAGTGATCTCAATATGATCTGTTTGATTGGGGTTGTAAGGGAATTTCCCAGAATTATTTTCTTGCAATTCCTCTGAGATGTTTTTCCATTTTGTTTCGGCTCTCCGAGGAGATTGGAAGTTTCATCATTGGGGAAGCCGTGGATGGAATGATAGTCCACTGAAGTTACACCATCACATTATAGGACTTGCTCAATGGACAGACTGGTTTTTCCTTATCCTTTTGTTTTAAATGTACATTAAAACATGAGAGCGCAGAACTGAATCTCTTCAATTGGATGCAACTACCTCGCTCATGTTGACCATGGGATGCCTCATGGGACAAACGTCCAATTAATTGTGGAAGAGGTTACTGGGACCTCAGACCAGAGCCTGGGATATAAAGCAGTTGTGAGGAAACTTTTTGCTTAACCCAGGGGAATAGTGAAAGGTTAGGCCGGTAATTCTAAGGAGGCTAATGTGGAAATCCAATAAATAAAACAATGGTGGACATCATTTAATTCTGTAGCTGGATGGTGTTTGTCATGCGGTGAGATTGGAAATAATGAATAGAAAGATATAAAAACCTTATTTATTTTCTTTTTAGGTAGTGGCTGAAACATGTTCATAGACCTTTTCCCTCAGTGATTTGTGTTTTGACACGTTTGCAGGCTGTGACATTTTTATCACTTCCCAAGCTGATCCCGAAACCTCAGCAACAAAAAGAGGCCAGCATTAATCCACACAAGGTACATTATTCATCGGGAATGCAGTGCAGTGTGTCTGAAATTGCTTTACAAATTAATGCATGAAGAAATGAAAGTGCTTAATTTCCATAAATACTTATTTTAAACCTAATTTCTGAGGGATCATTTTTTTGATGTTGGACAGAATACATTGCTTATTATTTCTCACAATTTATTTATTTCCTGGAAACCCATTTAACTGAAAGCTTGATGAAGTCACAAAGAAAAAGGAATTAAAGATCATCTCTTCCTGCTGGCTGTTAGCTTTGCAAAGGACTGAAGTAAATCTTACCACGATAAGATAGTCAATGAAGATCCCGGTAATTATTTTCAATTTTTAGGCTATTTATGTCCAAGATAGAGACAAAACCATGATCCTTCCGACCTGCTTCTTCAAATGATGTTCAAGTCCCTATGTTATTCTCTAAGCCTGAATAAAGATTGTAGACTTCCAGTTAACACAAATACTTTATTCAGTGGGTTCGTTCTGTTTCCAGAGCTTAACTAGATATAATACAGTCAAGAGGTATGACCAGTGACGCTAAGGTAAACTATCTATGCTGAGCTGTCTGTGTGTGCTGTTGTTCACTAGCCCTGTGCTTCTGAAAGAGGCGGATCCTCCCTTGGGCTGGACCCTTTAGACCCGTCTCTGATGCTGCCCTCTCGTGATGCTGTGGTTGTTACATCTGTCTGTAGTCCCTGGTGTATGTGCAGATGTATGTACAGATGTACAGATCACTACATCCCCCCCTTTTATTGGATATGTTTTCTAGACTGGCCTCAAGAAAACTGTACATAACAAGTGGTGAGAATATGCAAATCTGCACACTTTGAAAATGATAAAAGTAATACAGAAACAATTAACTGTGTTGTGAGTCCATCGTGAGAAATGTCCATATTCGTCTTGTGCGTTTGTTGAAGTGTCGTTACAAATCTAGCCGGTCGCGTGCCTTACAGCTTCTGCTGGTGCATCTTAACGGTGGTAGTAGGGATGATATTTTGATGTCATCAAGAGTACTGTCTGGCGTTGTGTAGCGAGGAACGTCCTGTGGACAAATGGACTCGGTCAAGTCCAGTATGGGAAGTACTGGTGTTGTAGGTTGAATCTCTAATAGATCCCGGCGGTTACGGTGAAAAAGCACTCCTGCAGACGATTTGACAATGTAGGACCGCGGTGCCTCCTGCCTGATCACCGTGGCTGACTGTGGTAGTATGTATTGGGGGTCATGTGGGACTGGAAGCCCTAATGTCATTGGCTGACAGATCCCGGGTCCTGGTTGGCCGTTGACCTCAAGCTCCGTCCTGAAGGCGAAGTATAAGAAGCCGGTGTCTTCCCCCGCAGGCCAGTTTACTATCGGGCTGCTGGGGAACAGACACGCTTAATAAAGCCTCATCGACTTCACTCTATTCGTCTCATGGAGTCTTTGTGCGCTACAATTTATTAAGCGTGCCTAAAAAGGACTATGGAGCTCAGGATCATTCCAGAATGCCTGAGGATCAGCCCCCACGCAATGAATGCAGCAGCAGCCTTCAAACACTGGCAGACTTGCTTCGAGGCCTACATCAGATCGACCACAGGCCGAGTCTCAGACGAACAAAAACTGCAGGTCCTGCACTCGAGGGTGAGCACGGAGATTTTCACCCTCATTGAAGACACCGACGATTTCCAGATGGCATTCACAGCACTCAGAAGTCTCTACGTTCGCCCAGTTAACCAAATCTACGCTCACTACCAGCTCGCGACAAGACGGCAAGCTCCCGGAGAATCGATGGACGAGTTCTACGCCGCGCTGCTGATTTTGGGACGAGCCTGCAGCTGCCCGTCGGTGAATGCAAACGAACACACGGACATGTTAATGCGCGATGCTTTTGTGGCAGGTATGCAATCCTCCCAAATCCGCCAAAGACTTCTAGAAAAAGAGTCGCTAGGACTCTCAGAGGCATGGGCCCAAGCAGCCTCCCTAGACGTGGCCGCGCGTAATACCCGCGCCTACGACCCCGACCGCGCGGCAGGCCATTGGGCCCCGTACGTACCCGTCGCGGCAAACCCCCTACCCCCCCCCCCCCGGACACCCCACAGGCTTGCGCAGTCCAAACGCCGAGTCGCACCGGGGGCGCCCGCTGTTATTTCTGCGGCCAGGCGAAGCACCCCCGACAACGCTGTCCGGCCTGCGCAGCCACCTGCAAAAGCTGCGGGAAAAAGGGCCATTATGCGATTGTGTGCCGATCCCGCGAGGTCGCCGCCGTCCCGGGGCCACAGGGAGCCCTACAAGCAGTCTATGCCTCCCAACACCCCCAGCACGCCTTGTACGTGCAGCCGCTCTGGGTCCCGACCACCGCGGTCCCGGGAGAACTGGGAGCCCTGCACACCGCCCAGGCTCCCAAACCCCCCTCCCCGCAGCCCATGTACGACCCGCCGCCGGCGCGCCCGCTTTGGGTCCCGGCCAACACTCTCCACGGAGAGGAAGGGGTTTTTCGCGTCCCGAACGCCACCCTCACCCCCGTCCCGCGCCCCACGCCTGACCCGCCGGCGCCACCTACTTGGACCCCGACCACCGCTGTCCCCGGTGAGGGAGTTCCTCGCGCTCATTGCGCTCGTGGCCCCACGCCTGACCCGCCGGCGCCGCCAAACTTGGGCCCCGACCACCGCTGTCCCCGGCGAGGGAGCTCCGCGCGGTCCTAGCGCTCGCGGCCCTGGCGCTCGCGGTGAGGGTGCTCCGCGCGGTCCTAGCGCTCCCCAGACCCCCCAGCACACCATGTGCGACCCGCAGACGCCGCCATTTTGGGTCCCGACCACCACGAGGGGAGGAGGGGCGCCGTTGTGCGACCCGCAGACGCCGCCATTTTGGGTCCCGACCACCACGAGGGGAGGAAGGGCGCCGCCATCTTGGACCGCCCCCGACCTGTACGACGCATGGGGGCGGCCATTTTGTCCACCCCGCCGCCATCTTGTGACCCCCCAGCCACGTGCGATGTATGGGGACGGCCATTTTGTCCATCCCCGACGCCATATTGGACGGCAACAACGGACCCCACCCCACTACTACAACCACGGCTGGCTTCGGTTACGCTCGATCAGGCTCGGCCCCGGACTCTCCAGACGATGACGACAACAGTCCTAATTAACGGCCACGAGACGCCATGCCTAGTCGACTCCGGGAGCACGGAAAGCTTTATACACCCCGAAACGGTAAGACGCTGTTCCTTAACCACCTATCCCAGCGCACAAAAGATTTGCCAAGCTGCAGGATCCCATTCCGTACAGATCCAGGGATTCTGCATAGTTACCCTAACGGTACAGGGGAGGGAGTTCAAAAACTACAAACTTAACGTCCTTCCCCAACTCTGTGCCCCCACCTTGCTGGGATTAGATTTCCAATGTAATCTACAGAGCCTTACGTTTAAATTCGGCGGCCCCATACCCCCACTCACTATCTGCGGCCTCGCTACCCTCAAGGTGCAACCCCCGTCCTTGTTTGCGAACTTCACCCCGGATTGCAAACCCGTCGCCACTAGGAGCAGACGGTACAGCGCCCAGGACCGGACCTTCATTCGGTCCGAAGTCCAGCGGCTACTAAAGGAGGGCATAATCCAGGCCAGCAATAGTCCCTGGAGAGCGCAGGTGGTAGTAGTGAAGACAGGGGAGAAACAAAGGATGGTCATTGACTATAGCCAGACCATCAACAGGTACACACAACTAGACGCGTACCCTCTCCCCCGCATATCCGACATGGTCAATCGGATTGCCCAGTATAAAGTCTTCTCCACCGTGGACCTCAAGTCCGCCTACCATCAGCTCTCCATCCGCCCAAGTGACCGCAAGTACACAGCCTTCGAGGCAGACGGGCGATTATACCATTTCCTACGGGTCCCTTTTGGCGTCACAAACGGGGTCTCGGTCTTCCAACGGGAGATGGACCGGATGGTTGATCAACATGGGTTACGGGCCACGTTCCCGTACCTCGACAATGTAACCATCTGCGGCCACGATCAGCAGGACCACGACGCCAACCTCCAAAAATTCCTCCAGACCGCCAAAGCCTTGAACCTCACGTACAACGAGGACAAGTGCGTTTTTAGCACCGATCGGCTAGCCATTCTGGGCTACATAGTGCGCAATGGGATAATAGGCCCCGACCCCGAACGTATGCGCGCACTCATGGAATTTCCCCTCCCGCACTGCCCAAAAGCCCTGAAACGCTGCCTGGGATTCTTTTCGTACTACGCCCAGTGGGTCCCCCAGTACGCAGACAAGGCCCGCCCCCTAATACAGACCACGACCTTTCCTCTGTCGACAGAGGCTTGCCAGGCCTTCAGCCGCATCAAAGCGGACATCGCAAAAGCCACGATGCGCGCCATCGACGAGTCCCTCCCCTTCCAGGTCGAGAGCGACACCTCCGACGTAGCTCTAGCGGCCACCCTTAACCAAGCGGGCAGACACGTGGCCTTCTTCTCCCGAACCCTCCACGCCTCAGAAATCCGCCACTCCTCAGTAGAAAAGGAAGCCCAAGCCATAGTGGAAGCTGTGCGACATTGGAGGCATTACCTGGCCAGCAGGAGATTCACTCTCCTCACTGACCAACGGTCGGTAGCCTTCATGTTCGATAATGCACAGCGGGGCAAAATTAAAAATGACAAGATCTTAAGGTGGAGGATCGAGCTCTCCACCTTCAACTATGAGATCTTGTACCGGCCCGGAAAGCTGAACGAGCCGTCCGATGCCCTATCCCGCGGCACATGTGCCAACGCACAAATTGACCGCCTCCAAACCCTCCACGAGGACCTCTGCCACCCGGGGGTCACTCGGTTTTACCACTTCATCAAGTCCCGCAATCTCCCATACTCTTTAGAAGAGGTCCGTACAGTCACAAGGGACTGCCACATCTGCGCGGAATGCAAGCCGCATTTTTTCAGGCCAGATGGAGCGCACCTGATTAAGGCTTCCCACCCCCTTTGAACGCCTCACTCTCGATTTCAAAGGGCCCCTCCCCTCCACCGACCACAACGCATATTTCCTTAATGTAGTGGACGAATACTCCCGCTTCCCTTTCACCATTCCCTGCTCCGACATGACCGCGGCCACAGTCATTAAAGCCCTGAACAGCATCTTCACACTGTTCGGTTACCCCGCATACGTCCACAGCGACAGGGGGTCCTCTTTCATGAGTGACGAGCTGCGCCAGTTCCTGCTCAGCAAGGGCATAGCCTCAAGCAGGATGACCAGCTACAACCCCCGGGGGAACGGGCAAGTAGAAAGGGAGAACGGCACGGTCTGGAAGGCCGTCCTACTGGCCCTTCGGTCCAGGGACCTCCCAGTTTCACGGTGGCAGGAGGTCCTCCCGGACGCTCTCCATTCCATCCGGTCGTTATTATGTACAAGCACTAATCAAACGCCTCACGAGCGTCTCCTTGTCTTCCCTAGGAGGTCCTCCTCTGGAACGTCGCTGCCGACCTGGCTGGCGGCCCCAGGACCCATCATGCTCCGAAAGCACGTGCGGGCACATAAGGCGGACCCGTTGGTCGAAAGGGTTCACCTCCTCCACGCAAACCCCCAGTACGCCTACGTGGAGTACCCCGACGGCCGACAGGACACGGTCTCCCTGCGGGATCTGGCGCCCGCCGGCACCACGCACACCCCCCCGACACCATCAACCCAACCGCCCCCCTTCCTGCCACCGCCGCACCCCGCGACCGCCCCCTTCCCAGGAGGATCAGTCCCCCTCCCCTTTGCACCGACAGCTGAAACCGTACGGCTCCTGGAGGCGACAACACTGGTACAAGCACCACCACCACCGCCGGGGCCGAGGCGATCGACACGGATGACCAGACCGCCCGACCGACTCGTGGCGTCGATGTAAAACAAAGATGGACTGTTCAAAGAACATTTTGTTTTTTCCTATACCCGCTGTAAATAGTTGTAACAGGACAAAACTGTCCAATACTGTACTACCATGTAAATGTTCTATCCTCCCAGGACCAGCCCTGTAAACCCTTACCACCATACGAAGCATCACCCCGCCGGGTTCATTTTGGACAAGGGGTGAATGTGGTAGTATGTATTGGGGGTCATGTGGGACTGGAAGCCCTAATGTCATTGGCTGACAGATCCCGGGTCCTGGTTGGCCGTTGACCTCAAGCTCCGCCCTGAAGGCGAAGTATAAGAAGCCGGTGTCTTCCCCCGCAGGCCAGTTTACTATCGGGCTGCTGGGGAACAGACACGCTTAATAAAGCCTCATCTACTTCACTCTATTCGTCTCATGGAGTCTTTGTGCGCTACACTGACTCAGACCATCCGCCTTCTGGGTCCCTGATTCTGATTGTGTCACCTATTGTCAGTGAGTGGGATCGTTTGTTGATCGTAGTATAGTTTTTGTTTGGAGCATAGTGCCCGCATGTTGTCGAGAACCGGTGCATTGCGGGATCTCGGAATTGCTTTGCTGATAGGGTTGTCCGGATGTCTCTGCCGAAGAACATTTGTGCTGGTGACAGTCCTGAGCTCAATGGGGTTGCTCGGTACGATAACAGGGCTAGGTTGATGTTGGAGCGTGACTCAGCTCCTTGCTGATGAGTCGTTTAATGATGTGGACACCTTTCTCCCCTGTTCCATTTGATTGCGGGTAGCGATTCTGTGTCGCACCGTTGTCTGACCTCAACTTTTTCCTGTGTTTGTGGTATTGATTCTGGATGTCATCGTTTGTGAAAGCTGTTTTGCTTGTTTCTTCTGGAGCAGATGTGAATTTGTGAGATTCTTTATCATGCCATGGCATGTTTGTAGTCTTGTCATTGTTTTGCAGTGTGCTGTGGCATTGTCCTTCATGTGCAGGTTTGTACCATGTTGTACAGGTCATTGTTTCATTGTTGTTGTTTCTGTCGTTTCTGTCTTTGCTGTTTTCGTTGTCGTTCTTGTTGTTGTTTTTGTCATTTCTGTCTTGGTTGTTTTCATTGGTGTTCTTGTTTTCATTCTTGTTTTTCTTTTTGTCGGGCTGTTAATTCTGTTTTCGTTGTTTTCGCTTTTATTCTTGTTCTTTTTCTTGTCGTGCTTGTTGTTTCTGGGATGCTTCTTGGTGCTTTTGTCATTCTTGTTGTTTTTGTTGTTGCTGTTGTTGATCTTGTTTCTGCTGTGCTTCTTGCGGTTTTTGTTGTTCTTGTTGCGTTTAATGAGTGTGCCATGTGGATGATTTGAGTCATTGTCACAGTTATTGGTATCAGTGTCCTTTGTGGCATCGGCTACATTGAGCGTGTCTTCTTGAGAATTGTGAGAAAGATCTGATGTTGCATTGATGTTGGTGACATCAGTTATTTGTGATGGATTCAATTCCTCTTCTTTGCTTATTTGGTACTCCTCTTCTAGAGTCATTTCTGGTTCACTTGAATCATCATTGATTTATAGGTGCTCCTCTTTTGGAGTCATTTCAGGTTCACTTGAATTATCATTGATTTCTTGGTGCTCCTCTTTTGGAGTCATTTCAGATTCATTTGAATCATCTGTGATCTCTTTGTGCTCCTTTTCTGGAGTCAAAATCTTCAAGATTTCTATTGACGTGGTCGCTCTGGACTCTTGGGTGGCCGTCCTCTGATTATTGAGTGCTTCTGTGCAGACGAGCTGAGATATGTCAGTCTCGCTGTGATCCTGCACATCCTGTATGGGAATTGTGATTTCTTCGTCACTTGTCTCACATACAGTGGGTAGACATTCAGTGTCTTCTTCTGGTGGCTCAAATAAGCTTGATAGATCTTCATGGTCTTGTACATGCATGGCGTTCACTATGGAGTGTTTGCTTGCTTCCATTTTTGAGTCTGTCACCGAGCTGTCTGTGGAGGCTTGCGTCACTCTCTTTGTGGAGGCTTGCGTCGCTGTCTCAGTGGAGGCTTGTGTCGCTCTCTCTGTGGAGTCCTTCATCGCTCTCTCTGCAGAGTTTGTCATCGCTCTCTCTGTGGAGTCTGTCATCGCTCTCTTTGTGGAGTCGTGCAGTGTTCTCGCTTTAGAGTTGATCTGTGCTCTCTCAACGGAGTCGTTCTGTGCTCTCTGTGTGGCGTTGTCTTCGTCTTGGGTATTGCTGTCATCCCATGTATCGACGATCTGCCATGGCACCATGGTATTGGATTCATCTAACATGAGAAGAGTCGTATTGAGCTTTTCAACTGTGTTGCTGATGCTGTGATCAGGATCTCCGAATAACTCAGCCATGTCTGAGCAGTATTGTGTGTATTGTTCGATAGACAAGTCATCGCATTTTGTTTCGGAGTTGTGATCATTCTCTTCATGTTCAATGAACAAATCATCTTCTTGTGTGGAGGCTGGGACCCTACGTGGTGCGTGGACCACTCTCTGTTTCTTGGCGTCAGGCCGCAGCATAATCCTGCACTCACGAGTCGGGATGTCACATATCCTGGGCTGAAGGTTCCCCATTCCGAAGAACTCATCGTCGGGATCTTCACGGTATGACACCTCTAGTTGCGGTTCGGATTTGTTACTGGGGTAGCCATCTCCCAAGATTAAATCTTCGTCTGAGTCATAGTCTACACGGACTATATCATCTTCTAGGGCTGTGCTAACTACTTGTTCCAGGCTGTGAAAGTTATTTTCAACTGCTGGTGTAAGTTTGGGCATTGTTCTGTCTTTTGAGACAAGAAAATTGGGTTTTGCAGCTTTAAATTTATTTTTGTTCATTTTCGTGCATTTCCCTTTTAAGTGGGCGTGGTCCTGTCCTCTGACATCATGACGCTCATGACATCATGACGCTCATGACATCATGCATAGGACTCGATTGCCCATGCGCACTCCGAGTTTCCTGCACTGTGCGCTCTTTTCCCAACTGCGCATGTGCGGCTCCTTTCTTAAGATGGCTGCCACTCAGAACCTCCATCTTCCTCCGATTCAACCCTGCCTCTGCCTCGTGGTGAGTGTTCGTGCCATTTTAACCGATTTTGTTCTCTAACTGATGGTTCTATGTTTGTAGAGACTCAAAGTATTGATTTTGTTTTTGTTCATAAGCAAGGCATTTTTGTATAGCGATTTATAGAGTTAGATACTTATTTTGTGAAAGTTCTGTAGCCACCCAAATTGGCCAACTCCCGATTTAAAATGGTGAACGGCAAAGGCTGATGGGAAAGTCAGCCAACAAGACAGAACCCAGCGGCTGCAGGTTTGCTGTGTATTTACCTCTGCAAAAACCAGACAACATTGATACCAGCGACCATCAGCATAACAAAGTAACAGCCATCTGCATACTGATGAGCAATCCCCGGGAACAATAAGTAACATTTTGACACACAAAGCAAAGCCAGACTCCTCGGCGCCAGCAGGAGCCAACACAAAGGAGGTGAACGAGCACCTCAAGACCGCCCATTGATCAGGGAACCGCTCCAGTATTGGAGAAAATCGAACTAAGCGATTGGGACACAGTCCAATCACTTGGGACCAGGTACAGGGTCCGCCCCGAAAGGCGGGAAGCCCCTGGGGACTATAAGAGTTGAGTCCCAAGTTCAAATCGCTCTCTCTTCACTTCTCTCTTCACTCTTCAGCAGCTCCTCTTCACTCTCTTCTTCCTGCCCGGGTCACGCAGCAACACGAACAACATTGACCATGACCGGTGCAGTGAAGACCGACAATCGTAAGTCTTAATTCAACGCTCGCTACGAGATAGGCGCTCCTAGCTACCAATCCGTACTAACTTTGAATCTCGCAGGCTCAGAACCCGAACAAAAGGCCATTTGTTCCCCTGGCCTGGTGGGTCAGTCAAAAGTTAAGTATAGGCCTGTTAGTTGCAGAAGTAGCTTAGACGTAGAATGTGTGCATGAGTAGCGATTACTGTGTATAATAAATGTGCTTTGATTTAAATCTTACTAATCGGTGTATTGGATTATTGATCATTACTCGGACTTGAACCTCGTGGCGGTATCATAAGGATACCTGGCGACTCGAGAGCAAAGGTAATAAAACAGAGCAATTGAACCAAGGAGAAAATCAACAACAGTTCTTCCCACAAATTTTTATCAGATAGTCCAGAAATTAATTGATGCATTATCACAGTGTCTCTGAAATCAGCATAATCACAGCCTTGTGGTATTAACTTGAGATTTGTAATAAAATCAGAGATGGGCCCTCTGTTTCTCTGACAAGAGTTAAATCTTTCCAGCATCGCACTAGACTGACTGTTACAATGTTTAGCAAATGTTTTGAGTAAATGTCTACTTTGGTGTTGTCCTCACCTTCTAAGTAATTAAAGCAATTATAGATTTCTCTAGCTTCATGCCCTCCTGTTGAGAGTAGTATGGCTATTTTTGTTGCGTCAGAGGCAGTGCTTAAATCATTAGCTGTGATAAATATTTGGAACAGCTGTTCAAACATTTTCCAGTTATAACTTAAATTACGGGTTGTTTCCAGCTGCCATGGAGTTCCAACAAGTTCCATCGAATCAGTTAGTCATCGAAGATCCATTTGCTGCGAAGTCTTCCACAGTCGAATATCCAGTTTAAGTTTTTCTTCTCTTGCTGGTGTCTAGCTAGCTTTCTGAAATCACACCTGGTACCATATGTTATTCTCTGAGTCTGAATAAAGATTGTAGACTTCCAGTTAACACAAATACTTTATTCAGTGAGTTTGTTCTGTTTCCAGAGCTTAACTAGATATAATACAGTCAAGATGTATGACCAGTGAAGCTAAGGTAAATTGCCTATGCTGAGCTGTCTCTGTGTGCTGCTGCTCAGTAGCCCTGTGTTTCTGAAAGAGGCGGATCCTCCCTTGGGCTGGACCCTTTATACCCGTCTCAGATGCTGCCCTCTAGTGATGCTGTGGCTGTTACATCTGTCTGTAGTCCCTGGTGTATGTAAGATATACAGATCACTACAATTCCTATTTTGCAGAAGGGGGAGATAGAATGGTACAGCACCGAAGGCCACTTGGCCCATCAGGTCTGTGCCTGAGTAGGGGTGTCTCCCTCAGTTAAAACCACCAAATAAAAATTAGCTAATCATTCATCTCGCTCAAGAACAGAGGGTGGGATTCTCTCAGCCTACGGTTGGAGAATCGCCGGGCCAGGCGCGATGCCGCCCCGACGCCAGTCCGCCGATTCTCCGGTCGCTGGAGAATCGCGTCATTGGTGCTGGCGTGGTCGGCACGGCGCGGTCGGGGGCGGCTCTACGTGGCCCCCCCCCCCCGCCCCCCCCACCCGGCAATTCTCCGCCCGGGATGGGACGAGTGGCCGCCCAAAAATACCCAAGTCCCGCCGGCGCCATTCACATCTGGTCTTACCCGGCGGGACCTCGGCGTCCATCCTGTCGGGGACGGCCTGGCGGAGGGGGAGTATCCGACCCCGGGGGGGCCTCCACTGTAGCCTGGCCTGCGATCGGGGCCTACCAATCGGTGGGCCGGCCTCTCCTGGTGGGGGGGGCCTCTTTTGCTCCGCGCCAGCCCCAGTTGCCCTACGCCATGTTGCGTCGGGGCCGGCGCGGAGAAAGAGGCTACCACGCATGCGCGCATTCGCGCCGGTCGCAGAGTGCATGCACAGACCCGCCACGCTCATTTGACGCCGGTATCAACAGCGGGAGCGGTGTGGGTCGCTCCAGTGCCGTGCTGGCCTCCTGTCGGGCAAAGGATCGCTACGCATAGCGGTCCGATGACGCCATCGTTAAACTCTCCAGTTTTTATGACGGCATCAACACTCTGCCTTCAGATGGGAGAATCCCGCCCAGGAGGTGCGGGGAAAAGACCAGCATGTCTTCCAACATACATCAGGAGCGACACGGAATTAACCTTTTGAGTCTAACGACTTTTCATCACAACTGAAAGGGGGGAGAACATGGTAAAAAAGGCAAACGGAAATCCCGTTGGAGAGAAGAGCAGTACTTCTGTTAGGAAGATGTTGTGGGAAGAAAAATAGCAGTGAAACCTTAAAATAAGCGAAATACTGCAGATGCTGGAATCTGAAACAAGAACAGAGGATACTGGAGAGATTCAGCAGGCCTTTATGGATGTTTGTGCCACCTCTCTGTGAACAAAATGGCCACTACATTCACTTCACAATAGTTCTTTCACAGTGTATGCTGTTACAAGTCTCTGGTGACATATATATTTTATATATATGTCTTTTTAGAATTTCAGAAAATAAAGTTGAAATCAGTGGTCCGAATAGTGTTAATATAACTGGACGGTGTGCTAGGACGTTTCAGAGGCCAGTTAAAAGTCAACCATATTGCTCTGGATCTGTGGTCATGCCAGACCAAGTAAGGGCTACAGATTTCCTTCCCTAAAGGATATTAGCGAAGCTGATGGGGTTTTACAACAATCAATTTACAGTCATCATTAGACTTTTAATTCCAAACTTTTTATTGAATTCAAATTACACCATCTGTCATGGGAGGGTTCGAACCTGGGTCCCCACATCGGTACCCTGACTCTCTGGTTTACTAGCCGAGTGCCAATACCACCATGCTGCCACTTCCTGCGTGATAAGTCTCCTCTCTACTGCTAGGCCTTTGGACATTTGAAAGCCTGGGGAATTGTGGTATCAACAGCAAGCTGGATTAGGAGGAATACATATATTTCAAAGGGTTATGGGGCTGAAGCAGATTACAGTGAAAAAGAAGGCTGAGAGTAAGATCTAAGAGTTTCAAGTATAAAACCGTTCTAATTAAAAACTCTTGAGTTCCAAATTTTTAATTTCTAACTGATGCACTAAGCATCAAGAACCACAAAGACATGTGAGACTTTAACCAAGGCTTTAATACACTACATAGGAAGCTTACCCGACACAGACGACCCCAGACAAAATGGGTCAGGTCTCAGAAGCTGGGTCTTCTACTTAACTCCCGGGGGAGTGGCCAAGGCGGAGCTCTCCGTGGCCAGGTCAGGTTACATACAGGTGACCGAACCTCTACAGAGCTACAGTACAATACACAGTACCATACACAGGATTACAGGGCCACGTTACACACAACTATTATATAACTATGTACAATGCTAGGGAAGTACAGTGGTGTATCACCACACTAACACTAGAATCTTCAGTTGTCCTCGACCTAACAGGGTATGAACAGCTAGTTTGATGAATCAAGCAGTATTTATTGAGCAAGATTTTACACATACTTAACACAAAGTAGTAAAGACAACCTAAAAGTTCCTCATTCCCCAAGTTTCTGAGAATCCTTGAACATTGCCAACACAGATATCTATTCTCCTTTCTGACTCAAAAGTGATGTTCAACTGTGTCCAGAATAGTCATTCTGCAGAAGCCATTGTAACACTTGGCAACAAAGATTATGTTTTCCAACGTTTACCCCTCATTCTCATTATCCCTCCTCCATTATTTGGAAATAGCCCAAATTTACCTCTTCCATTGGCTTAGAATCTGGTGTCACCTCATCTCTGTAATGGGAGTCATATAGACTAAAGACAAATGTTTGTCCCTTGTTTCCTTGGGCCCCTCGGAGTTTACACTCCATTGCAACTAAAAAATACATTTCCTCTAGATACAAAAGTTATAAACAGAGTCGCATTCTCTTCTCAGCATATTTTAACCCATTCCACAAATACTAAAACCATTAAGAATAAATGCGAAAAATATTTCTACAATTTCATAATATGAAGGTTTCCTTCTGGTACAGACCAATTAAAGTAGTGCACGGTTTGTTTAAACTTGATGGACAGAAATTTCCCATATGTTTTCAGTGTCAGGTTCTGATTGAAAACTGGCGTGTAGCTCTCCAGCTGAGTTTATTATCCAGATTTTGAGGCACTCTAAATAAAAAAAATGAGTGGGTGGTGTTAACCGCGTTACTCTGGGGGGGGGCCTGATAGAGCCGGCAAGGCCGGTTCCACAGAGATCGGGGTGCCATCTTTAAAGTGTGCTCCAATTAGCACAGAAAGTCATCTCAGATCCCCGCCCCCCCCCCACCAGCAACACCCACATCCCCACCCCCAAGGACATTGAGGATTCCCTTACAAGCATAGGGGGCTCTATCCACCACACCACTACAGCGCAAGCAACGCAACCCTCCCACCACAATGTGGACCCCCCCCCCACCACAACGCCAACATCGGCGATTTCCCCTCTCCACACCCTGCCCCTCCACCCTTCGCAGGCATCGGGGTTCTCCCCTCCCCACTAAAACTGCAGTCTCACCAAACTCTTCCCTCTCCTCCCACAGCCGCAGTCTCGGGGGCACCTAACCCCCTGACCAGCATCAGCCCTCCCCAACACACATAAGGAGAACCTCTTCCATGGGGCTGCCAAGAGTGCCCACCCCTGTCACTGCCAGGTTGGCCCTGCTAATCTATGCCTGCCTCGCAGTGCCAATCTGTGCATGGGAAAGTGCCAAGGCACTGCCCTAGCATAGCCCTCCGCCCCAGAGGACTGTACTTATCTTGGTGTCCCCAGGGGGATACCCTTGACTGTTTCCCATCTTCACCAACCGTTTTGAACCTTGCTGAAGTGTATTCAATATTCTGTGAGGGAGGATAATGTGGAGGGGAGGACCTTTAAACAGATGCCAATGCATTGAAATGTATTTAAATTAGGTCCTCGCCCTTTCTGGGCAGTAACTTTATTACATCACCGGCGAAGGGTGGGGATTCTTGTGCGATTTTGCATCCGCATTGAAGTTCTCGCTGACGGTGATTGTGGGCACAAAAACACCCCCATTGTGGCATTCTCAGAACAAACTACTTTTAGCAATTTCTTCAAACAGAGCTGCTGAATACAGACTCTGAGGCAACTTAAGTCATAAAACAGTTAAGTGTCTGTTTCTGGCCAACAACAGCTGCAAAGTGTCCAGCTGCCTCGACTATCCATTGTATCACTGACAAAAATTCAAACTAAACCATTTAAAAAGTGGTTCAGGAATAAAATCCACAGCTGTTACAGACCAGCAACAAACCCGGAAAAAAAAATCTGAATCTTGCAGGAGACCATTGTGGTAGTATGTATTAGGGGTCATGTGGGACTGTGAAGCCGTGATGCTATTGGCTGACAGATCCCGGGTCCTGGTTGGCTGTTGACTCCTGGCTCCACCCTGAAGGCGGAGTATAAGAACCCGGGCTTCTCCCCGCCGCTCCATTCTGTTGCTGAACTGCTGGGGACAAGTCTCGCTCAATAATGCCTCATCGACTTCATCTCTACTCGTCTCTCTCGTAAGTCATTGTGCGCTACAATTTATTGAGCGAGCTTAAAGGACTATGGAGCTCCGGATCGTCCCGGAATGCCTGCGGATCAGCCCCCACGCAGCGAACTCGGCAGCAGTTTTTAAACACTGGCAAGCTTGTTTTGAAGGCTACCTCCGAACGGCCCCCAGCCGGATCACAGAAGACCAGAAAATGCAGGTCCTGCATTCAAGGGTAAGCCCGGAAATTTACCCTCTCATAGCAGACGCAGAGGATCTCCCGACGGCGCTCGCAGCACTGAAGAGCATTTACGTTCGCCCCGTGAGCCAGGTCTACGCACGCTACCAACTCGCAACGAGACGGCAAAGTCCCGGAGAATCGTTAGAGGAATTCTACGCCGCGCTGCTAATTTTGGGACGGGGCTGCAGCTGCCCACCGGTGAACGCGATTGAACACACGGACATGCTAATTCGCGATGCGTTTTTGGCAGGTATGAACTCTCCCCAAATCCGCCAAAGACTTTTAGAAAAAGAGTCGCTAGGACTCTCAGAGGCACGGGCCATTGCAGCTTCCCTAGATGTGGCCTCGCAAAACGCCCGCGCCTACGGCCCCGACCGCGCGGCAGCCCCTTGGGCTCCATGGACCCCCGTCGCGACAACCCCCCCCCCCCCCCCACAGGCTTGCGCGGTTAAAGCGCCAGATCATCCCGGGGGGACCCGCTGCTATTTCTGCGGGCAAGCGAAACACCCCCGGCAGCGCTGCCCGGCCCGCGCAGCTATTTGCAAAAGCTGCGGCAAGAAGGGCCATTACGCGGCTGTGTGCCGGTCCCGGGGGGTCGCCACAATCCCCGGAGAAGAACGAGCCCAGCGCATCCCAAACGCTCCCCAACCCCCCCAGCGCCCCATGTGCGACCCGCGGGCGCCGCCATTTTGGGTCCCGGCCACCACGAGGGGTGGATGGGCGCCGCCATCTTGTGACTCCCCAGCCACGTGCGATTCATGGGGCGGCCATTTTGTCCACCCCCGACCACGTGCGACCCATGGGGGCGGCCATTTTGTCCACCCCCGGCCGCGTGCGATTCATGGACGCCGCCATCTTGGATGACAACAAAGGACCCCAGCATCGACGGCTCCACGGGGTCCGAAGAAGACGCCGAGACACTACGACCACGACTGGCTTCGGTGACGCTAGATCAATCACGGCCCCGGACGCTCCAGACGACGACAACAACGGTGCTGATCAACGGACACGAGACATCATGCCTGATCGACTCCGGGAGCACCGAAAGTTTCATTCACCCCGACACTGTAAGACGCTGTTTTCTGACCATCCATCCAAGTACGCAAAAGATTTCCCTAGCTGCAGGATCCCACTCCGTAGAGATCAAAGGGTTCTGCATCGCGAACCTAACGGTGCAAGGAAGGGAGTTTAAAAACTACAGGCTCTACGTCTTTCCCCAACTCTGCGCGCCCACATTACTGGGATTAGATTTCCAGTGTAACCTGCAGAGCCTAACATTTCAATTCGGCGGCCCAATACCCCCAGTCACTATCTGCGGCCTCGCAACCCTCAAGGTTGAACCGCCGTCCTTGTTTGCAAACCTCACCCCGGATTGCAAACCCGTCGCCACTAGGAGCAGACGGTACAGCGCCCAGGACCGGATATTTATTCGGTCTGAAGTCCAGCGGCTGCTGAAGGAAGGCATAATCCAGGCCAGCAATAGTCCCTGGAGAGCCCAGGTGGTAGTAGTAAAGACCGGGGAGAAGCAAAGGATGGTCACAGACTATAGCCAGACCATCAACAGGTACACACAGCTAGATGCGTACCCTCTCCCCCGCATATCCGACATGGTAAATCGGATTGCCCAGTATAAGGTTTTCTCCACCGTGGACCTCAGGTCCGCCTACCACCAGCTCCCCATCCGCCCAGGTGACCGCAAGTACACAGCCTTCGAGGCAGACGGGCGTCTATACCACTTCCTAAGGGTCCCATTTGGTGTCACGAACGAGGTCTCGGTCTTCCAACGGGAGAGGGACCGAATGGTTGACCAGCACGGGTTGCAGGCCACGTTCCCGTATCTCGATAACGTAACCATCTGCGGCCACGATCAGCAGGACCACGACGCCAACCTCCAAAAATTCCTCCGGACCGCTAACGCCTTGAACCTCACATACAACGAGGAAACGTGCGTCTTTAGCACAAACCGGTTGGCCATCCTGGGATACGTAGTGCGCAATGGGATAATAGGCCCCGACCCCGAACGCATGCGCCCCCTCATGGAATTTCCCCTCCCCCACTGCTCCAAAGCCCTGAAACGTTGCCTGGGGTTCTTTTCATATTACGCCCAGTGGGTCCCCCAGTATGCAGACAAGTCCCACCCGCTAATACAGACCACTACCTTCCCCCTGTCGACAGAGGCTCGCCAGGCCTTCAGCCGCATCAAAGCGGATATCGCAAAGGCCACGATGCGCGCCATCGACGAGTCCCTCCCCTTCCAGGCCGAGAGCGACGCATCCGACGTAGCTCTGACGGCCACCCTTAACCAAGCGGGCAGACCCGTGGCCTTTTTCTCCCGAACCCTCCACGCCTCAGAAATCCGCCACTCCTCAGTGGAAAAGGAAGCCCAAGCCATAGTGGAAGCTGTGCGACATTGGAGGCATTACCTGGCCGGCAGGAGATTCACTCTCCTCACCGACCAACGGTCGGTAGCCTTCATGTTCGATAATGCACAGCGGGGCAAAATTAAAAATGACAAGATCTTAAGGTGGAGGATCGAGCTCTCCACCTTCAACTACGAGATCTTGTACCGTCCCGGAAAGCTGAACGAGCCGTCCGCTGCCCTATCCCGCGGCACATGTGCCAACGCACAAATGGACCGTCTCCAAACCCTCCACGAGGACCTCTGCCACCCGGGGGTCACTCGGTTCTACCATTTTATAAAGTCCCGCAACCTCCCCTACTCTGTGGAGGAGGTCCGTACAGTCACCAGGAACTGCCACATCTGCGCGGAGTGCAAACCGCACTTTTTCAGGCCGGATAGAGTGCACCTGATCAAGGCTTCCCGCCCCTTTGAACGCCTCAGTCTGGACTTCAAAGGGCCCCTCCCCTACACCGACCGCAACACATACTTCCTGAACGTGGTGGACGAGTACTCCCGTTTCCCCTTCGCCATCCCCTGCCCCGACATGACAGCGGCCACAGTCATTAAAGCCCTTGGCACCATATTCACACTGTTCGGTTGCCCTGCATATATCCATAGCGACAGGGGGTCCTCCTTCATGAGTGACGAGCTGCGCCAGTTCCTGCTCAGCAAGGGCATAGCCTCGAGCAGGACGACCAGCTACAACCCCCGGGGGAACGGGCAAGTAGAGAGGGAGAACGGCACGGTCTGGAAGACCGTCCTACTGGCCCTACGGTCCAGGGATCTCCCAGTTTCCCGGTGGCAGGAGGTCCTCCCGGACGCTCTCCACTCCATCCGGTCGCTGCTGTGTACCACCACTAACCAAACGCCTCATGAGCGCCTCCTTGTCTTCCCCAGGAAGTCCTCCTCCGGAACGTCGCTGCCGACCTGGCTGGTGGCCCCAGGACCCATCCTGCTCCGGAAACATGTGCGGGCGCACAAGTCGGACCTGTTGGTCGAGAGGGTTCACCTCCTCCACGCGAACCCGCAGTACGCCTACGTGGCGTACCCCGACGGCCGACAGGACACGGTCTCCCTGCGAGACCTGGCGCCCGCCGGCAACACACGCACCCCCCCGACACCGATCATCCCCTCCCTGCCACCGGCGCACCCCGCGACCACCCCCTTCCCGGGAGGATCGGTCCTCCTCCCGTGTCCGCCCAGGAGTGAAACAGGAACAAACACCGAAATGCTCCCGGAGACGACAACGCCGGAACAAGCACCTGCACCACCACCGGGGCTGAGGCGATCGACGAGGAAGACCAGACCGCCCGCTCGACTCGTGGCATCGGCGTGACACCAAGAATGTTGTTGGACTGTAACAAAAAAAAAATTTCTCTTACTAATATTGTAAATAGTTTCACAAACCTTGTACATAGCCCAGTGTAGGGCGAAAACTGTAATGACATGCCCGAAATTTTCCTCCCAGGACCAGCCTTGTAAACCCCTACCACCATGCGAACCACCACCCCGCCGGGTTCATTTTTAACAAGGGGTGAATGTGGTAGTATGTATTAGGGGTCATGTGGGACTGTGAAGCCGTGATGCTATTGGCTGACAGATCCCGGGTCCTGGTTGGCTGTTGAACTCAGGGCGGAGTATAAGAACCCGGGCTTCTCCCCGCCGCTCCATTCTGTTGCTGAACTGCTGGGGACAAGTCTCGCTCAATAAAGCCTCATCGACTTCATCACTACTCGTCTCTCTCGTAAGTCATTGTGCGCTACAACCTTGAAAAGATTTATTTCAAAAGTGAGGCATTTCTTAAACAGGGCCTAATGTATGTCAGTGAGCACCAAAGTGATGAGTGCTTAGGATTTGGTGCAAGTTAAGGATTGGATTGGATTTGTTTATTGTCACGTGTACTGAGGGATTGTTGTCGTTGCACCACTCCACTAGGTTCTCTATTTCCCTCCTGTATTCTGACTCATTGTTATTCGCGATCCGGCCCATTATGGTCGTATCTTCAGCAAACTTGTAGATGGAGTTGGAACCAAATTTTGCCACCCAGTCATGTGTGTACAGGGAGTAGAGTACGGTGCTAAGTACGCAGCCTTGCGGGACCCCGGTGTTGAGGACTATTGTGGAGGAGGTGTTGTTGTTTATTCTTACTGATTGTCGTCTGTGGGTCAGAAAGTCGAGGATCCAGTTGCAGAGTGAGGAGCCAAGTCCTAGGTTTTGGAAATTTGATATGAGCTTGGCTCATGCAGTCGCACCCAACTTGACAATGATAAGGAGGCATTGGAGGAGGGTGGTGTGGTCAACCATGAAAAAGCTGCAGCCAGATTGAGAAGAATGAGGAGGAAGAGTTTTACCTTTGTCATACAGGATGTCATTTGTGACTTTGGTTGAGAGTGTTTTTTGTACTGTCGTGAGAGATTAAACCTGATTGGAGAGATTCAAACATGGAGTTCTGTGAAAGATATGCACAGATTTAGGAGGTGACAACATACTCATGGAGAGGAGAAATGACGATGGAAGACAGATGGGATAGTAATTTGTAACAACAGAGGTATTAACGCTTGACTTTTGAGAAAAGGGGTGACCTCAGTGGTTTTTAAACAATGTGGAACAGTACCTGAGGAGGGAGACTATTAACAGTATCAATTAACGTGGGAGCCAGGAAGGGAAATTGTTTGGCCAACAACATAGTGGAGTTTGGGCAAGGGAGCAGGAGATGGGTCTCATGGACAAGATGGGCTCAGACAGTGAAAATAGGGGAGAAACCAGAGAAAGGTGCAAATTCAGGGCTAGGGCAGTGGGGAACCTTAGAGTAAATTTGGTTTGGTGGGCTAGGGGCAGGGTGTGAAGTGGCAAAGCTAATCGGATGGTGTCTGATGTGTTGGGTAGGCTGGGTCGAGCTGAACTGCACTTGATGAAGTGTAGCGAGAGACAGACCTCCAACACTTGATAAAATGCAACACAATTTCATTCAACATCCAAACTATTATACATGTTCAACTGTGGGTTGACACTATGCTGACTTGACTGTAGACCTGACACTAGTCTGACCAGACTAACCTAGCTACCACATGGTGTAGGTACTGGCTAGCTCACGAGCTTTGACTGTCTCAGAGGCTGGCTCCCGAGAGAGCGGGAAAACCGGTGCCCTCTGGCTTTATAGTGGTCGTGTCCTGTCTGGTGATTGGCTGCTCTGTTCTGTGTGCTTACTGGTCATCCTGTGTGTCAATCACTGCCTGCCTGCACTCCATTGTATACATAGATGTATATTATGACAGTGTCAGTCTAAGTGACAAAGCTGTTCAGGAGCATATGTAATTGCTGTTATCCATTAACCTGGCAATTTAAAATTATTCATCCCCTGCTCCCCAGCAACCACCATCCCAACATTCTAACCGAAATTGACATGAAAACTGCCCTTGGTGTTGACTCCATGTGGGAAATGCCAGAGAAAACTGCCTAGCAATATATTGAAAAGAGTTATATATTTTCCTGTCATCTTTATCCGTTACGAACTCCTATTTCTAACTTTGCAATTGAACCTTTTCATATTGCAATTACACTCTCCTGACAGTGGAGGCGTTGCAGTGCCATCACGAGTAGGACTCTGTAAGGGTTCCATGATAGGAACTTGTGGTTTGGTAAAATTCCCCTTGGCTCATACATCACAAGTCTCTGGAAAACCTGGTGGGCACTACGATTCACAGTCACTCCATTCTGCCTCTTTCTCCCATTGTTCCACTTGACTATTCCACTCCAGCTGCAGCAGCAGGTCCTGGAAGCAGCGACTCTTAGAGCCAAATTTCTGTCTCCATTCCAGCCTTTGAAGGCCTGGTGCAGACATTCTTAAATCTCAGTCCTTCTCGATTCTCCTCACAAGCACTGCAAGGCCATGCAGACTTTGCAATATCCAAGCTGTTTGTACATCTTTGATGGTGTTTTCTCGTCTGCCATCAATCAGGTGTTATGTCCATCAATCAAACTCCATCTCCTGATGACCACACCATGTAAGGTCACTCATCACCCTGGCTTGTAGTCCAAGGGTCATTGGGGTCAATATGGGAAGAACAGTTCCTTTTTTAAAACAATGGGAGGGGGGGGAACTATTCAATCAAAACAGCAACGGTGCAAATGAAATGCAAGAAAAATCTTTGCACAAAGTGTCCAAATTTCCAGTTAACAATATCACTAATTATATAACTGATCAATAATCAAAGCACAATCACATCTAGGTTTAAATGAATGGCCGCGATTTACCGGCCACATCCTGTCGGAATCGGGACGGGACGCAGCCGATCGATCCTGGGAGAGGCCTCTCCCGTGATTCCCGATGGTCATTATGCCTCGCGAGATGTAACAATGGGCAGGACCCAGACTCGCACAGTTAAAAGATCTTAAAAGCCGCCAGATCTAACCTACACCCGGCATCGTCGAGGAGACCCCAGCCGTGGACCAGGCAAAATGGTATTTGGAGGGTCTCCCAGGCAATCAGAGGTCCCCGGGTGGTCAGCTTCTGGCCATGTGCCATCTGGGTATCTTGGCATTGCCAGCCTGGCACCCTGGCAGTGCAACACAGATGCCAGTCTGGCACTACCAGGATGCCCAGGTGGCACTGCCAAACTGGCAAGGGCACTGCCAGGGGCCAGGCTGGCAGTGCCAAGATGCCAAGTTGGCATTTTGCCCACACCAGAGATTGGGTCTGCGGGTGCGCTGCCAGTATGTGATATGGTGTGGGGGAGCCCGAGGACCCTCCCAACAGGTCAGCTGAGGCTTTGGGGTGTGTGGGGTTGTGTAGGGGTGTCGAGAGATCGAGGTGCCAGTCCATTCACCGAAGCTCCAAATGCACGAAATGATGCTAAAGTATGGCCTCTGGGGGCATTCCCCAGCAGGGTCGGAGACGAAACAGAGCATTGTTCAGTAGCGGGGTCATTCCCAGTGCTGCAAGCTAATCCTGCCAGAAAGGACCTTTTTTGAGTTAAATCGCATCCACAAAGATTGAATATAAAATAACTTTGAATATTTAATATAGTCTTAAAAGCAAAAGCAAAGCAAAAAAATAATGCAAAAATCCAAAATTGTAAAAACTAGTGGCTACGGGCCTCAGGCCTACAACGTTGACCCAGATCATCTGTTGTCCAGATCATTGGAGAGCAGGCGTATGACTGAAGATATGTGTTAAACCCCGTGGAAATCCTGACATACTGACCTCCATTGCCTCAGAAATATGAGCTCCTGATGGCAATTCCCTTGTTCCATGGCACCCTCTGCAAACGTCTTCGACTCTGAGTTACAGGCAGAGATTTCAGCCAGTTCTATGGTACGTAGCTGAATTATTAAATAATTGACTCAAAACATGCACTAAATACAGATTAAATCCTCATCTAACTCCAGGGTAACGTGGGAACTGCACCCCATCCCTAACTCCCATTTACCCCTACCCGCTCCCAACCTAACCATTTACCCCTTCCCAACCACCAACTACATCCCACGACAACTGTTCCCCGATCTGACCGGACTACTCATCCGGACCTCATCCACCTACCACCTTACCCATCTGCCACCTCACTCTTTGCCAGCTCATCGACCTGCCACCTCACCCGCCCTAGCCACCTACTAGCTCACACACCCACTACCTCACCTACCTGCCATCTCACCCACCTGTCATCTCACCCACCTGTCACCTCACCCACCTGTCACCTCATCCACCTGCCAGTTCATCGATCTGCCACCTCACCTACCCTAGCCACCTACTTGCTCACACACCCACCATCTCACCTACCTACCACCTTACCCACCTGCCACCTTACCCACCTGTCACCTCATCCACCTGCCAGCTCATCCACCTGCCACCATGCACCAGCCAGCTCACCACCTGCCACCTCACTCACCTGCCACGTCACCCATCTGCCACCCCATCCACCTACAAGCTCACCCACCTATCAGCCTACACACCTGCCAGCTCATCCAATTGTCACCTCACGCACCTGCCACATCACCCACCTGCCACCATACACACCTGCCACCCCATCCACCTCCCAGCCTATCCACCTGCCACATTACCCACCCATGCACCTACTAGTTCACCCACCCACCACCTCACCTACCTGCCACTTCACCCACCTGCCACCCCACCCACCTGCCACTTCACCCACCCTACCCACTTACCTCACCCACCTACCCACCCTATCAATTCACTCATTCATCCATTCACTAACATTCAAACTGCACCTTTAAACTTACCAGACGGTAGCTAATGCCATAAAAAGAGGTGTGCCCTAGCCAACCTCCCTTTATTGTGATCTGGTGGAAACGCTGGGCTCGAAATACCCAGCAGGAGATGCAGAGCAGCGTCATGGCCGGGAAAGTTTGTGCAGAGCGGTAATCTGAGGATCCGGGCCATTGCAATTCTAACATGGCCAACGTATAAAACAGTTTCTATTAGAATGATGGACATCAGAATATATAATGAGAATATCAAAAATAAGGACAGAATCTGTGACTTTAAAATTGGAACTGAATTATGCCGATTCATGTTCTTCTAATTATTCCTCTGATGTGGCTACACACATAAAGCTACCATTAGATGAAGCGGCATGATCCCCATATCTATACTGACAATGCATTGAGAGGAACTCACACCAGTCTTTCTCTGTGCAAGGCCACAGAAGACCCAATAACTCTTAAACTGTGATCATTATAGATCATAGAAGATTCAATTATATGTAGGCATCTCCAGAGTTTTTTTTATACAATTATGGTATAAAGGCATGGGGGTAATCTCTATTTAACTTGCCAGGTGGAACCCCAGTTCTGCGGCCCACCCAAGTACTCACCATTACATTTAATCTCGTCAGGGTTAATAATAATAAAAACATTTATTATTGTCACAAGTAGGCTTACATTAACACTGCAATGAAGTTACTGTGAAAATCCCCCAGTCGCCACATTCCGGCACCTGTTCGGGTATACTGAGGGAGAATTCTGAATGTCCAATTTACCCAACAGCACGTCTTTCGGGACATGTGGGAGGAAACCGGAGCACCCGGAGGAAACCCACGCAGACACAGGGAGAACATGCAGACTCCGCACAGACAGTGACTCAAGCCGGGAATCGAACCTGGGACCCTGGTGCTGTGAAGCAACAGTGCTAACCACTCTGCTACTGTGCCGCCCTAGAGTGAAATTACCCCCCATGCATCCTGATTTCACTCGGCCTACAGAAATTATTGCCAAAATCAGCTCCATGTACTGCAAGGTAAATATTCAGCCTTAACAAATGGATGATAATCAAAGCTAGTGATGCCTTGACGATTTGACTTATTTCTGCTGGTTTCAGTGTGACGGAGGGAAGATAACCGGCAAGATCTGGTAACACAGGGAATGAGTACTAATCTTCAAATCAATTGAACAGCAAGAATTCACACCTTTTATTTGAGTTCAAAACAGCTGTTAACACATTTAAACTGTAGCAAGCCTCATTAGTCAGAATTACATATGGAAAGCATGATGCCATCTGCCACTTGATTAATCAGAACTCATGTAACAATTGAAATAAATGCATTACTTTTGCATTTTGTCATTAAACAATACCTCTCCATTTAGCCGCAGAGTAATCTGCTGTTTCCGTTGAAACATAGAACATAGAACTGTACAGCACAGTACAGGCCCTTTGGCCCACGATGTTGTGCCGAACTAGTCTGAAACTAAGATCAAATCAGCCTACTCCCAATCATTCTAGTGCACTCAATATGCCTATCCAATAAAATGCGTTCCAGTAAAGAACCTACCTCTGACATCCCTCCTATACCTTCCACCATGAAACTTATAGTTATACCCTCTTGTAACAGCTACATGGGGCTGGATTCTCCGCCGGCGGGATGCTCCATTTTGCCGGCAGCCAGGGATTTCCTGACGACGTGGGACTGCCCCACAATGGGAAACCCCATTGACCGGCCGACAAAACGGAGCTTCCTGTGGGCGGGCTGAAACAGAAATCTGGCGCAGTGGGGCGGAGTATCCAACCCATGGTCTGTAGAACAATTACATTTTCTAAGGAACCTGTCTGAAAGTTTTTGTCGAGGTTCTGCAGTTTCCAAAATGAAATAGAATCACATCTACAATTATAGGGCCAGCAGTAAGAGCTAGGGAGAGGAGAGGTAGAACTCTTCGCACTACCAATTCCGGCTGTTCCGCCTGGGTTGAGTACCTTTGTGAGCTTGTGTGTGAGTGTCAGGCACAAACAAGACCAGACTCACTTTTCATGCTCTTAATGGTTCAGTAGCTCAGGCAAGTAAAGCCGCTTGGGTGAACCCTGGGATGGGAACTGTCAAACTCTACCTATGCAAAAGGCAAGAGAAGTAAAACTGTAAAAAGGGAGGCAGCGGAACTTCGGGCAGAGATTCAAAAGTTACTCATCAGAGTAAAGTGCACAATGGAGGAATCCTTCCACGTTCTGCCTAATGGCATGGATCCGACATGTGAGCACTTCAAGGCCGCCATGGGAAAGTTGATAACCACCATGGAGACCTTACTCCAGCACGTCCTGCCCGATTTGTGCTCGGCCCTGCACTCCATGGCCACAGACACTGGTGGGCACCATCAGGATGTAAGACACTTGGGGACAAGGCACAGTGACATCCCTCCAGGTGACCCATCTCCTTCAGGAGCCACACCAGGGAGGAAGTGCATCAGCCGGCACAACCCAGGACCTCCACTTGGGATATTCCAAGGATGTGCAGCTGCTCAGAGTCACCACTGCCTGCTTCGCACCAACTCGAGCAGCGCAAGCCACCGAGGGCGCTTCTGCCTCTGAGCACGAGACCCTTATGAGGTTGGGCATCAGGACGTAGCAGTGAGTAGGCTGCCTCCATCCCACCTGGGGTTGGCAGCAAGATAGGGTTAGGAAAGTTAATAAATGTTGATGTCACCTCAATGTCATGGGTGCTCTATGACTGAATAAATGGCATCTTTTGAAAACCATTCCCTCGGTAATGTGATTAAATCATTTTGCTTTAGATCTTTGCAATCCTCTCATTCCAAGGTTCAACTTTTCTTACACTCAGAATGTCCTCTTTTTAGATTAAAATTCATGTGATGTCAATCTCAGTGCAACTTGGCCCCGGACCCTTGTGTGTTGTCAGGGAGATGTGTGTAATTCTTTATTCAGAGTGCGTGATGGGTGAGTTCTCAATCCTTAGTCATCAAGGGATAGCAATGGCTGAGGAGGGCTCATCAGACACGTGACTCTCTGTGCAACTGGGTTACCTAACTGATGGTGTCCCAAACCAAGACATGCACTTTAGGCGGAGAGCCCTACGCTGGTCTGCATTTCCTTTGCGGCAGTGTTTGCATCTTTAAATAGCGTGGAATCATCCAAACTCGACTCACATCGCTGTCCTTGCTTGCTGCACTTTAAGTTGATAGTGAGCACATTAGCGGGATGCCAATGACCACAACTAAAATCTGCTCCCAGTCGCCCGTGAGCACTTAAGGCCCAAGTGTGAATGCAAGACCTGCCCTATTAGCAATGGTTCAGACATTCCTTTGAAAGTCACAAAATAGTTTGGAGGGTTAGAGGGGATGTCCCCCGATGATCAGACTTAAAGATTTACTCCTCTTGAAACCTTTCAACTATTAGTGTATCACAGGCATGCCGCACACACCTCCCCTCCTCCATGACAACAACGCGTTCATGTTCTCTCTCAGCAGCCCCCAGGGCTTCCTGCACCACCTCATCTTCATCTACCGAGGGGGTTCCTCCACCTTCAGTTCACCCTCTGGCAGGGCCTCACCTCTCTGCTTTGCCACATTGTGAAGAGCACAGCAAATGCAGTGATGTGGATAACCCTCTCTGGTGCATATTGCAGGGAACCACCTATGCAGTCCAGGCATCTGAATCACATCTTCAGCAGTCCACTGGTCTACTCTATGTGGGAGCGTGTGATGGCCTGAGCAGCTTTGTACCTTTCCTCAGCTGGATCTGAGGTCAATGCACTGGAGTCAAGAGCCAGTCTTTAGGTGGGTAGACCTTATCCCCCAACCATCCCTGCAGATGTTCTGGCCTCGGAATCCCAGGCACGTGGGAGCGACTGAGGATCATAGAATCCACAGAATTCCTACAGTGCAGAAGGAGGCCAGTCGACTCATCGAGTTGCACTGATTCTTCAAAAGAGCACCCTAGCCATGTCCATTCCCCATCCACTCCATCCACCCCACCCTATCTCCGTAACCCCATAACCTAACCTGCACATCCCTGAACACCAAGGGGGAATTTAGCATAGCCAATCCACCTAACCCGCACATCTTTGGATTGTGGAAGAAACCAGAGCACCCGGGGAAACCCAGGCAGGCACGGGGAGGAAGGAATTGAACTTGGGTCATGTGGAGGTCATGGCAATTTTCAGGGAACCGTGTAAGATGTGCTTTTGTTGGTCGCACACCAACTGCATGTTGATGGAATGAAAGCCCTTGTAGTTGATGAACCTCAAGGGCTGCTGCCAAGGGTTTGTATAGCCACATGGGTGTAGTCTATTGCTCCCTGCACCCTAGGGAACCCAGAGATTGCTGTTAAGTCCATGAATCTCCGAGCTTCGCTATTCCCGCCCAGAGCAATGTTCACATAATGATGGGCTTTCCTGTAAAAGGCATTGGTCACCTCCTGATGCAGCAATGTGTTGCTCACTGTGAAATGCCACACAGATCTGTAGTTGCCCCTTGGAAAGACAAAGAGGCAAATAAATTGAGTTTTGCTGCCACCTTCAGGGCCACTAGCAGGGCCAGCCCCTGAACCCATGGTGCCGGGTTGTCTCAGAGCATGTGGTATATGTTGTGGACCGGATCTCTGGACATTTTCAACCTTGCCCAGCACCGCCTCTCACTCATTTGTAGAAAGTAGACATGTGGATGATAGATGATAGATTGGTGTTGGCTGTCGACTCCACAGCTTGGCTCTCTATTCCTCAGCCTCCTGTTGATACCCATGCTTCCCCTGACTTTGTCCCACATGAGTGCCTCCTGCTGCACACGCAGACACCTTTATCTCCTTCACCTCCTGCTTCAAATGAGGATTTGTCGAAAAATTCCTGGACCACTTGGATCCATTCTCACTTTTTGTTTCTCTCTGAAGAGAGATACTGAACACCAAATGGGTAATGTGTGCTGAGTGCAAAGGTGTGACCCGGCGAGCTATGGGAGCAGTTGGGCAGCTAAATCTTGGCAACTTAGATTGGTGTTCCTCATGCTGACCTACACCTGGGACTCGAGCACACACACATAGAGATGAGCAGCATTCCATTCCACAGGTGTTACGTCTGGAGCCCTGTGGGGGCTGGGATGGGTGAGAACTTGTGAATTACATAATTGAACCAATGTGTCTCTGAACTCCACTCATTGACTTGGCATGGCTGTGAACATTCCATTGTTTCCAGATGAACGAATGGCATTAATTCTTAACCTGTGATTCCCCTTCACTCATGGGAAGGCAGAATTGATGCAGCTATGCCCCCCCACTGTAGCCTTCACTCCCCAAAACTGTGTTCCTGTCTTCCACTATATCGATTTTCAAAGTTTGCCGCGAGCCTATTGAGTTGTGCGGATCACTTTACAAGCGCGAACTGGCTTGCTATTGCTTCACGGGCAACGGGCTCTGGGTCCAAAGAATCGCTACAGTGCAGAGGAGGCTATTCGGCCCATCGAGTCTGCACCAACACACCGAAAAAACAACCTACCCAGGCCAACTACCCCTCCCTATCCCTGTAACCCCGTAACCGCACCTAATCAGCATACTTTTGGACTGTGGGAGGAGACCTGACCACCTGCAGGAAACCCATGCAGACACGAGGAGAATGTACAAACTCCACACAGTCACCCAAGGCTGGTATCAAACCTGGGTCCCTGGTGCTGTGAGGCAGCAGTGCACACCACTGTGCCACCGTGCCTCCCTGATTGAAGTGCTTAGATTGCCCCCCCAAAGTGGACGAATTAGGTGCTTCATGCCTCAGGTGTGGCATGTGACCCGTGTGGAAAAAACATCTTCAAAGTGCCTAAAGATTGTGATCCGGATCGCGCCACCAGGGCCAACGGAAATCACAATGATTTTCTTTTGTCAAAAATGGCATTTTGTAATTTGGGGGGAAAATCCCAGCCCAGGTAAGGATGACAGATTTACTTCTCTAACGGACATTAGTGAACCAGATGGATTTTAACAACAATTGACAATGGTTTTATGGTCATCATTCAGCTCTTAACTACAAATTATTATTGAATTCAAATTTCACCATCGGATTCAAACCCAGGCCTCAAAAGCATTGCCCTGTGGCGCAAGTTTACTAGTCCAGTGATAATACCACTACGGCATTGCCACCCCTCAGACCGTAAGAACTTAACAACTAGGAACAGGAGTAGGCAATTCAGTCGCTCGATCCCGCTCCGTCATTCAGTACGATCATGGCCGGCCATCTTGGCCACTCCTCCACTTTTCTGCTCATTCTCCATAACCCTTCAGCCCATTACTAATTTAAAATCTGTCCATCTCCTTTTTAAATATCCTCAATGTCCCGCTGTTGAATCCCAAATTTCTTTATCCGTCAGTCTGGCCTCAATAAAAGTCGAGATGGATTTGCAAGTATAACAATAGTTATTTTATTCAGCTTGCAAGCTACCTAGTCCACAGTGATACAGATAACATGTTGCTCTCTGCAGCCCCGGGACTAAGTGAATGTCCCAGACAAAGAGATCAGTACTGATACATTCAAATGGCATCAAGTTTCACATACTCGACACCCATAGGTCATCCTATGTCCCTCCTGACTTGTTTGATCTATTCTGATTGGCTCACTTCCAATCCCTTTCTCCGGCCCCTATCAATTCAGCATCACTCTCATAGACACGCCTCTTCCTGCTTTTTTCCATGCGGTCTAAAATCCTTTGTCTCTACTTGCCAGAATCAAAGTGGCTTATTTCTACATTACATTCACTAATATCTCTAAAGTAACTATTTTATATCACATTCGTCATTCCCTCCTTTTATCATTCCATGATAACCGAACTATCCAATCCATAGCTACGGTTCCTCATCTAAAAAGATCTGTCACTGCATTTCCAATTCCTGGCGTAGCCCCCCTTCATCTGCTGCACCCTCATGAATTTTGACAGCTAAGATTTTAGGCGCGTTGATCTGTTCCAGTGCACCCCGCATTCTACCCATCACACATTTAAGGATGGCTGGGCCCACAAAGATGCAGCCGATAGCCACCACTAAATACATGACCATATTTATCAACCAGTCCTTCCAACCTCCAAATCCCCAGTTACCCCAAGAGCCAGGATCCTGCATCCCGTCTAAGTGATCCCGTATGCAATCCATAAATTTAGTGATGTTAGCGGTCAAGTCCTAAACTCCCATGATACACTTGCCCTGCACTATAGCACATACCCCACCCTCACGGGCCAGAAGATAGTCAAGAGCATACCGGTTCTGCATTGCAAACAACCGTAGCTGAGACAACTCCTTGGTTATTGCCCCGAGGGCTCCCAAGGTTTACTACCCGGGTTTTCCTCAGTTTGGCCTTTAACTAACTTAAGTGTATCTCCCGGTAACCTACGTTCTAGCTGTACTTCCCTTCTCATACGCCCTATCCTCTCTAGTTCCTTTCTCTTTCTCATAGCCTCTTCCTACGCTCTTCTGACAGCCTGATTTTACCTTTATTGTACCACTCTTAACACATCCAAAATCAAATTTACATGTATTCCAAAAACAAGGCTATGTCCATATAATGTTCCCTTCCCATCGCCGGGACCAGTGCAACTGCTTCATGACTCCTGCATTCTCCTTAACTTTGATGACCTTCCATGAGTCGATACCATGTCCTCGTATATGGGGGCAGCGAAGAACATCACCTTTGCAGAGGTGATGTAACCTTGTAGATTGGTTGGGGCTACACAGATACATAATATTCCCCTTTTCCATGTCCATCGCCAATAACACGCCAAGCGAAGTGAGGCCAAATATCACACAGACGGTGCGTAGCCACCCCATCATGCTCCACACCTGTAAAATAGCACTGGAGAAGGGAGGCAGGTTAGTATCCAACCTTTTACAGTAGTGGAGGTGGACTCAATTTACAGTGATGTAGGTGGACCCAAGCACTTTGCCCCTCCACTTTAACTGCTGTGGGGGTGGTAAGGAGAACTTGGAAGGGCCCGTCCCATCGCGGCTCCGACCCCTTCCTAGTGCAATTTTTGACCATGACATAACTACCGGGCTGGACTGAAAGTGAGCTAGGTACTAGGGGCGATGGCTGGTGAGCCGCGCGGACCTGGCCATGGAGCTCCTTGAGCACTTGCGTGAGGGCTAGAACATAGGTGGTCATCTCTTCAGTCATCTGATGAAACTGAACCAGTCTGGGAACCTGCAGGCTCCAGGGAGTTCTAAGAGGCCTGCCATAAAGAATCTTGGCGGGAGAGAGCCGGGCCGGTCCCGCAGGTGTAACCCGCAGCTGGAAGAGGGCAACGGGGAGCAACTTAAGCCATGTCAGTCCCGTGTCTGCTCTTAATTTAGCCAATTTAGTTTTGAGGGTCTGATTGTGTCTCTCAACCAACCCGGCCGCCTGCGGTCTGGAAGCACAGTGTAACTGCTGGCGTATGCCCAACTGGGAGCAAAACTCCTTGTTAATTTGTCCAATAAAATGAGGCCCATCATCAGAACTTAACTGAGCTGGTATACCGTACCGGGGAATGATTTCCCTCATCAAGACTTTAACCACAGTAGCAGCTTTATTATCGATAGTCGGATACGCCTCGACCCATCTGCTGAACACATCCACAATGACCAAAACATATTTATAACATTGACACCTTTCCAACTCAATGTAATCCATTTGGAGCGTCTCAAAGGGACCACTGGGCAACGGGGTTTGCCCCATCCCACAAGGGATACCTTTTCCGGTGTTATATTGCTGACAAATCAAACACCGATTACTGATACTTTGGGCCAACCCCTGCATTTTAGGGTGCCACCAAGTGTCCAGTAACAAATCACTAGTCCCTCGAGCCCCACAATGAGTTGCAAAGTGTACACATTCAATGACCCATAAAGCCAGCACATCAGACATACAAGTCTGATGTGCAGGCGTGGTCCATAAAGAGGAAACAGAATCATATGTACAACCTAACCGTTTCCACATTTGTTTATCACTCTCAGGAGCGTCCTACTGTAACCTTATGACATCTTGGATGGTTGGCATTGACTTGTCAGAAGCAGACATATTTATAGTAGATCGTTTAGTCTCACTTGCTGAATTTGCGCGGCTGTTCGCGCTGCACAATCTGCTCGTTCATTACCAACGTCAACTGGGGTTGTACCATTCGTGTGGGCAGCGCATTTAATAACGGAAATCTGCGCGGGCATAAGGAGGGCCTGCAGTAGGTCATTAACTAAACCCCGGTGGGATATTTGACCACACATAATCATGTCAGGTTGTTCTGACGAAATGTCACTCAAATCGCCCCTTATTGTGGTAGTTTCCTGAATCAAGGCTAAACAGTCGTGGCCAGGTGCGTCTTCATGGACAGGGGGACCACTAAGAAAACAGGCTGGATTGATAGTGGTACAGTGGTTAAATGTCAGACGTGGATTGTTCAAAAGGTATATCTCATACCTATTCTGACGAGCTGCGGTATGATGCTGAGTCTGCAGTTGCCCCAATAGTGCGATTACCGAGTGGGAGCTATACACCGTAATATCCTGTTGGAGGGTGAGAGCATGTAACGGCTATGCGATGGCATTGATTGAACGTAAATCCTGTACTAATCGGTACTGGTCTGGTTTGGCTGGTTTAGGCACAGCAAGTATGGGGGTGTTACATTCTGATTGGCAAGGGACCAAAATACCCTGTTTCAACAGCTCTTGAATTAATTTATCTATTGATGGAGCAGCTTGAGATTTCAGGGGGTATTGTCGAATGGAAGGTAGCTTTACATGATCCTTAATCATCACCTTAATAGGTGTAACATTTGTCTTTCCCACTTGTGATGGGTATTCCGCCCAGACCTGTGGATTGACATATTCCAACACATCATGTCCCCTGTGATGCTGCAGTCGAGTGTTAATTGTTTCAGGAACCTCAAAATTTTTTTATGGTAATGCCGTCCGGCATGACTTGAAGTGCGTACTCTGTTGGATCCGAATGATCCACTGCCCTCCTGACCATTCGCCCCATATCCCTGGCATGGTACTGGTCATGGACCTGACGTGTAATATGAGGGCTTACCGAAGCTGACTGTGGCCATAAATGTGGTGATATTGTAACAAAATCGGCTGTACCTTCTTTTCCCGTGACTGTGGCTGTAACCTTGACTGGCCAATCGGTCTCAAGTAATGGCCGGTATTTGTCCTCCAACTCCCTGTTTCGTCCAGTTCTGTCATAGGCCAGGGTAACATGATGCAGTGACTGTTCAACGTCTAACGTCCACCACTGGGGGGGTGATAGAAATATAGCACTGTTGTCTCATCCTCCATGATGTAACCGTTACCCCCTCATCTCCGCATTCTAGCTGTAGCTGGAAGATACACAGTAAATCTCGGGCCAACAAGTTACAGTCCAATCCAGTAGTCACTACAAACTGATGCTCTGCAGACTTATTCTCATAAGTGACTGTCACAGGTTCAGAAATAGGATACTCACACACCTGTCCTTGGAACCCTGACAATTGCTGCGTGTGGTCGGATAATGGTAATTTAAGTGCTGATTGCACAGAAGACATGGCTGCCCCGGTGTTGATTACAAATGAGTGATGTTGATCTCCTATCTGCAGAGAGATAATAGGTTCCCTGTCCGATTGGAGAGTCCTTATGGCTAAATTAGCTAGTCAATCCTGTGTTGGGAAAGGGTTTTCCTGGGAGAAGTCAGTGTATCTCGTCTGTCCTCCCCTTGGTGGGTACCCTCTCCTTCTGCTGCCTGTCTTTTAAAGGGGCATTCCTGTTGCCAGTGATCTGCACGGCCGCAATTAAAACATGCATTGCTCCCTCTATATCTGCCCCGTCCTCTTCTTCCAGTAGACCAATGGCCCCTCAGAGGGGGCTGCGGTTGTAGAGCTGTTGATTCGTTCGGTGGGCCATAAAAAGGAGCTGAGGGTCCCTTTAGGTGGGTTTGATATCCTCCCCCTCGCTGATCCACCTACCCAAAGTCACAATATTGGGGCTCCTGCTGGTAAACTACCATTTCTGCCGCTTGTTGGGGTCGCAGATCATCCTTTTTCATTACATACTCAGTCTTAACCTTTGTAACTGAGCCTCCTTCCTGGCCTACACCCTCCTTCCAATAAAATCTGACTGCCCTTGCCATCTAGGAAGGGTCGTTCTCTGTCCAATTCATGTTATTACATTTCACAGCAGTAACCACAGAAGGTGGTAGGCAATGCATTAACATAGCACAATATTGAGGGGAATTCTGACCATTTTGATGTGGCAAGTCGCCTGACTGTCCACAGTAGATTTCATTAAAACGCTCCAGAAATTCCTCTGGCTCTTCAGTCTTCTTAGGTTTTAGGTCTAAGATAACAGAAAGATTTATGGGCCTTTGAAATGTGCTATTCAACGCATTCAGGATCTGTGTCCTTCTATCGTCGTCTAACGCATAGGCCTGCTGAAGTGCAGCATGACTAGCATAATTCAGGTGGTTAAGATAATTGCGGTACTCTGCTGGGGTTAAAATCTGCTGGACTAGGGCCCAGAGGTCCCTTGAATCAGCTTGATAAATTGAGATGGTAGTTCTCAAGGAATCCACGAAGGCAGCAGGAGATTTTTTTCTATCTGGGATTGTAGCCATAATAGCCATCATCTCACTGGGTGTCCATGGGAAGTTAACGTCTATCGTGGGGTTCGCTCCCGCAGTCACTGCGTCGGGGTTTCGCATCTTCCTAATCGGTAACTGTCTCCGAATGTCACCAGGGGGCACTCTAGCTATTTCCCCTGGTTGTTCCAGGACTTCTAACATCTCTCCCTGTCACTAGGGGGAGTTCTTTCTCTTCAAAAGAATCTGTTTCAGCTTCCTTTGTTCCCGAACCTTGTGGTTTCTGCTTAGTTTGGAGAGACTTAGGTGATATGCTTACTTTTCCAAATTATTGAATTTTTCTTTTTCTGTCAATTCAAGGCCAGCCATTGAACTACGTAGCTCATCTCTTGTTTGACCCGCGTCTTTCCTGTCTCTACTTGCGCTTTTTTTTTTTTAAACTTAAAAATGTTTGAAAATTCAAATTGAATTACTGCAACTTGCAAGCTTAGCTCTGATCTCAACTCAGAACCAAATTTACAATTTGCTTAACACAAACTTGTATAACATTTACAACTTAATTATTTCTTTATCTTAACAATTTTTCTTTTAACAAGTTTGTTTTTCTTTTACATTCACATAAGTGTTGGCAAAATCAACTATCATCTCCAGATTTACACTTTTTTTTTTTAAATGCTGTCCGTGACCTCCTTTAAGTTTCTATTAATCTCCTGATAAAATGTGATAAACATTATTTCAAGTAAGTAAAATTTAAGATTCTGGCAATTTCAATCAATTGCTTTCGAAAATAATAACTTTTATCAAAGAGGTGGAGAAACCCACTGGTTTCCTTTAATTAATTCAAAACGTAACTTTGCTGGTGTTCACTGACTCAAAGGAAAGGTATCCGATTACACTACAGGCTGCTGCTGTTATCTCAAAGCCTGAGTGAGAAGCACTGTCTGTCTTTTGATGTTGCCTGCTGCTGTTAACCCTTTGAGAGACTTCTGCTTCAACCAATATGCAGCATTCCCCACAATCTCAACTAGTCCTCGGAACTGCGTTTTTCGCCAATACAGTTCAAGGAGACAATTTTAGCTTAATCAACTATATATTTAAAACACTCACACATAGAGTTGAACCATCTTCAGATTTAAAAACAGTTATACTGGACTGAACCTTTAGTACTGAAGTCCCATCAGCCCCTGAACTCATATAATAGACTGAACCTTCATTACTGAAGTCCCATCAGCCCCTGAACCCATATAATAGACTGAACCTTCATTACTGAAGTCCCATCAGCCCCTGAACCCATATAATAGACTGAACCTTCATTACTGAAGTCCCATCAGCCTCTGAACCCTTATACTTGGAATTGAATCATCATTTGAGATGTCACATCAACCCAAAACCCTAACCCAAGCCGAATCAACAATATGAAATCCCATCAATTAAATTGCTAATCCCCAGACTGACCTGTGATTTCGTCGAGGCGGTCTTTCTGTGCCAACCGCGAGTGACCAGACTAATCAGACGATAAGAAGAGGGGAACAATCAATGCGTGGTCATTTTCCAGTTCTACATTGAGGGCCCTCATTCCCCATCCTCCTGTTCATAATCAGTCTAATTCTGATTTCGCAGTTGGACCAGGATCGCCCTGAGAAATCCCGGGTTTCGGCGCCAAATGTTGAATCCCAAATTTCTTTATCCGTCAGTCTGGCCTCAATAAAAGTCGAGATGGATTTGCAAGTATAACAATAGTTATTTTATTCAGCTTGCAAGCTACCTAGTCCACAGTGATACAGATAACATGTTGCTCTCTGCAGCCCCGGGACTAAGTGAATGTCCCAGACAAAGAGATCAGTACTGATACATTCAAATGGCATCAAGTTTCACATACTCGACACCCATAGGTCATCCTATGTCCCTCCTGACTTGTTTAATCTATTCTGATTGGCTCACTTCCAATCCCTTTCTCCGGCCCCTATCAATTCAGCATCACTCTCATAGACACGCCTCTTCCTGCTTTTTTCCATGCGGTCTAAAATCCTTTGTCTCTACTTGCCAGAATCAAAGTGGCTTATTTCTACATTACATTAACTAATATCTCTAAAGTAACTATTTTATATCACATTCGTCACCGCCATCCACCACACTCTGGGGTAGTGAATTCAAAAGATTTGCGGCCCTTTGAGAGAAGTAATTTCTCCTCATCTCGGTTTTAAATCTGCTACCCCTTTTCCTGAAACTATGACCTCTCGTTCCAGATTGCCCTACAAGAGGAAGCATCTGCTCTACGTCTACTTTGTCAATACATTTTATCATCTTATGTACCTCAATAGATCTCCTCTCATTCTTCTAAGCTCGAGAGAGTATAGGCCTAAACTACTCAATATCTGATCATAAGACAAACCCCTGAACTCTGGAACCAATCTAGTGAACCTTCTCTGAACCACCTCTAATGCCACTACATTCCTCCTCAAAGACGGGGACCAAAACTCCAGATGCAGTCTCGCTAATGTATTGCTCAGTTGCAGCAACACTTCCCAACTTTTATACTCTATTCCTTTAGCTATAAAGGCCAAAATTTCATTTGCCTTCCTTATTACCTGCTGTACCTGCATTCTAGTCCTGTGTAATTGGTACATCCATTGCCATTACTGGATCACCTATTTATCCCCAAGGAGATATAGAGAAAAACAAAGAGTGATCTACCCCTCAGTCAGCCACTGAGAAAGAAGTATATGGCAACTATCAATTCATTCTCTGATTTTCATTCAACTTCAAATGCAGTGTTCAATGGTTCAATTGATCTATGTTTAGTCTGTTGGCTGAGCTATGTTGGCTGTGCTTGATTGATTAAACCTGGGTGTAGCTTCTGCGTGCTAAAGTAACCAGAAGCTTTCAGAAAGCCGTATCTGTGAGCACGTGTTGAAAGAAATCCTGTGATTGCTGAGATATTTTAAAGCACTGCAAATAAATATAGATGTAGAACTAGTCTCATCTCGACATCGCACCAAGGTGCATCAGATGGACAGATAGAATCATAGAATGGAATCACTGCAGTGCAGAAGGAGGTCATTTGGCCCATCAAGTTTGCACCCACCCTCTGAAAGAGTACCCTAACTAGCCCCAATCCCCCGGCTTATCCCTGTAACCCCACCTAACCTTTGGGTACTAAGTGGCCAATCCACCTAATATATATACAACAAACCGATGAATACACAGCAACAAAAATGGCCTGGGTGTCTCGAGAGCAAGATGGATGGGATTGGGAACCCAGCAAAATGCAGGACTTAGCATGCCTTCTGGTCGTACCTGACTAAGTGTTACATGACACTGTACAGCCAAACAGCCTAGTGTCCTTTTCACATCTTAAAGGAAGAGAATGTTTTGCCTTTCATGACCACCAAAATTCTCAAAGTACTTCACGGCCAATGAAGTACATTTGAAACTTTATAGGAAATGCAGCTGTGAATTTAAACGCAGCAAACTCCTACTAACGGCCCTGAAATAACCACCAGGTAATCTTATTTGTGATGTTGATTGAGCAGATAAATGTTGTACGCTGAGGATGACACCCCCGCTCTTCTTTTAAATAGTGCCAGGGATCGACTTGAGAGGGCAGACACGTCTCAGGTTAAAACCTCACCCGACGGATGGTACCTCCAACAGTGCAGCACTGCGCCAAAGTGGCGGCCCCTGGATCTTTTACAATCAGGTCCTGGAGTGCAAGTTAAACTCAGAACTTTGCCAACTGAGCCGCGGCTGCCACACACGGAATATATGAATGAAGAAAATAATTAATGGCGAGCAACCTGCAACAGTGTTTTAGATACTTTACGAGGCACAGAGGAACCACTGTGTTGAAGCACTCAGACAGGGAGGTAACAACAGCTCACAGAGGGACTAGCAGATGAGTTGAAATGTTTTACATTCTTGGGCAGGCATTCAATCACTCTTTCATATAAGATTGATGTTGTGATGCAAATTTAATTCAGAAGGGAAAGAAAATGATTTGTACTGTGGCATTTCAAGGGAATGACTATTGTTTAGCTATCATTTTAAATGTGCTTTGTTGCTCTGCAATTTTAAACAGATCATGAGCGGGATTCTCCGTTGGCTGATGCCGAAATCGCGAAACGCGATGGGACGGAAGATAAGTCCCGATGCCAAAATTGCATCGGGCACTGATTTGAGGCCAAATCGCAATTCTCTGTCACCTCGACAGTGACGTCAATGCTGCCTGGAATGCACGCACAGTAAACACCGTTTGCATGTCATTAGCGGGCCCAACCAGTTCTTCTCCAGAACCTCCGCGATTCTCCGCCTCCGATGGGCCGGGTTCCCGAGAGCGCAGTTCACTTGTGTTTTTAAAAATCGTGAAACAGGCACCGTGGCTGCTAAGGGAGAGAGAGGGGGTACAGAAAGTGTCCAACATTGTTTGCTGGCAGTTGGAGTAGCAGGGGATGGCCAGGAGGGGGCTGTGTGATCGGGGTTGACGGTTACGGAACACCATTGCCGAAGCCGGCAAGGCAGCCATGCGGCTGCACACGCTGCTGACAGCCCACTGTGAACTTAGGGCCATAGGTCATATAGGTGTCCCGCCCAGGCCACTCCCCTAAGCACCCTCTGGTCCCAGCCGACCCATCAGCTGTATGGGCCGCTCCAGCACAACCAGTGCCACCTTGTTGGCTGGGTTGAGTGTGTGTGGGGACTGTAATGTGTACATGCGGCTGTAGCTTGTCTGCCTCCCAAGTGTCAATCATGGACCCGGCGAATCCCGCACTGTTTTTGATTGGAATCGATTGTGTTCCATACGGCACCGCTGCTCGCCCTCCACAGTTGCTGAATCGGTCCAAGTTTTGCTGTAGCGAAAGTCCACAAATCCTGCGTGTGCGTCAGCACTAAGGGCGGGTTCCTCCGTCCCGCCGGGCCAGATTTCTGGTTCAGCATGCCGTCGGGATTCTCCGATTCACCGGTTGGTCAATTGGGTTTCCCATTGTGGGGCAGCCCCACGCTGTCAGGAAATCCCCGGGCTGCCGGCAAAACAGAGAATCCCGATGGCGGAGAATTCAGCCCTTAGTCTCAGTAACGGAGAATCCCCTCCACATCGTTTTGTATCAGCTGAGGGAGGCATTTTCCAGGATTCAGTGGAATGTCCAGATTCTTGTTGCTTGGTACATGACAGAAGTCATTTATATTCAATTGGAATAATTGTACTGCCACACAAGAGTAATTGTTTTTGCATAAAATAAGAAAACAACCAGCATTTGCATAATACTTTTAACATAATAAAAGACTCCCCAGGGTTTCACAGACGCAAAACTCATAAAGTCAAAACAGTACAGATTCAAAACTCAAAAATCACAGATTCAGAATTCACATTCTGAGCTGTGATGGAAGGAATTGGTGGAGATGTCTGGAAGCGAATCCACGGAGATGCAATTTGAGGAAGGGAGTTATTGTTAAACAGCTTTCCAATAAGAGGGAGAAATCTGTTCTCATCCACACCCCTCCACCCATATGTTAGGTGCAAGGTTTCTGTTAGGATCCTAGCTTTGTGACATTGCGTGAGATTACATCCATGATTCTTCTCCGAGGTGGACCAGATCCTCTTCTAACATGGGCAGCACGGTAGCACAAGTGGATAGCACTGTAGCTTCACAGCGTCAGGGTCCCAGGGTCGATTCCCCGCTGGGTCACTGTCGGTGCGGAGTCTGCCTGTTCTCCCGTGTCTGCGTGGGTTTCCTCCGGGTGCTCTGGTTTCCTCCCACAGTCCAAAGACGCGCAGGTTAGGTGGATTGGCCATGCTAAATTGCCCTTAGTGTCCAAAAATGTTAGGATGGGTTATTGGGTTACGGGGATAGGGTGGAAGTGAGGGCTTGTGGGTTGGTGCAGACTCGATGGGCCGAATGGCTCCTTTTGCACTGTATGTTCTATGTTCTATGGACGATAGTTTCCTTCAATATGTTAAGCAAGGGCCTAAAGTATATTTTAGAAGCGGAAACTGAACAGAACGTGTCCCGCATGTCCTCACCTCAACTTTTCTGGATGCACCGAGGCCCAGCATGCCTCCAAAGCCACCAAAGAAAACATTTTTTAAAAAATAGCCTTCATGTAGAACCGGGTGCAGTGGGTAGCGTCCTTGCCTTTGAGCCAGGAGCCCCTTGTTTGAATTCCACCTCAGGAGATGATGGTCAAGGAAGGGGCATTTATAACGCAACCCAATAGGTTGAGTATCAACCTGCAAAATCCTTCCAACACAGGCCAATGATAGGCAGTAAGTGCTGGAGAGATCCCTGGACACCATGCTTGCTGCACAATGGCGCCCCTCAAACTACAAGACTCTGGTGACAGACAAGTGACCATATGAAGAATCTGAGAACAAGTACGGTGACACAACCTCCCAAGAAAACCACACTTTGCACATTTCAATTGTAGTTAAGGTTGTGAAATTCAAAGGGTGAATAAGATGGACTAAATTACATTTGGAATATCATTGTTGACATTATCATTCAGACACAGAACAATCAGTGTGGTGCCACAGTTACAATGAGAGTAATGTGGAAGAGGAAAACAAGGGAGAGATTCGCATGCAGAGAAATTACATAGCAGATATAAATGTGTTGTTGATTTCCACAATCGTGGAATCACTGTGCAATATGGGTACTCGCCATCATAATTATAGTGAGTTGTAATGTCTGTGGTCGAGGCAGCATGGCATGGAAATACAGATTTATTTGCAATCTGTTCCTGGTACTTTCACAATAGCAGAGATATTATACATTTAAAGTACATTCAAATGCTGAAAAAATTAACAACAGATGGCTTTCTCACGTCTACATTCGGAATGCAGAGAGCAATTTAATTTGCCAAAACAACAGCACTTCAGATCAAATTGTACTAGCAGAGATATCGGTTTGTATTGGAGCTGTGTTCAGCAAATTTATGTACAAAATGTCTATTCTCGTTTAAAAAGAAACATATTAGCATTTCAACAATAGCCCGCACATTTGACACCCCCAAAAGGAAACATTCGCAAAAAACGTTGATTCTGTTCAGTCCTTTCTTCTATCAATTGGGTTTTCTTTCTCAGTTCTCTCCCAGTTCTCTCTGAGCATTACATGGGATGTTATGAATGATACCTTGAGTGTTGAATGCCCCCCCCCCGAGGTGTACTTAGCAGTCAATGCCATTTTCTCCTGGAGAGCTTGCTTCAAGTCCAATGCTGGCAGCAGCTGAGTGTTTCCCACTCAATGTCTGGGTCATAAAAGGAATTGAACTCTAACAGCTTCAATTCAATCCCAGCTGACACATCTCAGAGGGTGTTTAGCATTTCAGTAATCATTTACCCCTCACCCCCGTTTCAATGCTGCGTTTCGTCTCTGCCTTCTCCACGCAACCCAATTTCCTGCATCCCCCAGTGCCCATAGCTGTCTATCTCATCTGCAATATAAGTGTCCCTCTGCGTCTCTATGTGTCTTTTCCAGCGGTAGCTATTGTTGAGCCTTTTGCAGTGTTTTCCACATTTTGTGTCAGCGAGCAATTTAAGGTCAGCTTCTGCGATATCAGACAGAGTCAGTCTTCAGACGCCATAAAAATAATTGTGCAGCTATTTCAAACACGTCTTTTTCTCCAAGAAAGGATGAACAGATTAATTAATTGTATTAGTCGGTGAAGGCTTTCCGTGATTATGACTCAGTGTTACAGCAGAACAGTGGGCCCTATTGATAGTCATCTCAAGTCCCAGTAGCTTCATTTGTTTATACCAGGAGTGATGCTCTTGGCAGTTCAATCGTTATCAAAGGGATCACACTGTCTTTTTGTTCCTGCGGCCCGAGTTCATCTGCGACAGATGAAATGAGAGTCGATTCTGTCTGATGACCATTAACAGTCAAAAGAAAAATTAGCTGAGAGCAGACTCAAAAAGTGTGGAGCGGACGACACAATCCGACGTGCCATTTGGCGCAACAAGCACACAACGCGCAGGCAACTTTATTCCCCAAGCTGCAATCAGCATCTGTGCTTTTGAGTTCTTTTCCAGTCTTCTCTGCCTTCCTCTGGCGATGTTGATACTTGTTGGTTCCCACTGGGAGCTGCAGCCCATTATCGCCTCGATCAAGCAGCTACTCTTCAAGCACAAGTGTCAGTGGAGAAATGTTGATGGTGGAGACATCACAGTCTGACCCAATTCTGTTTTTATCTAGTGCCCATGCACTTTTCCCCAGGGCCGCTGGATAGCAATCACGGTTGGAAAGCCTGACTGCATTATTTTTTTCCCCTTCTCATAACCTGCCGCTGCTGCCAAGTGCGATAGCTGCAACTGCCTAATCAGAACTCACAATGTTGTACACTTCAGTCTTCTCTAGCCTTCCTCCTCTTGATCTTTAGCCTATTGTGCAAGGACACCCGGGTAAGGCATTGTGAAGCTTGGAGGTGGGCATTGATCACGAAATTGTAGAGTCGGGGGCGCACACCTGTCTCCAGACCATTTTAAAAACATTTTTCTTTCAAAGTAACCTTTTGGTGGTGGAAAACATCCATGGTGGAGCATCAGGGCCAACTCCTGTTTCCTATCTTGACAGCGGGGCTCATACATGCACCTTATGCAAGAGGCCTAATGCCTAATTTAGCTAGTTACCAGTGACACTGAAGTATTGCCTTGAGTTGGATCATACCCAGTCTTCTTTGGGGTCAGATGTTGGTGCTCAAAATTGACCCGTGTGCACCTGTTATGCCTGAAGTTTGTCCATGACCTTTAAGATACGGGAAGAATGTAATTTCCAGTTTTTTCCTATTCCAATGAAGGAAAGAGATAGATTTCGCAATTGCTTCTTGTCCCCTCACAATGATCTTGGACAAGGGATGCCTTCAGAAGTAAACTGTAAACACCTTCTTCGAATTGTAATTTTAATTGCTTAATTTTGAATTCAGAAACGGCACTGTTCAATTTTATTGTCCAATGCTTAAACATTAAATGGCGTGGGTTGGCAACTTCATTAGCGTTGCAGACAGAAGAGAATTAACGCCGTGATATTGCACAGTATAATTTTCAGACTGCATAAATCCCTGTCGAAGGGCCTAGCACATGTAATTTACCAATAAATCACAAGTAGACCTATAAGCGGCAGTGTACTTCCTGCAGAATCTAAGGCTGTGATTCGTACTGTGATAGCCTGGGCACTAATTTTGTGGAACAAGTTTCTTGGCTTCAGTAGAATTTACCCAATTTTCAACTCATTGATTTCAATGTGATTAAAATCAGCCTGGCTGGAGTTGAAATTGGTCCTAAGCAATAGCACTAAATAGTAACATTGTATTGGCCACTCATTATACCCTGTTCTTGTTAACCTACATTGACTCTCGATCCCGCAACACCTCCGTTCTAAAGTTTTGAACCTTATTTTCCATTCCCTCCACGGGCTTACCCCTTCCCAATCTCTGTAATCTCCTCCAGCATCATAACCCTCCAAGATAACTGAGCTCCTCGAATTCTGGGCAGGAATTCTGTGGCCATTCACTGGCGGCGGGATTCTCTGCTCCGGCTGGCAGCCCATCCCCGCCCTGGGGTTTCCCGACGGAGTGGAGTGGCTTCAGCGGGAATTCTCATCAACAGCGGTGGGAGCAGGGAATCACACGGCCAGCAAACAGTGTGTCGTCTCCCACCGCCGAGAAACACGCAGCTGCGAAGCCGGGGAATCCCGCCCCCGGGGCGGGATTCTCCGCAATCGGCGCGATGTCCACCGACTGGTGCCAGAAACGGCGCGAATCAGTCTGGCATCGCGCCGCCCCAAAGGTGCAGAATTCTCCGCATCTTGAGGGGCCGAGCTCTCACCTTGAGGGGCTAGGCCCGCGCTGGACTGATTTCCGCCCTGCCAGCTGGCGCAAAAGGCCTTTGGTGCCCCGCCAGCTGGCGCGGAAATGACTTTGCCGTGTGGCGCATGCGCAGGAGTGTCAGCGGCCACTCACGGCATCCCTGCGCATGCGGAGTGGAGGGGGTCTCTTCCGCCTGTGCCATAGTGGAGACCATGGTGAAGGCGGAAGGAAAAGAGTGCCCCCACGGCACAGGCCCGCCCGTGGATCGGTGGGCCCCGATCACGGGCCAGGCCACCGTGGGGGCACCCCCCGGGGCGAGATCGCCCCGCGCCCCCCTCAGGACCCCGGAGCCCGCCCGCGCCGCCTTGTCCCGCCGGTAAAAGAGGTGGTTTGATTCTCGCCGGTGGGACAGACATTCCAGCAGCGGGACTTCGGCCCATCGCGGGCCGGAGAATCGCTGGGGGGGGGGGCGCCCGCCAACCGGCGCAGCACGATTCCCACTCCCGCCGAACATCCGGTGCCGGAGAATTCGGCAACTGGCGGGGGCGGGATTCACGCCAGCCCCCGCCGATTCTCCGACCCTCTTAACATCTCTGATTTTAATTGCGGCGCCATTGGTGATCACGTCTTCAACTGCCAACACCCTAAGCTCTGAAATTCCTTCCCTAAGCCTCTTTACCTTGGTACTTCTCACTCCTTGTTTATAAGGGGCCTTAAAACATACCTCTATGACTACGATTATCCCACTGAATATCTGCTTGCGTGGCTCAATGTCAAACCTTGTACTAGAACGTTCATGTGAAGCATCTTAGGATCTTTTGAAGGTGCTATATAAATGAAGGGTGTTGTGGCAACACTCAGGGCGGGATTCTCTCAGCCCGGGGCCGGGCCGGAGAATCCCCGCAACCAGCGCAAATCGCGCCACTCCGCCCCGATGCTGGCACGCGATTCTCCGCAGGGCGGAGAATCAGCGCCATTTGCACCGCCGTGGTTGGCGCGGCGCCGGTCGGGGGCCGCTCTATGCGGCCGGCCGGCCGATTCTCGGCTCGGGATGGGCCGAGCGTCCATCGTAAAAACGCCAAGTCCCACCGGCGCCATCCACACCTGCTCTCAGCCGGTGGGAACTCAGCGTGGAAGGGTCGAGGGGCGGCCTGTGGAGGGGAGCGGGGGTCCGACCCCGGGGGGGGCCTCCGATGTGGCCTGGCCCGCGATCGGGGCCCACCGATCGGCGGGCCGGCCTCTCTGTCTGGTGGCCTCCTTTCTTCCGCGTCGGCCCCTGTAGTCCTGCGCCATGTTGCGTCGGGGCCGGCGTGTTGAAGGAAGCCACTGCGTATGCGCGCATTGGCACCGGTGCCACTGTGCAAGTGTGCGTTGGCGCCAGTGCCACTGCGCATGCGCGGATCCCATGGCGCCCAGTTCACACCGTGATCAGCAGCTGGAGCGGCGTGAACCGCTCCAGTGCCATGCTGGCCCCCTGTAGGGGCCAGAATTGCTGATCCTGAGGCCGTTCTCGACGGCGTTTCCGACGGCGTCAACACTTAGCCTCAGGATCACAGAATCCCGCCCTCAATATTTGATTCTGTTGATGTTCGTGGGTCAGGGCAGAGGGGGGTGTTGTTGGTTTAATCCCCACAATACCACCAGCTTTACGCTACAGGGAGAAATTTCTATCCTAGTTTTTTTAATATAATCTTTATTGTTACAAGTAGGCTTACATTAACATTGCAATAAAGTTACTGTGAAAATCCCCGAATCGCCACATTCCAGCGCCTGTTCCAGTACACGGAGGGAGAATTCAGACTGTCCAAATTGCCTAACAGCACGTCTTTTGGGATTGGTGGGATAAAACCGGAGCACACGGAGGAAACCCATGCAGACACGGGGGAAACGTGTAGACTCCGCACAGACAGTGACCGAAGCCGGGAATCGAACCTGGGACTCTGTGCTGTTAAGGATGGCCGATTTGATGTATCGTATTGCTGACCAGGTGATGAAGCCGAAGTGAGAAAATGTGGCCAGCAACCTCTAACCTAGTCCATTGACAAATCTCCCCAAATTCAGAAGCAAATTGTAAGACGAGGCAGCGACACATGCTCTTGCTTGGCGTGACAATTTTCTGTCATCACCTCCAATACTCACTTTCACCCGATGCTGCAACTGTTGAAATGAAATGAAAATCGCTTATTGTCACAAGTAGGCTTCAAATGAAGTTACTGTGAAAAGCCCCTAGTCGCCACATTCTGGCGCCTGTTCAGGGAGGCTGGTACGGGAATTGAACCGTGCTGCTGGCCTGCCTTGGTCTGCTTTAAAAGCCAAATCCAAGGAATTAGTCATATATATTATGTTGGCACGGGTGCAAAACATTGCTGCAATCAAATGAGAAATAATTGCGGTGATCTTAAACTGACATTTAATTTATTTTTAAGCGCATTGTCGTGCCATTTTCCTCAGTACCTTCCATCTGCTCTGTCAAACCTGTGCCCTGGTGTCACTGAATTCATGCAATAAATTTCAGCGCTCAATAAAAGATAAATAAATGAGTGTTGTCAGCAAGGCAACAAAAATGGCAGCACAAGCAAGGACTGAAATGACATATGGTTTGCATTGAATATTGATTAATGCATGAACCATACTTGGCACTTGCTTATTCAACATTGGGATGCTGCTCCCAGTAATAAAGTGAGAGGAATGAAGGTGAAGAGGAGAAAGGTGAGGAGCACTCAAAACTATTCTGCTGACCAATGGAGACAAATAAGAAACAATGGCCGCCCGACAGGGACGCGACGAGGCTGGTGACTCTTGCGAGAGGCCCCTCGCAAGATTTACCAGCCTCGTCAAGCCTCGCGAGATCAACTGAAGGCACTGAACCTCCGATCAACTGTGGAACTCGTACGCCAAGGTGTAGGAGGGGAACCTCATACAATGTAGGGTTTGCCCTCTGAGGGGGTCGTAACACCTGGAAAATTCTAAACCTATGGATATTAGAACAACTCCCAGACTGTCCGGTCCCACCTAGCCCAGGTACATCCATCTCCTTCGCCTCGGAGACCTTGGGTGAGTGTTGTTCAGTACTAGTCTCCACAAATGGGGACCAGATGGAATGGCACTCATTGGGATATCCCAGAAGATTGGAGACCCCCAGGTGCATGCACTTTAGGCAGGGTGACATCTTGGCACTGCTGGTGCCACCTGGGCATCCTGGCACTGTCAGCTTAGCAAACTGGCAGTGCCACCTGGAAGTCAGCCTGGCAATGCCAAAGTGCACAGATGGCAGTTCCAGCTGGCAGGGGCATGGTGATGATTGGGCCAGGGGTGCCCTGTGTGGGTGTTGAGAGGGTGCGGGGTGGCTTGGGGTTCCCCGCATATTGAATTGGGGCTTGGAGGGAAGTCGGGAGTTACATCGGGGGTCCCTGAGATCCTTTACTGGCCGACCTTTTATACAGAGGCCCCTCGTACACCTCAAAGCCCATGGGGAAGACAATCATTCCCATCCTGTAGGCCCCATGAGGGTTATTGTAGAGAGGTACGGGAAAAATAGGCAAAAGGTGTTAGAAAAGAACTGGACACAGAGAAGGATTAGAGTCACAGAGGAATGTTAAAAGTAGTGAAAAATAAACAGAAAGACACGGGGAAGAGACAGAAAGGTTTAGAAAGCGGGAGAGAAATACAAATTAAAAAGAAAGGAGACAATTCTTTTCAGGTTTTCCTTCTCAACAATGCTCCAGAAGATTAATTACCTGTTTGTGAGACACATCTGATGGGCACTTTTTATTTAGCATTCACCATTAGCCGTAGCAAGAAAAGCCTCATTTAGTGAACCAATTCCGAGGTCAGAGACTCCTCTGTGTCGATCAATGTCAATAACTGGCAAGAACGCTCACCAAACGATTTTTCAGCAAAACGTTTCTCCTCATGTGCTGCAGTCAGCAATAAGGCGGCAATTAATGGAATCAACATTAATAAACAAAATGATGTTGCTCGAGCATCCTTAACATTGTAACATTTCCACAGTGCTTCGCAGAGAAAGGAACACATGCCAATTCTTTAGGGTGAAGTTGAATGACGTGATTGCAGACTTCATGAACAAGGTAAGTTTTGAGGAGTCTCCAAAGGTAAAAAAAAACAGTGAGCAGAGAGGCATGGACTTTGGGCGGGAGATGTGGCTGAGGAATGGAGCGGAGATGTGGGGAGGGTGCAGCAGGATCATCGGAGGGGACATAATGCTGACAGGTGCTTCAAAGTTAAAATGGGGTGGGACCTTGTAGTGATTTCTAAATAAGAATGAAATGTTCAAATTCAATGCACAGTATAAGAGGGTCGGGTGATAGCCACATGCAATTGAATGGAGGTCAGAGTTTAGCTAACCGTGTTCCGAACAGGTTGAATGTTGGGAGAAATGGAGTTTCGAGGTGATGGAAATATATCTCACTGTGTGGCGTTCTTTGTGATTCTGTTATCAGGATGGATGTTGTAGTGTTCACAAAGACCACAGAAGCTAAGTTCATGAACAAAGCTAACTTTTATTTACACTACTTATTAAAGCTTGACCACTTACTCTTACAGTAAACAATAATCTAGTAATCTACAATCTACACTTGACTAACACTAGTCTCTGTACTCTATCTACAACTGTACTCTACACTCTCTCACTGCTCCTCTCCAGCCTTCTCCCAAAAGCCTGTGAGTCAGTGCTTTATATAGTTCAGCATCTCGCTCCATCCAGTGATCAATTATGATATGCCATTAACCCTTTGCATTCTGAACATTTCACATAATGTCACAGTGTTTCAGTGCAAGTGGACTGAATTAGCAGTGAAGACAGATAGTGTTGTAGTGATGGCAGAGCACAGTGATTTTGCCAAAGTGCAGCAGCAAGGGAGGGGGATGAAGTCCATGGCAGGGGAGCAGAAATTATGATGGGGACTGAGAACAAGGGCTTCATTTTTCTTGATGTTCAGTTGGAAGGAATTTTAATTCATCTACGACTTACTGTCAGACTGCTTGGGCGGAATCGAACCATTCTTTTTCAAAGTGTCGCTTCCGACGAGAAAACCGGAGAGAATCCCATTGGCGCCAGCGGTGGGAAATCGTAAGGAATATCGAGCCTCTTTTTTAAAAAAACTTCTACCCACGTGAATCATGCCACGCTCATGATGGCATGCCACTGATTCTCGCACCCCAAGCCAACTTAATCTCTGCAATCAGTGGGCCGCTCCTTATAAAAGCCTCCCCAGCACTTGTTCCAAATCCAGTTGGGGGGATGGCTGCCAGGATGCCAGCGCCAAGATTCTCAGGGGCAGCCCTGGCCAAACTCTTGGACGGGGTTATGCAGCAGAGGTAGGATGTCCCATAACCACTTTCTCGCAGGCGTCCTTCCACCAAGGTCACCACCCCGCTTGAGAGGCAGTGGCAGCCTTAGTGAGTGTCCGTTCGCTGCAGAAGACGACGGGGCAACTGTGCCACAAGAAGGTGAATGATCTTTGCGCGGCAATTGTAAGTCTGCCGCCTCAAGTCTCCCGCTGCACCCCTTCACACTCCCTTCACACCACCAAGGCCATCTCTCACCCAGCTACCTCATGGGTTCCCAACGGCAATCGTGCAGCTCTGTCCCCCACTCACCATGTTACCCCCAGTAGCGAATCTGCTCCTCACATCCCTGCTCTCACTCAAGCTCTACGCATGCCAGACTTTATCCCCATCTGAATGGGCAGGACTCCTGCCTGCACTCTCCCCATCTGCCTCATTCCATGCTAAACCCGAGCATAACCAGGATGGGAGGGCACAGTCAGCCGGAGTCATGCCCGAGCTCAGATGCCTCATGCCCTTTGAGGAAAGAGACCTTGGGTTGGCAGGTGAGGAGCAGGACTGCACCTGCACAGAGGGTGAAGCAGCAAACAAAAGTGAGAACCTTAAAGATGCGCAGTTATAGTTCAAGCCTCATGTGAGTGAACCTTCGCCCGTCAGTTATCCCCCATGATGCACTAATGCCACCTCGCTTCCCTTGCAGGTCGGTCGGCCAGCCCAGACTTTCCTCATGCCCGCTGGACACCACAGGCCTGAGCATCTCTGAGGGAGACATCTCTGAGGCCAAAATCGAGGAGGCATCACAACTGCCACCTGCACCCTCCACCAGTGCAGATACTCGCACCTCGGTGAGATTAAGTAATAGGCACATTTCCGGGCCAATCACTGGAGAGCACCGCACACCTTAGATCCACATCAGGCGGAGATAGGGACATCCTAGGGATCAGGCACTCAGAGGGATGCTGGAGCCCTGAACCTTGCTGAGCCCCTGGCTGATGATGTGCCCCTGGGTACGGTCATCCCAGAGCTTCTGGAGCTACAAAGGCAGAGTCATGAGCACCAGGGAGTGATGAGAACATCCCTCCTGGGACTGCAATGACAACTGGAGGAGTCCCATCACCTTCTGCTGAGGAGTTAGTGCCATCACTCCGACGTAACAAGGCCAACACTGGGAGGGCGGCGTCCACAAGGAGACCTTGGCGCAGGACATGCACCTAGACATACACCTAGACATACATGGAGGTGTGTGAGGAAGCGTAAACAACTGTAGTCGCTTCGTGGGCACAGGTTAACCTAGGCACTAGTGGAGATAACTCACCATTGTTCATATAACTCTTCAATTAAACATCACTTTGTTCACCCACAATGGCGCCATGCTCTGCAAACCCACAAGCACACTCCGCGCTTCATCACTGTGGAGTGTGAGAATGGCAACACAATGTCACTCAAAACTATCACACTGATGACGCAGTAAAGAAGTGCCACTGCTGGCATGGACCCCACCAGCAATCGCAGCTCCCCACCTGTCCACTCCATCCACCCCAAAGCCCCCCAATCATGAAAGGTAACAGCACTCCCCACAACACCAAAGCTCTGGTCTGCCACTCATCTCTAATGTTGAGGAGTGTTGGGAGGCTGCCCATCTCGTTAATGAGGTGGAGAAAAACAGCAGGACCCCTGACCTCGGAGGGACAGTAGTATCTGAGATTTGCCATCTAGCATCTCTGAACCCCAATGCAAGCCCATTCACAGGCAGGACGCCTTCTCCTCCCTGTCTTGCAGGAATCAGATATATCACTGAGGATGGAGGAGCATCGCTCTGTCCTCAATCCAAGCCATCATCATTCCCTGCAGTGTGCGGCCAATGGCTTTACCAACCTGCCCAGTAAAGTAGGAACCATCACGAGGACCTCCCGCAGGCACCACATTTTAAAAAAATGTTATTTACAGGATGTGGGCTTCGCTGGTTAAGCTAGCATTTATTGTCCATCCCTAGTTCCATTTCAGAAGGTGGTGGTGAGTTGTCTCCTTAACCGCTGCAGTCCCTGAGGTGTAGGTACACCCACAGTGCTGTTAGGAAGTGAGTTCCAGGATTTTGATCCCGTGATAGTGATGAAACGGTGATATTTTCCCAAGTCGGGTGGTGGGTGACTTGGAGGGGAATGTCCAGGGATCTGCTGTTCTTGTCCTTCTAGATGGTAGTGGTTGTGGGTTTGGAAAGTGCAGCCTCAGGAACCTTGATGAGCTACTGCAGTGGATCTCGTAAATGGTACACACGGCTGACACTGTTTGGTGGTGGAGGGTTTGAATGTTTGTGGAAGGGGGAGCAATCAAGTGGGCTGCTTTGTCCTGGATGGTGTTGAGCGTCTTGAGTTTTGTTGGAGCTGTACTCATCCAGGTAAGTGGAGAGTATTCCATTACACTCCTGACTAAGCCTGAAAGATGGTGGACAGACTTTGGGGGGGTCAGGAGGTGAGTTACTCGCCGTAGGATTCCTAGCCTTTGACCTACCCTGGTCACCACAGATTTAATATGGACAGCTCGGTAGCACATGTGGATAGCACTGTGGCTTCACAGCGCCAGGGTCCCAGGTTCGATTCCCTGCTGGGTCACTGTCTGTGCCGGGTCTGCACGTTCTCCCCGTGTCTGCGTGGGTTTCCTCCGGGTGCTCCAGTTTCCTCCCACAGTCCAAAGACGTGCAGGTTAGGTGGATTACCCTTAGTGACCAAAAAGGTTAGGAGGATAGGGTGGAAGTGAGGGCTTAAGTGGGTTGGTGCAGACTCGATGGGCCGAATGGCCTCCTTCTGCACTGTATGTTCTATGTTCTAAATGGCTAGTCCAGTTCAGTTTCTGATCAATGGTTAACCCTCCCAGGATGTTGATTGTGGGGGATTCAATGATGATAACGTCATTGAATGTCAAGGGGCAATCATTAAATCCTCTCTTGTAGGAGATGCACCATTGCCCGGCACTGGGGCTGGCGCAAATGTAACTTGCTACTTGTCAGCCTAAGCCTGGATATTGTCAAAGTATTGTTACATTTGGACATGGGCTACTTCATTATTTGAGGAGCTTTGAATGGTGCTGAACACTGTGCATTCATCTGCGAACATCCCCACTCCTGACCTCATGACGGAAGGAAGATTATTGATGAAGCATCTGATCTTGGTTGGGCCTATGGCACTCCCCTGAAGAACTCCTGCAGTGCTGTCCTGGAGCTGAGATAATCGATCTCCAGCCACCACAACCATCTTCCTTTATTCCAGGTATGACTCCAACCAGTGGGTAGTTTTCCTCCTGATTCCCAGTAACTCCAGTTTTGCTAGGGTTCCTTGATGCCATACTCAGTCAAATGCTGCCTTGATGTCAAGGGCAGTCACTTTCACCGCAACTCTGGCATTCAGCTCTTTTGCCCATGTTTGAACTAAGGCTGGAATGAGGTCAGGAGCTGAGTGACCCTGGCAGAACCCAAACTGAGCATCTGTGAGCAGGTTATCATTGAGTAAGTGCCACTTGATAGCACTGTTGATGACCCCTTCCATTATTTTGCTTATGATAGAGAGAGACTGATCGGGCGGTAATTGGCTGGGTTGGGGCAGCACACGGCACAGTGGTTAGCACTGCTTCCTACGGCGCTGAGGACCCTGGTTCGAATCCCGGCCCTTGGTCACTGTGCGTGTGGAGTTTGCACATTCTCCCCGTGTCTGCGTGGATTTCACCCCCACAACCCAAAGATGTGCAGCTTAGGTGGATTGGCGACGCTAAATTGCCCCTTAATTGGAAAAAAAATAATTGGGTACACTAAATTTAGTTTTAAAAAAAGAAGAAATAGGCTGGGTTGGATTTGTCCCATTCATTCTATATAGGAGCACAAGTCTTCAGTACTATTGCCAGAATATTGTCAGAGCCCATAGCCTTTGCAGTATCCAATGCCTTCAGTCGTTTCTTGATATCACGTGGAGTGAATCGTATTGGCTGAAGACTGACATCTGTGATGCTGGGGACCTCTGGAGGAGACCGAGATGGATCATCCACTTGGCACTTCTGGCTGAATATTGTTGCGAATGCTCTAGCGTGTCTTTTCCACAGATGTGCTGAGCTCCTCCATCATTGAGGGTACTTGCTGAAGGTAAAATAAAAGCTGCTGTGTTGTTCCTCCATCATATGTTAACATTTGATATTAACAGCCCTTACTATTTATCTGGAATCTCACCCCCACCCTTCCCAACTCTCACCTCCCTCCCTTCACTCACAACACAACTACAGCAGTGGATCTGCTCAGCAGCTTCCTCAGTTCTTAATTTCTCTCTCCAATATCCTCATCTCCGCCTGTCGCCCTTTTTAACTGAGTTACCATTGTGCTACCTAATGTCTGAATGTCGCAGACAATAATGTACTTGTCCAGCAACTCATTTTCTCACCTACAGCCAGTTCTGGTTCAATCACAGCAAGCATCACTTCATCTTCTATTCCACTGTCCAATTATCCCACTACTCCAAGTTCATCCTGGAGGGTAGGTTGCAACGTGTGACCCCTTTTCCTGTTAACAAATCACCACCTCAAAACCGTTGCACTTCACCAAATGCAAGCAGTTCATTAATTTATTTATTGATTGGCAATAGAGAACTTTACAGAAAGAGACACGTCAAAGATTTTTGTCTTGCACTCATCACGACGCTTCCCATGGATACCAAATATAAGGGAAAAGCGACACGTTATATTGCATGAGAGTGTTGATTGGTTGGCAAGTAATATAATACACAGATTTGTGTTTTCCTGTTCTCTCCAGATTTTGTCCCCGCGTCGGTGATCCCACACCTGGCTAACGGGGGCTCAAAATGGCCACCATTGTCTTTCAGTAAAGAGGTGATAATGGGGCCCGGGAGAACAGTAAAGAGGTAAAACTGGCTTCTGTCAGAATACATGTGCAAGCTGACTCAATGACTGAAGACGTTGCCACCAAAGGGTAGCATTTAGTTAAGGGGAAGGTTTGAGATAAAGGGCTGATATTAATGTTACCCTGATGAGGCTGTTCAGGTGTGGGAGCTGCTGGAGAAACACAGTCTGAATTTGGTGTGCGCTTGCTAAAAGGTGTGTAACCAAGAAAAACAGTCCCATAGACCCTGACAGTGGAGAAAAGACAGTGGCAGACAATGATGTGCTCAGCCATGTCGAACACTGCAGGTTTGTCAAAGAGGGTACTGAAGGGTCACATGCAGTGGTCACAGTGACAAAGGATATGATTGGCAAGTTTCACTAGGATAGGATTGAACTGATCAACAGGCCAGAAGCAAGGCTAAATGGATTTGAACAGTCTGGGGGGAGGCGAGGGGGCGGGGTCACAGAACCAAGGAGTGATGATATGTTCAGGAGTTTTCAAAAGGAAAAGGAGGTCAAAGATTGTGCAGTAATTGGAGGGGGCAAATGGGTTAAGAGTGAGTTTTCTGTTGAAAGGTTGACAAACAGCATCTTTGAAAGGCAGAGGACAGGGTCTGAGCAAGTAGGGGAGTTTGTTATAATGTCAGTTAGCGTGGAGATGTCAGCAAAGGTAGTTGAGTGACAGGAGAATTGTGGAGAGGTTTGGCAGAGCAGTTGGTAACGATCTTAGCAAAAGCAAATGTCGTCAGCGGCTCAGAGAAAGGGAAGCAGGAGACAGAAACATCGGTCTGGATTTTCGCTCCTGGGACAGGAGGACAGATTTGAGGCATTTCTCGGTTCCACAAACCGGACCTGCCAAAAAGTGCCCCGGAAGTTGGGATTTTCATTCTCGGGTGGCAGGTTTCTCCAGGAGTTGGGATGGCAATCCCTGAACGATTACTGGGCAAAAGATCTGCCTTGGAGCTCTGGCAATGTGTTGAATTTAAAAAACAATATAAAACAGCCCTCCAGCCCTTACCCCTCACACCTCCCTCACCACCCCGACACACTTCAATGCACACACACATATCCCAAAGTGCACCCATTCTCACCCTTGCAAAAATGGTAGGTGCTGTGTTCAGAGGCAGAACTTCCAATTTTCAGCATCCTCTGACATTTCCACCCAAGCCGCAATTCTGATTTAAAGACAACCAAAGCACTGAAAAAAGAGAATGTCAAAGTTTTTTGTCTTGCACTCATCAAGACACTTCACAAGAGTACCAAATAGGGGAAACCAACAATTTATGCCATATGAGAAGAGAGTGTAGATTGGTTGACAAGGGACTCTGATTGGTAAAGGCAATGCCAAGAAGAATGCACCAGTTGATTGTGACTGACAGTTAATTTCCAACCATTGTTTGAAATTCAAACCAGGCTTCTTGGCCCTGATTAATCAAGATATCGCCCTAAGTCAGCGAATGGCTGTCACTTATTTTGTTTGGCTGAAAAAGACACACTGTGTACATATGTTCTTTCTGTCAACAGAGAACAGGGCACTGTACATTTATATATGTAGCTTCCAGTACACACAAATACTCCACACTGCGAACCTGACTGATTATGTTAAATTGGTTGTCAGCATAATTCTTCAACACTGAGGATTATTTAGCAAATGTTGCCCAATCGCAAATCACATATAATGTTGGACGGAATGTTTTGAGATTCGCAAGCACAGGCTGGTTGGGTACAGTCTGTACCATGCTCATTGCAAACGGGGCTGGGATATGCTGTTTCATACATTACGTCAGATACGATTCTCAGTGTGCGAAGAATTACACAGACAACTAATTGAAGGTTGTCAGTCGGGCTCGCAGTGTCGTGTATTTGCGTATGTGGAAGCTACAGGTATTAATGCGCAGGGTCCTGTTCTTTGCAGACAAAAGGAACATATATACACATTGCACCTGTTTCAACTAAACAAAACAAGTGACAGCCATTCACTGATTCATTCCTCAGGGCAATGCCTTGACCAATCAAGATTCAGCTGCCTGAATTAAATTTCAAACAATATTTGGCAGTGAACTATCTGTCACCATTAATTGGTGCATTCTCCATGGTAATGCCTCTAACATTCAGAATCCACTTGCCAATCAATCAAAACTCCCCTCTCATGAAATATAAAGTGTGGTTTTCCACGTATATTTGGTATGCTTGCGAAGGGTCCTGATGAAGTCAAGACAAATATCTTTGACGTGTCTCTTGCTGAAAAGTTCTCTACTGCCAAAAAAGCAAATAAATTAATGAACTTCTTGCATTTGGTGAAGTGCAAGTGTTTTGAGGAGGTCATTTGTTAATCGGAAAAGGGGTCACACCTACCCTCCAGGACGATCTTGGAGTAGTGTGATAATTGGACAGTGGAGTAGAAGGTGAAGTAATGCTTGCTGTGATTGAACTAGATCTGGCAGTAGATGGGAAGATGAGTTGATGGACAAGTACATTATTGTCTGTGACATTCAGACATTGGGTTGCACAAATAGTAACTCAGTTAAAAAGGGTGACTGGCGGAGATGAGGATATTGGAGAGAGAAATTAAGAACTGAGGAAGCTGCTGAGCAGATCCACTGCTGTAGTTGTGTTGTGGTGAGTGAAGGGAAGGAGGTGGGAGTTGGGAAGGGTGGTGAGATTCCAGATAAATAATAAGGGCTGTTAATATCAAATGTTAACATATGATGGAGGAACAACACAGCAGCTTTTATTTTACCTTCAGCAAGTTTATTCTGCTCACAGCTCAGCAGAGACACAAACTCCTCATGGTTTCCCACAGCAACTGTCTCCATTTATACTCTTTTGGCGGATGAGTCAATAACCATTATCGTAGAATCATAGAATCACTATAGTGCAGAAGGAGGCCATTCAGCCCATCGAGCCTGCACCAACCCTCCGAAAGAGCACTTACCTAGACCCACCACCCCACCCTACCCCCGTAACCTAACCTGCACATCCCTGGACACTAGGGGGCAATTTAGCATAGCTAATTCACCTAATCTTTGGACTGTGGGAGGAAACCCAAGCAGACACGGAGAGAACTTGCAAGATCCACACAGACAGTCACCCAAGGCCTTGAACCCGGGTCTCTGGCATCGTGAGGCAAAGGTACCAATCGCTGTGCCACCTTGAAGTCAGCCATATTGCTTTGGATCTGGAATATTTCCTTTCCTAGTGGATATTAGTGAAGCTGATAGATTCATGGTCATCATGAGACTTTTAGTTCCAAATTTTTAATTGAATTTATATTACACCATCTGCTATGGTGGGATTTGAACCTGGGGTCCCGCAGCATTACCCTGGGTCATTAGATTACTAGGCTAGTGACAATATCACAATGCGACTACCTCCTGCCTGTCTTTAATGACACATTAGTTTAATGCTGTAGTGGCCAAAGCATGCACTTGCTGATACATTGACAAGAATATTGAGGGAAGAGGTAGCTAGGAAGGTGTGATTGGTAAAGAAAATGAGTTTGTCTCAAAGGTAGCTTTGTGGAGATTCGGGAGGAGGGGAAGAAGGCAGAAGATCTTAGAAAGGAAATTACTGTAAGACTTAGGAGGGCAATGGACGATGGTAACAGTTAAACTCCCATTACATCATACAATAACCTCTACAAAAAACAAAAAGCTACGATTTTCATGTTAAAGTTGAAAAATAGGACTCATTCAACCTATTCCCATAAATGATGCAGAAGAGGCTTATTTCCAGCAAAAGATATTTTGGGTTTAACTTTTTGTATAAAGGTATAATCAATAACAGACTTACCTTTTAAGGTTACCATTTGTACTAAAACTGAGGCGTAAATTCCCAGGTGTTAATACAATTGTGTCGCAGATGCCCATCCATCTGTTCAAATTGGTATTCGCTTTCAGACCTTTTTTATTTTGGCCATTAACCATACAGTTGCTGGCCAAAAGTCTCAATAACCAATGTGCTGCAAGCAAAGCCGACATCATAGCCAGTGAAGATTTCCCATTGTATTGAGGCAGCTTGCTGGCAACTTTGGGAGTGCATCATTAGAATATCCCATTCCAGATGCGGTTAGACCAGATCAATGTTTCTCAAATACCGATCTGACAAGAGTTGCCAAATGACACCTCAGTCACCTGCAAACACAAGAGCCATTTTAAATTGGCCGGGGAGGTATTCAAAGACAAAGATTTTCCCAGCAGTGGAGCAATATATACTAGTCTCGGAATTTCCTGAGAAATGGTGCCATTGTCTGTGCTGTGTGCCATTGTTACAGAACAGATATTCGAAGATTGATGACAATTCCCTTACATAGTTTCTTGGGACTTTCAACTCTACAGAGACCTTCACCGGAACAGTTTTAAAGCCTCTGCCCAACATCAATACGCTGAATTGAGGCTATTTTGATTGTCACTGCTGCTTAGTCTAGTACAGAATAGCCCTGCAAGGCTCAGCATCAGTAAAGTGTTCAATGGCTCAGCAGGGTGCCAGTACCAAAGAAAATCATTGAACATCTTTATCGGAATCTTAACCAGGCACATCCAGATTTTTATGCCTGAGGTTAACACACACCAGCTCTAACTCAATACACCGAGGGACTTCATCTTATGATATATTTTGTTCCATATATGAAGGAACTGAAGATATGGTGAGTTAATGACCAAATGCACATCCCAAAACATAATTTACTACAATTAGGGTTAATGAGCGCACGCAGCTTGAATGATCTCTGTGAGTGCAAAATAATTCTTCGGGATCTTAAAGCAGCTTTATGCTGCACACAGGAAAATAATAATCTCACACCTCAATTGTAATTCTTTTATCAAAATAATATTTTTAAAAACCAGTCCTGAAATTCTGAATGGACAAAAATGAATAGTCTTCCTATCCTTGATACTGCAGGATCATAGATTATCATAGAATTTACAGTGCAGAAGGAGGCCATTCGGCCCATCGAGTCTGCACCGGCTCTTGGAAAGAGCATCCTACCCAAGGTCAACACCTCCACCCAATCCCAATAGCTCAGTAACCCCACCCAACACTAAGGGCAATTTTGGACACTAAGGGCAATTTATCATGGCCAATCCACCTAACCTGCACATCTTTGGGCTGTGGGAGGAAACCGGAGCACCCGGAGGAAACCCACCCACACATGGGGAGGATGTGCAGACTCCGCACAGACAGTGACCCAAGCCAGAATCGAACCCGGGACCCTTGAGCTGTGAAGCAATTGTGCTATCCACAATGCTACCGTGCTACCCTGAACTGAATTTTCTGAGCTGCAATGATAATAGTCGGTGGTGAGGCCTATTTCTCCACCCTGGTCTAAATTCCTCTTCTCCCCTAACCTAATTCCCCATCTCCACCGAAATGTGGCTGGCGGCTTCTCTCCCAGCCATTTCTGTCATGCTTGGAGGTGCAGGGGAGAGGGGCAAACCTTCGCATCCATAGAACCATTGAATTCCTACAGTGCAGAAGGAGGCAATTCAGCCCATCGAGTCTGCACTGACCTCTGAAAGAGCACCCTACCTAGGCCCATTCCCCCGCCCTATCCCCGTAACCCCATAATCCCACCTAACGTGCACATCTTTGGACCGTGGGAAGAAGCCGGAGCACCTGGAGGAAACCCACGCAGATGCTGGGAGAAAGTGCAATTTCCACACAGACAGTCGCCCAAGGTTGGAATTGAACCCAGTTCCCTAGTGCTATGAGGCAGCAGTGCCAACACTGTGCCACCATGCCGCCCTCATTCCCATCTCATTTCTCTCCTATCTGCCCTGTCACTGCCACCCCCCAAGAATGGACTGGTGGAAGGTGCTACTCAGCTCAGTGAAACAAATGTCCTCAGTGTTTGCAAAAAGAAAAGGGGCGGGATTCTCTGGTCCGCCAGTCGGGTTTTCCTGACCGGCTCGTCGTCACCGGCAGCGGGATTCTCCATTCCCGCCACCTGCCAATGGGATTTCCCATTGTGACCACCCCATGCCGCTGGGAAACCCGAGGGTGTGGGTGCGCTGCCGGAGCAACGGAGAATCCCACCGGCGGAGAATCCAGCCCCAGGTTTCCCCTCCCTCTAATATGGGTCGCAAACACTTAGCATATTAGGCCTCACTCTTGGGCAATGCTGGCAGGCTTGCAGTCCCTGCCATTTTAGGACTTTGCTGCCTCTTTGCAGCCCCTCACTGACCCTTCAAATGGGGTGATTGATCTCAATGTTCTTCAGTCAGACTGATGGCTTACCTCTTGGCTGTGAGAAATTAATGTGAAATGATTAGCTTAGATCTTAATTATATTGTCTCTTAATTTACAAATCAAACGTTTCCATTTGGATGCTGGCCCATGCAAAGCAGAAGCTAACACCCAGGTTTCGTATTTCTCTGCTAAACCACATTGGAGCAGTCTCTGGGATACTGCCTTCGTTATTCAGACATCTATTGTTTTTTCCATGCAATGAGTGGCTGTTTTCCAGTGTCGTTTAAACATACAATTGGCATTTGGCATTCTGTGTTCCGTGACTAGTTTCTATCCTCAATGTATCTCTCCTGATTCGGGTTAGGATACTTACCTTTGTGCAATTTTCAACTCTTTCAGTTGATGGAAATAAATGCCAAAGATGTCATTGTAACCTGATTCAAATGGTGTTCTGTGTGGTATTCAATCAAATTGAGAGGCGAAGGGTGGAAATTTACCGTATTTTGTCAAAGGGTCAGGCTCAGATTGAAAACTGGAATGTAGCTCTCCAGTTGCACAGAGCAGTTTTCTCTCCAGGCATTGAGCCTCTCTGAGTAACAAGCAATGAGTGGGCTTGGTTTATGCCACCATTCTGGTGAGATGGGGACCGATAGAGCCAACACCAGGCTCCACAGAGACTGGCGTGCCACCTTTATGGGGCTCCCCAAACAGAATTGAGACTAAACGGGCCCCAGACCACACCATGGAGTTATCGCCAACCCACCCTCTCCCGGTCAATCATCAGGGGCTCCCTCCTCCACAACTGCAGAGGTAACGCTGGCATTCACCCACCCCCACTCTCCCCATTCCTACTCTACCCCCCGCCCCTCCACTGCACAGAACTGGCATGACCCCAATGGGCTCCCACAAGTGCCCATCCTTGGCACAGGTTGGCTGACAGTGCCAGGGGAAATGCCAGGGAAAATGTCAGGGCACTGCTCAGGCATGTGGGTGGCACGGTAACACAGTGGTTACCACAGTTGCTTCACAGCTCCAGGGTCCCAGGTTCGATTCCTGGCTTGGGTCACTGTCTGGGCGGAGTCTGCACGTTCTTCCCATGCCTGCGTGGGTTTCCTCCGGGGGCTCTGGTTTCCTCCCACAGTCCAAAGATGCACAGGTTAGGTGGATTAGCCATGTTAAATTGCCCTTAGTGTCCAAAATGTGGAGGTGGAGTTACTGGGTTACGGGGATAGGGTGGAGGTGTGGGCTTGGGTAGGGTGTTCTTTCCAAGGGCCAGTGCAAACTCGGTGGACTGATTGGCCTCCTTCTGCACTATAAATTCTAATACAACCCTATGTCCCTTTCCTCCCGGGGGCTATAATTACCTTCATTTTCCCAAAGGGATCCCCGTGACTGAATGTCGTTTTGCCAAACCAGTTATAAACCTCATCCTCGTGACATCACATTGGCAAGGTATGAATATGTGGAGAATCATGTGGCAGGGCCTTTTAATAATATTAAAATTGTAAGGACCCTTTGTGTTGATTCCCTTATTTCCCATTTCTTTTACTTTGTCGTTATAATTTTTTGATTCATCGGTATTTATTTAATAATTTTTATAAATTTAGAGTACCCAATTCTTTTTTTTCCAATTAAAGGGGAATTTAGCATGCATAAGTCACCTATCTGCACATCTTTGGGTTGTGGATGTGAGACCCACGCAGACACGGGAAGAATGTACCAACTCCACACGGACAGTGCCCCGGGGCCAGGATCGAACCTGGGTCCTTGGCGCCATGAGGCAGCAATGCTAACGACTGTGCCACCGTGCTGCCATATCCATAGATTTATTTATTTTTAATTTTAGAGTACCCAATTCATTTTTTTTTCCAATTAAGGGGCTGTTTAGCACAGGGCTAAATCGCTGGCTTTGAAAGCAGACCAAGGCAGGCCAGCAGCACGGTTCAATTCCCGTAACAGCCTCCCCGAACAGGTGCCGGAATGTGGGGACTAGGGGCTTTTCACAGTAACTTCATTGGAAGCCTACAATAAGCAATTTTCATTTCATTTCATTTCAATTTAGCATGGCCAATCCATCTAGCTTGCACATCTTTTGGGTTGTGGGGGCAAAAGCCACGCAAACACAGGGAGAATGTTCAAACTCCACACAGACAGTGAGCCAGAGCCGGGATCGAACCTGGGACCGCGGCGGCGTGAGGCCGCAGTGCTAACCCACTGCGCCACCGTGCTGCCCATATCCATAAATATTTAATGGACACATACCTTTAAGTTAAGCAGATGAAGTGAGGAGCTCAAAAGTTGCAAAATTGTACACTGTGTTATGAAGATTCAGAGGAACTCAGACTTTCTGGCAGCTGAGAGATCAGAGAGATTCAATTTGATTGTTTGACTGGTAGCCAATGGAATGGCCAAAGATCGTATCCTGCCCGACAACAGACTGTGATTGGCTTCATTCAGGTGGGAGGTTTTCAAAGGGGCCAGGACAGAAACAGGACTCGCCTAGACGCTGAGAGAAGAAACTGTGAGTTGCTCTCTCTCTGTCTCTCTAAAAAGGTTTCCTGCCTGCTGTTTCTGAATCTGCAGCAAAGTCTTCAAATCCTGATGAATCCACAGCAAAAACCATTGCAGACTGAAAGCAAAGACCTCCCCAGACTGAAAGCAAAGACCTCCCCAAACTGAATGCCGAGACAAAAATAATCAAAATGGAAGACGTCCATCTGAACAGAGGGCGGGATTCTCCGTTTTGCCGTGCCCGGGGGTTTCCCAACGGCATGGGGCTGCCCCACAATGGGAAACCCCATTGACCGGCCAGAATCCTGCCGGCGGGTCGAGGCAGAAATGTGGCGTGGCGGGGCAGAGAACCCAGCCCCGAGACTTTTATCCTTTTACTCTTCGTATTCTTTTTCTTCCCATCCCTCTTTCCGCTCTGTGTTTGTTTGTCCTTTGTGTGTGTGTAGAGGGTGGGGCGAGTTAAAGAAGGGGGAGGCGGTTAGGAATTGGATAATAGTTAACCAGTTGTATTTGCTGCCTTTTTAATTATACTTATTGTCATCAATAAATATTAATTGCGTTTAAATTTACAAACCTGGCGACTATTATTTTCTAAGAATTGATAGTTAATTTCATTTGTGTTGTGACTCTGGGTCACGTGGAGCTGGAATTGTCTGTGCACTTGCCCAGTGTGACCATTGGAAACTCCAGAGGCGGTAAGTGGTATCTGCTCCCCTTGTCGCCACTCGCAATACAGCAAAAGTAACACCCCTTGTTGTGGAGGGAGCTAGCACAGGCATGCCTTACACACACCGTATACATGCAAAGAGGTCTTAACATGATGGCAGACAGCCATTCCCATGAATTTGACACTAACTCGGTTCTTAGCATGCTAGAGGAGAAATTTCACAGTCTAAATTTGCTGAACTCAGTGTTGAGTCTCGAGGGCTCAACAACTTTAGACTGTGGGCGGGATTCTCCAGCTGCATCTGCCCGGTGACTGGAGAATGGCGCTATAGGTCAATGGGCTTCTCCATTGTCCGCGTTGCGGCGGGCAGGGCAGAAGAATCCAGTCCTGTGACTTTTTTCTTCCATCTTAAACTCTTTATTTTTTATATCCCATACATTTTTGCCTCATTGCAAAAACACTCCTTCCCACCCCATCAACCTGGTTAAAGAAACATAGAATCATAGAATCAAAGGATTTACAGTGAATAAGGAGGCCATTCGGCCCATTGCGTCTGCACCGGCCCTTGGAAAGAGCACCTTGCCTAAGCCCACACCCCCACCCTATCCCCATAACCCAGCAACCCCACCCAACCTGTTTGGACACTAAGGGTAATTTAGCATGGACAATCCACCTAACCGGCACATCTTTGGACTGTGGGAGGAAACCGGAGCACCCGGAGGAAACCCACGCAGACACAGGGAGAAAGTGCAAACTCCGCACAGACAGTGACCTAAGCCGGGAATCGAACCTGGGGCTGTAAAGCAACTGTGCTAACCACTGTGCTACCGTGGCCCCCGGTATCTACCGCTTGTTCTTAAGATCACTATACTTTTGGTGCAGTCTTTTCCAGCTACAGTATAATATCTAACAGATGTTACCTCTCTTCAGTTCTGATGAAGAGCCAAACGGACTAGAAACTTTAACTTTCTTCTCTCTCCCTGCTTCCAAACCTTCTGAGTTTTTCCAGCACTATTGGATTATTTCCTTCAAAGGGGGCAGATTTCCTTTGAGAGCTGGAGGTTAGCTGGAAGATGTTTCAGCTTTGCACACTGTTAGGTCCCTTGTGGTAGTGCATGGACAGCCAACAAGCAGCACAGGTCACGCTGGGCAGCATGGAGAACTCATGGCAATCAGGAGGCAGCAGAAGGATTGCGTACAGACTGCTGGTCACCAACCCTGCACTTAGAAACAGCCTTTAACAAACATATCCCCCAAGAGCTTTGATTAATGCAGAGACGTCAACATGGCCCAAGCCCTTGCTGCCCAGAGAAACAATCTCATCACTCGCTGTGGCCTTGAGCATACATAATTCATTGCTATAGTCTTGTAGTCTAAATAATCCTTAACCCTACTTCTCCATTCTTTATCTGAAGAAGAATATTTAATGAAATCCATTTGTTTCTCGAGCTTTGGAGTGATACATCAATATCTTTCCAAAATTCTTTAAAACTAATTTACTTGAGAGTTAGCTTGTGCTTTGCATGTTTGCTGATCTCTCTTTCTCAGACAGAAAACAAACACACACAATATTCTTTCGGTCTTTTCATCTTTTTGTGTGAACTGAAGGGGGGGTTTTAATCCCCCAAAAGAATGGATTTTGATTTGGTGGAGGCACGATTGAGAGATTTGCAGATGACTCAAAAATTGTCCATGTGATTGATAGTGGACAGGATAGCTGTCAACTCCAGTATTACATCAATGGTTTGGTTGAGTGGGTGGAGAAGTGGCAAATGGAATTCAATCCAGAAAAGGTGCGAGGTTTTACATTTGGGGAGAGCAAACAAAACAAAGAAATGCTCAATAAATAGGAAGATATTGAGAAGGGTTGAGGAAGAGAGTGACGTTGGAGTGCATGGTTGACAGGTCCGTAAGGGTGGCTGGACCGGTGAACAAGGCGGTCAAGAAAGCATATGGAATGTTTTCCTTTATTGGGCGAGGTATTGAGTACAAAAGCAGGGATGGAATGATGGAACTGTATAAAACGCTGGTCAGGCCACAGCTGGAATTTTGTGGACTGTTCTGGTCACAATATTACAAGAAAGATGTAATTTATCTGGAGAGAGTGCAGAGGAGATTTACAAGAATGTTGCCAAGGCTTGAAAATTGCAGCTATTAGAAGAGGTTGGATGGGTTAGTTATTCCCCCCCCCCCCCTTAGAACAGAGGAGGCTAAGGGGTGCCCTAATTGCAGTGTACAAAATTATGAGGGGACGAGACAGGTTGGACAGATAAAGCTTGTTTCCTCTAGCTGAGAGTTCAATTACCAGGGAGCATAGATTTGAAGTGATTGGATTAGAGGGGACATGAACATTCAGCCCATCAAGTCTGCACCGACCCACTTAAGCCCTCACTTCCACCCTATCCCCTAACCCAATAACCCATCCTAACTTTTTTGGACACTAAGGGCAATTTAGCATAGCCAATCGACCTAACTTGCACGTCTTTGGACTGTGGGAGGAAACCGGAGCACCCGGAGGAAACCCACACAGACACAGGGAGAACGTGCAGACTCCGCACAGACAGTGACCAGGCGGGGAATCTCATTAGAACTAAGATTATGTTTTTCATCTTTTTATGATCTTTAATATTGCAAAGTACTTATCCACTTGAAGTGCACCGCACATTATGGTTCTTTAACTAATTTGCAAATAGATTAACAGGGAGCATGTTGGCACAATGGTTAGCCAAGGACCCAGGTTCGATTCTGAACTCGGGTGACTGTCGAGGTGGCGTTTGCATTTTCTCCCCGTGTCTGCGTGGGTTTCCTCCGGCTGCTCTTGTTTCCTCCCACAGTCCAAAGATGTGCAAGTTAGGTGGATTGACAATGCAAAATTGCCCCGACGTGTCCAAAGGTTAGGTGGGGTTATGAGGATAGGGCGGGAGAGTGAACCTAGGTACTCTTTCTTAGGGTTGATGCAGACTCAATGGGCCGAATGGCCTCTTTGTACACTGTAGGGATTCTGTGATGTCAATAACATCCCATGTTGTAATCTGTATGCAAATTTCATAACTCCTCTTTTGTATACTCCAAATTGTGGAGATGGAATTTTCTGAAGCGAGACCCTCCCCCGTCTCTCGCACTCTTATAATAACTGGATAGCTTTATCTATTAGATAGGCTATCTGGAAGAAGGTAATGGACGGGATTCTCCGTTTCTGAGACTGTGTTGACCCCAACGCAGAATCCATAGACTTTTACGACTGAAAAACCGGGGCTGCACCTGGACTGATTCAGCTGCCATTGCGGGGCTAGCACCGGTGCCACGTGGAACACACTCGATTCCAATGAGAAACAGTGCAGGGTTCACCGGCTCCGTGATCGACACTCGGGAGGCTGACAAGCTGCAGCCACTCATTACACACCCAGCACACACTTATCCCAGCCAAAAAGGTGGCACTGGTTGTGCTGGAGCGCGCCCATACAGCTGATGGGTCGGCTGGGGCTAGAGGGCATCCAGGGGGGTGACCTGTGGGATACCTACTGTCACTAAGTTTACAGTGGGCAGTCAGCGGCATGTGCACCTGCATGGCTACCTTGCTGGCTGCGGCAATGGTGCTATATGTCAATCCACGCCGACCCCACAGTCCACCTCCTGGCCACCCCGTGCTACTCATTTGTAAACATCCCCAGCCTTTTTCAGAGTAGTGATGAGACAGAGAGGGTACTGACACCAGTAAAAGAGATGCCTGCCCATGAACGGAGCACCATTGCCACCCTGGCCTTGGCAGAAGCCCCCCGACCAGCGGCACAACTGTCTGCAAACTATGGCGATGTTGGACACTTTCCGTGTGCCCCCGTCCCCCGTCCCCCACTCTCTCCCTCAGCAGCCATGATGCCTGTTTCACGATTTTTAAAAGCACAAGTGAACCGCGCCATCGGGAACTCGGCCCATCGGAGGAGGAGAATCGCAGATTCCCCGGAGAATACGGGCCCCCTAATGATATGTAAACGGTGTCTGTCTACTGTACATACATTCCAGAACGCATTGATTCCGCTGTCGAGGAGATGGAGAATTGCGATTTGGGTCAAATCAGTGCCAAACCGATTCTCCGCCCAATCACGTTCCTTGATTTCAGCGTCGGCGAATGGAGAATCCTGCCCATGGTCTATGAGGATTGATTGCTGCTGGAGTACTCTTTGAGTTTTTTGGGTTATCTGCCTGTCAAACGTTCAGTGGAGCTCAATCAGTCAGCCATAAAGGGATTGTGACGCATAAATACAATATTTTGAATCATTTACATTCATGGGCAGGCATCTCCTTTATTGCTGTCAGCACCCTCTCTGCCTCATCACGACTCTGAAGACAGCTGGGGATGGTTATAAATGAAAAGCTATTTTTTGCTTTGCAAATAAATCCAAGTCATGGAGCTGAAAAGTGTAGTTCAACAACCTGAAAATATCACTTGATTCATTTAATGGCATGTAGATATCAATTTCAGTTCTTCCACTGTATCCTATGGTTGGAAATAAAGTTAATCATGCTATCACCATGGACCATGAACAGCAGTTCGCAATCAAAGATAAACCATCTTTTTAGTGAAAATAATCAGACCTAATTGTCTGCCTGAGTCACTCCCTGCCACTCCCCCCACTCTGCAATGTGAACCATCAAAAACTGCGTTTCATAAATCAAATTTTGGATGGTTCTGACTGTGTCATACCAATCACTGCCCCCAAAAGTTAGAAGAATTAAATCCACTTCTAGCCTCTATATAACTGTTGCACAGGCCAACACTAAACACACATAGACTCTCCTCACATCCACGAAGCCCCAGGGAATTTCTCCCACCCCCCTCCCAACGTTCCCACCGATGGGCTCGCCCCCTCCCGGGAATATCCCCACATCCAGAAAACCCCCACAGGACATCTCCATGACCCCAACAACTCCCCCGTGGGACTCTTACACTACCCCTTTACAAGGCATGGTGAGAATGCACCTGGAGTACTGTGCACAGCTTTGGTCCACTTGTTTGAGAAAAGATGTAATGGCATTGGAGGCAGTTTAGAGGAGGTTCACTAGACTGAGTCTAAAGACGAGGGATTTGTCTGATGAAGAGAGAGTGAGCAATTTAGGCCTATACACTCAATAGTTTAGAAGAATGAGGGGAGATCAAATTGAGGTATATAAGCTGATAAAAGGTATGCATAAAATAGAGCAGATGCTTCCTCTTGTTGGGCATTCTACACCAAAAGGTCTCAGGATAAGGAGTAGAAAATTTAAAACAGAGATGAGGAGCAACTATTTCTCCCAAAGGGTCATGAATCTGTGGAATTCGCTACTCCAGATTCTGGGATAGTGAGTTAATTTAAGGAGGAGTTAGACAGATTTTGAATTCGTAATGGGTTGAAGGGTTATGGAGAATGGGAAGGACGGTGGAGATGAGGCCATGATGAGATCAGCTATGATCATATTGAATGATGGAGCAAGCTCGAGGGCTAAGTTGCCTACTCCTGCTCCGAGTTCTTACGTTCCTCTGTTCTAAGAAATAATTATTCTGTTTAATTCCACCTTCCAGCTCGTGGCCTGTATCTCTGTAGGTAGAAGCACCTCAAGCACAAGTCTAGTGTTCTTGAATAATAAGGGGATCGGGGGCTATGGGGAGAAGGCAGGAGAATGGAGATGAGAAACATATTGGGATTGGATTTTATTTATTGTCACGTGTACCGAGATACAGTGGAAAGTATTGTTCTGCCTACAGTCCAGATTAATGAGAAAGCATAGGACATACATAAATACACAATGTAAATAGATAGACACCGGTATTGGGTGAAACATTGAGTGTAGTACTACTCAGTAGAGAAGATGTGTGAAGAGATTAGTTCAGTCTATAAGAGGGTCATTCAGGAGTCTGGTATCAGTGGGGGCGAAGCTGTTTTTGAACCTGTCAGTGGGTGTTCTCAGACTTTTGTATCTCCTGTCCGATGGAAGAGGTTGGAAGAGAGAGTAACCCAGGGGTCTTTGTTATGCTGCCTGCTTTCCCAAGGCACCAGGAGGTGTAGGCAGAATCAATGGATGGGAGGCGGGTTCATGCATTGGACTATGTGTTCCTGACTCTGTAGTTTCTTTCGATCTTGGGCCAAGCAGTTGCCATACCAGGCTGTGATGCAGCCAAATAGGATGGTTTCTATGCTGCATCTGTAAAAATTGGTAATATGGACAGGCCGAATTTCCTTAGTTTCCTGAGGAAGTGTGCTTTCTGCTTTCCTGGTCATAGCATTGACGTGGGTTGGCCAGGACAGATTGTTGGTGATGTGCACACCTTGGAATTTGGAGCTGTCAACCATCTCCACCTCGGCACATTTGATGCAGACAGGGGTGTGTATGATACTTTGCTTCCTGAAGTGAATGACCAGCTCTTTAGTTTTGTCGATGTTGAGAGAGAGATTGTTGTTATGCCACACCACTAGGTTCTCTATCTCCCTCCCTCAATATGAGTTGGAGTCATATTTTGCCATGCAGTCGTGTCTGTATCGGGAGTGTAGTAGGGGTTAAGTACACAGCCTTGCAGGGCCCCGGTATTGAGGACTATAATGGAGGAGGTTTTGTTTATCCTTACTGATTGTGGTCTATGGGTCAGGATGTCGAGGATCCAGTTGCAGAGGGAGGAGCCAAGTCCTAGGTTTGGAGTTTTGATATGAGCTTGGCTGGGATTATGGTTTGAAGGCAGAGCTGTAGTCAATGAATAGGAGTCTGATGTAGGAGTCCTTGTTGTCAAGATGCTCCAGGAATGAGTGTAGGGCCAGGAAAATGGTGTCTGCTGTGGACTGGTTGGGGTGGTTTGCAAATTGCAGTGGATCTAGGCGTTCTGGGAGTATGGAGTTGATGTGTCTCATGACCAACCTTTCAAAGCACTTCATAATGATAGATGTCAAGGCCACCGTACGGTAGTTGTTCAGGCACGTTGCCTGGTTTTTCTTTGGTACCGGTGTGACGGTGGTCTTTTTGAAGCAGGTGGGAACCTCAGAATGGAGTAGGGACAGGTTGAAGATGTCCACGAACACACTTGGCAGTTGGTCCACGCAGGATCTGAGTGCATAACCAGGGACTCCGTCAGAACCTGATGCTTTCTGACGGTTCACTTTCAAGAGGCCGATCTGACTTAGGAAGCTGTGACGGTAGGTATGACTGTGGGTGGACCTTCTTAATCGGATTCTCCTGTTTAGGTTTCTGCTTGTATGCTGGGAGAAGGAGCGCCGTCTTATGGTCCTATTTTCCGAAGTGCGGTTGGGGGATTGATCGATAGGCACCATGATCAGCCATGATCGAATGGTGGAGCACACTCAATAGGTCGAATGGTCTAATTCTGCTCTTTTATCTTCTGGTCTTATGGTCTCCGGCCGCCCCTTCCATGGGACACCCCACATGGGACTCCTCGCAACCTCAGAATTTTTCCAATTACTGGTGTCAGACTAACTGGGCTATAATTCTGTTTTCTTTTTCCTCCTTTCTTAAATAGTGGGGTTGTATTTTCTTTCTTCCAATCCCACGGAAACTGCTCCAGAATCTAGGGAATTCTGAATAATCAAATCTGGTACATCCCTTCTCTCTATCTCCGGTGGGATCTTTGGGTCCGACTGACGGTGACCCCCTTGCGACAGATTCCACAGCAGCAGAGTGTGCGAGCAATGGGAAACCTCATTAGCAGTGGGATTTTCCAGTCACAGGCCACCTCTGCTGCTACAAACCACACAGCGGTGGGGTGCAGAAAATCCCACCCAAAGTATTTGCACACTGTCTTCACATTTCTCTATGAGAAGAGTTATCGAATTGATTTGGTGTTTATGGCGCAGAAGGACTTGGACCTCATAAGATGAAAGGGAAATCCTTATATTTACTGTGACAATACACAGTTTAAGTTCCCAAAAATGTTGAGGGGCTCAGAAAAATAAAAGCTGCTTGATTTGAAATGCAACCAATTCTACTTGGCATACCTGGCTTGCCATAGTCGTGACTATGCCATGAGGGAGTCTTTCTGGAGGCTGCCATCTTGAATTCAGTGCAATAAAGACCTACAAGGGAAGAGGAAGTGGAGCTAGAATAGAGATTTAAAATCCTGCAAATATTGCAGAGAAGACGCAGAGAACCCAGACATGTTCAAATCTACTAAAAGCTGCTGAAAAAAGGATAAGGAAAAGTAAACAAACCGAAGGCTGTAAGTACAATACTGAGTGAGGGAACATAACTGCTGTGAATTTCCCTTTCCCAGCTCCTCTCAATGTGAAATGAGATATGTGGCAGAATTGGTGGTGTGATAAAGCCAGGGGAGTCCAACGAGCTTCTGAAAAGTCCTTTATTTCAGCAACAGCATCAGACATACACAGGGCCCAGTTCCCTTTCACCGGGTCCTCATTCCTTTTTTAGCTGGCTCTACAGCTGCCTGCCTTTTATGCTAGTGCTGGGTTAACTCAGTCCAATTGAACGCGGGGAACAATCATCCCCAGGTGGATGAGTCCTGTGCAGGTTATTACAGGTGGTTTTACCACTTGCAACTACAAGCAAGCAACATAATTAATTATCAAGCTGGAGCCGATAAGAGTAGCCATATTTCTTACACTGCAGGGGAGGGATGGCTACAAAGTTTATATCACTCTGAATTTGACCAACAAACAAAGTAGAAAGATGGCAGAGATTTTGAAAGCCTTGAATGAATGCTTTGAACCCCGATCAAATGTATTCAGCATCAGAGCTCAACATGATACAGAAACCAGAGATCGATATTGGCTGCAGTAACACAGCTTGCAGAATAAAGTGAATTTGGAAAGATAAAAGATGATCTGATGAAAGATCGAGTGGTCTTAGGCCTATGTGACCCCACATCGAAAGAAAGTCCACTGAAAGTGAAGAAACCTATGCTCAAGAAAGCAATAGATTGGTGTATGATGTATCGTCAATTACCACAAGATGAGAATGGTGAAACAATCGAGGCTTTATTGCACAAGATGTTGTGCCTCCCGCAGTTGGAACCAGAATGGAATCAGCGCAGGAGAGCATACACTTTTATACGCCACCTGCTGGGCGGAGCCAGCAGGCAGGGATTTACCATCGTACCTGTAATATACGGGCAGTGCCATAATACATACAATATACCACTAGTGGTGTCTACCACATTCACCCCCTGTTAAAGAAAAGTCCGGCGGGGATGACAAAACATCACAAATTAAGTCTGTCAGGGGCTTTGACCCTCCGTCGCGATTGCCTCAGTCCTGGTGGTGATGTGGGTGCCAACGTGGTCACCTGCGACTCCAGGAACATGTTGTCCTCGTCTTCATCACCCCTGAGTGAATCCAGTGGGAGGATGGATCCTGCTGGGGTGGGGGCTTCAGTGAGGTGCGCTGGTGGGAGGGTGGGTGGCACCGGGGTGAATGGGGCAACCGAGTGGGGGGGGTCAGGGGACGTGGGTGGGTACCCAGCGGGTGCCAGGTCCCAGAGGGAGACTGTGTCTTGGCGCCCGTCGGGGTGTGCCACGTAAGCATACTGCGGGTTTGCATGTAGGAGGTGGACTTTCTCGACCAAGGGGTCCGATTTATGGCTTCGCACATGCTTCCGGAGATGAACGGGTCCAGGGACTGTCAGCCATGTTGGGAGCGAGACCCCGGAGGTGGACTTCCTGGGGAAGACAAACACGTTCGTGAGGGGTCTCATTAGTGTCGGTGCAGAGGAGCGACCGGATGGAGTGGAGCGCGTCGGGGAAGACCTCCTGCCAGCGGGAGACCGGGAGATTTTTAGACCGCAGGGCCAGCCTTCCAGACCATCCCATTCTCCCTCTCCACCTGCCTGTTTCCCCGGGGGTTGTAGCTGGTCGTCCTGCTCGAGGCGATGCCCTTGCTGAGCAGGAACTGATGCAGCTCATCACTCATGAACGAGGATCCCCGATCGCTGTGGATGTAAGTGGGGAAACCGAAGAGAGTGAAGATGTTGTGCAGGGATTTGATTACCATGGCAGAAGTCATGTAATGGGATGGCGAAAGGGAACCGGGAGTACTCGTCAATTACGTTGAGGAAGTACACGTTGTGGTCGGTGGAGGTGGAGGGGCCCTTTGAAGTCCATGCTGAGGCGTTCAAAGGGGCGGGAGGCCTTCACCAGATGTGCTCTATCTGGCCGGTAGAAGTGCGGCTTGCACTCTGCGCAGACTTGGTAGTCTCTGGTGACGGTCCTGACCTCCTCAACGGAGTAGGGCAGGTTGCGAGCCTTGACAAAGTGGAAGAACCGGATGACCCCTGGGTGGCAGAGGTCATAGTAGAGAGCCCAGAGTCAGTCCACTTGTGCGCTGGCACGTGTACTGCGGGATAGGGCATCAGGGGGCTCGTTGAGCTTCCCCGGGCGATACAAGATCTCATAATCATAGGTGGAGAGCTTGATCCTCCACCTCAAGATCTTGTCATTTTTGATCTTGCCCCGCTGTGAATTATGAGGCCTCATAATTCTATGTACTCATCATGGGCCCCCGTTGCATGTGCGTCCCGTGCATTGACCCCCACGGAACAGCGCTACGTGCAGATCGAAAAGGAGTGCCTGGGCCTGTTGACTGGGGTCGACAAATTTCATGATTACGTGTACGGCCTCTCCCAATTCACTGTCTAGACTGACCATCGCCTGCTCGTCAACATTATACAAAAAGACCTGAATGATATGACCCCTCGCCTCCAGCACATTCTGCTTAAACTCCGACGCTACAATTTCCAGCTCCTATACACCCCGGGCAAGGACCTGATCATAGCCGACGCTCTGTCCAGGGCAGTCAACAGCCCTTGTGACCCACAGGGGTTCGTCTGCCAGGTTGACGCCCATGTGGCTTCACGGCCTCCAATCTGCCGGCCACGGATGAACACCTTATCCACATTCGCCGCGAGACTGCGGCTGACCCCCTACTACAGCGTGTCATGCGCCACATGACGGACGGGTGGCTCAATGGCCACCATATCAGAGACGATCTGGCAGTAGTCGATGGTGTCCTCCTGAAGCTGGACCGCATCGTGATCCCGCACAGCATGCGCCAGCGCGTTTTGGAACAGCTACACGAGGGCCATCTTGGCGTGGAGAAGTGCCAACGGAGGGCCCGAGAGGCTGGGTACTGGCCCGGCATCAATGAGGACATCACCAACACAGTGCTCAACTGCCCCACCTGTCAGCGGTTCCAGCCGGCCCAACCACGTGAAACCCTACAGCGCCATGAGTTGGTCACGTCCCCTTGGTCTAAGGTAGGTGTTGACCTGTTCCATGCGCTCGGCAGGGACTATGTTCTGATTGTAAACTATTTTTCGAACTACCCGGAGGTCGTACACCTGCACGACATCACATCATTGGCGGTCATCCGTGCCTGCAAGGAGACCTTTGCTCGTCACGGCATCCCACTCACTGTGATGTCGGACAATGGCCCCTGCTTCGCGAGCCAGGAATGGTCCAACTTTGCCAGCAGGTACAACTTTGTGCATGTGACATCCAGTCCACTGCACCCCCAATCCAATGGCAAAGCGGAAAAGGGCGTCCACATCGTCAAATGGCTCCTCTGCAAGGCTGTCTATGCAGGATCCGACTTCTACCTCACCTTGCTGGCCTATCGTTCGGCCCCACTCTCCACGGGCCAGTCGCCAGCCCAGCTGCTCATGGGTCACACCTTCAGGGCCACGGTGCCATCCATTCACGTCCCAGACCTCGACCATGTTCCAGTCCTTCAGCGGATGCAACAGTCTCGTGCACAACACAAGGCGCTGCGAGACGCTCGGGCGACTGATCGCCCTGCTCTGGCGCCGGATGATAACGTCTGCATCCATCTTCCGGAGGGTGGCTGGTCTGCAACTGCTATGGTTCTTCGCCAGGTGTCTCCCCACTCATTCCTGGTTTGTCTGCCAGATGGTTCCATTCGCCGCTGCAATCGGCATGCCCTTCATCTTGTTCCATGCTCGCTACGTGATCCTCCACCGGTGCCAAGCCCTCCTGTTGTCCCCAACCTGGACTATGGGGAGATTCCGAATACTCTGCATCCTCCTCACTCTGCCGTGGCCCAGCCCGTTCCTCAGCTGGTGGCTCCTGACCCACCCTTGAGGCGATCAACCAGAATTCGTCGCCCACCTCAGAGACTTGACTTATGAGTTTTACAATGTTGGACTCTTTGATCTGTTCTGTTCTCCTCTTTCATCGTTCCAGTAGTTTGTATATAATGTTCATTTCGTTGTTGTTGTGACACCCTATTTCTCTGCACCAGGCACCTTCCCGTGTGAATAGATTAGCCTCATGTACATAGTCATGTAAATAACACGCACACACATAGTCAGGTACATTCACTACACAATATTTATTGTCACACAGGCACATGTTCTTTATACAAAAGGGGGGATGTCATTATATACACCAGTATATTATGCTGCAGACACACACACACACACACTGATGGACATGCAGTGGGACCAATCAGCATACACAACACCGCAGCCAATCACCAGTGAGAGCACACACACTATAAAGACAGGGGACAGGAGAGTTCCCGCTCATTCTAGTAGCAGCCAGCTCGGAGCACAGAGCTCACAGCCTGCAACACAGACATTCACCATGTGCTGAGTGCATCACTTGGTTAGGACTAGCCAAGGGTCAACAGTTAAAGTTGGTATTGCATTTACCCACAGTTCAAGTATGTTAATATAGTTACCCTTATAATAAAATAGAGTTGCACCACTTCCAATGTTGGTGACCTGTTTGTGATCCAGAACACCCATCACATCACTAGATGTGAAGGATGGTCACTGAAATGTGAAGCTGGATGAATGCAACGGCTTTCGAACAACATTCCAGACTAGTGGTGACAATGTCAGCGCTGAGTTACTGTGATGAAGTCACCTTGCAGTGTGGCACCAGCGAGACAGGACTGGGAGTAACCCTAATGCAACAATTTGGCTGCAAAGCACTAATCCTTCAGGTTCTAAAGGTGCTCTAAAAATACAAGTTTTTTCTTCACTGGGATGATATCAATTGGAGCTACTTTGTGATTATTTTGGCACTAATGAAAAAAAATCAATTGTCTATCTTTGGTAAAAAAACATTTTTCAATCGTATTCCATTTAATCGTCATTTAATACCATTTAATACCAGGGCAGCACGGTAGCATAGTGGTTAGCACCGTTTCTTCACAGCTCCAGGCTCCCAGGTTCGATTCCCGGCTGGGTCACTGTCTGTGCAGAGTCTGCACGTTCTCTCCGTGTGTGTGTGGGTTTCCTCCGGGTGCTCCAGATTCCCCCCACAGTCCAAAGATGTGTGGGTTAGGTGGATTGGCCATGATAAATTGTCCTTAGTGTCCAAAAAATGTTAAGTGGGGATTACGGGTTAAAGGGGATAGGATGGATACGTGGACTTCAGGAGGGTGCTCTTTGTAAGTGCCGCTGCAGACTCGATGGGCTGAATGGCCTCCTTCTGCACTGTAAATTCTATGATTCAATGATATGCAATCATGTGCAGAGACTGACTGGACTGTTAGAACAATCAGCTGTTAATGCGTGAGAACTGTGTGTGTATTGTGGGTAACTTGGGTTACCCAGTTACATGGGCAAATTTGTCTTGTGTTTGCGAGGAGAATGGGGATGTTTGTATCTTTCTTCAATATGAAAAGGCGGATGTTTGGGTTTGAAATGCAATCAGTTCTACATGGCATATTTGGCTGGCAATAGTCATGTGACTATTCCATGAGGCAGTCAGTCTCTCCGGATGCTGCCATCTTGAGTTCAGTGCAATAAAGTCCAAGAAGGTGCTGCTGTCCTTAAACAGGAAAGAAAAACCGAAAAAAATTGCAGTTCTGATGGAGGCCATTGGACCCATCACATCTATACTGGTTGAAAAGCAGCTACCATGTGTTCAACTCCTCTCTCTGATCCAGCAGAGGGCAGTAGAGCGGAGCTGCTGATTGGCCGTTGCAGGGGAAATTTGCATACGTCCGTGTGCTCACCCTAACTTGGAGGTGGTTTGTGGAGGAGCTCTTGTCAAGTGACACTTAAACCCGAAACACTTCTTCAGTGTTTCCCTCCTTACCCCATCCTCTAACCAAAAAAAAAAACAACCGCTGTAAGGATCAAGAGGAAGGCTCGAGGGCAGGTAGAAGTGGAAAGTTGAACCGTGACGTCACAGTCTGCAGGTAAGGGATTGGCTGGTGACTGGTAAGTAGTTTTTATTTATTTTCCCTCAGGTGTTATCGTACGGGGCGCAGAGGTTGCTGAGTGAGTGCTTGCTGAGAAGGGGAGTGAATAACAGGTAAGCTCTTTCTTTCTTTTTTTTTATCTAGAGGGGATGACAGGAAAGGTAGTGCAATGTTCCTCCTGCAGAATGTTTGAGGTGAGGGACGCCGTCAGTGTCCCTGCTGATTTCATCTGTGGGAAGTGCACCCATCTCCAGCTCCTCAGAAACCGCGTTAGGGAACTGGAGCTGGAGTTGGATGAACTTCGGATCATTCGGGAGGCAGAGTTGGTCATAGATAGAAGCTTCAGGGATGTAGTTACTCCGAAGAATAAAGATAGATGGGTGATGGTGAGAGGGGCTGGGAGGAAGCAGTCAGTACAGGGGTCCCCTGTGGTCGTTCCCCTTAGTAACAAGTATATCGCTTTGGATACTGTTGGGGGGGGGACTTACCAGGGTTAAGCCATGGGTACCGGTCTCTGGCACAGAGTCTGTCCCTGTTGCTCAGAAGGGATGGGGGAGAGGAGTAGAGCAGTAGTCATTGGAGACTCCATAGTTAGGGGGATAGATAGGAGATTCTGTGGGAACGAGAGAGACTTGCGGTTGGTGTGTTGCCTCCCAGGTGCCAGGGTGCGTGATGTCTCGGATCGTGTTTTGGGGATCCTTAAGGGGGAGGGGGAGCAGCCCCAAGTCGTGGTCCACATAGGTACCAACGACATAGGTAGGAAAAAGGATGGGGATGTAAGGCAGGAATTCAGGGAGCTAGGGTGGAAACTTAGATCGAGGACAAACAGAGTTATTATCTCTGGGTTGTTACCCGTGCCACATAATTATCATAGATTATCATAGAATTTACAGTGCAGAAGGAGGCCATTCGGCCCATCGAGTCTGCACTGGCTCTTGGAAAGAGCACCCTACCCAAGGTCAACACTTCCACCCTATCCCCATAACCCAGTAACCCCACCCAACACTAAGGGCAATTTTGGACACTAAGGGCCAATCCACCTAACCTGCACATCTTTGGACTGTGGGAGGAAACCGGAGCACCCGGAGGAAACCCACGCACACACGGGGAGGATGTGCAGACTCCGCACAGACAGTGACCCAAGCATGAATCGAACCTGGGACCCCTATGCTGTGAAGCAATTGTGCTATCCACAGTGCTACCGTGCTGCCCGAGACGAGGAATAGGGAGAGAGAGGAGTTGAACACGTGGCTACAGGGATGGTGCAGGAGGGAGGGTTTCTGATTTCTGGATAATTGGGGCTCAATCTGGGGTCGGTGGGACCTCTACAAATGGGATGGTCTGCACCTGGACCAGAGGGGTACCAATATTCTGGGGGGGAAATTTGCTAATGCTCTTCGGGAGGGTTTAAACTAGTTCAGCAGGGGCTTGGGAACCTGAATTGTAGCTCCAGTATACAGGAGGTTGAGAGTAGTGAGGTCATGAGTAGGGTTTCAAAGTTGCAGGAGTGTACCGGCAGGCAGGAAGGTGGTTTAAAGTGTGTCTTCTTCAGTGCCAGGAGCATCCGGAATAAGGTGGGTGAACTTGCGGCATTGGTTGGTACCTGGGACTTCGATGTTGTGGCCATTTCAGAGACATGGATAGAGCAGGGACAGAAATGGTTGTTGCAGGTGCCGGGATTTAGATATTTCAGTAAGCTCAGGGAAGGTGGTAAAAGAGGGGGAGGGGTGGCATTGTTAGTCAAGGACAGTATTACGGTGGCAGAAAGGACGTTTGATGAGGACTCGTCTACTGAGGTAGTATGGGCTGAGGTTAGAAACAGGAAAGGAGAGGTCACCCTGTTAGGGGTTTTCTATAGGCCTCCGAAAAGTTCCAGGGATGCAGAGGAGAGGATTGCAAAGATGATTCTGGATAGGAGCGAAAGCAACAGGGTAGTTGTTATGGGGGATTTTAACTTTCCAAATATTGACTGGAAACGCTATAGTTCGAGTACATTAGATGGGTCAGTTTTTGTCCAATGTGTGCAGGAGGGTTTCCTGACACAGTATGTAGATAGGCCAATGAGAGGCGAGGCCATATTGGATTTGGTACTGGGTAATGAACCAGGATAGGTGTTAGATTTGGAGGTAGGTGAGCACTTTGGTGATAGTGACCACAATTCGATTACGTTTACTTTAGTGATGGAAATGGATAGGTATATACCGCAGGGCAAGAGTTATATCTGGGGGAAAGGCATTTATGATGCGATGAGGCAAGACTTAGGATACATCGGATGGAGAGGAAAACTGCAGGGGATGGGCACAATGGAAATATGGAGCTTGTTCAAGGAACAGCTACTGCGTGTCCTTGATAAGTATGTACCTGTCAGGCAGGGAGGAAGTTGTCGAGTGAGGGAACCGTGGTTTACTAAAGCAGTCGAAACACTTGTCAAGAGGAAGAAGGAGACTTATGTAAAGATGAGACATGAAGGTTCAGTTAGGGCGCTCGAGAGTTACAAGTTAGCTAGGAAGGACCTAAAGAAAGAGCTAAGAAGAGCCAGGAGGGGACATGAGAAGTCTTTGGCAGGTAGGATCAAGGATAACCCTAAAGCTTTCTATAGATATGTCAGGAATAAAAGAATGACTAGTGTAAGAGTAGGGCCAGTCGAGGACAGTAAATGAATACTTTGCATCAGTATTCACCAAAGAGAAGAAATTGGTAGATGTTGAGTCTGGAGAAGGGTGTGTAGATAGCCTGGGTCACATTGAGATCCAAAAAGACGAGGTGTTGGGTGTCTTAAAAAATATTAAGGTAGATAAGTCCCCAGGGCCTGATGGGATCTACCCCAGAATACTGAAGGAGGCTGGAGAGGAAATTGCTGAGGCCTTGACAGAAATCTTTGGATCCTCACTGTCTTCAGGGGATGTCCCGGAGGACTGGAGAATAGCCAATGTAGTTCCTCTGTTTAAGAAGGGTAGCAAGGATAATCCAGGGAACTGCAGGCCGGTGAGCCTTACTTCAGTGGTAGGGAAATTACTGGAGAGAATTCTTCGAGACAGGATCTACTCCCATTTGGAAGCAAATGGACGTATTAGTGAGAGGCAGCATGGTTTTGTGAAGGGGAGGTCGTGTCTCACTAACTTGATAGAGTTTTTCGAGGAGGTCACTAAGATGATTGATGCAGTTAGGGCAGTGGATGGTGTCTATATGGACTTCAGTAAGGCCTTTGACAAGGTCCCTCATGGTAGACTAGTACAAAAGGTGAAGTCACACGGGATCAGGGGTGAGCTGGCAAGGTGGATACAGAACTGACTAGGTCATAGAAGGCAGAGAGTAACAATGGAGGGATGCTTTTCTAATTGGAGGGCTGTGACTAGTGGTGTTCCGCAGGGATCAGTGCTGGGACCTTTGCTGTTTGTAGTGTATATAAATGATTTGGAGGAAAATGTAACTGGTCTGATTAGTAAGTTTGCAGACGACACAAAGGTTGGTGGAATTGCGGATAACGATGAGGACTGTCGGAGGATACAGCAGGATTTAGATTGTTTGGAGACTTGGGCGGAGAGATGGCAGATGGAGTTTAATCCGGACAAATGTGAGGTAATGCATTTTGGAAGGTCTAATGCAGGTAGGGAATATACAGTGAATGGTAGAACCCTCAAGAGTATTGAAAGTCAAAGAGATCTAGGAGTACAGGTCCACAGGTCATTGAAAGGGGCAACACAGGTGGAGAAGGTAGTCAAGAAGGCATACGGCATGCTTGCCTTCATTGGCCGGGGCATTGAGTATAAGAATTGGCAAGTCATGTTGCAGCTGTATAGAACCTTAATTAGGCCACACTTGGAGTATAGTGTTCAATTCTAGTCGCCACACTGCCAGAAGGATGTGGAGGCTTTAGAGAGGGTGCAGAAGAGATTTACCAGAATGTTGCCTGGTATGGAGGGCATTAGCTATGAGGAGCGGTTGAATAAACTCGGTTTGTTCTCACTGGAACGAAGGAGGTTGAGGGGAGACCTGATAGAGGTCTACAAAATTATGAGGGGCATAGACAGAGTGGATAGTCAGAGGCTTTTCCCCAGGGTAGAGAGGTCAATTACTAGGGGGTATAGGTTTAAGGTGAGAGGGGCAAGGTTTAGAGTAGATGTACGTGGCAAGTTTTTTACGCAGAGGGTAGTGGGTGCCTGGAACTCGCTACCGGAGGAGGTGGTGGAAGCAGGGACGATAGTGACATTTAAGGGGCATCTTGACAAATACATGAATAGGATGGGAATAGAGGGATACGTACCCAGGAAGTGTAGAAGATTGTAGTTTAGTCGGGCAGCATGGTCGGGACGGGCTTGGAGGGCCGAAGGGCCTGTTCCTGTGCTGTACATTTCTTTGTTCTTTGTAGTAGTGGGAAGTTGTGCTTGGAGTCCGAGGAGATAGGAGAGGTGCTAAATGAATATTTTTCTGCAGTATTCACACAGGAAAAAGACAATGTTGTTGAGGAGAATACTGAGATTCAGGTTACTAGACTAGTAGGGCTTGAGGTTCATAAGGAGGAGGTGTTAGCAATTCTGGAAAGTGTGAAAATAGATAAGTCACCTGGGCCGGATGGGATTTATCCTTGGATTCTCTGGGAAGCTAGGGAGGAGATTGCTGAGCCTTTGGCCTTGATCTTTAAGTCATCTTTGTCTACAGGAATAGTGCCAGAAGACTGGAGGATAGCAAATGTTGTCCCCTTGTTCAAGAAGGGAAGTAGAGCCAACCCCGGTAACTACAGACCAGTGAGCCTCAGTTCTGTTGTGGGCAAAATCTTGGAAAGTTTTATAAGAGATAGGATGTATAATCATCTGGAAAGGAATAATTTGATTAGCGATAGTCAACACGGCTTTGAGAAGGGTAGGTCGTGCCTCACAAACCTTATTGAGTTCTTTGAGAAGGTGACCAAACAGGTGGATGAGGGTAAAGCAGTTGATGTGGTGTATATGGATTTCAGTAAAGCGTTTGATAAGGTTCCCCATGGTAGGCTACTGCATAAAATACGGAGGCATGGGATTTAGGGTGATTTAGCAGTTTGGATCAGAAATTGGCTAGCTGGAAGAAGACAAAGGGTGGTGGTTGATGGGAAATGTTCAGACTGGAGTCCAGTTGCTAGTGGTGTACCACAAGGATCTGTTTTGGGGCCACTGCTGTTTGTCATTTTTATAAGTGGCCTGGAGGAGGGCGTAAAAGGATGGGTGAGTAAATTTGCAGATGACACTAAAGTCGGTGGAGTTGTGGACAGTGCGGAAGGATGTTACAAATTACAGAGGGACATAGATAAGCTGCAGCGCTGGGCTGAGAGGTGGCAAATGGAGTTTAATGCAGAAAAGTGTGAGGTGATTCATTTTGGAAGGAATAACAGGAAGACTGAGTACTGGGCTAATGGTAAGATTCTTGGCAGTGTGGATGAGCAGAGAGATTTTGGTGTCCATGTACATAGATCCCTGAAAGTTGCCACCCAGGTTGAGAAGGTTGTTAAGAAGGCGTAAGGTGCGTTAGCTTTTATTGGTAGAGGGATTGAGTTTAGGAGCCATGAGGTCATGTTGCAGCTATACAACACTCTGGTGTGGCCACATTTGGTGTATTGCGTGCAATTATGGTCGCCGCATTATAGGAAGGATGTGGAAGCATTGGAAAGGGTGCAGAGGAGATTTACCAGAATGTTGCCTGGTATGGAGGGAAGATCTTATGAGGAAAGGCTGAGGGACTTGAGGCTGTTTTCGTTAGAGAGAAGAAGGTTAAGAGGTGACTTAATTGCGGCATACAAGATGATCAGAGGATTGGATAGGGTGGACAGTGAGAGCCTTTTTCCTCGGATGGTGATGTCTAGCATGAGGGGACATACCTTTAAATTGAGGGGAGACAGATACAAGACAGATGTCAGAGGTAGGTTCTTTACTCAGAGAGTAGTAAGGGTGTGGAATGCCCTGCCTGCAACAGTAGCGGACTCGCCAACACTAAGGACATTCAAATGGTCATTGGATAGACATATGGACAATAAGGGAATAGTGTAGATGGGCTTTCGAGTGGTTTCACAGGTCGGCGCAACATCGAGGGCCGAAGGGCCTGTACTGCGTTGTAATGTTCTATGTTCTATGTTCAAGTCTAATCTCACCTTCCAGCTTTTGATCTGTAGCCCTATAGGTTATAAAACTTCACGTGCACATCCAATTACTTTTTAAATTGCGATTCATGTTTTGCCTTGTGATTAGTCTCAATGTGATATATTTGATAATTCCTGAATTTTCCACATGCCAACTTTATGGCCAAATCCTATTTGTATCAACCTTTACTCCTTGTTGTTCATTGCTTATGAAGAGCAGTCTCAGTCTCAGCGTAATTTGTTTGAATAGTGCAATAAATTACCCATGCTCGCAGGTGAATACTTCCAGACCACCCTCTCGGGGTGCGTTTATTTTGGGTTTGTAAAATGAACATTAATGAGAACCAATTTTGACTCCCTTGCATTATGATGGCTTTATAGAAGGCCCATCACAAAACCGATTCTGTGATCCAGTGTTTTATCTTCTTTGGTTGCGTATCTTGCCATGCATGCTGCAAGGGATTACGTTACGTCACAAACAGGATGGTGATTGCTGTGAGGGTTTCTGTAATACACACACTAATCTCTGGGGTGTGCTAACAAGTGTACATTCTTTACTGCTGCCTATCAATCTATTACGAGACTTCCTTTACTGTTTGTGGCTTTGCTGCAGAGTCAACTTTAGCTGGGAGGTTTTACCAGCGCCTTCAGTTGAACAGTATTAATTGCTCCCCCATGTGTCTGGTTTCAAGCCACCACCTGTTGCTTATAATGACTTTAGCTCTGATTTGCTTCCTCAATTGAATTGTTATCTTTCCAGTAGCTCCCCATTCTGCAGGTCAACTGTGACATTGCTATGGACCCCATCAACCTGCGACACACCAACTCAAAATGCAGTACAGCAGTATAAAACATAATGAGACTTTGGTAAGTTTCTCTCTTTCTCAGGTTATATTTTTATTTTGTTTCTTTAGGCATGACAAAGTTGACAGCCATTGGAAGCCGCACTCTTGCCTCTGAGTCAGAAGGCAATCGGGTCAAATCTCAATCCAGTGACTTGAAATCAAAATCTAGACTGACACTTCAGTGCAGTACTAAGGGGGTGCTACACTATTGGAGGCAAACTCGGTTCTGTTGGCTTCCCACACAAGTAAGCTTAAATGACAGGGCACTATTTTGAAGAAGAACAGGGAAATTATCTCCAGAATCCTGCCAATTTAACCCTCAACCCGCATCACCAAAAAACAGGTGATTTGGTAACTTAATTTATAGCTTTGAGGAACATTACTGCACACATGTTGGCTGCCATATTTCCTGTATTACAACAATGACAACATTTCTAAAGTATTGTTGAAGCTTTTGGTCTTACACTCATCAGAAAATTTCACAACAATACATATACAAGGGAGACAGCAAAATTGGTTGGCAAGTGGACTCTGATTGGTAGAGACATTGTCATGGAATATGTACTGTGGAGAAGCACTATGGGAATGCCTCTAACAATCAGAGTCCACTTGCCAGCCGATCAGCACTTTCTTCTCATGCTGTAGAAATTTGTTGTCTCCCCTGGATGTGTATTCTTGAGAAATGTCCTGATGAGAGCAAGGTCAAAGGTTTTGACAAAAAAAGTATTTTTATTTTTAGCAATACTCAAGCTCGATACTATCAAACAATTGTTTCAAAAGTGCTTAATTCACTGTAAAGTTCTTTGGGATATTCTGAGGCCATGAACGTTGCTACATAACTCCCACGGTTTTGTAAAAATGTCAAAATGTTTGACTTATTCTTCATGAGCCAATTCCCTCATTTGTACTTCCCAGCCTAACACCCTTATTCCAGTGCCAGACTTGCAGACGTGGTTTGTTGGTGACTGAGTGAGTTGCCCTGCTCTCCTCCTGTTGTGGAACGAGTTGCAAAATAAATCGCTTAACCTCAGTTTACGCGTCACAGGGTGTGAGATTCCGGTGTTTGGGCTCCCCCTCTGTATTCTTACTGGAAGCTTCGGAAAATTGAATTCACTTCATCGGCCATTTTGTGCACTGATTGAGATGTGCACTAGTGCTGCTGGTTCCCTAAGCGTGGTTCCATTGCAGTTGAATATAAAAATGATCAAACTCGCTAAAAGCAGTTGCTTGGAGGACCAATTTTACACGGGTCTCCGGAGCCCTTGGTCAGACTAAGTCCCACGTAGTTTTGTAATCAGCTTGCAATTAGAAATCTGTATCACTTATAAAGTTTTGTAGCTGATGCCAGGCAGACAGGCCGGGCCTTAATGCCTGCCTGGAGCCTGTGCCCTTTAGTCTCCTGCCAGGAGTCTGCCTCCAGGCAGCCTGCCTAGCCCTTGGGGGAGTCCGCATGTCAACCGGTCTTTGACAATAGGCCTTAACAAGTCATTTCTCCTGCTTAATTAGCTACCTGCTGCTCACTAGTTTAGCATCGAGTGTGCATGGATACCAATATAGCTAATATCACCAAAAGAAACAAGTTCTGTTTTGTTCTTTTGTAATATTGCAAAAAGAAAAAGAAATGATGGTATATATATCTTCCAAATAATTATTTATCTTGATGACTGGTTTAAAGCAATCTCAGAAAATATGATTTACACGGAAACTTATTCAGACTTAATTATAGCAGTGCAGCTGTCTTCCGTACTTTTGATTATCAAATAATAGGATGAAAAGTGCAGTGGAGCTACTGAATTCATGCTAAACTCACAGTTCATTTTTGCTCCTCTGTGAGTTCAGTGCCTGAGGCAGTATTCAAATCAGACAGCTAAATACCACGATATATTAGTGAGCTTTAGGATTTTTGAATTAATTACGGCTAAAGGAAAGATCTTCCATTTGAAACAATTGAATCGCTGTTTTAAGCCTGGGTTGTTAGTAAACAATGCAGCATTTAAGTTTGTCAGTACACTTAACGTAACTTCAAGGCAGTCTTTTGATTATTACATAGGGGAAAATCTCACTTTTTCAGTCTTACCTCTGCCTGTGGAAAGAGCTATATATCTAATCGCATCTTTTTTATGTTCTTTTTTAATTTTGTATTCGTATTCACAAATGAGCATAATTTTGTGATCTAATGTCACCAAAATCCGACCAAACTCTCAGTTGATCTGAAGGTCCTAGTCCATTTTCACACGCGAATAAGCAGTAGGATTTTTAAAGAACTCTCTCTTTACTCTTTGGAGTAACTCAGAATTAAGTACAACTGAGGCCTAAGATATTTTAATAGTAAATACTTAATCCAACTCTTTCTTTAAAATGGACTTTATTTACAGTCTATGACCTTAAAGTCAATCTTTCAGAAATATTTCTTTGGCCAAGACGAAAATCAAAACATAGCCTTCATTATTCAAATATATCCATAATTCATCAGCATTTCTTACAACTGTCAACAGCTCTCACAAGGGTTCAATGGTTTGATTGATTTGTGTTTGATGATGTTATTCTAGTATCTGATCCATGTAACTATATTTGATTGCTTAAGCTACTTGGCTCCTGACTTCAGTATAATCCTGGTCCAAACATCGACAAAAGAGCTGAACTTCTGAGGTAAAGTGAGAGTGACTCTCCTTGGCATCAAATCAGCAGTTGACCGATTGTGGCAACAAGGAGAGCTAGCAAAGTTGAATCAAGGGGAAAACTCTCCACTGCTTGGAGTTATACCGAGCACAATGGAAGATGATTGTGGTAGTTGGAGGTCAATCAGCTCAGCCCTAGGTCATCGCTGAAGTAGTCCTTAGCATAGTACTCTAACCCCAACCATCTCCAGCTGTCTCATCAATGACCTTCTCTCCATCAAAAGGCCAGAAGTGATGATTCTCTGATGGTTGCACAATTTCAGCACCATTCATGACTCCTCAGATACTGACGAAGTTGGGTTTGTGTGTAACAAGACCAGGACAACATCCATGCTTGTGCTGATAGGTGGCAAGTAACATTCGCATTACAAGACAATGATCATCTTCAACAAAAGATAATTTAACCACCTCCACTTGACATTCAATGGCATTACCATTGCCGAATTCCCCACATTTTGAGTGTTACCATTGACTAGAAACTGAACTGACCAGCCAAAATAATACTGTGGCTACAAGAACAGGGCAGAGGTTGGGAATTATGTGGCGGGTAACTCCCAAAGCCTATCACCATCTAGAAGGCACAAATCAGGAATGTGATGGAATACTGTCCACTTTCCTGGATGGGTGCAAAACCCAACAACTCTCAAGAAGCTCCACAGGGCAAAGCAGCCCCTCCACAAATAGACACTCCCTCCACCAGCAGCTCAGTGTTGGCAGTGTGTATGATATGAAATTTGCACTGCAGTAGTTCACCAAGATTCCTTACAAAGCACCTTGCAAATCTTCTACCTGTACCACTCAGAAGTCAAGGGCAGCAGATGCATAAGTACACTGTTAGCTGCAAGTTCTCCTACAAGGCACACACAATCCTGCTTTGGAATTGTATTGTTGCAAGGTCAAAACCTTGGTACTCCCTCCACAACAATGTGGATGTACCACATGGACTGCAGCAGTTCAAGAAGGTGGCTCACCACCTCCTTCTTAAGGACAATTAGCGGTGGGCAATCAACGCTGGTCTAGCCAGCAACACCCACATCATGTGATGAAATAAAAGAAAATCCCGTGGGTGGAGCTAGAGAGCTAAGAAAGCTGAGAAAGTTCTGGAAAGACCTGGGGCTCTAAGTTGAGTGCATGTTGAGGTGTTTAAAGAATTGTAAATACACCTGTTGTAGATTTGGTGGATTAGTGTCATTTCAGAATTGTTTTTGAGGTAAATTAGACACTAAAGATATGCAGCAAATCAGCAAATACAAAACAAAATTGGTGACAACTGTTTAAGAAAGTTGTAACTTTGCAAGCTCCAGAACCAATTATTTAATTGCCCGCGGATCCTTCCATGTAATGGGAGTAATGGATTTCCTTATTCAATACACGATTATTTGCTGTAGGGTTACACAGTCTGGATGTAACAACTGCTGGGATTCTCCGTTGTGAGTCCGCCCTAATACCGCGGACGGAGAATTTGGCGCTCAGCCAAATCTGCAAGGCACGGCAGCGGGAAAGGAGAATCCTTCTGCCGTGAACGGACGGAGAATTCCGCCCAGCGATACTTAAAACAGCAATACTTCGACATTGTCAATTCCACCTGTTTCACAAAATGTGTGATGGTTGCCGTTTGCAACCTGTACCAAAGTATCGCAGAAGCAGACGGTATCATTGAGCATATTGACTCATCGCCATGGATATCAAAGGCCCGATTCCGTGCGTTTGCTGGGATGTTTCTCAACGGCTGCAGCGTTGAGTTTCTCCCCGCTATTCACCGGCACTTTGCCGATATTTTGTGTTTCGGGGAGTTGACTTCCTGCACTGTGCTCAGCAGGTCCAGCTGCTCGCAGATCAGGACGCCACTTTGACCGGCTGTGCCGATCTCTGCAGCCCCCTCCCTTTCAGGCAGCCTCCAATCCACTTTCTAGACACCCTCTTCACCCCTCGAGCATTCTAGTAGTCCTAGAACACCGCCCCCCCCCCCCCAATCCTGTCGAATGGGAAAGGCTCCCCGTGCGACCCTATCACTGCCAATCTGGCACTTGGACACCTTGTCACTGCCAAGGTGCCCGGTGGAGTGCCAGGGTAACCCCTTCTCTGTCCCTGACCACCAGGGGGTCTCTAATGGCCTGTGAGATCCCCCGAGCTGCAATCACGCCTGGTAAAGTGCTAAATGGCAGAGTCCTTGACTCCCATGTGTCTCATTTAAATATGCTGGTCTGGATCATGCCCAGCGAGGATGAGATCCAGATCGTGCCAGGTGGAGCGAGTGGAATAACTCATGGTCGGCCTGGCGCAGAGCCCAATTTGGGGATCTCGCAGGATTCTCCTGTTCGCCGAGCTCCACACCAGGTACAACGTGGTGGCTGAATTGCGCCCCAAATCTAGTCATTGCACAATGTCAAAATGGCGAACAATGTGTCAACCTTAAGGTGATTAGCAAAGCTGTTGTTTCAATTATCCACGTTCTATAATCCAAGAACATCTTTTCTCAAAGGTAGAGGAGTCTAGAACTAGAGGGCATAGGTTTAAGGTGAGAGGGGAGAAATACAAAAGAGACCAGAGGGAAAATTTCTTCACACAGAGGGTGGTGAGCATCTGGAACGGGCTGCCTGAGGCAGTGGTAGAGACGGGTACAATTTTGTCTTTTAAAAAGCAGTTGAACAGTTACATGGGCAGGGTGGGTATAGAGGGATATGGGCCAAATTCGGGCAAGTGTGACTAGCTTAGTGATAGAAACTGGGTGGCATGGACAAGCTGGGTGAAGAGCCAGTTTCCATGCTGTAAACATCTATGACTCTATGATTCTGTACCTGTCAGCCTCATTTCCTGACCCCACAGTCTTCACAAAGCTTGATTTGTGTTGGAGCTAACTTCAGATACTACTAGCAGGGCAAACCTAATATCTTACAGCTTTCGTAACTCGTGAAATTGTGTTTCAGTAGCACAGAATGCCGTAAGGACAAAGTTCTGCATCCAGCACATTCCAGAAGACAGTTTCTTAAGTTTTGTGAGTGGTTGAGCAGATGTTTAACTTACTTGATGACTTTGTTATCTACAGAAGGGATGAATCAGAACATGGTAACGATTATCAGCAGTGCTCAGCCAGCTATACAACCCAGCTCAGCACGGACAAATACAATGTCAAAGCTTCTGACCCCGTCTCACATGAAATACTTGGCATCACTTCCTGGTGCTACCAACTGTCACCACAAGTTCTGTCTGCAGAGATTGTGAAGCATCTTTGAAGGTTATTGAACAAACAGGCACCATGGACGTGAACAATCACACAGCAAATAGCGTTTAATCTGTTAAAGTCGAAGATAGCGTCCCCGCATTTCCTCATGCATCTCAGCCCATGCACAGAAATATATGTCGCAACAGATGTGTCAGAAACTGCAATTGGAGTTGCACTCTCACAGGAAGTGGATGAGAGCGTATCTTATGAGTCACGCTTGTTGTCGGAAACTGAACACAGATACTAGAGCATGGAAAGCATCACCCTGCATCTACACTTGTGAACAGTGGCACATCCCTCTCTATGGTAGAAAGTTCTGTCCTTGCTCTGATCACTAAGCATTACTAGCTATGTTAGGATCAGGCCATCGACCTCAAGCAGCTACAGATGGTCAGATCATTTTTATCAGTAAAACCTTGAGGTGAGATATCTTGCAGGTTTACATGACTAAGTAGCTGATATGCTGAGCCATACTACCACAGTCAGTATCAGCAATGGTGAAACAATTTGCACGCTGAAGACCGACATGACCACAGTGATTTTGCATGTTGTGGTACTGGGAACAGACTGACAAGATACATAGGTCGGGAACAGAAATGGCCAAATGAGGCCTTGACTGGAATCGATACCGGCCATCTGCAAGAGCACTCAAGTCAACGCAGAAACTCATTATCTTTTTTTCTATAAATTTAAAGTGCCCAATTCATTTTTTCAAATTAAGGGGCAATTTTAGCGTGGCCAATCCACCTACCCTGCACATCTTTGGGTTGTGGGGGTGAAACCCACGCAAACACAGGGAGAATGTGCAAACTGCACATGCACAGTGACCCAGAGCCGGGATCAAACCTGGGACCTCGGCGCCATGAGGCAACAGGGCTAACCCACTGCGCCACCGTGCTGCCCTAGAAACTCATTATCACCGTATCGACTTTGTGATTACCCACTCACAGTAGGTATCACATTTATACAAAAGGACAATGACCATGCTATGAATATATCACTGACTTCCAAACAGGAAGACCATCAGCCTCCATAGTGGGCTAATAGCTGGTCAGACAAGAGTGTTTCAGAGGACAATGGATCTTGATTGAATCACCCTGGCTGAACAAGAGTACCTTGAATGACCTACGATTTCCCCAGGCATAACCATCACAAGAAGAGGGGACCCTGGGCTCCGGGCCCGGAGAAGATATCAACATCGAGCGACCGTAGGCTGGCCAGCCACCTTCACTAAGTGCGGGCAATACCTAGAGCTCAGCTGTGAGTTTGAGTCATATTTTGTGTGGGTGAGAGAATTGTGAATAAACTTGGGTTAAACTGCGAACCAGTTCATAAGCAAAGGCACCTGGGTAAAACGTTTTGCTAATAAAGTATTTGATAATTTCCGACAACAACATGACTGCCAATCTTGCTTTATGAAAGTAGTTGGAGGTAGCACCAGTGGCAAATCCAGTACCTAAAATCTTGTAAAATAGGAGAGGAATACACATTCGAGAAAGCACACAATGAGCTCGTGTTGTTTGGTGACAGCCATGATCGTTTGAATGGCAGAGCAGGCTCGACACACTGAATGGCCAATTCCTTTTCCTATGTTTCTAACTATATTGCATGTGGAACCTGAATGGTTATCCTAAAAAGGCAACCTCAAAGTATGATGCTCAATGGGTCGACTGAGGCCAGCGGATACCTAGGGAGGTGGCATGGGGGGATATCCATACAACCCGTGCCCTAGGTTCACAGTGAGCAGTCAGTTGCATGTGCATGATACATTGATATGTATAGTGAAGTTAACAAGTGTGAGTTAAAAAAAAAAATTCTTCAAACAGTTTATTTGTATTTCTTCACAAATTAAGTCTCCTCAATCCAGTCAGTGGAATGGTAGATGTGTTTAATGGATTCTGGAAGTCATCTGGTATCTTGTTAGATGTTGTTGGAGTACAAAATAAATTCTTATTAAATTGAAGACGAGGAAATAACGTACTAGAAGATTGAACTTTCAGAAGATCACGTCGATTTCTTCTAATGGTAGAACCATCATTCGTTTGAACAATGTATGAACGAGGTGCTGCTTGATGTATGACCTTAGCTAGATCAGACCATCTTCCAGTGGGAATATGAATTCTCACTTGATCACCTGGATGAAGTGGTTCCAGTGATTTCACATGTTCATTGAAGTATTTCTCCTGAAGATTCTTTTGATGTTGGATTTTCTTGATGACTGGCTGAAGATCTGGATCAGGTAGTCATCTACACGGAAGAGTTGTACGTAATGTCCTGTTCATTAACAATTGCGCAGGAGATAGACCAGTTGAAAGAGGAGTAGCTCTGTAATTCAATAAAGCTAAGAACATATCTGATTCAGAGTCAAGAGCTATCTTGAAAAGTTGTTTCACAATGTGAATGCCTTTTTCAACCTTGCTGGTGGATTGCGGATAAAGAGGACTAGAAACCAGATGAGTAAAATTGTACGCGTGAGCAAATTCTGTCCACTCATAGCTATCAAAACAAGGTCCATTGTCTGTCATGACTTTGCAAGGAATCCCAAGGTGAGCAAAAATCTCCTTTGTTGCTTTGATCACGGATTTTTGAATCAGACAATTTAGTCACTTTGAGATAGTTTGAGAAATAATTGACGATTAGGATATAACCATGACCACGAAAGTGAAAAGATCTATGCCAACCTTCGACCATAGCGTCTTCTCAACATCATGAGATATAACTGTTTCTTTACTCTGAGTCGATTGATTATGCTGGCAGGTCTCACATTCTAGAATTAGATTGGTTATGTCATTATTTATTCCTGGCCAATATACTGCCTGTTTTGCTCTGCGTTTGCGTTTCTCTATGCCTAGATAACCTTCATGTATTTTTTGTGGTATCATGGTTCTTAGTGTCATAGGAATAACAATACGACCGAGACGAAGTAGAAAACCATTTACAACAGTGAGGGCAGATTGAACGTTTCTGAATTCCGAACAGTGTCCTTTCTGCCAACCATTCTTTATATGGCTGATACTCGTTGCAACATTTAATCTTTTTTTCTCTCCTCTCTGATGAGTTTGAGTTTTTCATCAAAAACAGGAAGAGTTTCAGTTAGAAGCTGCACTTGAGCTTCAATTAGCTGAACGATCTCTGGCTGTTGTTCTTCTGTGTTGGTAGAACAAGATAATGAATCAGCAATTGTAAGATCTTTGCCTGGAGTGTAGACAAGTTGAAAATCGTACCGTCTTAACTTCATGAGGATGCGTTGTAGTCTAGGAGTCATGTCATTCAAATCTTTGTGAATGATGTGTACTAATGGTCAGTGATCTGTTTCGACCGTGAACATTGGTAGTCCATAGATGTAGTCATGGAATTTTTGTATTCCAGTAAACACTCTTTTTCTATCTGAGCATACCTTTGCTCCATGGTAGCCATGGATACTGGGCTGGATTCTCCACCGGTGGGATTCTCCATTTTGCCGGCAGACCGGGGGTTTCCCGATGGCGTGGGGCTGCACTACAATGGGAAGCCCCATTGACCTGCCTGTGTAACGGAGAATCCCGCCGGTGGGGTGAAACGGAAATGTGGCGCGGCGGGGTGGAGAATCCGGCCCCTTGTGTTCCACCAGAGGTAGCGTTAGCCCCGATCCTGCACCTTTCTCTTAGAACAACCAGAAGATGAGTGTATTCAACTAAACTGCATCGCAGCACACAACGTTGCCCCCATTAGAATCACTCTTCAACTAAACAGCCATTCCTTGGAAATGGAATTGGACACGGGAGCCGCCATCTCAGTCAATGGCAGGGAAACATTTGAAAAGATCATATTGGGAGTACAATGCCTGCAGTTACTGGATATTGAGACAAGATTAGCCACAAATACAGGAGACTCGCTGGCCATAGCAGGGACTATGCTGACCCCAGTTGTCTGCAGACCGCAACCCGTAAGGTTACCGCTGATTATAGTGAAAGGACAAGGCCGCAGTTTACTAGGCCGTGATTGGCTGCAGCATTTCCAAATTGATTGACAGCATATTTTCCAGTTGGGCTGTGGAGACCTCCATGAGATATTAGGGAAGTTTCCCAAGATTTTCCAGACCTGCTTGGGGAAATTAAAAGGAGTCATGGCAAAAGTTCATGTGGACCCTAATGTGCAACCTAAATATTTTTGGGCTCGCCCGGTACCCTACACATTGATACCAAAGGTTGAGGTGGAGCTCGGACAGCTAGAAGACCTGGGGATCATCAGTCCAATTAAAATTGCCGACTGGGCAGCACCGGACGAAACTGTCCGCCTTTATGCCGATTATAAACTGGCTGTGAATCGGGCCTCCAGATTAGACCGATACCCAATGCTGCGGATTGAGGATTTTTTACAAAACTGTCTGGAGGTCACTCATTCACAAAGCTCAATATGAGCCAACACTTCCCTCTAATTGGAGTTGCACCCTGAGTCTCGGCAGTACATGATGATAAATATCCACGGAGGCTGTATAAGCATATTAGACTGTCTTTCGGGGTATCATCGGCTTGAGCCATTTTCCAGCGGGTTATGGAAAATATTCTGTGGGGTTTACCACTTGTGGCGGTCTATTTGAATGACGTTTTGCTCACGGGCATGACGGAGTGTGAGCACTTGAGCAAGCTGGACAAGATACTCCGCCGCTTTTCAGAGACGGGCATGAGCCTCGAGAGAGAGATGTATGTTTTTCACACCAAAAAGGTTGCCTATCTAGGGTATTGAGTAGACTGGGAGGGTCTGCACCCGTGGAGGAAAATATACATGCCATCAAACAAGCCTCCCCATTGGAAAACACACCCAAACCGCGACCATTTCTGGGACTGGTGAACTACTACGGCACATTCATCCTGGGCCTCGCAACCATGCTGCATGGCCTGCTTACAAAAAAAATCAGGATTTGGAGTGCAGAGTGCCACAGGAAGAAGCATTTGCTAATGTGAAGCGACAGATGACTTCACCCGGCCTGCTGACGCACTACAATCCCGCCAAACCTCTCCTAGGTGTATTTGCCTCCAGAACCCTGGCTGTGGCTGAGCGCAATTATGCGCCAATCGAGAATGAAGGTCTAACCGTGGTCTTTGCTGTCAAGACGTTCTATCAGTAATGTTTCACCGTGTTGACGAACCACAAACTACTGTTGGGACTCTTCGCATGATGGCACAGTGGTTAACACTGTTGCCTCACAGCGACAGGGACCTGGGTTTGATTCCGACCTCGGGTGACTGTCTATATGGGGTTTGCACGTTCTCCATGTGTCCGGGTGCTCCAGTTTCCTCCCAAAGTCCAAAGACGCGCAGATTAGGTGGGTTGGCCATTGTAAATTTGCCCCTTAGGGTTTGGTTGCAGGAATAGGGCAAGGGATTGGGCATAGGTGGAGTTGTCTTTCCAAGGGTCAGTGCAGACTCGATGGGCCAAATGGCCTCTTCTGCACTGTAGGGTTTCTATGATTCAAGGAGGATAAGGCCATTCAGCCCATAGCATGGCCAGAATCCTGAGGTGGGCCCTCTTACTGACGGTGTTCAGGTATACATTGGAGCATCGGCGAGGCATGTGGATCGGGAACGGAGATGCGGTGAGTCGATTCCTGCTGCCAACGAGACTACCAACGCTCCTCATAGCTGATGAAGTTACAGCCTTGTTGCACTTTATGGATACAATGCCAGTTATGGCAGCCCAAATTCGTGAGTGGACACAAAAGGACCTTCTATTGCCAAACGTTCGACATATAATATGATTCGGGGGCCAGCATTGGAAATTACCCAGCAAATTAAAGGCATTTACCACCAAAATAGCAGAGTTTAGTGTGTAAAATTGATGTCCTCTGGGGGATTTGTGTCCTGGTCCGTACAAGGGTCCGTACTGAGGGACCTTCATAACACTAATCCTAATCCAGGAGCGTCCAAAATGAGAATGTGAGGCATGACCTACCCTTCACAAAGCCATGCTGACTATCCCTGATCATATTATTCCTCTCTAGATGATTATAAATCTTGTCTCTTATAATCCCCTCCAAGACTTTACCCACAACAGACGTGAGGCTCACCGGTCTATAGTTGCCGGGGTTGTCTCTACTCCCCTTTTTGAACAAAGGGACCACATTTGCTATCCTCCAGTCCTCTGGCACTATTCCTGTAGCCAATGATGACATAAAAATCAAAGCCAAAGGCCCAGCAATCTCTTCCCTGGCTTCCCAGAGAATCCTAGGATAAATCCCATCAGGCCCCGGGGACTTATCTATTTTCAGCCTGTCCAGAATTGCCAACACCTCTTCCCTACGGACCTCAATGCCATCTATTCTAATAGCCTGGGTCTCAGCATTCTCCTCCACAACATTATCTTTTTCCTGAGTGAATACTGACGAAAAATATTCATTTCGTATCTCACCTATCTCTTCAGACTCCACACACAACTTCCCATCCCTGTCCTTGACTGGCCCTACTCTTACCCTAGTCATTCTTTTATTCCTGACATACCTATAGAAAGCTTTTGGGTTTTCCTTGATCCTACCTGCCAAATACTTCTCATGTCCCCTCCTTGCTCGTCTTAGCTCTCTCTTTAGATCCTTCCTCGCTACCTTGTAACTATCCATCGCCCCAACTGAAACTTCACACCTCATCTTCACATAGGCCTCCTTCTTCCTCTTAACAAGAGATTCCACTTCTTTGGTAAACCACGGTTCCCTCACTCGACGCCTTCCTCCCTGCCTGACCGGTACGTACTTATCAAGAACACGCAGTAGCTGTTCCTTGAACAAGCTCCACTTATCCAGTGTGCCCAACACTTGCAGCCTACATCTCCAACCTATCCCCCCCCAAGTCATGACTAATGGCATCATAATTGCCCTTCCCGCAGCTATAACTCTTGCCCTGCGGTGTATACTTATCCCTTTCCATCACTAACGTAAACGTCACCGAATTGTGGTCACTGTCCCCAAAGTGCTCTCCTACCTCCAAATCCAACACCTGGCCTGGTTCATTACCCAAAACCAAATCCAAAGTGGCCTCGCCTCTTGTTGGTCTGTCAACATATTGTGTCAGGAAACCCTCCTGCACACATTGTACAAAAAATGACCCATCTAATGTACTCGAAATATATATTTTCCAGTCAATATTTGGAAAGTTAAAGTCTCCCATAATAACTACCCTGTTACTTTCGCTCTTATCCAGAATCATCTTCGCCATCCTTTCCTCTACATCCCGAGACCTATTTGGAGGCCTATAGAAAACTCCCAACGGAGTGACCTCTCCTTTCCTGTTTCTAACCTCAGCCCATACTACCTCGGAAGAAGAGTCCCCATCTAGCATCCTCTCCGCCACCGTAATACTGCTCTTGACTAGCAGCGCCACACCTCCCCCTCTTTTGCCTCCTTCTCTGAGTTTACTAAAACACCTAAGCCCGGGAACCTGCAACATCCATTCCTGTCCCTGCTCAATCCATGTCTCCGAAATGGCCACAACATCGAAGTCCCAGGTACCAACCCATGCTGCCAGTTCCCCTACCTTATTTCGTATACTCCTGGCATTGAAGTAGACACACTTCAAACAACCTACCTGAACACTGGCCCCCTCCTGCGACGTCAAATCTGTGCTCCTGACCTCTACACTCTCATTCTCCCGTACCCTAAAACTACAATCCAGGTTCCCATGCCCCTGCTGCATTAGTTTAAACCCCCCCAAAGAGCACTAACAAATCTCCCCCCCAGGATATTTGTGCCCCTCAGTTTCAGATGTAGACCATCCTGTCTGTAGAGGTCCCACCTTCCCCAGAAAGAGCCCCAGTTATCCAGAAATCTGAATCCCTCCCGCCTGCACCATCCCTGTAGCCACCGTGTTTAATTGCTCTCTCTCCCTATTCCTCATCTCATTATTACGTGGCACGGGCAACAACCCAGAGATAATAACTCTGTTTGTTCTCGTTCTGAGCTTCCATCCTAGCTCCCTGAAAGCCTGCCTGACATCCTTGTCCCCTTTCCTACCTATGTCGTTAGTGCCAATGTGGACCACGACTTGGGGCTGCTCCCCCTCCCCCTTAAGGACCCGGAAAACACGATCCGAGACATCACGTACCCTTGCACCTGGGAGGCAACATACCAAACGTTGCTCCCTAGAAACACACAACTGTGTGGAAAAATTTAGCTCCAACTCCATCTGCAAGTTTGCTGATGACACAACTGTAGTGTGTCTGGTCTCGAACAACAATGAGTCAGAGCACAGGAGGGAGATGGAGAACCTAGTGTGTGGTGTAATGACAACAATCTTTCCCTCAACATCAGCAAATCTAAGGAGCTGGTCATTGAGTTCAGGAAGGGAAATATCGTACATACCCCTGTCAGCATCAATGGTGCAAAGTTGGAGATGGTTGACAGCTTCAAATTCCTAGATGTACACATCACAAACAATCTGTCCTGGTCCACCTACGTCGACACTGTGACCAGGAAAGCACAAGAGCACCTATACTTCATCAGGGAATTAAGGAAATTCGGTAGGTCCACATTGATACTTACCAATTTTTACAGATGCAGCATCGAAAGCATCCTATCGGGCTGCATCACAGCCTGGTATGGCAACTGCTCAGCCCAAGACTGTAAGAAACTACAGAGAGTCGTGAACGCAGCCCAGTCCATCACGCGAAGCCGCCTCCCATACATCAACTCTGTTTATACCTCCCGCTACCTTAGGAAAGCGGAAAGCATAATCAAAGACCTCTCCCATCTGGATTATTCTCTCTTCCAACCTCTTCCATCGGGCAGGACAAGTCTGAGAACACGCACTAACAGGTTCAAAAAAAGCTTCTTCCCCACTGTTACCAGACTGCTGAATGACCCTCTTATGAACTGAACTGATCTCTTCACATATCTTCTCTACTGAGTAGTACTACACTCTGTATGCTTCATCCGAAACCTGTGTCTATCTATTTACATGAGGCATTTATGTGTGTCCTATGATTTTTCATGTTCAGAATGATCTGTCTGGGCTGTACGCAGGACAGTACTTTTCACTGTACTTCCATATCAGTTGCCCTCCATTTCAGTGCCCACCCATATTAGTGACTCTCCATATCAGAGACCCCATATCAGAGACCCCCTATCAGAGACCCCCCTATCAGAGACCCACATATAGGAAAGCCCTTATCAGAGACCAATTATATCAGAGACCCCCATCAGACAACCATATAAGAGACCCCCTATAAACATCACTTCCTCTTCTTTTCAGCAGAAAACACTTGACTGATTTTGATGTGTAACGACCTGTCAATCATAGATGTTTATTAACATTGTGGTTAGGTTCACAGCAGGTTACTTAACATTCATTCAGGCATGAAAGGAGGAGAAAATAAATAATCCAGACACCTGGCTGTCTGGAAGCTATTACGTTGTCAATTACAGCCTACAAAAAGCTATTTATCTTTGAAAGTGAATAGAAACCTTGCAGAGCAAAGGATCAGGGTGGGGGGGGGGGGGGAGTTAAAACATTGTGATGTACTTTGGCTTTCTGTGAAGTAACAGCTGCTGCTTTCTACATTTCTGTCTAAGGCAGCAGGTGCAAGGGACAGGTAAGTGAAAAAGCAATGATTTTTCACTTTCTGTTCTGTCTAGGCTGCTGTTTAGCTTACAGGCAGGGGTGAGAGATAGGGGTGTCACTGATATGGGGAGTCTCTGATGTGGGGGATTTCTGATATGGGGGTCTCTGATATGTGGGTCTATAATATGGAGGTCTTTAATATAGAGGGTTTCTAATGGAGGAGTCTCTGATATGGTGGGGAGTAAGATTTTAGAGAGCATTCTTAAGGATGAGATTACAGAGTACTTGGAATTGCAGGGTAAAATAGGACTGAGTCAGCACGGCTTTGTCAAGGGGAGGTCATGCCTGACAAATCTGTTAGGATTCTTTGAGGAGGTAACAAGGGTGTGAGAAAAAGGGGAGCCAATGGACGTGATCTATTTGGATTTTGAGAAGATATTTGACAAGGTTCTGTACAGGAGGCTGTTAAACAAAATAAGAGCCCACAGCCCAAAGATGTGCAGGTTAGATGGATTGGCCACACTAAATTGCCCCTTAATTGGAGAAACAAATAATAATTTGGTACTCTAAATTTTTTTTAAAAACAAGATAAGAGCCCATGGTATTAGGGGCAAGGTACTGGCATAGACAAAGGATTGATTGACTGGCAGAAGGCAGAGAGTGGATAGAAAGGGATCTTTTTCTGGATGGTAGCTGGTGACTCTTGGTGTTCCACAGGGGTCAGTGTTGGGACCACAACTATTCACTATAATGATCTGGAAGAAGGAACTGAGGACATTGTTGCTGAGTTTGCAGATTCGACAAAGATATGTAGACGGGCAGGTAGTGTTGAGGAAGTGGGAAAGCTGCAGAAGGACTTGGACAGGCTAGGAGAGTGGGCAAAGAAATGGCAGATGAGACGCAATGTGGAAAAGTGTGATGTTCTGCACTTTGGTGGGAAGACTAGAGGTATAGACTATTTTCTAAATGGGAAAAGGCTTCGGGAACCTGAAGCACAAAGCGACTTAGGAATTCTAGTTTAAGGATTCTCTTAAGGTTAACGTGCAGATTCAGTCGGCAGTTAGGAAGGCAAATGCAATATTAGCATTCATTTCGAGAGGGCTAGAATACAAGAGCAGGGATGTACTTTTGAGGCTGTGTAAGGCTTTGGTCAGACCCTATTTGGATTATTGTGAGCAGTTTGGGCCCCGTATCTATGGAAGCATGTGCTGGCCTTGGAGGGATTCCAGATGAGGTTCACAAGAATGATCCTGGTAATGATGGTCTTGTCATATGAGGAGAAGTTGGGAACTTTGGGCCTGTATTCGATGGAGTTTAGAAGGATGAGGAAGGAATCTCATTGCAACTTACAGAATACTGAGAGGCAGAGATAGAGTGAATGTGGAGAGGATGTTTCCACTGATAAAAGAGGCTAGAATCCAAGGACACTGCCTCAAACTGAAAGGGCAATTCTTTAAAACAGAGATGAGGACGAATTTCTTCAGCCAGAGTGTGGGGAATCTGTGTAACTCATTGCCGCAGAAGGCTGTGGAGGCGAAGCCACTGAATGTCAAGACAATAATACATCGGTTCTTGATTAATAAAGGGATCAGAGGTTATGGGGAAAGGCAGGAGAATAGGGATGACAAACATATCAGCTATGATTGTACGGTGGAGCAGACACGATGGAAAAAATGGCCTAATTCTTTTTTTTATAAATTTAGAGGACCCAATTCATTTTTTCTAATTAAGGGGCAATTTAGTGTGGCCAATCGACCTAGTCTGCATATCTTTTGGGCTGTGAGGGCGAAACCCACTCAAACACGGGGAGAATGTGCAAACTCCACACGGACAGTGACCCAGAGCCGGGATCGAACCTGGGAGCTCGGCGCCATGAGGCAGCAATGCTAACTACTGCGTCACCGTGCTGCCCAAAATGGCCTACTTCTGCTGCTATATCTTATGGTCTCTGATATGGGTGTCTTTGATTTGTGGGGGTCTCTAATAAGGGGTCACTCATACGGGGGGATCTCTGATTCGGGGGGGGGGGTTCTCTGATATGGGGGTCCCTGATATGGGGGTCTGATGGGGGAGGGCTGATAAGGGGGTCACTGGTGGGGAGTTGAGTCACCCTCATGAATACGTACTGTGGGGGAATGGGGACACCCAGCAATTCCCGTGGTGATGGGGAGGAAAGATGATGCTACTTGTCAGCTGGGGTGGGGGTAGGACTTCCGACGTTGGGGGGGGGGGGGGGGAGCGCCGCCAGACGTCGTATTGGGACGCCCACTCAAAATGGCAGCCCAATAGCGGGATTCGGAATGGAATCCCAGGAGCACCTCACCATGGATAAATTAGTATGGCAAGGAGTACTGAATTGTTCCTAGCTGCTCCTAGCATCAACACACTGCAGGAGTGATTCTGCTCTGGTGGGAGAACTTTGTCTCCCAAACAGAGAATCCAGTCCAATTATTAAACTGAACTAACCTTGAATAACTATTCTCTGTTGAGTTGAGTGTCGCAGCTGGAAAATTATTCCCAATTTAGAATGAATTGTCTTCAGAAATCATTGCTTAGACATTTTGGCTTAGTTTTACCATGCAATCTTCTTTTGACCCAAGGGAAATGAATGTCTTCTTTCTACATAAGAATGATTTTAAAACATTCTGTTATTGATCCACGCTGTAACTATCCACTTCTAAGTAGTAGCTTGTGTGTGTTCTCTGTCAATTTAATTAAATTAACCTTTTGGGGATTTTCTGTTGGAAGTGACAGCATTTGTTGAACATCCAAGTGTGGATGGGTGCATCTAAATTGTGTATCAAAGACAGGGGAACATTTGAGAATCCGTTTCCTGTCATTGCTGCCAATGATGGGCACATTGCTATGTTCGGCAGGAAGGGGTTTAAAATTAAAATCATTTGTTCCAAAGAATTATAATTTATGTTAGGTGAACAACATTATGCATCCTAAAGCCCTACAAAATTTGAAACTTGTACGGTGTGGTGATATGCCTGTAGATAATATTACATTTACTCAGCGATATGACCTCCCACCAGCAGGTGGCGTCAGACATCAGTCAGGTGACATCTGGCTACCAGCAGAAGGTTGTAAGGCATACACGAGAATAGGCGCACATAACGATAGTTCCAGGAGAGTCTAATGTAATTCTGTAATAACTTGGTCTGTATAAGATTCTGATTGTTACCTTACCACGTGTACATTAATAAATCATCATTCTGGCTAAGTTACCAGCAGTTCTGTAGATTCATTGCAGGATAGGAAAACAGAAAACAACATATGGGACAATTGGCTGGCCTAGAGACAGCCCATTTTCACGCTGGAGGTGATTGTAGACTCCCTCCCCACACCAAAGTGTAGACTTCCGAGTACAGGATAAAATCTCCATTGAGAAATTGGCCAGGCTACATAGGACAGTGACCATTCCACCATGTAGGAGATGCAGAAAATCCTTCATTCTGGTTATGATTGAAAACCATACATCACGGCGTTAAGTGAACTCTGAACTCAAAATAGATAATTAGAATCTCAACAACAACGTTCGTTTATATTGCACCTTTAGTGTGGAAAAATATGCCGAAACACTTCAGAGAGGTGCTATCAAACATAACCAGGCAGATTAACACAGGCAACCAAAGGCTCATTCAACGAGATAGGCGAGTAGAGAGGTGCAGAGGTTAATGACAGGAAGCCCAGAATGGAGGACCGAGGAGGCTGAAGGCAGCACTGTCAATGTTGGGAGGATGGACATCCGGGATGCTTAAGAGGCCAGATGTGCAGCAGCACTCACCTCGGAGGGTTGCAGAGCCCGATGGGGATAATGGAGCTGAGGAGGCTGTCATAATATACACCAGTATATCATGGTGCAGACACACACTGATGGACACACAGTGGGACCAATCAACACACACAATACCACAGCCAATCACCAGTTAGAGCACACGCACTATAAAGATGGGGCACCAGAGTTCCCGCTCATTCGAGCTGCAGCTAGCTAGGAGGACAGAGCTCACAGCCTGCAGCACAGACATTCACCATGTGCTGAGTGCATTGACTGGTTAGGACAAGGCAAAGGTCTTTAGTTAAAGCTAGTATCGTGTTAACCCACAGTCAGAGTATGTTAAACAGTTAATGATTCGATAAAATAGTGTTGCACTATTTCAAGTGTTGGTAACCTGTATGTGTTCCACGGATCCAGAGCACACAACACAACAGAGGCTTGAGGCTACAGAGGCATTTGCAAACAAGAAGGAGAATTTTAGATTTACAGAGTTGTCGGCCTGAGGGCCAGTGTTGGTCAATGATCACAGATGGTTGAGCGGGACTTAGAGCAAGCGAGGGTGCAGGCAACGGTGATTCAGATGAGCTGAATTTTGCAAAGAGTGAATGGTGGGGGGGCTGTCCAAGAGAACATTATGACCCGGCCAGGCGACAGGAAGAACAAAAATATATCCCTATCTCCGTCAACTGGCTACTTAACAAAAATATATTTTTCTGTTTTCCAAAATCGACAATTGCTGGACTAATAAAATGGCTCCAGGTGATCACATGCTGGCTACTGGACGTTTCCGAGCATTTGAAAGCAAACAAAGGCTAATACCTCAAATACACAGCAGAACACTGGCTAGTACATGTAGCCCCTTCGTGTCCAAAATGTTAGTTGGGGCTACTGAGTTCCGGGGATAGGGCTTGTGAATGGGCCTAGGTAGGGTGCTTTTTCAGAGTATTGGTATAGGTTTAATAGGCTGAATGGCCTTCTTCTGCACTGTAGGAATTTCTAACCAATTTAGCAGCAATAAATGACACATTATGAATTACTGGATTTCCAGCAATCTAGCGCTAACTACAAACAGTTGCCCAAAGTGCCCAAATGGTTTACTCCAACTCTTATTTCCTATGTTTCTTTTATTATCATATAATAATCTACGTCACCCTCACCCCATCTAAAAATCCTTTTTCTGAGCTACTTTAGCCAAGCAATTTCTGTGCTAATCTGAGTGAATGAATGTTTATTATATTTGTATGACTCTCCTCTCTCAAGTATTTGATCACAGGCATTATTTCAGGTAAATTAATGTCTGTGCAAAATGCCACACAAAAGGGGCTGTTATTTAAGGATGTTAAGTGTTCATATAGCAGTGCCACATTCAGAATGATTTCTAGAATATTTTTTTTTACCTTCACACTTTAAAGCTCATTAATTCTAAGTTACTTTCATGAAATTACTCTTTAAGCAGGAAATGCAATTTTCATAAAATGTATAAAAAATGGTTGCATTTGTTTCAAAGTGTCTTATTTCTTTTTATAGAAGCCTAATTAGATTTAGTGGATTTATTTGCCTAATTTGCTGCATAATTCTTAGCGTACAATTCTAATTTGGACAGTAATTTAGTAAGCAATTTTATCAAGATTGTTCACTGCGCCTATTTGCTTTTTTAATCTTGTTGACGGTTAAAACTAATCCTTTACAATGTCAAAAAGTGTTTCAGATTATTAATCATCTAGTATGTACTGTCTCACACTGCATTTGTTCCAAACGATGCCTTTCTTAATTAAAAGTTGTTATGACAGTCAGTCCGTGTTCTGTTTCATCGGCTGCTGGTGGCAGAGTGTGAAATGGAAAGGTAATGCTTGTTGAACATTACAAAGAGAGTGACATTCACATTCCTACATCCATCAAGGTGTGAGAATCCACACCAGCAGAAACAGTGAAGATTGCTATTGTAAGTATTGATGTCAATCTTCCAGTGGTAAGAGTAAGTCCATTTGTGCATGCAAAAAAGAGGTCCAAAGTCAGTGCAGAGGCTGCACTATATCGCAATCTGAGTCAGCCTCATCATGCCCTAGCAAAATCTGGCTGCAGAGCTCATTTAAATGCAATCGCCAAGCATCAATATATCAACCAGAGCCATGCACTATGTTTAAAAAAGAAACAGAAAAGAGATGTATACACAGGTCTGTTGGCATCTGAAATAGAGAAAAGACAGGTCAATATTTTGGTGGCTACCTCCCTGCCAAACAACATGTGTTGTTCCTTCACTGTCGCTCTGTCAAAATTCTGAAACTCCCTCGCTAACAGCACTGTGGGTGTACCCGCACTATACAGACTGCAGCGGTTCAAGATGATAGCTCACCACCACCATCAAGGGAAAATAGGGAAGGGTAGAAAATGCTGGCCTAGCCAGCGATGCCCACGTCCAACATATGATTTTTTAAAGAAGTACCATGGAGCATGCAGTCGTTTAAAGCCACGAGCTGACCTTCCAGGGCACGGCGGCAATGTAGAACAAAATTCAATTAATTCACCACCTAACTCTCAGGTCTCTTCCTTTATTCTCCATGACCTAGAGCTTCAATGCTTAATATAATCTCCTCTCCGACCTCCTTTCACTCTTCTACTGTCATTGCAACACACTTCGTTCCACCTCCTTTTTCTCCGACTCACACAATCTGCACTTCCTACTCTTAACAGTATTACCCCATTTCCCCACATTTCATATCTCATATCTTGCACACAGCATTCCAAACTGTTGTAGAAGAACAGGCGGTGTTTTCCTGCAAGAAAGATGAAAATATATTGGTCACACCCTTGTAAAGTATTTTGAGAATGAGGCAATAATGTTTAGAATAGGAAGTGCAAGTGCAGCACGGTGGCGCAGTGGGTTAGCCCTGCAGCTTCATGGCACTGAGGTCCCAGGTTCAATCCCGGCTCTGGGTCACTGTCCGTGTGGAGTTTGCACATTCTCTCCGTGTTTGCGTGGGTTTCGCCCCCACAACCCAAAAGAGATGTGCAAGCCAGGTGGATTGGCCACGCTAAATTGCCCCTTAATTGGAAAAAATGAATTGGGTATTCTAAATTTATTTTTAAAAAAGAATAGGAAGTGCAGACTGTGTGAGTCTGCGAAAAAGGATGCGGAATAAAGTGCGTTGCAATGACTGGAGAAGAGTGAAAGGAGGTAGTGGAGGGGATTATCTTAAGCGCTGCTGGCGAGAGACAGCTTCAAATTGTATATCGCTCTAAGTCGAACAGACAAGCAAAGAAAAAATATAACAGAGATTTTGAAAGACTTGACTGTTCAGTTTGAACCCCGCATGAATGTTATATATGAATGTTGTGTATTCAACACTAGAGTTAAATGTGAAAATGAGACCATTGAATGGCACATCACGGCAGTAACACAGCTATTAGCATCATGTGAATTTGGACAGCTAGAAGATAATCCATTTCAAGATAGACTGTTCCTCAGCATGGGAGACCACTCTATGAGAGCAAGTCTACTGAAAGATGAGAAAGAAATGCTAAAGCAAGGATAGATGTGTGTCAAAATATAGAACTTGTGAAAAAACAGCTAGAACATACGTAAGGCAGATCAGACCAGAAGGTACATTATACTGAGAGACCACAAAACAGGCCAAAAGAGATAAGCAATCACAGACAAAGGGCAGGCCGCAAATACTGCGGAGAACCGCATGCACAGGAAAAGAAGGATTGCCCAGCATGGGGAAAGCAGGGTTTTATCGACAAGATGCTGAATAATTTTGCCCACAAGGGCTTGGCAAGAAACAAGCAATATAAGCCGATAAGGATGGCCACTGAAGAGAATTCAGCAGATGAGTCGTGATGAAGAATTTCACATGATACAGCAGGTTGCCTCAAACAAGTCTATAGACAACAAATAGTTTGTGACTATTACCATGGTGACTGCAGAAGGAAAGTATCAAGTGAGCAAGAAGTGTCAGATAGACACTCATGTGTCATACAACATAATGACCTTCAAAGATCTGAGGGAAGTGGCTCAACGTGGAATCTGTAAACGAAGACCTTGAAAATAAGATTGAGGATATATGGAATCATAGAATCCCTACAGTTCAGATACAGGCTATTCGGCCCATCGAGTCTGCACTGACCCTCTGAAAGAGCATCTCACCAAGGCCCACTCCCCCACTCTATTCCTGTGACCCCAGAACCTCACCTAACCTTTGGATACTTAGGGGCAATTTAGCATGGCTAATCCACCTAACCTGCACATCTTGGACTGTGGGAGGAAACCGGAGCACCCAGAGGAAACCTACAAACACACGAGGAAAATGTGCAAACTCCACACAGACTGTCACCGAGGTTGAAATCGAACCCAGGTCCCTGGCACTGTGAGGCAGCAGTGCTAACCACTGTACCTCCGTGCCACCCACCAGGAATGTGTTGGTCCTGTGGCACTCGTTTGACCTGGTCTGGTGTTGTTCCATTTCAGTTGTTCGGGACTTGTGGACCTCTAGGATTGATGGTAGTCCTGACTCAGTACAAAGGGTGAGATCCCTTGGCCCTGACTGTCTGATTCCTGTGAAGGAGCAGCTTCACGGGTTGAGTGCCATTGTGCCTGTATATATAGTTGTGTTTCTTCAACTCTCACTTTGATTTGCCAACTGTGGAATTGCGGATTATTCTTTCTTTCTGGTACTTTTGGGTTGTCTCTAAAATTTGTTTGGTCATATCCCACACAGCTTGATTCTTTGAAGACTTCATTTTATCATGCGTTTTCAAAGGTATATACTCAGCTAGAATTTTGCCCTACAATTTTTCCCAGTTCAGGTCTGATGTGAACATTTTCCTGCCGAACATTTACATTTGGCTTGTGCATTTGAATGCAAGGTGGTCTGCAACCACCTAGTGTTTATTGAATAGTGTCTCCCTCTCTCTGGGGTCTTCTGTCTCGTTCTCGCTGGAGTCTTTATTTCCTTCTGGGATCTTCATCTGCCCTTTCTCAGATGGCATGCTCAGCGGTACCAGCCCAAGCTTTAGTCTCCCCAGCTGAGATGAGTGGCCAGTGCATCCCATTTCTGATCTGGGACTCAAGATCTTCCTTCTTGACATTGCATGGGGAAGTCAGACTAATTTGTCTCCTCCACACAGGTCTTGTGCAATCACAAGTGGGGTTAATGGGTTCCAGATATATGGGGCGGGATTCTCTGAACCTGGGGCCAAGTGTTGACGCTGTCGTAAACGGCGGAGCGTTTTTTGACGGCGTCATCTGGCCCCTAGGATCAGCGATCCTGCGCCGCACAGGGGGACAGCACGGCACTGGAGAGCCTCACGCTGCTCCAGCTGCCGATCCAGGTGCCAGCATGGGCGCCGTGGGTCCGCGCATGCGTGCCATGGCCAGCGTGGGTTTGTGCATGCGTCTGGCTTGCCTTCTCTGCGCCGGCCCCGACGCAACATGGCGGAGACCTACAGGGGCTCGGCGCGGAGGAACATAGGTCCCCACCGAGATAAGCCCGCCCCCGATCGGTAGGCCCCGACGAGGCCACCATGGAGGTCCCCCCCCGGGTCGGATCCCCCTCCCCCCCACCAGGCCGCCCCTCACAGCATGAATGCCGAGGTCCCGCCGGGTAGGACCACATGAGAATGATGCCGGCGGGACTCGGCCTAACTCATCGGGCACTCGGCCCATCGCGCAGGGAGAATCGCCGGGGGGACCGCTTTGAGTGGCCCCCGACCGGCGCTGCGCCACTGCGCCGGCGCCAATAGCGCCGATTTTCCGGTCGCCGGAGAATCGTCGGACCGGCGTTGGAGTAACGTCGCGTGATTCGCGCCCACCCCGGCGATTCTCTGACCCCGCGCGGTGATGTCAATGCACACACATTCCATCACAAGATCTGCACAATTTAAAGACTGCATGTGCAAGACTAGTATACAAAACAATTGCTAATGGATGAGAACAGTGGGTGTATAGTGGATAACAGGATTGCACAAGCAAATGTGTCTTTTGTTCACTAGGATAACAGGGATTCTTGTATCTTTAGTTCAATATGAAAGGGGGGAATGTTTGAGTTTTGAAATGTAACCAGTCTGATTGACACCTCAGGCTTTCTGTAGATATGTAACTATGCCATCAGTCTTCCTCTGGAGGTTGACATCTTAAGATCACTTCAATAAAAGCCTGTCACAGAGACACACTGAAGAAGTGTGGGCGGCAAGGTGGCACAGTGGTTAGCACTGTTGCCTCACAGCTCCAGGGTCCCAAGTTCAATTCCGGCCTCGGGTGACTTTGTGTGGAGTCAGCACTGTCTCCCCGTGTCTGTGTAGGTTTCCTCCGGGTGCTCCGGTTTCCTCCCACAGTCCTAAAATGTGCAGGTTAGTTGGATTGGCCATGCTAAATTGCCCCTTAGTATCCAAACAGTAAGGTGGGGGTTATTAGGTTATGGGGATAGGGTGGAGGTGTGGGCTTAAGTAGGGTGCTCTTTCCAATAGCTGGTGCAGACTCCAAGGGCCTAATGGCCTCCTTCTGCACTGTAATTCCTATGATTCTATGATAAGTACAGCCGCCCTTGTACTTGCAACAGACCGCAAGACCACTGGGCGGGTAACTACTCTATCTTTAACAAGGAAACTAAACAAAGGGCGAGATAAGAACTACAAATCATGAAAATAAACTGAGAAGTCAAAAAAATAAACCTTTCAAAGCAGGTTTTATGGCATAAATGTAAAAATGCAATATAATACAGAAACACACCAAAGCAATCTGAACTTCAGTTGTGAAATTTAAAGGAAATCTATTTTGTGTTTTCCAATCTTTCCCAGGTGTGAGTATTATGATTAGGGGCTGTATAGTCCATCCAAATGATATAGTTGTTTATGTGGCACCAAAAGTGAAGAATTGCCAGTCACTGGAATCAAGGCTTCTATTCCAGCAGGTAGGTGCATTGAAGCACTTATCAAGAAGTGTTACCAAATGAATCCCAAATAAATATTTTAGAATCTCAGGGAATGTCATGTGTTTTTATTTGAGGAAGTCAAAGTAAGCAAACCAGTCACTGTTTCCTCCATGGATGGGATTAATTGTCTTATAACCAACAGTGATTTTGATTTATGTGCAGTATAAGAAAGTCTTAAAGCACAACATTTGTAGAATGCATTGGGAATAACCTGCTTACAGCTAGCCATTAAGCAGCTCCAGCTCGCTACAGCCTGGGGGTAATTCTGGCTATAATCATGGGCACAGTGTGGTTTATCACTTTAATATCTGCTCTCTGACATTAATGATTAATAACTACTATCAATGACAAAGATATTAATTTGTAATAATGGTTTTCCACATTATTTCAACAGTGTTTTGCCTGGAGTTTTCTTTTGGCTACAAGAAGAAAATCCTTCTAGATTCTTCCAAAGAGGCAATGCCTTATGCAAGACAATTAAAATGGCATAACAGAGGGAATTAAGCCTTGCTATGTTTTCCCTTTAATCTGTAGCCTTGTATCCGAAAGTTAATTTACTAGAAGCGAAACATAAAAACTCAAGTGGGTCCATTGCAGGAGTTTGCTCGCAATGATGAGATGAATCTTCTGCTAATTATAACATCTGCCAGTTTAATTACCTCAGGAATAATCATCAGAATCTCTGCACCTCCCTGCTGGCAAAACTACAGGCTCCAGTAGCAGAGAGGCATGTTACAGTACATCTCTGCAGCTTGAGTGGCTAACGCTGTGTGTGTTGTCTCATGGCCGTCGTTCAAAACAATATCAAAGTGGAGCAACTGGGAACAGGGGAACAGCCTGCTTTCAGCTACTGGACTTTATTAGCATGTTGTTCAGAAAGTGGTTCACACTAATAGCACATGGCATCAGACTATTTCCCATTGTCAGGTTCAGAGTCCTGTTCATCAATGATATCTCATTTACCATGCAAATTAATAGGGCCATTTTTGCACTTGCTACTTTCTTTCAGACAAAATATTTTAACCCTTTAGCAGTCATCTACTTGTTGCCTAACTCTGACACGAGGACGATGAACACCTCGTGCAGTTGTTTGCAACTAGAATTTTAGGACGACTGGGTTTCTTATCACGCCCTCCAGCCGAAGAGTCGGGCGGGAACGCATCCCCGTCGACTCTGCCTGGCCCGCAGCGCTTTCAGTCTCCAGCGACTATTAATTGACTGCAGCTGGGACATCTGCCCCTCACTCAGGAGGAAGTCTCGCCTTAGAGAGCTGCTTGGAAGCCTCCAGTCCCTGCAGGTCCAGAAGATGCTGTGGCCTAGGCTGGGACTATATGCACTCCCTGGAGGTTACGTCCTGGAATTCCAGGAAGAGGTACTTTTTAGAGTTCCCTGGGTGGGAAGCGTTGGGGATGCCTGGGTGGGAGGTGGGGGAGGGGGCAGTGTTGTGCAGCAGTGGGTTGGATTATCGGGGGCGAGGCCAAGTGAGGGAGGGATATCTTGTGGTTATCAGACATAACCGATGGCGGTGGTGGTGGTGGGGGACCCCAAATTTAAAAGGGGGCTGCTGATGAAGGTGTCTTCCACCATTTCCACAAAACGCCTGAATCCAATTATTTTCTGGCTTCCTCCATATCTTGGAACTCGTCCCATCAGACTAAAAATTGAGACTGAGCGAGAAAGTACCCTGAAGTGGTCACGAATTGGCCACTTAAGGCCCTCAATTGGGACAAGAGTGGGTGGGTTGTCTGTAGCTTCGCCCATCCCAGTGTAAAATTGCAGAGAGGTCAAAGCGGGCAGGAACGCAGCAGGAAACCCATTCAAGGAACATTACACTCACTCCATCCACCTGCAAACCAACAGAGAAGTGTAAAATTCAGACCATAGAGACAATTTTACATTCATTTTTCCACTCAATTTGAAAGTATTGACATTTCACTGTGAAAAAGCTGGATTTTTGACCTTTTGTTTCTTGTGGTAAAAGGCAAATGTTAACCTACATAAAAAAGTGTTGTCTTTGAAGTTATACCACGCAATGGTTAACTAAATAAAGTGATTGTGTTAAATGCCGATTGATGTGCTGATAGAATGAGCTTCTGTGAATCTTCCTGGACTAGGTAAAGACAAGTATTCCTCATATTTTATTTAATCAGGTAGCAAAAGCTACAGACCAGTAAGTTTGATGCTCTTTATGGGTAAAATTGTGGAACATGAAAAGCATGGAGTATTTGGTTAGAAATAAAATTATGAAAGATAGTCAATATGGATTCATAAATGGGAAGTTTATCCAATATAACTTGTTGGTTTTTCATGACAGTGTGACAAAGAAGGTTGACATGGGCAAGATGGTGGATATGGTGTACTTAGGTTTCAATAAAAGCATTCCCCTTAAAAGGTTGGTACATAAAATAAAGAAAGCTAAAATCAATTGAAATATTTTACAATGGATATGTAGATTAGTTGAGTGATCGAACCCAGAGGGGAATTTGTTGTTGATACAAAGCTAAGGAAGGTTCCAAAGGATAAGCTAGAGGAGAATTTGAATATGCCTGAAAATTAGGCAGACAGATAGCAGTTGAAATTCAATGCAGAGAAATGCAAATACTTCACTTGGAGACAAATATACATGAAGGAACTATTAGTTAAATGGCAAGAAGTACATGAGAGGTCTGGTGGCTTTTGCTTTACAACAAATCGAAGCAACAACTCTCAGTGAACAAAAATGGAGAAAGTTTATTTGTCCACTGTGGGACTTATTCATTATCACGTTGATTCGCTGGAGCCAAAACTCCATTAGATGTTACCAGAAATCAATAGTTGGACTGTGGACCTGTTATTTCTCAATAAACACTGCCTGGATGCGTCTGATCACAGAATCAGGATTATATTGTGGCAAAATTGTAATTATGTTATTGAAGCACATAGAGCAACACTTCCTCCAATTTATTCATCGATCAATTGAGCACTTCTCTCTAATAGGCAAATAAAAATTATCCTCCAAAGGTTTCTGCAAAGATATATATTTCTAAAAATTCTGAAACGTGGAAAACATCTATGGTAAAAGTTGCAGCAAACAAGGCAAAAAGGTTGACTATTTCATCTCCATATTTAAAACTCTCCCTATCTTTGTAACCTCTCTAAGTCCCTCAACCGTCCATTCCTCTAACTCTGAATTCCTCCAACTGTGACCTTTTGGACCACCCACCCCCATCTCCATGACAAGTTCCTTTGTCCCAGCATGGGCTTGACCTTTAACGATATGGACTCTAACCTTTGGAAATCACTCTTCAAAACTCTTTGCCTCACCACCACGCTCTCTTCCTTTTTAACACTGCCTTAAACCTGTGATGGTTTCAAAGATTCAATCTGAAGGTATCAGAGGTTTAAACAAATGTGGAGCTACGAGCAGCTAATTTAGATTGCCCGTTTAACCCACAAACAGACAATGATGCCATCGGGGAATGGTCTCCCAAAGTGACCCTCTTCCTCACAACAAAACCTATTTGTGGTAGCATGCCCCTTTAAGGGGGTGAGTCCCTGAAGGGTCATGTAACCCAGTCGGCCAATGGGAGGCTGAATGCGGGTTCCCAGTTAGTTAGGAGTTTTGAATCTTGGAACATAGAATTTGCAGTGCAGAAGGAGGCCATTCAGCCCATCGAGTCTGCACCGGCCCTTGGAAAGAGCACCCCACTTAAGCCCACACCTCCATATTCCCGTAACCCAGTAACCTTTTTGGACACTAAGGGCAATTTAGCATGACCAATCCACATAACCTTCACATCTTTGGACTGTGGGAGGAAACCGGAGACCCCGGAGGAAACCCATGCAGACACGGGAAAACGTGTAGACTCCGCACAGACAGTGACTGAAGCCGGAAATCAAACCTAGGGCCCTGGAGCTGTGAAGCAACAGTGCTAACCACTGTGCTACCGTGCCGCATGGTCGCACTTATCTCACTCTCTGCACATAGTTTATTACTTTAATAAATCATTCATTTATCCATCTGGTTGTGGCCTGTCTGTCAGGATACTACATTGGCGACGAGGATCAACTAGAGTGCCTTCCTGCCTATCGGAAAATGGAGAGAGCAGACCATGTGACAATGCCCCTTTATGGTAAGCTAGAACCATTCAATCCCCATACGGAGCAATGGGTGCTGTAACTAGAGTGTCTCCATTACTTTGTCAAGGCAAATGAAATCAGAGGGGGGGGGGAAGGAAAAGCAGTGGGTAATTCTACTGATGGCCTGTGGGACTCCCACTTGCAACCTAATTAAGAATCTGATGTCTCCAGATTCCCTGACTCCAAAACATTTTAGGTGCTTGCAAAGTTAGTCAAGGGTCATTACCACCTGAAGCACTCAATAATCTTGCAGTGTTATAAATTCAATTTGACAAAAAAGGCCCCAAGGGAGACAATCATGGCGTTCATGGCGTGCCTAAAACAAATGGGTGAACAATGCGATTTTGAATCTGCACGCAATAACATGTTGAGAGACAGGCTGGTCTGTGGTGTTAATGACACGACCATACAAAAACAATTGCTAGCATAGGCAAAGGCATTAGAGGTCGCCCAGGCTATTGAAAGTGCTGAAAGGGGAGGCAATGGACGTGCAGAGCGCGAAGGCAGACAAGGTTGACCAGGTTTGGACAGCTGGCAGAGATGGTGGCACAGAAACCGTGGAGCAAAGAGGCTCAGAACAGAAGAGAATGCAGAGATATCAGAATTTGGTGCGCAGGCCAGGAGCTATGAAGAAACTACCATTCGGGAGGAGCTCATCCAGGGAAATACGTAAATTGAGGGAAGCTACATGTTATGTCTGCAACAGATGTGGGAACATTAGAAGGAAATGCAAGACTAGGCAAAGCCTACAAAGCTCCATCAAGGGAGTACAAAGTGGTGAGAATGACCCTGAAGGTGAAGCTGAGGTATACAGTTTAAACAGTATCAAAGTGGGCAAGATGTCCCCAGTTACAATTACTGTGATAGTTAATGTTCAGCCAGTTAGAATGGAGGTGGTCATGGACTTGTTGGTGAGAAAATGTATCATTATCTGCAAGGTGGGGTCCAGCCCCTGAACTTAAGGAGCACGTCAGCTAGGCTAGCCACGTGTACTAGGAAGCTTTAATAATCCTACGAATGGCAAAATGCTCCTAAGCCATCAAGACCAGTCAGCTCAACTGCCCCTAATAGTAATGGGGTGCATGGATCAAGTCTGATGGCCTAGGATTGACCCTGACAAATTCAATTAAATTGGTTGGAGCTCTTCCAAATTAACAATGGAGGCCTTCATGATAGCTTAAAAAATTATCAGGAACTTTTCAAAAATAGGTTAAACAAGATATGGGGCATTAAGACAATGTTTTATTTATTTATTTTTAAATTCAGAATGTCTAAATCACTTTTTTCCAATTAAGGGGCAATTTAGCGTGGCTAATCCACCTACCCTGCACATCTTTTGGGTTGTGGGGGCGAAATCCACGCAAACACGGGGAGAACGTGCAAACTCCACACGGACAGTGACCCAGAGCCGGGATCGAACCTGGGTCCTCGGCGCCGTGAGGCAGCAAGGCTAACCCACTGCGCCACTGTGCTGCCACTTAAGACAAAGATTTATGTGGATCTGGAGGCCGCGACTACATTTTTCAGAGCTCAACAAATCTCCTATGTTGATTCTGAACTCAAGGGACTTAGAAGAGTTAAGTCTCATCAAACCTGTACAGTTTTCAGAGTGGGCAGCTTTAATTGTGCCAATGGTGAAGCCAGATGACACCATCGGAATATGCAGGGACTACAAACTAACTTTGAATCAGGCAGCCAAAAAAAATCAACCACATCAAAGGGAGTTAAGTGCACTCCAATTACCCCCATTCTCGCTTGAGTGATTTTGAAGTGCTGAGCTGGAAATTGACAGCACTTAACTTTCTTTGAAGAGGTTCATGTTTGTAACTGTTGTGGTTACAGCACTTTATGAATGAAGATTAATGAAGCAAGGCTCACAGCTGTTTTGTGGAAGCTGTCAATCCCAGTCCACTTTGAAAAATGAATGATGGCTTGCAGGTAAAGGATCTGAGTGGCTTAAACACAGATCACTGCTTTTCTTGGTGCTTCCAGGTGAGTGTTACAACAGTAGTTTTATTTTTAACTGCCCATTTAAGGGGCAGGTCCCCACAGGGTCATGTAACCCAATTGGCTAATGGGGCCGGATTGCACGAACCCTGGGGGCGAATCGTGGGTTTCCCAGTTAGTTAGGAGCTTGAGAGTCTTGGAACATAGTAGTCTTTTATCTCACTCTTTATATATCACTCTCTGTATATAGTTTCTGACTTTAATAAACTGTTTGTTTGTTAATCCATCTGAAGGCTGCGCGTCTGTCAGGATATTACACCATCTCTTTGATTATCTGTCCGAATGTTCCTTTGTCACTCAGTGTCAATTCTTGTCTGATTACTTTCATGTGAAGCACCTTAGGAAATTTTGTTACATTAAAGGCGCTATATAAATGCAGGTTCTCACTCCTGTTGAACTAAGTTACAGCCACTTTAAAAGCTCTCTTCAAATATGCATTTTCTCTTTTCCCCATTCCAAATGGGGTTATATGAAGAAAGTAAGAGTAAACCTGATGCAATGGCCACAGAATTGAGCCAGGCGCTTATTTGAATATCTTTGCATAAAATGCAGGGGAAGCCTTGGCATTGAATAGTTCAAGCCATTCAGCTCACAAAATGCGGCAAAACACAGCGCTGCAGCCTAGAGGAGGCTGCTCCGAGGCCTATTGAGTGAGTTCTGCAATATCCCTCTGTACCCAATGTGCACCTGCTCTCACACAGAGACGGCCCTAAGGTTGCCAGCACTGAGTGTTCAGAAGCAGAACCGGAAAGAACTGCAGGCCAGCAAACATTGTTTAATTGCAATCTTAATTTTGAGTGGGGAAAGCCCGCTGCAGTCGTAGAGAGTTAATGAAGCGTAACGAAACACAGAAGCAATGGTGCAAGGTTTTCATTCGTAGCTCAGACGATATTGAGTCGCTCAATCGTTGCTTTCTGCCAGAGACTACTTCCTGAATAGTGCCTCGGGTTCTTGTAAAGCCCAAATTCCATTTAACAACAAGATATAGCACTGAATTATTAAAAACCTCAGTGCCTCTCAGCAGTAAACAATGGCATTACAATGACCAATGCGTGGCTATTGACTGCAGGGATGGTGTAAAATCTTTCCTTTCAATCCCAGGAAATCTGCTGTTTCAGCTGAGTCTTCCAAACAGGATCATACAATGCAGTCTCAAAATAATTCACCAGCTGCTTTCTGTGAAGCCAGGGCTGAATGCATTATATTCATTAAGAGGTTTTCTTTTCCATTTTAGAGCCATTTGATTGCAAATTATGCTGTTGAAGTAATGTGGACCTCGGGGGAGTGGGGGTGGTGGGCTTGTTGCACCTGATCTAGAAGCTAACTTTCTTTGGAATTTTAAAATACCCAGAAGGAAAATATCATGCACATGGGTAGTTCTCATATTCAAGCAACAAGAATATGCATTTACGTACCGCTGCCGTTGTAAACAAAATAACTCCCAAGTGCTTCACGAAGCAGCAAAGTGAACAGTGAGTGGGAAATATAGCGAGGGGCTGAGGTAATGTCAATGTGTGTTTCAAGCTTGAAACCAGGGACAAAGGAAGGATTCAAAAGCAAATGTTTACTTCAGTTATGAAGATAGATTTGAGAGGTTGGGACTGTACTCCCTGGAGACAAGGAGGCTGAGAGGAGATTTGATAGAGATGTTCAAAATCACGTGGGGGCTGGGCAAAGTAGATCAGGAGAAACATTTCCCGCTCGTAAAATGATCAAGGATGAGACAACACAGATTTAAAGCGATTTGCAAAAGGGACAATTGTGATGTGAGAAAAAAACGTTTTCACGCAGCGAGTGGTTCGGGTCTGGAATGCACTGCCTGGAGGTGCGGTGGAGTCGGGTACAATCGGGGCATACAAGAGGGCGTTAGATGATTATTTGAATAGGAACAATGTGCAGGGGTATGGGGGGAAAAGCGGGGGAACGGCACTGAGTCATAATACTCCTTTGAAGAGCTGGTACAGACACGATGGGCCAAATGGCCTCCTTCCACGCCGTAACATTTCTATGATTCTGTTGTCAACCACAACATTTAACCTGATCTCTCTCTCCATGGATGCTGTCCAACTTATTGAGTATTTCCAGCGCTTCCTGTTTTTATTGTACATATGTAGAAACATACATTTTGGGAGAGCACTACAAAGACCATCCTGATTACATGTTCAGCTTCCAATGCTGGAGCACAAAGGTGTGGGGAACAAGCAGTAATCCAGAATCCGATGATTAGAGGCGCAAGGCTGAAAAAGTTCACTCCTGCAGTTTTGCAGCAAGGTCATAGAGGTGTGTTGGCACAGAGACGAGGAACTCAACTTGGGAAGGACAGCTCACATTCGAGAGAGCACTGGAATTTCTGATGTTTGTGGAGACTGGCAAAGAGAGATTTGCAGAAACATGACAATAATGTGGATTTGGCTTAATCAGCAGCTGGGAAAGAGACAATGACATAAACAATGATGTCCAGAGGTGTAAGAATGCAGTCATGGTGATAGAGCCATAGCCCAGATGACCATTGGCTGCTTTCCCGTGTGGCATGGAAAGCTGTCTGGTGGTGATTTAACCTGAGGATCACCACACCTCAGACGGAGGGGCAAGGTTGAGAAGGCATGGCCTTCATGAATAACCTCAGCTGGTACCGGGGTTGAACCCACCCTGCTGGCCTCGCTCTGCATTACGAACCAGCTGTCCAGCCAACTGAGATGACAGAGCAGATTATTAATAAAAAGCACAGCTTAGGACTGTATGTTTGAATTTCAGGGCTGAATGATACAGGATTCAGAGGGACTGGACTCTAACCTGCAGCAACAATAACCCTTATTCATGACAGAATGTCCAATTTCTAAAGCACCAATTTTAACTGCCCCTTGAAGTTCTGATGCAAGGTTATCAACCTGAAATGTTAACTCTCTTCCTCTCTCCACAGATGCTGCCAGTCCTGATGAGTATTTCCACCGTTTTGTGTTTTATTTCAGATTTCCAGCATCCACAGTATTTTGCTTTTGTAAAAAGAATAAAGTTTATGACAATTCATATTTTATCTCATTGCCATGCATTTGTCCCAATCTTTATTTTGTTTACTGTAAAGGGTTTGAAAAGTGAAAAATAATCAGTGCTTTTTTTCTTTCTGATTTGCTGTCTGAGAATTCTTCACTGTGATTGGCCACTTAACTTACTTGGCATTTTTAGTAGAGACTTTCATGGTGGCAGTGTGTCCCAATATGCTTTACAGACAGTGAAGTCTGTTTTTGGAGCATGGTCACTATGGCTGGATACCAGAGATGTCCTTAAGCTGACACCAGAATGAAATTAGCATTGGGAAAGATGAAATTCATGGCAGACCCATGTGGAAATGTCTCTTTGAGGTCAGAGCTGAGTGCTGTCAGTTCACATCTGACCACAAGTTTGGGACAGAGTTCCAAGTTGAGAAATGTTTCACAAATTTAAGGATGCAACAGGTTTCACAATAAGTGGAATGAAATGAAAGTCGTCAGCCTCCCCGAGAATCATAGGCTGCACTCCCCTTTTGAGAGAGAGAGCTGACTGGTGGTTATTTAACCTGAGGGTCACCACACCTCAGGAGAGGGGCAAGGTTGAGAGGGCAGGGCCCTCATGGATAAACTCAGCCAGTATGGGAATTGAACCCACACTGTTAGCGTCGCTCTGGATCACATGGCAGCAGCCCATCCAACTGAGCGAAGTGACCCCCAAATACAAAGGTTAAGAAAGGTGGGGAAGGGAGGAAATAACAAAAGGAAAGATTTGCGATATGGTGTGTAGGAGCGTTTCCAAGGCATGAGTATTGAGTCAGCTTTTATGTGGGGTTCCTCCCTCATTGTTATGGCTTAGCTTAATAAACAGAACAGACACACAACCTGGTTAAGGCGGCTTTATTATCCTCCGCTTGGTTTCATGTACACGAGAGATGGATCTGGATACTTGCCAAGATCGATCTGCTAAACACTGATAAAAACACATCAATGATACAATTTTCCAAAAATCAATAGCCCACCCCAGTTGGAGTTGATCCAATCCTTGAAGCTGTCATTTCTGAACTATCCAATAAAATTGTGATCAGCTCATGATTTAACCCTATCCTGTCACCTATTGTTTACCAGGATCCTGTGCCCATTTCAACATTGTTTTTTGGACATTCCCATCCTGATATCGCAGCCAGTTCCTGTCCACTCATTGTCCAGCCAGGGGCAAGAAACCAGAACTGGCTTCCTCTTTACTCCATGGATTGTTTCAGACAGGATATTGGGGCCACTGATAAAACCTATTTACTAAGTCCACTATGTAATCTGCTGACCACACAATCTTGTGTGTCTCAAAAACATGTGCAAGTTAGCTAGCCTAAATCCCATCATGCATTATAACCACTGCTTGAAGCTAGAGTTTACGTGATTATCACTGCTATGTCCGAAAACACATGTTTAATGGTTAATAATGATTACTGGGTATACTTTCTATGATTAATCTCAATCCTTAATAAACTAACTTATGTAGAACTGCTCTAGTGGCATCCTACCTATTCAGTTTTAAGAAGTCTCATCTATGGACACCCCCTTCAATTCCCCCTTTTGGCCCTTGGCTAGCCCAAGACTAGGCCATTAAATAGACATACTGAACTTGTTGGATTCAGGCCGAGGTGTGGAATGGTCAACAGGTAAGAGCTGTAACAGTTCCTTTTTATCTAGGGGACGACTGTCTTTCCACCATTCCCTAACGCGGCATCTGAGGCAACAGAGCGTAATAAAAAAGACGAGCAATGTAAACAGCTGCAGAATTACAACAATGTGCGATATAATGCGTATCCATAGATGGATATTGGTATTCAGACCCCAATGCCATATTTCAGAGAAAAAGTTCTGTGATTTAAACAGTTCCTCAGACTTCTTGACGTGAGTCTTAATGAGCTCCCACTCCTTGTTCCAGAGCTGGTCAATCTGTGTTACCTCCTTCTTAAGTCCTTCCCAGTCGGCCCACAAGTGTGGGATGTGTGGAAGTCTCTTCTGGACGTATCGGTGAATCCGTTGGTTATCGTCAGTTCGCTCGAGGTCATCTGCCTCCACGATAGACACATCCCTGTATGGAATCAGTTCATGGTGGCCAATGGTAATAAACTCAGACAAATTGGTTAGAAGAACATTATGCCCAGGTAATTCACACAGAATGTCTCGCTTGGTATAGTTGTTAGACGACATAACTGATTAATTGTTGTCTGACATGGCTGCAACTGTTTAAGTTCCTTCCACACGAGCTGATTGACTCGCTGACTAAGGTCTGTAGCCATTTCGGCATCCTGCAACATAGAACATACAAACAGTGCAGAAGGAGGCCATTCGGCCCATCGAGGCTGCACTGACCCACTTAAGCCCTCACTTCCACCCTATCTCCGTAACCCAATAACCCCTCCTAACCTTTTTTGGTCACTAAGGGCAATTTCTCATGGCCAATCCACCTAACCTGCACATCTTTGGACTGTGGGAGGAAACCGGAGCACCCGGAGGAAACCCATGCAGACACGTGGAGAACGTGCAGACTCTGCATAGACAGTGACCCAGCGGGGAATCGAACCTGGGATCCTGGCGCTGTGAAGCCACAGTGCTTTCCACTTGTGCTACCGTGTTGCCCATGATATATGTCCTTAACTGCAGCACACATATGCTCTTTCATAACCTCAATCTCTTCACTTATCTCTGCAATGTCAAGGGCGTGGCAGTTGAAACCCCTATCCCATATCCTCCAACCGCTAGTTCCACTATGTCTCTCTGTTGTCGCTTACGTGTTTTCAATCTACTCCCATCCAAAACCTCCCGATGCAAGGCTACAAACAATCCTTGACCATAGCAAAAGGCTGGTAGGTGTAGGATTAGCAAGATTAATCATAACTTTTACATGTTCATATCCTGGCACTATCATCACTGAGTCATCAGTGGGGGTCAGGACTAACCTGTGTCCCATAGTGTGGCTAGTGATATGCTCATCACATTCGGGCTTGGGGTTTGTGCTTGGTCTCGTGGTTGTGACGGAGCCGGAGCTCGCTGGTGTCACAGTAGTGGTGGTAGGCTTCGGCCTGGTCCCCACCCGTATTCAATGGGATCTTTGCTTCATACAATATCGCACCTGATTCTCGGGATCCTGTGCTGACTGGCTGCCTACGTCACTTCCCCGATACAAATCTGTTAATCTATCACATATCATTTCATGATCTTTAGTACGGTTAGGTTCCTGGCAGGGATATACACAGTGAATCTCGAAGCAGTCCCCTATAACTTATATATATTTCACAATAGGGCGATTTGGGCCATCAAATCACCTGCTTTCCTTCCACCACTGCCCTGAACCTGCTGCATTAAAATCCTGTCACAGCATTCACTTGGTCAAATTTCCCCAATGTTAGGTGAGACTTTGCACATTTTTGTTTCTGTGGGTCCTTGCATGGCTGAGAACCCGATCCTAGAGTTGCATCTCCAATCACTCACTTGGCAAGTGTTTCCAAAAGGTGGAATCTGTCCTTGGACTCCAGGTCATGGGCATTCCTTTCTCAGGCTCCTTTTCCGGGCTTGCTCTTGCTGTTGGGAGCTCTTGAAGGATTGTATCCCTTCAATTAAGAGGTTCCTCCAAGTAGGTCTCTTCTGAGCAAAAGTCTCCCAGACATTGACGTTGATTTTCCATTTCTTAAAGTAAGTCCTCAAGGTGCCTTTGAAGAGCTTCCTTTGCTGTCCTCTTGTTCAGAATCCTTCCTTGGGCTGGATGAAGAAGTTGCTTTGGCAGTTGGGGCTCAGACATTCCAAGCATGTGGGTGACCAGCAGAGTTGGTTTTGGATGACCATGGTCTCAATATTGGTACTATCGATTCCTTCAAGGACACTAATGTCAGATGCCTGTCCTCCCAGTTGATTCAGAGCTAAAAATACATTTGGATTTTTTCAGCTGTGTTGCTGGCTCCCTGATGTAATGTTCATCCTTACAAGTCTCAGTGATTACTTCAAATGCTTTAACAAAATTTAATGCCTTAATTGATGCATGCAAGCCACTATCTCTCTGACAGGTATTGCAGAATCCAGTGCAGATTCAAAATCTGTAGTCATGCTTCACCTTCACTGGGGCATCACACTTACAGCTTGGCTTCATTAAATCCTTGAACTTCTTTTAAGGCTTCGACATAGGTATAGGGATCATGAGAGAAGAGTCAGGCATCATTTCCACTTGTCGAGGAAGCAAATCAATTATCCACCTCTAAGAGTGTACAATGGACATGATATGAAGTGATAATGGTAATGACCCCAATCTGAAATCCATGCATTGGGATGGCGAGGAGGTCTGACAAGTGTCACGCTTCTGCCGGGGCTGGAATTTCATCTGATCAGAGAGATTTTGATATTTGAACCGGTCAGGTGGTGCTCTTCAATACTCTCCTGCTCAATTTTTATATTTGGTCATGGTATGCTGTGCCTTGTACAATCTGCCCCTCCAGAGAGGGGAGCCCTGGTTGAGGGGGATCTCATGGAGTAAGCCCCAATCCTCTACTGAGGAGGCTGAGGATAAGCCTGACAAGGAAGAGGATGGAATTTTGTGGGATTGTCTAGTGCCTTGGCCAAATGCACAAGGTGGCATGAAGTAGACATGCCACTCTGCATAGCAAAAGGGGATTCAAGGAAGAAGGGGTTATAAACTGTAACACTGTTAGGTAGCAAGGAGCTTGAGATATTTCAGCCGCCAACAAAAGACATGTTGGGTGCACAACTGAAAGCACGATTTTTCCACAGCAGATACATTCCAGTATTCCTTTTACGGCACTGCAGCCATATCCTGTTGATGTTGCCACAGATGCTCACTACCTCTGCAAACTCCATCAAAGCTGCTTTGGTCAGGCTGGGAGGTCTCCTCTTTCCAGCAGCAGACACCATGAGGATCTTCCATGGATCGCTGACAGCCTGGAGGAGGACTTGAAGTGAGTCACCATCAAAATCGTGGTGCTTTCATTGAGCACTGGGTGCCTCAGCATCAGGAGTCTATGGTAGTATTGTAGCGTATCTCAGCCACATGGTGGCCTTACAGCCTCTGTGAAATGACAAAGAGATTTAAAGGCTAGAACTTGAATATTTTCCAAAACACTTTTGATTCATTCGGGGAATGGGACAGGTGTTCTCAAATGTTCTTTCCATCCTGATAATGGTTCTGAATAATACACTACTGTAACAATGGTGACCCGTATTTCAGGTCCATGTCTATAGTGATACTCTTGTGCTATCTATATGTAACACAAATTAGGTATGCGTATCCATTTGCTTGAGTATCACTGACAGGTTTTATTTACAGTTAAATTGCTCTAAGCATTGGGGCAATCTCTGCACACAGCCTGTTGTCTAGGGTACTACAATGCAGAGAGAGAGAAGCCATGTGGCTTCTGGTGACATGATAACATCCAGGTACCAAGTTTATCAGCATACTGAACTTCTTAAAGGGACATCACTCTAAAAGTGATATTATAACAATAGCCTGTAAACCAGGTTCCTTTCTCGGAGCTCTACATCACAATGCTACCTTAAGGAGTTCAAACAATTATTTTTGACTGTATTTTTAAGTTGTGGTCACAAAATATGTTCTTCAATTCAGGTCTTCCACAACCTCATTTATATGCATTCATAAACGTGGCTCGAGAGATGGTGCAAGAGGGAGGGATTCAAATTCCTGGGGCATTGGAACTGGTTCTGGGGGAGGTGCGACCAGTCAAAACCGGACAGTCTGCCCCTGGGCAGGACTGGAACCGATATCCTAGGGGGGTGTTTGCTGCTGCTCCAATAATTCAATGGGTTGACATGTCTTCTTAATCCAAACTTCGGTTTCCATGCCAGTAATCATTGTGCAGCTACCACCAAGCTGTGCCTGGACTTCTTTAAATAAGTTACAGTGACCAACATCTGGTTTATGGCCTGGTTTATGCTCTTTCCCGCAACATCCCATCCTGGAGCCCAATCGAGCACATTGCTCACTCTTTTTGCAGGACATTGGCTGGCTTCCCATCAAGCAGTCGCCAATTGGCAATAAATGCTTCATTTGGCATCTTTACAAAATGGGGGTGGGAGTCCATGAACCGTGCACGGATGGGTCAGACTCACAACCCCTCTGAAAAGCATTAAATTCACCCATGTGATTTTGCTGCTGTGGGGCAAAGTAGGCAGCCCACCTTAGGACAGATACTTTGAGACATTTCCCGGCATTTTGCTCAAAAAATTATTATTGAAGAGCATGTGGACAATATACACCAAAGCATTCGCAAGCACAGGTGATGTCATGGACAGTTAACTTCTTCTGGAGGGAACATAGAGTGAAAAGACTATAGAGTGAATGATATGTTCAAAAAGAATGATTGATATCCTCAAACAATGCAGTGCAGCTGTGTTTGACTGAACTGAAGCTGCCATTACTGAAAAAAATGATCAATATCATTACATTGCTCTTGAAATTAGAATGTGTTGATTCGTGCACAAATTGCGCCAGCCATTTGCCAGATTTGCAGTTGCTTGCAGACATTCCGTGAAGTTTTTGTTTGTGGCACGTTGCTGTCCATGAGGCTCCCAAGCCAGATAACACACTCTAGAGGGTATCTCTGCCTTGGGTGAACAGGGCAAGCAATTGTATACCTCCTTCAGTGATTGAAGATTCGTTAATGAGCATCACAGAGCCTGCACCAGGAAGTGTGGGTTAGAATATTTAATTCTAGCCTTGTCAAGTATTTTACATGATATAAAGTGAGGAAATAAAGGATTGGATTATGAGAGCAGGAGAGAGAGATAAAAGTAACAAAATAATTATTATTTTTCGGAACAAAACTTTTCATCTGAAAGAATGAGACTCCAAACTTATGAAAGTTAGTTTTCCAGTGCCAGAGGCAATGTTTGGCAGTAATTAAGTCATATTACACAATTTAAAAGGTACTTAGGCTGAAATGGCTTGATTTAACATTTTGTGGAAAGTCTAATCTGTATTGATGATGTCAGTACAGGAATGTCACATTGTTCAATACATTTAAATGGGAAGACTAAGGGTGCGATACCACCTTTATGGAGAAGCAGCACCTCTCAGGCAGCAACTTCTGCATTTTTCTGCATTTAACCGCAAATATGCACTTGCCAAATGTTACTGTCTGATTTGACCATACATAACAACGAGTGCTGTTATCCTCACCATGATTAAACAGGAAAACCAGCCCAAATTTTCCAGCTGGCTGGAAAATATTGGTATGATTTCCCAAGGTCCATGTCTATAGTGATACTCTTGTGCTATTGTTATGTTACACAAATTAGGTATGCGGATTCCATTTGCTTGAGTATCACTGACAGGTTTTATTTACAGTTAAATTGCTCTAAGCATTGGGGCAATCTCTGCACACAGCCTGTTGTCTCGGGTACTACAATGCAGAGAGAGAGAAGCCATGTGGCTTCTGGTGACATGATAACATCCAGGTACCAAGTTTATCAGCATACTGAACTTTTTAAAGGGACATCACTCTAAAAGTGATATTATAACAATAGCATGTAAACCAGGTTCCTTTCTCAGAGCTCTACGTCACAATGCTACCTTAAGGAGTTCAAACAATTATTTTTGACTGTATTTTTAAGTTGTTGTCACAAAATATGTTCTTCAATTCAGGTCTTCCACAACCTCATTTATATGCATTCATAAACGTGGCTCGAGACAGGGTGCAAGAGGGAGGGATACAAATTCCTGGGGCATTGGAACTGGTTCTGGGGGAGGTGGGACCTGTATAAACCGGACAGTCTGCCCCTGGGCAGGACTGGAACCGATTTCCAAGGGGGGTGTTTGCTAATGCTGTTGGGAGGGTTTAAACTAATGTGGCAGGGGGATGGGAACCGATGCAGGAAGTCGGAGCGTAGTAAAACGGGGACAGAAACAAAAGGCAGTAAGGGGGAAAGTGTAAGGCAGAGAAGCCACAGTCAAAAATCAAAAAGGGCCACACTACAGGGTACAGTAACTGAGGAGAGCTCAGTGAATAGGCCCAGTAATACTAAAAGGAATAAAACAGGATGTAAAAACGTAAATGGAAAGCGACGTGGGAGGTTGTTACATGAAGATATGGGTTCAACGACATGGAAAATTAGGAAAAAAGTTAAAAGGAAAAATAACTTAGGAGTGGTTACTGATAGAGATGTTAAGATTCAAAACATAGGTATAAAAGCCAACATAAGTGTACTTTACCTGAATACTCGTAGTATTCGGAATAAGGTAAATGAGTTGATGGTGCAAATCATCATGAATGACTATGATTTAATGTACGAAGTCTTACAACACCAGGTTAAAGTCCAACAGGTTTGTTTCGATGTCACTAGCTTTCGGAGCGCTGCTCCTTCCTCAGGTGAATGAAGAGGTCTGTTCCAGAAACACATATATAGACAAATTCAAAGATGCCAAACAATGCTAGGAATGCGAACATTAGCAGGTGATTAAATCTTTACAGATCCAGAGATGGGGTAACCCCAGGTTAAAGAGGTGTGAATTGTCTCAAGCCAGGACAGTTGGTAGGATTTCGCAGGCCAGATGGTGGGGGATGAATGTAATGTGACATGAATCCCAGGTCCCGGTTGAGGCCGCACTCATGTGTGCGGAACTTGGCTATAAGTTTCTGCTCGGCGATTCTGCGTTGTCGCGGGTCCTGAAGGCCGCCTTGGAGAACGCTTACCCGGAGATCAGAGGCTGAATGCCCTTGACTGCTGAAGTGTTCCCCGACTGGAAGGGAACATTCCTGCCTGGTGATTGTTGCGCGATGTCCTTTCATTCGTTGTCGCAGCGTCTGCATGGTCTCGCCAATGTACCACGCTTCGGGGCATCCTTTCCTGCAGCGTATGAGGTAGACAACGTTGGCCGAGTCGCACGAGTATGTACCGCGTACCTGGTGGGTGGTGTCCTCACGTGTAATAGTGGTATCCATGTCGATGATCTGGCACGTCTTGCAGAGATTGCCATGACAGGGTTGTGTGGTGTCGTGGTCACTGTTCTGAAGACTGGGTAGTTTGCTGCAAACAATGGTTCGTTTGAGGTTGCGCGGTTGTTTGAAGGCAAGTAGTGGGGGTGTGGGGACGACCTTGGCAAGATGTTCATCGTCATCAATGACGTGTTGAAGGCTGTGAAGAAGATGACGTAGTTTCTCTGCTCTGGGGAAGTACTGGACGACGAAGGGTATTCTGTCGGTTGTGTCCCATGTTTGTCTTCTGAGGAGGTCGGTCCGGTTTTTCGCTGTGGCACATTGGAACTGTCGATCGATGAGTCGAGTGCCATATCCCGTTCGTACAAGGGCATCTTTCAACGTCTGTAGATGTCTGTTACGCTCCTCCTCGTCTGAGCAGATCCTGTGTATACGGAGCGCTTGTCCATCGGGGATGGCTTCTTTAATGTGTTTAGGGTGGAAGCTGGAGAAGTGGAGCATCATGAGGTTATCCGTGGGTTTGCGGTAAAGCGAAGTGCTGAGGTGACCGTCCTTGATGGAGACGAGTGTGTCCAAGAATGCAACTGATTTTGGAGAGTAGTCCATGGTGAGTCTGATGGTTGGATGGAACTTATTAATGTCATCGTGTAGTCGTTTCAGTGATTCTTCGCCGTGGGACATCGCGCAACAATCACCAGGCAGGAATGTTCCCTTCCAGTCGGGGAACACTTCAGCAGTCAAGGGCATTCAGCCTCTGATCTCCGGGTAAGCGTTCTCCAAGGCGGCCTTCAGGACCCGCGACAACGCAGAATCGCCGAGCAGAAACTTATAGCCAAGTTCCGCACACATGAGTGCGGCCTCAACCGGGACCTGGGATTCATGTCACATTACATTCATCCCCCACCATCTGGCCTGCGAAATCCTACCAACTGTCCTGGCTTGAGACAATTCACACCTCTTTAACCTGGGGTTACCCCATCTCTGGATCTGTAAAGATTTAATCACCTGCTAATGCTCGCATTCCTAGCATTGTTTGGCATCTTTGAATTTGTCTATATATGTGTTTCTGGAACAGACCTCTTCATTCACCTGAGGAAGGAGCAGCGCTCCGAAAGCTAGTGACATCGAAACATACCTGTTGGACTTTAACCTGGTGTTGTAAGACTTCGTACTGTGCTCACCCCAGTCCAACGCCGGCATCTCCACATTATGATTTAATGGCCATTACTGAAACATGGTTAAAGGATGGTCATGACTGGGAGTTAAATATCCAAGGGTATCAAACTATTCGGAAGGACAGACTGGATGGTAAGGGAGGTGGTGTCGCTCTGTTATTTAAGGATGACATTGGGGCAGTCGTGAGGGATGACATCGTTGCTATGGAGGTTAAGGTTGAATCCATTTGGGTGGGAATCAGGAATAGTAAGGCAAAAATGTCACTGATAGGAGTAGTCTATAGGCCACCAAATAGTAACATTAAGGTGGGGCGGGCAATAAACAAAGAAATAACTGATGTATGTAGAAATGGTACAGCAGTTATCATGGGGGATTTTAATCTACATGTTGATTTGTTTAACCAGGTCAGTCAAGGCAGCCTCGAGGGGGAGTTTATAGAATATATCCGCGATAGTTTCCTGTAACAGTATGTAATGGAACCTACGAGGATACAAGCGGTCCTAGACCTGGTCCTGTGTAATGAGCCAAGATTGATTAATGATTTCATAGTTAGGGATCCTCTCGGAAGGAGCGATCACAATATGGTGGAATTTAAAATACCGATGGAAGGTGAGAAGGTAAAATCAAACATTAGTGTTTTATGCTTAAATAAAAGAGATTACAACGGGATGAGAGAAGCGCTAGCCAAGGTAGACTGGGAGCAAAGACTTCATGGTGAAACAGTGGAGAACCTTCAAAGTGATTTTTCAAAGTGCTCAGCAAAAGTTTATACCAACAAAAAGGAAGGACGGTAGGAAGATGGAAAATCAACCGTGGACACCTAAGGAAATAAAGGAGAGTATCAAATTGAAGGAAAAAGCATACAAAGTGGCAAAGATTAGTGGGAGACTACAGGATTGGGAAATCTTTAGGGGGCAACAGAAAGCTACTAAAAAAGCTACAAAGAAGAATAAGATAGATTATGAGAGTAAACTTGCTCAGAATATAAAAACAGATAGTAAAAGTTTCTACAAATATATAAAACAAAAAAGAGTGGCTAAGGTAAATATTGGTTCTTTAGATGATGGGAAGGGAGATTTAATAATGGAAGATGAGGAAATGACTGAGGAACTGAACAAGTTTTTTGGGTCGGTCTTCACAGCGGAAGACACAAATAACATGCCAGTGACTGATGGAAATGAGGCTATGACAGGTGAAGACCTTGAGACGATTGTTATCACTAAGGAGGTAGTGATGGGCAAGCTATTGAGGTTAAAGGTAGACAAGTTTCCTGGCCCTGATGATTGCATCCCAGAGTATTAAAAGAGATGGCTAGGGGTGGTCCCGGAGGATTGGAAATTAGCAAACGTGACACCACTGTTTCAAAAAGGAGGTAGGCAGAAAGCAGGTAATTATAGGCCAGTTAGCTGAACTTTGGTAGTAGGGAAGGTACTGGAATCTATCATCAAGGAAGAAATAGCAAGGCAGCTGGATGGAAATTGTCCCATTGGACAGACGCAGCATGGGTTCAGAAAGGGCAGGTCATGCCTAACTAATTTAGTGGAATGTTTTGTGGACATTACCAGCGCATTAGACAATGGGGAGCCAATGGATGTAGTATATCTGGATTTCCAGAAAGCTTTTGACAAGGTGCCACACAAAAGGTTGCTGCATAAGTTAAAGATGCATTGCGTTATGTGTGAAGTTGTAGCATGGATAGAGGATTGGTTAATTAATAGAAAGCAAAGAGTGGGGATTAATGGGTGTTTCTCTGGTTGGCAATCAGTAGCTAATGGTGTTCCTCGGATCAGTGTTGGGCCCACAATTGTTCACAATTTACATAGGTGATTTGGAGTTGGGGACCAAGTACAATGTGTCCAAGTTTGCAGATGACACTAAGATGAGTGGTAAAGTAAAAAGTGCAGAAGACACTGGAAGTCTGCAGGGGGATTTTGGTAGTTTAAGTGAATGGGCTAGTGTCTGGCAGATGGAATACAATGTTGACAAATGTGAGGTTATCCATTTTGGTTGGAATAACAGCAAAGGGGATTATTATTTAAATGATAAAATATTAAAACATACTGCTGTGCAGAGGGACCTGGGTGTGCTAGTGCATGAGTCACAAAAAGTTGGTTTACAGGTGCAACAGGTGATTGAGAAGGCAAATGGAGTTTTGTCCTTCATTGCTAGAGGGATGGAGTTTCAGACTAAGGAGGTTATGCTGCAACTGTATAAGGTGTCAGGGAGGCCACACTTGGAGTATTGTGTTCAGTTTTGGTCTCCTTACCTGAGAAAGGACATACTGGCGCTGGAGGGTGTGCAGAGAAGATTCACTTGGTTAATCCCAGAGCTGAGGGGTTGGATTACGAGGAGAGGTTGAGTAGACTGGGACTATACTCATTGGAATTTAGAAGGATGTGGGAGGGATCTTACAGAAACATATAAAATTATGAAGGAAATAGACGGAATAGATGCAGGCAGGTTGTTTCCACTGGCGGGTGAAAGCAGAACTAGAGGGCATAGCCTCAAAATAAGGGGAAGTAGATTTAGGACTGATCTTAAGAGGAACTTCTTCACCCAAAGGGTTGTGAATCTATGGAATTCCCTGCCCGGTGGACCAGTTGAGGCTCCTTCATTAAATGTTTTCAAGATAAAGATAGATAGTTTTTGGAGAATAACGGAATAAAGGGTTATGGTGTTCGGGCCAGAAAGTGGAGCTGAGTCCACAAAAGATCAGCCATGATCTCATTGAATGGCGGAGCAGGCTCGAAGGGCCACATGGCCCACCCCTACTCCTGGATCTTATGATCTTAAATGATTGATGTAATTCTGCACTTTCTGCCACTGATTTATGGGGACAATGGAAATGAATTTCTTTGCAAGTTCTATCATTTCCTTCAAAACATTCCATGGGTCACCTCTCCCTATCTCTGTAACCTTCTCAGCCTACCAGCCCCCAAGGTCTTCTGTGAATTCACAATATTAATTAATTTGGAATTAAATAATTGCATTCAACTGCCTAGGTCTTAAGCTCCCTCTCTTAACCCTCTCCATCTCTTTCTCAATCCAGTTAAGAAGTCCTTGAAAACCTATTTCTTTGGTCACTAGTCCTAATATCTCCCTGTCCAGCCTCCCCGAACAGGTGCCGGAATGTGGTGACATGGGGCTTTTCACAGTAACTTCATTTGAAGGCTACTTGTGACAGTAAGCGATTTTCATTTCATTTTTTCATTTTTATTTCTGGTTCTGTGTCAAATTTGGTTTGAAAATGCTCTCAGCAAATGCCTTGCAAGATTTTACATTAAAGGTGCTGTATAAAAAGCGTGTTTTTGTTGCTCCCCTGACTTTGGTCGAAAGGCAGTTCACGCACATAAGCAGGGTTTCCATCAAAGTTCCCCCCCCCCCCCACACTTGGGCCATCTGATCCTAGTTGCCCTTTGACACATTGCTCACCTTTGTTCTGGCATTCAAACATTCTAATCTAATCTCTTTATGTGCCACTATCTTCACCCTGCTTAGCCTTAATAACCCCCGTTCACATTCCTTATGCCTTTCGCTGCCGCCCTCTCCAGCCCCACCACTCCATGCTACCCCACAACAGTATAAATCTGACCCTATTTCCACTTCTCTCTAGCTTTGACAAGGAGTCATCCAGACTCGAAAAGTTAGCTCCCTTCTCTCTCCACAGATTCTGTCAGATCTGCTGTGGGTGTCCAGTATTTTCTGTTTTCGTTTCAGATTCCAGAATCCACAGTAATTTGCCTTTATCTTTAGAAAAGTGTCCTACTTAGCTGTATCTGAATTGCCTCAGAACAGATGTAGGCCATTGCAAAACCCTTATGCAGAAGTGGAGATACAGTCAAATGAGTTCTGTTGACCTGGACTGTGGACAGTCATCTGAAATGGTGAAACATCTCCTGGAAGGCCTTTACTACCAAAGGCATGGGGCTTGAAGATATGAAAGTCTTCAACGCTGGAGCTAGGTGTGCTTCAAACAGTGACCAGAGAAAGTGTAGCAACCTGACAAGAGAGAGTCGAATCAAAATGAATGGGCCAATTCAAAACTATTTCTCTTTGTTTCAAAATGGAAACCCCACATTCTGCCACCAACACAAGCTGCTGCATCATCGCTAAAACCAAGCCTTCCAACCTCAGCCTAGAAGATGGAATTAGCAGCAGCAGCAGAAACCAAAGTATAGTCTTACAGAGTGAAGACATCCATGACTGATTGTTTCTTTGATAAATTCAAGTTTACTTTTATGGGGTAAATTTTCTTTACTTGTGGCAAGGAATGTTTCCTGCATGGATTGGAAAATTTCAAATTTGAAATTCTGAATTTAAATTGTGGTTTTTAGTTTGCTGTATAAAAAATAACTTTTATCAGTCCATTCTATGCTTAAATTTGACTTCCTTGTCCTCCCTTCCTCAAACACACTCAATTTAAATACCTTGCCCTTACCTTCAAATTCTTTCATGGAAACCTTAATTTAACTCTGCAATTGCTCCAGGCTCACATTCCCTCCTACACTCTCCAATCCCGTGAGGCGAATCCATAATGCAATATTTTTTCCTTTGCCCCACCGTAACTGCAGATTGAGATTTAAGCCGCATTGCCTGGCCTCTCTTGAACTTCTTTTCGAAAAACTTAAAACAGTCTCAAGCCCCGTCATTTCAGCAAATGATCTTGGTGATCACCCCTAACCATTAGAGCTTGTTGTCAATTCCTCTAATATGTCCCATAGTCAGAAGGCACTTTGCGATATCTTGTTCATGTTACTACGGTTGCTTCTAAAGTATGGAATTATAGTTTTAAATCACCATTTTCAGCACGTTAAAATCTGTTCCGTTTCCTCCTAATTCAATTTAAGAAAATCTGGGATGGAAAGGTAAACGATGACCATGAACCATTATCGATTGAAACCCATCTGGTTCACCAATGTCCTTTAGGGAAGGAAATCTGCCATCCTCACCTGGTCTGACCTCCTACATGTAACTCCAGGCTCACAGCAATGTGGTTGGCTTTAAACTTCCCTCTGAAATGGCCAAGTAAGCCATTCAGTTTAAGGGCAATAAGATGGGTGAATTGACACCAACTTTCATCAAAAGCAATTATTAGGAGGCATACCGGGTGTCACAAACAAATCGAACATGATCTACCCACGCACTATTTCAAGAGCGGGAATTCCACACAACAATGGTCAGAAATTGGGTGCTATTCCATCCAAATTTCTGACATGTGGTCCTAGCAGGTAAGGCTGTTGTCATCTGGGTGACATTACAAAGTTATCCCGAAAGTGTGTACGGTGATATTCAGCATTGCAATTTGGTAGCCCATTTATCTTTTATAAACCTTTCATTCACATGATGAAAAATGAGATGCACTTTACAAACTGCACAGCAATGTGTCTCGGGATCAACAAGCCTAAAATCATAAGTGCAGTATGTGACTCTCACTTGGCGACACTCTTGGAGCTCAGAAATTTGGTTCGTTGGAAGAAAATAAAGGATCAGTTAAAGAATGTGTTTTTCACTGTTTGCTTCTTGAATTGTCATTATCATATGAAGTGTTATGTCTCCATCTTGTGACAGAATGTGAGTGTTTTCCTGCTTCCTTGGATGACAGGTTTTGTAGGAATAAATGGGTCATCTTCATTTTGACAGGCTGTAACTAGCAGAGTGCCACATAGGATCAGTGTTTAGGCCTTGGCTATTTAGAATCTAAATGGATGACATTGATGAAGGGACTGTGTGTTTACAGGGAAAGGAAGTTGTGAGGAAGACACAAAATGACTACAAAGGGAAGATTAAATGAGTAGTCAAGAAGGGGACAGAGTATATAAAGTTATTCACTTCAGTCGGAAGAATAGATATATAGAATATTTCTGAAATGGTTAGAAACTATTAAATGTTATTGGTGAGGTATATAGTAAATAATTAAGAAGGCAAATGATACGCTGTCCTGTTTTGCAATATGGGTTGGAGTAAGGAAGACATGCTACAATTGTACAGGGCTTTGGCCAAACCACTCTGGAGTGCTAGGTATAGTTCAGGTCTCATGGGCACGATATTACTAAAAGGGAACAAAGTCCCATAGCGAGCTTGTTTAACCGCATGTTTCCTGACGCTCACAGCAGCGAGAAACACAAGGTTATAAAACGCTACTCGCATTTGATAGGCAGCCTCAGTGGGGAATGCACAGCCGAGGCACTGAGGAAATCCGCTCGCTGGAACAAGTCAGTGTAACAGGAGATTGGGGTGCCATTTTTAAGCGGCGTCCTGATCTCCAAGAGCCCCGACATGACCCTTACCCCCATCAAGTCACATCGAACTATGGGAGGGTGCGCAGGCCCCCGCTCTCCCCCAACACCCACACACAGCAACCCGGCCTGATCCCCAGCACACAAAGAATGCCAGCTTGGCACCTTAGCAGTGTAAACCTGGCAGTGCCCAGCTGGCACCTTCCTGGGAGGAGGTGCAATCAATGTTCATTAAATTGATCCCTGACATGAGAGGGCTGACTTAAAGTAGGGATTAAGGAGAAAAGGCCTATGTTCTTTGGAATTTACAACAATGAAAGTTGATCTTATTGAAAAATTAGGGCAGGAATTTTCCAGCTGTTCACTGCTCTCGCTGGCAGTGCACCCCTGCCCACGGGTTTCCTGGTGGTATGGGATGGTTTCAATGGGAATTTGATTGACAGTAGCAAGAGCAGAGGATCCCACCGCCAGCGAATGGTGCACCGCCTCATGCAGCCGAGGAATACACGGCTGGAAGACCGAAAATGCCAGCCGAGATTGCTCCAGGGAGATGCTGGGAAGTTGGTTCCCCCGGGTGGAGAGCCTATATGTTGGGGACATAGTCTCAGGATCAAGGATGGGCTATTTTGGACTGAGATGAGGAGGAGAAATTTCTTCTCTCGGAGGGTTGTGGCTCTTCTGAATTCTCCACTACAGAGGATGTGGAAGCTAAGTTATTGAGCATATTCAAGGCTGAAATCAACTAAATATTGATGTGTTGGGTGTTCTGGATCACAAACAGGTCACCAACACTTGAAGTGGTGCAACTCTATTTTATTATAAGGTTAACTATATTAACATACTTGAACTGTGGGTAAATGCAATACCAGCTTTAACTGTTGACCCTTGCCTAGTCATAACCAGGTGATGCACTCAGCACATGGTGAATGTCTGTGTTGCAGGCTGTGAGCTCTGTGCTCCGAGATGGCTGCTACTAGAATGAGCGGGAACTCTCCTGTCCCCTTTCTTTATAGTGCATGTGCTCTCACTGGTGATTGGCTGCGGTGTTGTGTATGCTGATTGGTCCCACTGCATGTCCATCAGTGTGTGTGTGTGTGTCTGCACCACAATATACTGGTGTATATTATGACAAATATTTGCACTATAAAGGAATCAAGGAACGTGGGAGTCATATGGGAAAAGTGAATTGAAGTTGATGATTGACCATCATCTTATTAATGTCGGAGCAAGCTCATGGCAGTCCAGTTCCTATTTCTTAGATTTTTATGTTCATATCCAATGAGATCATGGCTGATCTGTGGCCTAATTCTATATACCCACCATTTCCCCTTATCCCTTAGGACTCAAATCTACCAATTTGAGATATAAACATTAACAATTGATCTAGCATGAATCGCTGTTTGTGGAAGAGAGTTCCAAACTTCTATCATTCTTTGTGTGTAAAAGTACACTTCATTCCTAAAACACAGGCCTCTAATTTTTAAGGCTGTGTTCCCCTAGTCCTCATCACCCGACGAGCTGAAAGAGTTTCTCTCGATCCACCATATCTGTTTTCCCCCCTTCCCTTGAAAACTTTGATCAAATCACCCCTTAACCTTCTAAATATTCTCCTTGTAAGTTAACTCTTGCAGACCTTCTCTCATTCTGGTAAATCTACCCTGCACTCCCTCCAAGGTTAATATATCACTCCCTAGGTATGGTGCCCATAACTGCTCACAGTATTCCAGGTGAGGTCTATAAGACCATAAGATGAGATCTAACCAGAGATTAGTAGCTGGAACATGGGTCCTACCTCCTTGTATTTCATCCTCTAGGTGTATATGTCAACATCCCATCAATCTTTTTGATAAAAGTCTGTATCTGTTCGTATTCTTTATGCCTGAATGACTTTACCACCCCATGTCCACAGCCTGTTTCTTTGGCCCTCCGCTGTTTTTTTATCTTTTCACTATTCAAAAAGCTCTCTATCTATTTTAGGCCGACATTGGGTGATCTCATGTTTGTCCCTGTTGAAATCCATTTGTCATAATTTTGCTCAATCAATCAATCCCTTTGTAATTTCATATTTCTGCTATGAGCGTGAGTGAGAGAGAACTGCTGAAACCTTTGTTCTGTACCCCGGCTGAAAGGCGATTTCTACCTCATAGAATCGCAGAATTGTTACGGCGCAGGAGGAAGTCATTTGGCCCATCGCGTACGCACCGCCTCTCCAAGCGAGCATCATGACACAGTGCCATTCCGCTGCCTTTTGCCCTGCTCCGAGCCTTGGGGAAATGTAGACAAAAGCTAAGAACAACAGTTAAAAAAAAGAGGAAAGGTGAATAGCAGAGAAGACCTAAACTCAATTGGGTTCTGTGGACGGTAGTGTGGTTTTCCACCCTACGTGCAGTGCCTCTTGACAAGAGCAAAATACTTTGGCCGCTGGGAATCTGAAATAAAACCAGAAAATGGTGGAAATACTCAACAGATCGGGCAGCATCTGTGGAGAGAGAAACAGGGTTAACGTTTCAGGTTGACAAACTTTCATCCAAGCATTTCAACATGTTTACAAGGACATGGAGGCAGATTTAAGCCCACAGGTGACTGTCATTTATGTAGGTCACCTGTGGCCTACAATTTACATAAATTGTAGGTTCCCCTGCAGTAATTAGCTCAGCTCTGCTGACCCACAACTTGTGAAGACACTTCCCCATGGTCATTCGCAAGTAGGTACGCTGAGACCTACAAATATGATAGGTGACATGTTGCTGGGTGCCACCCTGGTAGTACCAAGGATGAGGCACTTCCAGAGAAGTATAAAACATAACGAATAGTCAGACCTGCGCATATCATCCCAATGGCATCAATTCTTCCTCTGTGGTCTCACTTGGGAACGGTTATGTTTGCACACATTATTCCCATTGCAAGGTTAGGTACATGAACTTCAGTCAGCAACTTTCAAGTGTTTATCTACCTTCTCCTTGAATGTAGCCATACTATTTACCTCAACTACTCCATGTGGTGGCATGTTCCACATTATTCCCAGTTTGTGGGTGAGGAAGTACTTCCATTGTCCCCTCTTGAATTTATTAGTGGCTATCTTGGATTTATGACCCCTCTTTTTGAGTCCCATACAAGTGAAAATGTCAATCTACTTTATCAACCCTGCATCTCTCCCTCGCAACCCCCCACCCCCACCCCCCACCCCCCCCCCCCCCACCCCCACCCCCACCCGCCCGCCACCTCCTCATTATTTTTAAAGACCTCCATCAGGTCACCTCCCAATGTTTACTTTTGTAAAGAAAAGAGCGCCAGCTTTTCATGATTGTTATAACTTCTCAGTTCTGGTGTCCCCCTTGTAAAAAAAACGTTGCATTTTCTCCACTGCCTCGATATATTTTTTATAATATGAAGTCGAGAACTGTATACGGTGCTCCAAGGTTCTATTCAAGCTTAACATGCCTTCCCTCCTTGTCAATTCTATCCAGCAAGTCTAACAAGAAACTTAATTTTCTACAACAGCTTAGAACCTAGTAACGCTGGGAACTGATTATATCTGGCAATAGAAGAACACTGTGCATAAATCACGCTGAACTAGAAAGCATAGGGCAGGATTTTCCCATTGCGCCGTGGTGGGACCCGCTGCAGGGGATGTACGGGGGGGGCGAGGGGGGAGTGCCACTCAAAGGACCACTGGCTTTCGGCAGAACCAGACAATCTTGGCGGTAGGCAGAGCTGAAAAGTCCCACCCAACATACTAAAGCATTGAGAAATAGAGTCCAATGACCCATCTTTCTTATACTACTATGCAATCTCTGCCTATGACAGGCAGAAGGTTCCTGCCACCAATGGGCCACTGCCAAATTTCCCAATCTGTCGCACATTGGCTGTTACGGGGAAGAAAATTAGATTTCACATGCCCATGAATCTGGAGCCAAGCACTGATCCCATCCCTAGTTCCTTGAGTTTTAGATGTGAAACTATCATTTCCTGGAAGACCTGTGCAGAGAGACCTTGTTGTACAACTGCTTTAAAACTCAGCACAGGTAGGTCGTACCAATCATGAATACTCCTGGTGACACTCCTGGTAATGAGATTCTAGTGGTTTGACGGATGGCTTTCACAACACTTCAGCCAAAACCATGTGTGCAACTTACACCCTGTGCAATTTCTCAAAGTGCAGGTGGTATAAATAATGGACAGCCACGGAACAACATCACAGTACAACTGATATAATCTCTCAGGGCCGTGCAATCCTTGCCAAATATGACAGACCTATGAATAATTCAGAACTGGTACTGTTGCAATTGGCTGCTATTTTCTCTTGGTCTTCGCAGAGTATATTAAAAAAAAAACGAGCAGCCACACAATATTCTCTTATCTGCACTATATTAGTCTTTTCATCAAGCAAATGGCAGACTAAATTATTATTTTTAAGCATGGACGTAGCGCTGAAAGGCATAAATGAATCACTATTCTGATTGCAATGCACTGTAGACAAGCATATGAAAGAGAAGGGAATAGATGATTACGGTGGTAGATTTAGATGAGAAAAGATAGGGGTAGACGCATGTGAAGAATAAACAGCAGCATGGATTGGTTTAGCTAAGTAGCCTGCTTCTGTGCCAGATATCCTATGTAATTCCACATAAAACATTGAAAACGTTGTGACAGGTTTATCTTCTGTTGTCAGCAGCATTCGTCAAAGTTCAGCTGCAGGACACTCTGAAGGGGAGGGTGAACCACCAGAAACGAAGGTTGTGAGAACACCCTGGGCTAGTGCGCGGTCAATTCCAGCCCCACGACCTCGGAGTCACAACACAAGTGAATTAACCAATAATTCTTATAAAAACTCACAAAGTCTTTGTCCCTTAGCTGCCCAATAATCACAGTCACCAGGTTTGTAAATGTAAACATGTTTACTGTTTATTTACAATAAGAACACGAATTTGCAGTAAATATGACTGGTTAATGACAAACTAATACCTAATGCCCGCTTAACTTGCCCCCACCCTCTGGACACACACAAGACAGACAAACACAGAAGGGTTGAGAAGGGTAAAAATCATAAGTGGAGGGTAGAAAGAGACTTTAGCACACTTTTCATGGCTGGTTTAGCACAGGGCTAAATCGCTGGCTTTTAAAGCAGACCAAGGCAGGCCAGCAGCATGGCTCAATTCCTGTACCAGCCTCCCTGAACAGGCACTGGAATGTGGTGACTAGGGGCTTTTCACAGTAACTTCATTTGAAGCCTACTTGTGACAATAAGCGATTTTCATTTCATTTCATTTTTCATTTCTTCACAGCAAGCTTGCAGATTAAAGGCTTTGGTTTACAGCATAATAATCTTTTTTGTAGATTCATTCATTCAGTCAGGTTCTGTGCAGTTTAGTAATGCATTATTCACAACTTTTCCTGGAGAGACCCCTTATTACTCGTCAAACTGTGCTTTCCGTTCGTGGTTTGTCTTCAGACCTCTGTAGTGCCAGGAAAACAGCATGCCGAGGCTTTTTGGAGAGAATGTCAGCCCCCATGGTGGTATTCTGGAGAGAGTTAGTTGGATTTCACCATGCTGCCAGAATCAAAATTAAAATCAAGCTCAAACCTTGGGACCCTGAAAAATATCACAGTGGAATAGGATCCAATAACCACCTGTTACCGGGCAGAGCAGAGCCTTTTGGGCCCATTCATTGGCCACCAGACAATCAATCAAACTGAGTCCCTACCCATCTCTCAGTCACTGATGCTGGCAAGTCTGCAGCTTCCGTCTAAACCAGCACAGCCTTCTGGATTCTTCCTGCTTGAATAGAAGATACAGGCTACTTGCCTTAAAAAGACATGTCCAATAATCATCCATGGATGAAAAATGTAACGACAAAAATGACAGAAAGGGGAACTAAGGGAATAATCAGTGAATAAACAGGGCAGACCCTTACAGTAGTCCATACTGGTGCCAACGATTTAGTTAAAAAAACACATGAGGCCCTGAAAGCAGACTATAAGGAGCTAAGAAATAAATAAAAAATCAGGACTTCAACGATAGTCATCGGCAGATTACTCCCACTGCCAGGTGCTCACAAGATCAGACATAGGAGAAAAGACCAGATTAATGCGATGGTGCAGGAGGGAGGAATTTAGATTCCCAAGGCAGAGAGACTGATCTTCGTGAAAGTGGGAACTTCACGAGCTGGACAGGTTTCACCCCAACAGGACCGGGATCAACATCCTTGATGTTGGGATCTTTGCTAGCACTGTTGGGGAGGGTTTAAACTAGAGTGGCAGTGGAATGGAAACCTGAGCGGGGAGATACAAGAGAGGGAAACAAAGAGAGAAATGAAAGACAGAAAAGTAGGAAGCAAAAGGGGAAGGCAGAGGAAACAAGGGGCACCAGCAACTAGGGACATAGTACCAAATAAATGTGTAAAAATGTTAAAAAGATAAGTCTAAAGGTGGATCTGAATGCACGGAGTATTCACAATAAGGTAAACAAATTAACAGAGCAAATAGATGTAAATGGGTACGATATGATTGCAATTATGGAGACATAGCTGCAGGATAACCAAGCCTGGGAACTGAATATCCTAAGGTAGGTCAAGCAAAAAGGAAAAGGAGGTGGGGTGGCATTGTTAGTTAAGGCTGAAATCAGAGTAATAGTGGGCGAAGATAATGGCTCAGAAAATCTAGATGTAGAATCAGTCTGGGTGGAGCTAAGAAGCAATAAGAGGTGGAAAACTTTAGTAGGAATTGTCTATAGGCCTCTAAACAGTAGTGGTAGATAGAGGATGGGGCTAAACAGGAAGTTAAAGATGCATGTAACCAGTGTGCTACAATAATGATGGGTGACTTTAGTTCGATATACATATTGGGCAAACCAAATAAGCAATAATATTGTGGCGGATGATTTCTCGGAGTGTGTATGAGACGTTTTTTAGACCAGTATGTTGGGGAACCAACATGGGAACATGCTATCCTGGATTTGGTACTTTGCAATGAGAAGGGGTTAATTAATAATCTTGTTGTGCAGGGTTCTTTAGGGAACACTGACTATAATATGATAGAATTTTTCATTAGGTTGGAAAGTGAAGAGGTTCAATCTGAAACGAGGGTCCGAAATCTAAACAAAGGAAACCACTAAGCTATGAGACATGAGTTGACTAAGATAGATTGGGGAACTTTATTAAAAGGCATGATGGTGGATAGACAATGGCTAATATTTACAGAACTAATGTAGGTATTGCAACAGTTATATATTCCTTCCTGGTAGAAAAACACAACAAGAACAGCTGTCCAACCATGACTAACAAAAGAAATTAAGGACAGTATTAGCTCCAAAGAGGACTCATTTAAAGTTGCTCGAAAAAGTAGCAAGTCTAAGGATTGGGAGTACTTGGGAATTCAACAAAGGAGGGCAAATTGATTGATTAAGAAGGGAAAAATTGAATATGAGAGTAAACTTGCAAGTAACATAAAAGTGGGCTGTAAAAGGATTATTAAAAATGTCGTAGGTGGAGAAATGAATGGGGCTGAAAGCCGATAAATTTGGCGGCCTGATAATCTACATTTAGGTAATTACATGGGGTGGCCATGGAAACAGCGGACGCATTGGTTGCTTTCCTCTGGAATTCTGTAGATTCTGGAACTGCCTGGGCAGATTAGAGGGTGACAAACGTGACTCCACTATCTACAAAAGGCAGGAGGGAGAAAACATGGAATTACAGCCCAGCTAGCCCAACAGCAGTAGTGGGGAAAATGCTAGAGTACAATATAAAGGATGTGATAGCAGGACACTTCGAAAATATCAACAGGTTTAGACAAAATCAACAAGGATTTGTGAATGGGAAATCATTTTTTACATACTTAATGGAGTGTGTTGTGGACATAAACAGCATAACAGATAAGGAAAATAACAGTGGCGGTGATGTATCTGGATTTGTTCACAGATTGTTGCAGCACAGAAGGAGGCCATTCATCCCAACATTACTGCACTGGCTCTCTAAATCAACATTATGTATTAGTGCCAGTCCCCTGCCCTTTCCCTGTGATACTTAGAGCAGGCTTACCAGGGGAAAAAAACACATGGACCAGAAACAGAAACTGCTAAATGAGGACCTGGCTGGACTCAATATTGGCAGCCTGAAAGAGCACTCAAGTCAACACAGAAACTCATTATCACTACATGGACTTTGTGATTACCTACTCACAATAGGTAGCACATTTACACAAAAGGACAAATACCATGCAATGAATATGTAATTGACGTCCAATCAGGAAGTGATCAACTTTGCAGCAGGGCGAACAACAAATAAAGAGGCCATCAGACTCCAATAATGGGCTAATAGCTGGTCAGACAAGTGTGTTTCACAGAGCAATGGATCTTGATTGAATCTTCCAACAGGAGTATCCTGTGTATTCCCATGAATGAGTTTGAGTCTGGATGGGACAATAGATCTCAGGCCATGTGTGGGTGTATACCTATGACTCAATGCTAGCAGAACCAGTTTAAAAGAAAAACATCAGAACAGATCTTCAGCGATAATCTGGGAGTCCCCTAGGCACAATCATCGCAAAAAAAAGAAGGGGCTCTGGGTTCCGAGCTCAGAGAAGGTATCCTAGAGTTCAGCTGTGAGTCTGAGTCATATTTCGTATGAGTGAGAGAATTGTGAATAAAATTGGGTTGAACAGCAAACCTGTTTTGTCCTTTGTTCATCTCTTAAGTAAAGGCACCTGAGTAAAATATTTAGCTAATAAACTGGTAGAAGTGTCTGATAATTTACAGACGACATCCCCGTACCTCAGCGCATTGTTTCTATTCAAATAATCATCTAATGGCCTCTTCAATGCTTCAATTGAACCTGCCTCCACCATACTTACAGTCAATCAACTCTAGACCCAAACTACTCTCTATGTGAAAACATTTTCCTCACATTACATTTGCTTGGCTTGCAAATCATTTTAAATCTGTGCCCTCCCATTCTTGATCCTTTTACAAGTAGCAACAGTTTCATCTACTTTGTCTATCACCCTCGTGATTTCGAATATATCTATCAAATGTCCTCTTCGTCTGTCTCTCTCCAAAATGAATAGCTCCAACCTCTCCAATCAATCCTCATAACTGAAGTTAATGGTAAGGATTGAGGATTGGCTGGCAGACAGGAAACAGAGAGTAGGAATGAATGGGTCTTTTTTGGAGTTGCAGGCGGTGACAAGTGGGGCCCCACAGGGATAAGTGCTTGGGCTCCAGCTATTCACGATATACATCAATGATTTGAGTGAGTGGGCAAGTACATGGCAGATGCAGTCTAATGTGGATAAGTGTGAAGTTGTCCACGTCGGTAGGAAAAACACAATGGCAATGTTTATTGAAATGGTGATATATTGGGAAATGTTGATGTAAAAAAGGACTTGGGTGTCCTTGTACACCGATCACTGAAAGAAAGCATGTAGGTGCAGCAAGAAATTAAAAAGGCAAATGGTATGTTGACCTTCATTGCAAGAGGACTTGAATACAGCAGCAAGGATGTCTTCCTGCCACTGTATATGGCCTTGGTTAGACATACTGCTGGAGTATGATGTGCAGTTTTGGTCTCCTGACCTAAGAAAGGATATACTTTCCATAGAGGGGGTGTAGCGAAGATTCACCAGACTGATTCCTCATTTCAATACATTTTAATAAATTTTAACATGGTTAATGGGATTCCCTGCCATGTGGTTCCTCCTCATGGAGGTTTACAACTGCACTTGAAAAACGTGAAGCAGTCAAAAGGAACCAGCCGTGGGTGCACAGGTAGGTATAGATCCGGAGTGAGAGTGTCCCGGCACAACCAGGGTGGGATTGCCACGGTGGCACTGCCGGGGTGCCAAAGGGCAGTGCCGAGACAGGCCCTCTGGTGAGCTCCATTGAGGGGGGGGGGTTCCCCCCTTCCCAAATAATCATTCCCTGATGAGGCTATTTTCTGTGATGGTATTCCTCCACCAATTATTAAACCAAATGCAAATGTTTTAGAGATTGCAGATGTCTGTCAAAAGCCCAATGAAAAACAGATTGGTAAACTTAACTGCATTATAAAAGCTGCAATTGACACTGGCCATCCAGAGGCTGTGCACTATTATCATAAAGGGGGGGGTTCCCATATTTGTGGGGTGGGGGTTGCCCCAATGCCTGAGTGGGAGCGGGTTCCCCATACCCGTAGGGGGGTGCATTTTTTAAGGGCACCCTGATCTCTGTTAAGACAAGCATTCCCGTCCACTCTCCCCACTAAGCGATGCGCTCCTGAGCCCCTTCAGCGGGTATGCCCACCAAGTGCATGCAGTGGGAGACCAGTCACAATTCACGCTGGCGTGCCCTCATGCCACTGTGAATGGATAATCTAACGGGGTGGATGATCAGGCCTAGAGGCCTGGTAAATAGATTCAAATCTAGTGGGCGGGATTCTCCAGCCCACCAGCCACGTGATTCTCGGCCGCGCGTTGCTTGTTGGCTGCGGGATTCGATCTTCCCGCCAATTGTCAGCGGAATTTCTCCTTGTAACCACCCCACGATGCTAGGCGGGGCTGCGTGCCAGCAGGAAAAGTGAATACCGACGACCGGAGAATTCTGGCCATTATAATGGGGTTCCTGATGTTGAACGGGGGACCATCGCTGAGAGACTTCACGCCGACATAAAGCTCTCGTGAGCTTTAGGCTCTCGTGAGATTTTTCATTCTCGTCGCCATTCATGCCCGTATAGAGCGGGAGCGTAACATCCCGGCCCCTGTTTTAGATTTCTGACTTATTACCAATACACTACAGAGAAGGGCAGAAATTCTAAGTTATAAACACAGTTCATATCTTAAGTAGAGGTTATAAATTCTAGGTCATTTCTGTGATAGCCGACAGTGAAGATAAGTGTCTCTAGTATTTCTGTTTGAGAGAATAGATATGGAGAATGATTTAATGGTCCTTTTTCTATGCTTTAACAAATTAAATCACACTGTAGCCTCGCCATATAAATTAAAATTGTATTAACACCACAGGGCTCCTTACCTCCCTCAGTCTTTTCCTACCTCCAGGCTTTCAAAATTCAAAATTATCTTCCACCAACAATCATTCCCTGATGAGGCTCTTTTCTGTGATGGTATTCCTCCACAAATTATTAAACCAAATGCAAGTGTTTAAGAGATTGTAGATGTCCGTCAAAAGCCCAATAAAAAACAGATTGCCAAACTTAACTGCATTATAAAAATCAAGAGAGGGAGTTCTTAGAAACACTTAAAAGATACAATTGACATTGGACAGGCAGAAACTAAAAGCTGTGCACTATTGTCAGACAGTTACTTAAAACTCGATTCCGCAATCTTTCATCTCCAGTGAGAAGCTCTACTTGTAGATAGCACAAGTCAAAAGGCTACAACAGTATAGATGTGATTCTTTGACCTCTGTTCACTGTGAATGGCGATCCTCACTTGGAAGCACATAGGGTCAGGGATGATATGTTCTTTGTGTTGCTCGTACTCAGGATGGATTCGTAGCGTACACAAAGACCACAAAAAGCTAAGTCAAATAAACAAAGCTAAAATTTATTACACTACTTGTTATACAGTTCGATCACTATTCCTAAAGCAAGCAATATTATAACTACAATATACACTATACCAACACCTATCTCATGCACAGTATCTTAAATTTTTCTCTGCTCCTCTTCTGTCTAACCTTCTCCCGCCTTCTCCGCATTCTCCCAGAAGTCTGCGAGGCATTCCTTTTTATAGGTCTTCTCCCCCATCTCCATCTAGTGGTCAGCTAGAGTAATTACATTAACCCTTCATGTGCTAGACATTATACATAATGTCACAAGGGAGTTACCCCAATAGAACGTGTGTGCCATAGAAACATAGATTATGGGGGCAGGAGGAGGCCATTCGGCCCTCCGAACCTACTCCGCCATTTGTCACGATCATGGCTGATCGTCCAAATCAATAGCCTAATCCTGCTTTCTCCCCATAACCCTTGATCCTATTCGCCTCAAGTGCTATATCTAACCGCCTCTTAAATGTATTTAATGTCTTAGACTCAACTACTTCCTGTGGTAATGAATTCCACAGGCTCACCACTCTTTGGGTGAAGACATGTCTCCTCATCTCTGTCCAAACTAGTGCGTCTGCTATTTTAAGAAAGACATAACACATCCCTCAAAAAATGGGCTCTCACTTCTATTAAAATAGCAGAGAGAGAAGAATTTGATCTGGCTGCATTAGGTTTTAATATTTACAGTATCATATCAAGGCTGCCGGTTATGACGTTCACCATCGCTCAACCGTTTATTTTTCCATAAATCATATGACTACTCCATTTATTTTATCTGTCCTGAGTTTTGAAGGTTTTGGTTTCGGGAAAAAAAAAAGTGTTCCTGCACGATAGGTTGAGTGCTGACCAATATTGTCAAAATATCAGAAAACGCAGAGATACAAAAGCAAAATACTGCAAACACGAAAAATCTGAAATAAAAGCAACAAAATGCTGGAAATACTCAGCAAGGCTGGCAGTTTCAGTAGACTGAGTAATGTTTTAGCTCAATTGCCTTTTGCCAGAACCAAAAAAGTTAAAGTGTAATAGATTTTAAGCAAGTATGGATAGGTGGAGGAAGTTAGTGGGGGGTGGGGGAGTTGCAATAGGCTGCAATTGCAGTTTATGAGTTGAGTGGAGAAAAGAGCAAAGTAGAATGGAAAGGCGGGGGAGATTAAATGATGGAGGGATTTATGGTGTAAGGAAATCATCTCCTTTTGTGAGGAATGGTCATTGAACTGAAATATTAACGCGGGGCAGGATTCCTCCCCCTGCCGTCATCCCATACAATGTGTTTTGCAATAACAGAGGCGGACCCCATTGGGCGGCGATGGCGGGATCTTCCGGTCCCACTGCTGTCTAGGGGGTTTCCGATTGTTGGCACCCTCTTCCGCCAGGGACCCCGTGGTGGTGGCACGCCGGCGGTAGGACCAGAAGATCTGACCACCGGTGTCATGTGAGAGTACCTTTAAGAAATGGGTGTCTATAAATGGGTGTGTATATAAATATTTGTCGTGAGAGTACCTTTAAGAAATGGATGTTTACTACTGCAGTGATGTCAGAGAGCTGGTGGAGCTGGGCTGTCTGTCAGCTTTTTACTTTTGTTTTTGCGCAGGCTGCAGGGTGTGTTTTAGTTTTGTTTTCAGTGTTGGAGCTGAAGCCAGACAGAGCAGGTGTACTGCTGTTCTCTCTGTCATGAAAAGACTGTCTCTTGATCATTTGGTGAATTCAGAATTATAAATGTTCTCAGCAATGAAGTTAAGCCTGATGTCTTTCTGTTTTGAAGGTTTTTTTAAGTCTTATGGATGTTAAAAGGACAGCTTAATCATTACTTAGTGTTGTATTCTTTGGGGGTTGTATTTGAATTGATGGTTGCTTAGATGTTCACTGTATGTTTTAAAAAGGTTAACTTGAGTTAATAGAATAAACATTGTTTTAATTTAAAAGTACTGTAAAGCTCTGTTTGCACCATACCTGTAGAGTGTACCGTGTGCTCCCCATACCACAATCTATTAAAAGTTGTGTGTCAGGTGACCTCCATGATACACTTTGAGGTTCTCTAAACCCTGGCCCATAATAAATTTGGGGCTCAAAAGGGATAAAAGTCTATCTATTGGATTGGCTCAGTGAACTTAAAGACAGTGAGGGGTGGGCATATTGTGGTTGCTTTTCAGGTGTGGTATTTTAGTTTAAGTGGGGAGTGTGTTGTGGACAATGGCTTTTTCAGAGGCTCTGAAGTTTTTGGGGGTGGAGACGGTCACACGCACCACGTTACGGACAGAGACTAAAAGCAGACTTTTAGATTTGGCATAACATACCTGACAAAATGCGAAAAGATGAGGTGGTGGCTAAGCATTTAAAGTTGCCTGAGATATAGTTTGACTCATTGGAAATGGCAAAAATTCAGTTACAACTTAAACAAATGGAACATGAGAAAAAATTAAAGCAGCTTGAATACGAAATATCCTGGTCGCGAGGTTTGCTAGTGTCACACCGGAGGGTTTAAACTAGTATGGCAGGGGGGTGGGCAGGGGAGCAATAGGTCAGAAGGTGAGAGCTTTGAGGGAGAACTCGGGAATAGGGCCAGTATGGCTCTGAGGCAGAGCAGACAGGGTGAAGTTGCTGAACACAGCGGGTCTGGTGGCCTGATGTGCATATGTTTTAATGCAAGAAGTATTACGGGTAAGGCAGCTGAACTTAGAGCTTGGATTAGTACTTGGAACTATGATGTTGTTACCATTACAGAGACCTGGTTGAGGGAAGGGCAGGATTGGCAGCTAAACGTTCCAGGATTTAGATGTTTCAGGCGGGATAGAGGGGGATGTAAAAGGGGTGGCGGAGTTGCGCTACTGGTTAGGGAGAATATCACAGCTGTACTACGGGAGGACACCTCAGAGGGCAGTGAGGCTATATGGGTAGAGATCAGGAATAAGAAAGGTGCAGTCACAATGTTGGGGGTTTACTATAGGCTTCCCAACAGCCAGCAGGAGATAGAGGAGCAGATAGGTAGACAGATTTTGGAAAACAGTAAAAACAACAAGGTTGTGGTGATGGGAGACTTCAACTTCCCCAATAATGACTGGGACTCACTTAGTGCCAGGGGCTTAGACGGGGCAGAGTTTGTAAGGAGCATCCAGGAGGGCTTCTTAAAACAATATGTAGACAGTCCAACTAGGGAAGGGGCTGTACTGGACCTGGTATTGGGGAATGAGCCCGGCTAGGTGGTAGAAGTTTCAGTAGCGGAGCATTTCGGGAACAGTGACCACAATTCAGTAAGTTTTAAAGTGCTGGTAAACAAGGATAAGAGTGGTCCTAGGGTGAATGTGCTAAATTGGGGGAAGGCTAATTATAACAATATTAGGCGGGAACTGAAGAACCTAGATTGGGGGCGGATGTTTGAGGGTAAATCAACATCTGACATGTGGGAGGCTTTCAAGTGTTAGTTGAAAGGAATTCAGGACCGGCATGTTCCTGTGAGGAAGAAGGATAAATACGGCAATTTTCGGGAACCTTGGATAACGAGAGATATTGTAGGCCTCGTCAAAAAGAAAAAGGAGGCATTTGTCAGGGGTAAAAGGCTGGGAACAGACGAAGCCTGTGTGGAATATAAGGAAAGCAGGAAGGAACTTAAGCAAGGAGTCAGGAGGGCTAGAAGGGGTCACAAAAAGTCATTGGCAAATAGGGTTAAGGAAAATCCCAAGCCTTTTTACACATACATAAAAAGCAAGAGGGTAGCCAGGGAAAGGGTTGGCCCACTGAAGGATAGGCAAGGGAATCTATGTGTGGAGCCAGAGGAAATGGGCGAGGTACTAAATTAATACTTTGCATCAGTATTCACCAAAAAGAAGGAATTGGTAGATGTTGAGTCTGGAGAAGGGTGTGTAGATAGCCTGGGTCACATTGAGATCCAAAAAGACGAGGTGTTGGGCGTCTTGAAAAATATTAAGGTAGATAAGTCCCCAGGGCCTGATGGGATGTACCCCAGAAATCTGAAGGAGGCTAGAGAGGAAATTTCTGAGGCCTTGACAGAAATCTTTGGATCCTCACTGCCTTCAGGTGATGTCCCGGAGGACTGGAGAATAGCCAATGTTGTTCCTCTGTTTAAGAAGGGTAGCAAGGATAATCCATGGAACTACAGGCCGGTGAGCCTTACGTCAGTGGTAGGGAAATTACTGGAGAGAATTCTTCGAGACAGGATCTACTCCCATTTGGAAGCAAATGGATGTATTAGTGAGAGGCAGCATGGTTTTGTGAAGGGGAGGTCATGTCTCACTAACTTGATAGAGTTTTTCGAGGAGGTCACAAAGATGATTGATGCAGGTAGGGCAGTGGATGTTGTCTATATGGACTTCAGTAAGGCCTTTGACAAGGTCCCTCATGGTAGACTAGTACAAAAGGTGAAGTCACACGGGATCAGGGGTGAGCTGGCAAGGTGGATACAGAACTGGCTAGGTCATAGAAGGCAGAGAGTAGCAATGGAAAGATGCTTTTCTAATTGGAGGGCTGTGACTAGTGGTGTTCCGCAGGGATCAGTGCTGGGACCTTTGCTGTTTGTAGTATATATAAATGATTTGGAGGAAAATGTAACTGGTCTGATTAGTAAGTTTGCAGCCAACACAAAGGTTGGTGGAATTACGGATAGCGATGAGGACTGTCAGAGGATACAGCAGAATTTAGATTGTGTGGAGACTTGGGCGGAGAGATGGCAGATGGAGTTTAATCCGGACAAATGTGAGGTAATTCATTTTGGAAGGTCTAATGCAGGTAGGGAATATACAGTGAATGGTAGAACCCTCAAGAGTATTGAAAGTCAGAGAGATCTAGGTGTACAGGTCCACAGGTCACTGAAAGGGGCAACACAGGTGGAGAAGGTAGTCAAGAAGGCATACGGCATCCTTGCCTTCATTGGCCAGGGCATTGAGTACAAGAATTGGCAAGTCATGTTGCAGCTGTATAGAACCTTAGTTAGGCCACACTTGGAGTGTTCAATTCTGGTCACCACACTACCAGAAGGATGTGGAGGCTTTAGAGAGGGTGTAGAAGAGATTTACCAGAATGTTGCCTGGTATGGAGGGCATTAGCTATGACGAGCGGTTGAATAAACTCGGTTTGTTCTCACTGGAACAACAGAGGTTGAGGGGCGACCTGATAGAGATCTACAAAATTATGAGGGGCATAGACAGAGTGGATAGTCAGAGGCTTTTCCCCAGGGTAGAGGGGTCAATTACTAGGGGGCATAGGTTTAAGGTGCGAGGGGCAAGGTTTAGAGTAGATGTACGAGGCAAGTTTTTTACACAGAGGGTAGTGGGTGTCTGGAACTCGCTACCGGAGGAGGTGGTGGAAGCAAGGACAATAGTGACATTTCAGGGGCATCTTGACAAAGACATGAATAGGATGGGAATAGAGGGATACGGAACCAGGAAGTGGAGAAAATTGTAGTTTAGTCGGGCAGCATGGTCAGCACGGGCTTGGAGGGCCGAATGGCCTGTTCCTGTGCTGTACTTTTCTTTGTTCTTTGTTCTTTGAAAGAGAGGAAAAAGAAAGAGAGCGAGAGAGAGGAAAAAGAAAGAGAAAGAGATAAGAGCGGAAAGAGAAAGAGAGAGAGGAAAAAGAAGAGAGAGAAGAATGGAGAAAAGAAAGAATAGCCCTAGCAGAACCAAAAGAAAGAGAAAGGGAGATACAGACAGGGAAAAAGATAAAGAGAGAGAGATTGAACTTCAGCAAATGGCTATGAAACATGACAGTCAGTTAAAATTGGCAGGCTTAAAGGGAAACGTACAGTTGAATGATAGTGATGAGGATAGTGAGAAAGAGCATCAAAGTCGAAGGCTTGGTGGGGATCTATTTAAATATGTCCGAGCATTGCCAAGGTTTGAGATGAAGGAGGTAGAAGCCTTTTTCATTTCATTTACGAAGGTAGGTAAACAAATGAAATGGCCACAGGACCTGTGGGTATTACTGATTCAAACAAAGCTGGTAGGTAGGGCGAGTGAAGTGTTTGCATCACTACCGGAGGAGGTATCTGGGGATGTATGAGGAGGTGAAGAAACCCATCTTAGGTGCATATGAACTAGTGCCTGAAGCCTACAGACAAAGGTTTAGAAATTTAAGGAAAGAATTTGGTCAAACATACATGGAGTTTGAAAGTCTCAAACAAAGTAATTTTGATAGGTGGATAAGGGCTTTGAAAATAGACCAAATCGATGAAATTATACTTTTGGAGGAGTTTAAAAATTCAATTCCTGATGTAGTGAGAACTCATGTGGAAGAACAGAGGGTTAAAACTGTGAGGTTAACAGCAGAAATAGCAGATGATTCTGAATTAGTTCATAAATCAAAGCTTGGTTTGCAACATCAGTTTCAGCCTGTGAGGGATAGAAACTGGTGGCATGAGAAATACTCAAGTGGTAAAAGTAAAGGCGATCTGATGGGAGATAATAAGGAGAGCGTACCTCAGATTAACAAAGAAATCCAGGAGGGTGGAAGAGACATGACATTTTCAAATATTTTCACTGTAATAAATTAGGCCATGTAAAGTCACAGTGTTGGTGGTTGAAGAAAAGCTGATGTGGTAAAACAGGATAAGACAGTGGGGTTTGTTAAAGTGGGAAAGGAAAGCCCAAGTGAAGTGAAGGAGGTGCAAAAGATTGTACAACCTGATCAAGTGGTGATTGATAAGAAGGTGCCAGATGTCTTTAAAGAATTTACTTGTGTGAGTAAAGTTTACTCACGTGTTTCAGGAGGAGCAGATAAAGAAGTCACAATTTTAAGAGATACAGGAGCTAGTCAATCTTTAATGGTGAGAGATGAGGAGTTATGTAGTTTGGGAAGAATGTTGTCAGAAAAGGTGGTAATATGTGGAATTCAGGGTGAGAGGAGTAGTGTTCCATTATATAAGGTAAGGTTGGAAAGTCCAGTGAAGAGTGGTGAAGTGGTAGTAGGAGTAATAGAGAAACTATCTTGTCCAGAAATACAGTTAATCTTGGATAATGATATAGCTGGATCACAGGTGGGAGTGATGCCTACTGTGGTTGATAAGCCAGTGCAAAATCAGACAACTGAAGTGTTGAAGGACGAATATCCTAGGATTTATCCGGATTGTGTAGTAACAAGGTTGCAAAGTCCCAGGTTAAGACAAGAGGAGAAATTAAAGAGTGAAGACGAAGTTGAAGTGCAAATATCAGAAACGATTTTTGATCAGATGGTTGAAAAAGAAAAAGAACAGGTGGAGGATGAGGCTGATATTTTTAGTTCAGGGAGATTGGCGGAGTTACAACAGAAAGATGTAGAAATAAAATGGATGTATCAGAATGCATATGCGGAAGAGGAATCTGAATGTATACCAGAGTGTTATTACCGTAAAAGTAATGTCTTGATGAGAAAATTGAGAGCTTTACATATGCAGGCGGATGAAAAGTGGGCAGAAGTTCATCAAGTATTATTGCCGGTAGGGTATAGAAAGGAGGTGTTGCGAGTTGCACATGAGGTACCAGTGGGAGGTCATTTGGGAATAAGGAAAACTCAAGCTAAAATCCCAAAACATTTTTATTGGCCTGGACTACGTAAAGGTGTAGTTACATTTTGTCAATCATGTCACACATGTCAAGTGATAGGGAAACCTCAAGCAGTGATAAAACCAGCACCCTTAATACCCATTCCAGCATTTGAGGAACCTTTTACATGGGTCCTAATTGATTGCGTAGGACCGCTTCCTAAAATGAAAAGTGGGAATCAATATCTGTTGACGATAATGGATGTGTCTACCAGGTTTCCAGAGGCCATTCCAGCATGTAATGTTACAGCTGAAAAGATTGTGGAGGAGTTACTTAAATTCTTTACTAGATATGGACTACCCACAGAAATACAATCAGATCAAGGATCAAATTTTACCTCAAGGTTATTCAACAAAGTTATGGATAGCTTAGGAATAAAACAATTTAAATCAACTGCGTACCATCCAGAATCGCAGGGAGCATTAGAAAGGTGGCATCAGACATTAAAGACAATGTTGAGGGCATATTGCCACGATTATCCAGAGGATTGGTACAAAGGAATTCCATTCGTACTGTTTGCAATTAGGGATGCACCTAATGAGTCTACCAAATGTAGTCCTTTTGAACTAATTTTTGGTCATGTGGTAAGAGGATCGCTTAGATTGATTAAGGAAAAATTGGTGAGTGAGAAATCAGAACTTACATTATTGGGTTACGTGTCAAATTTTAGGGAACGATTAAATAGAGCAGGTGAATTGGCTAGACAACATTTAAAAGTTGCACAAAATGTGATGAAACGGGTAGCGGACGAGAAATCCAAAGTTCGTAGTTTTGCCAGTGGAGATAAAGTTTTAGTATTGTTACCAGTGGTAGGTGAGCCTTTAAAAGCTAGGTTTTGTGGACCTTATCAGACTGAAAGGAAATTAAGTGAGGTGAATTATGTGGTAAAAACACCAGATAGAAGGAAGACTCACCAAGTGTGTCGTGTGAATATGCTTAAAAGGTACTTTGAAAGGGATGGAGAGAAAAAGGAGGTTTTAATGATTCTAACTCAAAGTGACAAACCAAATCCAGATGACTGTGAATTTGACATATCTCAAATTAAATTGGAAAACGAGGATGTTCTTAAAAATTGGGATAAATTGTTGAGTTACCTTCCAGAGGAAAAACAAACTGACCTGAAAGCGTTATTGATATCACATGGGCAAGTTTGTGGAGATAAATTGGGAAGTACTAAGATGGCTATACATGATGTAGATGTGGGAAATGCTGTTCCAATCAAACAACATCCATACAGAGTTAACCATTTAAAATTGGCACAGGTTAACAAAGAGATTGAGAGTATGCTTAAAAATGGCATAATTGAAGTGGGTTACAGCCATTGATGATGGTGCCAAAACCAGACGGTACCCAATGGTTGTGTGTGGACAATAGAAAGGTTAATGCAGTTACAAGAATGGGCTCTTATCCTATCCCACGTTTGGAGGATTGCATTGAGAAAGTGGGACAATCAGATTCTATTTCCAAATGGATTTTCTTCAAGGTTACTGGCAGGTACCTTTATCCGAAAGGGCGAAGGAGATTTCAGCTTTTGTGACTCCAGATGGTATATACCAATTCAAAGTTATGCCATTTGGCATGAAAAACGTCCCAGCCACATTTCAATGGTTAACTAACAAAGTTGTTTCAGGATCACCCAATTGTGCAGTACACATCGACGATCTGGTAATTTTCAGCCAGACATGGCCAGAACATTTGAAACATCTGATGGAGTTATTCGATCGACTTCAGGAGGCGGGTGTGGTGATAAACCTAGCCAAAAGTGAATTTGGAAAAGCCCAAGTCACTTTCCTTGAGGAGTTTCCGGTACCCTCAAGGCGAAGGGAAATAATGCGATTTCTGGGCATGAGTGGATTTGATCGAACATTTGTGAAAAAATGTTATCGCCTGATTGCTCCACTGATGGACTTGCTGAAGAAATGTCGAAGATTTCAGTGGACAGCCGACTTTCAACAGGCATTTGACTGCCTGAAAGCTGTGATAACCAATGCTCCTGAGTTGGAAAATTACAAGGGACTCTGTGATCAGATTGAACTAAAGTATCTGACTTTAAAGAGAAATGCCAAGGCGCAGAGAAATGGATGGATCGTGCAGAGACGTTCTTGTTCAAAGAGACTGTCAATCAAGAAGGATTTCAGTTGGAGGAAGAAGAAAAAAATGGACTATATTATTATACCTGTTTGCGTGTGTTGTTTTTTTTAAACAAAAAAGTATATTTACTGTGTGCATTTCTTAAAGGATAGAGAAAAGGTGAAAAATGAAACCATCTTTAAGTTGATGGTTTATTTTTTTTTCTTGGGGGGAGGCGTCATGTGAGAGTATCTTTAAGAAATGGGTGTTTATAAATGGGTGTGTATGTACATTTCTGTAGTGAGAGTACCTTTAAGAAATGGGTGTTTACTACTGCAGTGATGTCAGAGAGTGGGTGGAGCTGGGCTGTGAGTCATCTTTTTATTTTCATTTTTGAGTAGGCTGCAGGGTGTGTTTTACTTTCGTTTTCAGTGTTGGAGCTGAAGCCAGACAGAGCAGGTGTACTGTTGACCTCTCTGCCATGAAAAGACTATCTCTTGATCATTTGGTGAATTCAGAATTATAAATGGTCTCAGTAGTGAAGTTAAGCCTGATGTCTTTCTGTTTTGAAGGTTTTTTAAGTCTTATGGAAGTTAAAAGGACAGCTTAATCATTACTTAGTGTTGTGTTCGTTGGGGGTTGTATTTGAATTGATGGTTGCTAAGATGTTCACTGTATGTTTTAAAAAGGTTAACTTGAGTTAATAGAATAAACATTGTTTTAATTTAAAAGGACTGTAAAGCTCCGTTTGCACCATATGATATTATATCATTGTAGAGTGTACCGTGTGCTCCCCATACCACAATCTATTAAACGTTGTGGGTCAGATGACCTCCATGATACACTCTGGGGTTCTCTAAACCCTGGCCCATAACAACGGTAAAATCACGAGCTCTGTTTCCCTTTCCACAGATGCTGAAGGACCTGCTGAGTATACTCAGCATATCCTGATTTATCTTCTAACATTCGGAAAAACGTTCCTGTATCTGGATTTTGTCCCCTTGCTAGCAGAGATAGCTTGGTGCACAGGAAGATGATTCATGTGGGGAGAAGAACAGAGAGAGAGATGTCGCAAGAAAATCATTTAAGCGAGACAAAGTAAACTGATTGAGGTAGTTTGCAGAAGTGAGAGAAAATGAAAGTGAAGAGTAAGGTAATGAGAAGCAGAAATCTCAGATCGCCAAGAGAATTTGAGATTTAACGAGAGGATCGAGAAGGGAGAATGAGCCAAGCAGAAAAGAAATCACGAAAATTGAGAAAAGTGTATTGACTATGAAGATATTGAAACCACAGAGCAAGAAATCCGGGATACTTGGTAATAGGATTTAGAAGCAATGCTGCAGTTTTGGATGTGATTGATGAATGAGGCTGCCATCTTAGCTGAGAGCTGTAAAAGTGCTTGTAAAAAAGTAAGTCATGAGAAATATAAGATCAAACTAATCACCATATGCAGGATGTAAAAGTGTTGTAACTACACCCAAACTGCAAAAACACACAATATTTTTGTATCCAAACTGTAAGATAGGTATTAAAGATAACTATCGTCATTACAGTTTAACTACACAGAACAATCCTCTTCTCCTAGTTGTGGTGTTCTCTGTTGTGTCTATCAGGATGTCTTGAGAACTTAATGTTAACAAAGAACATCAAGCTATGTTACTGAACAAAGCTGATTTATTTACACGACTTAAATAAGGTTTGAACAAGTCAACAAAGTATAAGCTATTAAATTAAATTCTTGGATATCTCTAACTACAGAACTCTACACTGTACAATTAATCTATCTCACGCCGAAACACGTTCTCCCAGAATCCCAGGAGTCACATGATATTTATTATGGCTGATCCTTATCGCCATCTGGTGGTGAGAACTATTAATATCATATCGTTAACCCCTTTGTACTCTTTACGATATACATATTGTTACACTAGTAACCAGCAGGTTACAATGTTTAAGAATTTTATGCAGGTGCCTCACACTGGGTCCTCACATTGAGAGCATTCGGACGGAACGAGCAAGTGAATGTACTTGAGGAGCAGGAAAAGGTGACGGAATTGTAACAAGGGAAATCTCATTTCAGTGCCCCCTCTTCCCTGTGAAATCTGCTCAAATGTATTGCTGGAATCCATAAACACCTTCCTTACTTTAGAACATGTTTATATCAAAACAGCACTGTAGCATTGTGTTTAGCACAATCACTTCACAGCACCAGGGTCCCAGGTTCGATTCCCGGCTTGGGTCACTGTCTGTGCGGAGTCTGCGCGTCCTCCCCGTGTCTGCGTGGGTTTTCTCCGCGTCCTCCGGTTTCCTCCCACAGTTCAAAGATATGCAGTTAAGTGGATTGGCCATGCTAAATTGCCCTTAGTGTCCAAAATTGCCCTTAGTGTTGGGTGGGGTTGCTGGGTTACAGGGAAAGGGTGAAGGTGTGGATTTAGATGGGGTGCTCTTTCCAAGAGCCGGTGCAGACTCGATGGGCCGAATGGCCTCATTCTCTATGATTATACATCAGTTGCCCATTACAGATTCAGCACTCAATATTTCAACGGCTTGGTCAATGGTGCTGTTTGTCATGATTTCTGTGGCCATTTTGGCTTTTTCAGTTCCCCAGCACAGCCTCACCCCAGCACAGCCTCACCCCAAGCACGGCCTCACCCCAGCACGAACTCAACCCAGCACAACCTCACCCCAGCATGGACTTACAACAGCACGACCCCATCCCAGCACGACCCCATCCCAGCACGGACTCACCCCAGCACGGCCTAACCCCAGCACAGACTCACCCCAGCACAACCTCACCCCAGCACAGCCTCACCCCAGCACGGCCTTACCCCAGCACAGTCTCACCCCAGCACGGCCTCACCCCAGCACGGCCTCACCCCAGCACGGCCTCACCCCAGCACAGCCTCACCCCAGCACGGCCTCACCCCAGCACGGCCTGACCCCAGCACGGCCTCACCCCAGCACGGCCTAACGCCAGCACGGCCTCACCCCAGCACGGCCTCACCCCAGCACGGCCTCACCCCAGCACGGCCTCACCCCAGCACGACCCCACCCCAGCACGACCTCACCCCAGCACGACCTCACCCCAGCACGGCCTCACCCCAGCACGACCTCACCCCAGCACAACCTCACCCCAGCACGACCTCACCCCAGCAAGGCCTCACCCCAGCACGACCTCACCCCAGCACGACCTCACCCCAGCATGGCCTCACGCCAGCACAACCTCACCCCAGCACAACCTCACCCCAGCACGGCCACACCCCAGCACGACCTCACCCCAGCACAACCTCACCCCAGTACGGCCACACCCCAGCACGACCTCACCCCAGCACGGCCTCACCCCAGCACGGCCTCACCCCAGCACGACCTCAGCCCAGCACGGCCTCACCCCAGCATAACCTCACCCCAGCACGACCTCACCCCAACACGGCCTCACCCCAGCACAACCTCACCCCAGCACGGCCTCACCCCAGCACGACCTCACACCAGCACGATCTCACCCCAGCACGGCCTCACCCCAGCAAGGCCTCACCCCAGCAAGGCCTCACCCCAGCACGACCTCACCCCAGCACGACCTCACCCCAGCACGACCTCACCCCAGCACGGTCTCACCCCAGCACGACCTCACCCCAGCACGACCTCACCCCAGCACGACCTCACCCCAGCAAGGCCTCACCCCAGCACGACCTCACCCCAGCACGGCCTCACCCCAGCACGGCCTCACCCCAGCACGGCCCCATCCCAGCACGGCCCCATCCCAGCACGGCCTCACCCCAGCACGGCCTCACCCCAGCACGGCCTCACCCCAGCACGACCTCACCCCAGCACGACCACACCCCAGCACGACCTCACACCAGCACGTCCTCACACCTGCACGTACTCACCCCAGCACGACCTCACCCCAGCACGACCTCACACCAGCACGGCCTCATCCCAGCACGACCTCACCCCAGCGAGGCCTCACCCCAGCACGGACTCACCCCAGCACAACCTCACCCCAGCACGGCCTCACCCCAGCACTGCCTCACCCCAGCACGGCCTCACCCCAGCACGGCCTCACCCCAGCACGGCCTCACCCCAGCATGGCCTCACCCCAGCACGGCCTCACCACAGCACAACCTCATCCCAGCACGGCCTCACCCCAGCATGACCTCACCCCAGCAAGGCCTCACCCCAGCACGGCCTCACCACAGCACAACCTCACCCCAGCACGGCCTCACCCCAGCATGACCTCACCCCAGCACGGCCCCAACCCAGCACGTTCTCACCCCAGCACGACCACACCCCAGCACGGCCTCACCCAAGCACAGCCTCACCCCAGCACAGCCTCACCCCAGCACAGCCTCACCCCAGCACGGCCTCACTCCAGCACGGCCTCACCCCAGCACAGCCTCACCCCAGCACAACCTCACCCCAGCACAGCCTCACCCCAGCACAGCCTTACCCCAGCACAGCCTCATCCCAGCACGGTCTCACCCGAGCACAGCCTCACCCCAGCACAGCCTCACCCCAGGACAGCCTCACCCCAGGACAGCCTCACCCCAGGACAGCCTCACCCCAGCAAGGCCTCACCCCAGCAAGGCCTCACCCCAGCAAGGCCTCACCCCAGCACGACCTCACCCCAGCACGGCCTCACCCCAGCAAAACCTCACCCCAGCACGGCCTCACCCCAGCACAACCTCACCCCAGCACGACCTCACCCCAGCACGGCCTCACCCCAGGACAGCCTCACCCCAGGACAGCCTCACCCCAGCAAGGCCTCACCCCAGCAAGGCCTCACCCCAGCACGACCTCACCCCAGCACGGCCTCACCCCAGCACAACCTCACCCCAGCACGGCCTCACCCCAGCACAGCCTCACCCCAGCACGACCTCACCCCAGCACGGCCTCACCCCAGCACAACCTCACCCCAGCACGACCTCACCCCAGCAAGGCCTCACCCCAGCAAGGCCTCACCCCAGCACGACCTCACCCCAGCACGGCCTCACCCCAGCACGGCCTCACCCCAGCACGGCCTCACCCCAGCACGACCTCACCCCAGCACGACCTCACCCCAGCACGACCTCACCCCAGCACGGCCTCACCCCAGCACGACCTCACCCCAGCACGACCTCACCCCAGCACGGCCTCACCCCAGCACGGCCTCACCCCAGCACGGCCTCATCCCAGCACGGCCTCATCCCAGCACGACCTCACCCCAGCACGACCTCACCCCAGCATGACCTCAACCCAGCAGGTCCTCACCCCAGCACGGCCTCACCCCAGCACAACCTCACCCCAGCACGACCTCACCCCAGCACGACCTCACCCCAGCACGGCCTCACCCCAGCACGACCTCACCCCAGCACGACCTCACCCCAGCACGACCTCACCCCAGCACGACCTCACCCCAGCACGACCTCACCCCAGCACGACCTCACCCCAGCACGATCTCACCACAGCACGACCTCACCCCAGCACGGTCTCACCCCAGCACGACCTCACCCCAGCACGACCTCACCCCAGCACAGCCTCACCCCAGCACAGCCTCACCCCAGCACGACCTCACTCCAGCTCGACCTCACCCCAGCACGACCTCGGCCCAGCACGACCTCACCCCAGCACGGTCTCACCCCAGCACAACCTCACCTCAGCACGACCTCACCTCAGCACGACCTCACACCAGCACGTCCTCACCCCAGCGTGGCCTCACCCCAGCAAGGCCTCACCCCAGCAAGGCCTCACCCCAGCACGACCTCACCCCAGCACGGCCTCACCCCAGCAAAACCTCACCCCAGCACGGCCTCACCCCAGCACAACCTCACCCCAGCACGACCTCACCCCAGCACGGCCTCACCCCAGGACAGCCTCACCCCAGGACAGCCTCACCCCAGCAAGGCCTCACCCCAGCAAGGCCTCACCCCAGCACGACCTCACCCCAGCACGGCCTCACCCCAGCACAACCTCACCCCAGCACGGCCTCACCCCAGCACGGCCTCACCCCAGCACGACCTCACCCCAGCACGGCCTCACCCCAGCACAACCTCACCCCAGCACGACCTCACCCCAGCAAGGCCTCACCCCAGCAAGGCCTCACCCCAGCACGACCTCACCCCAGCACGGCCTCACCCCAGCACGACCTCACCCCAGCACGGCCTCACCCCAGCACGACCTCACCCCAGCACGACCTCACCCCAGCACGACCTCACCCCAGCACGGCCTCACCCCAGCACGACCTCACCCCAGCACGACCTCACCCCAGCACGACCTCACCCCAGCACGGCCTCACCCCAGCACGGCCTCACCCCAGCACGGCCTCATCCCAGCACGGCCTCATCCCAGCACGACCTCACCCCAGCACGACCTCACCCCAGCATGACCTCAACCCAGCAGGTCCTCACCCCAGCACGGCCTCACCCCAGCACAACCTCACCCCAGCACGACCTCACCCCAGCACGACCTCACCCCAGCACGGCCTCACCCCAGCACGACCTCACCCCAGCACGACCTCACCCCAGCACGACCTCACCCCAGCACGACCTCACCCCAGTACGACCTCACCACAGCACGACCTCACCCCAGCACGGTCTCACCCCAGCACGACCTCACCCCAGCACGACCTCACCCCAGCACAGCCTCACCCCAGCACAGCCTCACCCCAGCACGACCTCACTCCAGCTCGACCTCACCCCAGCACGACCTCGGCCCAGCACGACCTCACCCCAGCACGGTCTCACCGCAGCACGACCTCACCTCAGCACGACCTCACCTCAGCACGACCTCACACCAGCACGGCCTCACCCCAGCGCGGCCTCACCCCAGCGTGGCCTCACCCCAGCACGACCTCACCCCAGCTCGACCTCACCCCAGCACGACCTCACCCCAGCACGGTCTCACCCCAGCACGACCTCACCCCAGCACGACCTCACCCCAGCTCGACCTCACACCAGCACGACCTCACCCCAGCAAGGCCTCACCCCAGCACGACCTCACCCCAGCACGACCTCACCCCAGCTCGACCTCACCCCAGCACGGCCTCACACCAGCACGACCTCACCCCAGCAAGGCCTCAACCCAGCACGACCTCACCCCAGCACGACCTCACCCCAGCTCGGCCTCACCCCAGCACGGCCTCACACCAGCACGACCTCACCACAGCACGACCTCACCCCAGCTCGACCTCACCCCAGCACGACCTCACCCCAGCACGGCCTCACCCCAGCACGGTCTCACCCCAGCACGACCTCACCTCAGCACGACCTCACCCCAGCACGACCTCACCCCAGCACGACGTCACCCCAGCAAGGCCTCACCCCAGCACAACCTCACTCCAGCAAGGCCTCACCCCAGCACAACCTCAGCCCAGCACGGCCTCACCCCAGGACGACCTCACCCCAACACGACCTCAGCCCAGCACGACCTCACCCCAGCAAGGCCTCACCCCAGCACAACCTCACCCCAGCACGGCCTCACACCAGGACGACCTCACCCCAGCACGACCTCACCCCAGCACGACCTCACCCCAGCACAACCTCACCCCAGCATGGCCTCACCCCAGCAAGGCCTCACCCCAGCATGACCTCACCCCAGCACGACCTCACCCCAGCACAACCTCACCCCAGCACAACCTCACCCCAGCACAACCTCACACCAGCACGGCCACACTCCAGCACGGCCTCACCCCAGCATGGCCTCACCCCAGCACGGCCTCACCCCAGCACGACCTCACCCCAGCAAGGCCTCACACCAGCACGACCTCACCCCAGCACGACCTCACCCCAGCAAGGCCTCACCACTGCATGACCTCACCCCAGCACGACCTCACCCCAGCACGGCCTCACCCCAGCACGGCCCCATCCCAGCACGGCCTCACTCCAGGACGGCCTCACCCCAGGACGACCTCACCCCAGCACAACCTCAGCCCAGCACGACCTCACCCCAGTACGGCCCCATCCCAGCACGGCCTCACTCCAGGACGGCCTCACCCCAGGACAGCCTCACCCCTACACGACTTCACCCCAGCACGACCTCACCGCAGCACGGCCTCACCCCAGCACGACCTCACCCCAGCACGACCTCACTCCAACACGGCCTCACCCCAGCACAGCCTCACCCCAGCACAGCCTCACCCCAGCACGACCTCACCCCAGCACGACCTCACCCCAGCACGACCTCACCCCAGCACAACCTCACCCCAGCACAACCTCACTCCAGCACGGCCTCACCCCAGCACGAACGCACCCCAGCACAGCCTCACCCCAGCGCAGCCTCCCCCAGCACGGCCTCACCCCAGCACGGCCTCACCCCAGCACGACCTCACCCCAGCACGACCTCACCCCAGCACGACCTCACCCCAGCACGACCTCACCCCAGCACGACCTCACCCCAGCACAACCTCACCCCAGCACAACTTCACCCCAGCACAACCTCACCCCAGCACAGCCTCACCCCAGCACGACCTCACCCCAGCACGACCTCACCCCAGCACGACCTCACCCCAGCACGACCCCACCCCAGCACGACCTCACCCCAGCACAACCTCACCCCAGCACAACCTCACCCCAGCACAGCCTCACCCCAGCACGACCTCACCCCAGCACGACCGCACCCCAGCACGACCTCACCCCAGCACGACCTCACCCCAGCACGGCCTCACCCGAGCACGACCTCACCCCAGCACAACCTCACCCCAGCACGACCTCACCCCAGCACGACCGCACCCCAGCACGACCTCACCTCAGCACGACCTCACCCCAGCACGGTCTCACCCCAGCACAACCTCACCCCAGCACGGCCTCACCCCAGCACGACCTCACCCCAGCACGGCCTCACCCCAGCACGACCTCACCCCAGCACTACCTCACCCCAGCACGACCTCACCCCAGCAAGGCCTCACCCCAGCATGAACTCACCCCAGCACGACCTCACCCCAGCACGACCTCACCCCAGCATGGCCTCACCCCAGTGTGGCCTCACCCCAGCACGACCTCACCCCAGCACGTCCTCACCCCAGCACGACCTCACCCCAGCACGACCTCACCCCAGCACGAACTCACCCCAGCACGACCTCACCCCAGCACGGCCTCACCCCAGCACGACCTCACCCCAGCACGGCCTCACCCCAGCACGACCTCACCCCAGCACGATCTCACCCCAGCACGACCTCACCCCAGTGTGGCCTCACCCCAGCACGACCTCCCCCCAGCACGTCCTCACCCCAGCACGACCTCACCCCAGCACGACCTCACCCCAGCACGATCTCACCCCAGCACGGCCTCACCCCAGCACGACCTCACCCCAGCACGACCTCACCCCAGCACGACCTCACCCCAGCACGACCTCACCCCAGCTCGACCTCACCCCAGCACGGACTCACCCCAGCACGGCCCCATCCCAGCACGGCCTCACCCCAGCACGACCTCACCCCAGCACGGCCTCACCCCAGCACGGCCCCATCCCAGCACGACCTCACCCCAGCACGACCTCAGCCCAGCACAACCTCACCCCAGCACAGCCTCACCCCAGCACAACCTCACCCCAGCACGACCTCACCCCAGCACGACCTCACTCCAGCACGGCCTCACCCCAGCACGGCCCCATCCCAGCACGGCCTCACCCCAGCACGACCTCACCCCAGCACGACCTCACTCCAGCACGGCCTCACCACAGCACGACCGCACCCCAGCATGGCCTCACCCCAGTGTGGCCTCACCCCAGCACGACCTCACCCCAGCACGTCCTCACCCCAGCACGACCTCACCCCAGCACGACCTCACCCCAGCACGACCTCACCCCAGCACGACCTCACCCCAGCACGGCCTCACCCCAGCACGACCTCACCCCAGCACGGCCTCACCCCAGCACGACCTCACCCCAGCACGATCTCACCCCAGCACGACCTCACCCCAGTGTGGCCTCACCCCAGCACGACCTCCCCCCAGCACGTCCTCACCCCAGCACGACCTCACCCCAGCACGACCTCACCCCAGCACGATCTCACCCCAGCACGGCCTCACCCCAGCACGACCTCACCCCAGCACGACCTCACCCCAGCACGACCTCACCCCAGCACGACCTCACCCCAGCTCGACCTCACCCCAGCACGGACTCACCCCAGCACGGCCCCATCCCAGCACGGCCTCACCCCAGCACGACCTCACCCCAGCACGGCCTCACCCCAGCACGGCCCCATCCCAGCACGACCTCACCCCAGCACGACCTCAGCCCAGCACAACCTCACCCCAGCACAGCCTCACCCCAGCACAACCTCACCCCAGCACGACCTCACCCCAGCACGACCTCACTCCAGCACGGCCTCACCCCAGCACGGCCCCATCCCAGCACGGCCTCACCCCAGCACGACCTCACCCCAGCACGACCTCACTCCAGCACGGCCTCACCACAGCACGACCGCACCCCAGCACGACCTCACCCCAGCAAGGCCTCACCCCAGCACGGCCCCAACCCAGCACGATCTCACCCCAGCGTGACCTCACCCCAGCACAGCCTCACCCCAGCACGACCTCACCCCAGCACGACCTCACCCCAGCACGGCCTCACCCCAGCACAGCCTTACCCCAGCACGACCTCACCCCAGCACGGACTCACCCCAGCGCGGCCTCACCCCAGCACGACCTCACCCCAGCACGGCCTCACCCCAGCACGACCTCACCCCAGCACGACCTCACCCCAGCTCGACCTCACCCCAGCACGACCTCAGCCCAGCACGACCTCACCCCAGCACAGCCACACCCCAGCACGGCCCCATCCCAGCACGGCCTCACCCCAGCATGACCTCACCCCAGCACGACCTCACCCCAGCACGACCTCACCCCAGCACAACCTCACCCCAGCACGACCTCACCCCAGCACGACCTCACCCCAGCACAACCTCACCCCAGCGTGGCCTCACCCCAGCACAACCTCACCCTAGCAAGGCCTCACCCCAGCAAGTCCTCACCCCAGCACGACCTCACCCCAGCACGGCCTCACCCCAGCACGGCCTCACCCCAGCATGGCCTCACCCCAGCATGGCCTCACCCCAACACAACCTCACCCCAGCACAACCTCACCCCAGCACGGCCTCACCCCAGCACGGCCTCACCCCAGCACGACCTCACCCCAGCAAGGTCTCACCCCAGCACGACCTCACCCCAGCACGACCTCACCCCAGCACGACTTCACCCCAGCACGACCTCACCCCAGCACGACCTCACCCCAGCACGACCTCACCCCAGCACGGCCTCACCCCAGCACGGCCCCATCCCAGCACGGCCTCCCCCCAGCACGACCTCACCCCAGCACGACCTCACCCCAGCACGGCCTCACCCCAGCACGACCTCACCCCAGCACGACCTCACCCCAGCACGGCCTTACCCCAGCACGACCTCACCCCAGCACAGCCTCACCCCAGCACGACCTCACCCCAGCACGGCCTCACCCCAGCACGACCTCACCCCAGCACAGCCTCACCCCAGCACGACCTCACCCCAGCACGACCTCACCCCAGCACAGCCTCACCCCAGCACGACCTCACCCCAGCACGGCCTCACCCCAGCACGACCTCACCCCAGCACAACCTCACACCAGCACAGCCTCACCCCAGCACGACCTCACCCCAGCACGACCTCACCCCAGCACGACCTCACCCCAGCACAGCCTCACCCCAGCACAACCTCACCCCAGCACAGCCTCACCCCAGCACGACCTCACCCCAACACAGCCTCACCCCAGCACGACCTCACCCCAGCACGACCTCACTCCAGCACGGCCTCACCCCAGCACGACCTCACCTCAGCACGACCTCACCCCAGCACAGCCTCACCCCAGCACGACCTCACCCCAGCACAGCCTAACCCCAGCACAACCTCACCCCAGCGTGGCCTCACCTCAGCACGACCTCACCCCAGCACGGTCTCGCCCCAGCACGACCTCACCCCAGCACGACCTCACCCCAGCACAGCCTCACCCCAGCACGACCTCACCCCAGCACAGCCTCACCCCAGCACAACCTCACCCCAGCGCGGCCTCACCCCAGCGTGGCCTCACCCCAGCACGACCTCACCCCAGCACGGCCTCACCCCAGCACGACCTCACCCCAGCACGACCTCACCCCAGCACGACCTCACTCCAGCACGACCTCACCCCAGCACAGCCTTACCCCAGCACGACCTCACCCCAGCACAACCTCACTCCAGCACGGCCTCACCCCAGCACGACCTCACCCCAGCACGACCTCACCCCAGCACAGCCTCACCCCAGCACAGCCTCACCCCAGCACGACCTCACCCCAGCACAGCCTCACCCCAGCACAACCTCACCCCAGCACGGCCTCACCCCAGCACAGCCTCACCCCAGCACGATCTCACCCCAGCACAGCCTCACCCCAGCACAACCTCACCCCAGCGCGGCCTCACCCCAGCACGACCTCACCCCAGCACAACCTCACCCCAGCACGACCTCACCCCAGCACGGCCTCACCCCAGCACGACCTCACCCCAGCACGACCTCACCCCAGCACGACCTCACCCCAGCACGGCCTCACCCCAGCACGACCTCACCCCAGCACTGCCACACCCCAGCAAGGCCTCACCCCAGCACAACCTCACCCCAGCACAACCTCACCCCAGCGCGGCCTCACCCCAGCACGGCCTCACCCCAGCACGGCCTCACCCCAGCACGACCTCACCCCAGCACGACCTCACCCCAGCACGGCCTCACCCCAGCACGACCTCACCCCAGCACTGCCACACCCCAGCAAGGCCTCACCCCAGCACAACCTCACCCCAGCACAACCTCACCCCAGCGCGGCCTCACCCCAGCACGGCCTTACCCAGCACGGCCTCACCCCAGCACGATCTCACCCCAGCACTGCCACACCCCAGCAAGGCCTCACCCCAGCACAACCTCACCCCAGCACAACCTCACCCCAGCATGGCCTCACCCCAGCACGGCCTCACCCCAGCACAACCTCACCCCAGCACAACCTCACCCCAGCACGACCTCACCCCAGCACGACCTCACCCCAGCACGGCCTCACCCCAGCACGACCTCACCCCAGCACTGCCACACCCCAGCAAGGCCTCACCCCAGCACAACCTCACCCCAGCACAACCTCACCCCAGCATGGCCTCACCCCAGCACGGCCTCACCCCAGCACAACCTCACCCCAGCACAACCTCACCCCAGCACGACCTCACCCCAGCACGACCTCACCCCAGCACGGCCTCACCCCAGCACGACCTCACCCCAGCACTGCCACACCCCAGCAAGGCCTCACCCCAGCACAACCTCACCCCAGCACAACCTCACCCCAGCATGGCCTCACCCCAGCACGGCCTCACCCCAGCGCAGCCTCACCCCAGCACGACCTCACCCCAGCATGGCCTCACCCCAGCACGGCCTCACCCCAGCACGGCCTCACCCCAGCCTTACCTGACAGCTTAATAAAAATAATAATAAGTTCAGCGAGTTAGTGCTGAGCCACATCGGCTAGAATATCCCAGATTGTGACTCCTGGTCTGGACTGAGTTTGTTGAACTCAACTGAAACAGTTGACATTCTGGAGTGAGTCTTGTCCACCGACGAGTGCGGAGAATAATCCAAGCTTGTCTTTCATCATCTAACAGAACTTTTGGAAATTTGGGCTGGACTTTTCCAGCCATTCTCGCTGGCGGGATCTTCTTTTCCCGCTCACGGTGAACTCTCGCTGTGGATTTCCCAGCTGGGGGGGGGGGGTTCATAGAACGGGAAATCTTGTTGACAGCGACGGGTCAGGAAACGGTCCACGGGGCTGCACTAAATATCCCGCCCTCGGTGTGCACTTTGCTGATCAGGAGGTCTTGTGGCTCAGTGGATTGCGTCCCGGCCTCTGAGCCAGAAACTTCGGGTCCAGGTCCCTCCCCAGGCCCTGGTGGCCAAGGAAGGTGCGTTCACAACACGGCCAAACACGAGCCTCAACCTGCAAAACCCTTACAACGCGCCAATGACAGGCGGTAAGAATGGGAGCGACTCCTGGTCAGCTACGCTTGCTGCAGAGTTGTCCCACTCAAACCATAAGCCTCTGGTGACAGACGAGCAACCAGTTCCAGGAAAAGTCCTCTCTACGGGAACTGGTGAAAGTCTGCCGTGTGCACCACCAGGTGTGGGAAGAATAACAACACCTATCTTCCTGATCAAATAATCAGTCAGCACCCACTGGCCCTGAGTGAGCACTGTTGACAACAGGGTCATGAAATCAGGAAAGTAGATACCTGCACCCAATTAACATTGTGCCCATTTTCATGGCGAGGAAAACTGGCAGCTTATGCCCATAGCCAGTGCCAGCCATATTATACAGTGTTATTTATACTAATTAGGTCTTTTGACACACTTAATTCCTCACAAGTGTCCGTCAGCCACCGTTATCTTACAAAATGGCCCATGATTAATTTGCTGGCCCAGCCTACTTAAGTTGAATGCTTAAAGCTTGCAAAATTTGATGTTAAACTAATATTATTCCCATTGAGACTTACTGCATTGCTCTATTGCCCTGGAAGGTGTCATTTCTATACAAAACGCATGACATTCCCACAGTGTTGTTGCTTTGTGTTGTTATTAAAGTCATAGCAAACAAAGTGCTGGAGATGGGACATATTTTCCTGGCGCCCCACAGTTTAGATGAGAAAGACCTTCCTGATTGTAGTGCTGAAGGTTTGTCCTTCTGAACAGGCCGTACCCCTAACCAGGCTGTTCCATTACACCTGCAACACTCACATGGAACATAGAACACACAGTGCAGAAGGAGGCCATTCGGCCCATCGAGTCTGCACCAACCCATTTAAGCCCTCACTTCCACCCTATCCCCATAACCCAATAACCCCTCGTAACCTTTTTGGACACTAAGGGCAATTTAGCATGGCCAATCCACCTAACCTGCACATCTTTGGACTGTGGGAGGAAACCGGGGCACCCGGAGGAAACCCACACAGACACGGGGAGAACGTGCAGACTCCACACAGACAGTGACCCAGCATGGGATCGAACCTGGAACCCTGGCGCTGTGAAGCCACAGTGCTAGCCACGTGTGGTACCGTGCTGCCCCACATCTGGCTGAAAAAGTAGAAAATTGTTCAGGTATGTTCTATCCAAAAAATAACATAAGAAGATACAATCCGCCCAGTTAGTGCTCCATCATCAGCAAAGTGATGGAAGATGCTGTCAACAATGGCACATACTCACTGATTCTCAGTATTGCGATCCCGGACCAGACCCCAACATTGGCTAGGACACTGGATGGAAACTCCGATATTTTACTTAAATTGTAAGACTGTGAAGAAAGGGATACTTTGCTCCAGGAGTGACTCCGTGTACAAATAGGGAAATGGTTTATTAAAACAAATGAAATTATTATTACAGCATTACTAACTTTAACATCATACAGGAAATAACTTTCAATTACCGGTTAAACTATGAAAATAAATCACTTTAACTCCTAATTGCTTCCTTTTTATCTCCAGTCAAGCAAAACCTATTTCAGGTCCAAAGCCACTTTTAAATACAATTAGCAAACACAGTGCTACTTGCTGTATCGAGATGCCTTGGAGAGACTGCTGTGAGGGAGGGATCCTTCAGGAAACAGCCTGCAGAATCACTTTGCCTTGACATTCAATGACGTTACCATCACTGAATCCCCCACCAGGTGCGTGCCTGGCGGGTCCGCGGAGAATCGCGGAAGCGCCGCCGTGCCGGGTTTTTGGCGTGAACGGCTATTCTCCGCCCCCGCGTCGGGCACGATTTCGGCACGGAGGGTCGGAGAATCCCATCCCTGGTCTCCAGTACTCCTAGTGTCAGACACCTCAGCTGTCACATCCCCTCCCAGCTGCCGGCGCTTATTAATGATGTTCTCATTGTGTTAATTGTGATTCAGAGCCTAATGTAGAATGTGTACGCACTGAGGTGAACATTTCTGTGCTAGTGGATGGTCCAAGGAGTGCCACGGAAAGGCTTCAGAGTTATGAGTCATCATCCTCAGAGGTGGAGGTGGGGGTAGGCTCTCCCTGCCTTTTTAACTTTGTATTCATTCAGGAACTTGCAGGAGAGAAAAGAATTAGCTCGAAATCAAGCACAAGGCATTCTCACTGGACTGTGTGGAAAAGTCAGTCTCGCCCTACACACATTCCAGCATGGTCCACCCCTGCCAAATCTGCAGTCTCCTCGTTCGCCCGAGTGAGGAGTCTGAGATCAGGGACCCCTTCTCCAGTCTTCTCTCACTCACGCTGATTGTGAGCTCCTTCCTCCTGCAGACATCAGTAGGATGCCTGCCATCCCTCTGTACTCGCATGTCTACAATGCTTGCTTTGCAATGAATACCAAGTGCCACTTAACCTTGTGACATGCAGCACATCGTTCATTCTTTTCCTGCACTGCCTTTCCTGTGGGCTCCACTGGCACGAACTAATGCTTCCACCTCCAGGGCGCCTTGGTCAGACTCCTGCTTCAATCCCTGGGAAACAGGAACTCCTGCCTTTCCTGGACACCCTGGCGGAGGACGTGCAGTGAAGCATCACTGAACCATGGGATCATTCTTTTGCTCTGTGACATGCTGGTATCTGAAGTCGGTTTCCGCCTCTGGACTGACAGCCAGACTGATCGTCCTGAATAGCTGTCCAGGTTCCCTTTAAATATGGCGCCCAGCCCTTCAAACCCATGAGGAAACAACGTGGACGCCGACTTCCTGTCCGACCCCAACACAAGATTTACTGCATTCCTCACACATGCATTCCTGACCACCGCTTAATTGTGCAAGAAAAGTCTTGTCCCCCACACGCGTGGAGGAAACACTCAAGACCTGTCCTGCCACTAAACCACTACTCCACAACTTTCTGCCCGTGGATTCACTTGAAAGCTGATACCATGCTTGGGGTGAGGTGGGAGGTGGGAAGGTGATGGGGGTCTTTGGGATTAGAGGGGTCGGAGGTCTCAGAGGGGAAGATTGGAAAATGCTTCAGAGCGATCAGGGGCATAATAATATTATTATAATTCATTTTAAGGAATTTATACTTGTATTGGTAAACACCAGAGATAAGATATAGTTTTAAATGGGTTTAATTTATTTTTGTTCCTGGAAAGGTAAAACCTATAGTTAGATTCATGCTGGACAAAGGTGTTTGTATGTATGGAGATTGGTGAATTTCCAGCTGTGTTTCTATACTTAGAGAGGGCGAGGGCGTTAAGAATAAACAAAAGGCATAGGCATGTGGGGATTGCTTAGCAACTTTGGCTATGTAAGGTAAAGAAGCTTTTAAGCTTTAGTTTAGCTAATTTGATTGTACTTGAATACAGGTAGCGAGGGAGAAGGCAGCTCACACAGCTGTGCAATAAGCAGTTGGTTTAGAAGGTCAGAGAGGGAACATCTCTCTGAGCTTTGCTAGAAGAAAAGCCATACCATGGGGATAATGGTTTAGAAAATAAATGCAGGGACCTGAAGAGCAGTAGGGTATGGAAACTGGAGAAATTAAGTGAAGTTTCCAAGTCACCTGAGGTCAAATGTACCAGAACATAGCTCTGTTTAGTAAAGATAGACAGAGCTAAGAATTAAGCTGAGACGCCAGAAAGATATCTGAAGTATTTTCACGTTTGTGAGGTTTTACTATAGTCGGAACGTTAGTCGAAATATATATGGAAATCGGTGGCTGGATCTTGGAGTTTGTATAAAAGCAGTTAGGACAAAGGAAACCAAAAAGAGGGTAGTAGTAAAATCCTGGACTGGATTCACTGTTAAAATTGTTTCACTGTTTAGCTTTGTTTATAAATGTTATTTAGAAAACCTGGACTGGATTTCAGAATGCAACCCGTTAAGGGAAAGCATTATTATGAGAGAAGATTTTAAAGCATGTTTCTGGGAGTGAAGTTTGAAAACACATATGTGATCATTATCTGGGGGACTCTAAGGAGAAATTCATAGACACTAACCTGGCTTCAGGATGTGGTGTGTGTATTTGATCACAGTCATCTTGTGTGCTTAAAAGGGAATTTGTGTTGATGACACCATTGTAGATTAAGATGTACTTTATCGTCCATGTTAATCCTAAAACTTGTGTGTAATTGTTAAACTAATGGGGGAGCAAAGGCGTATTGTATCATAATGCAATTTTTCCATGTTCAATCATTTTTTTCTTGCTTTTAAAACTAATTAATGGTCCTGTGACTCTATTCCTCCAAGTTTTATGAAAAAAAAATTCTATTCTTTCAAGCCAAGGTTCTATTCTGGAATCTTCCCGTCTGGTTATATCATCAACTGGGATCATGAAATTCACAAGTCATGAACGCTAGCAGGCAGCTGCAACAAGAAATTAGGAGGACAACTGGGTGAATTATCTGGAGTTTGGAATAATGAGGGACATTCTCAGTCGAGCATTCAGAACTCTTACATGTGTCTACAGGGTAGAAAGAGGAAGGATGTTTCCTATAGTTGGGGGTGGGGGGTGATTGTCTAGAACCAGGGGACGCAGTCTCTAAATGAGAGACTCGACATTTAGGACTGAGATGAGGGGTGATTTCTTCACTAAGAGGGTAGTGGGCCTTGGAATTCTCTAACCCAGAGAGCTGTGGAGGCTCAGTCATTGAGTATGTCCCACACGGACTTCGATAGATTTCAACTTATTTAATATGTGGATATGTGGTCAAATGGCATAGAGGTACAAGATCAGATTGATGGCGGAGCAGGCTCAAGCAAATGAATAACCCACTCATTCTTCTATTTTCTATGTTGCTATGTGCACCTGTGCAAGGCATTTCCCCATCTGTGGCATGTATCAGGGAGACATGGGTGTTTCCCTGCCGAGTTTAGAGTGTATGCGGTTTCCAGTGCAGCATGTATATGGGCTCGCGAGAACCAAGGGCCTGCGACTTTCCTCCCTGCTGGCCTCTGAGGTCGTGGGAGTGTGCAGCGCTATACAGGTACTCTTACCTACATTTGGTACAAGTCTGACACGTTTCACCTCAGACTGGTGCCTGCAAAGGATCACAATACCAGCTGAGTTCATGTGAAATACTACAAAGGATTTCAGCCACCATAAACAAGATAAAATGAATGTAAATTCTAATGGCTGCACCAAATAAGGAGCCAACAACAGATTATAAACAACTTTGTGAAGGAAAGGTATGTGTAGCTCACTCAGACTGGAATCTGACAACAACTAGATTGTCATGGGCCAGTCTGCCATTTCCATTCCTTCCGCCTGCGCATCTGCAATATCCCCCGCCCTCGTCCATTTCCTTCCCTTTCCTCAGAACTGCAGGAGACATCTCAGTACTCCATCTCTCCCTCTGTGAACACCACAATCATCTTGGGAATTCTCTGTGGGGAATGCTGAAGGACCCACCTGAGCAGGCCAAACAGCGGAATCTCGTTTACAGCAGGCCTGTCGCCGGCAAAATGGTTGAGTGCTGGGCGGCATTGTACCTCTCCTCGGCGGCACTTTGTGGATTCTGAACCAGGTCACCTGGGGGTACCCCCTTGTCTCCAACGAGCCAACCCTGTAATCGACAAGGTGGAGCACAAACCTGTGGCACTTGCGGGTGGCTGAATATTTATGCGCCGTGAGAGCTCCTTGGCTAGGGTGCACAGATGTGAAGAATTTGTTTGGTGTGATCATATTCCAGCTGAACATTCAAGAAGAGAAAATCTTTCCTGTCAAAGAATGTAGCTGGCTGCTCCGAGGGAGCTCTCAGCGGCACATGTGTGCAGTCAACAGCCCTTGCACTTGTCGGAACCCTGTGATTGCAGCAAGACCCAACGTTCTGGCTGTCTGGCTCTCAGGATAGAAATGGAGTTTCACAAAACCATGGGCTCTGCTGACGAGGGCATTTGTCGCCTCCCAGATGTATCACAGATATTGCACATAGTCCTCCAGTGGAGCCATGGAAGGAGTCACGATGTTTAGGGCTACTGTCAGCTTTAGTGTCACTGGTTTGGGATTGCCTCCCAGTCCTTGTGAAAGCAGGACTTCAGTGAGCACCTCTGCCCATGCCTCTCACTCCCCTGTGTGTAGCTGCAGAGCTTGCGATATGCCCGATTTCAGATCAATGCTCACCGTCACGCTGGCCGCCAGCATCCTCCGCTTCTTGAGGCTCTGCTGCCACCTGCCCCCCTTCCTCCCTCACTACCCCGGACCACCTTCTTCCCAACTCCGGACTGCCTACCTCCTATCCTGCCTCCCTGCTCCGGGCCGCCTGCCTCCTGTCCTGCTTCTCTGGCCCAGTTGCCTCCTTCCTGTCTGCTTCTCTGGCATGGATCGCCTCCTTCCCATCCTGCCTCCCTGACCCAGGCCGCTTGCCTCCCGTCTGTTGTGTTTGGTCCTTTGTACTTCACAAAAGAACTCAGCCAACACTTCGACTTGTCCAAACCAGATCTTTTATTGAGTCTTGTGTGGTAAGATAGCAATCTGATACAGAGCACGTTATCATGGAGTCTGCTAATTACTCCTGTGGAACTTGCACCTAGCACTGACCATACACATGTATGTCTTATTACCATCTCAATCTTCTCGCGATGGCCTGATGTGTCCCTTCATATCCGAGTCACAGGTCACATGACCTTGGTCTAGACACTACATGGTGTGTCTGCACCGCCACCTGCTGGTTGGAGGTCGCATATCATCCAACTTTCATATGGCCCACAGACATATCACCACACTGTCCTCTCTTCCTGGCCTGGACCGCCTGCCTTCCATCCTCCCTCCCAGGCCTGAACCATCTCCTTCCCATCCTGCTTCCCTGCCCCGGTCCGCCTGCCTCCTGTCCCCCCTCCCTGACCAATCCCCTACCTCCTTGCCTTGTGTCCCTTAGACTACGCCATCCAATCATTGCATCATTGAACAATGCTTCCCAAAGGGGACAAACATGTTTACTTTCTCCCATTCCAGCAAGTTGACTAATCCTCCCTGCTGCACGCTACTTATATTATGTCAGAAATCTGAGGCACGTATTTCTTGCTCGCGGACAAATTAATTGGGAGGGGGAATGTGGTTCTGGTAAGCTGGCTTTTTAATGAGAACCAGAGAATAGAATAGAACCATTGAATTCCTACATTGCAGAAGAAGGTCAATGGCCCATTGAGTCTGCACCAACCCTCTGAGAGAGCACCCTATCTAGGTGCAGTCCCTGCCCTATCCTCATAACCCCACCTAAGTGCTGCATTGGGCAGCACGGTAGCATTGTGGATAGCACAAATGCTTCACAGCTCCAGGGTCCCAGGTTCGATTCCGGCTTGGGTCACTGTCTGTGCGGAGTCTGCACATCCTCCCCGTGTGTGCGTGGGTTTCCTCCGGGTGCTCCGGTTTCCTCCCACAGTCCAAAGATGTGCAGGTTAGGTGGATTGGCCATGCTAAATTGCCCATAGTGTCCAAAATTGCCCTTAGTGTTGGGTGGGGTTACTGGGTTATGGGGATAGGGTGGCGGTGTGGACCTTGGGTAGGGTGCTCTTTCCAAGAACCGGTGCAGACTCGATGGGCCGAATGGCCTCCTTCTGCACTGTAAATTCTATTAAAATTCTATGATAAACTGGATATCTCTGGACACTCAGGGGCAATTTAGCTTAGCCAATCCACCTAACCCACACATATTTGGACAGTGGGGAGAAATCAGGAGCACCCGGAGGAAACCCACACAGACATGGGCAGAAAGTGCAAACTCCACACAGACAGTGACCCGAGGGCGAAATTGAACCCGGGTCCCTGGCGCTACATGCAAATGCATGCAAAAGAGCTTCCGATGCTTGGCATTAGGAAGCTCGACCAACCATCAAAGATCCAAGAACTTAATTGCAAAAGATCCTCCCGCCCTCAGGAAGCTGGATTTTGACCACCCGCTCAATTAAGTTCCTCTGCCCACCTTACTTCCCATTCCCAGGAGTGGCACAAGATTTCACCCTATAGCTCAGTGACGGAGATTAGCAATGAAGTGTCGAAATTAAAACTCAAGTAAGTTCATTTTTGACCACAGTGAAAAATCAGCTGCACATCATACTGAAAGAAAGTCCAAATGTCGATCAACTGACCAGTTAATATTTCAATATCCTGGCAAAAAGTATTTTTCCAATAGTGATACCTGCCCTATACCAGTACAAAACCTTGGGAAGGCCACATTTGGAGTACTGTGTGCAGTTCTGGTCGCCTCATTTTAGGAAGGATGTGGAAGTTTTGGAAAAGGTGCAAAGGAGATTTACCAGGATGTTGCCTGGAATGGAGAGTAGGTCTTACGAGGAAAGGTTGAGGGTGCTAGGCCTTTTCTCATTAGAACGGAGAAGGATGAGGTGCGACTTGATAGAGGTTTATAAGATGATCAGGGGAATAGATAGAGTAGACAGTCAGAGACTTTTTAGAACAAACGGGTAGAACAAACCATTACAAGGGGATATAGATTTAAGGTGAATGGTGGAAGATATAGGGGGGATGTCAGAGGTCGGTTCTTTATCCAGAGAGTAGGTGGGGCATGGAATGCACTGCCTGTGGAAGTAGTTGAGTCGGAAATATTAGGGACCTTCAAGTGGCTATTGGATAGGTACATGGATTACGGTAGAATGATGGGGTGTAGATTAATTTGTTCTTAATCTAGGACACAAGTTCGGCACAACATCATGGGCCGAAGGGCCTGTTCTGTGCTGTATTTTCAATGTTCTATGTTCTATCATTGCCAGTGTCAAATGGGCAATCCCACATAAAATACTCCAATTGCTCATTATCATCGTGTGACAATTACCCTTGCATTTAGAACAAAATGCAAAATCACCAGATTCACAACGGGAGAGCGAGCAGTGTTGGAAAAACCGATCCAAGCGTCACTTCGAAAATAACCTTGTACAATAACATTTGATCATTTGTTACCCACCGTGGCAGGGAGTGAAAAGGGCAGACACTGACAGATGTTCTTGGGGACGCCCCGGAGGTAAGTGAGCAGATGTGATATTACCCTCTGCCCCCAAGCTGTATGAGAAGGGATAAAGTGAAATGAATGAGAGTGCACTTGACATTGGCTGGCGGGAGTACGGTTACACAGCAGTGGAGCAGCTGTATGAGATCCTGTGTACTGGCTCTCTCTTCCTGGAAGGCTGTTTAAATATATAACAATTGACCAGTTAATATTTGAGTATTGTTACAAAGGCAATTTTACTGTTACTCAGTGTGGTGAAGTGTGCTATTTTATTGGCTCCCCTGGGTGCTGTTTTCTCCATTTAATGAATCTTTTAAGATTAAGTAACACATTATTCATATGGGCCTAAAAATAGTAGCTATATCTTTGATTTGTCATTAACCAAATACAGATTAGAATGGTGAAACTTCCATAAATTAAGTAACACGTTATTCTTATGGGTCTAAAAATAGTACTTTTATCTTTGATTTGTCCTCAACTAAACACAGATTAGAATGATGGGACTTCTATCGAGATATACAGTGATGTATTAAGAAGCATCACCTTTGTAGATGCTGGGTTTTATTTATAGAAGGGAGCTTATTGTTATACTCCAGATTTTCCATGGCAATTTGAGTTTTGAGAATCCGATGTTGGAATCGATTCCGAGTCCCCACCGTGCTTGAGGTTGGTGAGCAATGTCTGGTTGAATTTTGCGGGAGGTAACCAATTAACGGCTCCCCCTGTGTGATATCTGTCCAATTAGTGACAGAGAGCGCATGCAGCAGGCAAGAGCTGGGTGTATCAGGCCCTTTTCGAAAGGGCATCCATCTGTCATCAACGTGCCTGCAGCCAGACCGTCTCATCACTGAGGCTGCAAGAAGTCAGGACATCCTGTCATGGAGGCATGGCTCCATGATTCAGCTGAGCCTCTCAGGAGGTTCTGATGGAGGCAGTTAGAGCCCAGAGGAATATTTTATTCTTGGAGAGTGGCAAAAGGGGGCCAGCCAGGCAGACAACCTCAACATACATGGCTGGAAGCTGCTTGAGAAGTCAGTGTTTTGTAAGGGTTCTTCCTGTTGATTCCCTTATTTCTCATTCGTTATTTTTGCTGTTACCATTTTGATCCATGGATGATAAATGGAAATGTACGTTTAAGTCAAGCAGGGGAAGAAAGTGATTCAAAAGTTACAACATGGTACACTCTGCTAGCTTTCGGCAACAGAACTCAGACTTTGTGGCACCCAAGAGATGGGGTGGGGCTCTGTTTGATAGTTTGGCTGGAGGCAATGAATTGGTCAAAAGGCCCTATTCTGCCCGGTAACAGATGGTGAGTGGATCCTGCCTGAGTGGGATGATTTCCAGAGACCTAAGGAATGCAGAGTTGAGACCTGAACACACAGAGTAAAGGATCTGCTCTCCCTCCCTCGTGTTTCTCCAGTAATGCTGGGAGCTGCTGTATTTCTGAAACTGCAGAGACTTAAATAAATCTCCAGTGAAAACCTTTACAGACTAGAAAGCAGAAATCTCGACCTGGACGTTTGCTTTGAAGGACAGCGTGCTAAAGACAACCATCTGAAATAAAGACCTTTTTTCTTTTACTTATTATTATTTACCCCTCTCCACTCTGTTTGTTTGCCTTGTGTGTGTATGTGTGTGTTTATGAATGTGTGTGTGTATGTGTGTGTGTGTATGTATGTGTGTGTGTGTATATGTATGTGTGTTTGGTATGTATGCATGTATGTGTATGTATGTATGTATGTGTATGTATGTGTGTATGTATATGTGTGTATATACATGTGCGTGCGTACATGTGTGTGTGTATGTATGTGTATGTATATGTATGTGGTTGTGTATGTATACATGTATGTGCGTGTGTATGTATGTGTGTGTGTATGTATATGTGTGTATATGTATGTGCGTGCGTACGTGTGTGTGTGTGTATGTATGTGTGTGTGTATATGTATGTGTGTGTGTGTATGAATGTATGTATGTGTGTATGTATGTGTGTGTTTATGCATGTGTGTGTGTATGTGTAGAGGGTGGCTGCAAGTTAAAGTGGGGGATTAGAAATTAGATAATAGTTAATCAGTTGTATTTGCTGCATATTTCTTTATAGTTCTTGTTATAAATAAACGGTAAGTGTGTTTAAATTTACAAACCCGGTGACTGTAATTATTGGGCAGCGAAGGGCTTTGGGTATTTTTCTAAGAATTATTGGTTAATTCACTTGCGTTGCGACGCCAGGTCAAGTGGGGCTGGAATTGACCAAGCACTAGCCCAGGGTGTCGTAACAATCTGCAGTGTATTGGGAAGGACAATGCAGAAAACACTTCAGTGATTTTCTGATGTCTGCAAGGTGAGTAACATGCAAAACCAAACTGCAGCCATGAAGGAGTTAAAAGAACTGCTCACCTCTGAGTAAGAGGCTCTTGAGGGAGGCAGAAGAAGACAGAGGAGCTATGTGCGCAGTTCTACTCCTCAAACGAGGGACACATCTTGGTGGATCCTTGAGCATGGCTGAGACTGAGTTGGTTGTCTGACAGAGAGAGGATCCAGCCATGCAAGCACATTGGGGCAGCTTCTTCATTTGTGCAGTGATGTCCAGTGGATTTCATTTGCTAGGCTGTCAGATATTGTAAAGCAGCAAAGGAAAATGTGAGCCCATCTATCAGAGTTCCCTGAGGAAGTACAGATCCCTTCACAGAGAATGGGTGAGTCCTTTCACGACTTGAGTACCACTATTGTTTTATTGGTATGGCTGCGAAAGCAGTTATAGTTTGTTGAGGTTAACAGTCCATTCAACAGCTTCTGCTGACACAGTGTGAATGGTTGTTGTGGTGATATACATCACTGTAAGTACACAAAGGGTTAATGTACATACATTACACCTAGCTGGACACTAGAGGGAACACCAGAGACATGACACACAGACAGTCAACCAATAGGTCAGTAAAATAGGACACAACCAATGGGCATTCACGATACACACAGAGGTGACACTACCACAGGGGGCATTACACCAACCCATACATAAGGACACTGCACACATGATCTTCCTCTTTCCAGTGGAGACACTCAGTGAATACAGACACAGGGTTGATTGAGAATCACACCCACCACGTGGATTGTAGCAGACTTCTTGTCAGTCTGAGTAGCTATAGCAGGATTAACAGTAGCGTCAAATCCAAGTAGGAGAATTGTTAACAGTTTAATAAACATGTTAAAGCTATCTCCAAGTCTGAAACTTCCTTTGTCAGAATGCACATCAAGGAAGCAGCTTATGCTACGTCAAGAGCATAGCAAAACATGGTTACAGGAGTGAACTGTTAAATCCATATAGTTGCAACTCAGCGAACAGTGACAACCAGCAACAGCAGCCAGGCAAGATGATATTCGGGATTCCGGTTCCGCAGCGGCTCACGTGCCACGGAAATCTCAGTGAAAACTGGCGTTGGTTCTAGCAGAGATTCGAGATCTACCTGGTAGCGACCGACCTAGACGGCGTGGCGGATGCAGAAAAAAATAAAGCTTCTACTTACCATCGCGGGTCCAGAAGCAGGTGAAATCTTCCAGACCTTCAAATACTCAAAGGGGCAAAACAAGAGCGACTTCCAGGCAGTCCTGGACAAATTCCGAGAATTCTGCGAGGAACATACAAGAAGAAAAGGTAAAAGAGACGCCAAAACTCACCATGAGGTAAGCTTGCAGCAACGAACGGCAGTTTTGAATTGCAGCCATCTTGGAAACGGTGCTGCACATGCGCAGTTGGGTGAAGAGCGCACAGAACGGGAAGGTCCGTTTGCGCATGCGCGAGAAGCCGCGCATGTGCAATTGCGAAAAAGGCCCCAAGTACAGGAACAGCGATCTGCGCAAGCGCAATTGCGAAAAAGGCCCCAAGTAAAGGAACAGCGATCTGCGCATGCGCAATCGCTTCCTACGCACTACGTCACATGCTTCATGACATCAGAGGCCCCGGACCACTCCCGCTTAAAGGGAAAATGTCCCAAAACACTGAAAAAAAATTTAAAGTCTCAAAACCAGATTCTTTCACCTGGAATGACAGCACAATGCCTGAAATTCGACCAGTAGCTGAAAGTAACCTCCGCAGAACCCTGCAACAAGCAGTTAACACCGCCCAAAGAGATGATACAGTCCTTGAAGACTATGACTCAGACCTTGAATTCTTCTTTGGACATCACGAGCCCAATGCCAGCTCCGACACAAAACGTGATGATATGGTCTTGGAAGACAACGACTCAGGTGAAGCTTTCACCTTGGGAGGCTACCCCAGTACCAAATCAGAACCGCAACTAGACGTGTTGTAAATTGATGACCCCGACGACGAGTTCTTCGGATTTGAGGATCTTCAGCCCAGCAGATAAGATATCCCGACTCGTGAGTGCAGGATTATGCTGCGGCCTGATACCAAGAGACAGAGAGCAGTACAAACCCACAGAGAGCAGCCTGCTGCCAGAGAGTGGTCCACGCACCACGAAAGGTCCCCGACTCCACACAGAGAGTGATCCACACACCACAAAGGGCCCCAGCCTCCACACAGAAAGAGATGAAAGACTCCACAGTGAGCTTGTGGATAGACTCCACGATAGAAGCAACGCAAGACTCCAGAGCGCAGTCCTTGCATGAACAAGAAATGATGCCAGTTTCCACAGAGAGACCAATGCACGATTCCACACAAGGAACGCTGCAAGACTCCACAGAGGGAGTGACACAAGCCTCCACAGCGAGCTCGTGGACAGCCTCCACGATAGAAGCAATGCAAGACTCCAAAGCGCAGTCCTTGCATGAACAAGACCATGAGGGTCTAGCAACCTCCTCTGAGCAACCAGCAGCAGACAATGCAAGTCTTCCAAGCTCCAGTGAACAAGAAGGAGACTCTGACAGTCTACCACGCTCAAGTGTACAGCAAGCAGACTATGACAGTCCACCCAGATTATTTGAGCCACCAGAAGAAGACTCTGACGGTCTACCCAGCTCAAGTGAACGACAAGACGACACGGAAGCTCGACCCACTGTATGTGAGACAAGTGACGACGGCATCCCACTTCCCATACCAGATGTGCAACATGACGGACCTCAGCTAGAATATACAGAGGCACTTGACAATCACAGTGAGACTACTGGTGACTCCGGTGACACCACGTTACTTCAAACCTCATTCGCTCGAGCCTCTCCACAAGCAAATGCATTCCTAAATGTTTTGACTCCGGACGGGGAGCATCAAGAAACCTCAGCTGACTCAAGTGAACCTGCAATGACTCCGGACGGGGAGCGTCAAGACATCAAAACTGATTCCGTTGTAACAGACCAGACTCCAGACGGGGTGCATCGACAAACCAAAACTGATTCCGGTGAAACAGACCAGACTCCAGACGGGGAGCATCGACAAGCCAAAGCTGATTCAAGTAAGTCGGACATGATTCCAGACGGGGAGCGCCGCAAACTCAGTGACAGCACGGTCAAGGAGACAGCAGATGCCACAAAGCACGCTGACACGAGTAACTGTGTGAAGGACTCGTATTATCCACAGAGTGTGGTCCTTGAGCGCAGCAAACACGGCAACAAAACCAACCAACTGAACAACAACATCAAAGCCAATAGCAAGAAGTGTACCAAAGGCAACAACGTCGACAACAATCACAACAAAAGCAACACCAATGGAACTACGACTGGTACGACTCTGCAAATGAGGGACACTGTTACTGCTCAACTCAGTACAATGACATACCATGGCAGGACGATGCATCTTACCAATTCACATTTGCTGCACTACCAACAGGCAACCTGGCTTTCAGGACAGATGCCATCAAGAATTACCACCACAAGCATCGGGGAAAGAAAATAGAGTCCAAATCCGACAACAAAGTGATTTGACCACTTCTTGGTTTCTTCAGCACAGGGACACTGATGGCGTTTACAATGCAATGCCACCATCAACATCACCAACTCACCAACCAAACAAGAAAGCCACTCGACCAAAATAATTAATGAACTTTGGACTCATGCATATGATTTGGACTTATTGTTTAATGATCATTGTTATCAAAACTTGTACAGAGTTTCACGCATCTACCTAGTTTGTTCAATTTTCTTTAACACTGTACAGAAAATATGTAACACGAAAAAAGGGGGGATGTGGTGATATACATCACTGTAAGTACACAAAGGGTTCATGTACATACACTACACCTTGCTAGACACTAGAGGGAACACCAGAGAAATGACACACAGACAGTCAACCAATAGGTCAGTAAGATAGGACACAACCAATGGGCATTCACAATACACACAGAGGTGACACTACCACAGGGGGGCATTACACCAACCCATATATAAGGACACTGCACACATGATCTTCCTCTTTCCAGTGGAGACACTCAGTGAGTACAGACACAAGGTTGATTGAGAATCACACCCACCACGTGGATTGTAGCAGACTGGTTAGTCAGTCTGAGTAGCTATAGCAGGATTAACAGTAGCGTTGAATCCAAGTAGGAGAATTGTTAATAGTTAAATAAACGTGTTAAAGCTATCTCCAAGTCTGAACCTTCCTTTGTCATAGTGCACATCAAGGAAGCAGCTTATGCTACGACAAGAGCATAACAAAACAGCTGTGATGTCACCAGGAATAGATTCCTCAGGGAAAAATTCAGTCTATGGGCGATGGTCTGACTTACTCGGCTGGTCGCAGTCACAATCTGAGCTGTTTCTCATGTTCCATTGTGGAGTAAGTGGCCACATTTTACCTGAGCCATCGTCAAATAGTTGAGTGTTGTCCAGAATCTCCGTGGAAGCTTGAAACCTGGAATGTCACCCATCCCGTCCCGGTTGGGGGTGTTTGTAGTCAATCCCGGAGGTGCACCATTGAGAGGTGGTGGGGCTGTCATCTGTTTTATTTGGGTGTGGTATGTGTCCTAGCTGAGGCTATGGGATTTCAGATGGATGTGTGATGGTTTTCAGCTCCTGTGTCAATGGGAGTGCTTCACTAGCTGTCAGCCAGTGGTGTTCTTTGAGGAGAATGTTTTCACTGCTGACATCAGGTGATTCAATGTGCACCATTACAGAAAGCTATTCAAGCTGTGTTGGTCTCAACATCCCAAAAGTAACCTTGATCTCTCCAAGGTGGATATCTACTGTGTTTTTGTGGCAGCTCCTGAGTCAGGTTAAACCTTGGTACTCTGCTTTTGGGTAGACAAGGGGGAGTGAAGCCATGTGTGGTATGTTCGTTCGCCTGGCCCAAATGCTACCTGCCAGTTTCCACATGTGATTCACTCTCGTCTTGAGCTTGGCTCCAGGGTTCTGGATGTATCGGCAGTCGATCAAAGTCCTGTCAAGAGTGATGTTGTGGCGTTGGGTCATGGCTGAGTGATCGATCACAGAATTGGACATTAAATTCTTTCCTGTCTTTGAGTTGTTTATGGCGAAGGGCGAAACGACAGTCTAAGCAGCGTTTGGTTGAAGTCTCCATTTTCTAAAGTAGGCTCGCAGTGAACTTGTATCTCCAGTGAGTGTTTTGTCAAAGTTCTGGAGTTTCTTAGCCTGGAAAACCAGGGCCAAGCTGCCAGTCCACGTGAAGAGCTGTGAGTTTGTGGGAGGGTGATCACTGGTACATATGTTGAAGAGAGTCGGTGCGAGGACGGATCCCTGTGGGAGCGCTTTTTTATTAATATGAGTGGGCAGGCAATTCGACCTCCAAGGTACACATGCAACAGTCGGTTGTTGTTCATGGGGTTGATTAGTTTTCGGGTTTTCACACAGCGGATGATTTTGGAGAGTTGCAACATCATTCCTGTGTGCCACACCATGTCATAGGATAAGTCAACAAATGCAGTTCCTATCTTCAGGCCTTTCAGGACATCAGCCTCACAATGGAATATCCAACTGTTCGGAGCAGTTGCTGCCTGTGCAAAAACCTGTCAATGGAGAGGCATGGCTGCTTCCTGGGTGGGACTCAATCTGTTTAGTACGGGGTGTTTCAGGACCTATTATAAGTTAATGAGAGCAGGACGATGGGGTGATATTTGTGTAGGTCGTCAAGTGGTTTCCTTGGTTCGGCAATGGTCGCCACCTTGGATTGGCAACAGATCTGAGAATGTTGGTAAACAGCTTTGCGAACCACTTCCTTCCCTGTAATCTGATGTTCTTTAGGCATTCTAGTTAAATCTAATCGATTCCTGCTGCTTTGCTATCAACGTCGCCATACGCCTCAGGCAAATGAGCACATGAACTCCTCAGTTGAAAGACTGAAAGATTGGTCACTGTTGTGGAGAATCATATGAAGCAGTCCGCAGAATGAGTGCAGCGGCAGTGAACCAGCATGAACAGAATGGTTGATGCATCCACAGTATTGACTGGTTCATTGCAGTGAGGGTGTCCAACATGGACAGGCAGTATTGTGCTCCTGGTTTATACAGATGTGCAACTGGGCCACAAGGGGGCTGAGGTGGGAAGGGATGATGTAAATGGTGCGACTGCTCAAGGGGCCCCATCCTATGCCCCTCCTGATTGAGACACACAAGATGACACACGCGGCCATGACAAAGGCTCCCCCTTGTCACAATGACTGCACAGACACCGTGACCACGAAGACGCCATACACACCTCACCCTCAGGGGCCTACTCTCAAACAGTCTGCCCTCATATCTGCTTCAGCCACAGGGGGGGGCACTGTGTCGGAACTCATGTAAGAAAAACAATGCTAACCACTTTGGGTTTCACTTGGGTAAAAAAAACCGAGTGCATTGAGCTGTTGTTCAGTGTCAGCATTCATCAAATGTGATGTGCTTGATCCCTTCCCTGTCCCACCGCATTCTTATTGTGCAACAGTCAGCTCGTCAGAATGTCCTGCCCGGGACACATCTCTGCTGGTGACATTATGAGGCTGCTGGAGACATGAGGATGTGTAATAAATGCTAAACCCCAGGAGAGGTGTGCTTTTGTTGGACCTCTAGTTAGGGCTTGCAAATTATGAAATTAAGGTCCATTGTCTGGATTGTATGCATCCATTTTATAATGTGTCATTCTCTACGAAATCCTGGATCAGGACATCCTGGTCAATGTGTGACCACATCAGAGCAAGCTCTGGATGAACCAGCGCAGTCTGCTGGTACCATCAGCTTCCTCTTCCTCCAACAAGGCAGATTGCTCTTCCGCATGCTCCTGATCCAGGTTCACTCCTCTCTGTTTTCCCATGTTGTTCAGATCACAGCAAGGTGGTAAACCCTTGAATGGTCATGCTGGAGGGCAACCCAACAACCCAGTCAAGGCACCAGAACTGTGCATTTTCAGGAGGCCAAAGGTAAAAGCAAATTACTGCGGATGCTGGAATCTGAAAAAAAAACAGGAACTACTGGGCAATCTCAGCAGGTCTGACAGCATCTGTGGAGAGAGAAAGTAGCTAACGTTTTGAGTCTGGATGACTCTTTGTCTTCAGCAGGCCAAGGAAGTGAGATGGCAGAAGTTGTATCTCTCCTGTGTCTCCACCACACCCACCCCCCCCCTGTCCCCCACTCCATTCTTCAGAAAATATCCCACGTCCAACAGGAGCCAGCCACAGAGTCTGTCTGGTGACATGAACAGCAGCAGTGCCTGCGACTGTCTACAGAGGTTGACAGCTGCTAGGATACCTGGCACACGCCTGAAGGAAACACTTATGCTCAGCACACACCAGCTGAAGGTTTAATGCATGGGTATCCTTCCAGCCGGTGACTGCTCCAGTCTGAGAGGAATGCAGTCGATCACACCCTGCACCTGAGACAAATCTGCCATTGAAGCAAGCAGCTATTTGTTGCTGACTGACCATATTCTTACGATCCCAGTTGGTGTTATAACTGGACAGGAAGTTCCCAGACTGGAACCCTGGCTCAAAAAACCATAATCCTTCTGTTTTTTTTAGAAGACATGGAGGAACAAAGTCACAGGACAGCTAAATTTGTTTGAAAACAAAACAAAATTACTAAACATGAAAGATTAGATTATGATACAGTACTCCTTTACTCCCCACTTAGCTTCACAAATATACATCTATTTTAAGATTACCATGGATTACAAAGTATACCTTAAGCTACAATGGTTTCAGTAACACAAAGTTCCTTTAAACACACACAGACTCGCTGTGGTCAAATACATGCTCTACGCTAAATCAGAGTGAATGTCTATGGATTTCTCCTCAAAATCCCCCAAGATGACTGTCACACGAGAGTTTGCAAACTCCACTCTCAAAAAACACGCTTTAAAATCTTCTTTCACAACAATGCTTTCCATCAACAGTTTGCATTGTGCATCCAGTCGATGTTTTCCAAATTACTCTTTCAAACAAAGCTTCTGCTCCACTTTTAACAGAGAATCCAGCATCCACATTTTACAACTCCCTCCTTCAGGATTTCTTTGTCTTGACTATTGTACAAACTGTTCACAATTGCTTTAACTCTTCATTCCCAGGTTTTATTCAGATGGCATCAAACTTTTGATCTACCTCTGGAGTCTGCTTTCCCACTTTAACTCTCGTTACTGCTTCTGTCTCTTTCACTCACCGCATTTTATCTTCTTTTCCCTTGAATCCTCCTCTGAAAATCACCTTGGTCTCTGTTCTCTTAACTTCTGTTATCCTAAGACATTTGTTCTGTCCTAATTTCCTGGTTATCTGGACCATATCTAGTTCTTTGAGAAGTCTGCCACTTTGCAGCTCCCTTGGCCTGTCCATCTTGTCTTTTTCTGACAGAGTTGAGAGATGTTTACATTCCCCCCTGCCTCAATGTCATATCTCCCGATCTTCACCTGCAAAATAAATTCAGCTAAAACAAAATTCAAAAAGCCTTTCTATCTTAAAAGGACTCCCAGTTGTTAAACAATGGTCACATGCTTCTGCGAGCTTATATACTTTTCATGCCATAACCCTCTCTAAGCACCATAGAAGCACAGTTTGAATTGAGCAAATCTCCACACATACAAACAACTTTGTCCTGCATGAACCTATAGGTTTTACTCTTCCTTCCACAGTAACATTAAATTAAACCAACTGTACTCCTAATGTTTACCAATATAAATATAAATCCCTTAAAACTACCTTTGTTTTCCGAACAATATCTGGGATGAAGATAATGAAGTTTGATGCCCTCTCATACTGAACATCCGTCACCTGAACTTTGCTGCAGTGAGTAACCAACTGCGAACTGCCACGTAGGCCCAGTGCTGATGTTTGAAACAAGATAGGCACTAGAGAACTCAAGGCCACTGGCAGAGGGTTGGGGCATGATCAATTGGACAAAGACGATAGTTGAATCCAACTGAGGCTTTATTGCTATCAGATGTGTGGCCTCCCACAGCAGCTGGCGAAATGGCTGCTGGCTGGAGAACAGGCATATTTTTACCCTGCCTCCTGGGTACAGCCAGCAGGCAGGGACTACCGGCGAATCTGTAGTACAGGTCCTACCGTACATCACCTAATACAGGTGCAACACTGGTTTACCACATTCACCCCATGTTAAAAATTGAGTCCGGCAGGGGTGGTGGATAAGTATATACAACAATGAGTTAATATTTACAAGATTTGAGCAAACAAATGTCCTTTGATGTCCGGTGGACCGGTCAGAGGTTTAGCCGGTCCGGGGCCTTGATGTTCCTCTGGGAGCGACGCAGTGGTGTCGGCGATGTTGGTGCGATCTGGTCGATGGTGACTCCGAGAGCGTGCCGAAATCCTCTTCATTGTCGGGCGTGAGCAGGGGGATGACGGATGGTCCTGGGGGGGTGCTGTTGGGAGCGACGGGGGAGGGGGGGGGTGGTGCCGGGGGCGGAGGGGGTGTGGAGGTGGAACCTGCTGGTGCCAGGTCCCTGAGGGAGACAGTATCCTGGCAGTCATTGGGGAACACCACGTAGGCGTACTGGGGGTTTACGTGGAACAAGTGCACCCTCTCCACCAACGGGTCCGCCTTGTGGAGTCGGACGTGTTTACGGAGAAGCACGGTTCCCGGAGCTGCGAGACAAGTCGGGAGCAACATCCCGGATGTGGACTTCCTGGGGAAGGCAAAAAGACGTTCATGGGGTGTATTGTTAGTGGCCATGCACAGTAATGAGCGAATGGAGTAGAGTGCATCAGGGAGGACCTCCTCCCAGCGGGAGGCCGGGAGGTTCCTGGACCGTAGGGCCAGCTGGACGACCCTCCATACCGTCCCATTCTCCTTTTCTACCTGTCCGTTTCCCCGGGAGTTATAGCTTGTCGTTCTGCTGGAGGCGATACCCCTGCTGAGCAGGAACTGACGCAGCTCATCACTCATGAATGAGGATCCCCTGTCACTGTGGGTGTAGGCGGGGAAACCGAACAGAGCAAAGATTGTGTTGAGGGCTTTAATGACAGTGGCAGAAGTCATGTCGGGGCATGGGATGGCAAAGGGGAATCTGGAGTATTCGTTGACCACACTGAGAAAATATGTGTGACGGTCGGTGGAGGGGAGGGGGCCTTTGAAGTCCACGCTGAGGCGTTCAAAGGGGCGGGAGGCCTTCACCAGGCGCGCGCGGTCCGGCCGGTAGAAGTGCGACTTGCACACCGCACAGACCTGGCAGTCCCTGGTGATTGTCTTTACTTCCTCGACGGAGTAGGGCAGATTTCGTGCCTTAATGAAGTGGTACAACCGTGTGACTCCTGAGTGACAAAGGCTGTCGTGCAGGGCCCGGAGTCGGCCTTTTACTTGTGCGCTGGCACATGTACCTTGTGATAGGGCGTTTGGGAGCTCCTTGAGTTTTCTGTGGCGATACATAATCTCGTAATTGTAAGTGGAGAGCTCGATCCTCCACCTCAAGATTTTATCGTACTTGATCTTGCCCCGGTGTGTGTTGTTGAACATGAAGGCTACCGACTGTTGCTCAGTGAGGAGAGTGAATCTCCTGCTGGCCAGGTAATGCCTCCAATGACGCACAGCTTCAACGATAGCTTGGGCCTCCTTTTCGACGGATGAGTGCCAAATGTCTGAGGCATGAAGGGTGCGGGAAAGGAATGCCACGGGCCTGCCTGCCTGATTGAGGGTGGCGGCAAGGGCGACGTCTGATGCGTCGCTTTCTACTTGGAAGGGCAGTGTCTCATCTACAGCGTGCATTGTGGCCTTGGCAATATCAGCTCTGATCCGGGCGAAGGCCTGTTGGGCCTCGGCCATCAGGGGAAACAGGGTGGACTGTATGAGTGGGTGGGCCTTGTCCGCATAGTTTGGGACCCACTGAGCGTAGTACGAAAAGAACCCCAGACAGTGTTTGAGGGCCTTGGGGCAGTGGGGGAGGGGAAGCTCCATGAGGGGGCACATACGGTTGGGATCGGGCCCCAGCACTTCGTTCTGGACCACATAGCCGAGGATGGCTAAGCGGTTCGTGTGGAACATGCATGTTGCGAGGGTGGAACAAGATGGCGGCGCCAATGGAACGCACGTCTTGTGCGGAGGGGAAGATTGCTGCTCCTCATCATTGCTCCAGGTCACCTCTGTCCCGACACAGCCTCAGTCACAAGCACCTTTGATGCAGGAATTACCTTGTTTGTTTGCTTGTTTGTGACCAAGGTTGACCATAGCTCCAGTCTCACTCCCCACCTTCTCTTTCAGCACTGCTGATCAGAGAGCTCTGCTTCATCAATCAAAAGCTTATAGCAGTCCATTAACTCCTCAATGCATTTTCGCCCTTTCAACCAAACTGTTGATGATGGCTGCCGCTGACATCAATGGCGGCCCATTGTGCAATCACCTCATCGGCTTGTACGAGGTTCTTTTTATATATGTTTTTTTATTGGGTTTTTGAACAAAGTATATTTACCGTTAAGTACACAGATTAAGAAATATATAATATGGGCACACCCAAACATACCAAAAAAAAAAGTAATAATAAAAAATAAAATAGAATAACTGGTCGGGAATTGTGCACCAGCTGAACAGCAGCAACTCTGTACAACTGGCAAAATTATTTACAATTGTTTGTGGGGTGGTGGGGGGGGGGGGGGGGAGAGACTGGGGAGGTAGATAGTAGATAGACATTTGAGTGCTGGAGAAACAATTACAGTGGGCAATACTCGAATGGGTTTGGTATTTGTGTTGTCACTTGCTTCTCCCGGACTTGCTTCTCCCGGACGGATCTCGCTGCCGTTGTCGTCTCGCACTCACCTCCGCTTCAGCCGTTCCTCCCGCCTTTCGCCTGGATTCTCCTTGCTCTCTGTTCCTGTAGATGCCAAGTTTGTTATCGTATCACGTGCCCTCCTTCTGGTTCTCCTCTCTTGTTCCCTGTCCCTTCCCTCTGCCCTGCCCCTCCCCCCGCTTCTGCCCCCTCCCCCCTCCCCCTCCTGTAGTTCGACTTTCTTTCCTCGTAGATTGAGCTGTCGTCCCCCCCTTCCCGGTCCATCTCTCCCTCTCATGCTTTGGCTACTTTTCCCTGATTCTTGGCTATCTGGCTATTCTTCTGCTTGTTCGTTGGCCATAAACAGGTCTCGGAACAATTGGGTAAATGGCTCCCACGTTCTGTGGAAGCTGTCGTCTGACCCTCGGATGGTGCATTTGATTTTCTCCATTTGGAGAGATTCTGAGAGGTCGGACAGCCAGTCTGCAGCTTTGGGTGGTGCTGCTGACCGCCAGCTGAACAGTACTCTATGGTGGGCGATCAGGGAGGCAAAGGCAAGGGCGTCCGCCCTCCTTCCCAGGAATAGATCTGGCTGGCCTGAAACCCCGAAGACCGCTACTTTCGGGCATGGCTCCACCCTCATCCCCACCACTTTGGACATTGCCTCGAAGAAGAAGGCTGTCCAGTACTCCACAGGTCTGGGGCACAACCAGAACATGTGGGCGTGGTTGGCCGGGCTTCCTTGGCACCGTTCACATCTATCCTCCAGCTCCGGGAAGAACCTATTCATACGGGTTCTTGTTAAGTGGGCTTTATGTACCACTTTTAGCTGCGTCAGGCTGAGCCTTGCGCACGTGGAGGTGGTGTTGACCCTGTGCAGTGCTTCGCTCCAGAGTTCCCACCCTATTTCGGTCCCCAGGTCCTCCTCCCATTTAATTCATTTGCGTCCAGTACGGTGTCAGCCCCTTCTACCAGTCGGTCGTACATGTCGCTACAGTTTCCTTTATCTAGTATGCTTGCATCCAGTAACTCTTCCAGTATTGTCTGTCGTGGTGGTTGTGGGTATGTCCTTGTCTCCTTTCGTAGGAAGTTTTTGAGTTGTAGATAACTTAGCTCGTTCCCCCTGGCTAGCTGGAATTTCTCTGTCCATTCGTCCAGTGTTGCGATCCTGCCGTCCGTGTATAGGTCCCTGATTGTCAGTGTCCCTCAGTCCTGTCCCCAACATTTGAAGGTGGCGTCAGTCAGCGCTGGTGTGAACCTATGGTTGTTGCAGATGGGAGCTTTGCCCGACATTTTGGTCAGGCCAAATTGCTGCCGTAGTTGGTTCCAGGACTGGAGGGTGGCTATCACCACTGGGCTGCTGGAGTGTTTTTTGGGTGGGGATGGGTGTTCTGCCGTGGCGAGGGCCCGGAGGGAGGTCCCCCTGCAGGAGGCCTCCTCCGCGCGCACCCATTTGGCTTCTGGCTCCTTGATCCACCCCCTTATTCGCTCGGCCGTCGCCGCCCAGTGGTAGAATTGTAGGTTTGGGAGGGCTAGACCCCCCCTGGATTTTGTTTTTTGTGAGACAAAATCCTAGCATTCTTCCCCCCCATACGAATGCCATGATTAGTTTGAAAAAGGCCTTTGGGCTGTAGATTGGGATGGATCTAAGTAGGAAGAGGTACCTGGGCAGTACGTTCATTTTGATCATCTGGACTCTCCCCGCGACCGAGAGAGGGAGTGTGTTCCATCTTTGCAGATCCTTTTTTATTTCCTCTGAGAGACTGGTGAGGTTCCATTTGTGGATTCCTTTCCAGTCGTTGCTATTTGGATTCCCAGGTGGCGGAATTTGTGTCGGGCTTGTTTAAACGGCAATCCCGTTAGTGCTGCCCCCCCTACTTGTGGGTGTACCGGGAAGCTCTCGCTTTTGCTCATGTTGAGGTTGTAGCCCGAGAAGGCGCCAAACTCTTTCAGGAGCCCGATGATTCCGTCCATGCTGCTTTATGGGTCCAAAATATAGAGGAGCAGGTCATCTGCATAGAGTGAGACGCTGTGCTCTCTTCCAACCCTTCAGATCCCCCTCCAGCTTTTTGCTGCTCTGAGCGCGATTGCTAGTGGTTCGATCGCTAGTGGTTTGCTGCTCTGAGCACAATGGGCATTCTTGTCTGGTGCCCCTGTGCAGCTGGAAGTATCGGGAGTTGGTGTTGTTGGTCCGTACCCTCGCCATTGGAGCACTGTATAGGAGTTTTACCCAGGAGATGAACCCTGTTCCAAGCTCGAATCGCTCCAATACCTCTATGAGGTATTTCCATTCGACCCTGCCGTAGGTCTTTTCTGCGTCTAGGGAGACGATCACCTCTGGTACTTGTAATGATATGCAAACATGCAACCAATGAACACTCAGAATAGGACACAACCAATGGGCAGTCAGGACACTCAGAGGTGGCAGCACCACAAGGGGGCATGACATAAACACTATAAAAGGGATGAGGCGCTCACACCCGGCCTCTTTCCGCAGACAGACATCTAGAGAGTTAGACAGGGTTGATCAGCAGCATCACACCCCAGCACGTGGCTTAGAGCAAGCTGGTACAGTTAGACTGAGTTACTACAGTTAGATTAGCAGAGAGTCAAACTCATTTGAGAAATGTGTTAATAGTTCAATAAACACGTTGAAATCATTTCAGAGTCGGGAGCATCCTTTAGTTAAGACTGCATCAAATACTCCGGGCCTCGGAGTAATTACGGTCTATCTCCAGTATGGAGTCGACCAGCTGCTGCCTAGCCACTCTTTCCTCCCTATCTCTTCGCACTTTGAAAGCGATGATTTCCCCTCTTAGTACGGCCTTTAGCGCTTCCCAGAACGTGGAGAGTGAGACCTCCCCATTCTGGTTGTTCTCCGTGTACTCTGCTATTGCCTGCGATATCTTTTCGTTGAAGGCCTTGTCAGCTAGTAGGACAATGTCCAACCTCCATGTGGGGCGTTGGGCCCTGCCCGTCTCCGGCCTCACGTCCATGTAGTGTGGAGCGTGGTCTGATATCACAATTGCGGAGTATTCCACTTTGTCTATCCCCAGAAGCACCATTTCCCCACCACAAAGAAGTCAATTCTGGTGTATACATTGTGCACTGGGAGAAGGACCCAGAGTTTCGCTGGGTACAGCATACCAAAACGCACTTCGTTCTTGTGAAGAGCTGCTTTTGCTCTATTGAATTCAGCCTGTCCCCTGGCTAGGTCTGCCCCAATGTCCTCGTAAATTCTAATGAGGTGTCCTTCCCATTTCCAGGTTCTGTTTTTCCTGGCCCAGCGCAGGATTGTTTCCCTGTCCTGGTACCGGTGCAGTTTAGCTATAACTGCTCTCGGGTGGTCCCCTGCCTTGGGCTTCGGGCGCAGTGACCGCTGCGCTCTGCCCATTTCTGGTGGGTTGGGGAAAGTTTTCCTCCCCACTAAGTTGCCCAGCATCTCGGCCACGTATGCCGTGGGGTTTCTACCCTCGATCCTCTCTGGTTGGCCCATTATCCTGACATTTTGCCTTCTCGAACGGTTTTCTTGATCGTCCACTCTGCCCTTCAGGCTCCCCTGTGTTGTGCCCAGTCTCACCACCTCCCTCTCCAGGACCGTGATCCGGTCGCTCACGTCAGTCGCGGCTTTTTCCAGCTCCTTAATGGTCGCCTCTTGGGCTTCCAGTTTCTCCTCTGCTCTGCCCAGGGCGAGCTGCACCTCCGCCAGGGCCTTGGCCATTGCTGCCTGCACTGCGACCTCTATGTCTGCTCTGCCCTCTGCCTTGTTTTCCTGCTGATGTTCCGTCAGCGCCTTGGCAAAGGCTGCCTTCCAGTTCCAGTTCCCCCCTGGCCCAGGGGGAAAATGCTCCTGTCTGCCCAGTTCTTTTTGTTGTGGTGAACCTTCCCTTCTGCCACTTTGTGCGCTGATTAGCTCGTCTGAACGGGCTTGCATATTGCCCGTCTGCTTTTGGTGCCTTTTCTCCCTCTGCTTTGGCTCCCTTCTGGCATTTTTCCCCCTTTTTTCCCCCTCCCTTTTTTTCCCTTTCTTTCCCCCCTTTTTCTTTTCCCCCTGCTCTCCTTTACCATTTTTTTAAATAAAATTCTTTTCAAGTGAATTTTTTTTTAAGTGAAAAAATTTATTTCTCTTTAATAGGTTTCTTTTCAAAGTTTTTTATTTTACAAAAGGGGACGTTCTTTTCCCTCACTCACCCAGGGGGTCGAGAGAGAGAGAGAGAGGCTTCTGGCCGGGCCGGAAGTCCCTCTTTGTTCCTGCCTCATGGTGGTCGCCGCCGGGAGGGTGGGGGGGAGGGGGGGGGTGGGTGCAGTCGGTCCTTGCTGCTGGCTCGGTCCCTACTGCTGGGTCGATCCCCGCTTTGGTCTGGACCGCCGCCCGTCCTCTTGTACGAGGTTCTGACCGACAAGTCAGGTAACCAGTACGCTGAACTCCTGCTCAAAGTTGACCACATGCCCGATTCCGAAAACACCTCCATGTCCGTGGCTAAATTCAGCCCTCTGTCTCATTCCAGTTTTCAGTGCAACATAAAGGTTTTTTTAGGCTATTTTTAGTATTGCAGGGTGCTTTTTGTAAACAGCAAGCTAAAAGAATAATATATATATAATTCTTCAATTCATTCTGATGTATGCAAATTCATTAATAGATTAATAACACTGTATATTGTACATGTTAAGCCAATAGAAACCCCATTCTGCTATGAGTAAGATGAACTCAACCAATAATACCAGGAATGTAATAACTGACCACAGTATCCTCCAGAAACATAAGTTAAGATTCCGACTCTCAGTCACCATCCAAGAATCCAGCTGGAAACAGCACCTGTGTGGACATTGGATCCAGCTAGACAGTGACATGATGGATATCCTGATAAAACAATACTGGGACCCTCATGTGAAAAATGGACACTGCAAAATGGTGTTCATGGAATTGGTGCTCAGCAAGGAGTCAATGTCAAGAGAAAGGAGGGAGAAAGGGAAGGAGTTTGCAAACCATGTTGACAGGAGATGGACGGTCCTAACAGAAAAGAGATGAAAACACAAGCCACGATAATCATGTTCACTATAGTTGCCAATGACTCAGATGAAGGAACAGAGAGCCATATATCCGATTGTGCTGAGACGCCAAGTTAGATAGTACAATAAACAGTGTGGATGAGAGCAGAAAGTTTTATTTTATTTATTCGCTCATGGGATGTGAGCATCGATAGGCAAGCTTTCATTGTACAACCCTAACTACTCTTGAGAAGGTGTTAGTAAATGGTAGTCGAGGTAATACAGGAAAACCCACTGTGTTGTCAGGGGCGAGTTCCAGCAACCCAGCAACAGTGAAGGAATATCGGTGACTAATAGGAACAATTATGATGTAGGATAGTGAGTGATTTGGAGGTGGCGGTGTTCTTATGTTGTTCTGGATGGTAGAGGTTGCAGGTTTGGATGGTAGTTTCAAAAAAGTCGAGTTGTTGCAGTGCAGTAGATTACACACACACTGCTGCCACAGTGCAGAATGTTTGTGGCGGTGGATGGCATGCCAATCGAGCACAATGCTAATTGCCCTGATGGTGTCAAAGGCCAAACTGCTTGAGTATCATTGGAGCCACAGTCAGCCAGGTAAGTGGGGAGAATTCCATCACACTCCTGACTGGGGCCTTATAGATGGTGGACAGGTATTGGGGATTCAGGGGGCGGATTATTAGCTCCACAATTCCCAGCCTCTGACCTGCTCTTGTAGCCACAGTATTTATGTGACTTGTGCAGTTCAGTTTCTGGTCAATCGTGACCCCCCCTGCCGGTGAGTTTTTGGACTGTGGAAAATGTTGTTTTAATATTTAGAACAATTTGGTCATCTGGTGAAGAGGTTTCAAATGTCTTTGTCAATCAGTGTGTGTTAGCTAACTTCAGGGAAGTGTTGTGTTCAGTGTTCGATGTCTAGCAAGGAATCTACCAAACTACTTGTGACTTGTCCAAACCAGGATCTTTATTAAATCACACGTGGTAAGATCTGATACAGAGCAAGTTATCATGGAGTTTCCTTGTATTCCATTGGAACTACCCCTAGGCATGACTGTCCTCATGTACGCCTTATAACCATTTGCCGATCATTGGATGTGCCCACAGTTATAGCTGAGTACCTTGTCACATGACCACTATCTTGAGACCGCATAGTGGGTCTGCACCGCCACCTGCTGGTTGGAAGTCGCACCACCAACCATCTGCAATATTGCTTACAGGCATATCACCACAAAAAGGAATTCTCTTCAGCCTTCTTTTTAAAATAAATTTAGAGTACCCAATTAATTTTTTCCAATTAAGGGGCAATTTAGTGTGGTCAATTCACCTACTCTGCACATCTTTGGGTTGTGGGGACGAAACCCACGCAAACACAGGGAGAATGAGCAAACTCCACACGGACAGTGACCCAGGGCCGGAATCGAACCTGGGACCTCGGCGCCGTGAGGCAGCAATGCTAACCATTACGCCACCGTGATGCCCATTCATCCTTCGTCTCAATGTTTATTCTGCTATACTCAACAGTAGTTACCTATTGATTGCCACTATTTTCCAATGTTCTCTCTTTTCCTCTGAAGGCAGTGATTATCTCTGGGATGCTGTATCAATACAGGCATCAACACCCTGCCAATGCTTTGCCTAAGCAACCACTCTTCACATTTTCCACACGCTTTTCAACTAAATAACATTCTTAGAGCACAGCACAGCATAGTCAAATTCCAAACCAAATGCTAAGTTTACATTTTCAACCAAGATCTCTTCAGAGAAAACACCTCTAATTCGAGATGTGTTTTCAGAGGTAAATTCACGCCCAGTGAGGATTTGACTACAAGAGCAAGTTGAGTAGACGTATCCCCAGGGTGTGTGATAATGGGTACAGGAATAATATCTGTTACCTCTCCAATGTGTTCCATTCCACGCACACCAATGTTGCCAAAATATCAATATTCAGAAATTGGCTCCACTGAGTTTACTTCGGAAGTCTGCCAGCGTCGAATCTGCCTGAGAGGTACAAGTGCCAGTTACCAATGACAAAGTGTTTTTATTTCTGCTGTGTGGATATTGCACCAGGCAATTGCAATGCTTCAGCCTTTCCCCAGTAATGCTCATGATGTGATGTAGCAAAACACTACAGCTAAGGTAAAGCCAGTCTATAAGAAGATCTTTGAACTTTCAGATAAAAGCAAATTGCTGCGGATGCTGGAATCTGAAACAGAGCCAGAAAATGCTGGAAGACCTCAGCGGGTCTGACAGCAACTGTGGAGAGAGAACAGAGCTCACGTCTCGAGTCCGGATAGCTCTTTGTCAAAGCAACTTTCCATCCTGCCCGTTTGCAAAATAAAAGCACCTGGGGCGCAATTCTTCCAGCCCCGCGCCGGGCCGGAGAATCGCCGCAACCGCGCCACGCCGCCCCGATGCCGGCGCGCGATTTTCCGAGGTGCCGAGAATCGGTGCCATTTGCGCCGGCGCATTTGGCGCGGCGCCGATCGCTGGCCGCTGTACGAGGCCGGGCCGCCGATTCTCCGGGCCGGATGGGCCGAGTGGCCGCGCGGTAAAAGCAGTGTCCCGCCGGCGCCGTCCACACCTGGTCGCTGCCGGTGGGAATTCTGTGCGAAGGGTCGGGGGGCAGCCTGTGGAGGGGGAGGGGGGCTCCGTCCCCAGGGGGAGCCTCCGATGGGGTCTGGCCTGCGATAGAGCCCACCGATCGGCGGGCCGGCCTCTCCCCCACCTCCAGGCCTATTTTGTTGCGCATCCGGCCCCAGAACCCCCACGCCATGTTGTGTCGGGGCCGGCGTGTTCCATAAAGCCACCGCGCTTGCGTGGGTTGGCGCCACCCCCAGTGCGCGCCAGGAAGTGAGGCTGGAGGGGCGTGAACCGCTAAAGCGCCCTGCTGGTCCCCTGTGGGGGCCAGAATCGCTAGTGCCCATGCCCATTTCACGCCATCATGAAACGCAACGGCATTCACGACGGTGCAGACACTCTATCCCGCGAGTGGAGAATCGCGCCCCTGAAATATATCTCTTACCCATGCCTGCATTTGATGCCCAGGGACTCTCTCCCACTAGCACCACTAAAGTGCTGGGCCGACAATTTACAGTGTAAGGGTGGGTGGGCGCATGATGCCCCTGAAGTGCCGTGAAATAGATCGTGATGACGTCAAGGTTCCCGGCATTACCACAATATCTCAGGAGGCAGGCGCGCCCGAAAGTCAGCAACACAACTGACGTCAATTAAAGGGTCAATAAGGGTAGCACGGTGGCGCAGTGGTTAGCACTGGGACTACGGCGCTGAGGACCAGGTTCGAATCCTGGCCCTGGGTCACTGTCCGTGTGGAGTTTGCACATTCTCCCCGTGTCTGCATGGGTTTCACCCCCACAAGCCAAAGATGTGCAGGTTAGGTGGATTGGCCATGCTAAATTGCCCCTTAATTGGAAAAGAAATAACTGGGTACTCTAAATTTTAAAAAAAATTAAAGGGGCAATTGAACTAATTAAAGATTAATGCACCACAATTTTAAAGCAGCCCGTGTTGTTTTATGGTCGGCCCACAGGCCACATGGGCGGGAGATATAGCTCATATTGGGCAGCTTCTCAATCCCAGGTGAGATATCTAAGATGGAGCAAAGAGTGTCAAGGTCGGAGTTACGTTTTGACTTCATGGATTGCTCTCTAAACCATTTTGTTCAATTTTGTTTGCTGAATCAGAAGGATTCTGTCACAAACGTGCTGCTGACAGATTTTTGGCAATAACATCAGTCAATCTGCACCTCACCAATCCAGTTGCTTAAATATCGGGATTGTTCTGTCAGGTCCAGGCCTCTTCCTCAGGTGAAGGGGAGAGGAGAAGAAGTGAGAGACGACCAGCTGGCCAGGGACAGCAACAATGCGTCTGCCCACAGGACCAAGCAGCGCACCCTGAAGGTGTTGAAGACCAGAGAGGCGTGCAAAGGAGAATCATAGAATCATTGGATCCCTACAGTGCGGAAGGAGGCTATTCGGCCCGTCGTGTCTGCACTGACCCTCTGAAGGACCACTCTACCTCGGCCCATGCCCCACCCTATTCCTGTAATCCCACCTAGACACTTGGACACCAAGGGCCAATCCACCTAAGCTGCACATTTTTGGACTGTGGGAAGAAACCGGAGCACCCGGAGGAACCACAAGCCAACACAGATTCTTTACCTCTTCTGCTGTTAATCCTGATGTGTTCAGCTTCTGGAGACCTACATTCCCAATTGTGAGGCAATTTTTTATGATTTGTCCGGTTTAGACACATCTGAATCAGGAAAACCTGGGCGCGATTTTGTTAGTAGAAGTTTCAGTCCGCTTTTGGGTGCTGAGAATCACCCCACTATTCCATGGCACTTTGCCATTTTTCTTGACCTCAGGGAGTTTCTCTCCGCCGAGGCCACACTTAGAGAGATTTCCTGCTGGTGAGCCGAGCTCAACAGCAGCAACGGTAGTTCGCATATTGCATATTTGAGCAACAGCCCCGATCTTTCACCCCTCTCCCCCTTTCAGCCACACTTTCGGTCCCCCACACCCCAAATTTGTTGGGGCCCCCCGGCAGTGTCAACATGGCACCCTGGCACTGCCATCCTGGCACCCAGACATGCCATCTGGCAGTTCCAAGATGCCCCAGGTGCCAGGGGGAGTACCAGAGTACCACCATGCCCTTTCTCCGACCACCCAGGGGTCTCTAATGCCCTGCAAGACCCCCTGAGATGCTGTTACACCAGGTTCATGTTTGTGTGCACCAGTACTAAACAGAGCCCTGGCTAGGTGTTGCAGGCACAGCCGTTGAGTCCAGGGTGCTGGGTGAATCTGATGTCTGTGCATTTAAATGGAGCCTGATGGCTCGTTTAAGTATGCAGATCTGGATCTCGCCCAGTGAGTGCGAGATCCACATTCGCTTGGCGGAGCGAGTTGTGAGACTCTCGATCGGCGCAGGGCCTGGCACGGAAACCAATTTGGGGCTCTCCCGGGATTCACCTGATGTGGCCGGCACTGCACCGGGCGCAGTGCAATCTCTGAATCACACCCCAGAGCTTTGTGCGCGTGCTTAAGAATTTTGAGCTTGGATAGTAGGCCAGCTGCATGCCAATTCAAACTGAGGAATTATGTGGACATTCTGACAATATTCCTTCGACCTTTTTTCCTCTGTAGTACCTGGGATGAGTTTCGCTGTGGCCGCTTTCATGAGCTTTTCTGAAGCTCCACTCATGAAGGTGAATTGTGGCGGAAACGCACTAGTAATGGTATCATTGATTTTTATTCAATTTATTGTTCAGCAACTTGCGACGCCACCCGTTAAAATCGCAAACTTCCGTGGCCCAAATTTTAGGATTTTGTTTTGTTTAGCTCTCCCTTGCTTTCTATGGATCCAGCCGGACTGTGGTCACGCACCTTTCCTGGCTGAGCTGGCCCAGTACTGCTCCCCTCAGTGTACTGTCCCACTCATGGAATTAAGAGGCTATCAGCAGCAATCTCACAACGAGGAATCGCTCTGCTTACCAGCTCTGTACTGCTCAGCGCTGTGTCTCCAAAGCTTTCCTTCACAGTCACCAAGATATGTTTTCAACACTCTCCAATACTGTGACTAAGTTACAGTCTGGCCAAAATGCCAAGAGTCTTATTGTACCATCTAGCATGATCTAAGGCTTTCACCATCTCATACCTGTACTTAATCTTGTTATCTCCTACATTAACACCACTGATCACAGTGTTGTGTTATAATGATATACAGGCAATCCTCAACTTTATTATGTTTAAGTTACATAATAACTTATAAATTGGCACCCAGTTTTGACTGTACAACGCCGCTTTCAACTTCACGACGCCGCGCCAGTGAACTGTTGGTCTTTATCAATTGTTATGTTCCTTTGTGTTCCACCTTTGACAACGGCAGGAAGGGCAAATGACTTCTCAGAAACAGTATAGAAGTATTTTTGAAGGTGCAGGCACTATTATATCATGGGAAATGCACTACTGTAAGGCAATTATATTAGAGCAAGATCTCACAAACTTGTCACGAACAGTGAAAATACGGTAGAGTATTGCGCCTTGGTTCAGGAAACAATGGCCCATTTATAACATTGATGCTCTGGGAAAACCAGTTCCAACTAATGACGTTTCAACCAACAACGTGGCTTTCGGGAACCAATTGTGCCATAAGCCCGAGGACTGCCTATAATACTTGGGCGTACCTCAAGTACAAGACTTAATGTAAAAACATTGTGAGTTAATTTATTAAAATTATGCACAGGAAAACAACTATACATAGTTATAAAGCATAAAGATCTCACAGCTGTTAATGTATGCTCTGCCCAAAGCAGAAGTGAAACGAAGACTGGATCACATGATACACTTCCATTCTAGTGATGACATGCTGATATCTCATAAAGGCATATCACAACAGGAGTTGTTGAGATATAATATTGTACACATATATAATATATATAAATATATGTACGTATATGTTTTATTGCCAATATGGAGCGCACTCTAGGCGTGTAGCGATTTCTGCTATTTAGCTCAATTTAGACTGCTTGTGTACAGATTAGCTACTCCAAGAAATAGGAATCCTAAATAATGCACAATCTTACTGATTATCCATCTGAATAATACATAACCTGTGCAGGACATTCCAGCTTTAAAGAGAGACAATAGCAGACATATTATGAATTTTGTTTGAATGTAGTGTGCAAGGTATCTCAAGGTGGTCCTTCATTTTTCAAAAGAAAACAAACATCCGTTTGATTAATTCTGTTTCTTTCCTTGTGTACAATTAATTAATGTTCTTCACGCTGGGGAAGAAGTGGTTGCCAGAGAAACATGACAAAGTGAACAGGCAGCCTGAGGCCTGTTAGCGATTATTGCGAAGATGATTTAATTCACTCTTGCTTTGGGAAGAGTTGAACAATAAAAGAAAATGCAGACTGCGAGATAAGACAGGATCAATTAAATCTTAAGGTGGAGTTTAATGTTCATTCTCTCCAAGGTGCCCTTTTAGTGTAGTTTACTGAGTTTAATCAGTGTGTATGGTAATAAGATCTACAAAGTGGGACACATAGGTGAAATTCAAATAGTAAGTGCTGTAAAATTGACCGTATTGACTTTAATGGAGCTGGTTATTGGGCTGAGCTTATGACTGACAGTGGGCTAAATATTGCCTGTTTTGCATCTCTGTTTAAAGTGGAATTTCACCCCCATTATCTACAGAATTGTACCTAGTATGTTACAGCATGTATACATCCATACACTTATCAGTGTATTTCAATCATTTTCTGTTCCTTTTCATGCTTTAGAATGACTTGAAAGCACATATTTGGGGGGCAATAATGCAAAATGAAGACACCGTATCTGTTGCCAGAGTATTGTACTGAAGGAGTCTGTACCCATGTGCAGCAAGAACCGTTCAACGTTCAGACTTGGGCTGGCAGGTGGCATTCGCGCAGCATAAGTGCCAGGCAATGATTATCTCTAACACGAGAGAGTCCACCATCGCCCCTTTACATTCAATGGCATTACTATCACCGAATCCTCAACCACCAGCATCCTGGTGTTACCATTGACCAGAAATTGAGCTGGACCTGTCACATAAATATTCTGATCACAAGAGCAGGTCAGAGGCTAGGAATCCTAACTCACCTCCTGACTGCCCTGGACTTCTGGACAGGGTTGTGAGTAACCCTCGCATTAAGGTGTTAAACTGGGGAAAGGCAAATTACGATAACTTCAGACAGGAATTGAAGCATTTGGATTGGGTGCAGCTGTTGGATAATAAATCAACATCGGACATGTGGGAGTCTTTCAAGCGACAGTTGATTAGAATTCAGGAAAGTCACGTTCCTGAGAGAATGAAGGATAAGTATGGGAAGTTTAGATAATGTTTGGATAATGAGGGATATTGTGAACTTCGTCAAAAAGAAAAAGGAGATTTTTGTATGGTCTAGAAGGGTGGGAACAGTCGAAACCCTTGAGGAGTATTAAGAAAGTAGGAAGGTACTGAAGTGGGAAATTAGGAGGGCTAGGAGGGGTCATGAAAAGTCCTTGGCAAGTAGAATTAAGGTGAATCCCAAAGCTTTTTATTCATTTGTAAAAGGCAAGAGGGTGGCCAGGAAAAGATTGGACCACTTAAGGACAGTGGGGGGAATCTATGTGTTGAGCCAGAAGAAATGGGCAAGGCATTAAATGAATACTTTGCATCATTATTCACTATAGAAAGGGGCTTTGTGGAAGTTGATTCTTGGGTAGGGTGTGTAGACAGTCTGGATCATGTTAACATCGAAAAGGAGGAGGTATTGGGTCTTTTAAAATATATTAAGGTAGATAAGTCTCCTAGGCCGGATGGGAATTACCCCAGAATACTGAGGGAAGCAAGGGAGGAAATTGCTGGGGCCTTGACTGACATCTTTGTATCCTCATTGGCTACAGGTGAGATCCCAGACGACTGGAGAATAGCTAATGTGGTATCGCTGTTTAAGAAAGGTAGCAGGGATAATCCTGGAAACTATAGGCCGGTGAGCCTCACGTTGGTATTCGGTAAATTATTGGAGAGAATTCTCGGTCACAGGATTTATACACATTTGGAAACAAATGGACTCATAAGCGATAGATAGCATGGTTTTGTGAAGGGGAGGTCATGCCTCACTAACTTGATCATGTTTTTTCAAGAGGTGACAAAGATGATTGATGAGGGGAGGGCGGTGGATGTTGTTTACGTGGGCTTCAGTAAAGCCTTTGACAAGGTACCTCACGGCAGACTGGTGCAAAAGGTGAAGTCACATGGGATCAGAGGTGAGTGGTAAGATGGATACAGAACTGGCTCGGTCACAGAAGGTAAAGGGTAGCAGTAAAAGGATGTTTTTCTGAATGGAAGGTTGTGACTAGTGGTGTTCCACAGAGATTGGTGCTTGGACCTCTGTTGTTTGTGGTGTACGTAAATGATTTGGAGGAAAATGTAGCCGGTTTGATTAGTAAGTTCATGGATGACACCAAGGTTGATGGAGTGGCAGATAGTGAGAATTGAGAAGATGCAGCAGGACATAGATAGATTGGAGGTTTGGGCAGAGAAATGGCAAATGGAGTTTAATCCGGACAAATGTGAGGTAATGCATTTTGGTAGGTCTAACATAGAGGGGAAATATACCGTAAATGGTAAAACTCTTAGGAATATAGAAAGTCAGAGAGATCTGGCCGTGCAGGTCCACAGATCTTTGAAGGTGGCAACACAAGTGGACAAGGCAGTCAAGAAAGCATACAGAAGGCTTTCCTTCATTGGATGGAGCATCAAGCAAAAAACTGGCAAGTCATGCTACAGTTGTATAGAACCTTGGTAAGGCCGCACTTGGAACATTGCGAACAATTCTGGTCGGCACACTACCAGAAGGATGTGGAGGCATTAGAGAGGGTGCAGAGGTGGGTTACCAGGATGTTGCCTGGTCTGGAGTATGTTAAGCTATGTGGAGAGGCTGAATAGAATCGGACTGTTTTCATTAGAAAGACGGAGGTTGAGGGGTGACCTGATAGAGGTCTACAAGATTATGAGGGGCATGGATAGAGTGGATGGGCAGGCACTCTTTCCCAGGGTGGAGGGGTCAGTCACCAGGGGGCATAGGTTTAAGGTCCATGGGGAAAAGTTTAAAGGAGATGTGCAAAGCAGGTTTTTTACGCAGAGGGTGTGAGTGCCTGGAACGCGTTGCCAGGGGAGGTTGTGGAAGCAGATATATTAACGCCGTTCAAAAGGCGTCTTGACAAACACATGGATAGGATGGGTACAGAGGGATACGGCACAAGGAAGTGCTAAGGGTTTTGGCAAAGATTGGTATCATGACCAGTACAGGCTTGGTGGGCCAAAGGGCCTGTTCCTGTGCTGTATTGTTCTTTGTTCTTTGAGTGCATCTTCAACAGCACTCAAGTAGCTCGATACCATCCAGGACAAAGCAGCTTGCTTGATTGCTACGCCCCTGTCCTTTGAAATGGTACCATGGGATCATTTATGTCGGCCTAAATGGACAGACATTTGCTTCACACCTCATCTGAAATTCAGCACCTCTGACAGTGTAGCACTCCTTTAATGCTGAACTGGACTGTCAGCCTAGATTTTGTGCTCCGGTCTCTGAAGTGGGTCTTAAACACATAGCCCTCTGACTCAGAGACACGTGTGCTACCCACTTAAAAACAGGTTTGTGCTCTAATGGCCACATGGGTGCTGTCAGCAGGGCCCAGAACCAGCTACCTGCTCTTCGTGTTTTTGTACCTTTTAACAGGTTCCTGTCAATTGAAGATTGACTGCACAAATATTAACAATGATACTTGGAAGGTCCTTGTTGTCTGATAAAACATTAATGTAATGGCATCTTTTACAGCCAATGCAGGAAGGATCCTAAGATAGACCCTGAATAGGTCAGACTTGGAGACACAGTTTAATTGCAAAACAGCCTCTCTCATGGCCCACAGACACTGAAGATAGGTCGCTTCAAATTTCCCCAGTAGATATGCCTGGGGATGAAACTTGCATCCTAAGATATGTTTCAGTATTTGCCAACAGCCCAAGGTACCAGAACACCCTTGCCTTTTGTTCCCCTGCACCTTCCAGTAGAAATTGTCAAAGAAGGTTTAATTTGTTACCTAACTGTAGCACAGCTAAAAATGTGGCTGAAAAGACAGCCACAAAATACCATGGCTGCTCTGGTGAACTCTGGTAGAAGACTAACCTGCTGAGTCCCCACTTTGTTCTGCCGTTTCCCCAGTGGGTAATTGGCGGGGAGTTAGAGACTCTTCATGCCCCTAAACATGCCGGTTAATGTGATGTTCGCAGGGCCAGAGCAAGAACTCAATGTGAGTGTTTTCATTTCTTTAGCTTTCATTGGGTCCAGGTCAGAGGATGTCCACCAGGTTTGATCACCAATGGCCACGTGGACCCAAGAGTCGTGGCAGGGATAGTGTCCCGAGCCCCTGACGATTGACAACAAGATGTTAGCATCAGCAAGGTACGTAAAATATTTCTGAGGGGTTCTGCCCCACCTACCCCCACCTGCGTAGGACAGCCTTTGCTATTTTGCCTCTTCAAAGAGCGGGCATCTTAGACACAGACTTAGCAGCACAAAGAGCCAAGATCAGATCAGAAAGAAGACCTTCCCCAACTGGAATGGTTAATGTGGTCAGAGGCAGAGGCTCGCAGAGACATAATTTCCAGGTGCATTCGCTCAAAGGTACTTGGATCAACACGTTTGCAATTTCACCACTGTCAGTAAACGGAGAAATGTTCCTCCCAGGAATATCCAAGACAAACACTTTCACATGGCTAGAAGTCAAATATGTCACTAATGCGAAGTGCTTAACCTCATGGCCTGACTGAGGTGTTGCAATAACAAGTTACATTTTCTCACGGCATTCATCACATACAGGCAGTCAACCTGCTCCCAAGTTTAGTCTGTGACCTAACTCAGAGTGTTTCATGAGGAGGTGACTAGTGAGCTGCACAGTGCATAAAAGAGGAGAGGGTGAGGAGGTAGCAAAAGCATCGGCTCCAAAAGCCTATTGGAGGCAGGGAGAGGGATACTGAGTTGGAAATATTAAAATAGACAGTTCTGGAATTTAAGCACACAGCGGTTACAGGGTGATCTTCCTGTAATGGATTAGAGAGCGCATTCAACAATAAAGTAGGCCAAGGTCTCAAGAACCCATACTGTGCAAATAGGGCTGATAAAGCAAAGATTGCAATGAGGATCAGCAAACTTGAATTTACTAGAATCTCATAGTGGGACCTGAATGCTCCTGATGCTTTGTGAATAGTATTATCCTCAAGAGAATCCCTGATGAAGCACTGCCAAGGTTAAATGATAAGAGGCAGTGAAATATTTAGAGAAAAATAATGATTTTATTTGCAAAGCTACTTGAGCGACTTGAGCCGGTTTTCTTAAGTCTGGAGATGCACAAAGGTTTTTTTTCCATTTCGTCATGGATATAATCGAGACTTGAAAAGATTAAGCGGAGGCTTAAAAACATTTTTAATCCAATAATCATGGAGATCAAAATGAAACCGAGACCTTTGGCCAAAGCCTCGCTGCTCCAACAATTTATGCATTCCACCAACTTTATTAAAATAATTGCACACATTTCAAATCCAGGTAATAAATAATGGAAGATGTTAACACAAAAATATAAATGTGCAGCAAGAATAATAATTGCAAACAGAAAAGTGAAACAATGTTTGAAGAGAAATTTGCGAGCAGACATGATAGCAACACACCTCTGTGGTGCCGGGGGTCATAATTGCATGAGCAGCAGTTATTAAGATGAAGCAATATTGTAATGTCAATGTGTAGCTAATGCAAGTGAATGAACTGTGTGTGGTAACCCCCAAGGAGAAATGGGCCAAGTCTAGACAGCTCAGTCCAAGAACAAGTGAATGTCAAAGCTGGATTTCATGTGACAGAACCCTCCAGTGTAAATTGCTTCCGGAAGATGGATGAGATTCATGAAGTGTGACCAATTTTGAAACCAAATCTTCTTGGCAAAAGATGAAAAATTTTACTCCGTGATAAAATTCCACATCTGCTTATTATTCACCCCCTTTGCTAGACCTTAATAGGAATTCATTTCACTTTTATTGATCAATGTTTCTATGCAATGCAGTCCATCAGGATTTTGTCAAACAATCCAGGTTCAGTGTTCGTTATGCATCTCCTTGAAAGTTGCAGGAAATCATAGGTTAAACATTGAACAAGACAAAGAGACGTACAAGACTGTAATTTAGCTGAGGGGTTCTGATGATGTTATAAACCACAATAACTATTCCTCAAAGTCAGAGGAACCCTTTGCATTGAATCACCTCCTGAAATTCTCCCATCAATTTATTTCTTCTGATGCAGGCTGATGTAATTATTTTTAAGGTTTTTTTAAAACTTTGATTTTATGATGTCCAACAGACTTGGTGGGGCATTGGAGAAAGGATAAGAGCCCTGCCCGACCTTTGAACTGGAAGCTAAGAACTCACATCACGGTAGCACTGACAGGATTTCTTTCCTGGCCACTAGATTATCTCCAAGGCTATTACAAACTAGCCTCATTATTGGCCCCCACTTAGTTAGTTAAGCATAGAAAATGAAATCAATATAAAGATTTATACTGGTGGCAATTCATGAAAATTCAGCAGTAAAATTGATGGTGAGATATACTGCAAGTTTCCTGAGTAGACTATATACCATTGCTGGCCATGTGAGGGAGCTTTCTGGCCATTCACGCTAGCAGGATCTTCCTGCCCCACCACCGGTGCATCACCGCCACAGGTTTCACTACGCCGAGGGGTGCATTCAACAGGAAATCCCGTTGACAACTGCGGGACTAGAACATTCTGCCACTTGCCTATGAAACACGAGGTGGGTTGCACGGAAAATCCCGTTCTCTGTGTACAAAACGTACATAATATAGATGGTAGCTCAATTAGGGCAAATAGTGCCGCCATCATTTATTCTGTGGCCCTCGGCCAACAGGTCACATCTTAAATTGTCGTGGGACCCAATTATGCGAGAAAAGTAGAAGTCTTTCCCTTAGCCAGTTCTGGTCCTTTAGCTTCAAGACAAATGTTCCTTCGGTACTGAGTCCAGAATTAAGCCCAGGTTCCTTTCCTTAAATGTCTCACACTTTTATCTTTTACCAAAGATTAGAAACATGGAGCGCCTTTTTCAGTGGTGAGTTGGAAAGGCTGGATAAAGAGACAATAATTAATTACGGCTTTGATGAAGAAAAAAAATGGGTCACTTACCTGCCTTCAACTTCTGTTCACTTTAACTTTTTAGGCAAATGAGGTCAGTGTTGAGGGGTTAATGCAGCATTCATTCACCCTTAATTCCTATCTGACACAGACTATTAGTCAATATTAGCGCAAGGCTTTCAAAAGACCAAGGGGATGTGGCAGGGCCGGGGGGGGGGGGGGGGGGGGGGGGGGGGTTGGGGAATATGGGATGATAGGGAGAGCATTAGATTGCAATGATGAAGTAGATAGCTGTGCTGTATAGATCCTGCTGCAAGGTGCTTGCATGACAAAGCTAGATGCCACTTTATTTTAGAATTGTAATATTTCAAGCTGACTGACCCATTTCTCCAGGTTATTTAATGAAGAATTAATTCAAAATAATTGTTTTCAACGTTCCTAGAGTTCGGTGATCTGGACTTTTTAAACTCATGTTGATCCTTTGTCAAAAATACATTTTCTTGATGTTGGACGAGTGTCAAATAGCTGAAATTCGCAGTCAGAAATGTACGGCTGTATGACTGGGACCATAATCGTTCTGTGACACATCATCAAACAATGTCATTGCATGAGCAGAGGTGGCATTTCCCTTCTGTTGAAGGACTTTGTCAAAGTATTGGTGGGACATGTTAAAGTTTTAATGAAGAATTTTTGCAGTTCACAGATTTAGCAGCAGTTTTTTTGAAGAAAGCGTTGTCATTTTCCCACATCAACCACAATTTCCATTCCATTCAAAATCAATCGCAAAAATGTGTTTGCTCTTTCAATATGCCCACCTCTTGTCAAGTTGGCATTGCAATCAGCCCCATTGAGGCTGTGGACGAGATATAGAAGAATAGAAATCAATTGGTGAGATTGATATTGTTGTATAATTGGTCCATGGTGGATGTTGGTGGAGTCTTTACTGACATGCACACAATAAATTATATATTTTCTGGGAATATGAAGAATATGTTGCCTTGTGATTGCATCAAAGAGGCCAAAGGAATATCTATGTGAATGTGGAGCTGGTTGAGTTTAAAATGTGAATGTGTAATATAGTATGCCAGCACATTGTCAAGAGATACTATATCAGATACTTACTGTGGCAAACTTTTTCCTGTTGTGGAACTTTTTCCTGCGTCTGGGAGAAATACTTCCAAAAGTGGAATTCACAATAGTTGCTCCACCATTTTTCCCACATAACCCTGATCACTGTTTTCTGAGGAGCTTGCCCGGTATAACAAGAACAGGAAGATGTCCTTTGCATGCTGTCCTTCAGTATGATATCCAGAGTTCTTGCCCAAAAAGGCAGCAGAAGGAGGCCATTTGGCCCATCGAGTCTTCACCGATTCTCCAAAAGAACACCCCACCTCGGCCCACCACCCCACCCTATCCCTGTAACCCCATCTAACCTGCACATAGAATTTCATAGAATCTACAGTGCAGAAGGAGGCTATTCGGCCCATCGAGTCTGCACCGGCTCTTGGAGAAGAGCACCCTACCCAAGGTCAACACCTCCACACCCTATCCCCATAACCCAGCAACCCCACCCAACACTAAGGGCAATTTTGGACATTCAGGGCAATTTATCATGGCCAATCCACCTAACCTGCACATCTTTGGACTGTGGGAGGAAACCGGAGCACCCGGAGGAAACCCACGCACACACGGGGAGGACGTGCAGACTCTGCACAGACAGTGACCCAAGCCGGAATCGAACCTGGGACTCTGGAGCTGTGAAGCAATTGTGCTATCCACTATGCTACCGTGCTGCCCACAATCTTTGGACGCTAAGGGGCAATTCACCCATGTCCAATCCACCTAATCTGCACAACTTTGGAGTATTTCCGTTAATAACAAGATATCAGAATATCTTATGTTTGCCACTCTGAATCCATTTTGTTGCACCTCCACTGCACAGTCAATGGAAAATTGGTTCCTAATGTCTTCTGTCATGCCATAAATGTGTAACTTAATGTTGTGTTTCCTATTTGCTTTGGTGGTGCACTGATGAAACATAATTTTAATCAATAATTATCATACAATATACACAAACAATACAGACTGTTATATAGACTGTTATATAAGTAAGAGCAACTTCTGCATATCATCACAGGCTATTGAGTAGGATAATCAGCTCTGATCATAATGAATGGAAGAACAGACATGAAAGACCAACCCGCCTTCTCCTGCTCCTATTTTCTATATTTCTATGTAACATATCATCAAACTATAGTGGACTCAGCCACTGTCCTAATAATGTCAATTAACTGCAAAATGGTAATGATAATAGAAGCAATGCTGAAGCATAAAGTGCACCTAGTTAGCACTGATGCTAAATGCTCTTTCAACTCCATGCCACATGCCATTTAGAATTAGGCAACAAATTGTGACCACTTAAGTACAATTTTCCATGTAACACAGATAGCTAAAGATACAAGGAAAAAGATGGACCGATGTTCAATGTTAGGCAAAGATAAATGAGCCTGCAAAAGGAGACAGTAAACAGCAACTGAATCAGAATCTAATCACTGGCCTCACTGATGAAATGTTGGAAACCTTGCCAGAACCTTGATGGAGAGGTAAATGTGTGCTGGGTGATGTTGAGTTATTAAGCTTATTGTCATAATATACACCAGTATATTATGGTGCAGACACACACACACACACACACTGATGGACATGCAGTGGGACCAATCAGCATACACAACACCGCAGCCAATCACCAGTGAGAGCACACGCACTATAAAGACAGGGGACAGGAGAGTTCCTGCTCATTCTAGTAGCAGCCAGCTCGGAGCACAGAGCTCACAGCCTGCAACACAGACATTCACCATGTGCTGAGTGCATCACTTGGTTAGGACTAAGCAAGGGTCAACAGTTAAAGCTGGTATTGCATTTACCCACAGTTCAAGTATGTTAATATCGTTAACCTTATAATAAAACAGAGTTGCACCACTTCCAGTGTTGGTGACCTGTTTGTGATCCAGAACACCCAACACATCACCTATGAGCACTCTTGTGATCTCAGTAGGGACCAATAATGTGTTTTGTTTCTTTTTTAGATTCCAAAAAAACCAAGGTGCCTACTAAAAGAATTAAACTACAATGCTCATGGTTTAAAAGTGTCAAGGGTATGTGGAGAGGGTGGGAGTATAGTGTTGACATGGAGGATCAGCCATGATCTTATTGAATGGCAAGGCATTCTCGAAGGGCCGAATGGCCTACTCCTGCTCCTATTTTCTATCTTTTCTATGCTTAATTCAAAATAATTTCACTAAACAAAAATCAGCAATATGAATACTAATAACTACACTCGCTCTTAAATCATTCCTTACATTAAAGGTATTAAAAGTACAATGAATACAGTTTCTAAATCAAACTTCGTAAATCAACTTCCCTTCTACACCCATTCCCCCTCATTAACTCAAGTCAGATATTTATCAGAAATTTGAAGTTTAACCATTTAGTTCAAAAATTGTTTCTAAGATTGATCGAAGAGTTGGGGCGGGATTCTCTGTTTCTGAGGTTAAGTGTTGACGTCGACACAGAATTTGTGGGCTTTCACGCCAGCCACCTGGCACCGAACCTGGATCGGTTCAGTAACTGTGGAGGGGCTAGCACCAGCACCACGTGAAACACAATCAATTCGCTGAATCCTTCGTGACGGAGGTGTTTCCAAGTTTGTTCTAAAACTGTTTGAAATCGAGCCAGACCCAAATTCTACACATCCCTATAATTAACTTCTGGTTGACCTTTTCCTATTCTACAGAACAATTAAATAGAATACACAGAAGAAGGCCATTCAACCCATCAGGTTTCGACCAACCCTTTGAAAGAACACCCCAGCCAGGTCCTCTCCCCCGCCCTATCCCCATAACCCCGGCTAACCAACCCAAATTTATCATGGCAAATCCATCTAGCCTGCACATCTTTGGACTGTGGGAGAAGAGAAAACTGGATCACCCGGAGGAAACCCATGCAGACACGGGGAGAACGTGTAAACTCCACACAGTCACCCAAGGCCGGAATCGACCCCGGGTCCCTGGCACTGTGAGGCAGCAGTGCTAACCACTGTGGCCACCATGTCAGGAAACCTGGTCACATTGGCCAGCATTGCTGCCTCAAAGCGCCAGGGAATTCGTAAAGGGACCATCACCCTGTCATGATATCCAGATCAGCATATCATGGTGCAATCACACACACACTGATGGACAGGCATTTGGACCAACCAGCACACACCAACATCGCAGCCAATCACTAGTAAGAGCACACGCACTATAAAAGAGGGAACACGAGAGTTCCCACTCATTCTGGTAGGAGACAGCTCGGGACACAGAGCTTGCAGCCTGACACTCAGACATAGACCATGTGCTGAGTGCCTCACCAACATTAGTGATAGGGCTAGGTCCATAGGTTAGCTGGTAGCGAACGTACCCAAGTCTATAGTTAGTTGCATCTGTTAATTAACATAATAAAATCAAGTTTTACCATCTACAGCCGCGTTGGCTCATTTGTGTACCAGGATACCCAAAAAACATTGTCTGGTTTTAGGACCAAAACAATCAACAGCTCCAATCAACGGTTCATTGTTGTGTTTTCCAAGCTTTGAATGCTCCTACTCACCAGTCACACCCCAGCATAAATTAGGGGCTTTTCCACAAATGCTATCACAGTATTCACATCCGTACACTTCCAAAAGGAACTTCCCTCTAATTTCCATTTCTCCATGTAGTGTTGTAGTGAGACTGGTATCTGCCTTCATGCTAATCCAAAGGTTTGACGGAGGCCTTTGCCAGACTAATGGAGATTGGAGTGGGCCTTCATTTCTTCCTCACCTTCAGCCTTTTCCCCTTTGTCTCATCGATCATACTAACTCTTGTTTCTCCCCTCTTGAGTATTTTTCAGTCCCTAATGACCTTCTGCAATCCCAATCCGGACATTTTGGCCCTGCCCACTGCCGGGATCTTCCAGTTCTGCCGAATGTCAATGGCGCTTTGGCTGGTCTGCCACATCCTGCAGGGCGGGTCCCAAAAACCCCAGCCCAAGTCCCACATAACTTTCCCAATTTCATTATGACTGCAAGAAAAAAAAGAGAAAAGATAGGCAGGTGGTCGGGGTGTAACGCTTCAGACTTTGTGATTAGTTTTCTACTGAAGGGATTTAGAAATTTGAGCAATAAATGTTAAGATAAAGGGGCTCCACATCATTGACAATCCTTGCTATGTCGAAGACAAACAGTTTATAAAGCCAGGCATTGAAGATCTGTTCACACAATAACTGATGGGAGAACAGTTTGTAAATGAGTTTTCTTTGCGTTCTGATGAAAGGTCATCAATTGGAATCAACATGGCAACATGTCACTGGCCACGCGCGAACCCGGCCTGCCAAAACCTGCCCCCCTGTGACCAGCCAAACTATTCCCGGACCACCCCGCACCAGTACCCCCAGCCCCCGATGAAGGCCACCCTGCCAGCAGAACAGCTCCCCCACCCCCAGCCAGACTGTGGCGCCGCTGGACTCAGTCCGCAGCCGCCACGCAAGGTCCCCGAACAGTGTGAGCACGCGTGTCCCACGCTGTCAGGGCCTCGGCCTATCAGCGGCAGAGCATTGGGGGAGGGCCTCAGGTGACCTCCTGAGACCATCCATACGGTGTGCGGCGTAGTTCCCGAGTAGGCCGTTTTCTGAGCAGGCAGAGCATCGCAAAAGCAGCGTCACCCCCGATTCCAGCGTTAACATGGATTCTGCGCCCGATCGCCGAACGCGATTTTGGCGTCGCCAATCGGAGAATCCAGCCCCATAACTCTGCTTCTCTCCAGGGAAGATGCCAGACCTAAGTTTCTCCGGCGAGTTCTGATTTTATTTTCGGTTTGTTTTTTCAAACCTTTCCAATCTCCGACAGACATCCGCAACTTTAATTATTGGGACGTCGCTTTCATTTTGAGCCTAGCTAGCGATGGATGCTGTGTACTAACCCTTGGAAGGGGAGAAAGTTGTTCTGACTGATGGGCATACTGGTGAAACACGGAGTAGAGAGAGGTTGGCAGGATGATTTCGCCTGTTCGCGTTCTGCAATCATAAAAGAGGAAAGTCCATGATTAAACTTAGTCGGAATAACCTACTGAGAAAATAGCAAAAATGTCCACCTACCTTATTGTAAAAACAATGCTAACCAAATAAGCACTGGTCTGTTTCAATTTTAAGATGGGTTAAAAGCGAATATGCTTAACCCACTAACCATGATGGACCAGGGCAGCCATTCATTATCATGTCTTTTTCTCTATTCTCTGAGGCCCACACTGCTGTTTGCTGCACTCAATTCTGCTACTCAGGGAGCACTCACAGGATAAGCATCAGATGAATCACATCTTCCCAAGGGCAAGCACGGCGACAGGCAGCTGAAACATATCTTTACCTAAATACCACCCAATAAACTTGGAGCACCCTTGTTTCTCTTTACTGCAGACTGGTTCTGCGAGGAAATATCCTATTAAAGTTTCAACTGATACTAGAAAGGTGGAAGGTGACAATTAAGTGAAGTTACAGCTGTGCGATGCTTCATTGATGTTCAGTACTTGGGGTGGTTTTCAAAAACCGGTATCATTGAATAACTGTTGCACCAATCTCCCAAGCAGCCTGTTCACAGTAAATACTTCCTATTGCTGTTTCTCCCCTCATCGCTGCAACATTAAAAAATTCTCCCTCCTCTACCCCCTCCAACATCATGACTCCTGTTTGAATTGGAAAGTGGAAGAACATACAACAGGCAGTGGTAATACCCAACCAGAAAATATTGACTACCTTTTTCGGTTCAAATACACTAACATGAGAAAACAAAAAGGGGTCAGCATGGAACACAACCTCACCCTCAGCCCCAGACATCTTGCTGATTGGTTCCCCCATGCCGGCTGTTCCTCATGTTGGAAACTATATACCACAGTGTCTGTGAAACGCTTCAGGCCATGAGAGTCAGTGTGTGTAGAACTGGGACCCCAGTGTGAATCAGTTTTAATAGAACCCAGACCCCAGTGAGAGTCAGTGTGCGCAGAACCGAGACCCCAGTGAGAGTCAGTATATGCAGTACCGATAACCCAGTGAGAGTCAGTGTGGGTAGAACCCAGACCCCAGTGAGAGTCAGTGTGTGTCGAACCGAGACCCCAGTGAGAGTCAGTGTGCGTAGAACCCGTACCCCAGTGAGAGTCAGTGTGTGTCGAACCGAGACCCCAGTGAGAGTCAGTGTGCGTAGAACCCGTACCCCAGTGAGAGTCAGTGTGTGTCGAACCGAGATCCCAGTGAGAGTCAGTGTGGGTAGAACCCAGACCCCTGTGAGAGTCAGTGTATGTAGAACCGAGACCCCAGTGAGAGTCAGTGTGCGTAGAACCGAGAACCCAGTGAGAGTCAGTGTGGGTAGAACCCAGACCCCAGTGAGAGTTAGTGTGGGTAGAAACCAGACCCTAGTGAGAGTCAGTGTATGTAGAACCGAGACCCCAGTGAGAGTCAGTGTGCGTAGAACCGAGACCCCAGTGATAGTCAGTATGTGTCGAACCGAGACCCCAGTGAGAGTCAGTGTGGGTAGAACCGAGACCCCAGTGAGAGTCAGTGTGGGTAGAACCCATACCCCAGTGAGAGTCAGTGTGTGTCGAACCGAGACCCCAGTGAGAGTCAGTGTGCGCAGAACCGAGACCCCAGTGAGAATCAGTGTGTGTAGAACCCAGACCCCAGTGAGAGTCAGTGTGGGTAGAACCAAGACCCCAGTGAGAGTCAGTGTGGGTAGAACTGAGACCCCAGTGAGAGTCAGTGTGTGTAGAACCCAGACCCCAGTGAGAGTCAGTGTGGGTAGAACCCAGACCCCTGTGAGAGTCAGTGTGGGTAGAACTGAGACCCCAGTGAAAGTCAGTGTGGGTAGAACCCAGACCCCAGTGAGAGTCAGTGTATGTAGAACCGAGACCCCAGTGACAGTCAGTGTGGGTAGAACACAGACCCCAGTGAGAGTCAGTGTATGTAGAACCGAGACCCCAGTGAGAGTCAGTATATGCAGTACCGATAACCCAGTGAGAGTCAGTGTGGGTAGAACCGAGACCCCAGTGAGAGTCAGTGTATGTAGAACCGAGACCCCAGTGAGAGTCAGTGTGGGTAGAACCGAGACCCCAGTGAGAGTCAGTGTGGGTAGAACCGAGACCCCAGTAAGAGTCAGTGTGGGTAGAACCGAGACCCCAGTGAGAGTCAGTGTGGGTAGAACCGAGACCCCAGTAAGAGTCAGTGTGGGTAGAACCCAGACCCCAGTGAGAGTTAGTGTGGGTAGAACCGAGACCCCAGTGAGAGTCAGTGTGCGTAGAACCGAGACCCCAGTGAGAGTCAGTATATGAAGTACCGATAACCCAGTGAGAGTCAGTGTGCGTAGAACCCGTACCCCAGTGAGAGCCAGTGTGTGTCGAACCGAGACCCCAGTGAGAGTCAGTGTGCGTAGAACCCGTACCCCAGTGAGAGTCAGTGTGTGTCGAACCGAGATCCCAGTGAGAGTCAGTGTGGGTAGAACCCAGACCCCTGTGAGAGTCAGTGTATGTAGAACCGAGACCCCAGTGAGAGTCAGTGTGCGTAGAACCGAGAACCCAGTGAGAGTCAGTGTGGGTAGAACCCAGACCCCAGTGAGAGTCAGTGTGTGTAGAACCGAGAACCCAGTGAGAGTCAGTGTGGGTAGAACCCAGACCCCAGTGAGAGTTAGTGTGGGTAGAAACCAGACCCTAGTGAGAGTCAGTGTATGTAGAACCGAGACCCTAGTGAGAGTCAGTGTATGTAGAACCGAGACCCCAGTGAGAGTCAGTGTGCGTAGAACCGAGACCCCAGTGATAGTCAGTATGTGTCGAACCGAGACCCCAGTGAGAGTCAGTGTGGGTAGAACCGAGACCCCAGTGAGAGTCAGTGTGGGTAGAACCGAGACCCCAGTGAGAGTCAGTGTATGTAGAACCGAGACCCCAGTGAGAGTCAGTGTGTGTAGAACCCAGACCCCAGTGAGAGTCAGTGTGGGTAGAACCCATACCCCAGTGAGAGTCAGTGTGTGTCGAACCGAGACCCCAGTGAGAGTCAGTGTGCGCAGAAACGAGACCCCAGTGAGAGTCAGTGTGGGTAGAACCCATACCCCAGTGAGAGTCAGTGTGGGTAGAACCGAGACCCCAGTGAGAGTCAGTGTGCGTAGAACTGAGACCCCAGTGAGAGTCAGTGTGTGTAGAACCCAGACCCCAGTGAGAGTCAGTGTGGGTAGAACCCATACCCCAGTGAGAGTCAGTGTGGGTAGAACTGAGACCCCAGTGAGAGTCAGTGTGCGCAGAACCGAGACCCCAGTGAGAGTCAGTGTGTGTAGAACCCAGACCCCAGTGAGAGTCAGTGTGGGTAGAACCAAGACCCCAGTGAGAGTCAGTGTGGGTAGAACTGAGACCCCAGTGAGAGTCAGTGTGCGCAGAACCGAGACCCCAGTGAGAGTCAGTGTGTGTAGAACCCAGACCCCAGTGAGAGTCAGTGTGGGTAGAACCCAGACCCCTGTGAGAGTCAGTGTGTGTAGAACCGAGACCCCAGTGACAGTCAGTGTGGGTAGAACACAGACCCCAGTGAGAGTCAGTGTATGTAGAACCGAGACCCCAGTGAGAGTCAGTATATGCAGTACCGATAACCCAGTGAGAGTCAGTGTGGGTAGAACCGAGACCCCAGTGAGAGTCAGTGTATGTAGAACCGAGACCCCAGTGAGAGTCAGTGTGGGTAGAACCCAGACCCCAGTGAGAGTCAGTGTGTGTAGAACAGAGACCCCAGTGAGAGTCAGTGTGCGTAGAACCGAGAACCCAGTGAGAGTCAGTGTGGGTAGAACCCAGACCCCAGTGAGAGTCAGTGTGCGTAGAACCCAGACACCAGTGAGAGTCAGTGTGCGTAGAACCGAGAACCCAGTGAGAGTCAGTGTGGGTAGAACCCAGACCCCAGTGAGAGTCAGTGTATGTAGAACCGAGACCCCAGTGAGAGTCAGTGTGGGTAGAACACAGACCCCAGTGAGAGTCAGTGTGGGTAGAACCGAGACCCCTGTGAGAGTCAGTGTGGGTAGAACCCATACCCCAGTGAGAGTCAGTGTGTGTAGAACCGAGACCCCAGTGAGAGTCAGTGTATGTAGAACCCAGACCCCAGTGAGAGTCAGTGTGCGTAGAACCGAGAACCCAGTGAGAGTCAGTGTGGGTAGAACCCAGACCCCAGTGAGAGTCAGTGTATGTAGAACCGAGACCCCTGTGAGAGTCAGTGTGGGTAGAACCCATACCCCAGTGAGAGTCAGTGTGTGTAGAACCGAGACCCCAGTGAGAGTCAGTATATGCAGTACCGATAACCCTGTGAGAGTCAGTGTGGGTAGAACCCAGACCCCTGTGAGACTCAGTGTGGGTAGAACCGAGACCCCAGTGAGAGTCAGTGTATGTAGAACCGAGACCCCAGTGAGAGTCAGTATATGAAGTACCGATAACCCAGTGAGAGTCAGTGTGCGTAGAACCCGTACCCCAGTGAGAGTCAGTGTGTGTCGAACCGAGACCCCAGTGAGAGTCAGTGTGCGTAGAACCCGTACCCCAGTGAGAGTCAGTGTGTGTCGAACCGAGATCCCAGTGAGAATCAGTGTGGGTAGAACCCAGACCCCTGTGAGAGTCAGTGTATGTAGAACCGAGACCCCAGTGAGAGTCAGTGTGCGTAGAACCGAGAACCCAGTGAGAGTCAGTGTGGGTAGAACCCAGACCCCAGTGAGAGTTAGTGTGGGTAGAAACCAGACCCTAGTGAGAGTCAGTGTATGTAGAACCGAGACCCCAGTGAGAGTCAGTGTGCGTAGAACCGAGACCCCAGTGATAGTCAGTATGTGTCGAACCGAGACCCCAGTGAGAGTCAGTGTGGGTAGAACCGAGACCCCAGTGAGAGTCAGTGTGGGTAGAACCCATACCCCAGTGAGAGTCAGTGTGTGTCGAACCGAGACCCCAGTGAGAGTCAGTGTGCGCAGAACCGAGACCCCAGTGAGAGTCAGTGTGTGTAGAACCCAGACCCCAGTGAGAGTCAGTGTGTGTAGAACTGAGAACCCAGTGAGAGTCAGTGTGCGTAGAACCGAGACCCCAATGAGAGTCAGTGTATGTAGAACCGAGACTCCAGTGAGAGTCAGTGTGGGTAGAACCAAGACCCCAGTGAGAGTCAGTGTATGTAGAACCGAGACCCCAGTGAGAGTCAGTGTGGGTAGAACCCAGACCCCAGTGAGAGTCAGTGTGGGTAGAACCCAGACCCCAGTGAGAGTCAGTGTGCGTAGAACCCAGACCCCAGTGAGAGTCAGTGTGCGTAGAACCGAGAACCCAGTGAGAGTCAGTGTGGGTAGAACCCAGACCCCAGTGAGAGTCAGTGTTTGTAGAACTGAGACCCCAGTGAGAGTCAGTGTGTGTAGAACCCAGACCCCAGTGAGAGTCAGTGTGCGTAGAACCCAGACCCCAGTGAGAGTCAGTGTGCGTAGAACCGAGAACCCAGTGAGAGTCAGTGTGCGCAGAACCGAGACCCCAGTGAGAGTCAGTGTGGGTAGAACCCAGACCCCTGTGAGAGTCAGTGTGGGTAGAACCCAGACCCCTGTGAGACTCAGTGTGGGTAGAACCCAGACCCCAGTGAGAGTCAGTGTGGGTAGAACCGAGACCCCAGTGAGAGTCAGTGTATGTAGAACCGAGACCCCAGTGAGAGTCAGTGTGGGTAGAACACAGACCCCTGTGAGAGTCAGTGTGGGTAGAACCGAGACCCCAGTGAGAGTCAGTGTATGTAGAACCGAGACCCCAGTGAGAGTCAGTGTGGGTAGAACACAGACCCCTGTGAGAGTCAGTGTGGGTAGAACCGAGACCCCAGTGAGAGTCAGTGTGCGTAGAACCGAGACCCCAGTGAGAGTCAGTGTGTGTCGAACCGAGACCCCAGTGAGAGTCAGTGTGGGTAGAACCCAGACCCCAGTGAGAGTCAGTGTGGGTAGAACCGAGACCCCAGTGAGAGTCAGTGTGGGTAGAACCCAGACCCCAGTGAGAGTCAGTGTATGTAGAACCGAGACCCCAGTGAGAGTCAGTGTGTGTCGAACCGAGACCCCAGTGAGAGTCAGTGTGCGCAGAACCGAGACCCCAGTGAGAGTCAGTGTGTGTAGAACCCAGACCCCAGTGAGAGTCAGTGTGGGTAGAACCGAGACCCCAGTGAGAGTCAGTGTGGGTAGAACTGAGACCCCAGTGAGAGTCAGTGTGTGTAGAACCCAGACCCCAGTGAGAGTCAGTGTGCGTAGAACCCAGACCCCAGTGAGAGTCAGTGTGCATAGAACCGAGAACCCAGTGAGAGTCAGTGTGGGTAGAACAGAGACCCCAGTGAGAGTCAGTATATGCAGTACCGATAACCCAGTGAGAGTCAGTGTGGGTAGAACCGAGACCCCAGTGAGAGTCAGTGTATGTAGAACCGAGACCCCAGTGAGAGTCAGTGTATGTAGAACCGAGACCCCAGTGAGAGTCAGTGTGTGTAGAACCCAGACCCCAGTGAGAGTCAGTGTGTGTAGAACCCAGACCCCAGTGAGAGTCAGTGTGCGTAGAACCCAGACCCCAGTGAGAGTCAGTGTTTGTAGAACTGAGACCCCTGTGAGAGTCAGTGTGGGTAGAACCGAGACCCCAGTGAGAGTCAGTGTTTGTAGAACTGAGACCCCAGTGAGAGTCAGTGTGTGTAGAACCCAGACCCCAGTGAGAGTCAGTGTGCATAGAACCGAGAACCCAGTGAGAGTCAGTGTGGGTAGAACAGAGACCCCAGTGAGAGTCAGTATATGCAGTACCGATAACCCAGTGAGAGTCAGTGTGGGTAGAACCGAGACCCCAGTGAGAGTCAGTGTATGTAGAACCGAGACCCCAGTGAGAGTCAGTGTATGTAGAACCGAGACCCCAGTGAGAGTCAGTGTGTGTAGAACCCAGACCCCAGTGAGAGTCAGTGTGTGTAGAACCCAGACCCCAGTGAGAGTCAGTGTGCGTAGAACCGAGACCCCAGTGAGAGTCAGTGTTTGTAGAACTGAGACCCCAGTGAGAGTCAGTGTGTGTAGAACCCAGACCCCAGTGAGAGTCAGTGTGCGTAGAACCCAGACCCCAGTGAGAGTCAGTGTGCGTAGAACCGAGAACCCAGTGAGAGTCAGTGTGCGCAGAACCGAGACCCCAGTGAGAGTCAGTGTGGGTAGAACCAAGACCCCTGTGAGAGTCAGTGTGGGTAGAACCCAGACCCCAGTGAGAGTCAGTGTGGGTAGAACCGAGACCCCAGTAAGAGTCAGTGTGGGTAGAACCGAGACCCCAGTAAGAGTCAGTGTGGGTAGAACCCAGACCCCAGTGAGAGTCAGTATATGCAGTACCGATAACCCAGTGAGAGTCAGTGTGGGTAGAACCGAGACCCCAGTGAGAGTCAGTGTATGTAGAACCGAGACCCCAGTGAGAGTCAGTGTGGGTAGAACACAGACCCCAGTGAGAGTCAGTGTGTGTCGAACCGAGACCCCTGTGAGAGTCAGTGTGGGTAGAACCGAGACCCCAGTGAGAGTCAGTGTATGTAGAACCGAGACCCCAGTGAGAGTCAGTGTGCGTAGAACCCAGACCCCAGTGAGAGTCAGTGTATGTAGAACCGAGACCCCAGTGAGAGTCAGTGTGGGTAGAACCGAGACCCCAGTGAGAGTCAGTGTATGTAGAACCGAGACCCCAGTGAGAGTCAGTATATGAAGTACCGATAACCCAGTGAGAGTCAGTGTGGGTAGAACCGAGACCCCAGTGAGAGTCAGTGTATGTAGAACCGAGACCCCAGTGAGAGTCAGTATATGAAGTACCGATAACCCAGTGAGAGTCAGTGTGGGTAGAACACAGACCCCAGTGAGAGTCAGTGTATGTAGAACCGAGACCCCAGTGAGAGTCAGTGTGGGTAGAACCCATACCCCAGTGAGAGTCAGTGTGTGTAGAGCCGAGACCCCAGTGAAAGTCAGTGTTGGTAGAACCGAGACCCCAGTGAGACTCAGTGTGCGCAGAACCGAGACCCCAGTGAGAGTCAGTGTATGTAGAACCGAGACTCCAGTGAGAGTCAGTGTGTGTAGAACCGAGACCCCAGTGAAAGTCAGTGTTGGTAGAACCTATACCCAAGTGAGAGATAGCAGGGGTGATTTTGAGCCCCCACTCTCCATCAGTGAGAAAAGCAGCGTAGACTCAAAGTCCAGAGAGAATCAAAACATGATACTCTCTGGTGTGAATGAGGTTTGCAATTCTCACTCCCTTCTCTCTTTATTCGAATAGTACAAAATACACCGCGGGAGCCGGGTGTGGTGTTCTTTGGGTTGCTTATTTCAGGATGGTTGGCATAGTGTTCACACAGACCATAAAATAGCTTGAACTTAAACAAAGCTATCAATTTATTAACTACTAATTTGGATTCAACACATACTCCTAAAGAATACACAATTGATCAATAACATTTAACTACACTCATCGACAGCTAATCATAATACTGATATAAACTATAATCTGCTCTCACTTACACTATTTGTACTTCTGACTCTCTCTAGCTAACTCCTCCCCACAAGGCTCAGCAACACTGCCTTATATAGTTGTAACTGTAGCTCCCTCTTGTGGTGTAGCCATCTGGGATGGCCACTTTCAGCATATAAAATGGACTCTCGCAGAGCATACAGGAAAAATGGACAAAGGAAACAAGCAGGCACAGAGCATGAATGTGTATTTGGGAAGACAGACTGCAGACGGAACCAAAGCTCTTGGCCGATTTGCACATTGATGGCCCATCTCCGAGAAACAAAGAACTGGTGCTCAGGTAGCCGATACGGTATCAGACATTCTGGCGCCACTACCCCAGCAAGAAGACACAAACAAAGCAAGGCCAACGGTCACTTAGGACACGCCCAGCCATCAAGGCACCCGCCCCTTTATTGGCTCAGATCGATGGCAGTGATCGAGAAGCTGACCAATTATTTGGGACCAAGTTTAAGGCCCACCTAAAAGAGCGCAAAGCCCCCCTAGTATAAGAAGGAACCCCCGCCAAAGGTTCAGTCTCTTGGATTTGGCTCTCAAGTGGAGAGACCCTTCCACCTGCACCACCAGAAGCAAGTAAGTCCAAGTTCAACGCTCGCTACCAGACGGACGACCTTAGCTATACTCCTGTTACCTCTTCGAACCCAACAGCCTCAGATCCGAACAATGGCCATTGTTCCTCTGACCTAAGTGGGCACCCGAAGTTAAGTATAGGTGTTAGTGATAGATATAGTTTAGCCTGTAGTGTTATTGTGCATGACTAAATCATACTGTGTGTAAATAAAGTAGTATTAACTTTGAACTAACTAACTGGTGTATTGATTCTTTGATCGGTATTCGGTTGAACCTTGTGGCGGTATCGAGAGATACCTGGCGACTCTGAAAGCATATTCATAATTAAGATTAAGAAAGGCAACCTTATTAATCGCCATATTTGGAGCCACAAAAGAGAGCAACAGTGGCTACTCTAGACACTTCATTAACCGCAGCATTTCTTACAGTTATGACAATACCACACCGGGAACCTCATTTTAATATACCCAGACCCCAAAAGAGTCAGTGTGTGTAGACTCGAGACCCCGGTGAGAGTCAGAGGGTGAAGAACCGAGATCCTAGTGACAGTCAATGTATGTACAGCCCAGGCCCTAAAGTGAGTTAGCGTGCCTCACACCCAGACCCCAGCGAGAATCCGTGTGTGTGGACCCTGCATGATATTCCACACATTTTCTCCCATTCACACTCTCACACCCTGGACTGGATACTCCACACCGCGTGCTAAAATCAGGGCCGGCGTGGGAGCGGTGAATCCATTTCCCCGCACGGAATCGAGACCGGCGCGCTTCCCCGATTCTGCGGGCCCCGTAAAATGGCGTACTGTCCGTGTACGCCGCGCCACCCAGCACCTACCTGGGGCCATTGATAGAGGCCCACTCCGCCTCCAACTTACACTTGCTTCTGGTGGTGCAGGCGGAAGGATCTCTCCGGTTGAGTACCAATTCCAAGAGAGGGAACACATGGCGAGTGTTCTTTCTTATACTTGGGGGGCTTCGCGCGCTTTTAGGCGGGCCTTAAACTTGGTCCCAATTAATTGGGCAGCTTCTCGATCACTGCCAACGATCTGAGCCAATAAAGGGCGGGTGCCTTGATGGCTGGGCGTGTCCTCTAATGACGTCCAGCCGGTCGGGAAACTAGCGTGGCAACTGCGGACTCAATCCATGGCCTTACATTTGCCCGGGCAATGTTTGTGCGGGTGGTCAGGATCGGGCGCGCGGCCGATCGGGGGGTTTATTTTCAGAGTCCAGTTCCGCGGTCCGAGTCTGCCATAGAGCACGGCGCGGCCGCCGGAGGCCGCCGTGCGCATGAGCAGTCTCCGACCCGGAAGTGCGGGGGCCATATCTGCAGCAAAAGCTGCTAGATCTACGCCAGGTCCCTGCTAGCCCCCTGCAGAGCGATGAATATGTGACCCTTTCATGCCAGTTTTTCTGACATGAAAGTCCACAGTTCTGGCGCCGGCGTGGGAACATAGTCCCAATAACGGAGAATGCAGCCCACAATCTTTCCACTTCTCTCTCTCTCTCTCTCTCTCTCTTTCACACACACACACGCATGCACACATAAGAGAGGAGAGGGGGAGGCAGCAGTGTATTTTGGGGAATGAGGGTCAGGGATTCATTTCCTGCAGAAGTTACATAGACTTATGGGAACTTGAGCTCTCAACTCACAAACCTGTCGCTGATATCTGTTCTCCAATTGAGCTTCTCTTGATTGAATATATCCAAGGCTTCTGGCGCTTTTTTGAACACTGAACTGTCATAATATGCACTCATGCATGGGGGAGGTAAAAGCAGGTAGTGACAGACACCCAGGTGAGCCAATCAACAAACAGAACAGAACACGACCAATCACCAGACAGAACACCAGAGGGGGGTTCCCAACAATAAAACACACGAGGCATCAGCACTCCGCCTCTTTCCACTGGTGACAACTGTAGTGACAGTCAGGGTGTACAAATTATTCAACACCTTCTACAGTGGATCAGAGCCAACCTGGTCTAGATAGTTAATGTTAGTTTACTTTAAGTAGTAGAGAGTCAACCACAGGCAGCTGTGCGCTTCGTGACTGAAGTTCAATAAATCTTATTGAACCAACACCTACGTTTGGTGTATGCTTGATCATTTAACTGCATCGTGTTGCAGTCCGTGTTACCCCAGGGTGAATAACACAACATGAACCAAACTATTTATAACTAAGAACATGGAACATTTGCCTGTGTATTAACTGGAGAATGCAGGGTTTAGTGAGAGGGAGGAACTGAAGGAGATCAATATTAACAGAGGTGTTGGGGAAATTGATGGGATTGATGTTGATAAATCTCCAGGTCTTGATAATTTACATCCCAGAGTACTTAAGGAATGCATTGGTGGTCATCTTCCAGGATTCTATAGACTCTGGAACAATTCCTGCAGATTGGCGGGTAGCTAACGTAACTCCACTATTTAAAAAGGGAGGTAAAGAGAAAACAGGGAATTATAGACCAGTGAGCCTGATGTCAGGAGTGGGGAAAATTCAAAAATCCATTATCAAAGATTTTATAGCACAGCACTTAGAAAATAGTGGCAGGATCAGACAGAGTCAGCAAGGATTTATGAAGGGGAAATTGTGCTTGACAAATCTTCTGGAATTCTTCGAGGACGTAAGTACCAGGAGAGAGTTCCAGTATCACAGGTCCAATCGGAGCTACCTCTACAGTGGAACCTCAACCAGTTGAGCCACGTTGCTCCTAGAGAAAGAGAAAGTCCCCTGACAGACGGAGTTTCTGATAAACTGTGTTAAAAATTGTTCATCATTGCTAATGTTTTGAAAGATGCAGAAGTTATCAATGTATTGTGTAGCAAGGGACTTAAAGGGGAAGGGATGTTGTCGCCAGCTCCCTTTAAGGGGGATGTGCATCAAAAGGGCTATGTGACCCAATCGACCAATGAGGAATAAGCGCAGGGATCTCGGTACAGAGCGCAGGCTTTTGCAGCCAGCTGTGGTCCTAGTGCTGGGAAGTAAGACATCGTTAATAGTGCTCTGTATATAGTTTGGAATTCTTTACAAACTCATCATTGTTAGTTAACTAACTGGTGGTCGCCAATTATCACATTTACTACAATAACCATTTTGGAAAGTCCGGCATTCATAACACTGTCAAGATTCAAAAATGGCAACTTCACAACAAAAGAAGTGAGGAGTTTGTTGCAACTATACATGAAGACGTACTTTTTTTAAAAAACTGGAACATTTGATTAAGCTTTGGAAAATGTGACCAGTTTTACACAAACCCAAACTCAGCAGATCTGGCCAAATGATTCATCACATGTCCATTCTAATCAGGATGAGGTGAACACCAGAGCTGGAGCCTGCATGAATTTCAATGTCAGACCTCTTCACCATTACTCTTCTTTCACAGATGGACCGACTTTGGCCAACATCTCTTCCTTACGCTAACCGGACCATCGGCAGGACCCCCTAGCATGCCCCTCCCCCCCCCCCCCGCCCCCACCCCCACCCCACCCCACCCCACCCCCAGCTCATTCAATGATTCAATGCTGTGAATTGTGGCAAACCATACCAATATATAATGAGATTTTGGCCTAACAACTGATCCTCATGAATACGAAGATCTTCGATGGGGTCAGAGATCATCAGTTGTTTTGTTGCTAATTATAATCATCTGAGTATGTTATGATATCCACCCAGGAAACTCTCACAATAAAAGAAAGTTTGCAAAATGGCCAATATCATTCGACAGTTTGGGATTTCAAACAAGGTATTAATACACCCGAGCCAAAGTGCTTCTTGTAGTGCTAAAGGATGATCATCAGAAATAAGCTTTTTTTAAAACAAAGACTAATGGTGCCCTCCTTGGTAAGTGCCATTGAAGGAGATTAAATGAGGCATAGCCATTTATACTGAATCCATTTGCAGTTCTGACCCTAGATTTAGTGTGTTAGTTTTAGCACACCCAATCAATTTCCCTGACACTAATTACCAAAGCCTTAGTCTCAAACTGAATTATTCTATACCTTGAGCTTCACAGTGTCAAAGTGTGTGCAAAATCAGCTCCTGCTTGACGAATAAGCATTTGGAGCAAAACAGTTATGTTGTAGACCGCAGTATATAGACCTTACATATTACTGCAGAAGCAATGGGCCATAACTTCTGATCTCTGGGTAATTGTACCCAGGAGGTAGCACGAAGATGCCCTGGGGCTGCTAGTGCCATCAAAAAGTGGTGCGTCCTCCATACCTTGGACTCAGCGGCCATCGACACAAGGCTTCAGGAAGCCACTGCACTGCACCTTTCTCACTCGGCCTGAGTCCAAAGGTCGGGCGAGGAAGGTGTGGCTGCATTTCAAGGTAAGTAATAGGAGGGGAAGTGGCAATCCGCGGATTTTACTGCCCATTCTGTATTTGCAATAGGAGATCAGGAAACGTTGGAAATGTCAAAATACAGAACACCGATGAAAGTTGGATTTCGGAAGCAGTCATTTCCTTGTGACATTTTTGTGGTTTTTAATGAAAAATAAACACAGCAGGCAGTAATTACTTGTTCCGATCACATTCCTTTGACCTGTTAACACAGTTAAGAAAAACTGCGAAGTGCTTTTCGACTGCCAGACGTTTGTGCTGCCAGTGATTAAAAATCAGGCCATGGGGTTGGGAGGCATTGTGTGTCACTCCAAGATCCACTTAGTGCAATTTTCAGACATGGTCAAGCAAACTGCCTAGAGGTGAAGGACGCAGGAGATTGTTTTCAAATATAAATCAGAATCACACACAGTAATTTTCAGGTCAAAACAGGCATTGTCGCCTTGTGAAAGGGCTAATCAAAAGATCACTGGTGGATGCTCAGAAAACATGGAGGGAAATTTTTCTTGTATCTTTTTTTAAATAAATGTAGAGTATCCAATTCATTTTTTTCCAATTAAGGGGCAATTTAGCATGGCCAATCCACCTAACCTGCACATCTTTGGGTTGTGGGGGCGAAACCCACGCAAACACGGGGAGAATGTGACACGGACAGTGACCCAGAGCCGGGATCGAACCTGGGACCTCGGCCCCGTGAGGCAGACTTGGGGCGGGATTCTCCGTCCCGCCAGCCCCCTTTTCCGGCGCGGCACGCCCCCACCAGCAGCGGGATTCTCCACTCCCACAGCCTGCCAATGGGGTTTCCCGTTGTGGCCACCCCCACGCCGTCGGGAAACCGGCTGGCATGGGTGCACTGCTGGCGAAGCAGAGGATCCCACCGACGGACAATCCTGCAGTCGGATTGCATATCAGGAAAAGTAGAGCTTACAGCGGCAAAATTGAAGAATTTTTGTTTTATAATAGCTATTTACTGAATTGATTCTCACTGGTCAACCCCCCCCCCCCCCCCGCCCCACACACACCTGCCAAACACTTAGTTAGGATTAAAATTAGTTCCTATCTGCTGTTTCTGCAAGTTTCAGAGAATATGTATTGCGATCTGATGTGCTAAATGTTCATACCTGTACTTTACTTCTGATGGGCAAATTATGTGTTGATATGCAAAGTTCTATTGAATGCAATCATTGGTATTCATTTGATCCAAGAGGGTCACACAGAGTTAATATCTAATACAAATGAACAAAGTTGCATTTAGATGGCACCTTTCATGACTTTGGGATGTCCCAAAACACGCTACAGCCAATTAAAACTCCTGAAGTATAGTCACTGTTGTAAAGTAGAGAAATTAGCATGCAGGTGCAGCAGATAATAAAGAAAGCAAACAGAATGTTGCCATTTATAGCTAAAAGAAGAGAGTATGAAGGTAAAGAAGTGTTATTGCAACTGTACAAGGCATTGGTGGCGGGATTCTCCGACCCGAATCGCCGGGGGGGCGTGTGAATCCCGCCCCCGACGGCTGCGAATTCGCCCGAGCCGTATATTTGGCAGGGGCGGGAATCGCGCCGCGCCGGTCGGCGGCCACTGGCAGCGGCCCCCCCCCGGCGATTCTCCGGCCCACGATGGGACGAGTGGCCGCCCGTTCACGGCCGGTCCCGCCGGCGTAAATTACAACAGGCACTTACCGGCGGGACCTGGATCCGCGGGCGGCCTCCGGGGTCCTCGGGGGAGGGCGCACGGGAATCTGGCCACGGGAGGTGCCCCCACGGTGGCCTGGCCCGCGATCAGAGCCCACCGATCCGCGGGCGGGCCTGTGCCATGGGGGCACTCTATTCCTCCGTGTCGGCCGGTGTAACGGTCCGCGATGGCCGGCACGGAGAAGAATCCCCCTGCGCATGCACTGGGATGGCGCCAGCGCAAACCACATCTTTCCTCAAATAAGGGGACCAAAACTGTGCAAAATACACCAGGGGCAGGATTTTCCGCGAACCGGCGGGGCAGGCATCTCCGGCGCGAAGGAGTGGCGTGAACCACTCCGGCATCGGGCCGCCCCGTAGGTGCGGAATCCTCCGGCCGGTGCGGCGCAAACCACTTTGGAGGATGTAGTATCATTGGAGGCAGTTCAGGGGAGGTTCACTAGATTGATTCCAATGATGAGGGGTTTGGCTTATAAGGAGAGATTGAGCAATACTCTCTAGAATTTAGAAGAATGAGATCAAATTGAGGTATATGAGATGATATAAAATCTGAATAAAGTAGACATGGAGCAGATGCTTCCTCGTGTAGGACACTCTAGAACAAGAGGTCATAGTCTCAGGATAAAGGGATAGCAAATTTAAAAGAGAGATGAGGAGCAACTATTTCTCCCAAAGGGTCATGAATCTGTGGAATTCGCCACCCCAGAGTGCGGTGGATGCTGGGACAATAAGTAAATTCAAGGAGGAGTTAGACAGATTTTTAATTGGGAATTGGTTGAAGGGTTATGGAGAATGGGCAGAACGGTGGAGTTGAGGCCATGATGAGATCAGACATGGTCGTATTGAACGGTGGAGCAAGCTCGAGAGGCTAAATTGCCTACTCCTGCTCCGAGTTCTTATCTTCTTAATTTCTAAGCAAGAACTACTATTCTGTCTAATTCCACCTTTCAGCTCTTGATCTGTAACCCTGTAGGTAACAGCACCTCAGGCACAAATCTGGTGTTCTTGATTAATAAGGGGATTTCTTTTTTTTTAATAAACAATTTTATTGAGGTATTTTTGGCATATAAAACAATGACATTGTATAGTGCTGTACAAAAAAGAAAAGCAAATAACGCAAAGTACAAACCACAACTCCATTCTTGCAAGGCACTGCCTAAACCACCCCCTACTCTACTCTACCCTAGCCCCCCCCCCCTCCCCCCCCCCCCCCCCCCCCCCCCCGCTGACGGTTAATTCTCCGTGAAGAAGTCAATGAATGGCTGCCACCTCCGGGCGAACCCCGATAGTGAACCTCTCAAGGCGAACCTAACTTTCTCTCGACCGAGAAAGCTCGCCATGTCCGATAGCCATACTTCGGTCCTCGGGGGCCTTGTGTCCCTCCATGCCAACAGTATTCGTCGCCGGGCTACCAGGGAAGCACAGGCCAAGACGTCAGCCTCCTTCTCCTCCTGGACTCCCGGGTCCTCCGACACCCCAAAGATTGCCACCTCAGGACTCATTGCCACCCTAGTTTTCAAAACCCGGGACATGATGTCCACGAATTCCTGCCAGTACCCCCTGAGTTTAGGGCATGACCAGAACATGGGCACGTGATTAGCCGGCTCACCGGCGCATCTGGCACATTTGTCCTTCAGCCCGAAGAATTTACTCGTCCGGGCCACCGTCATGTGGGCCACCGCGGTGCATGACCTTAAACTGGATCAGACTGAGCCTGGCGCATGTTGCGGTCATGTTTACTCTGCTCAGAGCTTCTGCCCAAACATCGTCCTCCATCTCCCCCCCTCCCCGAGCTCTTGATTAATCAAGGGACCAGGGGTAATGGGGAGAACACGGGAGAATGGGAATGAGGCACCTATCAGCCATGATTGAATGGTGGCGCAGACCCGATGGGTTGAATGACCTTATTCTGCTTCTCTATCTTATGGTCCTATGGTCTAAATGGAGTAAGTAAGGTCCCTGCAACATTCTTGCTTCAAGATTTTTATGGTCACGGAGAAGTTCAAGAACATAAAGAAAATCAATTTATTGCTTTAAGTAATCAAATAGACTTTTAAAAAAGATTTAGAGTACCCTATTATTTTTTTTTCCAATTAAGGGGCAATTTAGCGTAGCCAATTGCCTAACCTGCACATCTTTGGGTTGTGGGGGCGAAACCAACACAGACAAGGGGAGAATGTGCAAACTCCACACGGACAATGACCCAGGGCCAGGATTCGAACCCAGGTCCTCAGAGTCATAGTCTCAGTGCTATCCACTGCGCCACGTGCCACCCATAACCAAGTACACTTAACACTCAGGCTCCTGCTGGGATTTCTCCAGCTCAGCTCCCATCTCGGCTGGCTTTTGTGTTAGAATCCATTACTCTATTGATACGGACCCCACCTACCACTGAGAAAGCTCATATTCCACGAGACTACAGGGATGCTAATAGGCCTATCCCCGTAGGTCCCGTGCAGGTTATAACATCCCTACCCCCCAAAGTCCAAAGACTCTTCCGAGCACCTGCTCTTCTTCACCTGCGGCTGTGGTTCTTGCGCCTGCGGAATGAAATCAGAGGGTTTGTAATGTGTCAGACAACGCCGTTTCCTTTCTGATCGTCTGGGGCGTACCAACACTGGCAGCTGTTTTCCGGTTTGTTCACTGTCTAAAACTTTCAATGCCTGGGTTTCCATATCGGAGTCAGAATCAATGACATTTGCATGTTTGTGTTGGGCCCACCAGGGGGCGACGCCCCATAACCCGCCGGTGTGGGGGAACTCAGTTTCGAAACTGGTTCCTCCGGAGGAGTTTGGAGTAATGCTGGCCTCCTACCCCTGAGGTGGTCCACATGCTCCTTGATTGTTCGGTCTCGTGCTCAGGCATGGTATGAGACAGGTCCAGTCTGCTGAAGTATCGTCCCAGGAACCCACTTGGTTCCGTCGCCGAAGTTCCGAATATAAACTGCATCACATGATTTAAACCATCTGGTCCGCACACATCTATCGGAGAAACGCCCCTGTTTTTCCTGACTGCACCACACTTTCCAGCCAATATCTGGGAACACGAGGCTGAGGTTGGTCCAGATTCACCGGCTCATCAAATGTTCTGCCAGTGTTACGTTGGGCGAGGCATGTGGGGTGGTGCAGTTGCAAAACAGAAATCTAGCCAGCTGTGTTTCCATGGACCCCAAGATCTGCCATTTTAAACCTCATTTTAAAGTTTGCACTGTGGCGGTATCCACTATATTAAAGGCTGATCAGAACTGATTTTATATTAAATCATATATTCACTTTATATTAAAAGCTGATCAGAGCTGATGCTATATTAAATCATGCATTTAACCCTATATTAAAAACTGATGACTGATGAAGTCCATTATCTATTGTAAACCATGACTTATCGCAATAATGTCTTTTAATATGTATTATCTTTGTAAAAATCCAGATGCAGTGAACTCATTAAGTCTTGTGGTCTGGAAATAAGCTCTGCCAGCTAAGGGAGGATATCACTTGTAGAGTGGCCTTGCCACAATGGGGGCTACTGCTTGGCAAGAGACCCTGCCCAGAAGGGAGGCTGGTGATTTTCTGGAGATAGCTACCGGAGGTATCAACCTCGTTTCTTTAGGAGCAGGTGCACTGCTAGGCCTCCCTGAAACTATGGACTTGCCAAGCAAGAGAGAGACTGTTCTTTGTCTCAAAATAACTTGTTTTTCAGAAGCAGGGGCTATGCTAAAACTCCCCTCAAACTCCCTAGCTCTCCCTGAGTGTAAAAACAATATAAATATTCAAGCAAAAGCTGCGCAAGTTAGAGTTTCGCTTGGAGAGCTGTTGAGGAGCTTACTGGGTGTTTATTGGAGTAAGCTGCTAGCTCGACTCGTAGAATTCTGCTCTTGATTGAATATTGAATTCCAAGACTACCAGCCGTTGTAAGTATAAAATGTTTGTGGCTTAAGCAATTATGTAGTTAAGGAGTTCACAGGCTAACTCATCACGTATCCTGTATCTGTCAAACTGTATCATTTATCAAAACACTTGTATTACTCTTTTTTCTTGAAATAAATTGCGTATATATTTTACCATACAGATCCGTGTCTATTTTAATAAATAAGAGTGACATTTAACTAAGACTCATCATAATCTCATCCTTTGAGGCTATCTGGAGGGTCACTTGCCCATGCCCAAGCTCTCAAGAATTAGAAATATTTAGTTGAAGTTAAGGAAAAGATAGTCATCTAAGTCATAGTCTAACCTATACACGGAAGGTAGTGAACGCAAGGCAAATTGTGTCTACTATAATTAGAACTCCCATATAGCGAGTCTTACTTTAGATATTCACAAGACCTTGTCTGGTAGCTTACAACCTCGACTACTCAGGAAGATCTTAGATAAATACATCTCAACTGTCACAGCACCATCCTTTTAGCCAATCCATTGGAGACTGAGTGATACGGGGCCATGCGGATATACCGTATCCCATTGGCCTTCATAAAACTCCTGATCTCCTCACTGGTAAAGGACATACCTTTATCCATGACCAGCACCTCCGGAATGCCATGCGTACTAAACAAGAGCCGAAGCTTCTCGATCATTGCCCTCCATGTAGTGGATGACATTCTGTGGACCTCACACTTTAAATGAGCATCGACGTTGATCAGAAACATAGGTCCCAAAAAGGGACTGGCAAAGTCGCATGAGGCCACACGCAAGGCTGGCATGGCTCGTGGATTTGGGCTGCAGTAACCGGTAGGGTGTCCATGAAATTCAACGTGACGACGACTTCAGTGGCCTTAGGGGGAGACGGTGGGCGCATCAGCAATAGGAGTCTACTCAACGCGTTACCGTTTGCAATTTGTGTGCCTGGCCGATATTCAAACGTACACTCATACCCCGGTAGTAACAGGGCCCACCTCTGGATCCTGGTGGACGCTGTCAGTGGGATCACCTTGTCTTCTTTAAAGAGACTCAATAGCGGCTTGTGGGGTCTCTCAGTATAGTAATATCAGAATAATTTATGAGCCCCACAAAAGAGCACAATTACGTTGTGTTTCCCGGAATCTGGGGCTTGGCGAATCACTCGCACCTTCGCTTCCACCGGATGCAGGCCATCCCTGTCTATGTGGGGTTCCCCAAGTAGATGACCTCCCGTGGAAAACTCACTTTTCATTTTTTAGGCGGATGCCCGTCTCTGAAAATTGGTGGAGGACCTCCTCTGGGTTGCTCAAATGCTCCGTGGGTCCCGTGACCAAGACACGTCCAAGTAAAGCGCTACATGCGGCAGTCCCCTCAGAATGTATTCCATGGCGGTGTTGGAAGATGGTGCAAGCAGTGGCAACTGCGTATACTCATAAAGGTCCATGTTGGTATTTATAGTTACATATTGCTGGCACTTGGGGCCCAATACAAGTTGGAGAAATGCTTGGCCTATGTCAGTTATTCATAACGGCTTCAGTACGGGCACAATTGGTGCCGCCCAATTGACAAATCTTACTCACCCTGATGATTCCGAAACCCTCCAGTTGGTCAAGCTCCACCTTGACCTTCGCCAGTAGCGCATAGGGGACTGACTAGGCCAGAAAATAACGGGCCGCACCTCAGAGTCCACTTGAATTTTAGCCATGGCACCCTTTATCATTCCTAAACCAGCAGAGGTATGGGGTCCAGGGGCTCGTGATGTGGGCGGGGTGTGTGTGCAGAGCAAGATCTGCCAGCACAGCTGGCCCGTTGGATTGCACTCTGAGAGTAGATGGAACAGGCATGGTGCGGGTGGGGAAGGCTTGGGGGATTTGCAGGCTCCGGTATGGAAGTCCTAACTGATTGTTGGTCTCCCTCCTCCTCCAAATCCTTCCAGATAAATCAAGGTTTTCTGGTGTAGATCCCATGGAGACTGCTCTTGCGTCGCTTGTGACAGCCGAGGCGGGCAGTTGCTGTAGTAGGCAGCAAGGCCACATGTGCATAGGGCTGCTGTGCACCCTCAAGACTTGGCTGCCCATCAAGCTGAGGAGGGACCCAGAAGGGAGGCCTGCAACGGCCTAAGGTGTACAGGCCCGGTTGGTCATTCCATGAGCTGACAGACAGCGTATGCCACAGAAGATTGTCGCAGCAGAGAAACAGTGTGGCACCAGTGCCAGGTCCTCGTGGACATGGCACCCTGTGTAGGAGGAGGACACCTGCTCCTTGTGGCCATGAAGCTCACTGCAGACCTAAACGTTACCGGGCCATTCTGCAAGAGCAGGGACCAATGTGGAATTTTGCAGTCATTAGCCCATAAGTGCATCTGGGAGGTGATGGACGCTCTGTGTGCCTGGGCATCTGACTTTATCACCTTTGAGCTGGACCAGGCCCCCCACAATCCTGCATCCAGGTTTCGCCGCCATCGTCAGGATGCCCCAGGCCAGGGGGCAATCGATGGCACGCATGTCACCTTGCGAGCACCAGGGCATCATGGAGTGCCCTATATGAACCAGAAGGGCTTCCAGTCCATAAATGTTCAGATCGTGTGTGACCACCACCTCAGAATCATGCACGTGTCGTCCTGCTACCCTGGGAGTGTCTATGACAGCTGCATCCTGGACACTCGGAGATTTACAGTGTCTTGGAGGACTTCCTAAGGATGATGGGTTGGCTCATGGGGGGACAAGGAATATCCGCTGAGGATCTGGCTGATTACGCCAGTGTGGAGGCCTGAGACCCAGGTGGAGACCCAATACAATGAGGCCCATTGTATTGGTGCTGTCATTGAGCGGTGTTCAAGATGTGGTTCCAGTGTCTGGCCTGCTCTGACGATGCCCTGCAGCACACACCCCCAAAGGGTCTCCCGCTTTGTGGTGGTCAGCTGTGCCCTCCACAATCTGGCACAGCAGTGGGCCGACATGCTGGAGGAGAAGGAGGAGGAGGCGGCGGGACATGCGGCCTCATCTTAGGAGGATGTGGTCCAGGAGGAGCTGGAGGACGAGCCCGAGGAAGTGCTGGAGAATGGAGGAAAGGCGACTGCAAGTGTCCAACATGCCAGGAGGACCAGGGAAGCCCTCATCGTCTCCAGATTCTCCTAGGAATAGATTGTGTCCATCAGCTCAACACCCCCCATTCCCCCTTATTCCATCCTCCATTTTCCCTCCCCCCAATTTCCCTCCTTCCCCATTTAACCCCCAGCAACCCCCCCCCCCCCCCCCGACCACCCTGTTCCCCCCCCCTCCAAGGGTCTGTGTAACATCACTCCAGAGTGATGGGTCACTAGACAAGGCAGGAGAGTAATGATAACTCACTGTGAGGAAAGCTCTGGTGCTCCTCAGGATCTGATTAGATCTGATTAAATCTGACTCCTGACATTCTGCTGACAGTTCGCTCACACGCATCGTCTGAAAGGCATTTGCATCAGGTGCTTTTGATTTTGGACCACTGGGCAGGGGTTGGGGCGGGGGGGGGGGGGGGGGGTAGGGAGGACTGGACCACTGTGTGTGTGTGTGGGGGGGGGGGGGGAGATGGGGATGGGGTGTGGTCAGGTCCGCTGTGAAGAGTAACACGACAGAGACTTCACATGCTTCAGGTGTGACATGTTTTAATGGTGAACATATTACTGTGACAGATTTTCATTCCCCCTATCTATCGGTAGTCACCTCACCAGTGCCCACTCAGTGGTCCTCACTCTTCTTGATCCTCCTTGGTCTACTGCAATGTCTAGGTGTGTCCCTAGGATACACATCAGAGTTGGAGGCAGCATGCTGCTCTCCCTGCCCTGTGCCCTTTGATGCCCTTACAAGACATCCTTTGGAGGGCCGGCAGCCAGAGGGTCCTGGCCAACTTATCAGTGTCACTGGTGTTGTTGTGTCACCCTGTCCTGCCCACTACCCTTGAGATGCGTTGGTGTCAGGAGGGGGGGGATCAGAAGAACTCGAGACCGCCATCGTCTCCTTGGTGACAGGCCCTGGGTTGGGCTCCAGTGCTTCCTCCACCCTGAGGGTGCGCATAGGGCCCTGGGTGACTTCAAGGGATGGAGGGACAGCTGAAGTGAGCTCCAGAAGCCTCTGAGTCATCTGATTCTGCCAGTCCTGGCATTTGCCCATATTTGGCACCATGGCGCGACGCCCTCAGAGATGATTCTCTGCGACTGAGCCATACTCTGCCTCGGTAATGTCCACCTGCATCTGGGACATGTCTCTCAGTGACTGGGACATGATGTTGAGGCCCTCAGCCATGGTCATCACAGACTGAGCCATTCCTTGGGCACCACTACTCAAGATGTAGACATCGTGCTCCAGGCTTTTCACTGCGGTCACGACCCTCGCAGTGTTGGCCTCAGTGCCATGCATTGTCAGCACCATCTCCTGCTCCTGAAGCCTTTGGGACTCTTCCTGCTGTCATTAGACCATCGCTGATACCCCGTCCTGAATCTCAGGGCTCGAGCCTATCATCTGCATCAGCTCTGGGGGAACCTTTTCCAGAGGCTTGGCATCTGGTTGGGACCCAGCTGTGTCCTCGGACTGCTGTCTCCCTTGGATGTTCCTGCCTGCGTCAGCAACTATGTGGTGCTCACCCGATTATGCCCCCGAAGCTTGTCCACTAATATTGTCCACCAAGGTGTGTGTCTCTGCGCTGGTGGAAGGTAGTGGTTTAGCTGTGACACATCATTGGTGTTTTCCGTGGAGCTCTACTCTGAGGTGGTCCATTGGGTGGTTGTGGGGGAGGGTATAACTTCAGATGGCCTAGCCTCATCAGATGGTGATCCTGCGAGACAATAGGCATGTGGTCAGTGAGAGGGAAGGATCATGTGGGTGGCACGGTGGCACAGTGGTTAGCACTACTGCCTCACAGCTCCTGGGACCTGCGTTCAATTTAGGCCTCGGGAGTTTGCATTTTCTTCCCATGTTTCCTCCGGATGCTCCAGTTTCCTCCCACAATCCAAAGATGTTGAGGTAAGGTGGAGGCCATGATAAATTGCCCCCTGGTGTCTGGAAGGTTAGGTGGGGTTGCTGCGTTACGGGGATAGGGTGGAAGTGTGGGCATAAGTAGGGCCGGTGCCGACTCGATGGGCTGAATGGCCTCCTTCTGCACTGTAAATTCTATGATTCCATGAATCGTTTTGTTTGACAGGAACAACTCTCTTGAGACAGGTCATCTGGGTGATAGGGGTAGTGGATCCTCGACTCTTTGGCACAGGCCAACCTCTGTCTCCTTGGACAACCCCACGATTTCCAGGGTCTATTACTTATGTGGGTTAAGGACTCGAATCTCTGGGATTCCTCTCCCCGTTGTGACCCTTTCCCACTTATTATGGGCTATCTTCTCTTGTGAAGACAAAGAGAGGACATTGTGAGCCACACGCTTGATAGTTCAAGGGGGTTTGCAGCTGGTGGCATGTGTGGGCACCGCACCTAGACATGAAGGGATTGTGCTAGTGGGTGCCAGGGGTTCTGTGCAACAAGCACGATGATCAGATGTGGGAGGGTGGGAGGTACCAGCCAGTGGATTGGGGGCAGCAGGGGGTTTGGGAATTTAAGGGGTAGCAGGCAAAACTGATGTTAGGAGAGAGGTGGCAGCTTGCCCTTGCAGCCCGCTGGAGGTCGTTTGTCTTCTTCCGACATTGGGCGGCGGCCCTCCTAGTCGTGCCGCCCTCACTGACAGCCGCTGCCACTGCCCAAGAGGTGGCATTTCTCACCCTACTGCTGGTTTACCGACCCCATCGGGGGAACAGGGGCCCCGCCTCTCATCCACAGCATTGAGAAGCTTGGTGAGGTTGGCATCGCCAAAGCAAGAAGCAGGTCTGCGACTGCCATGCTTGAGTGTTAACTGGGAGTGAGTACTGAGGGAGCGCTTATAAGTAGCTCCCCCTTTCTAACGATGTGCAGCTGAGGAGCGAGTCGGGCTAATCAGACGGTGAGGGAATCAGTAATGTCATGAAACTCATGGGGACTCATTTTTGGCATTAAGTGCTATTGAGTACGGGCTGCGATCTCGCCAATGCAATCGGCACAAAACAACCTGCCAAACACGCCAAAAAGCGGACTTTAACTTCAATCCACTGAATCGCGCCGGTGGCTTTGAGTCTAAAAGGCCCTTCTTTTCCGATGGCATTGTGCAATCATAAAATCCCTACAGTGCAGAAGGATACCATTCAGCCCATCGAGTCTGCACCGACCCTCCAAAAGAGCACACTATCTCAGCCCACTTCCCCGCCGTATCCCCGTAACCCACACATTGATAATGGCAAAATACTCATCTTTGGACTATTGGAGGAAATCGGAACACCCAGAGGAAATCCACGCAGACACAGAGAGAACATGCAAAGTCCACACAGAGAGTCACCCAAGCCTGGCGCTGTGAGGCAGCAGAGCTATTCACTGTGCTAACTTGTGTTCAATTCCCAAGGCACTGCTGAGATTCGAACTCAGAATCTCCTGTCTACTAGACACTATAACCAACTAAGCCACGACGCCAGAAGTTACATTGGTGCATGTGCAGCAGCAAGGAAAGATTAGAGAAACTCGAGCAATGGAGGCTACAAGCAAAAGCTTAACAGGGAACCCCATTGAGTATTAAATGATACAAGAAAGGTAAATCTATAATATTAGTTCAGAGTAAATCTGACTCACAGGACTAGAGGAAATTGGATTTGAGAAGAGTAAATTTAATAAGATGGTTGATTTTGTTTTTTGCTAAAACTGTGAAAAATGCGTTAAATAATTTAGGGAAAGCTGGCAACATGAACTGCATCAGGGATGTTAGAATCCTAGCCTGAAGGAAATAGTATACAAGACAGATTAGATTGATAGGATGAATGGACTTTTCCTGCCCTTAATTGTACTATTCTATTATTGTAGTAAATGATTGGCTGAATTGCGTGCTTGGCGAGTGGAACCAGAAGTTACCATGATTCCTGGTCCTGCCCAAGATCAATTTAGAATTGTGACATTCCACAAGCTGGCCATTTCAGTGACAGCCAGGGGACAACATGGCCCCATTGAGCTAGGATTGTTGGGGGGGGGGGGGGGGCACGCATGCAGCAGCTGCCATGTCCAATGGTGGCCCGCTGTGAAGTTTAAGAGTGGCATGCAGGGGCATTACATTGCAGAATGGCCAGCGCTGGTAGTCAAAGCAGGCAGGAGGGGCAGCAAGAGGTCAGGAAATGTCTTGAGAACCCCACGCTGTGCTGAGCCCAACACAGAGAACACTGTCTCATAACCCCAAAACAACACCTCAACTCATTCCCAGAAATTCCCAACTCCTCATCCAGCGTTCACTCCTTTCCCCTTTTATCCCGCCCTTGAATCCAAACATTTTTTTTTAAAAGGTTGGTCTGCCATCCCCGTGTTCCCTGTGTCCTGAGTTTAAATTCCCACGGATTGGTTAATTGAGGATTTAACCCCCTCGACGAGTGGCATAATTGTCGGCGGACGCACTGCCTATCCCTGCCTGTGCCCGCTGACTAAAATATCATGTGAGTGCGCCATAATGTTGGGACACGCGGCAGATGTCATCACACGCTATTTAACGTGCTTCCGGGCTGGCCGGCAGCCCGTGCCCCGCCGCGGCAGGCGTAAAATTCTATCCCATTAGTTGACTTAAAATCATGTTTCCATACCACATCAGCCTACCTTCTCCATCCCTGGTGGTTTATTAATCATGTCAATCCTTCCTCTTATCATTTCAATGGGACCTCCTCAATCTCAACATCTGTTTCTCCACCTCCCTTCTTTTTTTCGATCTGATTTCTGACTTGGGAAAAGGATCAAACAGAATGCATCCCTTACGTTAGAAATTGTGCATCAATTATGAAACCCCAACATTCGTCACAATTTTATAGATGGTCTTATTAAAAAATTATCTTTTTTATCTGCTGCAAAAATATTCAAATAATGACATGCAGCACCTCTTTAGAATGAAGCACAACACTTGGGTAACACGGATTCCAGTACCACAGAACCATAGAATTCCTACAGTGCAGAGGAGGCCATTTGGTCCATCGAACCCTCTGAAAGAGCAGCCTACCTAGTCCATTCCCCCGCCCCATCCCCATAACCCAATAACTCCACCTAACCTACACACCTTTGGACACTGTGGGGTAATTTAACCCGGCCAATCCACCTAACCTGCACATCTTTCCAGTCGTGCTGTGGATTTTGAGAGATGAAAAATGCTCTGCATTAAGGAGACGTTAATTAGCATGATCGGAGGGACAAAGTTGTCATAAGGAAGCTCTAATTGCTCAATTAAAACACCATTTGGGCCTACTCGAGGTAATCAATGTTCCATTGGTTTGGGATTTGTAATTTTCTATCCAGAAAATGCCTGATCGTATGCGCCATGCTCATCTGTCACAACTGGCCTAAACTAACTGAATCATGGAACACCGTTTTAAGTGCAAAGTGGAGGCAGGTGTGCATGCGGACAAGGGAGTTAAACTCCTGAAATGTGGCAGTGGCTCACAAACCCAACATGGCCCTCCCCACCTCCAAGGTTTAAGTGTGTGGATTGGGAAGAAAGATTGGGAACCCCTGGTGGAGCTGTTGGGTAAGTCATGAAAATGTATAAATTCTCAAATAACTAAGGTATGAAGGCAAGTGAACTGGCTTAAGTGAACTTCCAATGATACATAATGGGATAATTTCTTTACTTGAAAAGCACTTTATAAATACAGGTTGCTCTTGTTAAACTGTTGAACATGTGTTGACAACCCAGTTAGGTTCATACAAATCTAACAAAACTCAGGTAGCAGCAGCATAAAATCCATGGCAACATCATTTTCAATATAGTTGTCTGCTGGGAGCGGTCAGTATGTGAACCACACAACAGAAGTAGTTGAGGTGATTAGCATGGATATATTTAAAGAAAAGCTAGATACGTACATGTAGAAGAAATAAATAGAAGAATATGTTGGTAAAGGGAGACGAAGTACAATGGCAGGAAGCTCGTGTGGTGATCTGAATGGCCAGTTTCTGTGCTGTAAACTGCTTTATAATCTTATGCATGCCTATGTTGTCACAGCATCAAATATGCAGTCTACTTGAATAAGTAAACTGGGCTCAAATCTCAATCTTGACTGACAGTCATATTCAGATCTTTTCTACAGATTGAGTTTTGGCAATTGTATAGGACAGTGATTGTCGACACTCTTTGTGAGATGGACCCCTACAAGTACAATGAAAATTGTCTTTCAAAGACTGTCAAACAAGAGACCATTTATCATATGCAACTATAATATTCTGACTGAAATATCTCTTGTGTCATGAAATGTCTCATCAATGAGATAGGGTCCCTGCGTCATGAGAGACAACTTCGACTTGAGAAAACAGATGCTGATGAAAGACCAGTTTCACTGCACTGCAAGGTTTCAAAGTTACCGTTCTCTAATTTCTGACAGGATCGGATAACCGAAAGGAAATAGTTCTATCATATCTGTCTGTTTATTAGATGAATGGAGAGAGACAGAAATAGATCATCAGGCATTGAAAAAATACAGTAAAAGCGCAGGATTCAGTGTTCTTGGGACACTTTGCTTGGTCATCACAGTTTCAGTGGGGGCAAATATCTCGGGCGGGATTTTCCGATACCCCAGCTGTGTGTTTCTCGGGGAGGGGTGGGGGTGGCGCCATTCGCTGGTGGCAGGATTCTGTGTTACCACCGCTTGTCAATGGGATTTCTCATCGAAGCCAACCCACCTCGCTAGGAAATCTGCGAGAGGGGTAACGCTGCCAGCGGGAAAGAGAATCCCAATGGCCGGGAAATGCCGTCCCGAATGATTGTCTACATTTTCCCTCATGGACATCACAATGTGGAAAACTACAGCTGAGGACAGGGTAGATACATTTTCCTTGGGAGGGTGCAAAAATATTATTAATCCGGCCAGCAAAGCATGGCACTTGAGATGCAGTTGAGCCCAAGGCTGAGTTTCATGGTGGGAGGGAGTGAGATTGATGGAAAAACAATTTTGAAAAGTGAAAATATGTTGTTAGAGCCAAGGTACTGCTTTGTTGTGGGACCTTAAACAAATTCCTGTAGAAGGCTGTCATCCTGAGTTTCACAGTCACAATTGAGCAGTTACTTCAAACGCGAACACAAGAAATAAGTTATCTGAGCTTCATGCTTGTGTTTTTCTCCTGTTGTATGGTTGATGCTTTCCCAACCTTGAGTGTGGGGAGACGAATAAAGACAAAAGATCTTTGTGATATTAAAACCATCAACCATATTTATGTAAAATGCCAAAGTCCAAACGTCACTTCGCACCAGCCAGAATGAAATGTTAATGGTCAATAAGAATATTGCTAAAATCCATCAATGTGGCGGAAAGCTGCACAGATCCAATGTACAAGGTTATTTTCAATCACAATATCTGACTGCAGTATAACATTTAATTCTGTGACTAGCTGCACACGATTCTATTCATTGCAAGTTATCTCTAAGCCCACAAGAATCTCAGAACACGATCCATGTCTTATTTCACAGAAGCTGACATTTAAATTTGGAATTACTGCCCTAATCTTTATATTACTGCTATTTCTGCTATAAAAATATCACTCTCAGTCAAGTATTTATTAATTATTTCTTTCTGAGATATTCATGTGTTGCACAGCTTGATAAAAATCTAATCCTTCTGCGAATGTAATGAACTCAGCTGCTCAGTATCGCATAAACACGCTGGGATTAATGAAGTTTCGGTATGAAGATCTTTATTCCTTGGGACCCATATTCCCCTTCTTGTGACAGTGAAAGATATTCAGGGATTCTTATCAGCGTCAGAGGTCTACCTGCATCTATCCGAAGCCTTTCTCGAGTCATTGACAGCCCAGGAGTTAAAAATCACATGAAAAATAGCCAACCATCTACAACTGTCAAACAGTGCCTGGGAGAAGCAGAAAATTCTCTTTTTATCAAGCGCTACAGTTTCACCAACAATAAATCACATTAGCAGACGGTGGCCTGAAAAATACTGCTGATGTTTCACTGAGGTAAATGGTAAAAATGACTTTGGTTTATGAAGGGCATGATGAAACAGGTTGGGGAGGGTGAGGGGGAGGGGGCAGGGAGGGGGCGTTGTTGGGGGGAGCCGGTGCGTGGGGAGAAAGATTATGCCACATCCAATTTTTTTTGAGGCAGTATATTGAGGTGTTTGCCAGCAGAAGAAAAATTGGCTCGTTCAACTCTCCGTCATCCATAAATGTTCCCCACCACAGTCGACAGGTTGAGGTCATGAACGCCGATGCAGCTGCTGTTTTTTGAAGCCTTCGAGAGTGGCATAGCCATCATTTTGCTCCATGGTGACAAGAGAAAAATAATCCCATGGTCAGTGTAATTTTTCTTTTCTTTTGGCAGCTAGCCAAATAGATGTAAAACCATCACAAAATAGGAGCTTCAGGAGGCCATTCGACCCTTCGAGCCTGCTCCACCATGATCATGGCTGATCATCCAACTCAATAGCCTAATCCCACCTTCTCCCATATATTTTGATCCTCTTTGCTCCAAGTGCTATACCTAATTGTTTCTTGAAAACATGCAATGTTTTGGCCTCAACTACTTTCTGTGGTAATGAATTCCATAGGCTCACCTCTCTTTGGATGACGACGTTTCTCCTCAGCTCTGTCCTAAATGGTCCACCCCGTATCCTCAGACTGTGAACCCTGGTTCTGGACACCCCCAACATCGGGAATATCCTTCTTGCATCTACCCTGTCCAGTCCTGTTAGAATTTTATAGGTTTCTATGAGGTCCCCCCCCTTATTCTCCTGAACTCCGCAAATACAATCCCAAACAACTAAATCTTTCCTCATATGTCTGTTCTGCCATCCCAGGAATCAGTCTGGTAAATCTTCGCTACACTCCCTCTGGAGCAAAAACATTCTTCCTCAGATAAGGAGATCAAAACTACACACAATATTCAAGGTGTGACCTCACCTAGTCCCTGTATAATTGCAGCAAGACATCCCTGCTCCTGTATTCAAATCCTCTCGCAGTGAAGGCAAACATACCATTTGCCTTCTTTAGCGCCTGCTGCACCTGCATGCTTGCCTTCAGCGACTGGTATGCGAGAGGACACCCATGTCTTATTGCACATTCCCCTATCCTAATTTATGGACACTCAGATAATAATCTGCCTTCCCGGTTTTGCTACCTAACCTCGCATTTATCCAAATTATACTGCATCTGCCATTCATTTGCCCGCTCACTTAACATGCCCAAATCACACTGAAGAGTCTCTGCATCCTCCTCACAGCTCACCCTCCCACCCAATTTTGTGTCATTTGCAAATCTGGAAATATTACTTTTTATTCCCTCATCTAAATTATTATATATTGTGAATAACGAGGGTTCCAACACCGATTCCTGTGATGCCCCACTAGTCACCGTCTGCCAACTGGGAAAAGACGTGTTAATTCCTACTCTTTGATTCCTGTCTGCCAACCAGTTTTCTATCCATCGCAATGCATTACCCCTAATCCCATATGCTCTAATTTGACGTTAATCTCTTGCGCGGGACTTTCTTGAAAAGGAAGGGAGGGGGTTAATCCTTTAAATGTCCAGACCCGGCACAATGCTGTCATTAGGCCCTGATCTGTATTTGCTGTTGAAGGACTGAGCAAGGAAATGGAGTAAAAGCTTCTCTGTCAGGTCAAACCCGCTGGGAGCCGGATTATGAACCAGGAGACACCCAAAAGGCGAATTTGAATGTTCAATTTTTGGTTTCTCTGTGGGCCAGAAGATGTGCTCCCTGCCTAATTTACTACAAATTGCAGAGGGAGGGGGGGGGGGGGCGGTGCAAACATTGGCAAGGGTTCGGAGTCACCCTTCAAGGGAAGTATTGCTGGTGATTGGTTGGGGGATGCGGCGGGAAGGCACATCTGCTCCTCTTAGCCCACAAGCAGTGCAATAAAGGCTCTTGTCTCATCGATCTGGTCCTTCTCATCTCGTTTCATCTTTCAGGGTCTCCTGAATTCTGGGAAGACTGCCCTGCCAAAGTTCAAAAACAAAAGATTAGTAGAAATGAAGTTACGCAGGCTCCTTTAGATATTTGAGTGACTAAGCTTCGGCCTCCCCCACCCTGTAAATAAGGTTATCTCCACAATCTTTGAAGCAGAGAGAAAATTTTAAATGTCATGACATTTACTTAAAGGGGAAATGAAGCCTGCTAGTGGGTGACAAACCTCACAAGGTTGGGGCTGAGAGACTCGGTGCATAAGGGGTCAAAGCTTTAGGAACAATAGGAAATGGTTAAGCCTCTGGAAAAAGTCAGAAAAGAGTTGGCAAGGGAGGCTCCAGGTTTCATCTTTTGAGGCCTGGAGGAACCCCCCTGGTCCACGGGAAAATCTGAAGTAGAAAAAGCTGTTTCCATTAGCTGATTGTACAAAGGGCTAGATGACACAGGTTTAAGGTTTTGAGCAGGAGGTCAAAGGAAAATGTAATGAGGAACTGTTTTTTTTGACACAGCGAGTGAGAATCACTTGGAACTTGTTACCTAGAGAGGCGGTGGAATCAGAGTCAGTGAATGATTTAAAAAGGAAATTGGTGCACACAGGGATTGAGTGGGGGGTGGGGGGGGGGGGTGGGGGAGGAGTGACTGGATCGCGCTGCAGAGAGCTGGCATGGATTCAAAGGGCAGAAAGGTCTTTTTCTATGCCAATATGAATGTATGACCTTCAGGGTCTCTACTGGCCCACGACCTGCCACCGATCGGCTTGATCTGACATGGGGAGCCTACACTCCTCCCCCAGCTCTGACCTCCAGCTGCGGTGACAAATAAGGGGCGGGATTCTCCGACCCCCGCCAGGTCGGAGAATCGCCGGGGGTCGGCGTGAATCCAGCCCCCGCCGGCTGCCGAATTCTCCGGCGCCAGAGATTCGGTGGGGGCGGGAATCGCGCCGCACCGGTCAGTGGGGATCCACCCCCGGCGATTCTCTGACCCGAGATGGGCCGAAGTCCCGCTCGTTCTATGCAGGTCCCGCTGGCGTAAATTGGACTAGATCCCTTACCGGCGGGACCTGGCGGCGTGGGCGGGCTCCGGGGTCCTGGGGGGGGGGGGGACGCAAGGCGATCTGGCCCCGGGGGGTCCCCCCACGCTGGCCTGGCCCGCAATCGGGGCCCACCAATCCGCGGGCCGGCCTGTGCCGTGGGGGCACTCTATTCCTGCGCGCCGGCCGTGTCAGCCTCCGTGATGGCTGACGCGTAGGTTAAAACCCCCCCGCTGCGCATGCGTGGGGATGACGTCAGCAGCCGCTGATGCTCCCGCGCATGCGCGGACCTGCGCTGGCCGGCGGAGTCCCTTCGGCCCCGGCTGATGCGGCGCCAAAGGCCTTCCACGCCAGCCGACGGGGCGCCAACCACTCCGGGGCGGGCCTAGCCCCTGAAGGTGCGGAGGATTCACGCCACTCCGTCCCGCCGGGGCCCCCAGCCCCGCCGGGTATGGGAGAATCCTGCCCATGGTCCTGATGATGGTATTGGACAGAGGCTGCACACTTAGAGTAGGAAACGTCCAGCCCCGATTTCAGTTCCTTCGCTGACGAAAGTGGATCAGAGGGAAGTTTGACGTGCAAGATTATTTAATAATGAAGCTCCATGGTATTAATTCGGATAATTCCATTAACCAGCCCATCAACTGTTGAAGCCATAAGCAGGGCCTCCCTGTCAGCGCACATTTTGTTCGGAGCACAAGCCACAGCGACGTTAATTAGCATTTTCAAGTGAGAAGACTAGTTAAAGTTGTAAGTCTGCTAATTGGCTGATTTATAAAACATTTATGTTGCTAAAATGTCTACCCTCTGGGCAGATGTATGATGCAGAATTATTTAGCTTTCTTGGGCACGGGAGTGCTTTTGACAACACTGCCAAAACAAAAATGCCTCTTGTATCATCACGAAGGTTACTGGCCACCCGTCTTTATGGAGAGGTGAGGAGAATGAGAACAAAAAAACGGCAGATATACCCGAGAATCTTATCTGTTAAAAACAAGGATCTTGAGGTTATACTTGTGTGAAGAACAGTGCAAAAAAAAAAGCAGAGGAATTAATTTATAGAAACACGGCAAACGCTGTAAATCCGAAGACGCAAACAGGAAATGCTGAAAACTGGCAGAAGATCTATCAGCGTCTGCAAAGAAATTGCTTTGGGTATAACCCTTTGCCCCTGACAAGAAGTGGTGTGTTCTCCCGGTTGACTGCTGTGTGTTTCCTGACTGTTTTTTTAAACAACTGAGCCTGTATTCACTTGGAGCTCCTCTGCTGCTTATTCACTTTGTTGCTTAAAAATAGAAAGCAAAACATTTTAAAAGGTCTGCAACTTGGAAACATTGATATTCAGAGATGCAAGAAACACGGAAAGTTAGCATGCAGGTACAGCAAGCAATTAGGAAGGTAATTCTGGCTCACAATTCCGGGGGTTTAGAGGGACGAGGGGCGATCTCATTGCAAGACATTCAGAGGATGATGGAAAACTGTGCCACTTGTCAGAAATTTCAGTACAAACAACGAAAAGAACCATTGCTAATGGGCGAAATAATAACGATTCCGTGGCAGAAAGTGGGAGTGGATTTTTTCTTTCTGGCAGGAAAAGAACGCCCGTTAGTGATCCACTATTTCTCTAACTTTGCGGATGTAGTACAACTAGTCAACTCGTCATCAAGGCGTGTCATCAAACATACCAAGGACATATTTTCTTGTCATGGACTACCACAAGTTGTCATGAGCGACAATGGCCCATGTTTTAGCAATCATGAATGGACCAGAGATCGCACAGGGCTATGATTTTCGGCACATTAATCCAATTGGAAGGCTGAAAACGTGTTCACATTGTGAAGCAGCTGCTCAAAAAAAGCTATGGACAGCTGGGAAGATCCATATCTTGGGTTACTTAGCTCTAGAGCATCACCGTTGAATAATGGGTTATCACCTTCACAATTGTTGATGAATCTATAACTAAGAACTACCTTACCATATATTTCGCAGGAACCAACCAATCGGAAACTTGTGAAGAAACTCACATTTCAAAAAAGGAGGCAGAAGAGGTTTTATGATAGATCCACAAGATGTCTGAAACCGTTAGCAAAGAATGACACATCAGGGTAGAAGACCCTGATGGAGGTGGATGGTTGAAGTGTGCAAAGGGAGTAAGTACAACCATCTGGCCCGCAGTCACCGATGAAGGGCAGGCTCTAAGAAGAAGCAGGACAGCCTTACTGAAGGTTCAGCAACCCGCTGTTTCAGAACCACCGAATGATGTAGAAAACAATCTCAGGACACCTGAACAAACGCTACCCCAGCACGCAGAAACAGAACAGGCTGAAAATGTGCAAAGCACAAAAACACAGCAAGAGTCATCTTCAGAAACAGTTGAAAGCAAATCAAATTCACAAGCTCAACCAGTGCTTAGAAAGGCGACAAGACACAGATGAAAGCCAGAGAGATTGAATTTGTGATGGACATTGAACAAGTAAATAATTGAAGTATTATGCATATCATGGGCTGGATTCTTCAGTTCTGGGGCTATGTTCCCACGCCGGCGTGGGATCGGCAAGGAAAACTGGCACAAAACGGCCACCGATTCCCCGTTTTTCTGGGGGCTAGCAGGACGGCAGCGTAGAGCACCCGGCTCTAGCTGCCGATATGTCCGGAGAATTGCCAGGTCCATGGCCGCGCAAGCGTACGGCGGCGACCTGCAGCGGCCGCACCATGCTTCTTGGCGAAATAGTCCCCCCCTTTGGCCGCCTCGCGCACCCCGAACCGCCCCACCACAGTGCCTCCAGCCCCGAATAATGTCCCCCCCTGCCTGCGGATCGGCCCTCCCGTGACTGTGGCGGTGCTGGACTGAGTCTGCAGCCGCCACGCTGAGTTGCCGATGGGTGAGACCATGAGAGAGAGAGAGACCCACGCCGTCGGAAACTCGGCCGGTCAGGGGCGGAGCATCAGGGGGCGGGCCTCAATCGAGTACGCCGCGTTGGAGGGGGCTGAGCATCGCGAAAGTGGCGCAGCTCCCGATTTCATTGGGAATTTGGATTCTCCAGCCATTCGCCCAACATGATTTTGGCGTCGGCGACTGGAGAATCCAGCCCTGGATATATTGTGAATTGAATTTGAATAGGTATGTAAATATTGTTCATTTCCAAAGGAAAGGCGATGTGATGATATGCATAAGCAATCATGTAAGTATTAACAGATACGACCTCCAACCAACAGGTGGAAGAAAAGAACAACCACATGACACTGTTACCTCGGGGAGTCTGGAGATAGTCGTTGTAGTGGATAGTCGCATTGGTACTAGATTGGTTCTTAGATAATTATAACAGTAATATAATAGTTAATAGATTTTGATAGTTTTTCCTGTTGTTATCTGACCCATGTTATTGCTTAACAATAAACATTCAACTAGTCACCAACTAGACGTTCTCTAGTGCACTAATTCTGTCCGGCCAAGCACCAGAGCGTAACACCGACCTTCCGACTCAGGCTGCATAAGATCTGTGCAGGGCGGTGTGCTTCTGCAGTTTGCAGGATTGGATGTGAGGAGGCCACATCAATTTTTATGGCAGTAGATGCTAGAATACCAAGTAAGTCAGAGAGGTTCAGCCAAGCTTAAATGTATTTGACAGGCCAGGGACAAGATATATGTCCAAGGTAAGTGGCATTTGGAAGGAAGGGTGGGATTTTGGTGGGAGGGGGTGTTGAACCATGTTGGGCATTGGGGGGGGGGCAGTGGGGTTGGGTCAGGCCTCAGGGGAAGAGTCAGGTGAGGTCGGGCCTTGAGGAGACAGAGGTTGGACTTGTGGGAGAGGGTTTGCGGGGGGGTGGCAGATGTTAGTGGTGAGTCGGCTCAGGCCTAATGGGGGGGGAAGATCAGGGTGGGGTTGGGTAATACGTTACGTCTCAGGAATGGGAGTGGGAGGGGCCAAGGTTCGGTGAGTGTTGTATCAGTTCAGGCCTCAGCAGAGTTGGTCTTGTTGGATCAGACCTCAGATTGAAGGTGAGACTCGTTGGGTCAGGCCCTGTCCCGGGGGGGAGGGGGGGTGGGGGGCATTAGTGTCAGGAGTCAGGCCTTGAGGAGGGAGTGGTGTGTAGTTGGTGAGTGGAGGCTGTTTGCTGGAGGTTCAGGGGTGGAGGTGAATGGTTCAGTCAGAATCTATACAATAGTTACCCAGAAGTTAGATGTGGTTTTAATCCTAACTTTCTCTCGCTAAATATTGATGTAAGGCAGTCGGAACCGTTCCCCAGCACATCCTCTACCATTCCCCAGCACATCCCCTACCATTCCCCAGCACATCTCCAACCATTCCCCAGCACATCCCCTACCATTCCCCAGCACATCCCCTACCATTCCCCAGCACATCCCCTACCATTCCCCAGAACATCCCCTACCATTCCCCAGCACATCCCCTACCATTCCCCAGCACATCCCCGACCATTCCCCAGCACATCCCCGACCATTCCCCAGCACATCCTCTACCATTCCCCAGTACATCACTTATCATTCCCCAGTACATCCCCTATCATTCCCCAGCACATCCCCGACCATTCCCCAGCACATCCCCTACCATTCCCCAGCACATCCTCTACCATTCCCCAGCACATCCCCTACCATTCCCCAGTACATCCCCTATCATTCCCCAGCACATCCCTGACCATTCCCCAGCACATCCCCTACCATTCCCCGGCACATCCCCTAACATTCCTCAGTACATCCCCTATCATTCCCCAGTACATCCCCGACCATTCCCCAGTACATCCCCTACCGTTCCCCAGTACATCCCCTACCATTCCCCAGTACATCCCCTACCAATCCCCAACACATCTCCTACCATTCCCTAGTACACCCCCTACCATTCCCCAGCACATCACCTATCATTCTCCAGTACATCCCCTACCATTCCCCAGTACATCCCCTACCATTCCCCAGCACATCCCCTAAGATTCCTCAGTACATCCCCTATCATTCCCCAATACATCCCCTACCATTCCCCAGTACATCCCCTACCAATCCCCAACACATCTCCTACCATTCCCTAGTACACCCCCTACCATTCCCCAGCACATCACCTACCATTCCCCAGTACATCCCCTACCATTCCCCAGTACAGCCCCTACCATTCCCCAGCACATCCCCTCCATTACCCAACACATCCCCTATCATTCCCCAGTACACCCCTACCATTCCCCAGTACATCCCCTGCCATTCCCCAACACATCCCCCATCATTCCCCAGTACATCCCCTACCATTCCCCAGTACATCCCCTGCCATTCCCCAACACATCCCCCATCATTCCCCAGTACATCCCCCACCATTCCCTAGCACATCCCCTACCATTCCCGAGCACATCCCCTACCATTCCCCAACACATCCCCTATCATTCCCCAGTACAGCCCCTACCATTCCCCAGCACATCCCCTACCATTCCCCAACACATCCCCTAACATTCCTCAGTACATCCCCTACCATTCCCCAGTACATCCCCTGCCATTCCCCAGCACATCTCCTACCATTCCCCAGTACATTCCCTACTATTCCCCAGCACATCCCCTATTATTCCCCAGCACATCCCCTACCATTCCCCAGCACATCCCCTATTATTCCCCAGTACATCTCCTACCATTCCACAGTACATACCCTACCATTCCCCAGTACAACCCTTACATTCCCCAGCACATCCATTATCATTCCTCAATACATCCCCTACCATTCCCCAGCACATCCCCTACTATACCCCAGTACATCCCCTACCATTCCCCAGCATAGCCCCTACCATTTCCCAGTACATCCCATATCATTCACCAGTACATCCCCTACCATTCCCCAGCCCATCCCCTTCTATTCCCCAGTACATCTCCTACCATTCCCCAGTACATCCTCTAACATTCCCCAGTACATCCCCTACCATTCCCCAGTACATCCCCCACCATTCCCCAGCACATCCCTTACCATTCCCCAGTATATCCCCAAACATCCTCCAGCGCATCTTTGGTGTACAACCCCAAATATAACGCCCTGGATCTCAAACATTACAGGCCAGTTTCTCTCTCCCTAGATTCAGTCTGGCTGAGCATTTCCAGCACCTGTTTTTATTTCGATTTCCATCATCTGTAATATTTTGCTTTTGCAAGATTTAACACAAGTCCAGCATAGACCACAGCACCACTTTTGTTGGAATTGTATCCATCTTTCAAAAAGAGTGTAAAACAATATGAGGGAAAGGATTGGGAGTCGAGATTTGTGTAGAACGTAGAACATAGAACATACAGTGCAGAAGGAGGCCATTTGGCCCATCGAGTCTGCACCGACCCACTTAAGCCCTCACTTCAACCCTATCTCTTTAACCCAATAACCCCTCCTAATGTTTTTTTTTTGGACAGGGAGCTCCAGTTGAAGTGAAGCACCAAGAGGAATATGATTCACTGAATGGCCCCTGTCCATGTTGTAATCTCTGCCAGTCTGTGATTTTGGCATTCACCGGCGAGGAGTGGTGGTCATTATAGAAAACAGGAGCTCCTTTTCCGGCAGGCAAAGCCACGAGGGTTTGCAAAAGCAAAATGCCGCAGATGCTGGAAATCTGAAATAAAAGTCCTGGAAATGATACCTGACTAGCTGAATGTTTCTTTTTTTCGCTGAAGGACCTAAGTTTTTCTTCACACTGAAAATTTACACAGAACCACCAAATAATATTTCCAAAACACAACCAAGCTTTAAAAAACATTCGCCCATATTACCCTAATAAAATGTGGCTAGCATGACTTTTCGGAAATAACATAATACGGTAGTTTGTGAGTATGGGTTGAAGAGGGAAAGTTCAGAACCTTCAGGGCCCTCATACCTTTTCGAAAGTAAACTAACAGCCGAAGCAGAATTGTGTTTTGATGTTTCCATAAAAGCTACCAGATCGTGCTCACAGTGAGTCGCTCACAGTGAGTCAATGAGTTTAATGTTGTATAACAGGGGTGTTTATGCCATGTCAGGGAAAACACCAGGGTGATTGGTTCACAGTGGCTGAATAAGTTAAATCCCATTTTCCTAATGGATCCTGAGATTCGTGTGGCTGCTTTGGGGATTGAATTTTGCAACTCCGTCCATGATCCTGGGAAAATTGCAATTGAGTCACCTTATCATTTTATCATGTGATTATACATGCATGATATATATCCTTGATTTATGTTTTTTGTTAATCCTTTGCCATTCCAAGGTAGTCGGTTGGAGGCCACTGATGTTTAGCAGTGCTCAGGGGGATCAATGAGGTTAGCCGGACCAATAGCAGTCGCAAGTTAAGTCACATTGCATGTTGGTCAGAGGATTAGATGGGACTGGAGTGAGGCTATTGGAGTTTTAAAGTATGGTGCTGCGTGTCCCTTGAATTGGCCTCACCCACGAAGCGGAATCTTGAGGTTTGGCAGAAGTATGGAAATGAGAGCCTCAGGTTTGGCACAAGGTGCGGGTGGGGATGGGTGGTGTGTGCAAGGTGTGGTTTCCAAGTGAATTGCTGTCAGCCACTAGTGTGGGGAGGGGCTGGGAGTGGGCCTAACGGCATTGTTTTATGGGTGAGAGTGGGAAGCACCCCCACCCCCACCCCCTCCCCATCGAACTGATCTATTAATATTGGAATTGGTGTTTTTGATCTTTAGGTACGCATCATTGTGTCTGGATCATTTCGGTCTCCATATAATCTGTGCAGAACTAGAAACTGTTAGAACCCCCACGAGACCCACGGGTCGAACTAATTAATCTCCTTGTGGAGTCCGAGCTGCCTGCTGAGGGGCGGAGGCCAATCTGCAGGCTCGTTAATTCCACAGGACAGACCCTGCCCAGTAGGAGCTGGGATCCCAGGATAGTCCCGTCTGGGATTTGGACAGTTGCTTGTACATACTTTTCCGAAAGCAAGGGTTGAAAATAAATCGTTTTTGACTCTCCTTTCCGGATTCCTCCTCAACTACTGGAGAAACCAATGTAAAATGGGCAACAGGGAGGGGCCATTCACCTGACGGTGGAGGCCTGAGGTTTGCCAGGCATTGGGCTCAGGCCTGATCTGCACAAAGCCAGAGAGATCAGTGGCTCATTCTGTGATCTTGGACAGAAGGCCAGGAATTGAACAAAGACGGGTTAACAGAACATGTAAATGATTGGTGGATGCGATTCAATGTGGACACGTGTGAGGTACATTTTGGGAGGAATGGGAGCATACACTCAATGGAAAGACACTTGAGGATGACATAGAGGGTGACATAATGAATAAAGCAACCCAGGGGTTCACAAACGTAATTTGGTGAAAGTGAAAGTGCAGGTTGATAGAATCATAAAAAGCTAGCGACACGTGTTTAGTTAGGGACATGGAGTAGATCACAGGAGTAGTGGGGAATTTATACAAAGTATGGATTAGGCCTAAGGGCCATTTGTTCCACGAAAGGACATTACTAGTGAGGCTTTCGCTCAGAGAGGGTCTGTGTGACAGGGAGGGTTTTAGCGGCAGTGTGTGTTCTTTGTTTGGGGTGCACTCTGCTAATCCCCTGCTCCGCACATCACAGGCCGGGTTGTGGTCACTGGTGGAGGCAGGGGTGCAGTGCAGACTACATCATCTCGAAGGGGCTGGTGGAAAGGTTAGGGGTGGGAGGGGAACATGTTGAGGATGGCGCAGCAGTAGAACTCAGGGTGACCATTAAACCTGGTGGCATTGGATGGTCAAGGGAATCTTGATCTTGCTGACATTCTCGGTCTCTCCCCATCCCCTGGCAGAGACATGGATTTTGAACTGCAGCCGAGGGGAATCTGCCCCAGGAGAGCAGGGGCCAGCGGTGAGGTTCAAGTGCTGGTCGTCCGATAGGCTGCGGAGGTGGTGAGAAGGAGACCCCGCTGTCCTTTGAGGAGATGCCGGACCGCGTGTGCTGCCGATGATTCTGACTTACCAAGGAGCCTGTGCGCCACCTGTGCTAGATGGTGGCTTAGCTGGTGCCGCAAAAGCTCCTGGCCAAAGAGGACAGTACATGGGGTTGGGGTTTCATGGAGGGTGGGTTATTAGAGAGATGCTGACAGGTGGGGTGTTTTGGCATCTCAGGGATTGGGGTCTGATGAGATGAGTGAGGGACGAGAGTGATGCCAGGGGCGCAGAGGTTGTTCCTTACCCGAGCTGCTCTAAGGATGTTGTTCATCTTCTTTCGGCATTGTGTGCCATTCCTCCCGGTGAGGTTGGCAGCACTCAGCCTCAGCCACCGCATCCCAGGCCTTGTTCAGAATGGCGGGTTTGGGTCCCCGCCGCACCCTGGGCAAGAGGGTGTCCCTTCTCTCCTCAATGGTGCCCAGCATTCTGTCGATCTCCCATCTTCCTGGCTGGAACAGCCATCTCCTTGGCTGGAATGGCAATCTGTGGTGAGGGGAGCACTTAAAGGTTGCTCCAGCTTGTCGGGTTCTGAACGCGAATCCTGACCCCAGTGAATTGGACGCCAGAGTGACCAGGAAATGGGCGGGTTGCAAGTGGGCAGCATGCTGGCGCATTTGCGTAACCTGAATTTCTCCTGGCCGGCGCTCCTAGCAGGAGCACGCAGTTCCCACGATTCTACTCCAGGGCAGCGCTTGGTCTTCACAACAGAGAATCCAGTCGACTAGGGCTAGTTCCACTAAAGTATAAATGTAAAAAGGAGATTTAAAGGCTGTTTTTTAAAGTTCTAAAAGGGTTTGGACGGAATGAAAAGAGACACTCCGTACCTTTGGGGAGCCAGTGATAAGAGGTCACCAATTGACTCTCAGTAGTTCTGACCAAATGTACTCCTCTGACACCATTACCTCTTTGACTTGCCTCAAGAGGTCTCCTCACATGCAGCACGGTGGCGCAGTGGTTAGCATTGCTGCCTCACGGCGCCGAGGTCCCAGGTTCGATCCCGGGTCTGGGTCACTGTCCGTGTGGAGTTTGCACAATCTCCCTGTGTTTGCGTGGGTTTCGTCCCCACAACCCAAAGATGTGCACGGTAGGTGGATTGGCCACGCTAAATTACCCCTTAATTGGAAAAATGAATTGGGTGCACTTAATTTATAAAATAAAAGAGGTCTCCTCACTATTATACTGTCGGCTCCTTTGAACTACATAACATTCTCTCAAAGTAGCTCTCAAAGTGATTCTACTCCAGTGAAGCACAGTTTGCGCCATTAGCAAATGTGACAATCCCATGTCTACCACATTTACATAGAAGATATATTTGGACAATCATCACATGTGACGGCAGCTTGCAAGACAAAGAGGGAAAGTTGAATGCCAAAACTGCACAGTGGAACACTTCAAAAAAAAGAGGCAATATACACCAAACATACATCCCTGTACGTCATGGATAGTAACAAAGCTAGCTCATAAAATTGCTGAATATATATGAGGAGGCTGCTTGATTCTACATGATACTACTTTCTGACCGTGTATTTTCCAGCAAGATTGAACGTGGTTTTAACCATCTGCTGTGCTCTCAGATGAAGGCAAACAATTTTTACCTGCTTAAGGGATTATCTGGCAGAAAATCTCCAACAGATGAGGCACTGAAGCCACAGTCTAACATGTTCAGAGTCAGTTCCAACTTTTGCCAGCTGAGATTTAAATTGACAATCTGCTCACTCTCAGATGAATGATTCCATTGCCAACCCTACCCTGAGCCTCACCATATAGATTTTTGTACTGTGTTTTCCTGTTTCCAACAGCTGAATAAACTTTAATACTAATGTAATTTCCTTTGCCGAGTGCATTGTCACTAGGTACACTAATGCAATGATGGAGTTAGGAATGAATTATTGATTATATCCTTAATAAAAAGAAAAAGCCAATAAAGCGGATACTACACTACCTCTGTCAGAGACACAAGCGACATGAATGATTTATCGTCTCTGACTGCATTCTGTTGACCAGGGATGACTTGATACACAATGCTCAGTCGGGACCTATGTGAAAGTTTAATGAATGAGCAGCTTAACTAGGCGGAGAGTATTGTCAGGGGTCTTGAGTCCCCATTTCTATTGATGCTTGTTGGGGCCATGTATTGAAACTTATTCAGCATTAACATTGGAAGGTTCCAAGAGCTCAATGTGTATGTAACTGTTTTGTTTATCAGGCAGTTTAGTACCTTGTTGAGTTGCAAAAACTTGGTACCTTCATACTTGCAATTCCTTTTATTTCTATGCACATCGATTGTGCAGAATACAATATAAAAATTGAATATCCACACACCTTGAACTATATTGTCTTCCGTTTAGTCATCTTACAGCCATCAGGACTCAAAATTGAGATCAACAACTTTAGACTGTGATCTTTCTCCTCCATCTTAGCCCCTTCACTTTTTGTCTCAATGAAAAACACTCCTTCCCCATACCCATCCAGAGCACCTGGCCATCTCTTTCTTGTTCTTAAGATTGCTATACTTTTGTTGCAGTCTCTTCCAGCTACAGTATATTGTCTGACAGATTTGACCTCTCTTCAGTTCTGATGAAGAGCCAAACGGACTAGAAACTTTAACTCTGTTTCTCTCCCCACAGATGCTGCCAGACCTGTTGAGTTTTTTCAGCGTTCTTTGTTTGTTTCGGATTCCAACAACTAGCAGTATTTTGCCTAAATTCCTGGACTATTCTGTCGGTGTTTTTTTAATTTAGTGTACCCATTTATTTGTTTCCAATTAAGGGGCAATTTAGCGTGGCCAATCCACCTACCCTGCACATCTTTGGGTTGTGGGGGTGAGACCCATGCAGACACGGGGAGAATGTGCAAATGCCACACGGACAGTGACCTGGGGCCGGGGCCGGGATCGAACCCAGGTCCTCGCCGCCGTTAGGCAACAGTGCTAACCACTGCCCCACCAAGCCACCCTTATACTGTTGGTTTACACAAAACAATTTCTCATCCTTTTGGTCAACTGGTTTTAGATTCAGGGGTACAAAGGTTATGCTGTAACCTGCACAGATCTTCTTGGTAGAGAGAATTAGTTACCCCATGGATCTCGGGGAATATGAGTTCCTTCAATACGGCAGCAGGGCAATTGTTAACCTTTTCTGTTCTGTAACTAGAGCCGGCCAGTTAGGTACCAGCTAAATTGAAGGCCAGGAGCAAAGTACTGGTGCTGTGTAAATATTAGTGAAAATAAAGTTAAGTTTCGTTTGACTCACAAACTCGTGTTGGACTCTTCATGGCCTTCACAAAAGGTTCTATCACTGAATTGGCTCCGTGGAGGCTTGGATTGATAATCCAGAGAATGAGAGTTCAAATCCCAACATGGCCGTTCGAGAATTTCAATTCAGCTGAATGAGTTTGGAAATAAAGAGTTGATATCTGTGAAATTGACCATAAAAGCTGTTAGATTGCTATAAACATCCAGCCAGTTCACTGACGTCCTACGGGAGGTCGATTTGCTCAGTTGGTTGGATGGCTGATTTGTGATATAGAGCAATGCCAACAGCATGGGTTCACTTCCTGTACCGGCTGAGGTTACCTTGTAACCTTCTCAGCCTTGTCCCTCGCCTGAGGTGTGGTGACCCTCAGGTTAAATCACCACAAGTCAGCTCGCTCTCTCTCTCTCTCTCTCAAAGGGGACAGCAGCCTATAGTCCTCTGGGACTATAGAACATAGAACATAGAAAAATACAGCACAGAACAGGCCCTTCGGCCCACGACGTTGTGCCGAACCTTTGTCCTAGATTAATCATAGATTATCATTGAATTTACAGTGCAGAAGGAGGCCATTCGGCCCATTGTGTCTGCACCGGCTCTTGGAAAGAGCACCCTACCCAAAGTCAACACCTCCACCCAACACTAAGGGAAATTTTGGACACTAAGGGCAATTTATCATGGCCAATCCACCTAACTTGCACATTTTGGACTGTGGGAGGAAACCGGAGCACCCGGAGGAAACCCACGCAGACACGGGGAGGATGTGCAGACTCCACACAGACAGTGATCCAAGCCGGAATCGAACCTGGGACCCTGGAGCTGTGAAGCAATTGTGCTATCCACAATGCTACCGTGCTGCCCTTAAGAACAAATAAATCTACACTATATAATTTTACCATAATCCATGTACCTATCCAATAGCTGCTTGAAGGTCCCTAATGTTTCTGACTCAACTACTTCCACAGGCAGTGCATTCCATGCCCCCACTACTCTCTGGGTAAAGAACTTACCTCTGAATCCCCCCTATATCTTCCACCATTCACCTTAAATGTATGTCCCCTTGTAATGGTTTGTTCCGGGGGAAAAGTCTCTGACTGTCTACTCTATCTATTCCCCTGATCATCTTATAAACCTCTATCAAGTCGCCCCTCATCCTTCTCCGTTCTAATGAGAAAAGGCCTAGCACCCTCAACCTTTCCTCGTAAGACCTACTCTCCATTCCAGGCAACATCCTGGTAAATCTCCTTTGCACCTTTTCCAAAGCTTCCACATCCTTCCTAAAATGAGGCGACCAGAACTGTACACAGTACTCCAAATGTGGCCTTACCAAAGTTTTGTACAGCTGCATCATCACCTCACAGCTCTTAAATTCAATCCCTCTGTTAATGAATGCTAGCACACCATAAGCCTTCTTCACAGCTCTATCCACTTGAGTGGCAACTTTCAAAGATGTATGAACATAGACCCCAAGATCTCTCTGCTCCTCCACATTGCCAAGAACTCTACCGTTAACCCTGTATTCCGCATTCATATTTGTCCTTCCAAAATGGACAACCTCACACTTTTCAGGGTTAAACTTCATCTGCCACTTCTCAGCCCAGCTCTGCATCCTATCTATGTCTCTTTGCAGCCGACAACAGCCCTCCTCACTATCCACAACTCCACCAATCTTCGTATCATCTGCAAATTTACTGACCCACCCTTCAACTCCCTCATCCAAGTCATTAATGAAAATCACAAACAGCAGAGGACCCAGAACTGATCCCTGCGGTACGCCACTGGTAACTGGGATCCAGGCTGAATATTTGCCATCCACCACCACTCTCTGACTTCTAGCGGTTAGCCAGTTCGTTATCCAGCTGGCCAAATTTCCCACTATCCCATGCCTCCTTACTTTCTGCAGAAGCCTACCATGGGGAACCTTATCAAATGCCTTACTAAAATCCATGTACACTACATCCACTGCTTTACCTTCATCCACATGCTTGGTCACCTCCTCAAAGAATTCAATAAGACTTGTAAGGCAAGACCTACCCCTCACAAATCCGTGCTGACTATCCCTAATCAATCAGTGTCTTTCCAGATGCTCAGAAATCCTATCCTTCAGTACCCTTTCCATGACTTTGCCTACCACCGAAGTAAGGCTAGCTGGCCTGTAATTCCCAGGGTTATCTCTAGTCCCTTTTTTGAACAGGGGTACGACATCCACCACTCTCCAATCCCCTGGTACCACCCCTGTTGACAGTGAGGACAAAAAGATCATTGCCAACGGCTCTGCAATTTCATCTCTTGCTTCCCATAGAATCCTTGGATATATCCCGTCAGGCCCGGGGGACTTGTCTATCCTCAAGTTTTTCAAAATGCCCAACACATCTTCCTTCCTAACAAGTATTTCCTCGAGCTTACCAGTCTGTTTCACACTGTCCTCTCCAACAATATGGCCCCTCTCATTTGTAAATACAGAAGAAAAGTACTCGTTCAAGACCTCTCCTATCTCTTCAGACTCAATACACAATCTCCCGCTACTGTCCTTGATCGGACCTACCCTCGCTCTAGTCATTCTTATATTTCTCACATATGTGTAAAAGGCCTTGGGGTTTTCCTTGATTGTACCTGCCAAAGATTGTTCATGCCCTCTCTTAGCTCTCCTAATCCCTTTCTTCAGTTCCCTCCTGGCTATTTTGTATCCCTCCAACGCCCTGTCTGAACCTTGTTTCCTCAGCCTTACATAAGTCTCCTTTTTCCTCTTAACAAGACATTCAACCTCTCTTGTCAACCATGGTTCCTTCACTCGACCATCTCGTCCCTGCCTGACAGGGACATACATATCAAGGGCACGTAGTACCTGTTCCTTGAACAAGTTCCACATTTCACTTGTGTCCTTCCCTGACAGCCTATGTTCCCAACTTATGCACTTCAATTCTTGTCTGACAACATCGTATTTACCCTTCCCCCAATTGTAAACCTTGCCCTGTTGCACGGACCTATCCCTCTCCATTACTAAAGTGAAAGTCACAGAATAGTGGTCACTATCTCCAAAATGCTCCCCCACTAACAAATCTATCACTTGCCCTGGTTCATTACCAAGTATTAAATCCAATATTGCCCCTCCTCTGGTCGGACAATCTACATACTGTGTTAGAAAAACTTCCTGGACACGCTGCACAAACACCACCCCATCCAAACTATTTGATCTAAAGAGTTTCCACTCAATGTTTGGGAAGTTAAAGTCATCCATGACTACTACCCTGTGACTTCTGCACCTTTCCAAAATCTGTTTCCCAATCTGTTCCTCCACATCTCTGCTACTATTGGGGGGCCTATAGAAAACTCCTAACAGGGTGACTGCTCCTTTCCTATTTCTGACTTCAACCCATACTACCTCAGTAGGCTGATACTCCTCGAACTGCCTTTCTGCAGCTGTTATACTATCTCTAATTAGCAATGCCACCTCCCCCCCCCCCCCACCTCTTCTACCCCCCTCCCTAATCTTATTGAAACATCTATAACCAGGGACCTCCAACAACCATTTCTGCCCCTCTTCTATCCAAGTTTCCGTGATGGCCACCACATCGTAGTCCCAAGTACCGATCCATGCCTTAAGTTCACCCACCTTATTCCTGATCCTTCTTGCGTTGAAGTATACACACTTCTACCCATCTCCGTGCCTGCAAGTACTCTCCTTTGTCAGTGTTCCCTTCCTCATTACACGCTTTGGCGTCCTGAATATCGGCTACCTTAGTTGCTGGACTACAAACCCAGTTCCCATTCCCCTGCCAAATTAGTTCAAACCCTCCCGAAGAGTATTAGAAAACCTCCCTCCCAGGATATTGGTGCCCCTCTGGTTCAGATGCAACCCGTCCTGCTTGTACAGGTCCCACCTTCCCCAGAATGCGATCCAATTATCCAAATACCTGAAGCCCTCCCTCCTGCACCATTCCTGCAGCCACGTGTTCAGCTGCACTCTCTCCCTATTCCTAGCCTCGCTATCACGTGGCACCGGCAACAAACCAGCGATGACAACTCTGTCTGTCCTGGCTTTTAACTTCCAGCCTAACTCCCTAAACTTGTTTATTACCTCCACACCCCTTTTCCTACCTACGTCGTTGGTACCAATGTGCACCACGACTTCTGGCTGCTCACCCTGCCCCTTAAGGATCCCGAAGACACGATCCGAGACATCCCTGGCCCTGGCACCCGGGAGGCAACATACTTTCCGGGAATCTCGCTCGCGACCACAGAATCTCCTATCTATTCCCCTAACCATTGAATCTCCTACAACTATTGCTTTTCTATTCTCCCCCCTTCCCTTCTGAGCCCCAGAGCCAGACTCAGTGCCAGAGACCTGGCCGCTAGGGCCTTCCCCCGGTAGGTCATCCCCCCCAACAGCATCCAAAACGGTATACTTGTTTTGAAGGGGAACGGCCACGAGGGATCCCTGCACTGTCTGCCTATCGTGACGTTCATCGGCCTATATGTGACTACAATCGTGCACTCTTAACAACATCCTGAGGTGATCTATCAGATGGTGGCGTGGTGATAATGTCGCTGGACTAGTAGGCCAGAGGCCATGCTCTGAGGACTTGGGTTCAAATATCACCATGGTAACTGGTAAAATTTTAAATTCAATGAATAAATCTGGAATATGAAACTCGTTTCAGTAACTCTCATCGATTGTTGTCAAAACCCATCTGGTTCACTAGAGTCCTTCAGGGAAGGAGGCCTGCCGTCCTTACCCGGTTTGACCTACATATGACTCTGGACCCACAGCATGGCAGTCGACTCTTAACTGAACTCTGCAGCGGCCTAGCAATCCACTCAGTTCAAGGGCAATTAGGGATGGGCAACAAATAATGGCCCAGCCAGTGGCACCCCCACCCCCACGTGAAAGAATAAGAAAATAACAATCAATTTTACGAGAGGGATGGACAATAAATGTTGACCTTGCCTATAATGTTGCATCCCAAGGAGATATAACACAGAAGGAAGAATCAGTGGAATCGGGCACACGGCCAGATAGTAACAGTGCCAGCTGTGGTTTGTATTGAGCTCAGGGACAAAGGATGCCTGTGCGCATCGTACGGTTGACTGACTTCTAATGTTATGAGCATCACTTCTGGCATTACATTATTAAGAGAATTGAGTGAGTTTGTAAAGTTCTTGGCAGGACAAGTGAATATTTTTTCTAAAGTGACTTCCACATCAGGCTGCAGTTACAGTGTAAAGTCTAAATTTTGTGAGGCTGTCTATTCGAGGAGGTCACGCAACATTTGCCAGGAGTTAGATTGTAATCCAACATCCAAATTGCATCATCGTTTTTGCACCTAAACTGCTTTGTTTCTGCCTAAATATAACAGCTTTATTTTATATAACAGCATGAATAAAATTGGTCTTATTAGCTTTTAAAAGATCGACCTCTAATTAACAAGGGTGTGAAATATAAGCAGGAACATCACAAAGTGGATCATCGAAGCAGGAGTAAGCCATACCCACTCAAGCCCATTCCACTCTGGAATGATCATGCTGACCCCAGCCTTAACTCTGCCCACAACCTGCATTGTCCCTACAGCCCTGAGTACCCTTGCCTAACAAACATTTATCATTTTGAGATTTTCAATGGACACCACCCCTGGCCTCAACCTCTTTTCACAGGAGAGAGCTCCAGATAGTTTTTTATTAATTCAGCGGATGTGGGCATTGCTGGCTAGGCCAGCATTTATTGCTCATCTATAATTACACTTGGGAAGGTGGTGGGAAGATATAATTCTTGAACTGTTGCAGTCTTTGTGGTGTAGGTACATCCGCAGTGCTGTTAGGGAAGGGGTTCCAGGATTTTGACCCAGCGACAGTGATGGAATGGAAATATATGTTTTGTCTGCATTAGAGCATGGCTTTGGACAGCAAGAGAGCGCTAAAGTTGATGTTTGGTGACTGAGGGAGTTTGGTGAGGGGAGAACAAGTTGATCCTTTCCTTTTTCTACCTTTCCTCAGAAAGAAGAGTGGCAGCCTTTTGTAAGTAGGACCTGGTGAGTATTTCTGCTGTCCTTAACTAGGGGAAGCAAAAGTAAAGGGAGTGATTTCAGGCTACGTCATGGCAGGACAGCTCAACCACGTGGAATGCTCCTCCTTTGCGACAAAGGAAGTCATGGACACTTCCAGTGTCCAGAGTGACCAAATGTCTCCAGTTGGAGCTGGAGCGGTGACTGGAGTCACTGAGGAGCATCCGCAAGGATGAGATCTTCATGGATGGCACGTTCAGTGAGGTGATCACACCGCAGGTAAGAGTGCACAGGCAAAAAGGTACTGAGTGACACCCAGACTTGCAAAAGCACTGGTCAGGTAATGTAAGAGACCCCTGGGTCCATCTCCCCCTTTAACAGCCTTTCCATTTTGGATTCTGTTGGGCAAAGTGGTTTCCCAGGGGAATGCAGCAAGAGCCAGGTCCACGGCATGATGAGTGGCTCAGCTATACAGGGTGGAAAGGAAAGAGTGCAAGAGCAATAGCGATAGGAGATTCTATCCTACGGGGAAAAGGTAGACCTTTCTGCAGCTGCAAATGTGACACCAGGATGGCATGTTGCCTCCCTGGTGTCAGGGTCAAGGGTGTCACTGAATGGCTGGCAGACTTTCTGAAGGGGAAGCTGAAAAGCCACAGGTTGTGGTCCATATCGGTACCAACAACGTTGATGAGGATAAAAGGTCCTGAAAACAAAAAATAGGGAGCTAGGAAACAAATTAAAAAGCAGGTGCTCAAAGGTAGCAATCACAGGATTGCTCCGAATGCCATCTACTAGCAACATCAGGAATAGGAGAGTAGACCAGATGAATGCGTGGCTGGAGAGGTGGTGTAGGAGGGAAGGATTTAGACCTGAGGCATTGGGACCGATTCTGGGAAGATGGCAACCGTGCAAGCTGGACAGGTTACACCCCAGCCACACCGGGACCAATATTCTCGCAGGAATCTTCACTAGTACTGTTTGGGAGGGTTTAAACTGGAGTGGCAGTGGAATGGGAACCTGAGCGGGGAGATACAAGAGAGGGAAACAAAGATAGAAATGAAACACAGAAAAGTAGGAAGCAAAAGGGGAAGGCAGAGAAATCAGTGCAATAATGAGAGAAAATATTGGCTCAGAAAATCTAGATATAGAATCAGTCTGGGTGGAGGTAAGAAGAAACAAGAGGTGGAAAACATTAGTGGGAGTTGTCTATAGGCCTCCAACCAATAGTGGTAAATTAGGGGATGGAATTAAACAGGAAATTAAAAGTGCATGGATCAAGAGTGCCACAGTAATCATGGGTGACTGAAATCTACATTTGAATGGACAAGCCAAATTAGCAACAATATTATGGCGGATTAATTCCTGGAGTGGATCTTTTTTTAGACCAGCATGTCGAGGAACCAACAAGGGAAAATGCGATCCTGAATTTGGTATTATACAATGAGAAAGGGTTAATTAATAATCTTGTTGTGCAGGTCCTTTAGGGAAGAGTGACCATAACATGATAGGATTCTTTGTTAGGGTGGAAAGTGAAGGAGTCCAACCTGAAACTAGGGTCTAAACAAAGGAAACTGCGAAGGCATAAGACATGATATGGCAAAGATAGATTGTGGAACTTCTTTAAAAGTTAGGCAATGGCTAATATTTAAGGAACTAATGTAAGAATTGCAACAGTTATATATTCCTTTCTGGCGTAAAAGCGTGACAAAAAAAGTTATCCCAACCACGGTGAACAAAAGAAATTAAGGATAGTTTTAGATCCAAAGAGGAGTCATATGAAGTTGCCAGAAAAAGTAAGCACCCTGAGGGTTGGGAGAAGTTCAGGATTCAGCAAAGGAGGACAAAGAGGAGAAAAGACTTGCTTGAGGTGTGGTGATCCTCAGGTTAACTCACCACCAGTCAGCTCTCCCCCTCAAAAGGGAAAGCAGCCTATGGTTATTTTTATTGATATTTAAGAGGAGAAAAGTATGAGAGTAAGCATGCAAGTCACATAAAAGTGGACTGCAAAAGTTTCTATAGGTGTGTAAAAAGAAACAGATCAGTGAAGACAAAGATAGGCCCCTTACTGCTCAAAACCAGAGAATTTATAATTGAGAACAAGGAAATAGCAGAGCAATTAAACAACTACTTTATTTCTATCTTCAAAGAGGAAGACACAAATAACTTATCAAAAATTTGAGGGAACTAAGAGTCCAGTGTGCTGAAGGAATTGCAGGAAATTAGCATCACTGAAGAAAAAGTGCTGGAGAAATTAACTGGACTGAATGGCGATAGACACCCAGAGCTTTATAATCTACACGCCAGGGTACACAAGGAGGTGACCATGGAAATGGTGGATGCGTTGGTTGTCATCTTCCAAAATTCTGTACACTAAATCACTGGCTTTGAAAGCAGACCAAGGCAGGCCAGCAGCACAGTTCAATTCCTGTACCAGCCTCCCCGAACAGGCGCCGGAATGTGGCGACTAGGGGCTTTTCACAGTAACTTCATTTGAAGCCTACTTGTGACAATAAGCGATTTTCATTTCATTTCATTTCTACCACTGTTATTTTTTTTTTAAGTGTGCAGATTCTACAGCACAAGAGCAACAGTGACTACACTTCAAAAGATGGCTTTGAGTGTGTGGCCACCTTGCCCTGAGAATGTGAAAGATGCTACAAGTTCTTCCTTAGCATTACTTATATGCCCTTGTTGGCCTCCTCTTTTTAAAATAAATTTAGAGTCCCCAATTCATTTTTTCCAATTAAGGGGCAATTTAGCGTGGTCAATCCCCCTATGCTGCACATCTTTGGGTTGTGGGGCGAAACCCATGCAAACACGGGGGGAATGGGCAAACTCCACACAAACAGTGACCCAGAGCCAGGATCGAACCTGGGACCTCGGTGCCGTGAGGCAGCAGTGTCTACTCACTGCGCCACCGTGCTGCCCAATTGGCCCCCTCTTTAATGCAGAGCTAGACCTTATTTTTATGGGACCATGAATAATTTAAGTGAGAGAGAGAAAGCATTGAAACAATCACATACTTGATGGAGCAGCTTCTGTTACGATGCTTATGTGTCCTGTGCTTAATGCTTCCTATGAGGAAATTAAACTGCCATCATCTGATAGTCACGAAAATCTCATTCTCTAAATGTAACATGATCTGCCTCCTGAAAGGATGGAATTACAATTCTGTCAGTCTAATTTTATCCCTCCGCCCCAATATGGTCAATGAAAACATTCAGGATAATGAATTAATGAAATAGCATACCTTGTTACGGGGTGTGCACTGCCCTCTAGTGAGTAAGTGGAGCATTTATTGCATTGAGAGAAGACAATTGTCTGAAATGTCTCTTGCAACAAAATAGTATAATTTCCCTTTGCTTTTTAATGCCAGATATGGTTTAACCTCAGTGGCCCTTCTTGCGGATGCACCTCATGTTCTCTACCGTGTAGAGTACACCATTATCCAGTTGGATGAATGAAAACTAGACACAAACAGGCAACATTGACTGTACATCAATTATTAGAATGTCCTTTATGTGTGAATTGGGCCCTGGTATACACCACTGTGAACTCTTTTATCGTTGAAAAGTGGGCTAAATAGGTGCTCTTACCAGATTAAGACTCCAGCTCAGAACCAGAGTTAATGGGAGGCACAGTGGTTAACACTGCTGCCTCACAGTGCCAGGGACCTGGGTTCGATTCCAACCTTGGGTGGCTGTGTGGAGTTTGTACGTTCTGCCTGTGTCTGCGTGGGTTTCCTCTGGGAGTTCCGGTTGGGTGGATTTGCCTTGCTAAATTGCCCCTTAGGGTGTGGTTGCAGGAAGAGAACTGAGGATTGGGCCTAGGCGGTGCAGACCCGATGGACAGAATAGCCATCCTTCTGCATTGTAGGGATTCTATGATTCTATGATGTGTAAGTTAACCATGGGTGCTGATGAAAGGTCACCACCCTAAAACGTTAAATCTGGTTCTCTCTCTCTCTGCAGACGCTGATTGATCTGATGAATATTTCCAGCGTTTTCTGTTTTTATTCCAGATTTCCAGTGTCTGGAATATTTTGCTTTCCTCACCATTTTTATAATCATTGGACCACGCAAGTAAATAAATCAATAAGCAGAAAGCAGATTTTTTTTCCCATATCCTGTACATGAGTTGTGAATCGCAATAGAACAATGTGCAGCTTTGCATTATATCTGAGGGCATGATTTTGGCTGGGGTAAGTGGCACACTTCAATGTTTGTTTACAGAGGCTTTTCACACCCTGAAGTGATCAGATACACATGACTGTCCAAATGGCAGGTTCTTACATATTATAGCATGTATTTAACTACTCTTTATCCTTTAATACCCTAAAGGTCATTTGTATCCAGCCACTTGCCAACAGTTGGTGCTGGTGTTCCAGAAAATAAATGGAACTAGTTTTTGCTCAATTCGATCTTGGATGGAATAGAATGACCAGTACATTGCCTCTTGCATTTAAAATACGTACAGGTAAATAATTGTTTGTAGATTAGTGAGATCTTACTTTGCACAGGTAGCCTTGTGGATAGCACAATTGCTTCACAGCTCCAGGGTCCCAGGTTCGATTCCGGCTTGGGTCACTGTCTGTGCGGAGTCTGCACATCCTCCCCGTGTGTGCGTGGGTTTCCTCCGGGTGCTCCGGTTTCCTCCCACAGTCCAAAGATGTGCAGGTTAGGTGGATTGGCCATGATAAATTGCTCTTAGTGTCCAAAATTGCCCTTAGTGTTGGGTGGGGTTACTGGGTTATGGGGCTAGGGTGGAGGTGTTGACCTTGGGTAGGGTGCTCTTTCCAAGAGCCGGTGCAGACTCGATGGGCCGAATGGCCTCCTTCTGCACTGTAAAATTCTAAAAAAAAAAATCTAAATTCTATCAAGAAGACAATAATAGACATTGCTGGATCCTAAAAGGAAATCTCTCTTCCTGTTAGTAAATAGACAATGACAAAAAAGCAAAATAGGAAATGACTGAACACATTGGCAGTAAGGTGGTCAATGTCTCCAGTTTAGTAAGGTCAATAAGTTAAAGTCACTCTAATTTATAGAAGACTTCACTGATGCAAAATGGATTATTTGACTGTCTCACTGATGAAATCTTGTGACTTGTACATTCAAACATGAACCATTTACTGGTAGACTTTTATTTTCAGATCCTAGTTACTATCATGCATGGTGCTTCTTCCATGCAGCTAGGTAGCTTCAAGACTGTTCTCTCTGAGTCAATTGGCATGTGAATCATACCATGGGTGGTGCTGTACTCCAGTCCCACATTAACCTTTGCTCTGCCAAGCACTTTTATATTATAATGTTCCAATATCACAAAACTCAATAGGGCATCTAGGAGATTGGAGGATCTATCCAGCAGGCGGATAATGCTACTGCTGATTTCGTTAGCTTCTGCCTAAGGTATAGAGGAAAATCATCATCAAAATAGTGATATTGTAAAAGAACCATTTTCCCCAGTTACGTTCAAATCCATTCCACACAAAAGCAAGAGCCTATCACACCTCATAAAAGCCGCATAGTTTCAAAGAGGTGAAGTGAAAATGAATTGGACAGCAACCCTAACGTTGAATTCTCATAAATGATTAATACTGAGTCACTTCAAACTCTCAGGCTCTCAAGGAAATAATGTGTAGTTCAAGGAAAGCACATTCACTGAATGTTTCGTTGCTGCGAATTAATCAACTCTAATATGTACATTAAGCTATTTAATAGTTATGTTTAAATGTTGCAAAAACAGCTATTGTGTTCTTGAAATAAAACCAGAAAGTGCTGAAAGTGCCGTCAGGTCCAGCAACATTTGTGGAGAGAGCATGAGTTATTTTAGGTCAATGACTGGTTGAGCAAAGATCACTGACCTGAAAAGTTAACCCTGTTTCTCTTTTCACAGATGCTGCCAGACCGGATCCATGCTTCCAGCACCTACTCTTTCAGTTTGGAATTTCCAGCATTTTACAATATTTGGCTTTTCTTGAATGTGTGTTGAAAGAGTTCGATTTTGCCCACAGCTTTACCAAACCAAAGCAGGCCGATCGGCGGTCACTGTTTTCTCCGGATAGCCCCAGGATGAGCTACTTTGTCCCTATGCAGGCAAATAAAGTTCTTTGTTCATAATACTCATCTCTGACTTTCCTTCGCATTTAATTTGTCTAATGTGTCATATGTGAGGTACAGCACAGAGATACGATGGGAATCACCTTGGAGAAACGTCCCTGTTAAATGTCTAAATATTAATTATAAATGCATTAGAGAGAAATGTCCAAGGTATTTCTATTACTACCAATATTAGCTGTAATATAGATGGTGTGGCATTACTGCAGCTGCCATAGCTATGATGCTGACTGAATGGCATTTGACAGAACATGTGCAAGATTCGGAGTAACGTGATAACGGCATTGTCAAACAAGCATCTTTTCTGCTATGCTTCAAAAGCATTTTTCATACTTACAATAAAACAGAACACGGACACATATCTTTTGTTCAATTTGCCAGTCAGTATTTTCCATTTTGAGGGGAGGCAGGACATTGATAAAAGTACATGAAAATCCCACTGAATGTAAAGTTGTTCTGCCAACATGGGTTATTTCAAATTCAGTTACTGAACATTTTTTCAAGTTGGGCAAAAGCAGACTAGGCAGTAGAGGCAATGACTACAAAATCCCTGAACAATGTTATTGCATTACTTATGAATTGTGTCTGAGGGCAGGATTTTCCACAAAGGTCCCAATGGTAGGTATCTTTCCCAATAATGAGATTAGAAGGCAATTTGGATAGTAATCAGGTGTGAATAGCTTATGAGGAAACAGCTTAAAGACGATTGGGGAGGTCAATGAAGTATACATATGTAAATGTATAGTCAAGGAAGTTGATAGGGGCAGACAGCCGAGTATACAGAAGGCAAAATCAAAGAGGAACAAAGGTTTCATTGGCCTGACGATCAGAAGGCAGAGAGACAGTTAACAGCTAGCAGTCTCAGAAAGAAGATAGGCCCATTACCAGCCGCAACGCCTGAAAGTTAGTCTTCCAGCTGGCAGCCTAGAGGTCAATTTTATATGAAACAAGCCTCTAAATCTCAGAGCCGAGGCAGTGCAGAAAACCTTTGTAGCGGCAGTTTTAAATATCTTTTGGAACAGACTTAAGTATCATCCCTGTATTGTGTGGTAACTATAAACTGGTTATTTAATTTGGATGTTGTTTGAAGAACAGGGGTAGTCTTACGGAGTCGTGGCTATATTCTGTAACAAGGAGTATGTTCCATAGAAACTTTGTGTGTTGAGCAATTCATACATCTTAATTGCATGAAATTGGAATAGTGCTGCTTGTTTGTATTTGTCTTTACTTTGATACATAGGGCATGATTCTCCGATTGCCAACGCCAAAATCGCATTCGCCGATTGGCCAGAAATCCCTTTTGATGGCAAAATTGGGGGCAACGCCGTTTTGCGGATGCTCCACTCCCTCCAAAATGGCGTCATCGCTGTGTATGTCATACGCCGTTGGGATGGCCTCAGGACGTCATCTGAAGGCTCTCCCTCGATGCTTCGCCTCCGATGGGCCGACTTGCCGACAGTGTGGATCACTTGTGGTCTGAAGTTTCGTCAACCTCGCGTGGCGGCTGCGGACTGTGTCCAGCGCCGCCACAGTCGAGGGTGGGGGGAGCCATTCCGCTGGTCGGGGGGCATCGGCGGGGGCTGGGGGGACTGTGGGGGGTGGTCCAGGGTGGTCCAAGAAAATACATAATTGGGCAACACAATGTAAATATCCAGACACTGGCATCGGGTGAAGCATACATGAGCGTATATTAATCAGGTCAGTCCATAAGACAGTCGTTTAGGAGTCTGGTAACAGCGGGGAAGAAGCTGTTTTCGAATCTGTGTTCTTAGGCTTTTGTATCTCCTGCCCGATGGAAGAAGTTCGAAGAGTGAGTAAGCCGGGTGGGAGATGTCGTGTTTGGTGGTCCGATGCGGCTGTAAATTATACAACTCTGTTTTATTGTCTAATCAACGGTAACAACTAACTACTGGCTTGGGTCCGTGCTTCACCAGCTAACCTGTGGACCCAGCCCTATCACTATCTTAGTGAGGCACTCAGCCCATGGTCTATGTCTGAGTGACGCGCTGTGAGCTCTGTGCTCTGAGCTATCTCCTGGTAGAACGAGCGGGAACTGTGGTGTTCCCTGTTTTATAGTGCGTATGCTCTCACTGGTGATTGGCTGCGACATTATGTATGTACTGGTTGGTCCAACTGCCTGCCCATCAATGTGTCTGTGATTGCACCATGATATGCTGATGTGGATAACATGACATCCCCCCCTTTCACAAAGGATATGTGCCTACATGATAATAAATAGAAATGTGTACTGAGTGCATCTGAGTATGTGTGTGCAATATTTACAACATGTACATGAGGCTAAACTACATAGATGAGGAAGGTGTCAGGTGCAACAGAGCAACAACGATGTACCAATAACAGAACAAATGCAATCAACAAACGACGAGAGAAAACTTCTGGAACAATGAACGACAAGAAAAGAAAAATTGTTAACAGTACTGTAAAACAGTTCAGTGAGTCCAATGTGCTAACAGGCTCATAAGTCAAGTCTCGCAGGTGGGCGACGAATTCGGGTTGACCGCCTCAAGGGTGGGTCAGGATCCACCGGCTGAGGAATGGGCCTGGCCACAGGCGAGAGAGGAAGAGGCAGAGTGGCAGGAAGCTCAACAAAGTCGACATCAGGGACAACAGGAGGGCGTGGCACCGGTGCATGATCTCGTAGCGAGCGTGGAACCAGACGAAGGGTCCGCCGATCACGCTGGCGAATGGAGCCATCAGGTATGCGAACCAGGAACGAGCGGGGAGCCACGTGGCGGAGAACCTCGGCGGTTACTGACCAGCCACCCTCCGGTAGGTGTATGCGGACGTTGTCTCCAGGCACCAGGGCAGGAAGATCAGTCGCCCGAGCGTCATGTGTCACCTTCTGCTGAGCACGCTGCTGTCGCATCCTCCGCAGTACTGGAGAATGGTCGGGTTCAGGAACATGAATGGGCGGCACAGTGGTCCTGAGGGTGCGACCCATCAACAGCTGGGCTGGTGAGAGGCCTGTGGTCAGTGGGGCCGAGCGATAGGCCAGCAGGGCTAAACAGAAGTCAGATCCGGCATCAGCAGCCTTGCAGAGGAGCCACTTCAAAATGTGGACGCCCTTTTCCGCCTTTCCATTCGACTGGGGATGCAAGGGACTGGACGTCACGTGCGTGAAGTTGTTTGAAGTGGCAAAGGAAGACCATTCTTTGTCGCAAAGCAAGGCCCGTTGTCAGACATGACGGTGAGCGGAATTCCATGGCAAGCAAAGGTTTCTTTGCATGCCCGGATGACAGCTGATGATGTCATGTCGTGCAGGCATATGACCTCCAGATAATTTGAAAAATAGTCAATTATAATGACGTAGTCCCTGCCGAGCGCATGAAAGATGTCCACACCCACCTTCGCCCAGGGGGACATGGCCAACTCATGGGGCTGAAGTGTCTCAGGGGGTTGCGCTGGCTGAAACCTCTGGCAGGTGGGGCAGTTGAGCACCATGTTGGCGATGTCGTCGCTGATGCCCGGCCAATACACCGCCTCTTGGGCCCTCCGCCTGCACTTTTCAACTCCAAGATGGCCTTCGTGCAGTTGTTCGAGGACAAGCCGGTGCATGCTGTGTGGGATCACGATCCGGTCCAACTTCAGGAGGACACCATCAATGACGGCCAAGTCGTCCCGAACATTGTAGAATTGTGGGCACTGCTCCTTGAGCCACCCTTCCGTCATGTGGCGCATTACAGGCTGTAGAAGCGGGTCAGCCGCAGTCTCACGGCGAATGTGGGCCAGACGTGCGTCAGTGGCCGGCAGATTGGCCGATGTGAAGGCTACTTGTGCGTCGACCTGACAAATGAACCCCTCCGATTCGGGCGGTGTGTTAACCGCCCTGGACAGAGCATCTGCGATGATGAGGTCCTTCCCCGAGGTGTAGGCAAATTGGAAGTCGTACCTCCGGAGCTTGAGCAGAATGCACTGGAGGCGAGGGGTCATATCGTTGAGGTCATTCTGAATGATGCCGACCAGGGGGCGATGGTCGGTCTCCACAGTGAACTGCGGAAGACCAAACACATAATCGTGAAATTTGTCGATGCCGGTCAACAGGCCTAGGCACTCCTTTTCAATCTGCGCATGGCGCTGTTCTGTGGGGGTCATGGCCCGCGACGCATAGGCGACCGGGGCCCATGGTGCAGTGTCGTCCTGTTCCAGGAGTACCGCCCCAATGCCGGACTGGCTGGCATCAGTTGAGATCTTCGTTTCCCGTATGGTATCGAAAAATGACAGTAACGGGGCGGTGGTGAGCTTGACCTTGAGCTCCTCCCATTCACTCTAGTGGGCGGGCAGCCACTGGAATTCCGTTGTCTTTTTGACCAGGTGGCGAACAGCCGTCATGTGCGAGGCAAGTTTAGGAATAAACTTCCCCAGGAAGTTGACCATCCCGAGAAAGCGTAGCACTGCCTTCTTGTCTGTCAGCTACTGCATGGCTGCAATAGCTGCCACTTTGTCAGCATCCGGCCGCACCCCTGACCGGGAGATGCGATGGAACACCTCGGAGGCCGAGATGATGCCGAACGGCATCCTATTGTAGCAGTATCTGCCAAATGGAGTGTTGAAAGTGCACAGCTTCCTGCTGGACTGATCCAATTGAATCTGCCAAAAACCCTTTGAGGCATCAAGCTTGGTGAATATTTTTGCCCGAGCCATTTCGCTCGTGATTTCTTCTCATTTGGGTATGGGGTAGTGTTCCCTCATAATGTTATTATTCAAATCTTTTGGGTCGATACAGATCCGGAGCTCGCCGGAGGGCTTCTTGACGCACACCATGGAGCTGACCCATGGCGTTGGCTCTGTGACCCGGGAAAGCACTCCTTGGTCCTGCAGGTCCTGCAGCTGCTGCTTGAGGCGGTTCTTGAGTGGTGCTGGGACTCTATGAGGTGCGTGGATAACCGGGGTGGCGTCCGGTTTGAGCCGTATTCTATACGTGTAGGGCAGTGTGCCCACGCCCTCGAAAACCTCCTGGTTGTGCGTGAGGAGTGAGTGGAGCTGCGCCCTAAAGTCTGCAGCCGGGAAGTCGGATGTGCCTTCTGGAGACAGAGTGTGTACCCGCTGAACGAGTTGGAGGACCTTGCACGCCTGTGCGCCTAACAGAGAGTCCTTCGAGGATCCAACTATTTCAAAAGACAATGTGGCTTTATGTGAGTTGTGTGTAACCTCGAGCTGGCAGGACCCTGTGGGCGGGATGATGTTTCCATTATAGTCAACCAGCTGACAGTGGGATGGCAGAATCGGTGGTTTAACCTTCAAGGTCTGGAAGGCTGACCATGTAAGTAGATTGGCGGAGGCACCAGTGTCCAAGCGAAATGTGATCTGTGATCGGTTAACCGTTAGGGTGGCGCACCACTCACCGCCCGGATCAATGCTGTGCACTTGCATTGGCTGGTGGTTCCGACTTGGGGACATCCGGATCTTGTGGATTACCGCAACGCGGAAGGGTTCCCTGTCTTCGGTATCACTGGTCTGCATGTTGTCAGGATATGACTCAGTATATGAGGGCTGAATAGCCCGCACGTCCCTGCGAGGCTGGCGGAATTGTTGAGAGTTGGCAGGTTGAGCTGCTCGACAGCAGGCAGCATAGTGGCCCATCCTGCCACAGCGGAGGCATTGTCGCGCTTTGGCCGGACATTGCCGCTTTAAGTGGGCGGAGCCACAGTTGCCGCACGTCGTGACATCATGGCATTTGTTGTGCCACTGCTCATGTGCGGTGCGGTCTTGCGTAGAGCCGCTGGCACAGGGTATCCGAGATAACCCCAAAAACTATCTGATCCTGTATCATGGAGTCGGAGGTGGCCTCATAGCCGCAGGACTGCGCGAGGATACGGAGGTGTGTCAAGTAAGATTGAAAAGGCTCATCCTTACCCTGCAGGCGCTGCTGGAAGAGGTACCTCTCGAAGCTCTCACTGACTTCCACGCTGAAGAGTTCCTCGAATTTTAGAAGCACCGTCTTGTATTTTGTCTTGTCCTCGCCTTCCGTGAATGCCAGGGAGTTGTAGATGTGGATGGCGTGTTGCCCCGCCGTGGAGAGGAGGAGGGCGATCTTCCTGGTGTCTGATGCTTTCTCCCTGTCTGTGACTTTGAGGAAGAGCTGGAAGCGCTGTTTAAACAGCTTCCAGTTGACGCCAAAATTTCCAGCGATTCGGAGCGGCTGCGGCGGGCTGATGTTGTCCATGGAGCAGGATGGTGGATTTCTGAAAGGGTGCAGGTAGGTCTCACAGTCGCTGGTTAGCTTCCACTACTGGTATCATGTCGTGTTGGGTGTTCCGATGCACAAATGATCCAACACGGCTGTAGATGGTACAATCTGTTTAATTGTCTTAAACAATAACAACTACTAACTGTTGGCTGACGTTCGTGCTTCACCAGCTAACCTGTGGACCCAGCCCTATCACTATCTTGGTGAGGCACTCAGCACATAGTCTATGTCTGAGTGGCACACTGCGAGCTCTGTGCTCTGAGCTATCTCCTGGTAGAATGAGCGGGAACTGTGGTGTTCCCTGTTTTATAGTGCGTGTGCTCTCACTGGTGATTGGCTGCGATGTTGCGTGTGTGTTGGTTGGTCCAACTACCTGTCCATCAGTGTGTGTGTGATTGCACCATAATATGCTGATGTGGATGTCATGACAGGAGGGGTCTTTGATTATGCTGCCCTGTTTTTCCACAGCAGCGGGAGGTGTAGACAGAGTCAATGGATGGGAGGCAGGTTTGTGTGATGGACTGGGCGGTGTTCACGACTCTCTGAAGTATCTCGAGGCCTTGGGCCAAGCAGTTGCCATACCAGGCTGTGATGCAGTCAGATATGATGCTTTCTATGGTGCATTGGTAAAAGTTGGTAAGTGTCAGTGTGGACATGCCGAATTTCCTTAGTTTCCTGAGGGTTAGAGTCACCTACGTCTCCATCATGTTCAGTTAATATAGTGCACCCTGGTGTGTCCTTACAATTCTGCTTATGCTTTTGCAGTATCCTTTTCAGATGTTTTAGTTGTTTTTTTAAATAGGCAAACTCAGCATATATCTGTTCTAGTGTTACCGTATTTGCCACTCGTATCACAGGCAAGTTACTCTGTGAACTATCGATCTCTTCCCCTATCTCATGCCTACCACCTCTGTCTTCCTCCACTACTTCTACCACCTGATACACTTGTTCCTTCCTACTTTCTTTTCTATGATGATGTATTTTCAACATATTTATGTGGCATAATCAGTCCCTCTACCTACAGTCTGGAGTATCTATTAGACAAGTCACCTTGCTCACCCTCCGAACTACCTTACAGCAGAAATTTTGCTTTCAGAAGTTCACCTTGCAATGGCAATAATACCAGTACCTCATCTCCAGCTTGCAATGCACCAGCATCTCCCCAATATATGAATGGTGCAGGTGTGACACATAGAAAGCAGGGAGCTCATTTAAAGAAAGATTTAAAGTGATGAGTTTACTTTGCTCAAATTGTCCTTGAAGATTTACACTGACGCAAACACTTAGTGACAGAGCCTTGTTTAAGCCTCTTTTCCTGTGACTTAAAATCCTATGATAAAGTGGTTGCAAGCATACGACAGCTGTTACACAGCTCTGCATAATTTCTGGAATAAGGTATCAGTGGATAGTTTACATTATAGAACCTCTTAAATTCTTCCATGTTATAAATCTAGTTTTGATTCACAATTATATTTATAGCAGGGTCGAAGTGTGTGCTAGATTGAGTGTTTAATGAAGCAAATCGACACTGAGATCTGCATTAACATTACGCATTTGATCTGCAAATATCAACAAGCATTTGTTCAAAATATTTTTTTTTTCTGCATAACCCTTCAAAGGGGAAAGCAGCCTATGGTCATCTGGGACTATGGCAACTTTACCTTACTTTTATCCTTGCTTAATTTTAATTATATACCCTCCTTTTCCTTTTATACTGTACTTGCATACTGAGCGATATCTCTCTCTCTCTCTCTCTCTCATCTCTGCTGTAACTCCCTATTCAAATGTGTGCAGGCATGTCCCTGATGCCTCCTTTACTTCCTCCAGCTGTATAGTTACACCTCCAGTGATGCTGGATAGGCACAGACGTTGAAGGTAACAATTCATTTCCCAGTACCATCGACGCCCAGCACGCAGAGGGGGAGAGTGGGCAAATTTCTGATTGTCATGCACGTAACACAACACAAAAGAAAGTTCAGATTTCTTTTTGTTTCATTCTCCCTTGTGATTATAGTTAATTGCTGCTATTTGATATTTCCCTTTTCCTGCAGTAACAATACAGCCAAGTGGTTCAGTTTATAATCCTTGGACCCCAACGTGCCAACAGTATGATGGATCGATTGAACAAAAAACAGCAATAAAGAAAATGATTATGAATCAGACTCTGGTGGGCTAATATTTACTAGAAAAGCATTTGAAACAGGTGAGTCGGATAACCCTGCAAGGATAGTTAGAGTTAACACTAAATCATCAGCCAATTGTGCAGTCATCATTTGACTGCTGCCTAAAGACGTTAGCATTGCGCACGTAACAGGACAACCCGAGTTATTCAGTTTGGAAAAGGTGACTTCATACTGCCATATCTTAATGAGCTCTGATTATGTTCATTGGGGCGGCACAGCGGCACGGTGGCTAGCACTGCTGCCTCACGGCTCCAGGGACAGGGGTTCAATTCCAGCCTTGGGTAACTGTGTGGAGTTTGTACATTCTCCCCGTATCTGCGTGGGTTTCCTCCGGGTGCTCCGGTTTCCTCTCACAGTCCAAAGATGTGCAGGTTAGGTAGATTGGACATGATAAATTGTCCCTTAGTGTCCAAAGGTTTAGGTGGGATTACTTGGTTATGGGAGAGGGCAGGGGTGTGGGCCAAGATAGGATGCTCTTTCAGAGAGTCGGTGCAGACTCGATGGGCTGAATGGCCTCCTTCTGCACTGTAGGGATTCTATGATGATTACGTTTCTGTGTAGATGATTTCCTGAAACCTGGGGTTGGATTCTCCGATCCCCGACGCCGAAATCGCGTTCGGCGATGGAGCAGAGAATCCCCGATGACGCCGAAATCGCGTTCGGCGATGGAGCAGAGAATCCCCGATGACGCCGAAATCAGGGGCGGCGCCGCTTTCCCGATTTTCTGCCCCCTGAAAAGTGGCGTACTCGCAGAATACGCCGTGCGCCGTATCCATGGTCTCCGTACGTTGGCTGAGGCCCGCCCCAATGCCTCGCCCTCGACCAGCCGAGTTCCCAACGGTGTGGGATACGTGTGGGCTCACCTGTCCGGAATTCAGCGTGGCGGCTGCGGAGTCAGTCGAGCACCACCACAGTTGGGGGAGGGCTGATCCACGGTCAGAGGTTGACATATTCGGGATTGGGGGCACTGTGGTGGGGTGGTCTGGGGCACCCAAGCCGGTCGAAGGGGGGTACTATTTTGCGGACCGGGTCCGCGTGCGGCATCCGCCATGAAGCACGGAGCCACCGCTGCAGGCCGCCACCATGCGCATGCGCGGCCATGGACCCGGTAACTCTCCAGGCCGTATTGGCAGCTAGAGCTGCGAGCCTAGCTACTAGCCCCACCCCAGAACAGGGAATCGGTGGCCGCTTTCGCCAGTTTTCCTGGCGTAAAAGGCCACCGATTTCACGCTGGCGTGGGGACTAGTCTTCAGAACGGAGAATCCAGCCCCTGGTGTTCACTGAACAGTTTGCTGCGACGTGGGGACCTTAGATCTGTTCTGGATGGATGGGCTAAGAATGAGCTGAACTGTGTTCATCATCTGTATCTGTCGTGTGACTTTGTGATCATGCCACAAGGACAAGTTAAACATTGCGCGGGGGGGAGGGGAGTCTGATCGCAGCCTGCAGTTTGGACGAATGTACCGTAAAAGTACATCTCTGGATAAATTTCTAATTTTAAAATGAAAAGTGTTCGACGATGCATCGGTCATTAGACCAAAAGAAAAATACTCTCGTCCCCAGATTTCACATTGACTTTTCATTGTAGAAGCTGCATCTTTCTATCTCATTCTTTGCTTCACTATAATTCAACCCATTTCCGAAGAGTCACCTGTCACATTTGTTTTAATTGTTTTGCTGCACACCATTGATCTTAATCATGAAATGAGATTATTTCTTGATACTGCTCACCAACAGATACATTTATTATGTAGTTATTACCATGAGTATAAATGAAGAGCATCTCACATTACTTTGTCACGTAGATATAAATTAACAGGGTAAATGCATAATTCTGACAGTTCAAGAGAATACATCCTTGTTACTTTCCTGAGCTGAAATAGCTCTATTGTAATACTCAAAGTTTTTTAAAATAAATTTAGAGGAGCCAATTATTTTTCTTCTCCAATTAAGGGGCGATTTAGCGTGGCCAATCCACCTAATCAGCACATCTTTTGGTTGTGGGGGTGAAACCCACGCAGACATGGGGAGAATGTGCAAACTCCGCACGGACAGTGACCCAGGGCCGGGATTCGAACCCGGGTCCTCAGCCCCGCAGTCCCAGTGCTAACCACTACATGCCGCCATAATACTCAAAGTTAAATAAATAAAGTGGACGCTATTACAGCACAGAAAGGAAAGCATAGGCCTGTTTTTAAAAACACACAAATCTAAAATAAGAGCAGGATTCATTCACATGCAGTAGTTGGCAGCTAATGGCTCAATCATATCACTATCTTTCTCAACCCAATTCAGCCAGTTGAACCAGGAACAATGATTAAATATTAATTGGTCCCCCGTGGAATTGCTCGTGGGCATTGGCATTTCTGATTGGAATTGTATAAAATCCCAGCAGCGGAGGTCCCTTGTTCAGAAAAGGATTGTACCAAGATTGAGTCCCAGGTTTTTGTCTGAGCCAGCAAAGCCTGATCAACTTCATTCAAAATTTCAGTGAAGACATTTCAGTGCTCCATTAACTTTTCAGTTTTGTAGTGAAATAGATGTTCCGGCCGTTCACTTCAGCGGAGCCTTCCAGTCCTGCAATGGCGCACCATTGCGACGGGTTTCCCAGCGGCATGGGGTGGATTCAATGGGAACTCCCATTGATAACGACGGGACCAGAAGATCCTGTTACCAACCAATGGGGGGCCGCCTCCTGCTGCTGAGAAACATGCCGGGAAGGGGGGGGGGGTTGTTGGGATGGGGGGGGGGGGGGGGGTGGTGAGGCCGGAGAATCCCGCCCTGTGTGTTTGCTCTGAGTGTGCCGTGGAATGTGATTCTCGGGCCTATTTCTGATTTGGGTTTGTAAAAAAAAAAATTATATAGCATTCATATTGTGACTTCCGCAAACTCAGAACAAGCTCTTTACAGTTGATTCAAGTACTTTTATTTTTGAGTGCATTTACTGCTACAAGGTGGGCAAATGCCCAGCCAATTTTCATATTTAAACACTTCCTTAACTTTTTGTGATAAATTGAAATTTCCTAGAAAACGCACTAAGTCACCTGTGGTCACCCGCAAGTGTTACTCCACAAACATGCAGGTTCTTTTAATACAGCTGTCAAGTGACTGTATTAGCAATATTATATATCACTGTCATTTATACAGTGGGCGTAGAAACAAGGGTGGCATGGTAGCACAGTGGGTAGCACTGTTGCTTCACAGCTCCAGGGTCTCGGGTTCGATTCCCGTCTTGGGTCACTGTCTTTGCGGAGTCTGCATGTTCTCCACGTGTCTGCGTGGGTTTCCTCTGGGTGCTCCGGTTTCCTCCCACAAGTTCCGAAAGACGTGCTGTTAGGTAATTTGGACATTCAGAATTCTCCCTCAGTGTACCCAAACAGGCGCCGGAGTGTGGCGACTAGGGGATTTTCACAGTAACTTCAGTGTTAATGTATGCCTACTTCTGACACTAACTAAGATTATTATTGAATATTTGAGTTGAAATCTGGGGCGTCATTCTCCGACCGCTCCGCCGGGTCGGAGAATGGCCGTTGGCCGCCGTGAATCCCGCCCCCGCCCCCGCCGAAGTCTCCGCTCCCGGAGATTGGGCGGGGGCGGGAATCCGGCCGCGCCGGTTGGCGGGACCCCCCGCTGGATTCTCCGGCCCGGATGGGCCGAAGTCCCGCCCAGAAATTGCCTGTCCCGCCGGCATAAATCAAACCTGGTATTTACCGGCGGGACCAGGCGGCGTGGGCGGGCTCCGGGGTCCGGGGGGGGGCGCGGGGCGATCTGACCCCGGGGGGTGCCACCACGGTGGCCTGGCCCGCGATCGGGGCCCACCGATCCGCGGGCGGGCCTGTGCCGTGGGGGCACTCTTTCCCTTCCGCCTCCGCTACGGCCTCCACCATGGCGGAGGCGGAAGAGACTCTCCCCACTGCGCATGCGCGGGAAACTGACAGCGGCCGCTGACGCTCCCGCGCATGCGCTGGGAAACTGACAGCGGCCGCTGACGCTCCCGCGCATGCGCCGCATTTCCGCGCCAGCTGGCGGGGCAACAAACGCCATTTCCGCCAGCTGGTGGGGCGGAAATCCCTCCGGCGTCGGCCTAGCCCCTCAATGTTGGGGCTAGGCCGCCAAAGATGCGGAGACTTCCGCACCTTCTTGCCGGCGCGATGCCCGTCTGATTGGCGCCGGCTTTGGCGCCAGTCGGCGGGCATCCCGCCGTTGGGGGAGAATTTCGCCCCTGGTGTATCCTGGCCTCTGTATTCTATGAATAATTGGTTTAAGATCACACATGATGAAACAATGGATAATGAGAAGGGGATATTTATTTTGAGTGTTAACACAAAATAAAGCAGTTTCTCTCAATCCTCAATTGAATCGACTTCTGAGTACATTCTACGCATCAGATTACAGGTTGATACATTTTTTTTCATCCATTTCCCTTCCTTATGACTCGTTGCAATTCTCCCAACCTCAAAACAGGAAGTCATGGGTCAAAACTCATTAACTGAACTTGAGACTTGTTGATATTTATCATTTATTTTACCACAATGATCAGATTTTTTTTGTGAGGATCTTCAATCCACTGCATATTTCATTTACTTTCTCAAAGACTGTGATTTTAAGGAGCTTTTCAAGCACGACCAAAAGATCAGGGGCGAAATTCTCCTACCCGCCCCGCCACATTTCTGCGCTGACCGGCCGGCGGGAGTCTCCGTAACACCGGCCGGTCAATGGGGTTTCCCATTGTGGGGCAGCCCCACGCCGTCGGGAAACCCCCCGGTGCCGGCAGAACGGAGACTCCCGCCGGCGGAGAATGACGCCCCAGAGCCGGAATTCTCCGGCTGTTCGTTGGCGGCGGGATTCTCTGCTTACCACCGGCAGCGCAGCCCCGTCTGTGGGTGTATCAGCAGTGTGGGATGGCTGCAGTGGGAATTCCCATTGACAGACGGGAGCAGGGAATCCCACCGCCAGCGAACGGTGCGTCGCCTCCTGCTGTCAATAAGCAAGCAGCTAGGAGGTCGGAGAATCCTGCCCCAGGTGACATTGCTTATGGGGAGGAGGTCTTGTGGTGCAGTGGGTAGCTTCCCTGTCCCGGGGCCAGAAGCTCTGGAGTGAGGTGCACTCCAGGATTTGATGGCAATGGAAGGTGCATTCATAATATGGCCAAATCAATTATGGGCCTGTAAATCTTTCCAATGTGCCTATGGAAGGCGATAAGGGCGGGAAGGTCTCCGCCATGCCCCTCCAGCCGCAGCCTCTGGCAAGCTCTTCCAGGGAAATCTGGCTACGGAAACAGTCGTAAGCGCAGGCTTTGACTACCTCATGTGCGACAATCATGAGAAAGAGAAGAGTCTCTTATGGAGATTATTATGGTGTTCCATTAACATGAGCCTAACCTGGCAGGCACACTTACTGCTATAGTTCTTGCCATTTACACTTCGCCCAGAAATATTTTACAAAATTTACTTCATGTAAAATTTATTGTCACATGTTTAAAATAGCTTTATCGTGTAACAAGATTTCTTTAATAGAAAATGAAACAGCCCACTTTAAGGAAAGCCTACCCCCAAAAAAGATGTCAACAAGGATCTGTCGTGCTTCATTGATTTCAATGATGCATTATAAAAGACACGACAAATTCATTTGTGAAACATCCTTTTAAATTGTAGCTTCTCTTCCTCTTCCTTATCCCTCATTCTGGAATCAAGGATCAGTAGTTGTTTTTTCACTTGCTTGGTCATTCCACTATCGTACTCGAGAACTTTTCCAAAGTCTGCTTTGGCCTCTTCTTTATTCCATACCTCTGCGTGAGCTTTGCCCCTGAGAAAGTAGGCTTTTACACTGCCTGGTAAAAGGAAGATAGAAATTCACAAGATTATGAAAGATGGGGGTAAAATTACATTGTAGACTTGGTATTAATTTGTGGAGGTTCATTGTACATTATCTAGCAGCCGTGCTCAGACTTAAAAACAAGACAACTGTTCCTGTATTCTTTCTGTTTCTCACTCACAAATTCTATGTTTTTGTTGAAAGCAAATTACTGTGGGTGCTGGAATCTGAAACACAAACAGAAAACACTGGACAATCTCAGCAGGTCTGACAGTATCTGTGGAGAGAGAAGGGAGCTAACGTTTTGAGTCTGGTTGACTCCTTGTCAAACCTGGAGAGACTAGGAAATAGGGTCAGATGTATCCTGTTGTGGGGCAGTGGGAGTGGAGTACTGGGGCTGAATAGGGGGCCAGCGATAGCTGGAGATTGACAAAGATGTCGTGGACAGAAAGACACAAGGAATGTAAATGGAGGTGATTATGGCTCAGAAGGGTGCTGATGGCGGCACATAAAGATGTGCAAATGGCAGAACAAAGGTGAGCAGTGTGTCAAAGGGCAACTAGGCCAAAGTGGGGTGGGGGGAGGGGGGACAATGGTGAGGGAAAAACAGATCGATGGAAGAATCTCCACCTGTCGCTGGCGGGAAGTTTCACATCGGCCTCGTTGGTCAGATCGCAGCCAGTATTGAAAGGCTAAAAAATGAGCCCCACGAGAATCTCGACATTAGTGGCTCCCTTACCGTCTGATTTGCCAGACTTGTGCCACAGCTGCTCACCGCTAACAAGGGGGAGCCACTTTTGAGCGCTCCCTTACCGCTCATTGAAAGTCAACACACCAGCATGGCAGCGCCCCGACCTGGCCTGGCTTCGCGACAGTGTGAATGAGAGTCAGGTCACCCTGTTCCCCCAAGGAGGTTGGAGGACCAGCGACAGCATCAGCAATGCTGCCTGGGAGGCAGTGACAGCTGCTGTCATTGCAGACAACATGACCGGGGGGCTGCCGTCCAATGTTGGAAGAAGACAAATGACGTCCAACGAGCTGCAAGGGTACGTTCCCACCTCTCTCCTGGCATCAGTTCTGCCTGTAACCATTCAAATTCCCAAACCCCCCTCCTCTTCCCCCAATCCACTATCTGGCACTTCGTACCCTCCCAACATCCGATCTTCAAGCATGTTCCTCATGATGTCCTGGCACCCACCAGCACAACCCCTTCATGCCCAGGTGTGGTGCCCACACATGCCACCTGCTATAGACACCCTGGCCCATCAAGCGTGTGGCTCACAATGCCCTCTCTTTGCCCCCGCAGAAGAAGTTAGACCATAATAAGCGAGAAAGGGCCAAGACGGAAGGAGGAGTACCAGAGATTTGAGTCCTCACCCCCTGTGAGGAACGGACCCTGGAAGTCGCGAGGATGCCCAAGGAGAGAACGGTCACGGACAGCGGGCAGCCCCTTCACCCAGATAACCTGTCTAAAGTGAGTTGTTCATGTCTGACAAAGTTATCCTTCCCTTTTACCGACCACGTGTCCATTGTCTTGCAGGATCATCACCTGATGAGGCTGGGCCATCCGGAATCATGCCCCTTTGCCACCCAAGAGAACACATCGGAGGAGAGCTCTGAGGAGACCACTGGCAATGCATCACAACTATCACCCGCACCTTCCACCAGCGCAAAGAGCCATACCTCGGTGAGCGACAATAGTGGACAGTCTTCGGGGACACAGACTGGTGAGCACTACTGAGCTGCTGATGCACATCGGGTGGAGGCAGGAACATCCAAGGGAGTCAGCAGTCGGTATTCTGCTGGATCCCAGGACAAGCTGGGTGCCAGACAGATGTCAGGCCTCTGTACCAGGTTCTCCCAGAGCTGATGCAGGTGATAGGGCTCAGCCGTGACATTCAGGAGGGGGTGTCAGCGACATTCCAGTGACTACAAGGCTGATTGGAGGAATCTCAAAGGTTTCAGGCACAGGAGACGGTGCCGACAGTGCCTGGCACCGAGGCCAACACTGCTAAGGTGACAACCGCAGTGGAAAACCTGGAGCGCGACATCTGGCTCTTGAGTGGTGGTGTCCAAGGCATGTCTCAGTCTGTGATGACCATATCTGAGGGCCTCGACGTCATGTCACAGTCTACGGGGGATGTGTCCTGACACAGGTGGACATTACCGAGCTCTCTAGAGTGTGGCCCAGTCACTGAGGAGCATCACTGAGTGCATCAACGCCATGGTGCAGACAATGGGCATTCTCCAGGACTGGCTAGGCTAGATTACTCAGAGGCTTCTGGGGCTCACTCCAGCTGCCCCTCCATTCCGTGGAGTCCCCCGGAGTCCTTTTGGCATCTTCATTGAGGAGGAGGCGCTGGAGCCCAACCCGGGGCCTGCCACGGCGGTCTCCAGTTCTTCCGATCCCCCCCCCCCCCCCCCCCCCCCCCCCCCCGATACCGGCTCATCTCAAGGGTAGGGGGAAGAACAGGGTGGCATGGAGATGCCAGTGACACCAGTAATTTGGCTCCGCTCCCTCCAAAGGCCATGTGGCACAGCAGACAGAAGGCTGCCTCCAACACTGATGTGCATCCTGGGAATACACTTTGACACAGCAGTAGAGCATGAAAGACCAAGAAGAGGAGCACTGAGTGGACACTGACGTGGTCATTATCTGTAGCTGGGCGAATGGAGATCTGTCACAGTAAAATGTTCACTACTAAAACATGTGTTAAAGCACGGTGACACAGTGGTTATTTCTGTTGCCTCACAGCACCAGGGACCTGGGTTCAATTCTGGATTTGGGTAACTGTCTTTGTGGAGTCTGCCCGTTCTCCCCGTGTCTGCGTGGGTTTCCTCCGGGTGCTCCAGTTTCCTTCCACAGCCCAAAGATGTGCAGGTTAGATGGGGTTATGGGGATAGGGCGAGGAAGTGGGCCTTGGTAGGGGACTCTTTCAGAGGATCGGTGCAGAGTCGATGGGCCGAATGGCCTCTTTCTGTACTGTAGGAATTCTATGATTCTATGTCGCACCTTCACTGGTGTCATCAACCATGTCCTGAGCGGGTACTCCTTGACCACTCCCCACGAGCCAACCCATTACCCTGGGATGTTCCTCAAAGACACGAGGGATCTCCAATTGCCCCAGCATATAGGTGTACATATAGTCATGTACACTTCTAGGGTAGCAAGCACACAGTGCATGATTCAGAGGCAGTGACCGCACACAATCTGAACATTCAGGGTGTAGAACCCCATCCTGTTAATGTAGTACTCTCTCTGATGCCCTGGTGCTCACAGGGTGACACGCATGCCATCGATCGCCCCATGGACCTGGGGCATTCCAATGATGGTGGATGATTCTGCAGTCCGGGCATCTTGGTGGGCCTGGTCTAGCTCGAAGGTGATAGAGTCTGATGCCCATACGGGGCATACAGAGCATCCTTCACCTCCAGGATGCACCTTTGGGCGGAATATTGGGATATTCCCGCTCAAGCCCTGGAATTACCTGGTGACGGAGAGGTTTAGAGCTGCAGTGACCTTCGTGGCCACTGGGAGCGGCTGTTCTGTTCCTCCACAGAGCACCATGTCCGCTTGGTCATGCACAGGTGCCGCATTGTCTCTCTGCTGAGACAGAGTCTTCTGTAGCATATACTGTCCTTCAGCTCATAGAATGACCAATGATGCCTGTCCACCTTGGACAGTCACTGGTCTCCCCTTCTGAGTCACTTCTCAGTCTGATGGGTCTTCAGGGTGTGCCTGAACATAAAGTGCCACCTCCAGCCTCTGTTGGCATTGCTGCCATCGACGGCATCTGCCCGCCTCAGATGCCACAAGCTCAGCGAGGGCAGCATCCGTAGGATCCACACCAGTAAACATTGTTTTATCTGGAAGGAATTGGAGGAGGAGAAAGACTGACTATCAGTCCGGACTTGCATCGCGGGACCATCAAGCTTCCCCCACCCTTACCATGATTGTCCCGCCTTCTCTCAGATGCCATCCATCAAGCAAGTTGCGCTGACAAACCTTGATCTGCACACTCACCCCTGGCCACATCAGGAGCCCCTAGAGCCCAGGCCTCTGCCAGGAACATTAGGGAGGTGGTGCTCAGATGTCGTTCGCTCATCCACACACTTACCCTTTGGCCACAAGAGGATTCCCAATGCTGAAGCCCTGCTCTTTATTGTTTGATTGTTGGAAGCTGTCTCTATGGTGCTGACGTTCCTAGAGTTCAGACACACTGTTTAGGCATCAAAGATTGCTGGACATGCAGTATCATCCTCTGAGACATTGCACCCAATGCTTTCGAGGATGCACTTGAAAATTAAAAGGCTGGATCCTCCAGTCCCCTAGCCTGTTTCTTGGCCGTTTGCTGGCAGCGCGATTCTATCTTCCCGCTACTTGTTAATGGGATTTCCCATTGTAACAACCCCACGCCGCCGCAAAACCTGCTGGCGGGGCTGAGCTGTCGGCGCAAAAATTGAATCGCAACAACTGGAGAATTCCAGCCCAGGAGTGTGAAGTGTTCCCACAACTAACAAGGTAATTCGTCATTGGAAATATCCTTCCACTGTGAAGTTAGAGGCTACTTACAGTCAAAGGGAGTGAAATTAACTTTCAGGAGAGAAGCAGCAGCAGGGCTCTGTACTGGGAGAGTTTGGTAGGACAGACAGGCTGCTGCTGTGGTTGCCCTTGTTATGGGTCTCCACAATATTTAATGTGGCTTGAAGGCCTCACAGATACAAAGCCCCTCAACCCCCCCTCGCCCAGGGGCGAACTCCAACCTGGAACGCTTCAGCCCCCGACCAAGCCCAATCCCCATGAAGGCCCGGTGCCCTTGAGCTGCAGAACGGAAAATGGAAACGGCTACTCACCTCCTCCCCTCCCCTCAGCAGGCATTGCGCCAGCTGCACGTTTTTAAAAAAGAGTGCTAAATGACACTCGTATGACTTCCCGCTGGGGAGTCGAGTAATTTCTGTGAGGTTGCTGCATTCAACTCCAATCTCCTTAATGAGAATGAAATAAATGCAAATTAAGGTTAATGATATTCTCGCCATTTCTGGTGTGATCTGAACTCGCCATCGGGATTGGACCGGGTGAATCACAAAATGGTTAGCACCCGGCGGAGTCTCGGTTTTTGCCCTCTCCCGCTATTCACCCGGCATGCCCGAATCTGAACCAGGCGCAACGCGGTCTCTGAATCATACCGGGTGTGTAACGTGGTGGAGACCTTGGAAGTGGTGGTGTTCCTATGACCTCACTGCTGTTGCTCTTCTCGTTGATGTCGATGCAGGGCCAGGAAGGGACGGGGCCGACAGTTTCATGCCATGGAAACAGTTTTGTGACAGAAACTGAGTAACTGCTTTTGTGATCCGTCAAATCAGGATTACGATAAACATCTGGGGCGTGATTCCCTGATATCGGCGCAATGTCCGCCGACCGGCGCCAAAAACGATGCAAATCAGTCCGGCATCGCGCTGCCCCAAAGGTGCGGAAGTCTCTGCATCTTGAGCGGCCGAGCCCTCACCTTGAGGGGCTAGGCCCGAGCCGGACTGATTTCCACCCCGCCAGCTGGCGGTAAAGGCCTTTGGTGCCCCGCCAGCTGGCGCGAAACTGACTATGCCGGGCGGCGCATGCGCGGGAGAGTCAGCGGCCGCTCACGGCATCCCCGCGCATGCGCAGTGGAGGGGGTCTCTTCCGCCTCCGCCATGAAGGAAAAGAGTGCCCCCACAGCACAGGCCCGCCCGCGGATTGGTGGGCCCCGATCGCGGGCCAGGCCACCGTGGGGGCACCCCCCGGGGCCAGATCGCCCCGCGCCCCCCCTCCCCCAGGACCCCGGAGCCCGCCCGCGCCGCCGTCCCCTGCCGTCCCAAAGGTGGTTCAATCCACGCCGGCTGGCGGGGCTTCGGCCCATCGCGGACCGGAGAATCGCCGGGGTATTCCCGCAGACCGGCGCGGCGCGATTCCCGCCCCCGCCGAATCTCCGGTGGCGGAGAATTCGCGACACGGCGGGGGCGGGATTCACGCCGGTCCCCGGCGATTCTCCGACCCGGTGGGGGGTCAGAGAATCGCGCCCCTGGGATCTGATAGGCTGAGGGACAGTGGTCACCAGGATCTCACTGGTCAAAGTTGTGAGATTTGATTGCTTAAAATTGCAATGAGCCCTGAAATCTGTTTGGCCCAAGGGACACTACATCATTCATCTCATATAATCTTACCTATGTAAAATCATGAATGATATCAATTGATCTTTTCCGATACATTCTGTGAAAAGTTCCTGATATCATAAATAAACATGTGGAATGAAAATCAGAGTTGAGATCAGAAAGCATTGATCACACAAAGAGCAGTGGAACTCTGCAATGCTGCACTGTTGAGATTAAGTCAACCGAACATTTCAAAATTGAGATTCGACAATGATCATGAGGATGATGTAACCAAGATGGTAGGTGAAGTAATGATCGAACTGAGTGGTGGAACAGGTTCAAGGAGCTAAACGGTCTATATTCCTGTGTTCTTATATTTAGCCGACATGTATAAGACGTAAAATTATAAGAATGGTGTCTCTCTGGAATGAAGTTGAGGCTTTAGGCATTGTAAACTTTGGGTCTTGGTAATGGAAGTTCCAATCCCAATTCTACCCTCTGTACCAAACCCTCCTTGAACTTCCGCGAATCACAGGCACATGACCATCAAATTAAGGGCTAACGTCATTCGATGTGAGAAATATTCGGTGCAGTTTTAATGAATTTTAACATAACAGTGTTCAATATCCTCATTGTTATGCTGCCATGTTTACTGCAAAGTTGAATAATGAGTTTCCGTGTCTTACCTCAGTGATTTGCCCATACCTGGATGCTTGTTGAGGATATCGGTTGTTTGCTCCAGCACTTCATAGTATTCTTCCATCTTTAAAAGACACTGGCAGTAGTTCAAGACTAATGTGACAATCATCTTCTCCAACTTGAGCCACTGAATCTCCCAGGGCTTGTGCTACAATTAAAAATAGACGTTATTCTCCAACATCTTGTTTACAGTAACATTGCTTTATATTTTGGGGCCCTCTATTGATTGGGAGTGCAAAATGCAGTGCTTATTATTTATTCCTTAACATTTTCAATTCATGAATACATTTAGATGTATAATTACGTGGTAAAATAATTGTACAGACATCGTGATGCAGCTTATAATATGATCTCTAAGTTATCAAAACATCAAGGAGACAGGAAGAGGTGGTGGTGGAGTGGGGATTCGGAGCGGAATACTTTGGCTGTGGGCCTTTCATTGAGCACTAACAATACACTGACATATTTAGCTACAGGAAGCATGATGCAGGTTGACACGAGTTAACCATCTTTTCTTGACCCATAAGTGTTTATTTTCATTTGGCACTCCCTCTAGTGGTCTGATCTAGGGCTAACCAAAGAAAATACAGACAGAAAAGGTTACAGAGGTAAGTTAGCCCGAAACAAGGGCATTCCCCTTGCAGCCTCAGTAACCATATAAACTAAAAGTAAAATGTTCTCTTCTTCAAATGGCAGATTACTTATTGCCCCTCAAAATATGTAACACAGCAGTCGGTGCGCACAATGCAGTTTACAATTTAACATTGGCCAGTGGTTAAGGCTTTAGAAGCACATAGTATTTTTAATGCAGAATGCTAACATATGAATATTGTAATATAATGCTAATGGGATAGACAGAGCAAAATATGGCAGATGTATGGCACGTAGGTATCTATTTAAATGTACCTAGTGTAGCATTTACATTGTAGCCAGTAAAAAACATGTAAAAGTGGAAATTTCATCTGTTTCCTCTGTGGTATCAGGTGAGCAATTTTAATATCAGGAAAACTTTATTTAAATTTAAGTTCTTTAATCAAACTTACTAATACAGGCCTGGATTTTCATCAGCAGAATTCCCAGCCTTGCGAATCCGGCCTTTGAAATCATAGAATCCCTATAGTGCAGAAGGAGACCATTCGGCCCATCAAGTCTCCACCGAGCCTCCAATAGAGCACCCTACCTAGGCCCACAGCCCCACCCAAACCCCTTAACTCCACCTAACTTTTGGATACTAAGGGGCAATTTAGCATGGTCACTCCACCTAACCTGCACATCGTTGGGCTGTGGGAGGAAACCGGAGCACCCGGAGGAAACCTACGTGGACACGGAAGAATGTGCAAACTCCACACAGTCACCCAAAGGCGGAATTGAACCCGGGTCCCTGGTGCTGTGAGGCAGTAGTGCTAACCACTGTGTCACCATGCCGCTTATACTTGGTCTGGGGTTGGACTAGATTCGAAGTCAGGGTGGGCGTCGCTGGAAGTAGTGAGAAGGATATCAGCTGCAGAGGCATGTTGGGTGAGCACTTGCCTTGTGGCTCCAGCACTATTTCCAAAAATTTAAAAAGTAAATAAAATATAAAACCTCCCTCCAGCCCTAACCCCCATTCCAACCACCCACGCACATCCTATGCCAACCCATGCTACCTCATTCCTTGTACCCACATACTATTCCCTCGTGCCCTCCATGTCACCCCATGACCCACGACAATTACCACGGAGGGTGGAACATTTAAGCCTAACTTCGCTATATTGGAAAAACCCAGTTACTATATTAACATTCCTTCAGCTACATAAAGCCTTATAACAACAAATGTTTAATTCAAGTCCACAATCCCTCATAACAACAAGTACTGGAACTCATAATCCCATGTCAAAGAGTCCAGAACCAGTTGGAGCTGTCAGTCAAACTGAAATGGCAGGCACCGTCCTGTGATAATGGATGATTGTCAAATGAGTCATGCAGCACTAATCAAGTAATTAAAAACCCTCAACCTTATGTCAACTGACAGAGTGAGATAGAAATAAATGATTTTTTTTACACTCCAGAGCTTTTATTAAAGGTTTAAAAAGTAGACTTTTAAATGCCTTGTCAGCTCCCCTTCCAAAGCTGCTTTCGGCACATTGACATGAACTCTGTCACTTTTGACAGGTCCTCTTGACAAGTACTTTTGACACTTCAGTTTGGCAGGTCTGTCGAGAGTTCCAATGAGTTTGACAGTTAATGACAAATGCACTTTTCATGCACCTTCATGTCAGTTTTTACTTCCGCCAAAGAGCACCTTAATCTCCAACAAAGGGACCCTAGGAACAGGATATTTGCATTTCATGCCCATCTCTAACTTTCCTGATAAGGGATGGGCCTTTGTGATAATTTGTGAAACTGAGTGGCTTTCTAGGATGGCTTCAGAGTACTTTACAAATCAACCATCCTACTTAGACTCTAGTCACATATATGTCAGAGTAAGTGGGGGTGTGGAGTGAGGATGGCAATCTTTATCGACCATTTTTCCAGTGTTAGCCCACAAATCATCAAATATTGAATTAAATTTCACAATTTGCCATGGTGGAATTCAAATAAGCAATCTCTGGGTTATAGTAACACACCCACCATATTACCATACCCATCTATTTAAATCATACCTAACTATACTTACTATATTACCGCAAGCCCTACAATTGTTATTCTCACTATATTACACACCCGTCCATTACCATACTCGTGAGAGGCGCACGGTCAGTGAAGGGAGACTTCGACCGGAGTGAGACAGAGACCGAGCATATATGGGAATTTGTTTCAAAATGGGATTGGTAAATCTTTTTCAAGTTGAATTTTAGAGTAAGATTCAGATGGGCTAGAACTAACAACCTGGCACTAACAACATTTAAGTAAGTTAAATAGCTTAAATAAACAATCCAGTTAAACTGCCTTAGTGGCAGTGAAAGCCCTTGCCTGAATAGGACCTGGGGCAGCGGGTGATCGAGCGGGTAATCCGACCGGACAGTCTGCCCCTCTTCCATGTCCATGTTCACAGCTGGGTGTCCCTGGAAAGAGAGCATGCAATGTCCACGGGCACCATAGAGGCCTTCCGAGCCTGTGGGCGCCACAGGGGGTGGAGTGTTTTATTGACTCCTTTAATTGCACTTTAATTTGATGTTCTTAAGTTTCTGTTGATCTCTGTTTGGTTCGGCCAGTGCCCCTTTTGCTTTGTCTCTAAGTTTGTTTCTTTTCATATATTTGGTTAACCTAAAATAATTGAATAGGATCCGAATAGATGTTCATTACTGCAGCAGGAAGTTAAGCTAGAGAGTGACTCTTCACTGCTCTATATAAGAAAGGGACTTTTAACATACAAGGTCAGCAAGAGGCACACAGTCAGTGAGGGGAGACTTCATCCTGAGCAAGACAGCAGCCGAATGAGTATATTTTGGAATTAGTTTCAGAAGTGTGAATTCAGCGCATGGGTAAAAGAGGGGCTTTAGGTCAGGTTCACTGCAAGAAATGCGAGTTAGAATAGTGATCTGGGAGTTGGGTAATTACGGAAGTTACCGAAGGAAGGGAAAGAGCTGCTCTTTTGCTTTCTAACCTTCTCAGCGTTCAGAAAGTGGTTTTACTCCGCTACTGGCGAAGGAACTACTTATTTGGTGATGTCTGGTAAGTGACTAAGGTTTATTCTATCCCGAAGGTTCAAAATAATCTAGCAACTGTTGGCAGGGTTAATAAAATAGATACAAACAGAAGTAAAATACATAATTAATTAAATAGTTAATTAGAACACATTAAGGATGGTAGGATAGCTGATATGTCACACAGCTGCAGCATGTGGGAGCTCCTGGATGCCAGATTAATACAGGACAAACACATCTGTGGTAAGTGTTTGAAGTTCGAGCAGCAGGAGGTAATGAGTGGCGAGCCATAGGAATCAGTGCTGGGGCCTCAGCTGTTTCCAATTTATATAAGTTACTTGGCGGAAGGGGTGATCGCCAAATTTAGTGATGACACAAAGATAAATAGGAAAATAATTTGGGAAGAGGATGTAAGGAGGCTACAAAAAGATACGCCCAAAACGGCGCAAATCAGTCGGGCATCGCGCCGCCCCAAAGGTGCGGATGCTCCTCATCTTGGGGGGCCGAGCCCCAACCTTGAGGGGCTAGGCCCGCGCCGGACTAATTTCCGCCCCGCCAGCTGGCGGAAAAGGCCTTTGGTGCCCCGCCAGCTGGCGCGGAAATGACATCTCCGGGTGGCGGATGCGCGGGACTGCTAGCGGCTGCTGACGGCATTCCCGCGCATGCGCAGTGGAGGGCGTCTCTTCTGCCTCCGCCATGGTGGAGACCGTGGCGAAGGCGGAAGGAAAAGAGTGCCCCCACGGCACAGGCCCGCCCGCGGATTGGTGGGCCCCGATCGCGGGCCAGGCCACTGTGTGGGCATCCCCCGGGGCCAGATCGCCCCGCGCCCCCCCCAAGGACCCCGGAGCCCGCCTGCGCCGCCTTGTCCCGCCGGTGAGGTAGGTGGTTTAATCTATGCCGGCGGGACAGGCATTTTAGCAGCGGGACTTCGGGTCCATCCGGCCCGGAGAATCGCAGGAGGGGGGCCCGCCAACCAGCGCGGCATGATTCCCGCCCCCGCCGAATATCCGGCGGGGGGGGGGGGGTCGGAGAATCTCGCCCCAGGAATCCCAATCGGGCGGAGAATCCCATGGCAGGGCAGCAAAGTCGCGAGTCTCCATACTCTCCTCGTCAGCCATAGCAGGGGCCATAGCAGGCTTCCCAACGGCCCAGTCAGGCTTCCCACCTCAAATCGCCAGGACCATCCAAATAGCCATTAGAACTGTTTCACATATCAGTGCTAGGCAGGATGATCCATTCCCCTGCCAGCTAAGATGCTCCTGCCCCCCAAGCCAAGGGTCCCGCTTGTATGAATTGGTACAAGTCCTGAGGAGTGTGGACCTGGTGGCTTGCAGTCTGATGGGAGGCAAAATGATAAGTACCCTCCCAACAATTGCCACCATGATGCCGAGGGGAATCCTTCCTGAGAGGTGGGGGTCAGGGGGCCTTGCGCTGGGCCTGAGGGGCTCAGGCAGGAGGTCTTCCCTGGGATGGGTGCTCCTTTGGCTGCTGTTCCCATCTGCGACCTTTAAAACCCATTAAACACTCACTCAGTATGTAAAAAAAGTCAAGTGCCCATAATTCAGCGAAAGTGTTCTCATCTGTAGTCATAAACCATTTAAACAGTCAGTCAGTGAGTAAAAGGTCAAATGTTCCCATAATAAAGTGGAAATGTGCTCATTTGTACCCCTGTGCCATTTGAACAGTCACTCTTTGTCTCATAAATACGCATCCCTAATAATAAAGTGAAAGTGTTCTTAACTGCATCCCTAAGCCCTTTAAACAATAAGTCAGTTAGTAAGAGATAAAGTTTTCTAATAATAAAATGTAAGTGTTCCCCATCTGTACCCCTAAACCTTTTACAAAGTTCGTCAGTATGCAAAGTTTAAATGTCTGTAAGATGAAGGTAAACATAATCCCTTTAAAGTGGTGGAAATCCTTTAAAGTGGTTTTCACACAGTCAATTTCATTGCCTATTGAAGTCACTCTGTATGGCTAGGCGGCTGAATGCTTTGAACTGGATTGTTTACATTGAAATTGACACTCCATTGCCTGCTAAAAGTATTGTGATTGACAGCTCACTGGACCTTCAAAGTGTAAAGTCAGATTGTTTATTTTCATAGCTCTGCAGGAATCCATTAAGTCAGGATAGCAGCTGTTTATTCTTTTTATGAGTCTGCCACTTTGTTTGGGAGGAAAGAACAGCTGTTTGGGCTGCCATTTCACTTTCAATGAAGCACTCAAAATACATTGTGGGTGCTTCTACACTTCAGGGACTGCAACGGTTCAAGAAGGCAGCTCACCACTACCTTCTAAAGTGCAACTAGAAATGGGCAATACATTCTAGCTTAACCAGCAATGCCTACATCCCATAACTGAATTTTTAAAAAAACATTGCAAGAGCCTATTCACGACAAGAGGTAAGTGCATTCCAATCACTAAGTGCATTCCAATCACTCAAACATGTGATTGAAATGCACTTACCTCTCTTTGATGTGGTTGGTGTTTGTAAACATTGGGGTTTCAGTGCTTAGAGTCAGTCATCCATGAAGGGAGATGAATGAATCAAGGCTGCTGCTGTTTTGTGGAAGCAGTCAATCACAGCCCACTCTTAGAAATGAATGAATGGCTTTTAGCTAATGGATCTGAGGGGGTTAACCAGAGGTCACAGCTGTTCTCCTTCCAGGAAGGGACACCTGGAGCTTTGAGTAAGTGTTATAGCTGTTATTTCTTTCACTGTCCCTGCCTGGGCTGCTCTCCAGCTTTCATACAGGAGTCTCTTTTCTGGGAGAAGGTGGAGTCTATGGAGGTATCCCTTTAGTCAGGGGGTCCCTGTGGGGGACCCCTTTAGTTGGGGGCCTTTGTGGGGGTTCCTTTAGTTAGCAGGTCTCTTTCCGGGGGTTCCTTTAGTTGGGATTTCTGTGAGGTTCCCTGTAGTTGGAGGGTCTCTGTGGCAGGTTCCTTTAGCTGTGGGTGTCCCAGAGGTGGAGGGAGGATCTCCCTATTAAGGCAGTCTCTGGGGAATACTTTGATTTGGGCATTTTCTGGGGGGGGGGTGGGTCTGGTAGAAGAGAGGTGGGCAGGTAGTGTGCATTATGGGGGGGGGGGGGTGGCCCTCAGAAGAACTTTGGAGGCAGGGCAGCCCCCTTCAGGAGTTATCCCCTTGGCATACCGGATACCGGAAGGTCCATCACATCAGGCTCATGTTTGGTGAGGCCTGTAATAATTACCCCCCACCCACCCCCGCCACCTTGTGATTCTCAACCGGAGAATATAGTGCCGGGCCAGTTACAAGGATGCAAATAAGTCATTAAGACCCATTGCATTCATTTATATTCTCCCACTGTGGGGGGTGATTGGGTGGGGGGAGTCGGAGCATTGCGTTCGGATCGGAACCCGTCAACACCCGGCACCAATCCTGATTTTTTTTTTTCATCCTCCACTGCATCGGGGACGCCGCTGCGGGTCACAGTGAATCCAGGCCGTATACTTTAAAATTCACCAGACTTGCAACCTGCAGTTGAATTTTGTGCCTCCTGTTCTGGCGTGGAAACCATGTGGATCCAGTTTTAGTCACCTGCATACATGTGTCAGGGAGCCAAACTGTTCCATAATAGCAAGTGAATACACAAAACTGATGTTGCATCGATAGTAGCTCCACCTGTCCAAGTTTCTAACGACACGCCATACAACTATGTCATGGCAGCAGATATCAATGCCCAAATTAATCTCTAGCAGACGTACCAGGAGAGTTTGTGTCACTGGGAGGGAGCTCACAACATAAATCAGAGGAGCACTGCACTAAGGCTGTTTGAGAATTCAGTTCAATTCAGTTCAGCTTGTTAACCTTGCTGATATCAATAACGGCAAGCCAATAGCAAATAATGCCATCAGCACTCGGGATTTAACAAATATATGGGAATCAATAGAAATAGACAAAGCAACATGTGAACTGCAATTCATTGTGGCTAAATTAGTTGTTATAGTGTCACCCTGAATGGGTTTTCACTTTTTAAATGTTAGATACCTTGACTTGTAGATTCTTTAAGCAGATAACGGCCTCCCGATACTTTGCTAATGCCTCTCCATACTTGCCGAGTTTAAACATTTTGTTTCCCGTTCCGTGAAGAAGCGGCACAGCCTTAAGTTTCTCATCATCATTCATGGCCCATGATTCTCGTTTGTAAGCACTTGGCGACTCGATCTAAAATTTAAAAATACATTCTACTTCCACAATAAAAGTTGTGTGTCCATGGTTATTTGCAAAGCAAGCAAACTGAAAACATTTTTATAATTTATTTGAATAGTGAACTATAAGATATAGTTTTCATCTTTAAAAAAAATTGCATGCATTTCATTACTCAATTTTGGTGCACTTTGGGTCACACCTTTTGCCTGTTATAAATTTCTATTGTCCACCTACATTCCTAATTCAGTGTTTCTCTGTCAAATTTCTTGACCAGTTTCTTGCGAGATTGAGTCTCTTCAGGATCATACTTGCTGGAGTTTAGAACAACGAGGGGGGAGTGGGGGATCTCATAGAAACCTATAAAATTCTGACAGGGCTAGACAGGTAGGTCTAGACAGGGAAGCAAAGTGGCACTGTGGTTAGCATTGTTGCCTCACAGTGCCAGGGACCCAAGTTCAATTCCGGTCTCGGGTGACTGGCTGTGTGGAGTTTGCACTTTCTCCCTGTGTCTGCGTGATTTTCCTTTGGGGACACCAGGGGCGAAATTCTCTGTAATCGGCGCAACGTCCGCCGACCGACGCCAAAAACGGCGCAAATCAGTCCGGCATCGCGCCGCCCCAAAGGTGCGGAATCCTCCGCATCTTGAGCAGCCGAGCCCTAACCTTGAGGGGCTAGGCTCGCGCCAGACTGATTTCCGCCCCACCAGCTGGCGGGAAAGGCCTTTGGTGCCATTGCCAGGCGGCGCATGCGCGGGAGCGTCAGCGGCCGCTCACGGCATCCTCGCGCATGCGCAGTGGAGGGGGTCTCTTCCGCCTCCGCCATGGTGGAGACCATGGCGAAGGCGGAAGGAAAAGAGTGCCCCCACGGCACAGGCCCGCCCGCGGATCGGCGGGCCCCGATCGCGGGCCAGGCCACCATGGGGGCACCCCCCCCCCCCCCCCCGGGCCAGATCGCCCCACCCCCCCCCCCCCCCCCCAGGTCCCGGGAGCCCGTCCCGCTGGTAAGAGAGGTGGTTTAATCCACGCCGGCGGGACAGGCATTCTAGCAGCGGGACTTCGGCCCATCCGGGCCGGAGAATCGCCGGGGGGGGGGGGGGGGCCCGCCAACCGGCGCGCCGCGATTCCCGCCCCCTCTGAATCGGAGAATTCGGCAACCGGCGGGGGCGGGATTCACGCCAGCCCCCGGCGATTCTCCGACCCGGTGGGGGGTCGGAGAATCTCGCCCCGGTTTCCTCCCACCGTCCAAAGATGTGCAGGTTAGGTGGATTGGTCATGATAAATTACCCCTTAGTGTCCAAAGATTAGGTGGGGTTACTGGGAAACGGGGATAGAGTTAGAGCAAGAGCATGGGTAGGGTGCTCTTTCCACAGGTCGGTGCAGACTCAACGGGTCGAATGGCCTCCTTCTGCACTGTGGGGATTCTATGAAACTCTTAAAAGTAAAGATGCAGGGAAGTTGTTTCCAATAGTAGAGGTGTCCAGAACCAAGGGTCAGAGTCTGAGGTTATGGGGTAGATTTAGGACTGAGATGAGGAGAAATGTTTTCATCAAGAGAGTTGTGAGCTTATGGAATTCAACCACAGAAATTAGTTGAGGCCAAAACATAAGGGGCGAAATTCAACTAATTGGATCAAAGTCCCACAGAGAGCGTGTTTAGCTGTGTGTTTCCTGGCGGTCGCAGTGCCAAGAAACACATGGCTATACAGCATGACTCACATTGTATAAGTGGCTCAGCAGAGGGCACACGGCCGAGGCCGCACATAGCCCTGTTTTGCACACTGAGGAGCTCCGCTCGCTCGATCTCCCCAGTGTACTGAGAGATCGGGATTTAATTTTTAAATGGCATCCCGATCTCCGAGCCCTGAAAGTGACCCCCGGCTCCCCCCCCAACCTGAGCGCACTAGGGGAGGGTCCCCGGCATCCCCCACCCAACCCGAACGCACTATGGGAGGGTCCCGGCCTCCCCCATCCACCGGGGTCGAGATCAAACCCGGGTCCTCAGTGCTGTGAGTCAGCAGTGCTAACCACTGTGCCACCATGCCGCCCGATCCCTGACAACGGAAATAAGAAAAGCCTTCAATGGAAAAGAGGAAGAGAGATCAAATAATCTACTGAAAGGACTAACTTTACTGCTTGTGTTCAATTGCCATGTGAGAGGTAGAAATAAATAGAACAGGCTTAACCTTCAACAGCTCAATAACAAAGATGAGTGGCTGCGGTTCTTTCTGCAATTCATCCAGATCGTCATATCCCAGGCTGTGATAGGCAAACATATTGGCAAGACCACAGGTATGAATGTGCCAGCTTGTTGGGTCTTTTCCTTCTACGATCAAACGCAGGCTCTTCGCTACAGTTGGATACAGACCGGTGTGCTGTCATTGGGAAAAACAATTGTCCCAGTTTAAATATTTTTAACAATAGCCAATTGACGCACTTTCACAGATAGTAAAATACAATAAAAGAGACATTCAACAGAAGTCAGAAAGTCATAATTCGGGAAAGGAGAAACTGTAATGTGCTGTTGGGAACGGTTCTGGAAGAACTATTCGACTATTTAAGTATTCTATTCCTCTCTCACCTCTTCACTATGGCTTACCACCTAATATTGCTCGAGGTCAGTTAGCTCAGTTGGCTCGTGATGCAGAGCAGCGCCAATAACGTAGGTTTAATTCCTGTGCCAGCTGAGGTTATTCATGAAAGTCCAACTTTCTCCATTTTGCCCCTCGTCTGAGGTGTGGTGATCCTTAGGTTAAATCACCACCAGTTAGCTCTCAAAGGGGAGACCATCCTCTGTGGTTACATTTAATGTTGCTCCATTTTGAAATGTTATTTTCCTCTTTTGCTGTACGCCTATCTGGCAATAATAACAGGCAAATGGTTAAAACCATTGTTGCTGTTTTAACTGCTTCCTCCAGCACTCCAGAATTCATGGAAAGGGGAAAATTCTGCAATGTTTCCACATGGTGTAGCAATCCAGCCAAGCATGGCTTGTAAGTGGCCTGTGTATTGTTAAAGCTATCTTGGACTGAATTTTCAGGCCCTGCTAAGGGTGGGAACAGAGGTGGAACCGGCACAAAGATAATGGAGCTGGCCAGTGTGGTATTTTCCCAGCACCGACCATTTCAGAACCTTGTTAAGGGCATTGAAAGGATGCTGACTGGCATTTTCCAGTTGGTCTCAAGTTTTCCGATGCAGAGGCGGCGTCTATCAGTAGGCCGAGGATGAGCACTGCAGGCGGACCTGGGGCCCTCCATGTCTGCCTTTGTGCATTTACAGCCAAAGGCCCCCCACCATAGACACACACACACACACACACACAGTAGAGATCTGGCAATCTCACCTTCTGTGTCTCACCTCTACAAAACATACTGAGTGGGGAAAAATAAAAAATAGATGTAGGTGTTGATGCTATCATGCATATATTGGTGGCCAGCATAAGACGACAATAATGACTGCTTGGAGAAATACGACATATATGGGACAGAATTTTCTGATTTTTTTTTTAAGGTGTCGGTCCTGGCATGGAAACCAGGGAGAATCCCGCCGGCACTGATGGATAAACTCATCGTATATTCAGCCTCTTTCAAAATATATAATTTTCCATGTGTTTCACGCCTCACTTGTGGCGGCTTCTCTCTGATCTGCTTGCCCCGGGAAAACTCTATCTTTGTAATCAGTGGGGTGCTCCTTTCAAACGCCTCCCCAGCACTTCTTCCATGTTCGGTCGAGGGGATTGCTACCAGGAAGACAGAATCGCATTTCACTGGGGGAGCCCTCACCAAATCTCTGGATGGTGTCCAGCAGAGGCGTGACATCCTGTAGCCACGATCGGCCGGATATCCAGCAAGCAAGGTCACCAAACCAGCCTAGGAGGCTTGGCCGGGATGGTGAGTGGCAGCTCGCTCCATAAGAGGCGGGGCTACAGTGCCAAAAGAAGATGAATGCCCTTTGCGCAGACAGGGTATGTCTGCCTCCTCTTGTTTCCCGTTAACACACCCATCACATCTCTCTCCAAGCCACACCACTGGGTCCCAACAACCTCATGCGCCCGAAGGGAAGAGGATCAGTGGGAGCGCAGTCTAGGGCATTCCGCCTGGGAGACCCTGGGGGCGTCAATCCCATCTGACACCCCCCACTCTCTGTGAGCAATACATCTCCTGCCCCGCACACCAAGGAGGCTAGCACTGCAACACCTGTGCTGCGCAAGAGCAGGTCCAGACCCTCTAGGTCTAGGCTCTCCATGGGATGCCCGCCAAGGTCATCTCAAGAAATAGGGTATGGAAGGCAGCAGGCCGACTCAACCTCAGCTGTGGATCCTGGCATATACTTAGACGTAGCGGAAGAATGAGGAAGAGTAAGAACCCATCGGCATCCAGTGGACATGGGTGAACCTAGGCACCAGTAGAGATAAGTCAGAATTGTAATAGTGCACTTGTATTAAAAAATTACTTTGTTCACCGATACGGATCCACCACAATGGCATGTCATGGTGCCAAGTTTCACAAACCCCCATGTCAATTTGGTGCTTCATTCCTGTGCAGTGAGAGAATGGCAAAGTTACACTGATGGCGCAGTAAAGCCCCCCATCCCCACCACTGTCAACTCCCCATCCATAGAACTTTCATCCCCCACACCCCACAGCAGCACCCAGTCCACTCATGTCTGCCACCATTCTCTACTTATGAGGATGCCAAGGACCGAAAATGTGAGAGAGTCTGTCCGCCTCATCAGTAGGTGGAGACAAATACCAGGACTCCTGACCTCAGAGGAGACAGCAGCAGCTGAGAAGTTTAATTCAGCCTCTCTGAGCCCCTAGATCACCCTGGTTAGCACACTGGGCTAAATCGCTGGCTTTTAAAGCAGATCAAGGCAGGCCAGCAGCACGGTTCGATTCCCGTACCAGCCTCCCCGAACAGGCGCCGGAATGGGGTGACTAGGGGCTCTTCACAGTAACTTCATTGAAGCCTACTTGTGATAAGAAGTGATTTTCATTTCATTTCATTTCAGTGGCAGGTCATGTTCTGCTCGCTCTCAGGCAGAAGTCAAATATTTTGCAGAGGATAAGAGGAGCATGGCTCCGTCCACACTGCAAGTCATCATCATTCTCCTGCAGCATCCAGCCAATCACTTTCGTGCCCTGCCCATGAATGTAACCACCATCCCGATGATATCCCACAGGCACCAGAGTAGTGGGAAGATGTCAGAACCCACGGTGGAATAGATCTTCAAACCCGGGTCCTGGTCATCCCCAAACTGAGAGGCTATGAGGTCGTCCCTAGCCCTGCACCCCAGATGGATCATGGCCATTGCCTGAGATCCTTCCTCAACCTTCTCTGTGGGTTGCCCCTTGCCATCCCCCTCGATATCCTCCTCATCTGGGGATATGTGGCACTTTTCCAGCTCGGCCAGCGAGAATCCCGTTTCTAGATTCTGGTTGTTATTTTGTGCCCTAGTCACTGTTTTCGCTGACGGCTAACATAGGCTGAAAAGTGCCCCAATGGCCTCAGTGACTGAGGGGAAGGGTAGGCTGAACTTAAAAATAGGTCAGGGAGAAAACTTTCATAGTCTGCTCATCTTTGGAGTATATTCGTACTATTCTTTACAGCCCTTGATTTTGTACAAAGAATATCTCCTCCTTTCTCAGCTAGTTTTTCCTTCCCTTCACAATGTTGACTCTTTAATGAAATATAATGTACGAACACTGTTTCCTCACCCATTCTTCACGTGTGGGCTTTGACACATTAGTACTGGCAGGCTTCTCAAGCACAGTTCCTTCTGCAAGAATAGTCTGCCCAAGTCACTAGCTTGCCGGCACCCTGTTAAAAATTCTGATTTGTTACTTCTGCTTAACGAAATAAAATAAATTAGCATGATCTCAGACCGCACGGAGTTTAATTAAAACAATTCTTCACTGGAAAATGTTACCTCGCTGTCTTAAAGTTACAGAGCCTGATGTAAAGGATATTTGGCTGGGATCCCAGATTTATTTTCAGCACAAAGGAACTTGCAATGATTTACTTTCCTAACCTTAAATCATTGAAATGTTGTTTATCCCTTTGGGGGGGCAGGGAAGAATCTGTGTACAGGTTTTTAAGCATTTTTTAAAATGTTCTCATTCACCTTTTCGAATACCACGCTATATTAAGTGGCCATGAATCATCCTTCCACGGGTATAGTGTCCATATGTTGGCAGCTTAGCTTAATCTGCTTACTCCTGCCTAAGGATGCGAATTAATGACTAAACAGAAAAATGGATTGCGGAGCATTGTGACAGGCAGCATTATTCATCTGAAGATTAATGAAAAACACTAAGGGACTTCATTTCCTTCAGAGAGTATGCCATCCATTCAGTGCTTTCCCACCCAAAATCTACTCAGCTGGCTGCACTTACAATGACATCACACCAGAACTCTGCAACCTCCCCGATCCTCATGGATGACAGTAAAATTTCCCAGACTTCCAGTTTAAACATATTGCCGAAAATGATTTCCATTGGCTTGCCAACTTGCTTGCTGTCATCAATGACCGTTCGGTCTCCATCGCATCTGATAGTCCGAAAATGGAATGTGACCTAGTGCAACAAAGAATAAAGACAGTTATATTTTACTTTGCTGTCAAGGACATTTGGATAGAAATGAAATGAAAATTGCTTATTGTCACAAGTAGGCTTCAAATGAAGTTACTGTGAAAAGCCCCTAGTCGCCACATTCCGGCGCCTGTTCGGGGAGGCTGTTATGGGAATTGAACCATGCTGCTGGCCTGCCTTGGTCTGCTTTCAAAGCCAGCGATTTAGCCCTGTGCTGAACAGTCCCTTATTAGATAATTAGAAAGAAATTATTAGATTGTAAATATTTTATCTCTCTGGGGGTACTTTGCTCCTTGCAAGTGCACTGGTTGATAAGTTCATGTCAAGTTACTTCCTGTGCCGTTTTGGCACAGTTGCTACTTAATTTATTTCAAGTGAGTCAGCAGATCTGGATGATGAATGCGATTTCCGTAGTGATACTGTCACTGGGCTAGTGATCCAGAAACACAGGCAAATGCCCTGGGGGCACGGGTTCAAACCCCACCATTCCACTATTGGAATTTAAGTTCCATTAATGAATTCTGGAATGAAAGGTTAGTCTCAGTACCATGGAACTATCGTCGTAGAATCCCGACAGTGCGAAAGGAGGTTATTCGGCCCATCAAATCTGCGCCGACCCTCTGAAAGAGCACCCTACCTAAGCAACATCCTCATCCTATCACTGTGACCCCACCTAACCTGCACATCTTTAGACTAATTGGACACACGGAGGAAACCCACAGAGACACAGGGAGAACGTGCAAACTCCGCGCCGACAGTCACCCAAGGCCGGAATAGAAACATGGGCCCTGACATTGTGAGGCAGCTGTGCTAACCACTGTGCCACCATGCTGTCCATGTCAGTCGTCATTAAATACCCATCTGGTTCATTTTCAAGGAAGGAAATCTGCCATCCTTACCTGGGCTGACCTACTTCTGACTCCAGACCCCGTAGGGATGTGGTTGACTCTTGGGTGCCCTCTGAAGTAGCCTGGCAAGCCATTTCAAGGGCAATTAGGGGAAGGGCAACAAATGCTGGCCTTGCCAGTGGCATCCACATGCCATGAAAAAAACGCAAAGAAATCTTACATGACCGTAAGTACCTGAACATGACAGGAAACACTCAGTCCCATAATAATTACATTTTGTTTTCCAGGCATTTCATATGGTGATAGTTTATCTAAAATGTATAGGATTACTTTTTACATCAAGGTTAGACTAAAATGTTTCTGCAGTAGTTTGGTGTAGAAGAATTAACTGTTTTCCAGTTCTAAAGCTTTTTTATTTTAAAAAAATCAATATCGGATTCACTCCTTTTGTATCATCAATGAAAATCCATAGTCAAAATGAATTTGAATTGAATTGCTAGAATGTAATGGAATATGTTGCCTAGATCATGCCAAAATTATATTAAATCAAATAATATTAATATATGGAAATGAAAATACCAATATCATCATAGTGGTAAATCAATACAATACACTGCAACAAATATTCTCCCTTTATTATGTTGTCTGTACATACACTGCCTTTGATTCAATGTTATATGCCATAATATCTTCAGTAAATAATATTTAAATGCAGTTGAACTTACTTTGGATCCTGTGAGAAGTTTTGGGAGCTCTCCGGTTCCTCCATGGAGAATTGTCTTTTTAATACCTTCAACGTTTGTCAGGTATGTTTCCTCCATGATTGGTCTTCACGGAATGTGGTATAGGATTGCAGTTTACACTCTCAGTAAACTGGGCTTCATGTGCGAAGATTACCTGGTGATCCTGGCTTTATAAACAAGAGTAAACAGCTGCGGAGCCAATAGCTAGGAGCAGGAATGTAACAAGGCACTCTAATTGATTAAGAATATTCCTGTTACATAATTCTTGATCCTCTTAATGGTAGGGCTGAATTTTCTGGGAGAAATTGGCATGCATCTTAATTCTGATTTAGCCACAAGGGGATGAAATTTGGATATTGAAGAACTCAAATGAAATTTTCAGGTCTGATTAGACACTGCAATTCACTTCAGCACACTTGAACAAAGGAGGGGATGTGGGAGAGGCTGAGTCTCTTGATCCTGATCCCTTATCCAGTGACGCCATTCAGCAAATGTTTGTGTGTGGGCTTTGGGTAAGTAAGTGCCCCATGGAACTCAGTTGTGGTCACTACACTGTTGAATTGTATGCTGAAGGTGATTATTCCCCTTTGACTCAAACATTTCTCGGGATAAATCATTGGAGGAAGGGTGGATGGGTGGGGTGGGAAAGGGTTGGGGGGGATATATATTGGGAGAGAAACCTATAATATAAAACTCAAACTGGGTGCCTTCCAATGTGTGCTGCCTGCAAATAACCTACCGTTAAATTTGGTTCTGTACCCTTACGTAAATTGATCCCAGTTATCAGTTGTACCTTTTTTTAATGCACATCTCCACACACATGGCACAGTGCAGGCTGTTTGGATGACTCAGCGCATTAATATACTCAGCTGTGATTGTGGATATTCTTGTCCTGATCTCTATTACATTTGTATTCTTTACTGATCATCTAAATAATTTGGCTTCTATAATTTAGATTATTTTCAGCTGTGAGTCTTATCTCCTCAGTTTTGAATGTATCCCAGATAAGTTTCTGATAACAAGAACAAAACTGTGAACAGAAAATATTTTTAAAATTATTTTCGTTATTGCAGTTATCCGCCGGCGCCGCAGGATTTTTCTTCCACCTTTGGGAGATTAGTACATGGATGTCAATTTACATTTCCGCTAATAAGCACATTGATTGAACAAACGAACTGTTAATATGGGATGGGATGGTGATATAATGCTTATATGAACACATAAACCAGACTCCAACAAAACTTCAAATCGTTGCAATCCATATGTTGTTTTGTTTGTCATTAACATCTACGCGATCGAACGGCCTTGTTGTGCCCCAACCCAATGATGTGACAAGGCCATTAGGTCTCGCGAGAGGCCTCTCCCAAGATTTGCGACATTCAAAATGCCTCACGAGATCTGATAAGGGGCGTCATTCTCCGACCCCCCACCGGGTCGGAGTATCGGCGGAGGCTGGCGTGAATCCCGCCCCCGCCGGTTGCCGAAGTCTCCGGCACCGGAGGTTCGGCAGGGGCGGGAATCGCGCCGCACCGGTTGGCGGGGCCCCCCGCTCGATTCTCCGGCCCGGATGGGCCGAAGTCCCGCCGATAAATTGCCTGTCCCGCCGACGTGGATTAAACCACCTTTTGAACGGCGGGACAAGGCGGCGTGGGCGGGCTCCGGGGTCCTGGGGGGGGGCGCGGGGCGATCTGGCCCCGGGGGTGCCCCCACGGTGGCCTGGCCCGCGATCGGGGCCCACCGATCCGCGGGCGGGCCTGTGCCGTGGGGGCACTCTTTCCCTTCCGCCTCCGCCACGGTCTCCACCATGGCGGAAGCGGAAGAGACTCCCTCCACTGCGCATGCGTGGGAAACTGTCAGCGGCCGCTGACGCTCCCGCGCATGCGCCGCCCGGGGATGTCATTTCCGCGCCAGCTGGCGGGGCAACAAAGGCCATTTCCGCCAGCTGGCGGGGCGGAAATTCCTCCGGCGCCGGCCTAGCCCCTCAATGTTGGGGCTCGGCCCCCAAAGATGCGGAGCATTCCGCACCTTTGGGGCGGCGCGATGCCCGTCTGATTGGCGCCGTGTTGGGCGCCAGTCGGCGGACATCGCGCCATTTCGGGAGAATTTCGCCCAAGAAGACGTCGCAATCTGAATCTTGCCCTCACTGGGCGAGATCCAGATATACATATTTAAATGGATGCAGCAAGAATGAAATGGCAGGAGGACCTGGGGACCAAAATAGGGTGGGGACTCTGGAGTGAAGCACTGCGTGGGGTCAACTCCACCTCCACGTGTACAAGGCTCAGCCTGATGCAACTAAAAGTGGTGCATTGAGCCCACTTAACAAGAACCCGTATGAGAAAAACGGCTCATGAAATATGTCGCCACCCAATTCCCCCGACGCCCGAGAATGAACGCCCGTACATGGGAGATCTCGCCATTGTGCAGTTTAATACTGGTCCACACAAACATTGACCAGGCTTAACGGCACCTGAGGGAGGATCACCCAAGCCATTGGAGACCCCGAGGTGGTCAAGGGCAAGGCAGGGTGGCACCCTGCTCTCCCCCAGCACGTTGGCAGTGCAACGGTGGCACTGCCAAGGTGTCCAGGTGGCACTGCCAGACTGGCAGGGGTACTGGGAGTGAAAGGGTGACAGTGTGCCAGGGTGGTACTGCCAAGGGCCGTGACCTGAGGGGGTCCATGCCAATGAAAGGGGTTGTGGTGGGAAATGATGGGTGGGGGGGGGGGGGGGGGTGAAGGGTGGATTTGAAGGGGTCTCCTGAAGGTTTGGGGGGTGAAAGGTGCTGGTCCTGAGAGGGGAGGGGCCCGAAATGGAGTCCAAAAATCGGGACCCTCAGCAACCCCATAACAGGGTGGGGGGGGGGTAATGCGCATGTGTGCCCAATCTCTGAGCAGTCGGTCTTGCCAGCGAGTTCAGCTCCCCATTGCTTTTTTTTAATAAAAGTTTTTTATTGGATTTTTGAACAAAGTATGTTTGCCGTTCTGTACACAGGATATGATATGTATATATAGAAGAGAAGGCCACATACACACAAATCATGAAGGGAGAGGAGAAAAGAAAAAAAAAACAGTAACAACACGAGGGAAGTACAAAATCAAATAATGTAACTGGTGCGGTATTATGCACCCGCCCAGCCGCAGCAACTCTGTACACTTGGCAAAATTCTTTACACACATAAGTAGGCATCTGTTTGTGGCGGGGGAGGGGTGGGTAGATGTACAATTGGGTGCCGGAGAGACAATTCCGGAGGGCAATCCTTGAATGGGTCTGGTGCTGGTGTTGTCCCTTGCTTCACCCGGATGGATTTCGCTGCCGTTGTCGTTGTCCTGTCCCCCCCCGTCCCCCCCCGTGGTTCACCTTTCCTTCCTCTGGGATTTAGCTGCCCCCCTCCCCCGCCCCCCAGCCTCCTCTCCCGGTCTATCTCTCCCTTTCATGCTTTGGCAACTTTCCCCTGGTTCTTGGCTACCTGGCTATTCTTCTGCTTGTTTGTTGGCCACAAACAGTTCCTGGAGCAATTGAGTGAATGACTCCCACGTCCTTAGGAAGCCGCCGTCTGACCCTCGGATGGTGAATTTGATTTTCTCCATTTGGAGAGATTCTGAGAGGTCGGACAGCCAGTCTGCAGCTTTGGGTGGTGCTGCTGACCGCCAGCTGAACAGTACTCTACGGCGGGCGATCAAGGAGGCAAAGGCGAGGGCGTCCACCCTCCTCCCCAGGAATAGATCTGGCTGGTCTGATACGCCGAAGACCGCCACTTTCGGGCATGGTTCCACCCTCACCCCCAGCACTTTGGACATTGCCTCGAAGAAGGCTGTCCAGTACTCCACAAGTCTGGGGCAAGACCAGAACATGTGGGCGTGGTTGGCCGGGCCTCCTTGGCACCGTTCACATCTATCCTCCACCTCCGGGAAGAACCTTCTCATACGGGTTCTTGTTAAGTGGGCTCTATGTACCACTTTTAGTTGCGTCAGGCTGAGCCTTGTACACGTGGAGGTGGAGTTGACCCCACGCAGTGCTTCGCTCCAGAGTCCCCACCCTATGTCGGTCCCCAGGTCCTCCTCCCATTTCATTCTTGCTACGTCCAGTACGGTGTCGGCCCCTTCTACCAGTCGGTCATACATGTCGCTACAGTTTCCTTTCTCTAGTATGCTTGCGTCCAGTAACTCTTCCAGTAGTATCTGTCGTGGCGGTTGTGGATAAGTCCTTGTCTCCTTTCGTAGGATGTTTTTGAGTTGCAGGTACCTTAGCTCGTTCCCCCTGGCGAGCTGGAATTTCTCTGACAGTTCGTCCAGTGTTGCGATCTTGCCATCCGTGTATAGGTCCCTGACTGTCAGTGTCCCTCCATCCTGCCACCACCTTTTGAAGGTGGCGTCAGTCAGTGCTGGTGTGAACCTATGGTTGTAGCAGATGGGAGCTTTGTCTGACATTTTGGTCAGGCCAAATTGCTGCCGTAATTGGTTCCAGGATTGGACGGTAGCTATCACCACCGGGCTGCTGGAGTGTTTTTTGGGTGGGGATGGGAGTGTTGCTGTGGCGAGGGCCCGGAGGGAGGTCCCCTTGCAGGAGGCCTCTTCCGCCCGCACCCACTCGGCTTCTGGCTCCTTGATCCATCCCCTTATTAGCTCCCCATTGCTTAAAACATTTCTAATTGTGGACTAGACCAGGGAGAAACCCTCCAAAAATAACTTAAGTGTGGGTAAATATCTTTTTTTAATAAACTTTAGTGTCACAAGTAGGCTTACATTAACACTGCAATGAAGTTACTGTGAAAAGCCACATTCCGGCGCCTGTTTGGGTACCCAGAGGGAGAATTCAGAATGTCCGAATTACCTCACAGCACGTCTTTCGGGACTTGTGGGCGAAAACTGGAGCGCTTGGAGGAAACCCACGCAGACACAGGGAGAACATGCAGACTCTGCAACATCGGTGTGGATCTCACCGAAAAAGCCGGCGAGAATCACCCTGCTAAACTCACCCAAAATGGCACTTGGAAATGGTTTTGTTAAATCACGCCCAAAGAATTCTCTTTCTCCTATAGTCTTTCAAACAGCGAGAGCTAATTGACGTGACCTACTTCTTCGAAGGTTCCAAACAAATCAACTCACCTGGTTATCTCCGAATGTATTCATCCGCTTTACCTCAGGAGAAGGGTTTTTGATGAGGGATCTGCTATATAAAAAAATCTCCCAATGCAGTTTTTAGAGATTCAATTAAATGAAACTGGCAGATGATGGCACGTGAAATTATGATCAAATGTTTGCTGCATCATACACAAAGTAGCTCCTGTAAATATTTGATTATATAGGGCGGAACGGTGGCACAGTGGTTAGCAATGCTGTCTCACAGCACCAGGGACCCGAGTTCAATCCCGGCTTGGGTGACCATGTGGAGTTTTCACCTTCTCCTCTTGTCTGCGTGGGTTTCTTCTGGGTGCTCCGGTTTCCTCGCACAGCCCAAAGATGTGTAGGTTAGGTGGATTGGCCATGCTACATTGCCCCTTTGTGTCCTAAGACATGCAGGCAAGATGGGGTTATGGGTTAGGGTGGGGAGTGGGCCTAAGTGGGATGCTCCTTCAGAGGGTCGCCACAGACCCGAATGGCCGACTGGCCTTCTGTACGAATGCGCAGTTTGAATTCTATCATTCTGATTGCCTTCCTATTACACGTTTCCATTGCTGGTGGTTTTAGGAAACAATATCATCAGTAAAAGTAGTTAGCCATGTGTAGGAACTACAATATCATTAAGTATAATTATTTTTTCACAATTACCGTTTCATTTTCAAATGCTTTTTGAGCTATATAGACATAATACAGGTCTTTTACTTTAAACAGTTTAAGTCTGACATAATTGTGGTGCTATGCATCACTGTATATACACAAGGGGTTAATGTAAATACACTACGACTAAGTAACCACTGGAGGGAGCACCAGAGATGTCATGACATGCAGACGTACAGCCAATGGGTCATTATAACAGGACACAAGCAATGGGTAGTCAGGACACCCAGAGGTGGCATTACCACAAGGGGGCACTTCACAACCCATATAAAAGGACAGGGCACACATGTTCTATCTCTTTCCACAGACAGGCATCTAGAGAGTACATCAGGGTTGATCAGCAGCATCACACCCAGCATGTGGCTTAGAGCAGGCTGGTTTAGATAGACTGAGTTACTACAGTTAGATTAGCAGGAGAGTCAAACTCATTTAAGAACTGTGTTAATAGTTCAATAAACGTATTGAACTCATTACAAAGTCTGGACCTTCCTTTGTCAAAGCATACATCAAGGAAGCAGCTTATGCTGCACGAAGAAGCATAACACAACAATAATGTCCCGAAGTTATTTGCAAATGGTTTTGGATAACTGTTCTTCTGGGCTTCTTTGCAGTGAAGGTGCAGAGTGCATATTATATACAACAATGTAACTCGTGGCCTGAAATTTGCAATTACCCGGTCCCTTTTTTTTCTTATCTCTCTGGATGACTTGAGCTTTATTGATATGGTAATTGGGAAATGTGGCCAAGGATTTGATGCTTTTAGCAATTCACCAAAATGGGTTGATTTAATTTCACGCTGTTGCCGGGCATTCAATGCATGAGAACAATAAATGGTCTTTTCCAGTCCCCTCAGCAGAATTGTGTAGCCGCTTGTATGGATTTCACAGCAGTTAAGCACAAAAATCCATTGTAAATTTAACAACAGTTTCTAATCATATTACAAACTTAATGGTAACTATTAAATTACAAATAAAATACAACAATAACAATGATGTCCATTTATATAGAAAATAGGAGCAGGAGTAGGCCATTTGGCCCTTCCAGCAGCCTGCTATGCCATTCAATATGATCATGGCTGATTCTCCATCTCAACATCATAATCCCACGCTCTCCCCTTTAGAGTGTCGCCTTTAGAGCTCTTTTAACACAGTCAGGTATCCCAAGGTAAAAGTGTTATCACAAAAATAATGGACCCATGCCACAAAAGGAGATTTTAGACACTGATGGCTAAAAGCTTGGTCAAAGAGTTAGGTTTTAAGAAATGCTTTAAAGAAGGCAAGAAATGTTTAAAGAGGGAATTTCATCGCTCATGCCCTTGGTAATTGAAGGCAAAGCTGGCAACAGTGGAACAACTAAAATTGCAGATGCCCAAGAGGCCACAGAGATCTTGAAGCCTTATAAGGCTTGAGGAGGAACATAGGAACATAGGAGCAATGTAGGAACATAGGAATTAGGAACAGAAGTAGGCAATACAGCCCTTCGAGCTTGCTCTGCCATTAAATCAGATCATGGCTGATCACTTCCTGGTCTCAAATCCGCCTCCCTGCCTGTTGCCCATATCCCTTTAACACGTTTTTTAAAATCAGAAATATATTTATCTCCTTCTTGAAACCATTTAATGACTTTGATTCCATTGCAGTATGCGGCAACGAGTTCCACAAATTCACCACCCTCTGTGAGAAGTAGTTCCTCCTCATCTCAGTTCTAAATCTACCGCCTCTCAACCTATATCTGTGACTTCTCATTCTAGATTGCCCCACAAGTGGGAACATTTGGTCTACATTTAACTTGTCAATCCTATTTAGTATTTTATACACCTCGATCAGGTCGCCTCTCATCCTTCTAAACTCCAGTGAGTATGAGCCCAAACGGTTTAATCTCTCCTCATACATCAGCCCTTTCATCCGCAGAATCAATCTGGTGAACCTGCTCTGAAGTGCCTCCAATGCCACTGCATCCTTCCTCAAATAAGGAGAGCAAAACTGGACACGGTACTCCAGATGTGGTCTCGCCAACACCCTATACGATTGCAACACTTCTCTACTTTTATACTCCAGTCCTTTTGCAATAAACGCCAACATTCCATTTGTCTTTTTAATTACATGCTGTACCTGCAATTCATGAACACAGACACCCAGATCCCTCTGCCTATCCGCATCTTGATTTTCAGATATAGAGAAGGGATGAGACCATCAATGGATTCGAACACAAGGATGCAAACTTTAGAATTGAACATTTTCAGACTGAGAGTTCAGCAAGAGCAGGAATGATCGGTGAATGAGACTTGGTGAACGTTAGGATATAAGCAGCAGAATTTTGGATGGGTTCTAGGTTATAGAGACAGTTGTAAGGCACAAAAAGAGGCCCTTAGGCCAGTGGAAGATAGTGGGTGGCCAGACAAGCTTTAGAATTGGTAAGTCTGGAGATCATAAAGATATGCAGCTAGTTCTTTTTATCTTAACATTAGCAACACTTGTGTTTTCTGGTCAGAACCTCCATTATCTTTTCTTAAAGCAGGTATGAAAGCAGAATCCGAAGGTCAGTTCTGAGAATAACTTCAGAAACTCTCCAATCCAGAGCGTAGAAATCTGCTTTCTCGAGTACATCCTTTCTGGTGATGGTGTCTGGTTTGATAGCATCATTTCTGCAGAGAAAGGATGTCAAATTGAACAACCACTAACATCCAAGTCAGCCCTGAACTTCCCTACCATGATCCTAAAAACCCATGGTCTTTCTGTCACACTCTAACTAGAACTTGAGTAACCCGTCAGATGAAGCACATACATAGCTGATACCAGGGGTAGGACTTTAGATGTACTTTGAGTGTAAAGCCCCAAAAAGTGGCACCGGCTGGGATACCCAACATGACCCTGCCTGCTTCCGGGATTTATTGGAGCATGTTTGCAGGTGAGTGGGAAATTACCATGGCTCTGTTAGGTGAATAATTTCAATATGGAAAGCACAGAAATTAATTGGGAATTCAACCCAGCATTCTGACTTTAAACAGCCAGTGCATGGGTTTCCTGATCTGTGAGGAACTGACCAGAGTGAATAAGGGGAGAGTCTTTGAACAATGAAACTGACAGGCTAGACAGTCTTTGATCAGTGTAACTGCATAGCTGCTGTCCTGCCAATGTGAAAGAGTTGTTCTCACAGCATTTATTCTGAGAGCCCATTTCACTCCTACACATGTGATTTCCAACTTTATGGAAGTCATTTTACCGACCTTTGACTTCAGTCATTTTGACTTTCCTGCTGTCCCCTGTCTTTCCAGCATGAGAGCAACTTGGGCAGCTATTGCACGGTCCTCTAAAGACAACAGGAATAGTCACACCAACACTAAAAGCAGCAGCAGCAGAAGGAGCAGCAATTTGCTGGTCCACATGACAGAAGATAAAGACACACAGCTCCAACTTAAAGGAGGCAAATGTCCCTCGCACATGGCATGCAGGTGGAAGATCAGCTGCCTGAACATAATAGTGCAACAGCGTTTCAGGTCAGGCCCTCAGAGAAGGTCATAGGGACATAGCAGCATAGAACTCAGGTGCAGTAGTAGGCAATTCAGCCCTTTGAGCTTGCTCTGCCATTTAGTAAAATCATAGCTGATCTGGTTAATATATACTTACATATATATCTAGTGATATAATTTGCTGATATCTTCAGCCTCCTAGAACAAGACTTCCTTCAAAGAGGACCAGGTGGGCATGCATTCCCATTGGCTGTCAAGGTCAATGGAGCCCTGAATTCCTTTGCCTCTGATCTGGATCTGTCTGTGGCATCTACAGGATCTCACAATCTGCTGCTAACAAGTAGTCTCCCTAGTTACTCATGCCTTGTTATCCAAGGCCATCGCTCATGAACATTGCCATGGATGAGGCCAGTCAAACACAGAGGGCTGTGAGTTTTACTGTGGTGGCTGGCTTGTCACAGGTGTAAGGAACCATCGAAGATAAGAGCAAACTGCGGATGCTGGAATCTGAAACAAAAACAGAAAATGCTGGAAAATCTCAGCAGGTGACCAGCTTTGACAAAGTGTAATTCAGACTCAAAACAGTAGCTCCCTTTTCTCTCCACAGATGCTGCCAGACCTGCTGAGATTGTCCAGTATTTTCTGTTTTTGTAAGGAATCATCGACTGTATGCATGCGGCAAAAAATGCACCCTCGGGTCAACCGAAAACCTTCATCTGTTGCAAGGGATTTATTTCACTCAATATTGCTCATTTGTGACCACCAGAAGATTACCGTGCATGTCTTTGCAAAATTTCAACCATTCTGCAGCAGTCACATCTTCCACAGATTTTCACACCTCCACACAGTGTTAGCAGGTCCCCCCTCGTAGATAAGGGCTACCCTCGGACGATCCAGCTGCTAACTCCTGCAAGGATTCCTTTCACTGACAGCAGAGAGGGAGAAAACAAGCACCTGACCACAAGGACAATCAGAGATCTAAACATTAGGTGGCTGAAGACGTGCTTCCGGTTCAGTGACAGATCTGGGAGCACCCTTCAGTGTTCCTAACGAGGATATCCAGAATGGTTGTAGTCTGCGTTGCCTGCACAACATCACACTACAGCGGGAAGTGGATTAGCAGGAAGAAGAAGATGCAGACAGATATGCATCCAAGGAGCAGGAGGTCCCAGATGTGGCCATGGTAACTACAGTTCTTCATCTTACTGCCAGGGAAGCACAGAATTGACTTACGCAGGCATGTTTTAGGTATTCTGAGAGTGTGAGGCCATAGGTCATATAGTAGTGCAATCATCAAACTCCATCTCTAACACAAAACATTCCCACACACAAATCCAAATGTTACATTTGCATCCTTTCAACTGCCAACCTGGTAATACTATTCTCTTGAAGGCTGCTTCCCAAGTGGAATTCAAGATGCAATAATTTTGAGACCAGGAGAATGAGGAGTTCAAATAAAGTGTTTGATCTATTGAAATAAACATGTACATGAAACCATTCACACTGCCGCATACTCAAGTGATTCCCCTTATGCAACTATTAAGTCTTTCTCATCCTTTTACTCCTACATGGCTCTTTCAGTAGAACTGGACACAAACAACTCGTTCCTCTCCTCAGCCAGATGAGATATTCATGGCTATTTTCCTCTGGGTTTTGCAATTTGAGTAACCCACTTGCACCTGTGCAGGGGCCATCTCGGTTACCAGGGCAGGAGGCAGCATTCAGGTCTGTCTGGGGCAACAGGTGGTGGCAACAGTTGAGAGGTGGGAGCACCATGAGAAGAATCCGCACTACCATGAGCCCTTTCTCTATCTTTCCAATCATTCCTCATGTGCACGTCCCTGCCAACCAAGAGCTAGAGAGTGGCTATGGAGCTACCCAAGCACAGATTTGCTGTATCATATGTAAACGTCCCGACTGACTGAGTATGCAGTTATTGCTGAGGGCCACCATCTATTTGGTTGCCTGCCACATCTGATGCTTCATGCAGGTGATAGATAACCTTATCCATGTAGGGGAACATTAGCACAAATGTCTCCGACGTCACAGCACTATGATCACTTATTCATAGTCTTTCCTCTAAGGATTCCTCAGCCTCCCTCCTCTGTAACTCTGCCATCGGGTCATCCCATGAATCTCGTGAGGCTTATTGTAGAGCTTCAGTGCAATAAATTCAAATCCAAGGAGATCATTTTGACATGGAACAAAGACTGGCCCAAAGCTTTCCATCTTTTTTTCATAAATTTAGAGTACCCAATTCATCTTTTCCAATGAAGGGGCAATTTAGCGTGGCCAATCCACCTACCCGGCACATCTTTGGGTTGTGGGGGCGAAACCCACGCAAACTCGGGGAGAATATGCAAACTCCAGACGGATAGTGACCCAGAGCCGGGATCGAACCTGGGACCTCGGCGCCGTGAGGCACTGGTGCTAACCACTGCGCCGCCGTGCTGCCCCCAAAGCTTTCCATTTTATGGAACATGTCATTCAGATTCGCTCGCTCCCTTTGTATTAAATACATTATATTGTTGTGTTGCTATTTGTGTTGGGAATCAGCTAGGGAACCGCTAGTGCTGTTACACCATACATTCAAACAATTCGCCTGTGCGACCAAAGGCCAAGGAGATTATGATCTCTTGAAAAAAGTGTTGTAAATTTTCCTGTTGCACTTGGTTGGGTTTTTGGCTGGAAATGCTCTGTTGCAACGACTGAACTAAGCTTTTATGCCAAATGTTTCATTCCCAAACACATTAAGTGCGATATGGAGACTGTCCCATCTTCCTACTGATGTCAACCGCTTATTGAACACCCAGAATATTTATTATTGTGGAGGCGAATGCCTCGTGGGAGAAGAGTGACGAGGTGGCAAGCAATAAGAACCGGTACTCACACGGGCTCTTTATACAAGATCCTGGACATCAAGCAAGCTAGAGCTATGAATAATTTCAGATCCATTTTGAAATCTTCATTGATGCTTGTCAAATTGTACAGTTTCTGAATGTGGTTTTCGTGGGGTTTGTAGACAAACAGCAGCGCACGTTCCATTTCCTGAGAAATAAGTCCCATATTGAAGTGTTACCATGCATCATTACTTTGCCACTATGATTAAAATAAACGTTTTGTTTCATTACATTCTACAGTTCATATGACAATTGTCGTGTGAGAGTACCTTTAAGAAACGGGTGTTTATAAATGGGTGTGTATATAAATATCTGTAGTGAGAGTATCTTTAAGAAATGGGTGTTTACTACTGCAGTGATGTCAGAGAGCGGGTGGAGCTGGGCTGTCTGTCAGCATTTTACTTTTGTTTTAGGCTGTTTGCTGCAGGGTGTGTTTCAGTTTCGTTTTCAGAGCTGGATAGCTGCAGTCACAGCCAGAAGGTGTATGAATCTCTCTCTGTAATCTAAAGACTGTAAATCGATCCTGGTGGTTTAAAACTAATAACAGTAGTGACTTTAACCTGATGTGCTTCTGGTAAAAGGTGTTTTAAGTCTTATGGATGTTAAAGGGGCTGTTTAGCACAGGGCTAAATCGCTGGCTTTCAAGGCAGGCCAGCAGCACGGTTCGATTCCCGTAACAGCCTCCCCGAACAAGCGCCAGAATGTGGCGACTACGGGCTTTTCACAGTAACTTCATTTGAAGCCTACTTGTGACAATAAGCGATTTTCATTTTCATTTTCAAAAGGAAAGCTTAAAGGATTACTTCGTGTTGTATTCTTTGGGGGTTGTATTTGAATTAATGGTTGCTAAGATGTTCACCGTATATTTTAAAAAGGTTAACTTGAGTTCATAGAATAAACATTGTTTTGCTTTAAAAAATACTTTTCCATTTCTGCTGTACCACACCCGTAGAGTGGGCCGTGTGCTCCCCATACCACAATCTATTAAAAGTTGTGGGTCAGGTGAACTCCATGATACACTTTGGGGTTCTCTAAACCCTGGCCCATAACACAATATATTTCCTAATTCCTGTGTTGCTTTGTCACTGGTAGTAGTGTTTCATGTTGGGGGTGAAGGGTGATTGCCTTCTTGTGTAAGTGCATTTAGCAAGTATTTGACGTGGGTGGAGATGGGCCCATGGTTTAACTCTGTCCTTGAATTCTATTTTCTAACTGGCATTGCTGAACAATGAATCTGAAGGGTAAAGCTGACCCATGTCAGGAATGTTGAGACCAAGACTGCAACTGCCCCACTGGAATTGGTCAATATGGTACAAATAGGGGCGGCACATGGCACAGTGGTTAGCACTGGGACTACGGCTCTGAGGACCCGGTTTCAAATCTCGACCCTGGGTCACTGTCCATGTTGAGTTTGCATATTCTCCCCGTGTCTGCGTGGGTTTCACCCCCACAACCCAAAGATGCGCTGATTAGGTGGATTGGCCACGCTAAATTAACCCTTAATTAGAAAAAAAATAATTCGGTACTCTAAATTTATAAAAAGAAAAACAAAATGTGGTACAAATAGCAATAAAACAAGTACAGTTGTGTTCAGTGTATGGAATATGGCCTGAAAAACTGATTTAGAAGTATGTAGCGCCTCAAAATACTGATAGCAATGGTGTAGACTTTATACCCTGACTTTCAAACAAGCTTTCAAAACAAAGCAGTCAGAACTATTGACAGTGAGGCAGATTTTCCTTTGATATCACACACCAAGACTCCTGTCTATATCACTCAGCTCCAATCTGGCCAGTGCATTAACACACTGAGTCATTGGACAAACCATAATTCTATACTTCTAATGTTTATTTATCTTGGAGGGCATTATTATGTCACAACTTGTGTTTAACTTGCCTAATTATTAGTCCACGATACAACACATTACTCCAAAAGCACTTATTAAGCTTTACCTCCAATGTTGGTCATTGGAGAACATCTGCACTGCAGTGTTACAAGAGCTGAGATGTTTTCCTCCTGTATTAGTTTCAGCTACATTTGATATGAAAGAGTCTTTAGTTATCCACAGCCCAATTCACTGTCTTCTCAGTATGTCAGTCAGAATATGGTGTAACTCCAGTCCACAGCAAGGATGCGGACAATCCTTCAAACCGGTGCAGCGGCCAAACACAGCCGAGTGAAAGAGTCATTGTAATGTGACTACAACACTTTGAAGAGTGTATTTCGAAAGTTGATCTGGGCAATTTCCATGTGCGTTGCTGGCCTGCTTACTATTTTGCGATTAGCCCATTAGCAATGGTCATTGTTCCACTCTTCCACACTATCTTGGGTTACCACAGACTAAGCCTGATTCCCATGGCCAAGAACACACAACATAAAGAGCTCACTGCCGTTTGACACTCAGTCCTGAGGTACTGTGGTCATTTGTCATGTTTTGTTAACCACAGGTGCACGAGGGAGGGCAAGTTTCTCAATTATAGCTGATGGCGGGAGCCTTGTTGTGAAGAAAGCATCACAGAGACACAAAGAAATTGCACCACAAGGAGAAAGATACGACTGTTCTCAATAATTTATACCACGTTGCTTCCCTAATTTCAAAACAGAAAAGAAGTGAGACTATGCTATCATCAAGTAGCTTCATCCAATCTATGACCATTGAAGGTATGTGGCCAGCACTAAAGTGTCCATACATCAGGGGCGGGATTCTCCGACCCCCCGCCGGGTCGGAGAATCGCCGGGGGGTGGCGTGAATCCCAACCCCGCTGGCTGCCGAATTGTCCAGTGCCAGGGATTTGGTGGGGGCGGGAATCGCGCCGTGCCAGTCGCCGGCCCCCCCAGCGATTCTCCGGCCCGCGATGGGCCGAGTGGCCGCCTGTTTTTTTTTCTTTGCCGGTCCCGCCAGTGCAAATTAGAGTAGGTACTTACCGGCGGGACCTGGCGGCGCGGGCAGGCTCCGGGGTCCTCGGTGGGGCGCGGGGGGATCTGGCCCCAGAGGGTGCCCCCACGGTGGCTTGGCCCGCGATCGGTCCCACCGCGATGTTCCGCGTTGGCCGCTGTGGTCCTCCGCGATGGCCGACGCGGAGAGGATCCCCCCCTGCGCATGCGTTGGGTTGACGCCAGCACACGTTGGCGCTCCTGCGCATGCACCAACTCACGCTGGCCGGCGGAGGCCCTTCGGCGCCGATTGGCGTGGTTACAAGCCCGTTCCGCACCGGCTGGCGCGGCGCAAACCACTCCGGGATCGGCCTAGCCCCTGAAGGTGCGGAGGATTTGGGGCGGCCCGACGCCGGAGTGGTTCACCCCACTGACAGCACCGGGACCCCCCGCCCACCGGGTAGGGGGGAATCCCGCCCCAGTACTTTAATTGGCTGTTTCCTGTGTGCAAATTTTCCCTTTTGTGAAAGTCAACTTTCATATGCAGTTTATAAAATAGTTAACGTTGATGCTGGGGGAATGGAATATTAATGGCATGCTCATTTTTCCTCAACAAATACTGAACACTCACACATGCAATCAGGATATTGGGTTACTTAGGGAGTGTATAAAGTGAGGAAGCTGTTCTTCACAGAATTTTGACAGGCCTTTACTGAGTTTATCTTCTGGATCAGAAGTATCAGCCGTGGAATAGCCATGTAAAACATTCATATTTTCTGTACAAATGATTTACAGAACTCCCCATATAAAACAAGTCAAAGATTCCCTTGCCTGATATTTGTTTTCTGTATGCTAGAAGTGTACACATGCTGGCGATGGTGTGTTGTTTGATAATCTATTTTTCTCAACGTAATAAATGGAGAAGTCAGAGCTCTGTTTTTAAATTTTCGATGTGGTTGGTGTTAGTTTTAAATCCTTTGTTGATTGCTTTCTTGTAATGGCACGGAGTAAATCTAAACTGTTCCAAAGTTTATATGAAATCTCTGTTGCTTGTTGCTAAAATAAATGAAGCGAGTTTTTGAGTGTTTGCATTCAACAAATTCAGTTAAGTCCTCAAATTGTATGACAAAAGTAGTAATTTGAAAGCTGCAGTGGTCTTTTAGTGTTTTAAATAACAACAGATTCCTGGCAACTCATTCCAATAGAGCAAGTGTGGCAGAGAACTCTCAGCTTCCATAAATAAAACCCAAAATAACAGGCCCAATTTTCACAAGAGTTAGAAAGACTCTGCAGACCTTTAAAAATGGCAGGCGGGGCCCGGATATGGAAGTTCCCCCTCTTCCTCGCCACCGCGGGAGGTGTCAATGATTGTGGAGCGGAAAAGCCTCTATTGGATTACTTTAATCGACAGGCCAACTGATGTAGCATCTGTTTATGTTGTGTTTGGTGACATTTCCCTAAGGCTGTTATTATGTCATTATGCAAGCTTGTCTGAGTTTCAAAAAGTACAATTATCTCAATAGGGAATCTGAGGTCATTGTTTGATTGTTAGCTTAAACAACCTATTCAACTGTTATAGATGTGGGATATGAATATAATTTTTTTCACAGTCAAAGTATGTAAATTGAAAGATTTCTTAGATGTTTAAAAATTTCATTTATTTAATCTCCACATGGCCCCCGATGTCTGTTCATGGTGGATACTGGATGAGTTGGCATAGAGGGTATGGAGGCTTAGGGAGTCTGTGAGGGACATGAGTTGGCATTGAGTTGCAATGGAGGCCATGGATGGTCAGCGAGAAGGGGGCGGAGGGGGGAAAAGGTTTACGGGGTGAGGGCCAAAGGGCATTACTGTTTTTAATACAAATGGGATGAAAGTCCCAGAGAACCATGCTGGGCCTTCTAACCAGGCTGCCTCAGCATTTAACCTGTCCTTGTGGCTACCCAGGATGCTTATAGGGTTGATTGGTGGACCCAACTCTATCTTGCACCTACCTCTCTGGAATAAGAAGTGGGTGTGATGTTGCTCTTTAAACCATGGTAGGCCTCCCAGTCAACCTTAGCCAGCTTTCCCTTCATATTAGCTTTGTTTAAACTTAAGATCCTGGCTTGTGATTAGATTATATCATTTTCAACCTAACATGGAATTCAATTGTATTATGATCATTAGTTCCCAGTGGATCTTTTACAGCAAGTTTACTAATTAACCCTCCCTCATTGCATCATACTAGTTCTAAAATAGCTTTAACCCCAGTTGTTTCCACAACATATCCCTGCGGGTAACTGTCACAAAAATACTCTATAACCTCATCTTCACACCACCCTTGCCAATTTGATTGGTGCAGTATATCTGAAGTCTATTCCTCATAATTACTGCATTGCCTTTGTTAGTTGTTCCAATAATTTCATGTTTAATGCTCTGTCCGACGGTAGAACTACTGTTTAGGGAGCCTATTTTATGACTCTTGCTGTTCCTAATTTCCATTAATTTCTACTTCTTTTTACAGAGGGTGCAGTTGGGGTGGAGGCTGCGTTCTGCTTGCTTCTTCCCATTACAGAAGTCAATTTCGATCCGACCAAATTTTAAAAAGGTTTGCCCTGTAGCAATAACATGCTGCCAGTGACCTGGGACCTCTGCCGCTCAGCAGGAGGAAGCCCCACCCTCAAGAGCTGCCATCCAATCTGAACTCAATAGTGGGTGCTTCTGGTACTTCAAGCGTACAGGGTCCCTTTCTCTGCATTCTGAAAATGAAAATAAACCTCCTCATCTCAGTCGTATAGAATTACAATGCCACTTTTGGGAGTTTAAATATTAAAAGATTTATTAACAAGAAGAAATAAGACTTAAGTACAGGAGATTACAGTTACACAGTTAAAATTGTCTTACAAAATATCCTCAAAAGAAACTCCATTTGGTCAGAAAGACAAGTAAGCACCTTCTAGGCAACACTTTCTTATAGATGTTTAACTAAAAAAATCTAGTAATATTGCCCAATGCAGAACTGTTGTCACATTGGCATAGGTATACCACACAACTTCTCACTGTCTTCCACTCCGTGGAAATCCAAGAACACTCAAAAACAAGACTGCTTTCTGAAACCCAAGACTTTCCTGACTTGTCTGGATGACTGGTTCAAACTTTGCATCTTCTTCCACCACAGAGCTGTTTCCAGTGCGTCTTCCCCCCACCCCCCCCCCCCCCCCCGCCCCCACACCCAACCACAATCCAGCTCAAATCTCTCCTTAAGTATTGCTTTTCCCTTTCATCTTTAATTCCATTGTCCTCAGCATCGCTTCAAACAACTTTTCCAAAATATAAAAATTATTCATGTTTTTCATATTGCCCCCCCTTTTGGATCAAATAAAATGTAAAGGCCTCCCCTTGTTTACTTATGAAACCATTGCAATCTGAAAAGCCGTACTCCCCCTTGAAATATAACAGCTAAAAAAAACAAGTAACTCCCAATCTCCTAATGCAAAAGTCTGAACTTGACTCATTTACATTTAAAAGCTCTTGACCATAGCTTAATAACAAATGCAAGCATTTAGTGCTTCTACTCCTTTGATCTCTCAATTCTCCCAGTCAAGATGTCTCCATTAACCTTTCCCCAACTTCATTACATCATTTACGTACACACACAGCATTCTTTACAGAATATCACAATATTCCCCCCAAAAAGCAGAAGACAACATCCTCACACAAAAGATGCTAAGGTAAGTCCTGGGCCTCAGTCCTCAGGAGTGGGTGGGGGGAGGGGTGGGGGGGGTTTGAAGGAAAGATGGGAAGGTACAAGGGGGGTATCATCTAGGGGATGCCCCCAGTGCATGCAGGGCATCCCCTGATGCCATTCCCACTTTCTCAACAGTTGAATTTAAAAGGAAAGCCGCCAGCCCACTCTCATTGACCTGCCCACGCCAACCATATTATGGCACGGGGACTGTAATATTCAGGTCAATTGGCTTGTTAAAAAGCTCAATTACTTGCTTTTAAAAATTGTGTACTTTGAAGATTAACTTACCGACCTTGGTCATCATGTAACCATGGGCGCAATTCACCCAAAAAATGACTAAATGTCAATTTAATCGCCAGTAATATGAACGGGCTGTTTTTAAATGCTACCTCAGTACTCACTTCCAATGAAGACACGAGGATGCCCCCCACCCCCCCCCCCCCACCCCCGCCCCTCCGACCCATCAAGCATGCGGCTCCCTTTCACTGACCACATATCCATTGACTTGCAGGATCACCATCTGCTGAGGCCAGGTCATCCACAGTTGTAGTTCCTCCTGCCACCCAAAAGAATGTCTCGGAGGAGATCTCCGAGGAGAACGCCGGCAAAATATGTTACAGCTATCAGCTACACCTTCCACCAACATACAGACCCACACCTCGGTGGGCAACATTAGCAGAGAGGCTTTGTACGTACAATCTGGTGAGCACCACATAGCGGCTGATGCACATAAGGTGGAAGTAGGAACATCCAAGGGAGACAACAGTCGCTGGTCTGCTAGACCCCAGGTCATAGCTGGGTCCCAGCAAGATGCCGAGCCTCTGGACAAGGTTGTCCCAGAGCTGATGCAGATGATAGGACACAGCCGTGACATTCAGGAGCGGGTGTCAGTGACATTGCAGCAAATGCAAGGCTGATTGGAGGAGACCCAAGGCCATCAGGCGCAGGAAATGGGGCCAGCAATGTGTGACTTTCAGGGTAACACTGCTAAGCTGGTGACTGCACTGGAAAACCTGGAGGACGACGTCTACGTCTTAAGTGGTGGTGTCCAAGACTTTGCTCAGTCTGTGACAACCATGGCTGAGGGCCTTGACATCATTTCCCAGTCACTGAGGGACATGTCCCAGACACAGATGGACATAACCGCGGCACACCAGAGGGTGGCCCAGTCACAACATGGTGCAGACAATGGAGAACCTCCAGGATTAGCAGTGCTAGATGACTCAGAGGCCTCTGGAGCTCACCAGTTCTAGCTGCCCATCCATCTCGTGGAGTCACACAAGGCCCTAAGGGCACTCACAGGGAGAAAGAAGTACTGGTGCCCATCCCGGGGCATTCCATGAAAGAGAATAAGGCGGTCTCCAGTTCTTTTGAATCGCCCTCTCCTGGCACTGGACCGTCTCAAGGATAACGCAAAACAGGGTTCACCAGTGATGCCAGTGACACCGGTAAGTTGGCTGGGCATTCCAGCTCTCGGCCCTCTAGAGGATGTCCGCAAGGGCATCAAAGGCCACAGGACGTGGAAGGCAGAAAGGAACCATTCAATGACACCTCTGATGTGCATCCTAGGGACACACATAGACATAGCACAAGACCACGGAGGATCAGGAAGAATGAGGAGCATTGATTGGGCACTGGTGAGGACACTGTCCATAGCTAGGAATAGAAATCTGTCACATTAAAATGTTCACCATTCAGCTTCTCACACCTGATACATGTGGAACCTCTGTCATGTTAATCTTCACAGTGGACTTGCCTGCACCCCAACCCCTCCCCCCCCCGGGAAGGGGAAGGAGTGATGTGATATGGGGGTGGGGCATATGGCGGGTGTCGAGCTGACAGACACAGGCCCATCTCATGAGAATCTCGAGACGCTGAGGGCCTCCCTGGTCCTCCTTGTATGTCAGACCCTTGCTGGCGTCTGTTCTCCATCCCCTGTCTTCTCCTGGGGCTCATCGTCTAGCTCCTCCTGGTCTTCCACCTCAGATGAGGCCGCATCTTCCTCCTCGTCCAGCAAGTCGCCCCGCTGCTGTGCCAATTTGTGGAGGGCACAGCAGACCACCACAAAGCGGGTGACCCTCGGGGGGGGGGGGGGGGGGGGGGGGGGGACTGTGGAGCCCTGCCAGAGCGGTCCAGGCAGTGGAACCGTATTTTCAGCAGGGAAGCGCACTACTCAATGACACCACGGGTGGAAACCTTGGCCTCATTATATCGGTCTCTGCCTCAGTCTTAGGCTTCCACACCGGCATCCTTAGCCATAACCTCAGCGGGTATCCCTTGTCTCCCACGAGCCAACCCCTCATCCTGGGGTGGTCCTCGAAGACACCGGTGATCTCAGAGTGCCCCAGGATGTAGCTGTCATACAAGCTCCCAGGATAGCGGGGACACACTTGCATGATTCAGAGGCGGTGACCGCACACAATCTGAACATTCATGGTGATATTGTTAATATAGGGTACTCCCTGATGCCCCGGTGCTCGCAAGGTGACATGGATGCCATCGACTAGACCTGGGGAATCCTGGCAATGGTGCCAAAACTTGCTGTCTGGGCATATTGGTGGTCCGATCCAGTTTGAAGGTGACGTAATCAGATGCCCGAGCATCCATCACCTCCCGGATGCACCTATGGGCTGAAATGCCGCACAGTGCCCCGCCTCAATCCCTGGAATGATCCAGTGGTGTAGAAATTTAGTGCTGCAGAGATCTTCACAGCCAATGGGAACGGGTGCCTTCCTCCTCCATGGGGTGCATATCCATGTCTTCCTTTTGTGCTACTATTATTCTGTCTTATATTGGATGCTTTGTGCATTCAGATAAAGAGCCTCTATTTCATTGTTTTTCTACTCTAACCTAGACTTTACTCGCCGATGTACACATGCTGTCTGTCAGCTCGCTGAATTGGCCTCTAGCCCCCTCCTCAGCCTGATGGATGGCTGGGTCTATGCAGCAGCCCGCTGTTTTTGTGGTGCCTCCTCTAACCTGCGCTGGTCTTGCTACCTTGTTTGGTGTCTGCCCGCCTCGCCTGTGACAAGCATAATGAAGGCAGCCTCTGCTGGCTCGACAGCAGCAAACATTATTGTTTCTGGAAGGAATTGTAGGTGAGATACCTACAATCGGTTAGGTCTTCCATCTGGGACTATCATATCTCCAAAGCTTCCCTCACCCTTACCATGATTATCCCGTCTTCTCTCAGAGTGCCATCCAGCGAGCCAGTTGTGCTGGCAAATGTTGCTCTGTTCACTCACTCCTGGCCAGATCAGGAACCCCTAGACCTCAGACCTCTGCCAGCCACATTAGGGAGGTCATGGTCAGTTGTACTCCGCTCATCCAGACACTTACCCATTGGCCGCGAGAGGGTCCTCAGTGGCGAAGCCCTGCTCATTATTATTTGAAGGTCGGCTTCTGCCTCTATGGTGTTAACGCTCCTAGAGTTAGACACACTGTTCAAGTATGTTACAGGACATCTATTCCACTAATCATCCTCTCAGGCAGGAAACCTGTTCCTTCGAGGAGACACTTGAGAGTTCAGGACCATCAAGTGCTATCACAACGAACAAGGCTCATCCCTCCTTTGAGACAACCTTCAGCTCTGAAGCTAGAGGCTGCTCACAGGCAATGGGGGTGAAATTGACTTTCATGACTCAAGCAACAGCATTGCTCGGTCCTGGGAGAGTTTGGTAGGCCAGACAGGCTGCAGCTGTGGTTGCCTATGGGTCTCCACAATATTGAAACATGGCTTGAAGGGCTCATAGACACAAAGTCCCTCCCCCCCCCCAGGCCCAGGGGCAACACCCAACCTGGACTAAACCTCCTCACTTCCCCTCGGTAGCCATTGCTCCAGGTTCCTGTTTTTGTAGAGGAGTACTAAACAACGCCCGCATTACTTCTCATTGGAGAGTCGGGTAACTCCCAGGAGGCCTTTACATTCAACTTCAATCCTACTAACGAGATTGAAATGAATGCAAATTAAGCTGAATGAGCTTCTCACCATTTTTAGGTGAAATCTAGATCTTGCCTACGGAAGCGGGCCGGGTGAATTTCAAAATGACCGTCACAAATCTCGATTTTGGCCTTTCCCGCAATTCACCCGGTGCAATGGGATTGGCGCAACGGGGTGGGAAAATAGCGCCTCATGTCTCTGTAATGGCAATTAGATCTAAACCATTTATCTCCATTTGTGCTATTATTATTCTGTCTTATATTGGATGATTTGTGCATTCAGATAAGGAGCCTTTTATTTCATTGTTTTACTACTCTAACCTAGACTTTACTCGCTGATGCACTATTACTGTTAAACTCTCTATCCCTTCCTCTCCTACTCTGCTTGTCTTTACCCCATCACTATGCTGTTCTTCCTCGACTATTGTCTCTGGATTTCTAAATCTCCCTTCGCCTGACCCCTCCCAACCTTGCACTCTTAGTTTAAAGCTCTATCCACAGTCCGAGTTATATGACTGGCCAGGACAATGTTCCCAGCCTGGTTTAAGTTGACCCCATTCCAATGGAACAGACCTCTTGATTTTGGGTATTGGTGCCTGTGCCCCATGAATGGCAGTAACCCTTTCCTCCCACGTCACTTTTTGAACCGCATATTTAATTCTTTAATCCGTTTGACATGGCGTATGCAGCTATCAGGCAACAATCTGGAGATGATTCCCTTTGATGAATTCCTACAGTGCAGAAGGAGGCCATTCAGCCCATCGAGTTTGCACCAACTCTCTGAAAGAGCACCCTTCCTTGGCCCACTCTCCCGCCCTTTCCCGGTAACCCCCACCTAACCTGCACATCTTTGGACACTAAGAGGCAATTTAGCATGACCAATCCACCTAACCTGCACTTCTTTGCACCATGGGAGGAAGCTGGAGCACTCGGAGAAAACCCACGCAGACATGGGAGAACGTACAGATTCGACAGTCACCCAAGACTGGAATTGAATCTGGGTCCCTGGCACAGTGAGACAGCAGTACTAACCACTGTGCCACCATGCTGCCCCAATGATGTTCAGTGTTTCATGTTCTGCATTTTAGTTTAAGAATTGACGCAGGACATTGTGGTATTTGATTTATTCATAACAATATGGAGATCAATTTCACGTAGCAAAAAACACATCTCCTACCTTCACATTAATTTTTCCATCCCTATCCTTATCTTGCTTAATAAAGGCTGTTTTATACAGCAAAGTTAAATCTTCATCACATCGGCAATGGGCACATAAATACTGAGTTGGCGACATGCCTGCAATACAAAAGTAGAAAATGGCAGACCTTCCAGTTTTATTTAACCAGCATCAAGAAACATGTTATTTAACCCCAATTTTACAACAAGCAAATTGTTCTGTTCAATTTTGTTTTGGCTTTACATTGCACTTCAGTTAAATTATCGTTGTTTGTCATCTCTCCCCTGCACTAACCACCAATAATATCAGAGAAAAGTTCCTTGGGCCGGATTCTCACAAAATGGGGCAATATCCCCATGCTGGCGTAAAAACGCTGGAGTTTTACTCTGGAGATTCCTGCAAAGAAAATCAGCTAATTCAATGCCCTGCGGGGGACTAGCAGGGACCCGGAGTAATTCACGCAGCTTTAGCTGCGGATACAGGCTCCCGCACGTCCCGTTTTGAGTCCACGCATGCGCACAGCGGCGGTGTCCAACGGCCGCGTCGAACGCCATGGCGGACTCCGACCACGGAGGCAGACATAAAAATTAGACTCCTCCCCCGATTGGCCGTGCTCCCGAGGATCTGACCGCACGGATATTAACCCCGGCGTCCGATTCCCCCCCCCCCCCCCCACCCCACTCCCAGGACAGCCGTGGACTGAGTCCGCATCCGCCACGCCAGCAACCGACCGACAATACCAGGTTAGTTCCACGCCGTCGGGAACTCGGTCGGGAGCGGGGCGGAGCATCGGTGGGCTGGCCTCTGTCAATGCGCCCCCAGCCGCATGGCGTACTCCGCGATCACACCGATTCTCGGGTCCCGGAGAATCCCCGGACCGGCGCTGGGCCCGATTTCGACGTGAAATTGGATTCTCCGTCCCTGTGCCGAGCGTGATTTCGGTGCGGGGCTGTGTTATATGTCAATTTATTACTTGCATTCAAAACAGATGAAGACTGCTTTAGTTTTGTTTTGTGCCCTAAGTGCATCTAACAGTAGAAAAACGGATGGCCGCAGACCCCATTCTGCAGCACGGTGGCACAGTGCTTAACACTGCTGCCTCACAGTGCCAGGGACCCAGGTTCTATTCCAGTCTTAGTGACTGTCTGTGTGGAGTCTAAATGTTTGCGTGGGTTTCCACCAGTTGCTCCGGTTTCCTCCCACAGTCTAAAGGTGTGCAGATTAGGTGGGTTGGCCGTTATCAATGTGCGGGTTTACGGTGACGCGGCGCAAGTGGGTCTAGGTAGGGTGCTCTTTCGGAGGGTCGATGAAGATTCGGTTGGCCGAATGGCCTCTTTCGGCACTGTAGTGATTCTATGATTGTAAGTGTCCATGCTGAATTCCTCTCTGGTTTCAAGGAGCTGTATTTCTTTTCCCTTGAAGCAGTACTCCTTGTCCCATTAAAATGCACAGCACATCAGTCAAGCGGATTTTTGCTGGTCGCCACTCAGGTAGGTTTCTCAGTGATGTTGGATTTAGCTACACTGAGACGAATTTGAGTAGTATAGAGGGGCCTGAACACATAGGGAGGGAAACTGAAGTGGTGACTTGCCACTGCGTTATCTACTGCCCATGAGATTCCCTCCTTTCTACAATCGATGTTTCAAAAAATGTTACGTCCTTCTCAACATTGTTGCTTCCTTTCACACCCCACACTTTCACCCTCATTGATGGAGCTTTGTCAAAATCAGCTGCCAAGTCAGATTTCCTGCCCCGACGACCAACTCACCGAACCATCCACCCTTGCACCGCACTCCCACCCCAGTCCCAAAGATCTGTGAGCTGCCGAAGCATTGCACATTTCATGATGGTTCTTAAGAGCACTGATTTCACCGTAGCTCCTCAGGCAAGCATAACACAATCTTCTCAGTGCCTGCCTGATTTACAATGAAAACTCTCCCCCACTGTACTGATTTTAGAGAGATAAGCTGCAGGTCTGTATGCATTGTGTAATTTTACTGTGTGTTGAATAATTTACGAGTACTATTTCCCTATAAAATGACTGTGTACCAAATGACCTATGTGCTTGACAATGGAATGGGAATTTGAATTAATACTTTTGCTTATATCTTAACGCAAAGAAAACCCACAAACATGCTTTAAGTAACGCAAGGTTAAACTTACCACGTAGCTTATTATTCATCTGTTATACTCTGTCTGAAATTCAGTTCCATTGACTTCAATAGTACTGAACGTTGGATATGTGGTTTAACGGTTAGTAATTTCTATGTCCACCCATGTCTAATTCCACCCCTGGTGTTTATGCTGAAGCCCTTGTTTTCACCGAAATTCTTATTTGGTGCTCACCGCTAAATCAGATGATGAATGAATTGAACAAACGTCGTATCACCTACCTTCAAGTAACCGAATGTCAGTGGGTAGGTCAAACCGTATTGCATGTTTGGAAAACCCTGCCGCCAAAGAACTCCCACTGCCTCCCTGCTGATTGGCCTGGAATGAAAGAGATTTAATGTGTCTGGTTGAAAAGTATAAATGTTTTCAGGAAAAATATACAAGCTGTTTTTACCTGTTTCAGCATGGAAACGAAATGCAGCTTGATAAGAACTCTTATAGAAAATCTAATTTCAGATTGCAATCTAGCATGGCTATTTGGACGCAAGTCATTGGCTGTGAACAATGGTTTAAGAGTTGATACCAACTGCTTGTTACAACTTGTTTGACTGATGTTTCTGAGATTTTTGGCCGTTGACTGCTTCAATGGCTTGTCGGCATCAGATTTGCAAGTGAAACACAACAGCTGGTTTATTTCAGCATGCAATAATGATAATAGAATAAAAGCCAGATAATCTACTATCCTCCCCCCATTTACCATCCAATCCTCTATCTAAACACTCACAGGGCACACACACACACACACAGGGGAAGGGAAAAATAAAAGAGGATTAATGTGGGATGGAAGATGAGTACCCTTGCTTGGGATGTTGAAGTTGTTTTTTCAGCTGACTGACCTTCCAGGATGCGGAGTGATTGAGAACCACAGGATGGATGGCCAATGAGGATCTTCTGGTTGAAACATTCAGTCCAAATTCCCAGACTGTAGGATTCCCTCTGGGGCGCCACTTTAACTCTTATTAACCTAGGCCTTCACTCAAAGGATCCACCTCAGGTCTGTTTAATTCTGATTTCTTTACAACTCCACCAAAATGACCAACAGCCTTTCCGAGGAAAGAACAGAATTCTCCACACGAGATTGTAAGAAGGGTCTTTTTCAACAACTAACCTTGCTTTCAACTAATGACTGGATTGGATCCTTAAGATTCCTTGTCTCCCCTCAAACCTAGCTCTTAGTCTGAGTTTTAACCTTATTTGGTTTCCATATTCATTAGAATGTCTGCCAGCTTAGTTGAGGAGAAAACAGAGCATCCAACTGGGGTGTTTGAGAGAGATTTATCCCTTCAGGGAGAGACTAACTCAAAGCCACCTTCAGCTCTGAGTCTAAAATGATAATAAAAACCAGATGAAGCCACCCTGTCCTTGGCAGAACATTCCAGAACGGTCAGCACCAATCAGCAGAGACTACCAGCTAAGAGCCCGGCAAAGAAAACAGCCAAGTCCATCGAGATGAGGCATCACCGATGTCAGCACATCCTGCTGGGTTCCTTTTTAAAAATTAAGGGTGAAGTCCATCTTAAAGGCATAGGTGAATCTTTGCCCATTGTACAAAAATTAAAATAGCTGAATAATGGAAATTAAAAGGAAAAACATGGGACAGACTGGGATTAACAGGAGGGTCCTCACAGAGTGCAAAAATAAATGAATATTCATTCAAGCCTTTGATTATGGATGGCATTGCTTTGTGGTGAATTGGGTCACTATGCAAATATATCTAAAGGAGAACAAAATGTATTAAAAAGTGATAAAACAAGTTTGTATTTTATTGCATCTTGTTGTGTCTCTTAAAAATGACTTCTACAGTCTACATACATAAGAATTATTTTGAAGTACAATCTGGGCTTATACAGGGGAATGGTTTAGCCATTTTGAGCAGAGCAAAGTTTTACAAAAAGCATTCAGGTGAATAATGAGGTTTTGAGAGGGCCAGGATACCAGGAGAACCTTTTATTCTTTGAGTAATGCAATGGGATCCTTAATGTTCATCTGAAACATCATTTGGGTGCAAAGTTAATGTCTCAACCACAAGATGTTGCCAGGGGAAAAAAATAATCCAGTATTCCCTTAACACTGCACTGGAGTGTAAGGTTAGAAGGATGATTAGCAAACCTTATTTTTGTGTGAGAGTGAAGGGCAGTCAGTGCCATTTTATCATATTGGGCCAGGGGTGGGTGTGAGCGTGGGGGGGGTGGACACACATGCCACGGGGAAGCGCAGGTAAGCAGGGTCTCACTTCCTCGCATGCCCCAAACTTCACCACAGCGACCTCCCTTTCCTCCAGGGCCCTCTTCTCTGCCATGGTTAGTGGCCGCAGGTCCGGCATGCCTTCTCCTGTCTTCTCCTGCTCCCGGTGGTTGTGGGCGACCTTCTTCTGGTGGGGGGATGGCGTGGGGTATAAAGAAAACAACAGTGTTGGACAGTCCGACTCATGCAGCCCAGGGGATGGGTAGTTGGTCACCTCAGTGGCCAGAGCATCCGGCTATGGTGGCCTGTATGGGTGCTGGCATGCGGTGCAGGGTGGGGGTTCGGTTGCCCTCCAGGTGGAGTGGGCATCAGGTTACCGGTGTGTGGGACAGGGGTTAGTGCCAGCGCTGCCTACTAATCAAGGCACCCTGAGGAGCTTGTACTATTTTTATCGGCCCTGTTGGCTGGTCTGAACGGTGTTGCCCACACCGCACAAGGCCTCTGCCACTTCCACCCAGGCACGGCAAGTGGTGGCTGGCAGCCTCCTTCCTGGGCCAGGATGCCGAGTCATCCACCTCTCCTTCACGGCATTCAGGAGGGTTTCAAGCTCTGCATCCGTGAAATGTGAGGCCGTGCGTCTTGCTGCCATCTTGTTGGCTGGGATGGTGTGTGTGGGGAGTGCAGTGTGTATACGCGGCTGCAACTTGTCAGCCTCCTGTGTGTCAGTCGTGAAACCAGCGAATCCCACACCGTTTCTCATTGGAATCGATTGTGTTCCACGTGGCACCAGTGCTAGCCCCTTAATAGTAACGGAATGGTCCAGGTATGGCACTGGTTTTGCTGTCCTGGAATTCTACAAATTCTGCGTCGGCGTCAACTCTTAATCTCAGAAATGGAGAATCCTGCCCATGGTATGTCGAAGGTGTGGAAAGAAAGGACACAGAGAGCATGTCTACAGGAAGAAAAAGCAAGTTCAAAGTAAAAATAAGAAGTAAGAACAAACCAAGGTGGCATTTAAACAAAATAAAAGGAGGAATGTCCATGCTGTACAAACGGGTCAAGGAAAACAAAGCCACTCACAGTCAGAGGATGAATTATCACTGAAGGTGCGAGCTATTGTTGGTACTACACACTGATACTGGGTCACTCCACTGCTGGATGGACAGCCAGTAAGGCTGGAAGATGACGCTGGGATAGCAGTCTCATTGATGCCAGAGGCTGTCTACAAGGAGAAACCTAAACATACTCCCTTAAGATCATCAAGGATAGTGCTAAAGACATACACAGAATTGGTTCCACGAAAGGGCTGCAATGAAGTCGCTGTGCAACTTAATGGGCAAACAGCAGATTTGTCTCTATGTGTAGTAAAGAGAAACTATCCAGCATTGGTGGGTCGAACATGGCTGGAGAAGATTCAACTGAACTGGGCCAAAGTCAACATGATGGCCGATGAAGAATCCGGCCTCACAAAAAACGTTAAAGAAGCACACTGTTGCATTCATTGGTGAATTAAGGAGCATGGAAGATATTACAGATAAACTGAAAATAAAGGAAGGAAGCTAAGCAAAATGCTTGAAGGAAAGTTTGTACTAAATGCTATTAGGCCAAAGGTGGAAGCTGACTTAGAGTGACTTGTGAAACCTGGAGTCTTGGAACTTGTCAGCATCAGTGATTGAATCCTGCCAATAGTTTCAGTCCTCAAGAAAGATGGATCCATAAGGATTTTTGCAGGGGCTTCAAGGTCATCATAAATCCAGTGGTATGTGCTGAACAGCACCCATTGTCTCACATTGATGACTTGATTGCGGGATTGGCAGGAGGCCACAGGAAATCACAGGAGGAACTTCTGACAATTGTGACACATAAAGGCTTGTTCCAGTACCGTAGATTGCCGTTTGGTAACACATCAGCTCCTGAATTGTTTCAAGCAGCAATGCATCAGATCTTGAGTTGACTGAGCAGATTCCAGTGCTATCTGGATGACATCCTAATCACTGGAAGAGGTGAAGAGGACCATCTTTACAATCTGGATGCCACTCTTCAGAAATTGAGAGACTATGATCTGAGAGGCCATAAGGACAAGTGTGAGTTCTTCCAATCCTCCGTCGAGTATTTGGAACATGCGATTGACGCCACTGGCCTTCAAAGTCTCCTTCAAATGTTAAGGCCATGACAGAGGCACCTCAAAATATTAAACAGGTACGTTCCTTCCCAGGATTGTTGAATTATTATGGAAGATTTGCCCTAATCCTGGCAATAATCCTGAAACGATTAAATTAACACCTTCTGCCAGAACAAGAAGTGGAAGTGGTCAAGCCTACATGGTAATGTGGATGGACTTTCAAGATCACCACTGCCAAGTAGTTCGTCAGACTGCTCAAATGGGAATGTCTTCTACCTTGAACAAGTAAACAACACACCAGTCACTTCTACACAAGTGAGGAAGTACCCCCTGAGCGATCTGATACTCTCAGAAGTGATGGATAATGCTTTCGTGCAAGCCAAAGAAGTGTAACTTAAATCTGAAGTTCTCATTTACTTTGATCTTACATCACCCTTACAGTTAGCTTGCAATACATCTCCTTATGGTGTAGGAGCGGGTACCTCTCACATTATCCCATCGGGTGAAGAAAGACCCATTGCTTTTGCTTCTTGAACCGTGAACAAAGCTGAATGTAACTATGCCCAGATTGAAAGGGAAGCAATGGAATCATTTTTGGAGTCAATACATTTCATCAATTTCAGTACAGGAGAAAGTTCACATTTCTGACAAACCATCGTCCATTAACTACCATTTGTGGACTGCACACAGGAATTCCTTCACTTGCACAAGTAGAATGCAAAGATGGGCATTGATTTTGTCTGCACAAACTTATACCATTAAGTACCGACAGTCAAGTCTACATGGTAATGCAGGTGGAAGCGCTGAGGACCCGGGTCACTGTCCGTGTGGAGTTTGCACATTCTCCCCGTGCTGCATGGGTCTCACCTCCACAATCCAAAAGATGTGCAGGGTAGGTGGATTGGCCACTCTAAATTGCCCCTTAATTGGGAAAAAAAGAATTGGGTACTCTAAATTTAAAATAAAAAGGTAATGCAGATGGACTTTCAAGATTACCACAGACAGGTACATAGAACATAGAACATAGAACATTACAGCGCAGTACAGGCCCTTCAGCACTCGATGTTGCACCGACCTGTGAAACCACTCTAAAGCCCATCTACACTATTCCCTTATCGTCCATATGTCTATCCAATGACCATTTGAATGCCCTTAGTGTTGGCGAGTCCACTACTGTTGCAGGCAGGGCATTCCACGCCCTTACTACTCTCTGAGTAAAGAACATACCTCTGACATCTGTCTTATATCTATCTCCCCTCAATTTAAAGCTATGGCCCCTCATGCTAGACATCACCATCCGAGGAAAAAGGCTCTCACTGTTCACCCAATCTAATCCTCTGATCATCTTGTATGCCTCAATTAAGTCACCTCTTAACCTTCTTCTCTCTAACGAAAATAGCCTCAAATCCCTCAGCCTTCCCTCATAAGATCATCCCTCCATACCAGGCAACATTCTGGTAAATCTCCTCTGCACCCTTTCCAATGCTTCCACATCCTTCCTATAATGCGGCGACCAGAATTGCACTCAATACTCCAAATGCTGCCGCACCAGAGTTTTGTACAGCTGCAACATGACCTCATGGCTTCGAAACTCAATCCCTCTACCAATAAAAGCTAACACACCGTACGCATTCTTAACAACCCTCTCAACCTGGGTGGCAACTTTCAGAGATCTATGTACATGGACACCGAGATCTCTCTGCTCATCCACACTACCAAGAATCTTACCATTAGCCCAGTACTCTGTCTTACTGTTATTCCTTCCAAAATGAATCACCTCACACTTTTCTGCATTGAACTCCATTTGCCACTTCTCAGCCCAGCGCTGCAGCTTATCTATGTCCCTCTGTAACTTGTAACATCCTTCTGCACTGTCCACAACTCCACCGACTTTAGTGTCATCTGCAAATTTACTCATCCATCCTTCTACGCCCTCCTCCAGGTCATTTATAAAAATGACAAACAGCAGTGGCCCCAAAACAGATCCCTGTGGTACACCACTAGTAACTGGACTCCAGTCTGAATATTTCCCATCAAACACCACCCTTTGTCTTCTTCCAGCCAGCCAATTTCTTATCCAAACCGCTAAATCACCCTGAATCCCATGCCTCCGTATTTTGTGCAGTAGCCTACCATGGGGAACCTTATTAAACGCTTTACTGAAATCCATATACACCACATCAACTGTTCATCAAACTGTTCAAATGGGAATATCTTCTACTTTGAACAAGTAGACAACACTCTAGTTACTTCGAAACAAGTGAGGAATCACACAGTGATCTGATACTCTCAGAAGTCATGGATCAGGGGCGAAATTCTCCCCCAACGGCGCGATGTCCGCCGACTGGCGCCAAACACGGCGCCAATCAGACGGGCATCGCGCCGGCCCAAAGGTGCGGAATGCTCCGCATCTTTGGGGGCCGAGCCCCAACATTGATGGGCTAGGCCGACGCCGGAGGGATTTCCACCCCGCCAGCTGGCGGAAATGGCGTTTGTTGCCCCGCCAGCTGGCGCGGAAATGCGGCGCATGCGCGGGAGCGTCAGCGGCCGCTGACAGTTTCCCGGCACATGCGTGGGAGCTTCAGCGGCCGCTGTCAGTTCCCCGCGCATGCGCAGTGGGGAGAGTCACTTCCGCCTCCGCCATGGTGGAGGCCGTAGCGGAGGCGGAAGGGAAAGAGTGCCCCTACGGCACAGGCCCGCTCGCGGATCGGTGGGCCCCGATCGCGGGCCAGGCCACTGTGGGGGCACCCCCCGGGGTCAGATCGCCCCGTGCCCCCCCCCAGGACCCCGGAGCCCGCCCACGCCGCCTGGTCCCGCCGGTAAATACCAGGTTTGATTTACGCCGGCGGGACAGGCAATTTCTGGGCGGGACTTCAGCCCATCCGGGCCGGAGAATCCAGCGGGGGGTCCCGTCAACCGGCGCGGCCCGATTCCCGCCCCTGCCCAATCTCCAGTACCGGAGACTTCGGCGGGGGCAGGGGCGGGATTCACGGCGGCTTACGGCCATTCTCCAACCCGGCGGGGGGTCGGAGAATGACGCCCATGGTATTCGAGGGAAGACTTTAGAACTAGCACTTAACCTGAAACCCCACTACTTCAGAAGATTGGAGCTGTCAGTACAGTCAGAATGTCTTCTATGGGGGCTCCGAGTGATTATTCCGGCGCCATTGAGGAAAGGGGGGTTAGAGAAGCTACATGAGGGCCATTGCAGAGTCCTAGGCATGAAGAGCGAGAAGTTATTTCTGGTGGCCTGTACTGAATGCAAAAATGAAGCGAAAACTAGAATATGTTCTTCCTGTGGAAAAGTAAGAAACGTTCCACCTTTAGTACCACTGCATCCATGGGAATGGCCTGAAGAGGCTTGGCAACACGGATTTTGCAGGACCTTTTGAAGGACATATGTTCCTGGTAACAGTCCATACTGGCACCAAGTGGCCCGAGGATGCACATCGGAGAAGATTATTGAAAAACAGAAGTGTTTAGTCATTCTGGATTCCCTGAACAGCCGGTAAGTGGCAACGGACCTCAATTTGTCTCACAAGAATTTGAATGTTTCCTACACGAGAATGATATTTAACATATTCAACCTGCATCGTACCATCTTGCTACTAATGGACTAGCAGAACGTATCATCCAAAATATGAAACATACCTCGAGAGCAACCAGGGAACAAAGTTTGCTGATCAAACGTATTGACAAGTTCCGATTGGTGTATGGGAATACGGCACTATCTACAACCAAGACCTCTCCTGCATTGCTACTGATGAAAAGGAACCTCTGAAAACTAAAGAGATCGTACAACAGCATTAGCAACAGCAAGTACAACTGTCATGGTGGGAAAGCAAGGCAAAGCGTAGAGTTTTCCACCAAGGATAAGGGGTTTTCACTAGGAATTACTCCGCAAGGGAGAAAGGGGTTCCTGCCACAATCTTTGCACAGACCGGTCCTGTCGCTTATCATTTCCAGATCTGAGATTAATTTTACCTGGAGGAAACATGCAGAGCAGTTGCTGGCTGGAAGAAGGGAATCTGGGCCTATGGAAAATCCAGGTTCAACCCTACAAAGTTACAACTTGACCTTTCCTACAACCTTGACACCAACAGACACTGTTGAGGAAAGCAACACTTCACCTTCTAATCAAACTCTAGGTCCTATGTCAATGCCTGTTAAACCAAATGCCAATGACTACATTGGTGTAAAGAGAAAACGCCAACGGCTACCACCAGTGTGAAGAAGACGACATAGGTTCGCCCTCATCCGTTCTGAGAGCGGCGACCTCCAGACCATCTGAATCATTGACTTTTGTTCATGATGAACTTGCCGTGGACATTCACTTTCAGTAGGGAGGAAATGCTATGTATTTGTTTTAATTCTTAATAGCTCCAGTGAAGCTCTGTTGTATTAATGTATTCACAAGACGTGACGTCACAGGTCCTAGCGCGGGAAGCAGAAAGAGAAGAACAACCACGTAAGAGATAACACACTGTAACTTAACCGCTGTTGTTTAAAACTCATGTGCTCCTTCCGGCTTTGCAGTGGCAGGTTCCCTCGGAAGAATGGAAATACTATCAGAAGCTCACCCAATACATGCAATGCAGACTGCCCACGGAAAATGGATCAAGGGACTGGGGGAAGCTGGCAGAGAAAAAACATCCTGTCCCACCTCTGACAGCAATTCCCAGTGGAATATCCGACCCAAGATGTGCTAATGCTATTAGCCGCGTGGTTCTGGTCCTGTATATTTCTTCTTTTAATGAAGCATCGCATTAATAAAACACACGATTTGTTCAATTATAAAATTCTAATTACTGTATCAGTTGATAATGCTTCTCAATGAAACAAATTAGTCGTGATTAGTGATGTGACAATGATTTTTACTTCATAAGCTAACAAGGAAGCATAACGTATAAGTGTAGTGAATACAAGCTGATCATTATTAATGCCTGGCCAACAAGGATAGCCTGGAGGATAATTGAAGTTTGAGAGCAGAGGCCAGATTTGTCAGCCTGCCCTCAGTTTGACAAGAAGCGATCATTGTAGCACAGCACGGTAGCCTTGTGGATAGCACAATTGCTTCACAGCTCCAGGGTCCCAGGTTCGATTCGGGCTTGGGTCACTGTCTGTGCGGAGTCTGCACATCCTCCCCGTGTGTGCGTGGGTTTCCTCCGGGTGCTCCGGTTTCCTCCCACAGTCCAAAGATGTGCAGGTTAGGTGGATTGGCTATGATAAATTGCCCTTAGTGTCCAAAATTGCCCTTAGTGTTGGGTGGGGTTACTGGGTTATGGGGATAGGGTGGAGATGTTGACCTTGGGTAGGGTGCTCTTTCCAAGAGCCGGTGCAGACTTGATGGGCCGAATGGCCTCCTTCTGCACTGCAAATTCTATGATAATCTATGATAACAGCAAATCCTTTTTGTAGCAGAGTTTGGAGTATAAAAGAAAGTTTATGAAGGTGAATTTCTGAAACCCTTCAAAACTTGCATTTCATCAACATCTTCAGTGGTTGCCAACAGTACTGACGAGGTTAGACCATTCTGAAGTTATGATCATTAAATGTGATTCACTGCCCCCTACAGGGCAACATTAAAATGCTAAAGATTTTGGAATCTTAATTCTTTGTGGTTTTTCTGACTAAGCCCTCCTCTATGATTTGTTTTCAAACGGCTGTAGAAGTATTTACCGTAGCATGACAATGTTAATATCATCTTCGCTGATCGTCCTCAATTAACCCATCTCAATTAACACTTGCTAACTTTGTTTTTTACAGTCCCAGAATGAGTTTGATTGGTCATACGTCACAGACAATATTAAATATGTGCTAAAGCTTCAAACACCTGTGATTCCTTTTATTATTACGTGATCTTTTACAAGACAGAAATGAATAGGAACATAAGAAAGGAACATATCGTATTTTGGAGCAAGAGTAGGCCATTCGGCCCTTCGAGCCTGCTCTGTCATTTAATAAGATCATGGCTGATCTGGTTTTGGTCTCAACTCCACTTTCCCCTCCACCTGCCATAACCCTTCCCTTTCTAACAGAAATATGTCCAATTTTGCCTTGAATAAATTCAATGACGAAGGTCGCACCCTCTGGGCAAGAGAATTCCACAGACAAACAACCCTCTAAGAGAAACCAATTTTTCTAATCCCTGGCTTAAAAAGGGAACCTCTTGTTCTTAAACTGTGTGCCCTATAGTTCTTGGGCTGGATTCTCCGTCAGCTGGATCCTCCGCTTCACTGGCGGCGCACTCACGCCCGCGAATTTCCTGACAGCGTGGGGGTGCCCACAATGGGAAACCCCACTGGCCGACTGGCAGGACGGAGGATCCCGCTGCCGGCGTGGGTGCGCCGCACCGGAAAGCGGGTGCGGCGGGACGGAGAATCCCGCCCCTAGTCTCCCCATTAGAAGATAAATTCTCCCAATATCCACCCTATCAAGTCCTCTCAGGGATCTAACATCGAGATCCCGCATAGTTCAATAAGATCACCTTTCATTCTTTGAAAACTCCAATGGCTGTCGGCCTAACCTGTTCAATTTTTCTTCATAAGATAAGTTGAGTAAATCTTCTCTGAACTGCTTACAATGCAACTATATCCATTTTTAAACAGGGAGACTAAAACTGTACACAATGCTCTAGATGTGGAATTCTTCATCTGTTTCCGGCAGCAGGATTCTCCAGCTGAATGGGAGATTTGGCTGAGTGCTAAATTCTCCATCCTCGTTAACAACAGTAGCGGGGCGGACTCGCAACGAAGAATCCCAGCCGTGGTCTCACCAAGATCCTGTACAGTTTCAGTAAAACTTCCCTACCTTTAAATTCCATTCCCCTTGCAATAAATACCAATGTTCCATTTGCCTTCTTAATCCCTTACTATACCTGCATGCTAACTTTATACGATTAATGTACCTGGAAATCTAGATCCCTCTGTACCTACTGAATTCTGCAATTTCTCTCCATTTAAATAATATACTGATTTTCTATTCTTCCCGCCAAAGTGGACAAGTTCACATTTTCCGACATTAATATCCACCTGCCAATTTTTTTTGCCCACTCATTTAACCTGTCTATATCACTTTGAAGATTCTCTACCTCCTCTTGACAATCTACTTTCCTACCTATCCTGGTGGCGTTGACAAATGTAGCTACCATACATTCGGTCCGTTCATCTAAGATTCTAAGTCATTTATATAGACTGTAAATACTTGCAATGGATTTTATTCATTGACGTGGTTTTAGTTTTGCAACAAGAAGCTTACCCCTATGACACTGTAAGACACTCAGCTCCAGTCAAGGGAGAACAATGCTGACTTCTTTGTAATGTGAAGATTTAAGTCTGAGATTCTGAGTTCTTGGTAATTCTGTTCCTGGGCGTATTCATCTCTATCTTTCTGTTAAGATTCATTCATGTGATGTGGACTAAAGGCCAGCATTTACCGTCCATCCCTACTTGTTCATGGGGAGGTGGTGGTGAGCCGCACCATCGAATGGCAATTGAGTAATTTGCAAGGCCATTGCATAGGGTCGCTAAAGTCAACCATATTGCTGTGGGTCTGGAGTCACATAGAAACTAGATTGGGTAAGGAGGGCTGAACTTTCTTCACAAAATAACATTAGGAAATCAGAAGGGTTTTGACACCAATTTGGCAGTTTTATTATCATTATTTCTAACATTGGCTTTTTTATTCCAAGTTTATTTAACTGAATTTAAACTGGCCAGCTGCTATAGCGGGAAGTTAATGCCTACAAATCATTAGCCCAGAGTTCTGGATCACTTTCCAGTAACATATCCACTTTGCTCTTGTTTTCGCTGACAGGAGAGCATCACAAGATTTTTGCTATGTCAAATTATAATAATAATATTATTGTCACACATAGGCTTACATTAACACTGCGATGAAGTTACTGTGAAAAGCCCCATAAGAATCTTTGAATGATTTTTGAGAGCTGATTGTCAACACTCAATGCAGTACTGAGGGATTGGTGCACTGTCATAGGTGCTGTGTTTCGGATGTGCCTCTTCTGCCTTTTCAAGTGGACATAAAAGATCCCATTCAAGTACTTTGAAAAAAAACAGAGGGGTTCTCGCCAGTGTCCTGGTCAATATTTATTCTTCAAGCAACACCCAAAACAGATAGGTTGATCAGCGTCACGTTGCAGTTTGTGGGAGCTTGCTGTGCACAAAATGGCTGTTATGTTCTCTACATTATAACACTGACTGTTCTTCAGAAATACTTCTTGGCTGTAAAGTGCTTTGTGATGTTTTCAAATCATAAAAGGTTCACTGGCCATAATCTTTCACCCTTCCCTGAACTCGGGAGGTGCCAATCACTATGCCTTTGTTCAAATAAGGTTGTAAGGATAAGCTCAGCAATTGCAGACCAGTTAGTTTAACTTTAGTTGTGGGGAAGCTTACTAGAAATAATTATTTGGGATAGAATTAGTATCCACGTGCAAAAATGTGGGTTTACTAAGAGCCAGCATGGATTTCTAAAGAGGAAATTGTGTTTAACTAACATGCTGGAGTCTTTTGAAGAGTTAACAGAAAGGGTCGATGAGGATAATACTGTTGATGTGGTGTGCACGGACTTTCAAAAGACATTTAATACAGTGCCACACAACAGACTTGTGACACAAGTTCTAGAACCATAGAATTCCTACATTACAGGAGGCCATTCACCCATTGAGTCTGCACCAACCCTCTGAAAGAGCACTCTACCTAGGCTCACTCCCACACCCTATCCGGTAATCCCACCTAACCTGCAGATCTTTGGATACTAAGGGGTAATTTAGCAAGGCCAATTGACCTAGCCCGTAAATTATTCTCTAAGTCCGAATAAAGATTGTAGACTTCCAGTTAACACAAATACTTTATTCAGTAGGTTTGTTCTGTTCCCAGAGCTTAACTAGATGTAATACAGTCAAGAGGTATGACCAGTGGGCAGCACGGTGCCGCAGTGGGTCCCAGGTTCGATCCCGGCTCTGGATCACTGTCCATGTGGAGTTTGCACATTCTCCCTGTGTTTGCGTGGGTTTTGCCCCCACAACCCAAAAGGTGTGCAGGGTAGGTGAATTTGCCACACTAAATTGCCCCTTAATTGGAAAAAATGAATTGGGTACGCTAAATTTAAAAAAAAGAGGTATGACCAGTGAAGCTAAGGTAAGCTGCCTATGCTGAGCTGTCTCCGTGTGCTGCTGCTCCCCAGCCCTGTGCTTCTGAAAGAGGCAGATCCGACCTTGGGCTGGACCCTTTATACCCGTCTCTGATGCCCTCTAGTGGCTGTTACATCTGTCTGCAGTCCCTGGTCTATGTGCAGATGTATGTACAGATGTACAGATCACTACAGCCCGCACATCTTTGGACTGTGCGAAGAAACCGGAGTATCCAGAGAAAACACATGCAGACAATAGGAGAAACTGCAAACTCCACACAGACACAAGGCCGGAATTGAACCCAGGTCCCTAACGCTGCGAGGCGTTCATCCTACTAAAATGCATCACCTCACACTTTTCTGCATTGAATTTCATCTACCACCTATCTTACCACTCCACCATCTTGCCATGCCCGTTTGAGGTTCTACACTGTCCTCCTCACAGTTTACACTATTTCCAAGTTTCGTGTCATCTGCAAACCACTGTGCCACCGTGCTGCCCATATAGCTTATGGAACAAAAGGGACAGTAGCAACATGGATACAAAATTGGCTGAGTAAGAGGAAGCAGAGAGTCAGAGTCAATGGATATTTTTCAGGCTGGAGGAAGGTTTGTAGTGGAGATCCCTAGGGTCGGTATTAGGAGCCTTTCTTTTCTTGATATATATTAATGATCTAGATCTTGGTGTGCAAGGGACAATTTCAAAATATGTAGATGACACAAAACTTGGAAATAGTGTAAACTGTGAGAAGAACAGTGTAGAACCTCAAACGGGCATGGCAAGATGGTGGAGTGGTAAGATAGGTGGTAGATGAAATTCAATGCAGAAAAGTGTGAGGTGATGCATTTTAGTAGGAAGAACATTGAGAGGCAAAATAAAGGGTGAAATTCTTGAGGGGGTGCAGAAGTAGAGGACCTTAAGTGCATATGTGCATAGATCATTAAAGGTAGAAGGACAGCTGGAGAGAGCAGTTAATAATGCATTTGGTAGCCTGGGCTTTATTAATAGGAACATAGTGTACAAGAGCAAGGAGATTATGCTGAACTTATACAAGACACATGTCAGACCTCAGCTGGAGTATTGTGTACAGTTCTGGGTGCCACACTTTTGGAAGAATGTGAATGCATTGCAGAGGGTGCAGAAGTGTGGCCCTATAGCATCACAACCGACCGAGCCCCGACGGGCAGCACGGTAGCATTGTGGATAGCACAATTGCTTCACAGCTGCGTGGTCCCAGGTTCGATTCCGGCTTGGGTCACTGTCTGTGCGGAGTCTGCACATCCTCCCCGTGTGTGCGTGGGTTTCCTCCGGGTGCTCCGGTTTCCTCCCACAGTCCAAAGATGTACAGGTTAGGTGGATTGGCCATGATAAATTGCCCTTAGTGTCCAAAATTGCCCTTAGTGTTGGGTGGGGTTACTGGGTTATGGGGATAGGGTGGAGGTGTTGACCTTGGGTAGGGTACTCTTTCCAAGAGCCGGTGCAGACTCGATGGGCTGAATGGCCTCCTTCTACACTGTAAATTCTATGAAATTATATGATAAGTGGTTTACAAGAGTAGTTACAGGGATGAAGTTAGATTGGAGAGGTTGGGACTATTCTCCTTGGAGAGAAGAAAGCTAAGAGGAGAGGTTCAAAATCAAAAGGGCGCTGGGCAGAATTGATGGGGAGAAATTGTTCCCCCTCATAACAGGATCAAAAACAAGAGGGCACAGATTTAGTGATCTGCAAAAGAAGCATGTGCGATGTGAGAAAAAACTTTTTCACACAGACAATTGTTCGGGACTGGAATGCACTGCCTGAAAGTGTGGTGGAAGGCAGGTGCAATCAACATTGAAGAGAGCATTAGACAATTATATGAATCGAAACAATGTGCTCATTTGGTGAATCGGTAGAGACATGATGGGCACTGCCTCCCTCTGCCGAGAAACAGAGATTTTCATCCATTGTTAGAAATTCCTAACACTGTGCTTCTACTTATAAAATCCCAACAGGTATTCCTGCCAACTGAACTAACCAATGTGCTGAGCACGAGTGGGAATTACTTTATTTTTTAATTTAGAGTACCCAATTCTTTTTTCCAATTAAGGGGCAATTTAGCGTAGCCAATCCACCTACCCTGCAAATCTTTGGGTTGTGAGGGTGAGACCCACGCAGATACGGGGAGAATGTGAAAACTCTACACGGACAGTGACCCGGGGCTGGCATTGAACCCGGGTCCTCGGCATTGTGAGGCAGCAGTGCTAACACTGCTTCACCATGCCGCCCATGAGTGGGGATTATTAACAAACAATGAAGACACAAGGTTTTGTATTGTAGAATCCCTGCAGTGCAAAAGGATGCCATTCGGCCCATCGAGTCTGCACCGACCTTCTGAAAGAGCATTCCACCCAAGCCCGCTCCCTCGCCCTATCCCAATAACCCCTTAACCTACACATCTTTGTGCACAATGGGGCAATTTAACATGGCCAACCCACCTAACCTGTCTTTGGATTGTAGGAGGAAACCGGTGCACCCTGAGGAAACCTCCGCAGACACGGAGAGAAAATGAAAGCTTCACACAAGGCCGGAATTGAACCCGCATCCTTGGCGCTGTGAGACAGCAGTACTAACCACTGAGCCACCGGTGGTTTTAATGTGGGGTATCATGGGGGTTCCACAGTAGGTTTGAATGAACTGAGCGTCAGTCTGGATGTATTACCCATTTCCGCACAATTATTCTTCATTCTGAATATGCATGATTTATAAGTTTATAAGGTTAGCAGCAAGCCAGTATTTTTTTTCGAAGACAAAAGTTACTTTACCCTTTTTAGTTCTTCCACTTCCAACGGACTGGTGATGTCTGTTACTGGCATGTCCTTGGTGTTTGCTAAGGAGTCAGATAAAAAGGCATATTAGGCAGATTCATTGGTGGAGCCCCAGGAGAAGCAGAGGAAGCTGAATTATTACATTCCTGTAGAAAATCTCTAAGCTGATGTGCAACAAAGTCATGTGTTAAATACAGAGTTTCCCTGATATGTAGAATATACTGCTAATGTAACTCACTTCCACTGTATAATCTGGTAAGAGCAATAGGGAAAACTGAGTTCAAAAAAAATAATAGATATTTATTACTTCATTTTAACATAAATAATTGCTGCATAAACATCACTTTAATATACCTCACCCAATGGTTTATGTGGCCCCTCATCAACACTGCTATCTCTGGAATATTAAAATTGAAGACTTTACCACTTTCAAATTTTCTTTCATCAATGAGCCATACAAAGAAAAAAATTATGCAATATGTTTTTTAATTTTCCATTTATATGTTAAGAGATTTTGCTCTGGGCTATTCAATTCCATATGGCACGGCAATCGAAGAGGGCATGAATTCAGCAGACGTATGTCTAGCTGCAAGAGTAAAGAGGGAGCTACATAAAATAAGGATTCCATGTATTGTGTGTTCAATCTGATCTTGCTGTATATCATCTGCAAATGAAATGCAGGCTGAATAACGCACGGCTGAATATCAGAACTGTTTTCTTGATTCTCAACGAAAGTAAAAGAGAATTCAGATGGCACCTTTTTTAAGCACTGCACAGACATCTTGGAAAAGATCAACATTTAATCTCACTTATGAATTTCTTAAAAAATTATTTTAGCTGCCGTTATGATGCACCCATCTGAGTTAAAACTTCCCCACAATTTCCGTTCAGATGAATGTCACCTCCATGGAAAATTGGACGGTGAAAGGTGGAAATCCTTGGTGTCAAACATCCTGCCAGTTATTCGTTTATGGTGACGTTCAACCCATTCCACAGGTAATGTTTCAGCATACCCAGGCCCATTTCAGCATTAAGGCCGTCAATTAATTAATGGACAAGTCTAATTAAACATGTTGTACTACAGATGAGTTCTAAGGTATAAGGCCACTGTGAGCAGTTTGCATCAGCTTCTTCATCCCGGATTAGTTTTCTCCTGAAACGTTGCCACTTCATAGAGTTTGGGTTAGATTTTTTTAAATTTTTCATAAGTAAGGATAAAGTTCGGGGACTGGAGAAAATAAAACCCGAATCTGAATCAAATTAAATGAACTAACATTCCCCCTACTGGATAAAATTCCAAATTTAAAAGGTGTGGGGCTGGATTCTCTGGTCGGCGACGCCGAAATCGCGTTCGTCAAACGGCCGGAGGATCTGAGTTTCCGACCAAATTGGCGGCAGTGCCGCTTTCACGATACTCCGCCCCCTCCAAAGCGGCGTACTGCCACGAATCGACAGCCTTAGGACATTGCCTGAGGCCCCCCCCCCCCCCCCCCCCGATGCTCTGTCCCCGACCGGCTGAATTCCCGATGGCGTGGGACACGTGTGGTCTCACCCATCAGGTACTCGGCATGGTGGCTGCGGACTCAGTCCTGCACAGTCAGGGAAGGGTGTCAATCCATGGGCAGGGGGGGACATTACTTGGGGCTGGGGGCACTGTGGGGGGGTGGTCCAGGGCGCGTGATCCAGCCGAAGGGGGGGATTTTTTTCGCGGGCCAGGTCCACGACCGGCCGCCACCATGTAACACGTAAAACGCCATCGTTCCCACGTCGGCGTGGGGACATAGCTCCAGACTCGCAGAATCCAGCCCATGTTTTGAGAGATATTGGGCGGGATTCTCCGGCCACGTTCGCCCGGCAACTGAAAAATCCCACCCGAGGTCAATGGAGTTCTCCATTGTATGTATCTTCCCCTTGGCAAAAGCTGTGGTCCTGGAATCTGAAACTGGAGTCATCTGGGATGGCCACTTACAACCAGGAACAGAGAATGTCGCAAAGCATAGCGGGAAAAATGGACAATGCGAGATTCAGGCTGGCTCAGAGCCTGAAATGTATATTTGCAAGTGAGGAATCCAGATGGTATCGAAACCCCAACCGATCAGCATCTGATGGCCCATCTCCGCCAGACAAAGGACTGATACTTGAGCGACCGGTACAGTCCCAGATATTTTGGTGCCACTCCCTGTACTAGGGAAGCGTAAACAACAGGGTCAATGACCGCTTGCAACATGCCCAGCCGTCAAGGCACCCGCCCCTTTATTGGTTCGAATCGAACGCAATGATCAGGAATCACCCAATTAGTGGGGTTCGAACTGAAGGACCGCCCACAAGAGCACGAAAACCCCCAAGAATAAAAAGAGAGTCCACCATATGTTCGGCCTCTCTTGGACCTGGCGCTCCGGCAAGGTCTACTTCCAAGTGCAGCACCACCAGAAGCAAGTTCAAGTTCAATGTTCACTACCAGGCGGATGAGCCTAGCTGAGCAGCAATTACTTCTACAGACCCGATAGACACAGATCCGAACAACGGCCACTGTTCCTCTGACCTAAGCCGGGTGCCTGAAGTTAAGTACAGGTTGTCATAGTCGATAGGTGTAGTTTAACTAGTAGTGTTTATGTTGCATGATTAATTGTGTGTGTAAATAAAGTTCCCTTGACCTTGAACTAACTAACTGGTGTTTGGCTCTTTGACCGCTAGCCGGTTGAAACTTGTGGTGGTATCATTCGATACCTGGCGACTCTGAGCAATAGAATATTGATATCCAAAGGAAGGAGGGCAACCTCACTGACTGCCATATTTACAGTAGGTAAAAAAGGCAACAAAACAAGAGCAGAGGATGCCATATAGAGCTGAGCAGGCCTGGCAACGTCTGTAAGGAAGTTTAGGCCAAACAGGTCAATGCAACCTCACTACAAAAAAGTAAATGCTTATCACCTTGTTAAATATGCTTTTTCCTTGGGGAGAGATGGAATAAAAATCCTTGTCTGATTTAAGGCTGAATTGCGATACGTCTTCTAATATACTACACGGGTCTCGTTTTAATAGTAGTTCAGTTCTAACTTTTTTGGTAACCATTATATTACCTTTAAGAGGGAACTCTTTTGAGCCATGTTTCAGCAGTAAGTTACTAGGCAAGTGTCCAGCTTCACAAATTTCTCGGAACAGCCAGCTGTAGACATCCTGAACACAAAACAAGGAACATGACCTTCTTTCCAGCTATGGTCGCATTTCATTATTATACCAGGACATTCTTTAAAATGGCTGATAAATCATTGGGGGCGAATCAAAGCAGTCAATTTCCAACAGTATAATAAACCCTAAAATAGTGCTGAAATATTCCTTAACCAATAGTGATGGTGCCCTCTTATGGCTGATGGTGGAAATATTCTTTTTAAAAATATTTTATTTTCAAGTATACGCAGAACAGAAATGAGCAAACATCAGCAACAGTGAACCATACAGAATTAACATGAAGCCCCCCTCACCTCCTCTTTTCACACCAAACTAAACACAAATCCCTCCCCCACCCCCACTAGACGTGTCAATGCCCTTAATGTTGACGAACAGCCTCCAGCTAGTGGAGAATTCCACCTCTCTTAAGGTGAACTTAATTTTTTATAATTGAAATATTAAACAATTATGAATACAGCTACCTTTTCAATCCTACGATTAAGTGATGTTTACAAATTTCATCAACTTTTGAAATGAATTCTTCACAGTTAATGGAAATACTGTTTTATTTTATTGTGTGTAAGCATGGCGATCTGAGAGATTTTGCATGACTTTTTGGTCCCACTACAAATTTCACTAGTTTATCAATGTCATTTACTCTGACGTTAAAATACAGCCTTGTTCTCTGTATCTTTATATTCAGTATGGTACCTCTGTATCCTATGGTATCGCCCACAGTAGATAGAAGGGCAGGCTGTTTAATAATTACAGGAGTTTAATACCATGTAATAGACCATACAGCATAAGATGTGGTTGACCTGCTGTAGTGGTTTTCAAGATGTTAGAAAGGAATCTGTTCTCCTTGCCTATCACTAAGTTGGGGAAACCTCTCACTCAAGCATGACTTGATGTCAGCCAAGCAGTCAAACTGTACCGTGGTAGCCATGAAGACAAGCTGGACAACACAAATTCACGATTGATGTACTTATCTGTGGACTGTAGGAGCAGAATTCAGCATTCCACTGGAACAATGTTTTGCTTCGGATAAAAAGAATAGTCTCTTAATTGCTCAGAGCATGTGAAATGTCAATGGAAAAACTCCGGTGAACATTGAAACAGTGAACTTAATGGTGTCCCTAACGCAGGCCCTAGAAAAAAGGGCAGGCTTGGCCAGAGATGAGCTGTTACATGGATACAAGCAGATTTGTGCCTATATTCTGTATTTTCTTTAATAAGTATTTATTTTAGAACTTTAATATTTAGACTCATCCAGTTTCAAAAGCTGCATTTTAAGCATTCTGATTGTTTACTTTTTTGGTACTTGTTGGTTCATTAATGTTGCCATTGCAAATCAAATTGAGTATCTTGGTTTTGTGATGAAAGCAGCTTGCTGATTGGTAGTTCCCCTACCTGTGCAACATATGAACTTAGTATTTGATTGGTTCATGTGGGTCATTTAAATACTTGAGCCAGCCCACTTGCCCTGCTGTTGCCTGCCTTCAATGTAATTTCACCTGTCGAAGGAGGAGGTATTGAGAAGCTCAGTCACCTATGAGCCATTGAAGGCCCTTAAGTGGCCAAGCCACTTCCAGGCCTCTTTCTACTATCTCTAAGATTCTACCCATGGCATCAGGAGGCTGACGCCATGCCCAGTCTGGCAGGTTTCACTGATCAGGTTGGTAGCCAGTAATGGGGTGGGGAATCCCTCCTTTACAAATCTGTTTGCCTAATGGAAGTTCCATCATAGTCACCCTACTCCCCTGTTCCCGTCCCCGACCTCCAGCCATGTCCACCCTAGTCCTCCACTGCTTCCCACACCACCAGCCCCCGCCCTTATGCCCCTCACAGGGGGCTGCAAGCCCCAGTAAGACTTGGATTTAACTTAAGCATGGTAGTACAGTGGTTAGCACTGTTGCTTCACAGCGCCAGGGACCCAGGTTCAATTTGTTATGGGCCAGGGTTTAGAGAACACCAAAGAGTATCATGGAGTTAACCTGAGCCACCACTTTTAATAGATTTTGGTTATGGGGAGCGCAGGGGCCTACTTTATAGGTGTGATGCAACAGAAATCTACAGTACTTTTAAAACAAAGCCATGTTTATTTATGAATCCAGTTAACACTTTATAAACCCACAGTAAACAACTTAACAACTATCAACACCAATAATCCCCACAAGTAACCCTTCATAACTTTCCTAACAACATCCATAAGTTCTAAAGACCCTTTTTACAGAAAGACAGCAGGTTTAAATTCTCTACAGAAACAGGTATTACTTTGAAATCCTCAAATGAGCTGAAGACAGTCTGTAGCTTGTAGAGAGAGATCATTATACAGCTGCCTGCTTTGCCTGCAGCTATCCAGCTCGGAAAATGAAATTAAAACACACTGTAGCTGCCTCCTCAAAAACGAAAGTGAAAGACAGCCAGCCCAGCTCCACCCACACTCTGACATCACTGCAGCTATTTGATAAACACCCATTTCTTAAAGGTACATCCACTACAGCTATTTGATAAACACCCAGTTCTTAAAGGGACTCTCACATGACAGATTCCTGGCTTGGGTCACTGTCTGTGTGGAGGCTGCATGTTCTCCCCGTGTCTATGTGGGTTTCCTCTGGGTGATCCAGTTTCCTCCAACAAGTCCCGAAAGATGTGTTTGTTAGGTGAATTGGACATTCTGATTTCTCCCTCAGTATACCCAAACAGGTGCTGGAGTGTGGCTACTAGGGGATTTTCACAGTAACTTCATTGCAGTGTTAATGTAAGCCTACTTGTGACACTCCTAAAGATTATTATTATAAAGCCCGGGCTCAATTCCAGCACACTTTCTTCAAGGCTGGCTGCCCTCGACAGCTTCTAAATGGCTGTGCACATAGCTAGCCAAGCAGAGGCAGGCTCACCCCTGACATTTCGGCCTCCCCACTGGAGCTGGCTGCCCTCAGCCATTTTAGGCTCCGAGGAGCACGAGTTGGGTGTAGGCATGATTTCTGCCTGTCACTCAGGAGAAGGTCCCTCCTTGGAAAACCACTGGATTGAATGGCAGCTCTGTAGTCCCCGCTGCGCTATTGGGAGTGATGGCCACTGTTAGAACTATTAGCTGCCCTCAAGGTTGTATATTCCAGAACTAGAATGGAGGTAAGTGCGGGGTTCTCACAGCGGGTTATGAGGGAAAACTCTGCTGAGGAGGGGGGGGGGGGTGGGCAGAGAAATGGTGGGGGAGGGGAAGGGGTGAAAGGCGGGTGCGAAGTGGGGGGAGAGGGGAGGAAGAATGGGAGTCTTGAGGGTGGGGGAGGCGGGGAGGAAGATCTTGGGAGGCACGCCGGATGTGGAAAGGGGGCCATTGAAGGAGTTGCCCACCCCACTTTTCCTGCCTGAGGCCTCAGCTGGGCTTCCCCCAACCCCCTCACCCCATTCCTGCCCCCCCTCCCCCCCCATCCCATCAGGTTCAAAATTGAGACTTAAGCTGAATTCTCCCGCCATTGGGATTCTCTGTGTCCACCAGCAGCGCACCCCCAAAATCCTTTTACCAAGCAGCGAGAATTGCCAGAATCCCGCCAGCAGCGAACTGTGCGCCACCGAGAACCACGCAGCTGGGGGACCGGAGAATCCAACCCGGGGTCCAAACCAGCCCTTAAGTTGTCACTAATTGGCCACTTAAGGGCCATCCTAGGCCTCAGCATTCCTTGTAAATGTGAAGACGGGTCGAGGGCATTGGGAAGACCACACGTGGAATTTCCCAGGCTTGCAAACTGGCCAGTGATGAGGCTGTAACCTACCTACCTATGTCTTAGCAATTATCTGACAGATTTCATCTTCACCATCTGTTTACAGGTCCTGCAGTTCTTAGCTCTAGTTCTGAGCCAGTAGTCAAATAGCATGTTCAAAATAAAAAAGTCTGCCCTTACCATTTGCTATCACATTCCATGTCGGTGCACTTAAGCAAACATTCAGTGGCAAGTGACTTAATACATAATATCATAGGTGATCAACCTGTGTGTCGAGGAATATTATTTAAAATAGGAACAGAAAGATATTTGTAGATTCTAATTACTGTTATTCCTAAGACTTGCACATCTTCCTCCACACACACAGCAATCACCAGTCCATACCTCCAGAGTGTTATAATCCATGAAGATTTTGCTATATTCCTTGCTAGTGAAATGAACAATGATCTTTATCATTCCTTTCTGGAATTCCGTGGCGACATCATTGTTTTTCTTTGTTTGAAGTGAAATCTGTTTTAAATACACAAAAATAAAAATGATCACATTCCGTTCACTTGATACATTTTACAACCTGTTTAGTGCAAGATGACACCAAATCCTGACCCAGCATTGTGTTTGTCAATGCCAACCATCTTGTGTGCCTGACAGTGAAATTTGAAAGCATAATATTTTAGTATTTGTGGTTCCCCTAATTTATAATATAGGTGTTGATATAAGACTTGCAGATACATGGCTCCTTACCTTATTCAACCGGATCCTCAGCTTTGCCATCTTTTCAGCTACAGATCTGGTACAAGAAAAAGTAATGCATAATTGTCAGCGACATATAGGTTGCCATATTATTCTTTTTTCCCAACAAAGAGGAAATTTCACTGAAAACTAAAATGTTAATTTGCACGGCAGGAAAATCACACTGGAACCATTGCACTTCACAATAATAGATTGCACTCTTGACACTTTGGATAATAAGAACATAAAATTATAAGAAATAGGAGCAGGAGTAGGCCATTCGGTCCCTCGATCCTGCTCCGCCATTCAATAAGATCATGGCTGATTTGATTGTGGTCTTATGACTCCTCTTTCTTGTCCTCCTTCATAATCCTTGACCCCCTTATTCAGGCTTTAATATGTTCAATGACTTAGCCTCCACTGCTCTCTGGGGAAGAAAATTCTAAGCATTGACTACCCTCTGAGAGAAGAAATTCCTCCTCATCTCCTTTTTTATTGTATTAGAAGTTGTATCATTTATGATAAAATATATTTTAAGAATTCATGAGCAGCTTAAGAATTCTAAAATAAGTAGCGGGAAAGGAAGAACATTTCAAAGGCAATTGGCCATTATGCCAACCAATCTGAATATCTGATACATTTAGCATTGTTAGGAAAATAAAGGTAGTTTTAAGGGATTTATGCTTGTATTGGTAAACATTAGAAATAAGGTATATTTATAAGTGGGTTTAAGTTAAAGTTTTTGTGCCTGGAAGTGTAAGACAAAGGTGTTTGTATGTGTGGGGGTTGGTTAAGTTCCAACTATGGTTCTATTTTGCTTAGAGAGGGCTACGGCATGAAGAATTAATATGCCAGCAGAGGTATGCAGGCATTGCTTAGAAACTGAGGCCTTGTAAGGGAGAGAAGCTTTTAAGTTCTAGTTTTAGCTAAATGTGAGAGCAGCTGGAGATAGGTAGTGAGAGAGAAGAAAGCTCTCACAGCTCCGCTAGAAGCAGTTGCTTCAGAAGGCCAGAGAGGGAACTCTCTCAACTTTGCTAGAAGAAAAGCCATACCACGAACTATTGGTTAAGAAAACAAGTGCAAAGATCTGAAGAGCAGCTAGTTAAGGAAACTAGAGAAATGAGGAGATGTTTCCCATAAGTCTGATGTTAAAGGTACTAGAACAAAAAAACGTTGAGTAAAAAGACAGTCAGAGCCAAGAAGAAGGCTGAGATGCCAGAAGTATATATGAAGTGATTTACAGGCTTGTGAGATTTTACTGCAGCCTGTGGAACTTGAGTTGAAATAACTATGGAAATCGGTGGCTGGATCTCGGAGTTTGTGTAAAAACAGTTAAGAAATAAGGAAACCTAAAAGGGGATGGTGTAAAATACTGAACTGGATTCACTGTTAAATGTGGACCGGAAGTTTGGTTAAAACCTGGACTGGATTTCTGAATGCACTTCGCTGAGGAAAAGTAATATTATCCTCCACATTTTATTTAAAAAAATAAAAGTTACAGTCTTCAGAGCCATAATTACATTCTAGAATCTTCCTACCCAGTTACAACTTCAACTGGGATCAGAACAATATTGGCATATGAATGTTGTTTGACAAAGTCCCGCATAAGAGATTATTGTGCAAAATTAAAGCACATGGGATTGGGGGAAATGTATTGAGGTGGATAGAAAACTGGTTGGCAGAGCGGAAACAAAGAGTAGGGATTAATGGGTGCTTTTCAAATTGGCAGGCAGTAACCAGTGGGGTACCACAGGGATCGGTGCTGGGACCCCAGCTATTCATAATATATATTAATGATTTGGATGAGGGAACAAAATTTAACATCTCAAAGTTTGCAGATGATACCAAATTAGGTGGAAGGATGAATTGTGACGAGGATGCAGGGATCCTACAGCAAAATCTGGACATGTTGGGCGAGTGAGCAAACCAATGGCGGATGCAGTATAATTTGGATAAGTGTGAGATTATTCATTTTGGAAGCAAAAACAGGAAGGCAGATTACTACCTGAATGGTTGTAAATTGGGAGAGGGGAGTGTGCAGCGGGACCTGGGTGTCCTTGTGCACCATTCGCTGAAGGTAAGCATGCAGGTGCAGCAGGTGGTAAAGAAGGCCTTCATTGCAAGAGGTTTCGAGTATAGAAGCAGGGATGTGTTGCTGCAATTGTACAGTGCCTTGGTGAGACCACACTTGGAGTATTGTGTGCAGTTTTGGTCTCCTTCTCTGAGGAAGGATGTTCTTGCTCTCGAGGGAGTGCAGCGAAGTTTTACCAGACTGATTCCAGGGATGGCAGGACTGTCATATGAGGAGAGATTGACTAGGTTGGGATTGTTCTCGCTGGAGTTCGGAAGAGTGAAGGGGGATCTCATAGAGAGTTTTAAAATTCTAACAGGACTAGACAGGGTAAATGCAGGGAAGATGTTACCAATGATGGGTGTGTCCAGAAACAGGGGTCACAGTCTTTGGATTCAGGGTAAACCATTTCGGACAGAGATAAGGAGACACTTCTTCACACAAAGAGTGGTGAGCCTGTGGAATTCATTATCACAGGAAGTAGTTGATGCTAAAACTTTGAATATATTCAAGAGGTGGCTAGATATAGCACTTGAGGAGAATGGGATCAAAGGCTATGGGGAGAAAGCAGGATTAGGCTATTGAGTCGGATGATCAGCCATGAGCATGATGAATGGCGGAGCAGGCTCGACTGGCCAAAAGGCCTCCTCCTGCTCCTATCTTCTATGTATGTATCTATGTATAATGGACAGCTGAACCAATACGACCAAAATTGCACCATCATTAAAAGTCATAATGATCCTCTGTTAAATTTCTTTGTTGCTGCAAAAAGAAAAGGTATGTAAGTATCCACACTCTGGATTCTTGTAAAACATGATGAGAGGTTTATTAAGAATTGCTCATACAATCAAGATGGTGATCTGATCAGAGCCCATACACTCTGCTGACGTCACTACACGTCACGTGACGCTAACCAGCGCAAATGTATTCCCAGATGCATAACATTCCTCCATTTTTGCTTCATTAGTGCAATGACAACAATCAGCACATATATAATATGTTATTACTATACACATATATAATTCAATAAGACAGTCTCTGTGCTTTTTGGTGGAATTTGATGTTCTTGAACTCAGCTACTTGTGACCTCAGAAGTGTCCTCATTCTTTTCTGTAGATGATACTTTTGAATATTCACTTTGGTACGTCACTATGGGCATTGAAAAGTCCTCAGAAACAAAATCTCAGCTTGTTACTGTCTCTGGTCTCCATTCCAAAGTGTAGCTTTCGAGATCTTCTAAAGGTAGAACCTCTTGAGAAGTTTCTGCAAACTCACTTTGTGCAGCAAGTAACTGATCAGCATGACATCACCAAACTTATTCATCATTCATCTGTATGATGTATGATATTGGACCTCTCTTCATCAGAATCGTAGCTGGTTGGTAGTGTAACTCCTAGATAGCGCTCTCTCTCCCAGATTGAATATTCATCTTTTGGAGATTTGTTCCCTCCTAGCAATTTTTGTTTGTTGTTGTCATTTGAAAATCACTGAAGTATCAGGTGTTCCAAATCTTGCGGATACTTCATCTGGTTTGTCAATGGTCTGCTCAGTCATCATTGACTTCATTATCAAGACTTCTGGTCATTTCGGGTATGCATCCACAATCATTAAGAACAAATGACCCTCCAGTGGACCAGCATAAGCGATGTGTATTCTCTGCCATGGCTGAGTCAGCCATAGCCATGGATTTAATAGTTGTAGTGGTGGAGTGTTCCTTAGTTTTGCACAAGATTGACATTACCAAACTTTCTCTACAATTTCAACATCTAATCCTGCCCACCAAAAATAACTGTGTGCTCATTCCTTCATCCTTATCACACCAGGATGTCCCTCATGCAGTATGTCAAGGACTCTACAACATAAGCACAGAGGAACAATCACATGGATTCCCCACAATAGAACTGCATTCTGTACTGTCAACTCAAGTGTTTGTGTGATGGAGGGCCTGAGGTCTGGATTTTTCTTATGAATGTCTGACAGCATTCCTTTTTAGATCAAGTCCATCACCTTCCTATCACTGGGTCAGTTCTTGTATATCTTTTAACTTGAGATGAAGTTGCAGGTGCATGATCCACAAGCGAGAAGTATAAAATATTGTCAAAATATTCTTCTGTGTCATGCTTGACTTGTGACGGCAATTGTGATAAAGCACAGCATTTACATGCTGATCTGACTTGTGATACTGGATATCGCAAGTGTGTGCCGACAATATCAATGTCCATCTTTGCAACATACTAGCTGCCAAAGAAGACATACCTTTACACGGCCCAAAGATTGTAGTCAAGGCTCAATGATCCGGCAAAAGGGTAAAATTACACCCATAAACGTAATGGTGGAACCTTCTTACACCAAAAATGATGCTTTGAGTAATTTGTTTCTGCGCTCGTAAGCATACGTGAAGCAAATGGTATTGATTGTTCCTCTTGTGGAGGCATAATGTGCGAGAGGACTGCACCAACCCCATAGGGTGAGGCATCACAAGTTAATTACAACTTCATTTTTGGATGATAATGAACCAACAGTTCTGACGTCAGCAAAGCTTCTTTCACTTTGTTGTTTTCACTTTCGCATTTTCTGACCAGTGCCCTGCCTGTTTGACACATAGCAACGAGTGTTGCTAAATTTAGTGAGAATTTACCAGAATAATTGATCAATCCTAAAAACGACAATAATTGTATCACATTGTTAGGATGTTGTGCTTCTACGATTGCTGACATTTTATTTGGTTCCTTGTGTAAACCACTTTTGTTGTTGATGTGACCAAGATAATTTATGGATGACTTGAAAAAGTCACGCCTTTCCTTCAAACTTTTAAGGTTGTGGCACTGTAACAGCTTCAGTGTAGCTTCCAAATTCACCAAGTGTTCCTGTTCACTCAAACCAGTGATGAGGATGTCATCTAAACAATATTGCTTTCCATTCAACCCACTTAAGAATTGATCCATGGGTCTTTGAAAAAGAACAGGTGCAGATGTTATTCCAAAAGGAAGTCTCTGTAACGAAACAGACCTTTGTGCATTACGATGGTGAGTATTGGCTGTGAAATGGTAGTCACATTCTTCTGCAGATATGCCTGTGAAAGATCAATTCTGCTGAATTTATGTCCCCCAAAAAGTCCAGCAAACAAGTCTTCAATCAGCGACAGTGGATAAGGATCTGCACACAAAACTGGGCTAATAGTAATTTTAAAATTGCCACAGATTCTTACTGAGCAATTCCACTTTAATACAAAAACAATTGGTGTCAACCAATCACTTGTACCACAGGTTCAATGACTCTTGTCCTTACTAATCTGTCTAGTTCTTCAACTTTAGGTTTGATGGCGTATGTTACAGTTCTAACATTGAGTCCTTTGGGTGTGTTGTCTGGCTTGATTTTTAGGCGTAGCTCAACTGTAGTCATAGAGCCCAGTGAATCTTTGAACACCTTCTCACACTTCTTCAGAAGTTGTTGTATGTTGGCCTTTGAATCGACTCGTTGACTGCTTCCAAATTCTGTCTAATCTTAGCCAACCTTGTTCTGCCAAATAGAGCATGAAAGTTTCCACGGACAATGTGACCAGGACACTTAGCCGGCTGCCTATTTGCTTCTATCTTCACCATAATGCATCTTTTTAATGGTATGACCGCTTTGGTGTACTTCGTCACGTGTGCGGTCCCTGCTGCCCAGACCCCATTCACTTCATGCAAGCAAGTCTTTCCCTGAGTGTCGGCCTTCTTACTCAGTTGTTGTAGAAACATTTTTTTTAAAATCTTCACATCTGCAGCAGTGCTTCGCCTGACATATATGTCTGTGTGCGAGTCTGGTCCCAGAAATCTACCATTGCTCCCAATGCCATCCCAAAATTAGTTGACAGAAATATTGTTTCCAGTGGTTTTTCTGCCTCAATGCTCTGATGTAGGAGCGGTTTCAAGACCTGTGTATTGAGTCAGCTTCCATGTGGGGTTATTCCCTGTGGCTCAACTCAGTTCAGAGAGGAACAAACACGACAAGATGGCTTATTTAATCAAGCTTGTTATGAGTACACGGAGAACAGACTGGATATCTGCCAAGACCTGTTCTGCCGAACAAAGACCAGAACACAGTACTTATACAACGTTCAAAAATCAATAGCCTACCCCAGTTGGATGCGATCCAATCCCTGAAGCTGCTACTTTTAAACTTACCCAATAGAATTGCAAGCAGTGTTTAAACTTCACCCAATAGAATCGCAAGCAGCGCATGATTGATCCTCATCCTGACAGCTATGTACAATCCCAGCAGCTTGTACTGACTGTTTGTGAGAAACAGAACAACAGAACCAGCACCCTCAATTGTTTCACAAAAACAAGGGGCGGGATTCTCCACTCCCGCGCCGAAGTGGCCGCGCCGTCGTGAACGCCGTTGAGGTTCACGACGGCGTGAAACGGCCCCGATCCCGACCGATTCAGGCTCTGACAATGGGCTAGGATCGGGGCCGCATCATCTACATGCACCAGGCCTTGTCGCCCGCGTAAAGGCGGCGCCGCATAGATTACGCGGCCGGCGCCGCATAACTGGCGTCATCTGCGCATGCGCGGGTTGGCCAGCGCCAACCCGCGCATGCGTGGTTGCCGTCCTCTCTAAGTCCGCCCCGCAAGAAGATGGCGGACGGATATTGCGGGGCCGCGGAAGGAAGGAGGTCCTCCTTCAGAGAGGACGGCCGACGATCGGTGGGCACCGATCACGGGCCACCCCACATTTGAGGTACTCCCCGATGCAGGATCTTCCCTCGCCTCCCCGCAGGCCGCCCCCCCCCCCAGCGTTCGTGCGCTGTTCCCGACGGCAGCGACCAGGTGTGGACGGCGCCGGGGGGAACCCGCCGTTTTGGCCTGGCCGCTCGGCCCATCCGGGCCTGAGAATAACGGGGGTGCCGGAGAATCGCCATTTTGGGTGTCTCCGGCGATTCTCCGGCCTGCGGCCCGCGGAACTCGACCGGGCCATTCCCGCCGCTTGGGAGAATCGCGGGAGGGTGTCGGACCGGCGTCCCGGGAAATTTTGGCGGCCCAGGCGTTTCGCCCAAACGGCGCGGGAATGGAGAATCTCGCCCCATATGTCAAAAGTAATGTCCTTTTGGTCAATTTAGCTATCCTAAATCCCATTTGATTACTTATTACTGCTATGCCCTAAAAATACATGTTTAATGGTTCATAATGATTACTCAGTCCTATAATTCATCTCAATCCTTCATAAAATAACTTATGTAAAACTACTCTAGTGGCATGCTAACAATTCAGTTTTAAGAGGTATCATGCTCGTCACAAGTTTTATTTTTTCAGGCCCCAATCCACGGCACCAGTTTTCAGGCCCAGAATCCGGTAGTTGGTTTTCTCTCCTGTTATATTTCTTTGTTGCAGCAAAGAGAAAAGGTATGGAAGTGCCCACGATCTGAATTCTTGTAAAACACGATGAGAGGTTTATTAAGAGTGTTGCTCATACAATCAAAATGGTGATCTGCTCAAAGCCTGTGCAAACACTCTGCTGATGTCACTACATATCACGTGATGCATAACCAGCAAGAATGTATTCCCAAATACATAACAACCTCATTTAGTGTTACCTATCTTATAGTTTACAATAATAGGCTGTAGTATGTTTGAAAGTACTTCTCTGTAATCAACAATTCAACATTTTGAAGATCTTGTAGGCTAGTTTCTTAAGAGTTGGATCTTAGCAGTTAAACGTGGTTCAGTTCAGCTTGAGCATTCACCCAGGATGAGAGATGGGAATGGAGGTTAGAGTCCAGCTTTTGTGGAGAGAAGTGACATAAACAGTAGTTTTTGGTTCCTAATTGACAATAATGAGCACAATGTAACCCTCCTAAATAAGTATAAAAAGTGTGAAAGAGTGTTGCATTGGCACATGTTTGGTTCAGAATGTGGCAGAGGTATCCTTGGATCAGCTCCCCGCACCGCGAGGAACCAACTCCCAGTTATCCTGATGGCACGTACTCTAGTGGCATTTTGTCCGCAGTGATGACCACAGAAAGGCACTTCACAGCACCAACTACAGATCAAAGTAAATGAACATCAACGTAAAGGTGTTCCTGATTGTTAAAAAGTTCAATGTGCACCTGTAGACATCAGACTTAGTTGTGATGCTCCAATTGCAGAATAGGATTTGCCCCCATATTGCATTGAAATTTCTCAAAATGTACAATGCCAATTAGGTGAAGTACCTGCGGGTGATCAACAAGGAGATACACAACCAGGAGAAGAGAAAGAAAACTGACATTTAAAATTGGCACGCAAGAGTAAAATTGACTGTTCTAGTTTGATCGCAATGAAATGTAAGATTTACTTGTGATGAGAGGGTGAAAAGTAACGCCAGAGCAGTCATCCAACGACAATCAGTACAACAATGGGTACTCTTCAAAAAATACTTCTTTGGCTGCAAAGCACTTTGGGACATCTTAGGGTGATGCAAGGTGTTATATAAATGCAGGTATTTCATTTCTTTCTTTTACTTTCAGAACTGCCAGAACTGGCAAATCTCTAAAAGTCGATTATCACGTTGACTAATTTCAATCTCATTTTCAACTGAAAGACTGCATGACATACAACTATAAGGACTTTGATTAACAGTGTACCGTGTAGAATTTAGTAGCCTGAGCATGGTGGCGCAATGGTCAGCACAGCTGCCTCATGGTGCCGAGGTCCCAGGTTCGATACAGGGTAACTGTCCGTGTGGAGTTTGCACATTATCCCCATGTTTGCGTGGGTTTCGCCCCCACAACCCAAACGTGCAGGGCAGGTGGATTGGCCATGCTAAATTGCCCCTTATTTGGTAAAAATAATTGGGTACTCTAAATTTATAAAAGAAAATATTTTGGTAGCCGGACATGATCGAAAAAGATAACCTAAGAAGCTTACTGGTTTCAATTTTCCTGACTTACTTTTTGTAATTGCTAAACAAATCTTGATTTTATCTACAAAAATAAGTTGTTATTTTTGATATAAGTATATTTGCTATTTCATCTTTTTAAATTTTCTTGCAGTAACATGAGTAGGACTACCAGATTTTGTTGGCTTTTATTGATTGTTTAAAGTCTGCCGTATATTTTTCTCAACCATTTTGCAAAAATTTACAATTTTAAATTCTTCTGTCAACATCCTGGGGGTTACCATTGACCAGAAGCTAAACTAGACCAGCTATATAAAGGCTGTGGTTACAAGAGCAGGTTAGAGGCTAGGAATCCGACGGCGAGTAAATCACCTCCTGACTCCCCAAAGCCAGTCCACAATCTACAAGGCACGAGTCAGGAGTGTGTTGGAATTCTCTCCACTTGCCTGGATGGGTGCAGCTCCAACAGCACCCATGGAGTTTGACGCCATCCAAGACTAAGCAGCCTGCTTAATTGGCACCTCTTCCACAAACATTCACTCCCTCCACTACTGATGCGCAGATGCAGCACTGCATCATCTACAGGATGCAGTGCAGGAACTCATCAAGGCTCCTTAGGCAGCACCTTTCAAACTCACGACAGCTACCATCTAGAATAACAAGGGCAGCAGACACATGGGAACACCAAAAACTGCAATTTCCCCTCCAAGTCACTCACCATCCTGACTTGAAAATATATCACCGCCCCTTCACTGTCATTGGGTCAACATCCTTAAACTCCCTCCCTAACAGTACTCTGGATGTACATGCACCACATGGAGCGCAGGGGTTCAATAAGTCAGCTCATTACAACCTTCTTAAGGGCAATTCGGGATGGGCAATCAATGCTGGTCTAGCCAGCAACCTCAGATCTCTTAAATGAATGAGAAAAGAATTGGTGAACAGTTAAATAAATATCCAAATAATGTGCAAAGCAGACAATGGTAAAAGCGGCAGATTTAACAACAGCAACTGTCTTATTGATTTTCAGAAGAGCTTTTCAATAAGCCATATGGGAACTACCAAAAAGCCAGGCCTTCCTCATGACATAGAGTACACACTTGAATCATTGAATAATCAGTGTTCAAATCATATTTTCCTTTTTGACTTACCTTGTGGCTGGGTCTCCCTCCACAATATTAACTCTTTTCTCCATCTAACACACTGCAGCAAACGGTCAGATGCAAAATAGAATATGGTGGAACCTTACCTTACACAATCTATTTATGAGGGTATTGAGGAGAGCAACCGATCCAGGGGGCTAATCTCTCATGTTCCAATGTATTAATTGCATCATATGACTTTCACCTGCATTTCTGTTTGTAATGCATTTTATTCATTACATCTTAATTATACGTATTTCATTACATCTAAAAGTATCTGCCTTCATGTGACAGGTTAAACAGGAATCTTTTTCAAGAAACATTGTTTTAACTTGCTAGCCATGGATCGATGAGTAGGAATGCTCTGTATGAGGTACTGAATGGAAATGTAGAGATTATTATTATTTATATATAAAACTCATATAATTTCATTATTTTAGTATGTATGTGATCCTTCAGTGGTTAAGCGACTGAGTTTAAAAATTGGTGAGTTCTGTGAGGTGGTTAATTGCATGTTTCAAGTTGCCGATTGAGATTTACAGTGGCACCTCCACTGTATCCGCCACACTCTCCGCCATAGAGACATGAAGTTACAGCATAGAGGTACAATGTAAGGAGACTGAGCTGATTACAGCTCTTCAATAGGAACTAGTCTCAGCTTGTTATCCCATATCATAGAATCCCTGCAGTGCAGCAGGAGGTCATTCAGCCCACTGAGTCTACACCGACCCTCCGAAAGTGCACCCTACCTAGGCCTACTCCCCTGCCCTATCCCCCGTAACCTAGCCTGCACATCTTTGAACACCAAGGGGCAATTTAGCATGGCTAATCTACCTAACCTGTACATCTTTGGACTGCGGGACAAAACTGGATCACCCAGAGGAAGACAGGGGGAGAACGTACAAACTCCCTGATAGAAAAAAAACAACAGAAGAATATCCTTTTGTGTTCTTCAGTTTCAAATATTTATCTTATTCCCTGTAACAGAATCCTCAAATTTTCCCTCATTGATATGAATAGAAGCAAAGCCCAGCAGGCTCCATGTGGGATTCACGATCCTCCCCACCCTTTCTGACTTCACCCAGAACATGTTAACCTAGATAGTAAAGACCAAACTCGACACAGCAACTCTTACTATTGCAGCAGTAATTACAGTGTAGAGTTTACATTAATCTATCCCTACACTGCGAGATAGGCTCAACTGAGGCTTCAACTTTTCTGAATAATTAATTATATTGACATGAAAAATAAGAGTTCTGCATGTGGAGCTGTTATTATAATCAATTATTGATTAAGCAATGAATCAATTATTAATAATAATCAATTATTATTCTCCATGACCCATCTGGATTTCTAATTGTCCAGTAAAGGGCTTAGCCCGTGCAGAAATCATCCTTAATATGCCTTGCTCTATGAGATAATCAGTTGCAGCTTTGATATGATCATTAGTTTTAAAGCGCAGGTCCTCATTTAACGAACTGTTTACTGACACCCAGTCAAGCAGCAGGAGTAGGAATGCAGCAGCAGGGGGCTGAAGCTGGGACCTGAGGAGATGATTCTCAACAGTCAGCGGAAGTACAGCTTCATCGAAGACTGGGGTCACCTGTGAGATTGGTAAGAGAGAGGAGATCAGGGCAGGGAAAGCCAAAGAACCCCAATTTGCAACTGGTTTTCCTTAATGGCCAGGCTGTAGTGGGCTTGTTGAGGACAGTTGCTGCTCACAGCCATAGCCATAGCTTGGCGACGGAAGACAATTGCCCATGTCAGATGAAGCACAAACATGTGCAGAAGGCGCAACTTTCTCAAAGGTCCTTTGAACCTGCTTCACTTGCTCCGTCAATCCAGTCAGACCTGGATATAGGCCTGGGGATGCATTTGGTTGATCAGACTGAGAGTAATTGAGACAGCAGAACCTAGAGGAGAGTGCAAGAGGAGGAGACCAGGACAGACAGTCAGCAGCACCTAGAGAAGTGTGTGAGAGGAGATTGAAAACAGTGTGAGAGCGCATTGAGAAATCTGGGTGCTAGTTTGGAGTTTGGAGTTCCTGAGGTGACATCAGGATTAAAAAGTGATAGGGGGCAAATGAAAGCAGCTGACTGGATGAGTGCAGTCGGGTAAATATTTACTACGTTTATCACTTATGGTTTGTACGGTCTTTATTTTATGATTTATAGTTTGTAAGGGCTATATTCTGTAGTAACACAACTCAGGGAAGAAGTGACCCAGGGTAATTCATATTATTTGTGTTTAAGTATCTTCTAAAAGGTTTAATTTAAAGGGTAAGTTATGACAGGAGAGCTCAAACCATAGTGTGCTCTATGTGGGAAGCCACGTAAATTTCCAGTGCCCTGGGCCACCATGTGTGCAGGAACTGTGTCCAGCTGCAGCTCCTGGAAGCCCGGATTTTGGAGCTGGAGTGGGGGCTGGGAAGATTATGGAGCATCCGCGAGGCAGAGAGTATTGTGGATAGCAAGGGTGACCACCAGGCAGAACAAGAGGACAAGGCACGCAGTGCAGGAATCTCCTGTGGTCATTGAGCTCAACTGTATCCAAAGCGGTATATCGGTTTTGCGGGGGCAATAGCCTCTCAGGGGAAAGCAGAAGGAGGCAAATTCATTGCACCATGGTTGGCTCTGCTGCATGGGAGAGGAATGAAAAATGTGGGAATGCAATAGTCAGAGGGGATTCAATTGTATGGGGAATAGATAGGCTTTCTGTGGCCACAAACAAGACTCCAGCATGTTATGTTGCCTCCCTGGTTCTAGGTTCAAGGATGTCTCAGAGTGGCTACAGGGCACTCTGTAGAGGGAGGGTGAACAGCTAGTGGTTGTGGTACACATTGTTATAAACTTAATATGTTAAAAAATGGATGGGGTCCTAAAAGCAGAAGATTAGGAGTTAGGAACTACCTTGAAAAGTAGGACCTCAAAAGTAGTGATCTCAGGAATACTACCAGTGCCACGTGATTGTCAAAGCAGAAATAGCAGAATATATCAGATGAATAAGTAGCAGAAGAGATGGTTAACAGGGGAGAGTTTCAAATTCCTGGGACATTGGGACCAGTTCTGGCATGGTGCAACCTGTACAAATTTGGATGGGTTAAACCTAGGCAGGACCTGGACTGATGTCCTAGAGGGAGTATTTGCCAGAGTGGTTGGGAAGAATTAAAACTAAAATGGCAGGGGGATGGAAACCTATGCATGGAGGCAGGAGAGGGGGAAACAAGGATGAGAACAAAAGTCAGAAAGGGGAATATTGGATTGGATTTGTTTTATTGTCACATGTACCGAGGTACAGTGAAAAGTATTGTTCTGCGTACAGTCAAGACAGATCACTCCATACATGAAAAAAAACATGGGACATACATAAATACACAACGTAAATACATAGGAAAGGTTAGAGATAGTATTAGCGTTAGAATTACATTTTAAAAGGTTAGTACGGTTATAAGAGACATCTTGCTCGAGCATATGAAAAGTGATAGGCAGAGAAACCAAGGGATAGAATCAAACAGGGCCATAGTAAAAAATAATGGGAACGGGACAAGGAATGTTAGAAAGTTAAGCTGGCTTTGTCTTTTAATGTGCAACGCATTCGCGATAAAGTGGTTGAATTAATCGCGCAAATAGATGTAAACGGGTATAACACAGTTGGAATTACAGAGACATGGCTGCAGGGTGACAAGGAATGGGAACTGAACATCCAGGGGTATTCAGTATTTAGGAAGGACAGATAAAAAGGAAAAGGTGGTGGAGTTGCATTGCTGGTTAAAGAGGAAATTAACGCAATAGTGAGGAAGGATATTAGCTCCAAAGATGTGAAATCTGCACGGGTAGAACTGAGAAACACCAAGGGGCAAATTACAATTAGTCGGTGTGGTATAGACCCCAAAATTGTAGTTGTAATGTTGGGGATAGCATTAAACAGGAAAATAGAGATGCATGCATGAAATATCTGTAATTATGGGTGACTTTAACCCGCAAATAGATTGGGCAAATCAAATCAGTAAGAATACCACAGAAGAGGAATTCCTGGAGTGTGTATAGGATGGTGTTCTGGGCCAATACGTTCAGGAGCCAAATACAGAACAGGCCATCCTGGACTGGGTATTGTGTATTGAGAAAGGAATAATTGGCAATCTAGTTGTATGAGGCCCCTTGAAATGGAAAAGCCCAAATTAGTTTGTTGCATAACTGGACTCTAAATTTCTAAAATTCCCCCTGGTGCAAACAATAGAAAGTCTGACTATCCTTAGACGGGGAAGGTGGACTCTTCTGCCAGTTGTGTCAATATCTGTTCCTTCATTGTCTTCAATGGTTGACTAATTCACTCTAGCTGCATCAGTGATTCCTGGAAGCTGTGTCCTTTATGCCAAATTTCTGGCACAATTCCAGTCATTCGACATCTTGTTCAGCCTTTCCCAGAATATAGATAAAAACACCCATTGAGTCGTTATCAGCCTGTCTCACAGACTTTTCAACTTTTGCAGATTTCTCAATCGTCGGCTGTTTAAGCTGCACAATTTTCATCTCATTGACCACCCTGAGAGCAAGGCCATTGATTATCCTGGCTTGTAGTTCAGGGGTCATCAGGATAAGAACAGTTCCTCTTTTTAAACAACAGAAAAAGAACTTTGTTTTGCATCGCGCAGCTAGAAAATAAACAATGTTCAGTCAAACAGCAGCAGTGAATATTATGTGAAAGAAAACTACTTGGGAAAAGGACCAAGTCTACATTTAATAATATTAATAATTATATAATTGATCAATAATCAAAGCAATATCACCCGTTGAGCTAAATCAATATGTGCAAAGTAAGATTCAACAATGGCTCACAATAATGAAGCGGAATTAAAATGACAAAAAATAGTGAATGTGGTTGTAGGCCTACGATATTTCCCTCCGTTAGTGAGAGAGATATCACTTGATGGTCACCAAGTGCTGCTTGCATGTTAACTTGTGGCTCAGGTTACTATCCTGCCTTTGTGATTGCTCCATCTGGTGGCCATGTTCAGCATAACCATCCCTTCCAGCTCTCAATATTTATCAGCCGCCTGTGATTGGTAATACAATACATAGCTTCTTATAAAATGAGTACATCTATCTTCCTGCCTGCTTTCTTTTCTTCCCTCACAGTCCAACCCCTTCTCGAACTCTGTTATCTTCTGCATTATTCCCTCCTTTCCTCCTGTTGGTTTCATTCTCAAAACTGTTAATGCAGACCGAGTAGTCACGTGAGAACGTGATGATGCAGCTGCGTAAGAAGGAGCGCGGGAAGCCATTGCCCCAGGATCTCGGAGAGAGCACAATTACTGTTTGTAGCTGTGAGTTTCGAAATACCTTTGTTGAAAGACTTTGATGTCGGTGATTTAAGGAACCCACGACTTTCACCATGGTATCAGGTGCTGGCAGTATGGCACAAGGACTTCGCCGCATTGACTCACTTGTCTTTGATGAAAATATTGCAGATAGTTTTGTAAACTTCCAGAAGGAATAGCATATTTACTGCGGTGCTGCACTCTGGGACAAACCAAAGAAGGTACAGGCTTTTACCCTATTAATCCTCACGTGCCGCGAGGCCATTGAAAAATTCAAGCCATTTTGTGGTGGTGGTGGGGGGGTGGGGCCTGTTCCAACTCCAGCGGCCAGCACCCACCAAACAAAACAGCTTGCATATGGTAAAAAATGCAACAAATGCAGGAAATTGAATCACTTTGCTAAATGTTGCAGATCCAAACCACAGTTCGGTGCCCCAGCAATAGGAGCGTCGGTAAAGTGAATAGTTTCAGGTTTAACCAAAACAGTGAAGCTATCGAGCCTCCAAAAACACTGTATTGCGAGAGTGTTGACAACGGCACATGGAAAAGTGATATCTTCATCATTCTCAACATAATTAACAGTAATGCTAGATTTAACGTCAGGATTGATACTGGAGCAAAGGACGATATGCTATCCAGCCAAAGGTTACGGGAAGTAGACCCAGAATCAGCATGAAATTCCAGAACTTAAATGCACCTTGTGGTTTATGGCGGACAGACTATCCACACAAAGGATATAGCAACCCTTCACTGCACACAGGGAAATCTCAAGTTCCATATAATTGACCAGAATGTACAGCTTCTACTAGAACTTCAGGACAGCATCGCATTGAGCCTCATTCAACCTGGTCCAGAAGTGCATGCTCTGCAACTCGTCGTTTTTCAAGGTCGTAAGTCGTTTTTTTCGTGGTTGGGGTGGGAAAGGAGTATTTTGAGGAAGCGTTTGTTGGGGGGCGTGGTGGTCAGAGGCATGAATTGGACAATTATAAGGGCAGGGAGATTGGCTCCAAATGGCTGTGGTGTTCAGTGTGGCTTGGCTTGTTGAAGGTTATCTGGGGAGGTGCAGAGTGGAGCTGTCGCATGGGCTGCATGTCTTCCTAGTCTTAAGGAGCAGTTTGTTTGAAATCATGAAATAAGCTCTTTTGTGGAACATTTTTTTTCAAAACATTTTATTAAGGCATTTATGATTTTCGAACAACAAATACAAATGTAAACATAACTCAGTAAATAACACCCCCCAATCAACAACCATACCCAGCCAACATGGCTTATACACAATTCCCCAGTCCCATCAGCTCCTCTCACTGATCCTGCCTAAGCTAACCTAATTCCCCCTACTGTTCCCCCCCCCCCCTATTGTATCTGTGAACAGTTTAGTTTCCCCCAAAGAAGTTCGATAAACGGCTGCCACCTCCGGACGAACCCTAACATTGATCCTCTTAGGGCAAACTTAATTTTCTCAAACCTGAGAAACCCAGCCATGTTGCTAACCGATACCCCCCGATTTCGGGGACTCAGAGTCCATCCGGGTGGCCAAAACCTCCACGGATCTACCCCTCCCATCTGTTACATAAACCCCTTTAGCTCCCTTGCCGTGGCTGGCACACTCCCTGTCCTCTAACTCGAACGATCCAGCCTTGGATCTATAACCGTATTAAAGCCCCCCCCACCCAATGATCAGCCTATGCAAATCCAGGTCCGAAATCTTCCCTAACACCTGCCTCATAAACTCTGTGTCATCCCAGTTTGGTGCATAGATGTTCACTAATACCACTGGCAGCCCCTCCAGCTTCCCACTCACCATAACGTACCTATACCCCTCCCCACCCACGTCTGCCACTATGCTCCCTACTCCAAATGAGACCTGCTTTTTTTAAAAAACATTTTATTAAGGCATTTATAATATTATAACCATAGACTGTACAAATACAAATATAAACGTAGTGCAAAAAAATTTCTCTCTAATCCTGCCTACCCTAAACAAAGTAGCCAAACTCTCTCTTCCCCCCCCCCCCCCCTTATTGCCTCTGCTGACAGTTTAGCTTTCCCCGAAGAAGTCGATAAATGGCTGCCACCCCCAGACAAATCCCAAAGTTGACCCTCTCGGGGCGAACTTAATTTTCTCAAGTCTGAGAAACCCAGCCATGTCGCTAACCCAAACCTCTGATTTCGGGGGCTTTTAGTCCCTCCACGCTAACAATATCCGTCTCTGGGCTACCAAGGAGGCAAAGGCCACAACGTCAGCCTCTCTCGCCCCCTGGACTCCCAGATCTTCTGACACGGAGGTGAGAGCGGAAGGCCAAATGGGGCAGCTAACGGCCAACGTTAGAAGGCTCTTAAATGTGATCATGATGCCCTATGAGGCAAGGGAGATGGAGGTAGTGGTTGCTATGGATGCGGAAAAGGCCTCCGACCGGGTGGGGTGGAATTATTTGTGAGAGGTGTTGGGAAGGTTCAGGTTTGGGCAGGGCTTTATTGACTGGGTTTGGTTGCTGTACCAGGCACTGGTGTCGAGTGTATGGATGAATCGGCTGACGTCGGACTACGCCGGGGGGGCAAGGCAAGGATGTCCTCTCTCCACTGTTGTTTGCTTTGGCCATAGAGCCACTGGCGATGGCGCTAAGAGCAACAAAGGAATGGAAGGGGATAGCCCAGGGAGGGGGGTGGGGGTGGTGGAACATAGGGTCTCACTATATGCAGGCGACCTGCTCCTATATATTTCCGACCCGTTAGGGGGGGGGGGGAGATTTAGCGGGTCTTGGGGGAATTTGGCCGGTTTTCCATGTACAAATTAAATATGGATAAAAGTGAGGTGTTTGCGATCCAGACGAGGGGACAGGATAGGAGATTGAGGCAGCTGCTGTTCAGAGTGGTGGGAGGGAGTTTCCGCTGTTTGAGAATTCAGGTGGCACAGGGATGGGAGCAGCTACAAAACTTAAATTTGACCCAGCTAGTTGAACAAATGATAGAGGACTTCCGGAGGTGGGACATGCTCCCACAATCACTGGCGGGGAGGGTACAGACCTTGAAAATGACGGTCCTCCTGAGATTTTTATTTGTTTTCCAGTGCCTCCCTATTTTTATACCAAAGGCCTTTTTTAAACTGGTGAATTGGGTGATCTCTGGTTTTGTGTGGGTGGGTAAATCCCTGCGAGTAAAGAATGTGCTGCTGGAGCAGAGTCGAGGGATAGGTGGGCTGGCACTGCCTAACTTTAGTAACTACTGGGCGGGGGATCAGTGTGGGAGCGGGAGCGAGGAGAGGCTGCATTGTGTAAGGACACAAGTTTGGGGGCATTGGTAATGGCTCCTCTGCCATTCTCTTCGGCCTGGTATTCCACAAGCCAGTGATAGTGGCAACCCTGAGAGTCTGGGGGCAGTGGAGAAAGCATATGAGAGTGGGGGGAGCATCGGTGTGGGCTCCAATTAGTGATAATCACCGGTTTGTTCCGGGGAGGTTTCGGGGATGGCAGAGAACAGGGATTGAGAGGATGGGAGATCTATTTATTGATGGGCGCTTTCCCTGTTTGGAGGAGAAGTTTGAATTGCCGGGAAGGAATGGGTTTCAATAGATAAAGGATTCTGTGCGAAGGCAGGTTTCGACCTTCCCGCTCCTACTGCCACAGGGGATACAGGACAGGGTAGTTTCTAGAGCGGGGGTGGGGAGGGGAGGGTTTGGGATATCTACGAAGCTTATGGAGTGGGAGGAAACCCAGATAGATGAGCTAAAAGGTAAATGGGAAAACATCCATCATCTGCCAGTCCCCTGTCCTTGACAAAGTTCATTGCCTCATCTGGCATTTGGAAGTAAAGTTCTTGGCCCTCCTAAGTAACCCACAAATGTGCTGGGTACAGCATACCAAACTTCACCCCCTTTTTTTCAATATAAAACATTTTATTGAGGTATTTGTTATTTCGTAACAACAGAAGAAACCGTGTACATACAAATATAAACATTGTGCAAAGGCCGTCTTCCTCCCTCACAGGTCTCACCTTTCTTACACAATAATCTAAGCTAAAACCTCCCCCTTCCAGAATGACAGGGAGTAGGATAGCTTGAACTTGGTTTCGGACAATGCTCGGCACAACATCGAGGGCCAAAGGGCCTGTTCTGTGCTGAACTGTTCTAACTCCAAGCCCCAGGTATGACAACGAATGGAGTCCCCTTCAACTGTGACATCATTGGTAAGCTACTTGGTGTAAACATATGAGATTAAATGATTCAGCAATAACCAACGGTCTGAGCTCCGTGAAGAATACCAGTAGCCATGAAGCAGAAAGTCATTGAGCTGCATCAGATGACAGCGCTGAGTGTCATACCTCATATAGACAAGGCCACAGAATGAGTTTCAGCAATGGTGGCCGCAGTAAAGAAAGATGGCATGGTCACGATATGCATTGAACAAAGCGCTGCTCAGATCACATCACCCGATGAAGACAGTAGGACAGGTAATTGCAGACAAGCCAAGTGCCAAGGCGTTCGAAATTCCCGGTGTGTAATATGGGTTCTAGTACATCTCCACTAGATGAGGAATCCTCAAAACTAATCACATTGCATGGAGCAATTCTTTGCAGGCCAACCTTGTGAGATCATTGTTGATGACATCCTCGTTTGGGGTCTTACTATACAAAAGAATGATGCACGTCTTTGTCTTGTCCTTGACAGAATCAGGACCATACAACTAAAGCAAAATGCAGATTCAGGATCAACAGATGCCTTATGAGGGCCATTTACTCGCAGCCGATGATGTAAAGCCTAATTCACACAAGACAAGGGCTATACGATGGATGTCCATTCCTGTGGACAAGCACGCTCCACTGTTTTTTCTTGTAAAGACAAATTATCTTTCTAAGTTCATCCCATGTTATAGGGAGGTTGCAGGACCTCTTTATCAACTTCACCCCAGGATATCGAATGGTGCTGAAAAGAGCACCACACTGCAGTCTTCAACAGGCTCTCAAACAAGTGCCCGCAGCCCTATGGGTATTACAATACTTTGACGTTCGAGCAACCATACTCATATCAGCAGACGCTTCCCAGCACAGACCTGGTGCTGTCTGCATCCAGAATGGTTGGTTCAAGAGTCCTCACTGATACTGAGACTTCGCACAGATTGAAAAAGGACGTCTTGCTCCAGCCTTTGCCTGTCAGAACTGTTATGATTTCACATATGGTCATCCTGCAATGATTGAAACTGATCCCAAATTCAGAAATTAAATCAGGCTTTACAAGCGAGGTCACATGCAGACAACTGTACAACATCATCATAAGGGGCTGGCCAGAATCCCCAACGGAACTTCCCCACGCGCCCCACATATTATTTCCCATCAGAGATGAGCTGACCGTACAGGATGGACTAATAATGCGTGACCAGTGATTTGTCATCCCTACTACTCTCCAAAGACATTACACATAACAACTGCACCAAGGCCTTCCGGGTTGAAAACAGCCAGGTGCAGGGCCAAGGAATCACTATACTGGTACGCAGGCATGGAAAGGGAAATCTCCAAATGCGCACCGTACAATGTGCTCAAGCAGCATCAAGTAAAGGAGCCGTTGGATTTACATGACGTCCTGACCCTCCCATGGTCGTTCACAGCAGCTAACATTTTCAAATGGAATTGTAAACAACATTTAGTATTAGTTGATTCATATTCCAGGTGGTTTGAACTTGACGACCTGCCAGAAATGATGAGTAAAACACTCATCATTAAGCTTCAGACACACACAGCATCCCACAGAGACTCATGACTGACCACACTCATCAATTCGTCTCCGCAGAATTTTGCAACTTTCCATGGGACTTTGAGCATGTCATGAGCAGCTCCCTAAGGATATCCACAGTCAAATATTGGCAGAAGGGGCAGTTCATTCAGCCAAGCATCTTCTTGAGAAATGCGCACAGGGTTTACACAGACTACTATGCAGCATTCCTCGGCCTGTGCAATCTACCAAGACAGAGCCTGCCCCCATCAGAGCAACGACTCTTTTCCAGGTGTACCAGGACCGTGATTCCTACTGCTAAGGCTTTGCTGCAGCTTAAAATGCAACAAACATGCATGAAGCTCTCCTGCAACGCCGGTTGTAAAACAAAAAGCACTGTGATACAGGAGGTCTCAGCCCTTGACCTTGTCCAACAGGTTCAAGATTCTTGCTCCCTGTGTGGACGGGATCGAGAACTGCAGGGAGGATGAGCAAACTGACCACAACACCATGGTATAGGTGTTATGGGCCAGGGTTTAGAGAACCCCAAAGTGTATCATGGAGTTCACCTGACCCACAATTTTTAAGAGATTGTGGTATGGGGAGAACACGGCCCACTCTACAGGTGTGGTACAGCAGAAATGGAAAAGTATTTTTTAAAGCAAAACAATGTTTATTCTATGAACTCAAGTTAACCTTTTTAAAACATACAGTGAACATCTTAGCAATCATTAATTCAAATACAACCCCAAAAACTACAACACTAAGTAATCCTTTTCACATCCATAAGACTTAAAACACCTTTTACCAGAAGCACATCAGGTTAAAGGCACGACTGTTATTAGTTTTAAATCACCAGGATCGATTTACAGTCTTTAGATTAGAGAGAGATTCATACACCTTCTGGCTGGGACTGCAGCTATCCAGCTCTGAAAACTAAACTAAACCACACCCTGCAGCAAACAGCCTAAAACGAAAGTAAAAAAGCTGACAGACAGCCCAGCTCCACCCACTCTCTGATATCACTGGAGTAATAAACACCCATTTCATAAAGGTACTCTCACTATAGATACTTATATACACACCCATTTATAAACACCCATTTCTTAAAGGTACTCTCACATGACACAGGGAGCCATTCACGTGTGGCACAGAAGAGAAATATAGTCGTAATTGTTGGTGGAATTCTCTTCCACAGAAAGCAGAGGAGGCTGGGTCATTGCATTTAATCAAGGCAGAGTTAGATCGATTTTTAATAGACAAGTCCATCAAAGGATATGGATAAAGGGGTGGGAGGGAAAGGTAATGTCAGATGGGAAAGTGGAATTGAGGCCATAACCAGATCAGCACGATCTTATCAAGTGGTGGAGCAGGCTCAAAGGGCCGAATGTCCTACTCCTGCTGCCAAGTCCTATGTTCTTTTGTTTCTTTTAACGAGATGTTGAAATGCCTTCCTGTAGCCCTGGCCGGTGCAAGATAATTGGGCACCTTTGCTGATCCTTCGGCCTTATGCCTCCAAACACCCAGCCCCATAATTAATTTTCAAAAATGAATATTGTTCTTTAAATGAACAAAAATTCTGCCTTTTTAATGTTGCTAACTTTTGGTTGGTTCTTAATTTGGCTCTATTTAATCACGTTTGCTCAAGAGTCGCCAGGTATCTTTCGACATCGCCACAAGGTTCAGAATCGAATACTGATCAATGACTCGATACACCAGTTAGTAAGTTCAAAAGCAATGCTCATTTATTTACACACAGTCAAATCTACTCATGCATAAATGCTACAAACTAAACTACCACTATTACTAAGGCCTATACTTAGCTTGGGGCGCCCACTCAGTCAGAGGAACAATGGCCGTTGCTCGGTTCTGAGGCTGCTGGGTTGAGCTGTTTACAGGGTAGCAACTAGGAGCGTCTATCTCGTAGCGTGCGTTGACTTGGAACTTACTTGGTCTGGTGCAGCTGCTAGGCAGGTCTCTCTATTCGCCAAGAGCCAAAGCCAAAGGAGGGTGTTCTCCCTTGGGGGATACCTTTTATACTCAAAAGGGCTTCACGCTCTTTTGGGCGGGCCTTGAACTTGGCCTAAACTAATTGGGTCTTTCCCAATCATCGGTATCGATTATCCTCCAATAGAGGGGTGGTTCCCTGATCGCTGGGCGTGCCCTGGTGACTGTCAGTCAGCTTTGTCTTAGCTTCTTCTGGCGCTGGGGAGTCTGTCCTAACATTGTGTATCTAAATGTTTCTCTTTTGTCCCCAGAGATGGCTCATTGGTATGTAAATCATTTGGTAGTTTCTGTCCTGTCTGAGCGTTTAAGGTTCTAATCAACAGACAGAGCTTGCACCTGCTTGTTTCTTAGCATTGTCCAATTTTCCCTGCAGTCTTTGCAAATGTCCATTTTGTTATCGGGATGTGGCCATCCCAGATGGCTACACTCCTTCCTTGTGATCCTCAACGGGAAGCGTGAAGGATCACATTACCATGGCGTCTTCATCCTCTGATCCCCGGGGCACCCATGCTTACGCTCTACACTGTCCTATCCTATGCAACACAATTTTACCTAAACCATTTTAAGTACATTCATTATCAAAAATTCTATGGGGCGCTCTGACATTAATACATGCATTACAGAAAAATAAAAAAACTGGAACCTCGAACTATTCTCAATAAACTATCCTCATTTAAACAATCCAAAAATTAACTATACATCTTAAACTGTACAAAATAGCAGCACACAAATTTATCTGGCCTGGCAGTCAGACACAGAGGTTTACATCTCTTTATTCCATAGAATACATTAAACAAAATGGATGCTCTTTTAATTCCTCCCAATGAAATCCGAAAATGGGGGACCTAAATCTGTGTACCGGGGTGCGAGAGCGATATGCTCTGTTTTGCCATTTCCTGACTCTAAACATTTGCACGGCACTGCAAAGTGTCGTCAGCACTAAGAGTGCTTCGACTACATTTGAGAGTGAGTACCAGGTGATAAACTTATCACACCAGGTCGGGGTATTGCTAGCTGTCGCTGGGCTAGTTATCTTGGCGTTCCGTGTATTACAGGGGTGAGAGTCACTTACGGTTTGTGTGGTAGGTGTCAGGGGGGTAGCATCCACGTGCAACTGAAGGGATCCCGCTAAGATCCATGCGAACACGAAGGCTGTCTTCATCTTTGTCGGACTTCTTTGTCTTCCTCTGGGGTTCCTGGGTTTCTGGAGTTCTGTGAACACAAGCATAATTTCTGTTATTATCTTGCTTAAGATCTCGTATGTCTGTCTGTCCTTTACTGCCAATTTCCCTTTATATTTGATCATCATCTGTGACTCCCTCATTTTTTTTTTAAACCGAATATTTGGACAAGACATCTAAGAAAATACTGCCGTACTGCGAGCCGTCTCGTAACCTGTGAGATTTACCATCCCAGTGTTTGAGGATGTAAATAGCATAGGGAAGCAACCTAAGGGTTGCCAAAACCAAACAAAAGAATTTTGAACGTAACGAGCCAAAATGGGGTGCGTAAGGGCCGCGGCGGGTAAGAAATGGGTGGAATCCCCAGGTAGGACGGTGATCAATGCCGTATGTGCTCTACCCGATTATAGCTGACCAGAGGGGGGTCCTCAGGCAGGGCGGGGACCAATGCCGTTTCTCCACTGCCTGAGCAACTGGCAAGAACGGGTAAGAATGTGGTCGCCGTGGGGGGCTGCCTCTCGAATTAGGAGAGCAACTATGAGTCTGGTTCTGTAGACAAACTAGTTCCTCTAAACTATTGTCTGGGACAAACTTGTTCCATTAACAAGTTTCTGGAGACAAACTAGTTCCTCTAACAGCCATTGGCCATCAAGGGGGCTGCTGACATGGGGCCGTGAAAAAACGTTCCGAGTTTACACACAACACTTAACGATAACACTAACAAACAAACATTCAACAAACATGGTGCAGGTTCCATCAGAAAGGACACCGTATCTCTCCATCGGTTCCTTTTTTCTCCATCATCTGGACACCTCACTGCTCAATAGCGAACAGGGTCGCAAAGGGATTGGTTTGGTGGGAGTCAGACTCTAAGTTATCATCTTCTCCCGGCTGCCAAACTCTTGTCTGTAGTAACCGTGCTAAAGCTGCTTGGGGCGAATTGGGGTCCATCTCATCATTCCGGATGAGCCTGAACGAATTGTCTTGGTGCCAGAATCGTATGTCGAGGTTGGAGCTACTATGCTTCAATCCGTAATCATCGGGCGGTGGGTTTGGGTCAAGGGCTTTGATATAGATGATTTCAAATGGATCAGTAGAATCATGCTCAGATTCACTGGGAATGGGGCCTGGTGCAAGGGTGTAGTCGTATCGTGGTGTGCTGTGGCTGTCGTCATTGTGATCGCTATCACTGTCGCTGTCGCTGCTGGTTGAGGGAAGGGAGAAGCGGAGTCGTGCCTCTGGGGGCGGAGTTGGAGTTGTGTCTGAGGACGGGCTGGAGTGGTTGGGGGAGGGTAGGAATACGTCATCTGTGGGCGGGTCGTGATCGTCTGCTGCTGCGAGCAGGATGTGGTGAGTGTGGTTATTCTGTGAGTCGTAAGCCTTGAGCTGGTTCATATGAAACCACGCAGACTTACCATTGGGATAGGTTATTTTGTATACTGAGGGGCTGACTTTGTCCAAAATGGAGTACGGACCGGAAAATTTTGGGGAGAGGAATGAACTGGGGTTGTAAAGGGAAAGCATAACTTGTTGCCCTACTGTAAACTCAGTGATGTGCACTGTTTTGTCGAAACAAGCCTTGCTCTGTTTCTTCCTGGTTCCAAGTCTCACTGCTGCGGCGAGTTGGGCTGCCTTTATGTTCTGTGTTAGTTGTGTGACCAGACAATCGGGGCGGGAAAATCTTGCTAATCCATTTGCCAGCTGTCGGTGGAAAATGGAGGGGGAGTTGTGGAAGCCTTGTTGAAGGCACGTCCACGTGTATTGTTGCCCTTGGAATGTAAAGGCGAATTTGTACTGGCACGCTTTAGCCAATGGAATGAACCAGAAGCCATTACCAATGTCCAAAACCGAAAAAAAATTTGACTGGAGTCGCTGTTTGAGCATGGTCTCGGGACTCGTGGCTACGGTGGGGGCTGCTGCTGGGGTTAATTTGTTCAGTTCCCAGTAATCAATGGTCAGTCGCCATGATCCATCCGGTTTCCTGACGGGCCAAATCGGTGCGTTGTTTGTGGAGTCTACTGATCTGAGTACGCCTTGATCCAACAAACTCTCTATTACTTTGGAGATTTCTCCCTCTGCTTCCTGGGGAAATCCGTACTGCTTCTGGGGTTTAGGGTCGGGACCTGTAACATTCACAAAGCCAGCCAAACTGCCACAGTCATGCTTGTGCTGTGCAAATGCTGCTTTGTGTTCTTGCAGGACTGCCCTAACCTGTTTGTCTGCACTAATGGCTCGAGGGTCGAACCAGAAGTCTCCTACTGAACTAATCCTATTTATTTATTCTCCTACTGTGAGCGTGGCGGGGGCTCGTGCTGCCTTTGCCATTTTCCATACACACTTGTTAGCTGGATCAAAAGAAAGGTTATGGGAGCTCATGAAATCGATCCCAAGGATATGTTCTGCTGTCTGGGGCAGATCAACTAAAACTACGGAATTCTTGGTTGCGATGTTACCTATCTGTATTGCTTTAGGGGCTGTGATGTGTCCCTGTTGAAAATGGCCTGTAAAGCCGCTGAGTGTAATGGTGTCAGTTGTGGGCCACATGTCTCGCTGGAACATCATAGAGGAATTGAGTGTGGTGCGGGATCCTCCGGTGTCCCAAAGAAATTCCGCGGGTTGTCCCCGAACTTTGCCTGCTACTACTGGTCTACCGGACTTGTCCCAAAGGGTGTCGCAGACCCAAGTTGGGGAGCCCGAACACCGTCAGTCGGTGCCGGTCATGTCTGTACTCTCTGAACGGGCGCTAACGCTATGGATCGGCTTTGCCCTATTCTTGTTTAGGGTGCCTGTCTGTTGGTTTCTCTGCTGCTTCTGAGGCGCGTTGCACTCTCGTGCAAAGTGTCCTAGCTGTCCACAATTATAACATTCTTAAGGTTTTGGCTGGGGTTGGCTGTTCCTGCCCTCATTTACCCATGCGGGGTTCTGGTGTGCTTTAACTGGGTTCATTTCTACCTGCTTTTCACGGGGGTTATAAATGCGGTTTGGGCTGCAATTGATTGCTCCCAAGCGCGGAGCAATCTCTTCAAAACCCATTTTCCATTGTGGGCCTCATCTGAGGGGTCATAATTTGCGCAAGCTTTTCGTCCTGCTTCTGTGACATGGGAGACTAGAATTTGCGTCCATTTGGCCATATTATCTGGGGACAAATGGGCACGGGCTAACTCTCCAAAAACTGCGGTAAAGTGAATCCACAAACGTCCAGCAAACGCTGTGGGGTGCTCTGTCTTCTTTTGCCTACACTTATTTAGGCCTTCTACGGGGTCTCCTCTGTTAAAGGCGATCACATCAAGGATCGCTGTGTGCATCTCTTGGAGTGTGCCTCCTCCTACATTCTGTGGGTCGGGAAGGGCTGCTATGACTAAAGGGTTGAGGCTTAAAATGTGAGCTTCACTTGCTCCTTTTCGTCCAGGCCGTTCATGGTTGCCTGTTGTCTGACTTCCGCGAAAAATTGGTGGGGGTCTGAAGTGGGAAGGAACGGTGTAATTTTTCCACACGCGTCCCGTAATTCGGTCACGGTTAACGGGGTTGTGTGAAGGAAGTCTGCTTCTCCTTCTCCTGCGGCCCTGCGGTGTGTGGTTACAGGATTCATGGGGGGGTGTTCTGCCTGTTCGGTTGGGGGTTGGGGCGCTTTCCTTTTCTGGGGTTTTTCCTGCGTACATGTTAGTATCTATGGGCAGTCTCGTTCAATTCCTGCCAATCGGGGCTGTTTTCTTGATCTAATTGGGGTCCGAATGTACTCTGAAAGCCATTTTGCATTGTCAGCAGAGATTGCAAGTCTGCAATTTGCTTCCTGCACTTTGCATGGTCTACTGAGCTCTGCCTTTGTTCCGTTGTGGAAGTATGGAGTGCTCGTAGGGCTGCTTTTAAATCGTTGCACTGTTTCTGCAATTTCTCAACTTGCTGTTCTGTTTCTTGTCTTACCAAGTGTGGTAGTATGTATTGGGGGTCATGTGGGACTGGAAGCCCTAATGTCATTGGCTGACAGATCCCGGGTCCTGGTTGGCCGTTGACCTCTAGCTCCGCCCTGAAGGCGGAGTATAAGAAGCCGGAGTCTTCCCCCGCAGGCTAGTTTACTATCGAGCTGCGGGGGAACAGACACGCTTAATAAAGCCTCATCGACTTCACTCTATTCGTCTCACGGAGTCTTTGTGCGCTACAATTTATTAAGCGTGCCTAAAAAGGACTATGGAGCTCAGGATCTTTTGTAAGGGCCCCGAAGAATCCAGCACGAGTTTTAAGGATACAAAATAATAAAGTTTATTTACTATAACAATATATACATAGCAGTAGCAGTAACTTCCCTTGCTACGTTCTCCTTCCTCCTGGTTCCTGGACTGGCCAGCTTATTTGTAGTAGGAGTTTCTCCGCCCCCCTCATTGGGGAAGTTCATACTCCCATAGGATTGTGGGATAATCATTAGTCCCCAGCCAATCGTCAGTAGGCAGGTTATAACATCCCTCCCCCGCAAAGTCCAAGGAATCCACCGTAGGCCCTGGCGAAGGAAGGCGTCGAACTCGTTTGGCCGCAGGCCGGACGCCATTTGCGCGTGGCGCTGGATCAGGCGGCGTATAACGAGACGGAGACCGGCGCTTCCGTGATGAACGGCGCGGTTGTACATCCACGGCCTGTGGACCCGAGGATTCCCCCTCTGAATCATCCTGTGTCTCCATCTCGGAGTCAGAGTCTGCTGCCTCCGTCATGTCAGCGTCTCTGTCCCCATTCGGTCCCGTCATGACCTGCGCAGGCTTTGAGTGAGGCACCAGTGGAAGATTTGGAGGACTACCTTCCCTTGTTTCTGGTCTTTGCCGCTGTTGAACTGAGCTCCGGGGGCGGGGAATCTTTTGCGGGGATGATCCTCTGGACCGGACGTGGTCTACATGTTTTCGCTGGAGACGACCCTGGGCTTGCACTTGGTACGATATAGGGCCCGTTTGGCGAAAGATTACCCCAGGAACCCATTGGGCACCACCAGCAAAATTCCGCACGAATACTGGGTCACCGGGCGCAAACTGCCGAATCGGACGATGCTGAGACAATCCCGGTCCCTGCCGTTCTTGTGTGCGGCGTACTTTTGCGCCAATGTCCGGGAAGACCATACTAAGGCGGGTGCGAAGTCTCCGGCCCATTAGGAGTTCTGCGGGAGCTACCCCAGTCACTGTATGGGGGGTGGTCCTGTACGTAAACAAAAACCGAGCCAGTCTCGTGTCCATTGATCCGGAAGACTGTTTCTTTAGGCCTCTTTTGAATGTTTGCACTGCACGCTCTGCCAACCCATTTGAAGCCGGGTGGTAAGGGGCAGTGCGGATATGGCGGATGCCGTTCATCTTTGTAAACCTAGCAAACTCCTCACTTGTGAATGGAGTGCCATTATCCGTGACCAGCACCTCGGGGAGGCCATGCGTGCTAAATGATAAACGCATTTTTTCAATTGTTGCGCAGGACGTTGTCCCCTGCATCTTATGCACCTCCAGCCATTTGGACTGGGCGTCAATTAGTAGAAGGAACATGGATCCCTGAAAAGGGCCTGCGAAATCTGCATGTAAGCGTGCCCAAGGCCGCCCTGGCCATTCCCAGTGATGTAGGGGCGCGGCCGGCGGAAGCTTCTGATGCTCCTGGCAAATGGAGCAGTTTTGGGCCACCTTCTCAATGTCGGTGTCGAGGCCTGGCCACCAGACATAACTCCGGGCCAACATTTTCATCTTGGTCACGCCCGGATGTCCATTGTGCAAGTCTGATAATATCAGCTCCTGGCCTTTTTCCGGGACAACCACACACGTCCCCCACAAGAGGATGCCGTCTTCCACGCTGAACTCTGACAGCTTGGAGGAAAATGCCCGTAACTCGCCTGGGAGCTGTCTATGCTGCCCACCATACAGGACTATGTGCCGAACCTTTGACAGGACTGGCTCCGTCTGGGTCCACTCACGGATCTGTGATGCCGTGACAGGCAAGGTGTCCATAAAATTTAGGGTTGCGACCACCTCACCGGTCGTGGGGGTCGACATGGGGCCGGTCGATAAAGGCAATCGGCTCAGTGCGTCAGCATTTGCTATCTGCGTACCTGGTTTGTGCTCCAGAGAATACTCATATGCAGCAAGCAACAAAGCCCAGCGCTGGATCCGTGCAGAAGCAATGGGCGGTATCGGCTTATCCTCTCTGAAGAGTCCCAGCAGGGGCTTATGATCAGTCACGATAGTGAAATGGCGGCCGTACACATACTGGTGGAAGCGTTTCACCGCGAAAACCACTGCCAGGCCCTCCTTCTCGATCTGCGCGTACTTCTTCTCCGCTGCAGTCAATGTGCGGGAGGCGAAAGCTATCGGTCGCTCGGCCCCGTTCTCCATCTTGTGGGACAGGACAGCCCCAATACCATACGGGGATGCATCACATGTGACGAGCAAAGGCTTTCCCGGATCATAGTGGGTTAGTAACCCAGACGACGACAATTGTTGCTTTACCCGCCGGAAAGCGGTTTCTTGCGGCTGACCCCAAACCCAGGTGTGAATTTTCTTTAGCAGAAGGTGCAAAGGGGCCAGCGTAGTTGCCAGATTGGGGAGGAACTTCCCGTAATAATTTACGAGACCGAGAAAAGAACGAAGATGCGAAGAGTCAGTCGGAGTGGGGGCATGTTGAATTGCACGCACCTTCTCTGCGACGGGGTGCAGACCCTCGCGGTCCACCCGATAACCTAGGTAGACTACTTCTTTTGCCTGAAATACGCACTTTGTGTGACGTAAACGGACTCCAGCCTCCGAAAGGCGTTTAAGGACAGCCTCCAGATTTTCCAAATGCTCTTGCTCCGACGTCCCTGTAATCAACACGTCATCTAGGTAGACAGCCACACGTGGTAAACCTCTCAAAATGCCCTCCATAACACGTTGAAAAATTGCGCAGGCAGAGGATACTCCAAAGGGCAACCGTGTATATTCATACAGGCCCCGGTGTGTGTTAATTGTTACATATGGTCGGGAGGCAGGGTCCAGCTCCAACTGCAGGTAGGCGTGACTCATATCTAATTTTGTGAATGAGAGTCCGCCTGCAAGTTTCGCGTAGAGATCCTCTATGCGAGGCATTGGGTATCGGTCGAGTCGGGAAACTGTATTTACTGTAAGTTTATAGTCGCCACACAAGCGAACTGTGGCATCTGGCTTCATTACTGGCACAATTGGTGCTGCCCAGTCAGCAAAACGGACAGGCCTGATAATACCCAAACTTTCCAAACGAGTGAGCTCCCCTTCTACCTTCTCGAGCAAAGCGTAAGGCACTGGGCGCGCCCGGAAATAGCGCGGTGTGGCTCCTGGTTCAACTTGGATACGGGCTACGGCCCCTTTTATTTTCCCCAGACCAGGCTGGAATACCTCTGGGTATCGCCCTAGCACCTCAGTCAACCCTCCAGAAACTGTTTGGAGGATGTGCTGCCATTGCAACCGCAAATGGCGCAACCAGTCCCGACCCAACAGGCTGGGCCCATGGCCACGCACTACGATAAGTGGGAAACGCCCCTCCTGGCGTCCATAGACAACAGGGGTCATTGTAGTTCCTGCAATGTCCAGTGGTTCCCCCGTGTAGGTGGCCAACCTGGCCTGTGAGTCAGTTAGTGTAAGGGTCTGTATACCCTGCTTGATGCGGTCGAATGTCCTCTGGGCGATCACGGAGACCGCTGCGCCAGTATCCAACTCCATCTCCAGCGGGTGGCCATTGACCCATACTGTCACCTTAATGGGGGCCACACGGGGAGCTGTCACACAATGCAGCTGCAGGCAGTCGTCCTCCGTCTCCACGTCCTCAGGAGTGGTCGCCGCAGGTTCATCCACATGGAAGGTACGGCCTCTGGGCTGGTCCCAGTTACGGCCCCTGGGCTGGTCCCAGTTTCGGTCGGAACAACGGCGCCTCTGGCGTCCCCAGGACCGCCGTCCGTGACGGGGTCGGCGCCTACAAGTCTGACACGGACATGGCTCCTCATCCATTGGCTCTGGAGAAGGCTCCCTTCGGGGAGGAATGTCCGATGGCCACTGGCGTCGGTCTGGTCGTTGCCTCGCCCAAGGTACCGCAGGAGTGCGAGGGGACGTTTTTGGGCGGAAAGGGTTTCGCCCCAAGGCATGCACTTCCATTCCCTGTAGCTCCTGTACTCCTCGCTCTGCGCTCTCTCGGGACAAGACTATTTGTATTGCCTGTTGAAAAGTCAATGTTGGCTCCGCTAACAACTTTCTCTGGGTGGCCGCATTGTTAATACCGCAAACCAAACGGTCGCGTAACATTTCTGACAAGGTCTCACCATAGTCACAGTATTCCGCAATCCCGCGTAGCCTGGATAAAAAATCGGCAAGGGATTCTCCAGGGGTCCTCTCAGCGGTATTAAACCGGTAACGCTGGACTATCGTGGACGGGGTTGGGTTAAAATGTTGCCCCACTTTATTCACAAGTTCGTCAAACGTTTTGGTGTCCGGCGCAGCTGGGTACGTAAGGCTCCTAATCACCCCATACGTATGCGGCCCGCAGGCGGTGAGCAATATGACCACCTGGCGCTCGTTTTCAGTGATATTGTTTGCCCGGAAATAGTAACGCATCCGTTGCGTGTACTGGTTCCAGCTTTCCAGCGCAGCATCAAAAACATCCAAACGTCCGTACAGAGGCATGGTATAATAGAAAACAACTTCCAACCTGTATCCAACAAAAATCCAGGGAGGTGGCTTCAGCAGTGTAGACAGCTATTCGCTTTTACCTTCGTCGCCAGTTTTGTAAGGGCCCCGAAGAATCCAGCACGAGTTTTAAGGATACAAAATAATAAAGTTTATTTACTATAACAATATATACATAGCAGTAGCAGTAACTTCCCTTGCTACCTTCTCCTTCCTCCTGGTTCCTGGACTGGCCAGCTTATTTGTAGTAGGAGTTTCTCCGCCCCCCTCATTGGGGAAGTTCATACTCCCATAGGATTGTGGGATAATCATTAGTCCCCAGCCAATCGTCAGTAGGCAGGTTATAGCAGGATCATTCCGGAATGCCTGAGGATCAGCCCCCACGCAGTGAATGCGGCAGCAGCCTTCAAGCACTGGCAGACTTGCTTCGAGGCCTACCTCAGAACGACCACCGGCCGGGTCACAGAAGACCAAAAACTGCAGGTCCTGCACTCAAGGGTGAGCACGGAGATTTTCTCCCTCATCGAAGACTCGGAGGATTTCCAGACGGCGTTCGCAGCACTGAAAAGTCTCTATGTCCGCCCAGTTAACCAAATCTACGCTCGCTACCAGCTCGCGACGAGACGGCAAGCTCCCGGAGAATCGATGGACGAATTCTACGCCGCGCTGCTGATTTTGGGACGAGCCTGCAGCTGCCCGTCGGTGAACGCAAACGAACACACGGACATGTTAATGCGCGATGCTTTTGTGGCAGGTATGCAATCCTCCCAAATCCGCCAAAGACTTCTAGAAAAAGAGTCGCTAGGACTCTCAGAGGCACGGGCCCTAGCAGCCTCCCTAGACGTGGCCGCACGTAATACCCGCGCCTACGGCCCCGACTGCGCGGCAACCCATTGGGCCCCGTACGTACCCGTCGCGGCAAACCCCCTACCCCCCCCGGACACCCCACAGGCTTGCGCGGTCCAAACGCCGAGTCGCACCGCGGGCGCCCGCTGTTATTTCTGCGGCCAGGCGAAACACCCCCGACAGGGCTTCCCGGCCCGCGCAGCTATCTGCAAAAGCTGCGGGAAAAAGGGCCATTATGCGGTTGTGTGCCGGTCCCGCGAGGTCGCCGCTGTCCCGGGAGCACAGGGAGCCCTGCAAGCAGTTTACGCGCCCCAACCTCCCCAGCACGCCATGTACGACCCGCAGGCGCAGCCGCTCTGGGTCCCGACCACCGCGGTCCCGGGAGAACTGGGAGCTCTGCACGCCGCTTACGCTCCCCAACCCCCCTCCCCGCAGCCCATGTATGACCCGCCGCCGGCGCTACTGCTTTGGGTCCCGGCCAACACTCTCCATGGAGAGGAGGGAGTTTTGCGCGTCCCTAACGCCACCCTAACCCCCAACCCGCGCCCCACACCTGACCCGCCGGCGCCACCTACTTGGGCCCCGACCACCGCTGTCCCCGGCGAGGGAGCTCCGCGCAGTCCTAGCGCTCGCGGTCCTAGCGCTCGCGGTCCTAGCGCTCCCCAGCCCCCCCAGCACACCATGTGCGACCCGCAGACGCCGCCATTTTGGGTCCCAGCCACCACGAGGGGCGCCGATGTGCGATCCGCAGACGCCGCCATTTTGGGTCCCGGCCACCACGAGGGGAGGGGCGCCGCCATCTTGGACCGCCCCAGACCTGTACGACGCGTGGGGGAGGCCATTTTGTCCACCCCCGCCGCCATCTTGTGACCCCCCCAGCCACGTGCGATGTATGGGGCGGCCATTTTGTCCATCCCCGACGCCATCTTGGACGGCAACAACGGACCCCACTCCACTACTACAACCACGTCTCGCTTCAATCACGCTCGATCAAGCTCGGCCCCGGACACTCCAGACGACGACGACAACGGTGCTAATAAACGGCCACGAGACGCCATGCCTAGTCGACTCCGGGAGCACGGAAAGCTTTATACACCCCGACACGGTAAGACGCTGTTCCTTGACCACCTATCCCAGCGCACAAAAGATTTCCCTAGCTGCAGGATCCCACTCCGTACAGATCCAGGGATTCTGCATAGTTACCCTAACGGTGCAGGGGAGGGAGTTCAAAAACTACAAACTAAACGTCCTTCCCCAACTCTGTGCCCCCACCCTGCTGGGATTAGATTTCCAATGCAATCTACAGAGCCTTACGTTCAAATTCGGCGGCTATTTACCCCCACTCACTATCTGCGGCCTCGCAACCCTCAAGGTGCAACCCCCGTCCTTGTTTGCGAACCTCACCCCGGATTGCAAACCCGTCGCCACTAGGAGCAGACGGTACAGCGCCCAGGACTGGACCTTCATTCGGTCCGAAGTCCAGCGGCTACTAAAGGAGGGCATAATCCAGGCCAGCAATAGTCCCTGGAGAGCGCAGGTGGTAGTAGTGAAGACAGGGGAGAAACAAAGGATGGTCATTGACTATAGCCAGACCATCAACAGGTACACACAACTAGACGCGTACCCTCTCCCCCGCATATCCGACATGGTCAACCGGATTGCCCAATATAAAGTCTTCTCCACCGTGGACCTCAAGTCCGCCTACCATCAGCTCCCCATCCGCCCAAGTGACCGCAAGTACACAGCCTTCGAGGCAGACGGGCGATTATACCATTTCCTACGGGTCCCTTTTGGCGTCACAAACGGGGTCTCGGTCTTCCAACGGGAGATGGACCGAATGGTTGATCAACATGGGTTGTGGGCCACGTTCCCGTATCTCGACAATGTAACCATCTGCGGCCACGATCAGCAGGACCACGACGCCAACCTCCAAAAATTCCTCCAGACCGCCAAAGCCTTGAACCTCACGTACAACAAGGACAAGTGCGTTTTAGCACCGATCGCATAGCCATTCTGGGCTTCGTAGTGCGCCATGGGATAATAGGCCCCGACCTCGAACGTATGCGCGCACTCATGGAATTTCCCCTCCCGCACTGCCCAAAAGCCCTGAAACGCTGCCTGGGATTCTTTTCATACTACGCCCAGTGGGTCCCCCAGTACGCAGACAAGGCCCGCCCCCTAATACAGACCACGACCTTCCCTCTGTCGACAGAGGCTTGCCAGGCCTTCAGCCGCATCAAAGCGGATATCGCAAAGGCCACGATGCGCGCCATCGACGAGTCCCTCCCCTTCCAGGTCGAGAGCGACGCCTCCGACGTAGCTCTAGCGGCCACCCTTAACCAAGCGGCAGACCCGTGGCCTTTTTCTCCCGGACCCTCCACGCCTCAGAAATCCGCCACTCTTAAGTAGAAAAGGAAGCCCAAGCCATAGCGGAAGCTGTGCGACATTGGAGGCATTACCTGGCCGGCAGGAGATTCACTCTCCTCACGGACCAACGGTCGGTAGCCTTCATGTTCGATAATGCACAGCGGGGCAAAATCAAAAACGACAAGATCTTAAGGTGGAGGATCGAGCTCTCCACCTTCAACTATGAGATTTTGTATCGTCCCGGAAAGCTGAACGAGCCGTCCGATGCCCTATCCCGCGGCACGTGTGCCAACGCACAAATTAACCGCCTCCAAACCCTCCACGAGGACCTCTGCCACCCGGGGGTCACTCGGTTTTACCACTTCATCAAGTCCCGCAATCTCCCATACTCTTTAGAGGAGGTCCGTACAGTCACAAGGGACTGCCACATCTGCGCGGAATGCAAGCCGCATTTTTTCAGGCCAGATGGAGCGCACCTGATTAAGGCTTCCCGCCCCTTTGAACGCCTCAGTCTCGATTTCAAAGGGCCCCTCCCCTCCACCGACCGCAACGCATATTTTCTTAATGTGGTGGACGAATACTCCCACTTCCCTTTTGCCATTCCCTGTTCTGACATGACCGCGGCCACAGTCATTAAAGCCCTGAACAGCATCTTCACACTGTTCGGTTACCCCGCTTACGTCCACAGCGACAGGGGGTCCTCTTTCATGAGTGACGAGCTGCGCCAGTTCCTGCTCAGCAAGGGCATAGCCTCAAGCAGGACGACCAGCTACAACCCCCGGGGGAACGGGCAAGTAGAGAGGGAGAACGGCACGGTCTGGAAGGCCGTCCTACTGGCCCTACGGTCCAGGGACCTTGTTTTCCCTAGGAGGTCCTCCTCTGGAACTTCGCTGCCGACCTGGCTGGCGGCCCCAGGACCCATCCTGCTCCGAAAGCATGTGCGGGCACATAAGGCGGACCCGTTGGTCGAAAGGGTTCACCTCCTCCACGCGAACCCCCAGTACGCCTTCGTGGTGTACCCCGACGGCCGACAGGACACGGTCTCCCTGCGGGATCTGGCGCCCGCCGGCAACACGCACCCCCCCCGACACCATCAACCCAACCCCCCCCTTCCTGCCACCACCGCAACCCGGGACCGCCACTTCCCAGGAGTATCAGTTCCCCTCCCCTCAGCACCGACCAAGAATAAAGCCCAAGCTGAAACCGTAAGGCTCCTGGAGGCGACAACACCGGTACAAGCACCACCACCACCGGGGCCGAGGCGATCGACACGGACGACCAGACCACCCGACCGACTCGTGGCGTCGATCTAAAACTAAATATGGACTTTTCACAAGAACATTTTGCTTTTCTTCCCATACCCTCTGTAAATAGTTGCAACAGGACAAAATTGTACAATGCTGTATTGCCTTGTGAATGTTTTTTTTCCTCCCAGGACCAGCCCTGTAAACCCTTACCACCATACGAAGCGTCACCCCGCCGGGTTCATTTTTGACAAGGGGTGAATGTGGTAGTATGCATTGGGGGTCATGTGGGACTGGAAGCCCTAATGTCATTGGCTGACAGATCCCGGGTCCTGGTTGGCCGTTGACCTCTAGCTCCGCCCTGAAGGCGGAGTATAAGAAGCCGGAGTCTTCCCCCGCAGGCCAGTTTACTATCGAGCTGCGGGGGAACAGACACGCTTAATAAAGCCTCATCGACTTCACTCTATTCGTCTCACGGAGTCTTTGTGCGCTACACCAAGACCACACGTTGCGTGTCCTGGTAGGCCTTATCGTATTGTATCTGAAAGCTGTTCAAATGCGCGAGACAAGACTGATATGCCCTCTTGGCATGATCCACCTCTCTGTCCCTTGCTGCTAACTGCTCTTTCAGATCTCGATTCTCTTTCTCTACCTCACTCACGTCTACCTCACTACTTCTGTCTCTCTCCTCTATCTCTCTACGGAGCGTCCTAATGACCTCCTGTGTGCCTCGCAATTGTGCCAAACAGGACACGATTGCCATCGGCTTGCGAGCTTTCCCTAAGCTCTCCTTGTGGATCTCTGACAGGTTCTCCCACCAAGTACGTCCTATACTCCCGGGTCCTGTTTCCTCATTATCACAGAATTCACTCCAAAGGTGCCTCCCTTTCCCTTTGAGATATTTCCTGATCTCTTCTTCCCAATCGGGACACTGTCCTACTCTACTGCTGGTCGCTGCGACCTCGAATTCCTGGGGGTTCATAAGGCATTCCATTGCCTTCATTGCCATTTTCTCTACTAGGATCTCTACTGAATTTGGAACAGGGGGTGATAAAGCGTTGATGTAAACACGGGTATGGCTTACGCTAATTTCCGGCCTACAAAACTTCCGACAGTTTTACGCAACAAAATCTCTCAGGTTTACCTTATATCCCTGTTAGTACGCATGCATTAACACACTTCTGAATCTCAGAGGCTTGATCAGTACTGTTTTGACACTTGTGGTTTTTCTTTCTGTTCCCAATTGGATTCTCAATTCAAGTTTTGGGTTCTCTCGGAGTGGTTAGGCCACTTCTAAGTCGCGTCCCGTCAGATGTCGCCAGTAAATGTTGCTCTCTTTGGTTGGTTCATAATTTGGCTCTATTTTATCACGTTTGCTCAAGAGTCATCAGGTATCTTTCGACACCGCCACAAGGTTCAGAACCGAATACTGATCAATGACTCGATACACCAGTTAGTAAGTTCAAAAGTACGGTAGCATTGTGGATAGCACAATTGCTTCACAGCTCCAGGGTCCCAGGTTCGATTCCGGCTTGGGTCACTGTCTGTGTGGAGTCTGCACATCCTCCCCGTGTGTGCGTGGGTTTCCTCCGGGTGCTCCGGTTTCCTCCCACAGTCCAAAGGTGTGCAGGTTAGGTGGATTGGGCATGATAAATTGCCCTTAGTGTCCAAAATTGCCCTTAGTGTTGGGTGGGGTTACTGGGTTATGGGGATAGGGTGGAGGTGTCGACCTTGGGTGGGGTGCTCTTTCCAAGAGCCGGTACAGACTCAATGGGCCAAATGGCCTCCTTCTGCACTGTAAATTCTATGAAAAGCGATGCTCATTTATTTACACACAGTCAAATCTACTCATGCATAAACTCTACAAAACTAAACTATCACTATTACTAAGGCCTATACTTAGCTTGGGGTGCCCACTCAGTCAGAGGAACAAAGGTTCTGAGGCTACTGGGTTGAGCTGTTTACAGGGTAGCAACTAGGAGCGTCTATCTCGTAGCGTGCGTTGACTTGGAACTTACTTGGTCTGCTGTAGCTTCTAGGCTGGTGTAGAAGCCAGGTATTTCGAATACAACTAGTATAGGTAAAAGATAGCTGTTTAAGCATAAATATTAAGCCCCAGTTTTAAATACCCACTTATACAGCATAATTCACTTTTACTGAGGTCTGTTGTTCTGGCAAATGCATATTTTCAAAGTCAGTGTGACATTAAAACAGCACAGTTGCAAGACAATTTGACACTGCTTGTGCTAATTGTCAAGGACAAGGACTGAATACCATAGCAACATGAAGGCACCATTGTTCACAATGCAGATAACAGCTAAGTCAGAAAAGCTAATGTTGCACATTGAAGATGGACGGCTTGCCATCAAATCAAATGTGTTTGAGTCTAACCCAAACCAATTAGGATTATATTGGGGTGTGATTAGATGACTTAAGTCAGATATGAAAGTGTATAACTGAAAAGTTTCCACCCGCCATTTTAGTGTTGTGCTGTGTTGTCTGTCCGTAATTGCTGTCTTTAATTCTCTTAGTCTGTCTGTTAAGGTTTTTGTTTTTAGAGATGTCTTTTGGGGGTTCTGTCAGTCTGTTAGTCTACTTTTTACTTTGAGTTTGAGTCTAGCTGAAGATTAGCTCTCTCTCTCTCTTCATGTTTCATTGCCAGACTTTGACCTTTTAAAAGTTACTTTTGAGCTGTCTGCCTAAGCAAAAAAGATAATGTCTGTAATTCTCTGAAAGCTTCGAATTGTCTACGAATTGCCTTTTAAATGACTTTCAAATTGTAATCAAGCGACTACAAATAAAACAATTCTTTTTGGCATCTGAGAAGTTTTAACTGAAGTTTCTGCTGAGTCCCAGTATTCGCAAAGTGCTACTGGTAACCGAATAGCAGAAATAATATAAATTCCTTCAACTTTACACAGTCGAATAATACTAGGAATCGAACAACTTGGCATAGTCCAGAAATATTACAAATCTTACAACTTGTCGTATTGCGCCAGGACTTTGATTCATCAACTAAGCTTCCCCCAAACTTAGCGTAGTTCGGCAGGTTAAGATCCCTTCAAATAACATTCCTATCAATACAAGATTCCAACAGCTGGCCTCTCTCTTCACTGAGAGCCAAAGCCCAAAGCCAATACCTTTTATACTCAAAAGGGCTTCGCGCTCTTTTGGGCGGGCCTTGAACTTGGCCTAAATTAATTGGGTCTTTCCCAATCAGTATCGATTTTCCTCCAATAGAGGGGTGGTTCCCTGATCGTGGGCGTGTCCTGGTGACTGTCAGTCAGCTTTGTCTGAGCTTCTTCTGGCACGGGGAGTCTGTCCTAACATTGTGTATCTAAATGTTTCCCTTTTGTCCCCAGAGATGGCTCATTGGTATGTAAATCGTTTGGTAGTTTCTGTCCTGTCTGAGCGTTTAAGGTTCTAATCAACAGACAGAGCTTGCACCTGCTTGTTTCTTAGAATTGTCCAATTTTCCCTGCAGTCTTTGCAAGTGTCCATTTTGTAATCGGGACGTGGCCATCCCAGATGGCTACATAATTAGATTGTTCTCCACTTTTCACAGGATATATACAAAAAGAAATACACATCATAATGTGTCATTTGGCTCACATATTGTGTTCCTGCAGCGGTTACAAGATGATTTTATGCGCAAGTTACATAATCAATAATCATTACAATAGAGTGATTTGACAAGTGTAATGTGGAAATTGACATGTAGGCCAGTATATTTGGACGCACATTCGTAGATCTGCACCATTCATTATTACTGCTGGAGCCTGTTTGTTTGCTTAGGTAGTTGCATGAATCAGGGTGGCACAGTGGTTAGCACTGCTGCCTCACAGAGCCACGGACCCGGGTTCAATTCCGATTTGGGTGACTGTCTTTCTGGAGTATGCACGTTCTCCCGTGTCTGCATGGGTTTCTTCTGGGCCCTCCGGTTCCTCCCACAGTCCAAAGATGTGCAAGTTCTATGCCCGCTTTGAGCAGTCAGCCAATGCATCAGTGCCACCTGCCCCAACAGCCCTGGACACACTCATACCCACTATTACAGCCTCAGAGATAAGAGCTGCCTTCTTGAAAGTGAATCCGTGGAAAGCGGCAGGCCCCGACGGAGTCCCTGGGCGAGCATTCAGAGGCTGCGCAGACCAGCTGCACAGATATCTTCAACACCTCACTCCTCTGCTCTGAGGTCCCCAGCTCCTTCAAGAAGAGCACCATAATACCAATACCAAAGAACAACAAGGTAGCAAGTCTCAATGACTTCCAACCGGGGCCCTGACATCTGTTATCATGAAAAGCTTCGAGCGGCTAGTGATGAGATGGATCACTGCCTGCCCACAGATGGTTTCGATCCACTGCAGCTTGCTTATCACTGCAACCGGTCCACAGCAAATGCTATCTCCCTGGCTCTACAATCAACACTCAAACACCCCAACAACAAGGACACCTATGTAAGACTGCTGTTCATAGACTACAGCTCCGCCTTCAACACCATGTGGTGGTATGTATTAGGGGTAATGTGGTACCTGTGAAGCCGAGAGGCTATTGGATGACAGGTCCCGGGCCCTGGTTGGATCTGCCGACTTCTGGCTCCGCCCTGAAGGTGGAGTATAAGAGCTCGAGCTTCTCCCCGCAGCCTCATTCTGTTGCTGAGCTGCTGGGGACAAGTCTCGCTTAATAAAGCCTAGATAGACTTCATCGCTTCTCGTCTCGCGTAAGTCATTGTGCGCTACAATTTATTAAGCGAGCTTAAAAGACTATGGAGCTCCGGATCACCCCGGAGTGCCTGCGGATCAGCCCCCATGCAGCGAACTCGGCGGCCGTATTCAAACACTGGCAAGCATGCTTCGAAGGCTACCTCCGAACGGCCCCCGGCCGGATCACGGAAGAGCAGAAAATGCAGGTCCTGCATTCGAGGGTAAGCCAGGAAATTTACTCACTAATAGAAGACGCAGAGGATTTCCCGACGGCGCTAGCATTGCTGAAGGGCATCTACGTTCGGCCCGTAAACCAGGTCTACGCGCGCCACCAACTCGCGACGAGACGGCAAATTCCCGGAGAATCGCTCGAGGAATTCTACGGCGCGCAGCTGCTTTTGGGACGAGGCTGCAACTGCCCGTCGGTGAACGCGAATGAACACACGGACCTGCTAATTCGTGACGCATTCGTGGCAGGTATGAACTCTCCCCAAATTCGTCAAAGACTTTTAGAAAGAGAGTCGCTAGGACTCTCAGAGGCACGGGCCCTTGCGGCCTCCCTTGCTGTGGCCTCCCAAAACGCCCGCGCCTGCGGTCCCAACCGCGCGGCAGCCCCTTGGGCTCCGTGGACCCCCGTCGCGACCAACTCCCCGGCACCCCCCTCCCGCAAGCTTGCGCGGCTATAGTGCCAGACCACCCCGGGGGGGGGCCCGCTGCTATTTTTGCGGATAGGCGAAACACCCCCAGCAGCGCTGCCCAGGCCGCGCAGCTACTTGTAAAAGCTGTGGCAAAAAGGGCCATTACGCGGCAGTGTGCCGGTCCCGGGGGGTCGCCGCAATCCCCGGAGAAGAACGAGGACAGCACATCCCAAACACCCCCCCAGCACCCCATGTGCGACCCGTGGGCGCCGCCATTTTGGGTCCCGGGCACCACGAGGGGAGGATGGGCGCCGCCATCTTGTGACCCCCCAGCCACGTGCGATTCATGGGGTGGCCATTTTGTCCACCCCCGACCACATGCGACCCATGGTGGTGGCCATTTTGTCCTCCCCCGGCCGCGTGCAATTCATGGACGCCACCATCTTGGTTGACAACAAAGGACCCCAGCATCGACGGCTCCACGGGGTCCGAAGAAGACGCCGCGACACTACTACCACGACTGGCTTCGGTGACACTGGATCAATCGCGGCCCCGGACGCTCCAGACGACGACAACAACGGTGCTGTCAACGGATATGAGACGCCATGCCTGATCGACTCCGGGAGCACTGAAAGTTTTATTCACCCAGACACGGTCAGACGCTGTTTTCTGACCATCCATCCAAGCACGCAAAAGATTTCCCTAGCTGCAGGATCCCACTCAGTGTTCTGCATCGCAAACCTAACGGTGCAAGGGAGGGAGTTCAGCAACTACAGGCTCTACGTCCTACCCCAACTCTGCGCGCCCACATTACTGGGGTTAGACTTCCAGTGTAACCTTCAGAGCCTAACATTCCAATTCGGCGGCCCAATACCCCCACTCACTATCTGCGGCCTCGCAACCCTCAAGGTTGAACCGCCGTCCTTGTTTGCAAACCTCACCCCGGATTGCAAACCCGTCGCCTCTAGGAGCAGACGGTACAGCGCCCAGGACCGGACATTTATCCGGACTGAAGTCCAGCGGTTGCTGAAGGAAGGCATAATCCAGGCCAGCAATAGTCCCTGGAGGGCCCAGGTGGTAGTCGTAAAGACCGGGGAGAAGCAAAGGATGGTCGTAGACTATAGTCAGACCATCAACAGGTACACGCAGCTAGATGCGTACCCTCTCCCCCGCATATCCGACATGGTCAATTGGATTGCTCAGTCTAAGGTCTTTTCCACCGTGGACCTCAAGTCCGCCTACCACCAGCGCCCCATCCGCCCAGGTGACCGCAAGTACACGGCCTTCGAGGCAGACGGGCGGCTATACCACTTCCTAAGGGTCCCATTTGGCATCACGAACGGGGTCTCGGTCTTCCAGCGGGAGATGGACCGAATGGTTGACCAGCACGGGTTTCAGGCCGCGTTCCCATACCTCAACAACGTAACCATCTGCTGCCACGATCAGCAGGACCACGACGCCAACCTCCAAAAGTTCAAAAGTTCCTTCAGACCCTGAACCTCACATATAACGTGGAAAAATGCGTTTTTAGCACAAACCATTTGGCCATCCTGGGATACGTAGTGCGCAATGGAGTAATAGGCCCCGACCCCGAACGCATTCGCCCCCATATGGAATTTCCCCTCCCTCACTGCTCCAAAGCCAAAAAACGTTGCCTGGGCTTCTTTTCATATTACACCCAGTGGGTCCCCCAGTACGCAGACAAGGCCCGCCCGCTAATCCAGTCCACTACCTTCCCTCTGTCGACAGAGGCTTGCCAGGCCTTCAGCCGCATCAAAGCGGATATCGCAAAGGCCACGATGTGCGCCATCGACGAGTCCCTCCCCTTCCAGGTCGAGAGCGACGCATCCGATGTAGCTCTGGCGGCCACCCTCAACCAAGCGGGCAGACCCGTGGCCTTTTTTTCCCGGACCCTCCACGCCTCAGCAATCCGCCACTCCTCAGTGGAAAAGGAAGCCCAAGCCATAGTGGAAGCTGTGCGACATTGGAGGCATTACCTGGCCGGCAGGAGATTCACTCTCCTCACCGACCAACGGTCGGTAGCCTTTATGTTCGATAATGCACAGCGGGGCAAAATTAAGAATGACAAGATCTTAAGATGGAGGATCGAGCTCTCCACCTTCAACTATGAGATCTTGTATCGTCCCGGAAAGCTGAACGAGCCGTCCGATGCCCTGTCCCGTGGCATATGTGCCAACGCACAAATAGACCGCCTCCAAGCCCTCCACGAAGACCTCTGCCACCCGGGGGTCACCCGATTCTACCATTTTATAAAGTCCTGCAACCTCCCCTACTCTGTGGAGGAGGTCCGTACAGTCACCAGGAACTGCCACATCTGCGCAGAGTGCAAACCGCACTTTTTCAGGCCGGATAGAGCGCACCTGATCAAGGCTTCCCGCCCCTTTGAACGCCTCAGTTTGGATTTCAAAGGGCCCCTCCCCTCCACCGACCGCAACGCATACTTCCTGAACGTGGTGGACGAGTACTCCCGTTTCCCCTTCGCCATCCCCTGCCCCGACATGATAGCGGCCACAGTCATTAAAGCCCTTGGCACCATATTCACACTGTTCGGTTTCCCCGCGTATATCCATAGCGACAGGGGGTCCTCCTTCTTGAGCGACGAGCTGCGCCAGTTCCTACTCAGCAAGGGCATAGCCTCGAGCAGGACAACCAGCTGCAACCCCCGGGGGAACGGGCAGGTAGAGAGGGAGAACGGAACGGTCTGGAAGACCGTCCTACTGGCCCTACGGTCCAGACGTCTCCCAGTTTCCCGTTGGCAGGAAGTCCTCCCGGATGCCCTCCACTCCATCCGGTCGCTGCTGTGTACCACAACTAATCAAACGCCTCACGAGCGCCTCCTTGTCTTCCCTAGGAAGTCCTCCTCCGGAACGTCGCTGCCGACATGGCTGGTGGCCCCAAGACCCATATTGCTCCGGAAACATGTGCGGGCGCACAAATCGGACCCGTTGGTCGAGAGGGTCCACCTTCTCCACGCGAACCCGCAGTACGCCTATGTGGCGTACCCCGACGGCCGGGAACACACGGTCCCCCTGCGGGACCTGGCGCCCGCCGGCAACACACACACACCCCCGACACCGATCACCCCCTCCCTGCCACCGGTGCACCCCGCGACCGCCCCCTTCCCGGGGGGATCGGTCCTCCTCCCGTGCCCGCCCAGGAGTAAAACAGGAACAAACAGCGAAACGCTCCCGGAGACGACAACGCCCGAGCAAGCACCTGCATCACCACCGGGGCTGAGGCGATCGACGAGGAAGACCAGACCGCCCGCTCGACTCGTGGAATCCGCGTGACACCAAGAAAAAGCAAGAATGTTGTTGTAACAAAAAAAAAATCTTTTTGCCCGTATTGTAAATAGTTCTCACAAACTTGTACATAGCCCAGTGTAGGTCTAAAGCTGTATTAACACAGTCCGAAATTTGTTCCAGGGCCAGCCTTGTAAACCCCTACCACCATGCGAACCACCACCCCGCCGGGTTCCTTTTTAACAAGGGGTGAATGTGGTGGTATGTATTCGGGGTAATGTGGTACCTGTGAAGCCAAGAGGCTATTGGCTGACAGGTCCCGGGTCCTGGTTGGATCTGCCGACTTCTGGCTCCGCCCTGAAGGCGGAGTATAAGAGCTCGAGCTTCTCCCCGCAGCCTAATTCTGTTGCTGAGCTGCTGAGGACAAGTCTCGCTTAATAAAGCCTAGATAGACTTCATCGCTTCTCGTCTCGCGTAAGTCATTGTGCACTACACACCATTATCCCGACAAGACTAATAACCAAACTCTGCAATCTTGGACTTCACCCCTCCCTGTGCTGGACCCTTGACTTCCTCACCAACAGACCGCAATCTGTCAGGATAGGCAACAACACCTCCTTCACAATAGTCCTCAACACCGGGGCCCCGCAAGGATGTGTGCTCAGTCCTCTACTGTACTCCCTATACACATATGACTGTGTGGCAAGATTTAACTCCAACTCAAGAAGTTTGCGGATGATACGACTGTGGTGGGCTGTATCTCAAACAATGACGAATCAGACTACAGGAGGGAGATAAATCACTTGGTTGCATTTGGGTACCGAAAACAACCTCTCTCTAAATGTCGGAAAGACCAAGGAACTGATCATCGACTTCAGGAAGCGAGCACGGCACACACTCCCGTTTGCATCAATGGCTCCGAAGTGGAGATGGCCGATAGCTTTAAGTTCCTGGGGGTCACCATCACCAACAGTCTGTCCTGGTCCACTCACGTTGATGCAACAGTCAAGAAAGCCCAAAACGTCTCTACTTCCTACGGAAGCTAAAGAAATTTGGCATGGCTGCATCGACTCTCACAAACTTCTACAGATGTGCAATAGAGAGCATCCTATCCGGCTGCATCACAGCCTGGTATGGCAGATGCTTGGTCCAAGATCGCAAGAAACTGCAGTGTGGTGAACTCAGCCCAACGTTTCACACAAGCTTGCCACTCCCACATTGATAAAAGCAATTTACTGAGGATGCTGGAATCTGAAACGAGAGAGAAAATGCTGGAAAATCTCAGCAAGTCTGGCAGCATCTGTAGGGAGAGAAAAGAGCTAACGTTTCGAGTCCGATGACCCTTTGTCAAAGCACCGTAGGGACCTTTATGAGATCTTTGCCTCCCCGCCCCTCAAATTGTGCCGCTCTCGGGGTGACCGCCTAGTGGCTGCACTGGCCCAGCCTGTACACAGCTTTGACAAAGAGTCATCCAGACTCGAAACGCTAGCCCCCCTTCTCTCTCCACAAATACTGCGAGAGCTGCTGAGATTGTCCAGCACATTCTGTTTGCGATTCCAGCACCCCAATAATTTGCCTGTATCTTATGTGTATACCAAGGAGTTACTTTTAGGGATAGCATTGTTTTTATTTTGTTGAGAGTCTGAGACCATCGCATTATTATCACCAGAGGGCGCTGACTTCACAAGAATGAAAAGGTCGCTTCCTCCCCAGCCCCCATTCAGAAATGTTGCTGGGAATGTGAACACTGTCACAGTCTTGTGGCCTCCAGGCGCCGGGAGTTCATCCCCCAGCCAGGGGGCTGACGTCTGCGCTTAGCCAATCAGTGCGAGGCAGAGCACGTCATCGTGTCAGTTTCACCAATCAGCTGGCGGGAACCCCGCCCGGCTACAAAGTTGCGCCAGATTCAAAAAGACTAAAAGGGGGAAAGTTGGGGGGTGATTCGGCAGCAGGAGCGATGGAGCTGACAGGCTGGAGAAGACCGCACCGCATCCTGCAGGAGGAGGGCGATAGCCCGGCAGCCGACCTGTTCAGGAAGATGCCCTCCTCCGGCTCCCTCAACACCCTCCGCATGTCCCTGCGGAGGAGGCTGCCCCTCGGGCAGGTGGACTTCAACATCGACCACACTCCGAGCTGGGAGAGCCTGGAGGCGCTCAGCAACAAGCCGAGCGCCTTGCAGAGCCTGGGTCGGACTGCGAGGAACACATGGGGCAGCGTCTCGCAGGTAAAGCGGAGCCGGTCTGAATGTTGCTCGTCAATCCCTTTGTTTCGGGTTTAAATCCGTCCAGGATTCATCATGTAAAAACTGATGAAAGAAAAGATTATGGGCGCCGGATTTGGGTTCGGTAGAACAGCATCAAAGCAATCGTATCGCTCGCAGTTCAGTGCCTAAGGCAAGTGTTTCCCACAGATAGAAGGAATGTAAAAGGGAATGAGTGCCCCTGGCCTTTGTTTTCCCATTGCACGCCCACAGTAACTCTCCCGCTGATCTGGCTCACTGCACACTCGGAGTAACTCCCATAAACTCGCACCACTGGTTTAACATTCAATGAGCTGATGTGGCAATTGGCTACATCCAATGAGGAGATGTTCCCTGTTCTGCAGACATTGGTTTTGCTGAATTCTCTCATACCGTGGTCAATATTTATCCTTCAACCAACATCACTAAAGCAGATTGTTTGGCCATTATTTTGTTACCTCTGGAAACTTGAGGTCATCCAAGCCCCTGCCCCATGACTTCACTGGTCTCGAGTTCTGTTCGCCATCACCCGTGAGCATGTCGATCGAGGTTCAGCAACCCCCTCCATTTTGATAATCGCAGCCTTGTTTGTTTTCAAATCCCTTCATGGTTTTCCCTTATCTCTGTAACCTCCTTCAGCCCCACAACCATTTAAGATAAAAGCAAATTACTGTGGATGCTGGCATCTGAAACGAATGCAGAAAATACTGTACAATCTCCGCAGGTCTGGCAGCATCTGTGGAGAGAAAAGGTTGTCAAAGCTAATTTAAGATATGATTCTGCGAATTGTGGCCTGTTCACCAACCTCCATCTTAACCACTCCACGATTGGTGTCTGTGGCTTCAGCTAGTAAGGTCCAAAGCTCCCTAAATCTTGCCCCTCTATCTCTCTCTACCTTGCTCTCCTTTTTTATGATGATCCTGAAAGCCTATCTCTTTGACCGAGCCTTCAGTCATTTCCCTGGTACCTCTAATATCCCTAATATGTGGATTAGTGCCAGATTTGTTGTTGGAGCTTGTTGTGTCTGGATTCCTTGCTTGATTTCCTACATCACAACAATGTCTACTTTAAAGACAGTTTATTACCTCCTGAAGAGCTTCAATGCTATTTTAGGGTGAAAACTCAGTGAACTCCCCAAACCACTTTAACTGACAGGTGAATGGTTGTGTATTGGTTCCCTTACAGTCAGAATTTATTTTTGAGCACTTAAATTGATATGTGAGCCACAACATGGGGGGGTGGTGTTGAGTGAGGGGATGGGGGGAGGGATGGTGTTGAGTGAGGGGTGGGGGTCAGTGAAAGGGGGGGGTTACGGGGTGTGCATAAGAATTCCTGTCGGATGTTGCAGGGCATTTTTAAATATCTAAAATAATCAATCTGCTCTGAATAATAGATGGATTTAGATACACAAACGATTTAAAATCGAATTGAAACAGAATAGCTGTGAAATGTTAGCATTTCAAGGGTGGAAGAACTGGTTTGGCAAGTGCAGTGACTCTGAAATCAGAGCGTTGGCAACAGTTCACTGATGTTCATCAGCTGGATGCTGATGATTTGCTGGTTGGAGAGGGGTTGAATCACTGGAGGTTAGATTTGGTCATTTGAGCTGTTTCCTTTGGAGCAGCTGAGTATAAGCAAAAGGCCATGGGTTAACCTCTACTGAAGCGAACATACTTAGTGGAGCCGAGCATGATCCAGAGTTTAGGAGAATGGAGTCCATCTTTCCTTGCATATTAGTCTCATTTCCACATGGTTTTCATTCTGCCTAGATATGCAATTAATTATCTTTGAAAGATGTGTGTTTTATCATCCTGGTATCTTAAGGTTGCCGGGATATGATTTCACAGATAGACCAGTAAGTTTAACCATGGTACCAGGAAATACCATAAAGTACGAATGTGGATTATTGCAGGCAAGTCAACATGTTTGCCATAGGCAAATCGTATTGAACTGGATTGAGTTTTTTGAGTGTGGTTTAAATAGTTTTGGGTTTTATTTGTCCATCCCTAGCTGAAATGGAGTCTATGGCTGGATTTCTGTGAGGGATTTCTTAATTGGGTTTTATGGCTGTGACATCTGACTTCTGAGATGTGAGCCTCTGGTAGGGAAGCGGAATCTAATTAAGAAATCCGATTTCAGCCTCTGGTGTCAGAGTAGACACACAGGCTCTTGGCGAAGCTGGGTATGTGAGCCAGTTGAAAGCACTGAAACCTGTGAGCCTTGCAAGCATGCTGAAGAGCTGGGTGTTTATATTTACCAGAGCCAGCTGTACCATATATCAAGGGTACCAGTGGGTGGTTGGATGAAGACTCCTGACCAGCTCTAAGGGCTGTGATGAGCTGATTAAGTGTGCATTATTGCTGATAAATCATACCTCTGGATCTTGGATTGAATAAAGTGAATGTCGGAGGCTATTTGAAGATTGGATCTTGTTTGATGAAGGTTGATTGAAGTCTACTGGATAGAGTTGTGGGAGACATTGAGATTGCTGCCACAAGTGTTAAGAGCACTGCCCAAGAAGTCTGTGATTTACCTTGGTTGTATTAGTCGACCCTGAGGGATCTTGACAGGGTTGATGCAGCAAGGATGTTTACTCTTCTGGAAGAATCTAGAACTAGGGTCACTGTTTAAGAATAAGGGGTTGTCTATTTAAAATGGAGATTAGGTGATTTTTTTAAAAATTTATTTATTATTTATTTATTTTTTTCTCTCTTTCCCCCCCCCCCCCCTTGAGGGTCGTGATTCTTTGGAACTCTTTGCCTTACTTTTCAGGCAGAGGTGGATAGATTCTTGGGAAACAAGTGGGTTATATGGGGTAGGTGGTATGAAGATTTGAGGCTACAATCAGATCAGCCGTGATCTTATTAAATGGTGAAGTAGGATCGAAGGGCTGAATGGCCTGTATCCTTGTTCATGGGGCAACACGGTGGAACAGTGATTAGCACTACGTCCTCACAGCACCAGGGACTGGGTTTGATTTCAGCCTTTGGTATCTGTGTGGAGTTTGCACGTCCTCCCTGTGCCTGCGTGGGTTTCCTCCCAATGTCTGCATGGGTTTCCTCCCACAGATGTGCAGGTTAGATGGATTAGCCGTGGTCAATGTGTGGGGTTACAGGGATAGGGCAGGGAGTGGACCTAGATAGAGTGCTCTTTCCGAGACAGGGTAGTGACCCGATGGGCCAAATGATCTCCATTGGCACTGTAGAGATTCCTTAGGTTGTATGGATTTAAAGTGTCATTTCTAGTTTCTAGTGAATACAACTGGTTTATTAATTCCGGTTTAGTTTTTGTTTGATTTATTGACCTCACAGCCATTTGTGAAATTCACACATGGTATGCAGAAAAGATTTACAATGTTTCCAGGGATGAGAGATTTAGTTTTATGGACATATTAGAGAGGCTGAGGTCTTCTCTTTGAGAAGAGAAGTTTGAAAAGTGATTTGATAGAGATGTTCAAAATCATATGGAATCCAGATAGAGAGAAACTGTTCCCATTGGCAGAAGGGTCGAGAGCCAGGAGACATGCGTTTGAAGTGATTGGAAAAAGAAGCAGAGACAACATGAGGGGAAACTAAACTAGGTTAAGTTTTGTTTTGAGATTCAATCTTGGCTTTCAAAATTGAATTGGTTAAGCACCCAATGGGGAAACATTTGCAGGGCTGCAGGACAAAATGGAGGAGTGGGACTAGCTGAAATGGTCTCCAGAGAGCTGGCATGAACTCGACTGGCTGAATGGCCTCATTCTGTTTTGTGTCCATGGTGAAGCTGTCAATAACTAACGGGTAATAATACAGGTCAAATAAATTTCCCAATTAAATCTGTAACTGATCAAATGTGAGGGGAATTGAGAGCAACAGCAGATGAAGATCCATTGCCCACGACAGCCTATTGGCTTGGGGAGGGAGGGGGCAGAGTTGTGTGTGTGTTGTTTTTTTTTTTTTTTTTTTTTTTTTTTTGTGTATTTGTACTGTTTTACTAAACCTACCCAGTAACATTACTGATCATTGTGACTGATGTCTCTTTCTCTCTTCCCCCCCCCCCCCTTGTAGAAACTCCAGAAGAGGCGACAAAGTCGCAACGACTGTCTGGTTGTCACTCCTTCAAAGCCGCAAGCTCGCCGGAGATACAAGAGTGGTTCAGCGTCAAAGAAAAGCACTCCACCAAGAACCCCTCGTAGCAGAGAGGGAAGGAACCGCAGCAGCACGTCTAGTGTGAGTCACACTCCCGAGGAGAGGGAAGCTTCTCGCCTGTTTGGCAAGGATGGGCTTCCTCTAAGAAGATCGATTAGGTCTGCTGCATTGAAGAGTCCCTATGCCTCACCGACAACAGGAATTAGTAGGAGGAGGTACAGAAACTTTGCAACTTCATAGCAGTTTGGCCAAGGCCCATTGTGTCTGGGGCTGATGATGGGGGCGGGAGAATGTAGAAGATGAAATGATTTTGAGCATTGATGCTTTGGCTATGCTACAATTGGGTTTTGGAAGCCAGTTGGCGGAAGAATTATCTTGGTTTTTAAGTTCACATTACAGGGTTCGTAGATAATCAAAATTTGTGGATCTAAAGGATAAGGGTTTCTAAAGCTTGTCAATTTGGTTTAATATGAGATACATTTATTATGTGGTTTGACATGCAGGAGGACAAGGCAACTGAGGTTAGGCGTGCTTCATATTTAAACTTGTGGTGATGCTGGGGTAAATCAATTTCAAATTGTTTCATGCAGCCGAAAGGAATACACATTCTACATTAGTCCAGGAGTCAAACGTGTGTGCAATATTAAATTAGGAAGTTGTAGGATTTGGTTTGGGTTATTCCTCTATTCTAATTGCAGGAGAGCTCCTTATCCTTGTTCACTTTATGATTATCTGAGCGAATTTTCATGAGCACTGGGCTGCCAGTATGTGTTTTCTATCAAGCTGCCCAGTTTTAACAGCTCCAACAGTGGCTCCCTGTTGTGAAGATCTGCTTTCGCAGATGAAAGCTTTCCCCACATTCTTCCAGCCGTTAGCACTGACCCCTCTCACACCAGCCAGGGGGACCAGGTGGCCAAGGTGAGCACAACATGTGGTTCAGTAATCCCACCAGCAGTTCTGCTGTGATCTCTAACTGGAGGTAGGCGCATGTGGTTTTAGTACACGGGCTCTGGAACAAAGAAGCAGTGGGCAAGAGAACCTTTAACTGGCTGTCTTGGAGTCTGTGGGTGGTCAGCATTTAGAGTTCTACACTGATGTGCAGGGGTGCTGCGAGCAAGCAGGTCACTTGTATCCCCTGCTGATCATATCGACAGCAGTGCTTTGCTCATTGTTCCTCAAAGATTGGGATGGATGGAGAATAAGCATTTCAATATCCGTATAAGTTGGGGGCTAATGAGGACAGGGGAGATGAGAGAAACTGAAATCTCAATTCTCTTCCCTTCTGCCGTTAATCAGTCTGCTTTTTGTGGTTTACTTTTGAAAAGGTAGATGCATGTATTTTTAAATTCATGTTTGTATGTGATCAACTTAAATCAGCAGCAGACTTTTGTGGGCTTAAGAGAATTATTTATTCGCGCACTACTCCAAAAGATCAGTCTCACACCACTAACTTTTTAGAAAGATACAATTAAAGAAGATAATGCACTCATATGAGTATTACACGAAAAGAATAATTAACCGTTCAGAATCTTTTGAGTCCAGTTGAAGAAGGAAGCTTGAACTGTAGTCCCAGCAATGTGAAGTTATTGGGTTGGGCATCAGTATTACTGCGGGATTCTTTCAAAGAGAAAAATGTTCTGAAATCGAGCACTTGTGGCTGTTTTATCATTGGGTCCAATTTCTTTACAGGCAAACTCTGAACTTTGGATTCTGGCTGGGAGACTTTTAAAAAGACTTAACAGGCAAAGGTGGCACATCCTTTCTCTGCTGATGTTAGCTTGTCAGTATTATTCTGCAGACTGCCCCCAGGTCTCTTTATCTGAGAGTCAGTTTCATTCATATGATCAATGGACATTGGTATACAATAGAAGGTAGATGGTCTCTCACCCTTGTGGATAACCAGTCTCATCAGCTTTCCTTTGTTACATTACAAACCTGGAGACTGAGGTTTGTTTTCCCCCCCCCCCCCAACGTGGTGGAGGCAGTTTGCCACTTGCTGCAGGCAGGGTCTTCCTGTCCTGCCAAAATCAATGGTCATTAGTGTTGCTTGCCAGCTGCCCCTACCCAAGAGGTCACCTTTGGCAGGACCAGAAGATTCCGCCAGTGCGAAGGGATGGAAAATCCCACCCATAAGAGTCGAGGAGTTCATTGACTCTGTTTGGAGAAAGCTTCAAATGACAGCAGGCGGGAACTCCACAAAGGAATGTTGTCTAGGCATATCCATTGAAGGCTGAGATCCTAACCATTGGGATTAAATTCTGGAAAAATTAATAAGCCATGCTGATGTTGCAATGGTCACCGAATGCCCCCACAACTGTTTGTCAGCCAGCTTAACAGTGTTTGCCTGTCCGTGAGTGAATGCTAAGAGTTTCACTCGTTCTGTCATTGCAGCTAATACCCAGTCATGGGTCCAGGATGGTGCTTGTCCTTGAGGACTGGTAGCTGAACTGTTAACCTGTTCTTATCTGATTGGGGGAATGCTTTGGGTGGTGGTTGAAAAACCACTCTAACCTTCTGATTGTCCAATTGGAACAATGCTAGAGTATCCTCGTGTCACCTAACAAAATAAAATTGAACTAAAAAAAATGCCATCTTATTTAAAGGGATACAAACTATAAACACCACAATTCTAAATAAACAAAGGAAACCTCTCCCTAAGAGTTGAGATATTTTACAAGTCTACAATGCACTCTAATGGCCCCAGAAGGAAGCAGAGCAGCCAAAGTGAACCACTCAAATGGGTATGTCTAATTTGGACCTGTGACTGATCGTCCGACCGTGGAGCAGTCCATGATGATGTCTTCCAACTTGCCACCCACTCCGGATAGCCAAAGATCGAGAATGTGGGACTTCAGTGAAGCTAGCAAACATCCTTCGACTAGGGGTAGCTGGCACTTGCAGAAGTATTTAAAACTAATAAATAGCCTGCATAGCCAATGCTACTGATTTATTATGGAAGACTACTCACTTTAGTATCTTTGATTACCTGAATGAATCTTCGTGAGCTTTGAGCTGCCAGTATGTGTTTTCTATCAAGCTGCCCAGCTTAACCAATCCAACCGTGGTTCCCTGTTGTGAAGATCTGTTTTTGCTGATGAAAGCTTTACCCACATGCCTTCAGCTGCGAGCTCTGGCCCCTCTCAACAGCCATGGGGTCACTAGGTGCAGAGGTGAGCACGATCTATGGGTCAGTAAACCCATCAGCTCTGCTGTGATCTCTGCTAACGTTGCTTTAGTACATGTGTGCTGGAACAAAGAAGCAGCGGGCAAGAGAACTAGGCTTTATTAATAGTGGCATAAAGTACAAGAGTAAGGAGGTTGTGCTGAACTTGTAAAAGACACTGCTTTGATCTCGGCTGGCGTGTTTTGTACAATTTTGGACACCACACTTTAGGAAGGATGGGAACGCATTGGAGAAAGTTCAGGAAAGGTGATTCCAGTCATGAGGATAGATTGGATAAGTTGGGACTGTTCTCCTTGAAGGGAAGAAGGTTACGAGGAGATTTGATAGGGCAGTTCAAAGTAATGAGGCCGGATAGAGTAGAGAGGGAGACACTGTTCTCCCTCGTAAAAGGATCAAGAATGAGGAGGCACAGATGATTTTCAGAAGAAGCTAATGTGATATGAGGAAATGCCTGGTTCATGTCTGGAATGCACTGTGGTGGAGGCAGGTTCAATCGATGCATTCAAGGGGGCAAGTAATCATTTGTAGGGAATGAGAAAATATCAGCCATGATTGAATGGTGGAGCAGACTCGATGGGCCGAGTGGCCTAATTCTGCTCCTATGTCTTATGGTATGGGGAAAAGGCAGGAGAATGACACCTATTCATAATGCACATTTGGGGAGTCAGTGCACACACGATGGGCCGAATGGACTCCTTCGGCACTGACATTTCCGAGAAGTAGAGTCATTGAGAAAGGAGGAGATGTTGCGGCCTTTTTTCCTTGTAAAAAATGACACTGTCTGCATCTCCTAAAGTAAGCAAATGGAAAATGCTGTCATGAGAGAAAGCTCTTCCATGCAGTTCTCTCCATCCACATTCCTGCTGTGAGATTGAGGCCGATGGGGTGAATTCCAGCAGACCTACAGCAGGGGTTCTCCATCCTGCATTGAAATCTTTCTGAAGGTTGTTGCAGTTAATCTGGGAAGGGAGATACTGTCATCAGGGAAAGTAAATCATCCTTCAGCAATCGATCTGTTTGGGGGGGGGGTCTATAAATTAATCCCTTACTACGATCTTTTGTTCCCTTAATGCTCTGCTCATATATGGTCAGCAATTTTAGATGTAGAAAATTATTCTCTCTTTTTTTTTTTTTTTTGCTACATGTCCATCTGGATGAGACCTGTACCCTGAGTATTCATTGTATTTGTTAACAGGCAGTTTGCCCGGGATCTGGAGTCCGTGTCATTTGGAATTCGACAGTTAAAGCGCATGTCCCATGTATTTGACGAAGCCATCACCAAGGAGGAAAGGTATTACATGGCTACTGTAAATATTACTCTTCAATCCACACTGGGAACTGGTTCTCCACATTCACCTCAAATAGTTTGTGTATTAAATAAATCCACTCAGCAGCCCTCTTGATGAGCTTAGGCAGTAATATAGCATTTAACATTGAGAATTTCAATTATCCTTTTCCTTTAGAAATTATTTGAAATGTGATAACTCCTGAACTGTTGATACTGAGTGCCAATGATTAATCAGTAGAAGGTGATTTGAATAAAATCTAGAACTTTTATCGTGCAGCAATCTTTTGAAAATGAGGGATCGAGATTGGCATGGATGTTTTGCTGCAATTCTCCGGTCGATGCGAATCACATTTCCCGCCGGCAGCCCTGCCAGCGGGTTTTGTGGCGGCACGGGGCAGTGGGAAGATAGGATCCCGAGACAAGCCGAGAAACAGGTGGCCAGCGGTCCGGAACCCTGCCCTTCGGAATTGGACATGGTCATGGAGTGACTTCCTGTCCAGTGGGATAAAGGGCCTTCTGAAAGTCATCACTTCTCGCAAATTAATTATTTCTCTCCTGTCTGATCTTGTCCTCTCCACGAGCGAGTCTTTGAGAAGGTGGAAGTGTTCAGTTGAGTTTCCGAGCCAAAAGAAAATCGCTGCAGCTTAGCTCCATTCTCTTTTGAGATTTGCATTTTTCACTCCACTGATTATAGTCCCTCTTTCTGGACAGCTGCCATTGTAAATCGAATTTCAAGGGACCATAACCTCAGGGCCTGGGAGCTTTGTTAACTTCATAATACCTAGCGTGTTCCTGATAGCGGGAGAACATTTTCTGTTTCAATCAGCAACTCCCATTGTCATTTTATTTCTGGTGACTAAACAGACCTTTTAAATTGTTGACGTGGGTGCAAACCATCCAACTTGTATACCTGACACAGCAGTTGTGTTGTCAACTTTTCTTTACATGGCCACTGTGCTCAAAATCTATGAGCAGGAGTGGAAAATTGTGTCCTCCAGGCTGATGTCACATTCCAAACCAAATGAAGTCTTGAATGAATAAAACCTTTTCGAGTCTGGGAGAAGGGAATATCAGTTTCTCTACTTTGTTTCAATTTTTGTTAATTGGGCCTCTGTCACATGTGTAATATGATACACTTATAAGGCAATGTTTGCCTCTGCTTCCTCTGCTGATTCAGGGAGTGGATTCATTTGCCAGTGTCCTGGATCTCCCAGATCCCTGCTCTGTATTGAGTTTGTGGATCACTAGCAGGGTGACGGGGAATGGGGGGAGCAGTGAATGCTCGTTCTTCCTGTGCGTTTAAACTGTCATTGCTATGGTACACCTGCACTAGTCTGCAAAACAAAATATTTATGTTCACCATTCAATGCAAAGGAGATATACAAGGACGTTGCCCATTGACGAGCTGCTTCATTCACTTTCCGATTTTATAAAAAAAAAAAATTTTTTTCCTCTTTTTTTTTCTTCTCTCTCAAGTACAGAAATTGAATTGAGCTGAATCCATTCTGTGATGGCCTTCAGCAACAAATTTTCTCCAATCTCAAGGTTACAAGCCCAATGTACTATTAAATCATTCTGGGATACGCTGAAGTTGTGAAGCATTTAAAGACTAGAAGAATTGTGTTTGTAATATACCAACTCTTAGTCTATCGATTGTCCTTTGATTAAAAATTGTCTTGAACATCAAGTACATATTGACTCCTGCATTGAATTCAAACAGCTTCATTCGGAAGAGGGCATTTGATTGAATGTTGTTTTTTTTTAATGTGTTCTGTATAATTATGCATTTTAATGATTTAGCACGGTCCTTGGACTGGAGGAGCTTTTCTGACCCATCATGCCCATGAAAAGAAATAAAGGCAAGATTTTGTATCGCGTTTTCCATGATCATCGGCATTCTCAAGTGATTTATAGTCACTATGACTTTGAAGTGCAAACATACGAACTAGGAGTAGGCCACTCGGCCCCTCGAGCCTGCTCCATCATGGCTGATCTGATTGTAACTTCAACACCCCCTCCTTTCACCCTCTTGTTAATCAAGAATCTATCTACCGCTGTCTGAAAAATAATCAAAGACTCTGGACAGGATTCTCTGGTCCCCCAGCCACCTGTTTCTCAGCAGCGGTAGGCGATGCACTGCTCTTGGGTGGCAGGATTTTTGGGTTTTATCACTGTCCAGGGGAATTCCCATTGAAGCCACCCCATGCTTACAGGGGCTGTGCTGCGGGTGGGAGCAGAGAATCCCACCACGGCCAATTTTTAAAAACATTCATTTATAGGATGTGGGCATCGCTAGTTAGGTCAGCATTTATTGCCCATCCCTAGTTGCCCTTCAGAAGGTGGTAGGGAGCTGCTTTCTTCAATCACTGCATTCCCTGAAGTGTAGGTACACCCACGGTGGAGTTAGGGAGGGAGTTCCAGACTTTTGCGACAGTGAAGGAACGGCCGATATATTTCCAAATCGGGGTGATGAGTGACATGGAGGGGATACTCCAGGTGGTGGAGTGCCCAGGTATCTGCTGCTCTTGTCCTTCTGATGGTAGCGGTTGTGAGTTTGGAAGGTGCTGCCTAAGGCACCTTGGTGAGTTGCTGCAGTGCATCTTGTAGATGGTACACACGGCTGGTACATCAGCGGTGGAGGGTTTGAAATGTTTGTGGAAGCAGAGCTGCTTTGTCCTGGGTGGAGTCCGGCTTCTTGAGTGTTGTTGGAGCTGCACTCATCCTCTGCTCCCACTGCCTTTTGAGGAATGGCGTTCCAGAGGCTCGTGTTCCTCTGAGAGAACAAACATTCTCCTCATCTTTGCCTTGTATGAGAACCCCTTATTTTTCAACTGCAACCCCTAGTTCTATATTCTCCGATTGAGGCAAACCTCTCCACATCCACCCACAAGTGTAGTCACGTTTGTAATATAGGAAACCATGCAGCTGCTCATTGTGCACAGCAAACTCTCCCAAGGAAACGTGGTAGTGATCAGTTAATCTGTTTCTGGATAAAGATTGGCCTGGATACCAGGGATATCTCCCTTGCTCTTCTTCAAAATAGATTCGCAGCAGGCACATGTACCCTGGGTTTAGAGTCTCTCCTGAATAACAAACACCTCCGACAGTGCAGCATTCCCGCAGTGCTGCACTGGAGTGTCAGCCTTGACCTTTGCACTCCAATTCTGGCGAGGCATTTGAACCCTGACCCATGTGTATCCAAGGTGAGAGTGCCTCCAACTGAGCTGTGGTAAATGTTTAAGCCTGCTTTTCCTCCCAGTAGCCCTGCAAATCTTTCCTTTTTCGACTGCTGCTATGGAATCTGATTTCAGATGGTGTATTCTAAATGATGCGTCAAAACTAATCTTGCCTTCACTTTCTGTTCTCTTGTAAATATCTTGCTTCCTTTTCTGCCTTTCTCCCCTTTTTTTTGTAGCCTGTGGGTTTATACAGAACAAGGAAATTATACAAAACAGGGCCAACTCTGATCCAAACGCTAATCGGTTCCATAATATCAAAGCAAAATACCGCAGATGCTGGAAAAACGACGCAGGTCTATGCAGCCTCTGAGAGTTAATGTTTCGAGTCCGCACAACTCTAATTCAGAGCTCCACCAACTTCACCATAAAAATCTAGGCCAACAGTCCCGTACAGTATGGAGGGAGTGCCCCACCTTTCAGATACGGGATTAAACCACGGCCTAGTCTGCTCTCAAGGTGGGCGTATAACATTCTATGGCACTATTTTGAAGACGAGCGAGGGAGTTATCCCTGGTGTCCCGGCCAATGTTTATCTCTCCACTAACATCACAAAACAGGTTATCTGGTCATTATCATGTTGCTGTTGGCGGGAGCTCTCTTGCAGCTTGGCTGCCACGTTTACTACATTACAGCACAGATCACACTTTTATTTATTTTTTTAAAAAGGGCTTCATTGGTTGCTAAGTGAGCTCCTGAGGTTGTGAAAGGTGATATATTAATGCAAGTGTTTTTCATGCACTCTATCCAAACACAGGTTCGAAGAAATATTGAAAATGTTTATTCTTTTTGACTTCGAAATAACTATTTCTAAATGAATGAGTCAGTCCTGAAAGTCCCTAAAGGGGCCTCATGGGTGCAGCCCAAAAACGGAAGTTGAATTTCCTGTCTCTTGGCTGCTGTGATTTAATAAAATGAAAACTCTCTCCAATGGGCTTTTGTTTCTGCTAGCAAGATCTTTTCTTCATCAGATTCAAATAGTAAAAATGATTCGTAGGATTTGGATTTCTTTTATCCTCTTGCAAATATTGGAAAAATACTACTTTCGCACCTTACAAACCTCTCCCCATTTTTCGTTGTCTGGTGTCCATCATCTTTCTCCAATTCAAAGATTGCCCCATCCTAGTAAATACTTTGAATAAAGACATATTTTGTGTTTCCACAGCACGTTTTCTTCCTATTTTGGGGGGGGGGGGGGGGGGAGAGAGAGAGTGCAAAGAAATACCAGAGTGATATTCTGCAGAGAGTGTACGGAGGACAGCCATGGATATGGTTGCTTTAATTAAAGTAGATTATCTTCTGTGTAAAAATTTTTTTTTTTTAAAGTATAAAATCGTTTTTGATCCGGATTATGTTAATCTTCTGTGCTGCCAGGCCTTCCGTCATTTGTTTTTCCCACTCTGTCTTCCCTTACTCCAATTATCCATCCAATATATTGTGAAAATTAGTGTAGATTCAGCTTGGGCAATTGCCTCTTGCCTTTTGGAGTTATTTCAGATGCCATCTTATAAATGATTGGTTTCCCTGCCTGTTCAGTTTAATTTGTTGCTTTTTGGCTGAAATTTCATCTTCGTAAATCTGGTGCCAGTATGATAATTTAGTCTGCAGAGTAGTGACTTAAATTGCTTTCAGCGGGCAATTTGCACTGATACGGTAATGGGAAACTAGTGAAGGAGCTGATCGGAGAAGAATGCGTTGGAGTGGGGTGTATGTTATTCTCTAAGCCTGAATAAAGATTGTAGACTTCCAGTTAGCACAAATACTTTATTCAGTGAGTTTGTTCTATTTCCAGAGCTTAACTAGATATAATACAGTCAAGTGGTATGACCAGTGAAGCCAAGGTAAACTGCCTATGCTGAGCTGTCTCTGTGTGCTGCTGCTCGCTAGCCCTGTGCTTCTGAAAGAGGTGGATCCACCTTTGGGCTGGACCCTTTTATACCCGTCTCTGATGCCCTCTAGTGATGCTGTGGCTGTTACATCTGACTGCAGTCCCTGGTGTAAGTACAGATCACTACAGGGTGGAGGTTACTGTAGGCCAGGAATGTGGTATATCAGGTCAGGAACTGACGGGTAGGTCTGAAACCTTAACCTTGGGGGCCAAGAGAGGAACACCGGGTGTCGTATGCTGACTACCTGTTGTTGTATGTGGCAGATCCAGTGGAGGGGATGGCGGAGGTCATGCGGATCCTAAGGGAGTTTGGGGACTTTTTGGGGTATAAACTCAACGTAGGGAAGGGTGAGTGCTTTGTGGTGCATTCAGGGGACCAGGGAAGGGGGATAGACGAGCTACCGCTGAAGAGGGTGGAAAGGAGCTTTCGGTACCTAGGGATCCAAGTAGCTAGGAGTTGGGGTGCCCTGCACAAGCTCAATCTGACGCGGTTGGTGGAGCAGATGGAGGAGGATTTTAAAAGATGGGATATGCTGCCACTCTCACTAGCGGGTAGGGTGCAGTCGGTCAAAATGACGGTCCTCCCGAGGTTTCGCTTTGTGTTCCAGTGCCTTCCCATTATGATCCCCAAGGCCTTTTTCAAACTGGTAAGTAGGAGCATTATGGGTTTTGTGTGGGCGAATAAGACCCCGAGGGTGAAGAGTGTTTCTGGAGCGTAGCAGGGACAGGGGGGGGGACTGGCGCTGCTGAATTTGTGCGGCTATTATTGGGCAGCCAATGTGGCGATGATCCGTAAGTGGGTAATGGAGGGAGAGGGGGCGGCGTGGAGAAGTTAAAGATGGCGTCCTGTGTGGGCATGAGCCTGAGGGCGCTGGCGACGGCGCCGCTCTCGCCGACAAGGTACACCACGAGTCCGGTGGTGGCGGCGACGTTGAAGATCTGGGGGCAGTGGAGGCGACACAGGGGCGAGGTGGGAGCCTCGGTTTGGTCCCCGATTCTGGAGAATCGTCGGTTCGTCCCGGGAAGGATGGATGGGGGGTTTCGGAGCTGGCATCGGGCGGGGATTAGAAGAATGGGGGACCTGTTCATAGATGGGACGTTTGCGAGCCTAGGGGCGCTGCAGGAGAAGTTTGGGTTACCCCGGGAAACGCTTTCAGGTACATGCAAGTGAGGGCATTTGTGAGGCAGCAGGTGAGGGAATTCCCACTGCTTCCGGCACGTGGGATTCAGGACCGGGTGATTTTGGGTGTATGGGTTGGAGAAGGCAAGGTTTCGGCGATTTACCAGGAGCTGAAAGAAGGAGGCCTCGGTGGAGGAGTTAAAGGGCAAGTGGGAGGAGGAGCTTGGGGAGGAGATCGATGAGTGTCTGTGGGCTGATGCCCTGAGTCGGGTTAATTCTTCCTCCTCTTGCGCCAGGCTCCGCCTAATACAGTTCAAAGTTACTCACAGAGCGCATATGACAGGGGCGAGGTTGAGTAGGTTCTTTGGGATGGAGGACAGATGTGGGAGGTGCTCGGGGAGCCCGGCAAATCACATCAATGTGTTCTGGTCGTGCCTGGCACTGGATGGGCTTTGGAGGGGTTTTGCGAGGACTATGTCCAAGGTGGCGAAAGTCCGGGTCAAGCCTAGCTGGGGGTTGGCATTATTTGGGGTAACGGACGAACCGTGAGTGCAGGAGGCGAAAGAGGCCGGTATTCTGGCCTTTGCGTCCCTGGTAGCCCGGCGGAGGATTTTGCTATTATGGAAAGATGCGAAGCCCCCTAGTGTGGAAGCTTGGATCAATGACATGGCAGGGTTCATCAAGCTGGAGAGGATAAAGTTTGCCTTGCGAGGGTCAGTGCAGGGCTTCCTCAGGCGGTGGCAACCGTTCCTAGACTATCCCGCGGAGCGTTAGGAGGAGGTCAGCAGCAGCCCAGGGGAGGGGGGGTCTCTTTTGGGGGGGGCGTTTGGATGGGGGGGGGCCTCCCTATTGGTGCTTTTGAATGTCATATGGGGGGTTATTGAATATGGGGGAAATCCAATGTATAATTTTTGATTGTTGTGTTCTTGTTCCTTTCTTTTTGTTGGGGGGGGGGGGGGTTGTTGAAAATCTGTTAAAATTTGAATAAATATATATATATTTTAAAAACCTTGGGGTCCAAGAGGAGATGGATGCTATATGGGTATGGTGAAAGTTTTTTTGCAAATTACTTATAATTTTTGCACACAAGGTAACCTTTTACCTATCCCATTGGCATGTTTCAATGTTTTGAGTGGTAGCTTTTCAGCTTTATTTTGCTGAAATTTAAAAGGAAACATTGATTGGGTTTCAGTTTTCATTATTTGTCTTTATTGGTAGATTTTTATTGCATCCTTGGTTACGGAGTTGTGATTTGTTAAATGGAAAACTTAGAGAACCAAAGTATGAAGCGAAGCTCTGAGATAACACAGGCAGCACGGTAGCACAGTGGTTATCACAGTTGCTTCACAGCTCCAGGGTCCCAGGTTCAATTCCCGGCTTGGGTCACTGTCTGTGCGGAGTCTGCACGTTTTCCCCGTGTCTGTGTGGGTTTCCTCTGGGTGCTCCGGTTTCCTCCTACAGTCCAAAGCTGTGCAGGTTAGGTAGATTGGCCATGCTAAATTGCCCTTAAGTGTCCAAAAAAGGTTGGGTGGGGTTACTGGGTTACCGGGATAGGATGGAGATGTGGGTTTGGGTAGGGTCCTCTTTCCAAGGGCCGGTGCAGACTCGATGGGCCGAATGGCTTCCTTCTGCACTGTAGATTCTATGATGACGCCACGTCAACAACTTGCGTTTATAAACATCTTTGTGTCATAAAGCATTCCAAGACATTTTACAAAAGGGCTGTTTTGACACTGCATTCCATAAAGGATGTATCAAGATAAGTGACCACTGACTTGGTCCATGAGGTAGATTTTAAGGATGATCTTGAAGGAACAGATATGGAGAAGAAGTTTAGGGAGGAAATTCCAGTGCTTGGGGCCCAAACAGCTGAAGGATCTAAAGGGGGAAGAAAGGAAATTGGGAATACACACCAGGCCTGAGTTGGAGGATCATTTCAGAAGGTGGAGTTCTTGGAGGGCCCTAGTACTGGAACAGGTCACCGAAATGGGAAGGAGTGCGACCATGGAAGGATTTGAACATGAGGTATTGTTGGGCTAGGGCCAATCCAAGCCAGCAAGCACATGCTTGATGGGAGAAAGGGTCTTTGTATGAGCTGGGATGTAGGCAGCAGAATTCCGAATGAACTCCAGTTTACACAGGATGGAGAGCATTAGAACAGTTTAATTTAGGGAGAACAAGGTTTTCAGCAACAGATGGTCATTGTGCGAGCATTGCTGGTGAGGCCAGCATTTGTTGCCCATCCTTAATTGCCCTTCAGAAGGTGGTGGTGATCTACCAATCCCTCTGGCTTTCTGCAGCAGTTTGGAAAGACGATTCAGAGGGCAGTTAAGTCGGATGGCTTACAATTGAATTAATACCACCAGCTACCGTAATGGGATTTGAACCAGAGCAAAAGCCTAGACCTTTGGATTACTCGTCCAGTGATATTACCACCAAGCCATCATCTTCCCTGTGGTGACCATGTATTCAAAACCTTTGGCGAAGAAAGGGACATTGGAGATGGGTCAGCGATGAGGGGAGGAAAGAAAATAACAAATGGTGCTCGAGTGGAAAGAGCAAACTTCCATTTATGGAAATGTGGCAGCTGGTTAGTACATGGCTGTTTGGGGGGCGTTGCTATGATAATACCGATCAGGTGATCTGTATCTGTGGTAGTGATGTTAGTTGAGGGTTGGTTCACTTAAGAGTCGAAGATTTCAATGGCTCTTCATATCCACTTGAGGACAGACGAGGACCTCAGTTTGGCGACTGTACCTACAATGTTGGTGCTTGTCTGCCAGACTGAGTTGCATGCTGATGTTTCTGAGTGGGGGTTGAACCTGTGACGTTCTTGTTAAAATATAGGCCGGAATTCTCCGGCCGTTGGGATTCTTTTTTTTTTCCCTTTGGTAGTGCATCCTTGCCCGCGGGTTTCCTCACGGTGTGGGGTGGCTTCAATGAGGAAATTCCATTGAGAAGCGGCAGTAGAGGATCCCGCCACCAGAGAACGGTGTGCCACCAAGAAACCTGTGGCTGGGGACCCGGAGAATCTAGCCCTCGATGTAAATTTTATTGGTCATAGTCGCTCAAAAAACATATACATTGGTGTGTTTTATACAGAAAAAAACTTCCATTTATACCACAAATTGCACTGTTAGACTTTGATTGTGCTAAAATAGTGACTAGACCAAAATATATAGTTCGTAATGCATACAATATGATCAAATGTAATATTTAAAGCAACAAATCATTTTACTGAATGTAAGGAAAAACAATTTCATTTTGAAGATTACTGTGCACTGAGAATGTAATCTGGTGTAGCATGCACATGGAGATTAATTAGGCAGTTAGCATTATCAGCACGAGGGCAAAGTGGCAAGATCGACACTTGCGCTGAATGGAAGCAAACGTACAGCGAGACCAGTTTTGGGATGAGCAGAGGGAAAAGGAAATGGTGGCGGAGCGCAGTTGAAGTGATTCAGGTCATATTGTTTTAAATTTAACCAGGCTGTTGATGCAGGGGTAGGCCCCCGCAGAAATATTAATCCATGTCTATTTGGTGATTCTGAGTAGAGGGGTGGGAACATTGCTTCTGGTTTGCTTTCAGCTGGTCAGTTTATAGTGGGGGAGGGTATTCAATTCAGTGGCTGAGTTATTTGGTTAGTTTTGGCAGAACTTGCTCTTGACTTCGATTTTGAAGTTTCATACTGGATGGTTCAGGTCTTTCCCGTTTTCCTCATTTGATTTAAATGTTGTTTACCGATTCTTATTTTGTGATTTTTTTTTTTTTTTTTTTTTTTTTTTTTTCACTGTTTGGTTTGAATTTCATATTCTCAAATTAAGAAATATGCAAGTTAAACGGAATAATTTATTTTTGCGGCATAATGAATGTATTCCACAAATTTTAGATTCAAACTCTACCAATTGGATTAGAGAACACTGCAGCTCCACAATATTTAACTTTAAAACAGACAAACTGCTGTTTCCCATGCCTGGAAGTAAGTGCTGGGAGCGAATTGCTACAGGCTAGTTACAGGCCCTCAGACTGCCTGAGGCTAAATGCAGACACAGCACGCATTATCTCAGAATTGAAGCTAATTCCTGGAATATTTGAAGGCACTTCCTCTGGGATTGGGTAGAACCGTTATGAAGCATTCAACTGTGGCCTGTTTAAGGAGGGATGGGGTTAACTAGCAGTCAATGAGTTTCTGGTCATGTCGACTGTATCCAACTGTCTATGGTCACTTCAACATTTTAGCTATTGAGAAAGGAATATCTTTTCACACCCACGTTTAACCGAGAAATCAAAATTATCATCGGAATTTCTGTAATTGTACCTCACTTTTCCAAGTGCCGGGAAAGCACAGAATTTAAAAAACATTTTTCTAAATTTGGTTTCCTCTGAATCTCCGATTTGAGCTTTATTATGGTAGTTTTTAATAACCGGAAATAGATTGTTAACCCCCCCCCCCCACTCCCATGCGAACGATTTGAATGTTTTTGAGTTCCTTAAGTTGTAACTCTTGAGGCTTCCCTTCTACGGGGTATAATTCTGCTATCCTATTATGGCAGGACATTTTGTTCCTCCTTCATTTCAATTGATCTTAAAACCTTAAAAGTCAGCTCATAATTTGCAGGTAGTCCAATAGAGGCATTTGTTTCGCACTTGTATCGTGGGGATGACCATTGGGAAGGTTTCCAGGCTGTTGTACACAGTCATTCGTAAATGTCATTCCAGTATATAAGAACTAGGAACAGGAGTACGCCATCTGGCCCCTCGAGCCTGCTCCGCCATTTAATGAGATCATGGCTGATCTTTGTGGACTCAGCTCCACTCTCCGGCCCGTACACCATATCCCCGAATCCCTTTATTCTTTAGAAAGGTATCTATCTTTTTCTTAAAAACGTTTAAAGAAGGAGCCTCAACTGCTTCACTGGGCAAGGAATTCCAGAGATTCACAACCCTTTGGGTGAAAAAGTTCCTCCTCCACTCCGTCCTAAATCTACTTTCCGTTTTGAGGCTATGCCCCCTAGTTCTGCTTTCCCCGACCAGTGGAAACAACCTGCCCGCATCTATCCTATCTATTCCCTTCATAATTTTATATGTTTCAATAAGATCCCCCCCCCGTATCCTTCTAAACTCCAATGAGTACAGTCCCAGTCTACTCAACCTCGCGTCATAATCTAATCCCCTCAACTCTGGGATCAACCTAGTGAATCTCCTCTGCACTCCCACCAGTGCCAATATGTCCTTTCTCAGGTAAGGAGACCAAAACTGAACACAATACTCCAGATGCGGCCTCACTAATACCCTATACAATTGCAGCATAACCTCCCTAGTCTTGAACTCCATCCCTCTAGCATATGATCCCAGTGGGCATGTTTACATTTGTATGTGTACATAGCCCCGTTCACGTTAAAACATTTTGCTGCATCACAGTGATTTTATTTCATGTGCAGTGGGTTATGCAGACACACATTAAAGGAACTGAGCTATCCCTTGACCGAGATTTGTGTTGCTCAGAGATGAGCATCTTTGGAAGGATCCAAAAGAATGAAATTAAATTAAACCTGGGAGATGGTTGATTGGAAATGCCAGTGCTGGGGGGAGATGGCTGACTGGAAATGCCAGTGCTGGGGGGAGATGGCTGACTGGAAATGCCAGTGCTGGGGGGAGATGGCTGACTGGAAATGCCAGTGCTGGGGGGAGATGGCTGATTGGAAATGCCAGTGCTGGGGGGAGATGGTTGATTGGAAATGCCAGTGCTGGGGGGAGATGGCTGATTGGAAATGCCAGTGCTGGGGGGAGATGGCTGATTGGAAATGCCAGTGCTGGGGGGGAGATGGCTGATTGGAAATGCCAGTGCTGGGGGGGAGATGGCTGATTGGAAATGCCAGTGCTGGGGGGAGATGGCTGATTGGAAATGCCAGTGCTGGGGGGAGATGGCTGATTGGAAATGCCAGTGCTGGAGGGAAATGGCTGACTGGAAATGCCAGCGCTGGGGGGGAGATGGCTGATTGGAAATGCCAGTGCTGGGGGGAGATGGTTGATTGGAAATGCCAGTGCTGGAGGGAGATGGCTGATTGGAAATGCCAGTGCTGGGGGGAGATGGTTGATTGGAAATGCCAGTGCTGGGAGAGATGGTTAATTGGAAATGCCAGTGCTGGGGGGAGATGGCTGACTGGAAATGCCAGTGCTGGGGGGAGATGGCTGATTGGAAATGCCAGTGCTGGGGGGAGATGGCTGATTGGAAATGCCAGTGCTGGGGGGGAGATGGCTGATTGGAAATGCCAGTGCTGGGGGGAGATGGCTGATTGGAAATGCCAGTGCTGGGGGGAGATGGCTGATTGGAAATGCCAGTGCTGGAGGGAAATGGCTGACTGGAAATGCCAGCGCTGGGGGGGAGATGGCTGATTGGAAATGCCAGTGCTGGGGGGAGATGGTTGATTGGAAATGCCAGTGCTGGAGGGAGATGGCTGATTGGAAATGCCAGTGCTGGGGGGAGATGGTTGATTGGAAATGCCAGTGCTGGGAGAGATGGTTAATTGGAAATGCCAGTGCTGGGGGGAGATGGCTGATTGGAAATGCCAGTGCTGGGGGGAGATGGTTGATTGGAAGTGCCAGTGCTGGAGGGAGATGGCTGATTGGAAATGCCAGTGCTGGAGGGAGATGGCTGATTGGAAATGCCAGTGCTGGGGGGAGATGGTTAATTGGAAATGCCAGTGCTGGGGGGAGATGGCTGATTGGAAATGCCAGTGCTGGGAGAGATGGTTAATTGGAAATGCCAGTGCTGGGGGGGAAATGGCTGACTGGAAATGCCAGTGCTGGAGGGAGATGGCTGACTGGAAATGCCAGTGCTGGGGGGAGATGGTTGATTGGAAATGCCAGCGCTGGAGGGAGATGGCTGATTGGAAATGCCAGTGCTGGAGGGAGATGGCTGATTGGAAATGCCAGTGCTGGGAGAGATGGTTAACTGGAAATGCCAGTGCTGGGGGGAGATGGCTGATTGGAAATGCCAGTGCTGGGGGGAAATGGCTGACTGGAAATGCCAGTGCTGGGGGGAGATGGTTGATTGGAAATGCCAGCGCTGGAGGGAGATGGCTGATTGGAAATGCCAGTGCTGGAGGGAGATGGCTGACTGGAAATGCCAGTGCTGGGGGGAGATGGTTGATTGGAAATTCCAGTGCTGGAGGGAGATGGCTGATTGGAAATGCCAGTGCTGGGGGGAGATGGCTGATTGGAAATGCCAGCGCTGACTTCCGGGTGCGGCGATGACCAGCTGAGTCGCACGTTTCGGCAGCTCCCTGTGAAACGGACTTTTGGGCTCTTGATAGGAGCCCCAACGGCAATTTTAACGGCTGAAAACACCGTGCGGTAAACCAGAAGGGTGTTCCCCCTGGACACGGATGGAAAAAGGAGAGGAAAGTGGCCGGATTGCAGCGGATCCTTTGGAACAACGGCAAGGAAGGCAAGCAGAAACCAAGATGGCGTCGGAAGGTGGCAGTTTCATATGGGGCCCTGAACAACAAGAGTTTTTGAAACGCTGCGTGGAGGAGATAAAAAAGGAAATGAAGAAAGAGTTGTTGGCCCCGATATTACAGGCGATTGAAGGGCTGAAAGAGGAACAAAAGACCCAGGAGCAGGAGCTTCGGGTCGTGAAGGCGAAAGCAGCAGAGAATGAAAACGATATACAGGGCCTGGTGGTGAAGTCGGAGATACAGGAGGCACACCAGAAACGATCTGTGGAGAGGTTGGAGGCACTGGAAAATAACGCAAGGAGGAACAACTTGAGGATTCTTGGCCTTCCTGAAGGTGTGGAGGGGGCGGACGTCGGGGCATATGTGAGCACAATGCTGCACTCGTTAATGGGAGTGGAGGCCCCGACGGGTCCGTTGGAGGTGGAGGGAGCATACCGAGTTATGGTGCGAGGATCGAGAGCAGGAGAAGCTCCCAGAGCCATAGTGGTGAGATTTCTCCGTTTTAAGGATAGAGAAATGGTCCTTAGATGGGCGAAGAAAACTCTGTGTAGTAAATGGGAGAACGCGGTGATCCGCGTCTATCAAGATTGGAGTGCGGAGGTGGCGAGAAGGAGGGCGAGCTTTAATCGGGCCAAAGCGGTACTTCACAAAAAAAAGATAAAGTTTGGAATGCTGCAACCGGCAAGACTGTGGGTCACATATCAAGGGAGGCACCACTACTTTGAGACGGCGGATGAAGCGTGGACTTTTATTGTAGAAGAAAAATTGGAATGATTGGACTACGAAAATGAACGTTTGGACAAAGTGGTGGGACGAGTGGGGGGGGGGCGAAGAGGGATTGTATGATTAATCCTGCGGTATGGTAACTTTTCTTTCTCCCACAGGTGGTGATGGGGGGAGGTGGGGAGGGAGAGGAGATGGGGCGTTGGCCATGGGAGGCGGGGCCGAGGGAGAGGCGCGGGCTTGGTTCCCGCGCTATGATAATTATGGCGGGAATAGAGAAGCAGGAAGGAGGGGGCGCCGCACGGGGTGAGCCGTGATCACGGGGGGAAGCCGAGGTCAGCCAGAGTTTGCTGACTTCTGGGAGCAACATGGGGGGAGTAATTACGCTAGCGGGGGGGGGGGGGAATTACTGGGTTGCTGCTGCTGGGGAAAGGGGGGAGTGGGTACGGGAAAGGATGGGCGGGGGGGCACCGTCTGGGAGAAATACAGCTGCGTGGGAACTGGGCGAGAAGCTGGAAAAAGATGATGGCTAACCGGCAAGGGGGGGCGGTGGGAAGCCCCCCAACTCGGCTGATCACGTGGAACGTGAGGGGGCTTAACGGGCCGATAAAGAGGGCACGAGTACTCGCACACCTTAAGAAACTTAAAGCAGATGTGGCCATGTTACAGGAAACGCACCTGAAACTGATAGATCAGGTTAGGTTGCGCAAAGGATGGGTAGGGCAGGTGTTCCATTCGGGGCTGGATGCGAAAAACAGGGGGGTGGCTATATTAGTGGGGAAGCGGGTAATGTTCGAGGCAAAGACTATAGTGGCGGATAACGGGGGCAGATACGTGATGGTGAGTGGCAAATTACAGGGAGAGATGGTGGTGTTGGTAAACGTGTATGCCCCGAATTGGGACGATGCCAATTTTATGAGGCGAATGCTAGGACGCATCCCAGACCTAGAGACCGGAAAGCTGATAATGGGGGGAGACTTTAACACGGTGTTGGAACCAAGGCTGGATAGGTCGAAGTCCAGGACTGGTAGGAGGCCGGCAGCAGCCAAGGTGCTTAAGGATTTTATGGAGCAGATGGGAGGGGTGGACCCGTGGAGATTCAGTAGACCTAGGAGTAAGGAGTTCTCGTTTTTCTCCTATGTCCATAAAGTCTATTCACGCATAGACTTTTTTGTGTTGGGTAGGGCATTGATCCCGAGGGTGAGGGGAACGGAATATACGGCTATAGCCATTTCGGATCATGCCCCACACTGGGCAGACTTGGAGATAGGGGAGGAAACAAGAGGGCGTCCACCCTGGAGAATGGACATGGGACTAATGGCGGATGAGGGGGTGTGCTTAAGGGTGAGGGGATGCATTGAAAAGTACTTGGAACTCAATGACAATGGGGAGGTTCAGGTGGGAGTGGTCTTGAAGGCGGTGGTTAGGGGGGAGCTGATATCAATAAGGACACATAAAGGGAAGCAGGAAAGTAAGGAACGGGAGCGGTTGTTGCAAGAACTTTTGAGGGTGGACAGACACTATGCGGAAGCACCGGAGGAGGGACTGTATAGGGAAAGGCAAAGGCTGCATGTGGAATTTGACTTGCTGACCACAGGCACTGCAGAGGCACAATGGAGGAAGGCGCAGGGTGTACAGTATGAATATGGAGAGAAGGCGAGCAGATTGCTGGCACACCAATTGAGGAAAAGGGGAGCAGCGAGGGAAATAGGGGGGGTGAGAGACGAAGATGGAGAGACGGAGCGGGGAGCGGAGAGAGTGAATGAAGTGTTTAAGACACTTTATAAAAAATTGTATGAAGCTCAACCCCCGGATGGGAGGGAGAGAATGGTGGAGTTTTTGGATCGGCTGGAAATTCCCAAGGTGGAAGAGCAGGAAAGGATGGGATTGGGAGCACAGATCACGGTAGAAGAAGTGGTGAAAGGAATTAGGAACATGCAGACGGGAAAGGCCCCGGGACCGGACGGATTCCCAGTTGAATTTTACAGAAAATATTTGGACTTGCTCGCCCCGCTACTGACGAGGACCTTTAACGAGGCAAAGGAAAGGGGACAACTGCCCCCGACTATGTCAGAAGCAACGATATCGCTTCTTTTAAAGAAGGAAAAGGATCCGCTACAATGCGGGTCCTACAGACCAATCTCCCTCCTCAATGTAGATGCCAAGGTCTTGGCCAAGGTAATGGCAATGAGAATAGAGGAATGTGTCCCGGGGGTGGTTCATGAGGACCAAACTGGGTTTGTGAAGGGGAGACAGCTGAACACGAACATACGGAGGTTGTTAGGGGTAATGATGATGGCCCCACCAGAGGGTGAAACGGAGATAGTAGTGGCGATGGATGCTGAGAAAGCATTTGATAGAGTGGAGTGGGATTATCTGTGGGAGGTGTTGAGGAGATTTGGATTCGGAGAGGGGTATGTTAGATGGGTGCAGCTGTTGTATAGGGCCCCAGTGGCGAGTGTGGTCACGAATGGACGGGGATCGGCATATTTTCGGCTCCATAGAGGGACAAGGCAGGGATGTCCTCTGTCCCCATTACTGTTTGCACTGGCGATTGAGCCCCTGGCGATAGCGCTGAGAGGTTCCAAGGGATGGAGGGGAATACTTAGGGGAGGAGAAGAACACCGGGTATCTTTATATGCGGATGATCTGCTACTATATGTGGCGGATCCAGCGGAGGGGATGCCAGAAATAATGCGGATACTTGGGGAGTTTGGGGATTTTTCAGGGTATAAATTGAACATGGGGAAGAGTGAGCTGTTTGTGGTGCATCCAGGGGAGCAGAGTAGAGAAATAGAAGACCTACCGTTGAGGAAGGTAACAAGAGACTTTCGTTACCTGGGGATCCAGATAGCTAAGAATTGGGGCACATTGCACAGGCTAAATTTGACGCGGTTGGTGGAACAGATGGAGGAAGATTTCAAGAGATGGGATATGGTAGCATTGTCAATGGCAGGGAGGGTGCAGGCAGTTAAGATGGTGGTCCTCCCGAGATTCCTCTTTGTGTTTCAGTGTCTCCCGGTGGTGATCACGAAGGCTTTTTTCAAAAGGATAGAAAAGAGTATCATGGGTTTTGTTTGGGCCGGGAAGACTCCGAGAGTGAGGAAGGGATTCTTACAGCGTAGTAGGGATAGGGGGGGGGCTGGCACTACCGAGCCTAAGTGAGTATTATTGGGCCGCTAATATTTCAATGGTGAGTAAGTGGATGGGAGAGGAGGAAGGAGCGGCGTGGAAGAGATTAGAGAGGGCGTCCTGTAGGGGGACCAGCCTGCAGGCTATGGTGACAGCCCCATTGCCGTTCTCACCAAGGAACTATACCACGAGTCCGGTGGTGGTAGCTACACTGAAGATTTGGGGACAGTGGAGACGACATGGGGGAAAGACCGGAGCACTGGGGGGGGTCCCCGATAAGAAACAACCATAGATTTGCCCCGGGGGGAATGGATGGGGGATATGGAATGTGGCAAAGAGCAGGTATAACGCAATTGAAAGATCTATTTGTGGATGGGAAGTTTGCGAGTCTGGGAGCGCTGACCGAGAAATATGGGTTGCCCCAAGGGAATGCATTCAGGTACATGCAATTGAGGGCTTTTGCGAGGCAACAGGTGAGGGAATTTCCGCAGCTCCCGACACAAGAGGTGCAGGACAGAGTCATCTCAAAGAAATGGGTGGGGGACGGTAAGGTGTCGGATATATATAGGGAAATGAGAGACGAAGGGGAGACTATGATGGACGAACTAAAAGGGAAATGGGAAGAAGAGCTAGGGGAGGAGATTGAGGAGGGGATGTGGGCAGATGCCCTAAACAGGGTAAACTCGTCGTCCTCGTGCGCCAGGCTAAGCCTGATTCAGTTTAAGGTATTACACAGGGCACATATGACTGGAACACGGCTCAGTAAATTTTTTGGGGTGGAGGATAGGTGTGCGAGGTGCTCGAGAAGCCCAGCGAATCATACCCATATGTTTTGGTCATGCCCGGCACTACAGGGGTTTTGGATGGGGGTGACAAAGGTGCTTTCGAAAGTAGTAGGAGTCCGGGTCGAACCAAGCTGGGGGTTGGCTATATTTGGGGTTGCACAAGAGCCGGGAGTGCAGGAGGCGAAAGAGGCCGATGTTTTGGCCTTTGCGTCCCTAGTAGCCCGGCGCAGAATATTGCTAATGTGGAAAGAAGCCAAGCCCCCGGGGGTGGAGACCTGGATAAATGATATGGCGGGGTTCATAAAGTTAGAGCGGCTTAAGTTCGTCCTAAGGGGGTCGGCTCAAGGGTTTACTAGGCGGTGGCAACCGTTCGTCGAATATCTTGCGGAAAGATAGATAGGGGAGAACAAAGAAGGCAGCAGCAGCGGCCCAGGACTTGGGGGGGATGGGGGGGGGGGATGGGGGGGGGGGGGGGGGGGGGATATGGGGGGGGGGGGGGGGGGGATATGGGGGGGGGGGGGGGGATGGGGGGGGGGGGGGTGGCCTGAGACAAGGCAGTTGCCAATTAGGGCTAGTTTTTATTTTTTGTTATTTAATATTTATTTATTTTTTGTTTTTGTTTAAATTTAAAAAGGTCATTATTATCTGTATTGTTACAATGTTGTGTAAAGGATGCACAATGTACTGTGTTGGTTGATCAAAAATTTTCAATAAAATATTATTTTAAAAAAAAGGAAATGCCAGCGCTGGGGGGAGATGGCTGATTGGAAATGCCAGTGCTGGGAGAGATGGTTAATTGGAAATGCCAGTGCTGGGGGGAGATGGCTGATTGGAAATGCCAGTGCTGGGAGAGATGGTTAATTGGAAATGCCAGTGCTGGGGGGAGATGGTTGATTGGAAATGCCAGTGCTGGGAGAGATGGTTAATTGGAAATGCCAGTGCTGGGGGGAGATGGCTGATTGGAAATGCCAGTGCTGGGGGGAGATGGCTGATTGGAAATGCCAGTGCTGGGTAGGAAAAGCCATAAACCGAATGTCTTCCATGACTGGGCCAAAACTGTTATGCTTATTGTGTGTGGGTTTGCAGAGTGTGGTCTAACAATTATACTCTTGCTAGAGGGTTAACATTTACTGGCAGAGATGTCAGATGCCAGCCATATTCTCCTGCCTATCCTATTAGATGATAAACCATACCAACAGAGTTGCACAGATGTACAGTAGAGAAAATGGCTGTTCTGCGCAACAGGTGAATTCGGGCATTAATGCTCTACTTGAGCCTCTTAAGTCAGTCTCTCTCACTCTCACTCTCGGTTTCCCTTGCTCGTGTTTAATTAGCTCTCACTTAACTTCATCTTTCTTTTTCGCCTCCACCATCCCTTCTGGTAGCAGCTCCCACCTTCTAGCCACCCTAGGTTCTCCTGAATTCCTTATTGGATTTATTGCTGACTATCTTCCATGGATTTATTGCTGACTATCTTCCAATGGTATAAACATGACTCCTAATTTTGGTCTCGCTGAAAATGGAAACTGCTCGAAATTAATCCCTTCATTATAAGGTCACCACCTTGGCATTCTCTCTTTTCTAGCCCGTTCCGATCCTTCCTGATCAGTATAATCTCTTTGTTTTTGGAATCAGGTAAACCGAATTCGGGAGCAATTGTTCTTTTCTATACTGACGGCTTGAGCCCATCTGCAACCTTTTTAAAGTGGTTTTGTTTTAGCCATATGGCAGAAATGGTGAGCTTCTATCAGGTCTGTGAACTGAAGATTTATATTGAGAAAGGCCGTTTAGTGCCGTTGTTATTCTCCACCAAATATAATGGAAGCTGTTCCATTCACAATAGCAGAAATGAACTCCTGTATATAACTGGTGTCCGTTGAAGAGTTGCATTGGTTCTGAAGCAAACACCTAAATCCGCCACTCTCCACTTAGTGGGCCCTTACAAATCCAGATTTAAGATTTTAAAATGAACCCTGTTATGCATGCTGTTAATTCATTTATCCATCTTTTTATTCATCGTCAGTGACTTGACTCTTTCTCTAATTGATGACTGACTGAAGAAAATGCAGGTGAGGTAAAGTTTGCATGTTGCAAGCCAGTGTGCATTATTTAAAAAGACACCGACTGTGAGTGCCTGGATGGCCAGGCACCCATTGTGCAGTGGGGATATTGAATAGGGTGCAATATGGCTCTTGGTATATCAAAGCATTATTGATTAAATAACTCATTTACACTTTCCTTTTCGGAATCCATTTTTAATCCAAAAAGCATACGACCATTTTGAGGCAAAATCTTGCTGTGTCACCAGTGATTCAGTATCCCACTTGTAATATGCAAGACTGAAACAATTTCTATTTTTAATGTCTTTGATTTTTAATCCTTTTTTAACAATTGCAGTCTCTTTGGAATGCTCGCTGTTCTAACCAGAAGGTGTGTGTGCAAGACAAAGCCTCCTGTCCCCTGCTGCCTTTGATAAAATGGGAGTGTTTTTAAAAACTGCAATTTTGCTGAGCTATATTGATGGATCTGTCTTTCTTTACATATTATCTGGTTCTCCCAGGCCATTTATTTAAAATATATATATATTTTTTGGTTTTGATGCACTTTTCTCTTCCAGACCCAGGCGTTAACAGTATATTAAAGTGCCTTGCGACATCTGCATGTTACGCACTACACTACTAATACTTGTGACACTAGTCACAAGATGTGCTGCTGTTCATCCATTGTGCCATGCTTCAACTTTACCAGGCTTTGTGCTGCATTGTTTAAAACTGCTTAAATCCCCCCCCCTCCCCCCTCCATCCCCAAGTAATGTATTTCTTTGCTTACTCCTTTCCAGAAAGCAGGCGATTGAAAATTACCATCACATCATGTCAGAAAACATGCGTCTGTCTAAGATTCAGGCTCAAAAATTGTTGACTTCATCCGTTAGAAGAAAAGCAAAAAGGCTTTGCTCCACTGTCGGCAGCTGGGCAGATGAGGCTTTGGCAAGCATCGCAGAGCGGGGAAAGGACTTGAACTGAGTGAAGAATCTGCCTAGAGGCTTTCCAAAAGAAAAACATTTCCACCTCACTGATTCGGCTTTTCTTTTTGCTCTATTATTTTAAGCATGAATATATTTTAAGTAAGCATGGACTGACTATCTTATAACGATGGTCCCTATTTTCAGTCTCCCCTACAAGTATATTGAATTGAGAGTGGAAGGTATGGTAAGTATTTGAGTAACGGTGGTTTGCGTTCTCCCCACCACTGAGGTAAAATATTATTGTCCAGTTGAATCAAAATAATTCACTTCATCCTGGGCCATAAACGTTTAGAGAAGATGTTGCTGGTGGTGATTGGTGAGGGACGGTGACAGACCCAGCAGGTTAAATATCTGCCCCTTACTGTCCCAGCAACAAATGTGTGCTCGGGTGGGTGGGGAAGAGGCATTCTGCACATCCCATAGTCCCCTTTCCAAAAACATATTGTACAGTGCGTCACAAGAATGGATGCGTTGGCCGACTAATGGCTGGAATGCTTGGGCAAGTCATGTGATGAAACATTCAGGAATACATTTAATCACAATTGGTTAGAATTAATTTTATATTTTTGAGGGCAAGTTTCCATTGATCAAAAATTAAGGGGCAAATTCCTTTAACCAAACATCCAAATATAAATGCTGCATTTATCTGCATTTTAGCATGCTGCTTAAATGGGCACAATGATATTTTTATCCATGTCATTTGACGGTGCAGATAGGTAGGTAGATCGATTATGGTGCTTCAAGTGAGTGTATATTTGAGTCCCTGAATTTAATGTTCATAATTGGCTTCAATTTTTGCAATACTTTGATTCTGAGTAGTGACATTTTTCAACTCCCAAGCTAATTTTCGTAGCTAATGCTCATTTCAATATAACCAAACCAGTGTGCAAAAACTAATTGGAATAATGGACATTTTTCTGCCTCCAATATTACAGACAAGGTTTTTTCATTTGGGGAAAAACAGCTTAGAAATTCTTTTGAGGTTTGGGTAGAAGAGGTTTGCATGTTGGGCAGCATGGTAGCACAGTGGTTAGCACAGTTGCTTCATAGCTCGAGGGTCCCATGTTCGATTCCCGGCTTGGGTCAGTGTCTGTGCAGAGTCCGCACGTTCTCCCCGTGTCTGCGTGGGTTTCCTCCGGGTGCTCCGGTTTCCTCCCACAGTCCAAAGATGTGCAGGTAAGGTGGATTGGCCACGATAAATTGCCCTTGGTGTCCAAAAAGGTTAGGTGGGGTTACGGGGATAGGTTGGAGGCATGGGCTTGGGTAGGGTGCTCTTTCCAAGGGCCTGTGCAGACTTGTTGGGCCAAATGGCCCCCTGCATTGTAAATTCTATGATTTGCTGCCATGTGACTTGAATTGGACTGGGGGAAACGTTGGATGAATGGGTTGGAAATTCGACAATTTCTGAAAAGCTCGCAGGTGCGGCTTAACGGCTTTGTTGCGCCAGGCGAGGATCCATGCGAGCCAGTTCGATTGCGGGAGCAGCCTAATTCGGGAACCTAGCCAGGCGGCAAGCAATTGTGATCGAACAGGCTCACTCCCATTGGCGGATTCCGGAACTCACCTAGGTGTGGCGAGAAAACAATCACCAATTAAAGTGAATCTCCATCTCATTAACTAGATGGTCGTCCTATCTAACAGGCACGCTAGTGAGGTCCCGTGTGCGACGATTAGTACTGGTCCACACAAACAAGGAATGATGGAACAGCACCTGGGGGGTCTCCAAAGTCAGTGGAGGCCCCTGGGTGCCTGAGAACAGGGCAGGGTGGTACCCTGGGAACCTTGGCACTGACCGGGTGTCAGTGCCAGGGTGGCACTGCCAAGGATCAGGGCCTGAGGGAGCAATGCCTGTGAAAAGAGGGTTGGGGAGGGGTAAGAAGGGTTGGAGGACAGGCATGAGTGACCTCCAGAATGTTGGGGGTTGCCCTGGAACGGGGGAGGGAGGCAAAAGGGGGGGGAAACCGGGGGTGGGAGGCAAAAGGGGGTATGTGATGGCCTGAAAAGAGGGGTCCTCTGTGACCCCATGGTGGGGTGTCCTCCCTAGTGTGGGGGTAATGCCCATGTGTGTGGGGGGTGCCACTGCCCCATGGGTGGGAGGTGTGGGGGACCCTCGAGCACATTCAGATTGGGGCACCCTTCCAAAATGGCGGCCTGATCTCTGAGGAGCCTCCCCAGTGCTGAAAATAATTCTAAGTATGGTCTCGCTTGGAGAGGAACTCACTGGGACCCAAAGGAATGACTAAGTGCCATTCAATTGCAGTCAGGAACTTGCCAACGCTGACGTCGAGAAGCTCGTGGGAAACCTCGCTTGTTACGGCACTTGAGACTTGTCCCGTTCAATCGCACCCCATATCTTTGGACCTCTACTGTTTCACAGATTTTCATTTGCTCACTCGCACTATAGATTTTATTTTTGTTGATGTACTTTGAGTTTTAGGAACTTACATTGAAAGTACATGAATGATGCTGGCTTGTGTTCTCATTTATTGTATGTGTCAATTCATATGAAGGAATTTAATATCATTTTTTAAATTGCCATGAGATATTCAATGTTATGCTTCTGCTGATGGCTAGACTGTTAATACAAGTTAGCTTGAGCCGTGTATTTAAAGGACTCTGACAGCACACTAGTTTAGCTTTGTGTTGCTATCTTCCGTCTTGCAGGAAATTTGAACCATTTTATATCTGTAGCGAGAGTTTTTTTTTTTAAACAGTATTAGAATCTTTGCACCGTAAAGTGCAAGATTATTTTTCTTTTGGATTTGAAACAAAAAACAACTTTTGAGCTTCAATGTTCAAAGAACTTCAAATATGTATTTGCCAATAGATGTTCCATATTATTCCATGAGATTTAAGAATATTGGTTATTTTTAGGGATCACAAATAGCTTTGGCTATTACACAAAGAACTTGCTGTTCCTGATCACCATTGTTCCATGATGACTAATTGTTGGGTTTATGAAGCTCTGCTCCCAATGTGAACAATAATGATCTGAAAGTACATCATGAATCAAGAAATAGACTTGTGATGTAAAGGTGAGTTCAAGACGTCATTTCAATGCAGCAGTGTTTCTATGCAAGATGCCACACCCTATCTAGGTACTTTAGATATTAGTGTATTCACTTTGAAAGCAATGTTTATTTCAAAAAGTATTGTACCTTTTTAAAATATATTGTCATTTGATCAAAGCATCTGATTAAATATTCACATTGTTTATAACAAAGCAATTTGAGTCATGCAACTTTTTTTGGGAGAAAACCTTAACTGAATCAGATCTTTCTATATAATTTATTGTCACAAGTAAGCTTACATTAACACTGCAATGGAGTTACTGTGAAAAGCCCCTCGTCGCCACATTCCGGCGCCTGTTCGGGTACACATAGGAAGAAGTCAGAATGTCAAAATTACCTAACAGCACATCTTTCAGGACTTGTGGGAGGAAACCGGAGCACCTGGAGGAAACCCACGCAGACACTGGGAGAACGTGCAAACTCCACACAGATAATGACCCAATCGAACCTGTGCTACCGTGCTGCCCCGAAAGCCGCATCAAGTTGACCAGAATGCTGATACAAACAGGTGAGGAAATTACTAAATATTTGTGCAGGCATCAAGTTGGCATTCTTCATAATATTTTAACAAACCCTAAGTAATATGTTTGCATGTTAACGCATTGAATGTTCAATATTTTGATTTGGAGAAAGAAAAGCAGCAGATAAAGACTCTGTGAAACCTGTTTAGCTTTCACTGAAAATCAAATTTGGGCAATAGTTTGTTTTTGTGGTTTGAACCTTGACATTACTAATTAGATTAGTGTGTGGTACCATGATTCAAGACCACGAGTAAATTCTAACCATTAATTGAGGGGACTGGTCAAAACATTAGAAATAAAGTTCATGGTTCACGACTTTTTTTTTTCCTGAACTGGTTGCAGTCAGTACATTTACCACCAGCTCCAAATTGCAATCAATCATTTGGAAAGCACAGGTTGCCTTTTCCTGGAATTATTTCCTTCCTTTCACTCGGATCTGGCAGACCGCTTACTGTAGATTTGTAAACTGAAGAAAGTACCACTTTTGCTTTGATTGCCGTACTGAAAACATCTTGGCATCACTGATGCCTTTACCATTGGGCCCTTGCTACCTGGTTTACACAAACTTTAGGTGTATTTTAAAGTGACTTCTTTCTCTTTACATCCCGATTGAAGAGGCTTACTGAATAATAATGCAATCGTAATGTGTCAGCATGATGATCTGAGATACATTGGCATTACCCTGCAATGATGTCTGATAAATATTAGAACTGTCCAGCACCCATTTTAAACCAGATGCTTTTTTAAAGTTTTGGACTCGCAACAATTGGCTTTTCTAAGCTAGAGAGTTTGTTTGTCAGCTGCTATTCATTTTACCTTCAGGTAAATGAGCTATTTGGAAGATTTGGGCCACGTTTTCCCAGCTAATTGCAATCGGATATTTGTCCGTGCGTGGAATTAAATCCCCTGAAATTGTGCTGGGTTGGGACCATGACATCCTCTGATTTTTCCTCAGGTGGGTTCAGAGACCCAATGGGAGATTTCAACCCCCCACCCCCCTGCGATTTGGGTCCAGCAGGAAAGCATGCAACCACTTTTAAAACACCAGCAAGAGCCTTTTTTAATCCTTCTTATCCCAATGAGGATGCCACTGTGTCGGTGTGATAAAGCCACAGAGTTCTGTGCAGGGGAAATACTGGACAAGTCTTGAGAACAGGGATGGACTCCTGAAAATATTACGCCACTCACCTGTCAGTCTGGGTCCAGATCAGAGGGAACACAATCCTGCTACCTCCATCCTTGGAGAGGTTGTCCTCTTTTTTTTTTTTTTTTTTTTTTTTTTTTCTGGTCCTTGGGTGACCTCAGTTCGCAGCTCTAAGATCCCACAACAGAATTTCCAGGTAAGGGTGAGAGCTGTGGGAAGCAGGCTTCCCAGGTGGTTTCTCCATTACTGTGGGTAGCTGCAGCCTCAAAGGTCTTGTGTATTAGTTGTTAATCCATATAAACCATGTTGTAGTCCACTTAATGAGAAACCTTTGAATTGAGAGAATAGATGCGCCATCTTGCCCAAATTGTTGGAGTCTGCAGGGGGAATGAAAATGCTGTTGTTCTGGGAAACACAAAGCTGTCCTGTAGGAAATCAGACTCCCCGTGCAAAAATGGACCTGTACCAGCATGCTCCAAGTACACAAAATTCTGCCCATAATCTTCCAATTTCAAGGCCTGGAAAGAGTGGACGTGGAGAGGATGTTTCCACTTGTAGGAAAAACTAGAACCAGAGGACACCATCTCAGACTAAAGGGATGATCCTTTAAAACTGAGATGAGGAGAAATTTCTTCAGCCAGAGGGTGGTGAATCTGTGGAACTCTTTACTGCAGAAGGCTGTGGAGGTCAAATCATTGAGTGCCTTTAAGACCGAGATATGATTAATAAGGGGATCAGGGGTTATGGGGAGGAGGCAGGAGAATGGGGATGAGAAAATATCAGCCATGATTGAATGGCGAAGCAGACTCGATGGGCCGAGTGGCCTAATTCTGCTCCTTGTGTCTTGTGGCCTTATTGCAAAAGGAATGTTTTTTTTCATGTCACGTAAAGAGGAAAATCTTGAAACGAATTTTGGTCAGAAGAAGGACCACAAAATTGGAAAGGCAGATTTTTAGCTGGTTGCCTTCAGCAATTCCTCACAGAAAGACCAATGTCAGGTTGTGCAAGGATGCCAAAATGTGTAGCCAGGGAAAATCGGGGAAATAATTCATCTGGCAATGTCTGCCATGTCCGGGACTGGTGCTCTCTCTCTCTTACCCTGTCATGGAATTCAAAATCTTCAAACAGTCCTTTATATTTTATTTACGTTAAATAATGTTTGCCATGTTGCCCAAGCTATTGCAGTAATGTGTTGCAAATAGCTAATTTGAGAAATGTTCAAGACTAAAGCGTTTTAAAATTTTATATCACGGATGCTGATTATCCATTTTACTTTGAATAGTGAAAATAAATTGGGATTCTAATTTCAGGCATTCTTGCCATTTTAATGGTCATTTTCATCAATTCTATTCGTCCCCTCTCCCATCTTTCAAAATAACGGCAGTCTTTAAATCCTAAATTGCTGAGGCCGTAGAAACCATATTCCATAATTGTTTCTGTACAAAACCACATAACTTTTTAATAAACAAGTGTGTCCCAAATCATTTAAACAAATAAAACCATTCTCTTAGAAACTTAGTACCGTCATCGTATAGCTGGCTTTTCATCTCGAGGTACAAGCATTGCAAAACTGTACACATAAAAATCTAGACCAACTGATACACAAAATACAGCATTGTCTGTCATCTCACAAAGGAGCACAAGCAAGACACCGTTTACAATTTTACACCATATACCCTATACAAAAATAAGTTATTGAATACTCAACACATTGCACTTTGTAACAGCAAAGAGATTAGGAGATACTTTGGTCAAGCAGATATGCAACTATGTGAAACACTGCAGTCTTCTAATATAGTGAAACAGTCAGACAGTTACCTTTGAACATTTGTGAACAATTATACTATTGTTACCAGATCAAAAACACTGAAGTGTAATAAATATCTAACGTACTTGCTCCACACTGCTCTTTGTCAGTGTGTAAAAGTTGCTCACCTGTATATACTGAAGTTCAATGAGAGTCTTCATCATTATCATAATCTTCTTTTTCCTCCCCTAATTTTGGTCTGCTAACTTGCATGGTGGATCGTGTGACCCAAACACGAATGGCTCCCTCGGCAACTAAGAGCAGCTCTGGCTTCTAAAGGATTTTTTTTTCCCATTCACAGAAGACTAGTTTTCTTGACACCAACCCTCTTTTCGGCTTAGCTCACCAGCTACTTTTTGATTATAACTTTGGAATGCCGCTTATTTTTCCAAGCTCTCAGTACCAAAGACTCCCTCAGAAATTTTGGACTCAGTCATTGTCCAAAAATGTAATCTTCCTAAGCAAATGAACAACCTGTGATTTTTGGGTGGTGGGGGATAACAATCAGTTTCTACTTGGTTCTTTCTGTTTCCTCCATTATCCAGGATCAGCTGAAGAAATGTCATGTCTGGTGTGCATGGTTGATGAATAATAACATGGAAATCTCTCCCTGCCCTCAACCCCACCCCACTCATCTACTAACTCAGCTTGCCCTTTCCATTTATATAGAAAAAGATGGTCTTTCTGTACAAATATGTGGGGATTTATTCTAAGAACTGCGCAGTAACAGCAGTTCTGCCTCATTCATAAATACAGATGATGTGTCCCCAAATTCTAGCAGAAGCCCAAGGAATGAAGGAAAATGGTCTAATTCACTCCAAGTTCTTTGGTCATTAGCACAATTTTCCCTGCATGTGAACAATGCAAACCCACACCTACCCCCTTATGATCATGGGGACAGCATACCTCATCTCAAGAAAGGATCGTTAGAAACTGAAATATCTCAGGCTATTTTTGGATGGCTTGTGCCAGATTTTATCAAAATATCTGTGGAAGCCAGGGAGAAGGGTACCAATGTATTGTAATAAAACAACTTAACTAGCATAGCAAACACACGAGATCAGGAAATTGGTGGCAAACAGCTAATGGAACAGTTTGAACAGTGGTAGAGAATACTGTCAAATAGAAAGGCTTTGGGGAAAGGTGGAGGGGTTTAGGAAAAGTGATCCAGTGATTGGGATTAAGGCAGCCGAGGGCTTTGTCATGTGTGGTGAGGTGGAGTGCAGCAGAGAGGAGGGCAGAATGTGCAAGAGGTTAAACGTGGAAGATGGAAGAGCACTGTTTAGGATGTTGGTCTGCAGGAGAGTGGGCCTAAAGGCATTTAAATGCAATGACACTGATCGAGGGGCAATGGATTTGTTGAGAACCTCGGTGCTCAGAAGCAGGATTATTGTGGAATAGGATGCATGGGGACAGAATTTGTACAAGCTTTGGAAAGTGTTGGTTTGTTTGGCTACTTTCCTGTGCACTTTTAGCAAGACTAAAAGAGCAGAGGGGCTATAATAGAAGCCATCTTCACTCTGGTGACTCTTTAGAAAGAATTTGGGTGAGGGCCTCACGCAAGCTTTGAGGCAACAATAACGGCAGTGACCGTGGGGGTGAGGTCTGGGTAGAGTTGAATGATGTTGCAGGGGTGGTTAATGATGGATGGGATATTGGAGATTAAAATTCACCGCTAGCTGGGTTCACTTCCAAGTAGCCAATGCGGAGACTGATTAAGCTGGAGAGGTGAGTGTTAAGGATGTGCCGTAAAGCAGAAAAACATTCCAACACATCTGCACCGGTGCAAGGCTGAACAGGTAGCGGGACACTGGTCATGGAGCTGAGGTAGGGTTGAGTGTTATCAGCAGATAACTGGAAGTTGATTTTTGTCTGTGGGAAAGGTCACTAAATGGCCAGCATTGGAAAAGAGTTGTTGAGGATGGACGCTGAATTGATCCAAGGTATTGATACAGGGGTGAAAAGTGAATTCATTGCCAGAAAGGTATAAGCAAAATGAGCCAGATGCTGGTATCTGAAACAAAAACAGAAAATGTTGGAAAAACTCAATGGGTCTGGCAGCTTCGGTGGAGAGAGTAATTAGACTTGCCGTTTCGAGTCCTTATGACTCTTCAGACTCTGGAAGAGTCCTACACTCCAGACTTTAACTCTGCTTCTCTCTCCATAGATGATGCCAGGCCTGCTGTGTTTTTGCAGCATTTTCTGTTACAGTTAGAAACATGCTGGTCACGTTGGGATAAGTTGGACTATGCCGATCTCCAGTAGTAATCAAGCCTTTCAAATGTCAGGTACAGATTGAGGAGAGTTCGTCCTGGTTACAGACTCCATGCACTTGGTGACATTGAACAGTGCTTTGGATACTGTAGATACCAGAATGAAACATTTCAACGCGATTAGTAGGAAGCATCTGAATAGACTCAGTAGTAATTATGCATTTAAGAAACTTTAGAGAAAGAGAAGGAGGTTTCAAATCAGTTGGTGGTTGGAGAGGATGGCCTGTACAAAGGGAAATGAATCCGCAAGCACTGGGAAGTACGAGATGGTTTTATCAGGAGTTGGCCCTAGGAAGGAGATGGTATTTAGAGAAACCGTGTCCAGTAAAGGCTGGGGGAAAGCTTCAGTGTGATTAGTGGCGGAGGTGTCAGGGATGGGACAGCAGCAAGAGAAAAAGACTGACGCAGCTGAGTGAATGTTCTCAATTAAGACAAAATGGGCTTCTCTGACTTGGGAGTCAAAATTAGAGTGGGCAGGAAAAGGAGATTGAGGAAACAGGTTTATTTTTTGGACGGATCCAGAATTATCCTGGAGGATAATTTCGGAACAGTAGATTGATTTGGAGAGAAGGTAAAAGGCACTTTTTGCTTGAAGTGGATCCGCCCGATAGACAACCTACTCATTCAGCCGCTCAAGCAATAACCTTCAAAACTGATGCTGTGATGGTGAGAAAGACCATGGAGGAATAGAGGGAAAGCATCGCGTGAGTGACTGATGAAGGCTGATGATATATATTGGCATTGATATTGAACTATTTTGGTTGAAGTTGGTTCAAGTACAATTCCAATATTCGGGTGTAGTCCAAATTCTGTTTTCACCAACCCACATGTCCGATACACTTTGATCCACAGCAGTATTGGGAGCAGTGCCCACTGCACAGCCTTTAAGACCGACCAAGTCATCCCTGTAATTAGGACTCCCTCCATTATTCAGTAGACTAACTGAGGGCTGATCTGGCAGTCCGTAGGGATGTGTCCATGGGGTGATGTGAGGCATCAACAGCCATGCGTTATGTACCAACATGATCTGTAAACTCTGAACCCAAAACATCCCTCACCTCTCCATCGGCATCAGGCTCGGACACCAACATTGGTTTAGTGAGGAGTGCAGCAGGAGTAGCACCAAGCACTGAAACTACAACACACACATGCTCAACACCAGACGTAGAAGGTCACAGAAAGAGCTACATGGTCTCGCACTGGAAGGGTCAGAAGAAATCCTTCTAACCCACCACCATATAAGCATGGTGGACAATTAGACAATGCACCAGAGGAGGAGGCTGCATGAACAACTCCCAAGATCACCATGTTGAAGACCATTACTTGAGCACCAGGAACAAGACAAGACTGGTGTCAAGCTAAAAGTGCCACACAGGCATTCCGACCTGGCCTCCTCCTGAAGCTCCACTATTATAGGTGCCAGTGTCTGGCTATTGTGGTTCACTTCATATAACATTAAGAGCCGGTTGAGTGAACCGGCCATAAAGAAGGCTATGTGACCCTAAATAGCATTTTATAATACTGATGACATGACAGCAGAATCTGCGCCATTGGCCAAACAATTCCAAAAGCAGCTATGACAAAGGCATCTACCCAATATTATTGAAAATTGTCCAGGTGCATCTTAACCACAAAACATGGCTGGAGTAGAACTACTACAGAGGTTGTAATATCGCAACGTAACTTCAGCAGAAAGACCACATGGATGGCATCGACAGCTATTTACACCATTTATCTGAATTCTCAAAGTTATCACAGGAGATCATGAGAATCCCTGTAATAATTCCAGCCTAATCATTCTAGGCCAGTCAGTTGCTACATCTCCCAGTCTTCTCTCGTCCATCAATAAAGTGATGGAAGGAGCCATCACACACCTACTAATCAATATCTTGCTGACCATTACTCGGTTCCAGTTCTGCCAGCATCAGTCAGCTCCACACATCATCAGAGCCTTCATTCCGAAATGGACACGAGTGCTGCATGCTAAAGGTAGCTGAGACTAGCTGGCTTTGATATTAAGGCAGTGTTTACTCAGTATAGCAATTGGGTGCAAGAGTTTCCCTTCTGGTGGCCATGTCTTAACACATAGGAAGATGGTCATAATTGTCACAGCCCCAGACCATACCAGGACTTCCTCAGGACTGCTTCCAAAGCCCAATCATCATCAACTACTCTATCAAGGACCTTTCCTCTGTCATTAGGTCAAATGGGATTATTTGCAGATGAGCTCAATCAGTGAGCTTAGCTCACATCTCATGCACAGCACCACCCCAGATTTGGGCAATATTCAGCTTTGAACTAACAGGCGGCTGGTACTAAGTGCCGCATAATAACCATTACCAACAATAAAAGATCCAGGTGTTTTCACCTGACTGTCAATACGTTCACATGATAATCCCACCACCCATTCCCCAGCTTCTGCACCATTAATATCTTGTTGTTTTGTCCTTTAAATCATTTTTTAAAATTGGCAGCTGTGTGCTACCATTTCTCTTTAAGTCCCGGTGACTTGCAATGGTAGTCTTGTTTGTAGAAGAGCGGATTCCTTTTCTGCAAACGAACACAACACTGAAAGGGAATTTAAAAAAAACAAAGAGAAAAGTTGTTGCAAACATAAAAAATCTATCAGAAACACTCCGATCAGGCAGCAGAGAACTGAGTGTGGACCCTTCCCTTCAAACATCCTTCATGTGAAACATTATCTCCTCAATACAGAAAGGGTTTGTCTTTAGTGGAAACGGGTTGTAAGAACAGATAACTATTAAGAAAAATCCAACATGGCTACAAAAAGGAAGGTTGCCTTCATACGAATAAATACACATCAGACTAAATTATTACAAATTAGCAGGATTAAAGAAAACAATTTAGTTTGCTGATCGGTGTATCAATTTAATCAAAGCAAATCTAGTTAGTCAAAAGCCTCATTTTCCCGCTCCATCACCTGGTTGGGTAGTCGAGTCCTTTGAGTTGTATAGTGCTGGAACTCCTTGCGCTGTACAGCCACTGTATACTGGAGACTGGGTCACATGCGCCTGTTCAGGCAGCCTGGCTCTACACATGCCTTGTCAAAATAGTTTGAATCGTTTTTATTTGTCAGTTTGATCTTGAAGCTTTGAGAGGCTTTTCCGAGTGAGTGAAGCAAAGTGCTGTGACGTCCGCCTGACCTGCATCAATCCAATACTTAGCAACAAATCTGGAAAAAAAGGCTGGAGTTCCCTCCCCCTGCTGACACCCACATTTGATGCTTGATGTTCAGCCTCAAGGTTCCCCTCCTAGTTCTGAAAAGCAAAGACCCAGAGCACCTTTGAGAGAACTGATAAATATTGAGTCCTTGTCAAGACATTCTGCCACTATTACACTGTGTTATTCTATGTCTTAGCTTGATAGAAGGAACATGTATACGAATATACACAAATGATCCTTGAGTATCTCATTGACAACAGAGAGTTGCAGTCGCCTTTAACATGCTAGAAGGACTCGGGCGTCAGCTGCGCTGTAGGCGTGACTGAGGTATTACTCAGTGACTGCCTAAAAGCCACAGTTACTAGTGAGATATTCAGTTGAGCATACACCCAGTGAGGAGTCTCATCCAACAGGAGTGTATATTGGGAAACAATAGCCATGCTCCTCCTGATTTCCAATCTCTGATTTCCCAATATATCCTCCTGGAGGGTAAAGTTTCTCCCCCGACAGTGATGGCCTTCCAATACCCTGGGGGACCCTGTCTCGTTAAATGACCTCTGAAGCTTCGCCAGGGTCCGTGCCAGGTCATTAGTACGGGTGGAAGTGCTGCCCAACACACCTCCACCACTGATTGGACACGAGGAAATTCCAGCGCAATACCTTTCGGAACGAGAATGTACAAGTGGCTCCAAAATAGCTTTCTCAGTGCACCTTCAGACTCTTGATAAAGCCTGGAACTCTCTGTTGCCTATGGTACACTGCTCACACCCCTGGTTCAGATCTGGAGCCTCCACTACGGGCCCAGGCTATGCTGTGGGGGTGTCTCTCATCCTTATAGGACTCCGGTTGGCTCTGGGCTCGCTCCGGCTTGGGATTGCAAGATGGCGGATCGGGTTGTTGCACTGACATAGTCCTGCGCAGATGGTTTCTTTTCCGAAGGAAGTCGGGCTGAGCAGAGAGGCCGAAGCTGCCCTTTCGCAAAATCATTCGGGAGTTGCTCTTCTTTGGGCGGGAGCGATGGCTGAACTCCAGCTGGGCCAGGTGAGCAGCATAGCCTTCAGAGAGAAACTGCAGGGAAGGAAAAATAATATTTACTGTCAAGCAAAAGGGAGCTACTGATCACCGAGTCATTCAGTGTCTGCATTCTGGTTTTTAATGTTTAAATAAACTTCTAGGAACATAGGGACACTATGAACAGGGTGAGGCTGTTCAGCTGTTTGGGCCTAGGCCCAAATTCGATCATAGTTGACCTGCAGCTCAGCTGCAATCCTGAACAAAAATCTAACTATCTCTGACTCAAGAGCTTTAATTGTCCCAACAGCCCTTTCGAGGAGAGAGTTCCAAATGTGTGTGAAAAAGTGTTTCCTTACTTCACTCCTGAATGGGAGAGATCAATTTTGAAAATTATGATCCCTTGTTGTCAATTGCTCCACCAAAAGATGTGGGCCAGAATTTTGCGTTCACTGGGCAGGGACGCGGCTGACACGTTGGAACACGGAATGTGGCGCGATGATGTTGGGCGGGCATCGGAGCATCAACGTGCAGCCTCATGATATTTCAGTCAGCAGTGGCATGCAGAAGTCCGAACTCCACCCGCCACTAGCTTAAGGGTCAATTAAGGCCGGTTAAAGAGCAATTGTCTCCGATTTTCAGTGGCCCGCCCAACTTTTACTCTCAGCACATGGGTCAGGCGGCCTTCAAGTTTTTCATGAATTCTGTTTCCAGGGCAGGTTAAAAGGAGCACAGGATCTTGGCAAGGTGAGTTGGTAGGAGTCTTCATGGAAGTTGGTTTACAGATAGTTTCTGGCAATTTTTACGGTATTTTGGAGAACCCTTTGAATTCTCAGCATTTGACGAGGCTTTCTGCCGAGAAGACCCTACAGCACATGATCCTGTGCAATCGTCAATTTTTTAAAAATGAGGATTGTCTACTCTACTGCAGGGACCTCCTCTGAGAGGGCCAGAATGGAGAGGAGAAAACCTGCCTGCAGGGAGCATCCAGAAGCGGACCTATGTTACGAGAGGTACAGTCAGGACTGGGTGGAGGGCCAGCAGGATTTACAAGGCAGAAGGGTCCAGGGAAGACACCATTACCCAGCAGGCAGAATTTACAGGCAGCATTCCTGCTCGCTGGACATGTCTCAGAACTGAAGGACGGGCGGCAAGGTAGCACAGTGGTTAGCACTGTTGCTTCACAGCTCCAGGGTCCCACGTTCAATTCCCGGCTTCGGTCACTGTGTGGAGTCTGCACGTTCTCTCAATGTCTGCGTGGGTTTCCTCCCACAAGTCCTGAAAGACGTGCTGTTAGGTGAATTGAACATTCTGAATTCGCCCTCGGTGTACCCAAACAGGCGCCGGAATGTGGCGACTAGGGGCTTTTCGCAGTAACTTCATCGCAGTGTTAATGTAAGCCTACTTGTGACAATAATAAAGATTATTTGCCAATTTTTTTGGAGGTTGGGCAGTTTCTCACCGGTAAATCTGATACTTTTTTTCTGTAGTGGGGAACAAAACTAGCCGGCGAGACCGGCTCCTCCGAGATAAGCATGCTATTTTTAAACTCGAAGTGGGGTTAAGGGTCCCCCACACCCTTTGCCCACAGACATTGCGACCCCTGCAGACATGGGAAACACCCCCAGCCCTCAATGCCAGAGAGGCAACCTCCCCCGGCATCACTAAAAGTCTGCATGAGTCCCCACCACCCAAGCATGAGGACCTACACCCATCCATCCTCATGGGCATCAAGGCCCCCCCACCTTTTTAGGGTTCCCCCTTCAATCCAACCCTTCATAACCTCCCTTCATACCTGCCGTCACCCCAGACGCTCCCTTTGCCTCCCGCTTTTATGGGCATGGCACCCCTCAAGCCCCATCGCTTGGTAGGTCCACTGGTACTCTGGCAATGCCACCCGGGCACTGCTTCTGGCACCTTGGAAAAGCTAACCTGGCACCCCTGCAGTGCCAGGTATGAACTGCCAGGTTGCCAAAGCCAGTGCCAGGTTGGCACTGCCTGGGTACGCACGTTAGTGCTAGGGCACTGCTCCACCTTGTCCCCGACCAGCCAGGGAGCTTCGAGCCCCCCCGTGTGGCTATCACGTCTGGTCTCCATTTGTGGAGGACAGTACTAACCCGCACCCAAGTGCGGCCTTGCCAGTGCAGCTGGTGACTACCAGGAGCCGGGAGAATGAGGCCTCAAAGGGGCCGCGCTTATTTAAGTGAGCCTGATGGGTCTCCCGCTATGAACCTGGTGCAACGGGATCCGCGCTGTGCACAACTGGGTCAGAAAATCGCACCCAACGTTGAATGTAAGTGCACAAACACTTAATGCTTTTGTTCTTTGGTTGTTCTCTTAACAAAGGAATTAACTAGCTTAAAATAATTGAATTAAATGAACTAAGTTTATTCTTTAAAGTACCTTTTTTAAAATAGCAGACAGAAGAGCTTCCCCCAAAAAAGTTAGGCTTCACCTGTTAATGCTTGTAGTGGAACTTCATGGCCCTTGTGTGATGGGTAACTATTATGCTGGTGAATATGAAGGGAATGATCTTAAACAACTAACAATTGATTCAATTGTTGATAAAAACAGGGCTTCATTAATACTGTTTGATCATAAATTACACTCGATTGAATGACTGTGGGTTCTATATTGAGGCAAAGTCATGGTCAATTTGATAATATCCAACTACCCATGTCGTGAAATGTCAATATTAGTACTTTTTGATTGTACTGGTAGTTTCTCTGCTGCACTTTAAATAAATGCAGAGTAAAGTGTTTTTGAATAGCATAAAGTGCTATGGGCTTTGATCCAAAAATTGAATTCTTTGCTCCCTAGATGTGATTTATGTTGCTACTGGTATTTGTCACCCTCGTGTGGCCATTTTGCATTTAGCATCTCAAAATAAATTTAACCTAAAAATAGCATCAGACCATATAATTGGACATGGGCCCTTCCCTAAATGAGGCCTCACGGAAGAGTTAATGTTGGAATAGAAACGCATTGTTTAAGTAAGATATTGAGAACAAAATACATTGGGGGCGATTCTCCGATATGGAGGCCAAGTGTTCGTGCCGTCGTGTTTCAAGATGGCGCGAACAAGGCCGCATGCGCATGCGCAGTTGGGCCGCACCATCCTGCGCATGCGCGGGGAACGTCTTACGCATGCCGGCCCCTCACCAACATGGCGCCGGTGTTCTAGGGCCGCGCGCGGAAGGAGGTGGGGGGGGGGGGGGAGCGAAGAGGCCGGCCCGCTGATCGGTGGGCTCCGATCGCCCCTCCCTCCCCCACAGGCCGCCCCACCCCAGCGTTCCCGCTGGCAGTGACCAGCGGGCACTGGCGCCGGCGGGAACCTGTCGTGTCGTAGTGCCCGCTCGGACCACCCGGGCCGGAGAATCACCGCTTGCCGGTTCTCCGAGCAGCCCGGTGCGAATCGCGCGCCGCTGGTTTCCGGGGGGGTGGGAGAATCGCGTGCAGGGGTCGGGGCTGCGTGGCGCGATTCGTACGGTGCCCCGGCGATTCTCCCACCCGGCGTGTGGGGGGGGGGGGGGGGGGTGGGGGGGGGGGGGGGGGAGGGGAAGAGAAAGAGAGAAAATAGAGCCCATTATTTTGCAGCTCCTTAAGACTACTTTGACTGAAAAGAATGATCCCCTCCCACTGCTTTCCATAACTGTGCTGGCTTCCATCCAGCCACTTCTCCAACTTCCAGGCCCGTACAACTGCCACACCATCTTTGTTGTTTAACTCCTTAGTGCGTGCCTTTCAAAAAGGTAAAAAAACGTCAGAGGTACGTTAAAAGTACAGCCATTTCCAACACGTTGATCTCTTTCCTCAGCAGAGGGGCAAAGCTGCAGGTCAAGGGCGAGGGAAATTTGCAATAATCGTTGAAGCTGGAGAGCATCCAGATGTGAAATGGAGGAAGACATTGTGCACTGGAAAGAAAGAACATTAATAACAAGACAAGAACTGGATAAGTGTGTAGAGAACTTGGGGAGGGAAATGCAAAGATGGCAACATTAGTTTGCTGGAGCCTTTTGACAGCCTACAGATCCCCAAAAATGAGGTGCATTTGGCACTTCTATTTGTCATTTTATTTGAAACCGAAAGCCCTTTGAACTCTTCATTTTAATTGCACTCTATCATGGACTAAAGAGATGCATTACCTGGCATTGGTTCTGATACTTTTTGGATGGACGTCCAACGATATAGATTTGAGATGCTGGCAATCCCAGGACATTGTACACTGAAATGTCTTTCATTGAGCCATAGGCAGCAGTGATCTTGATATGGGACTGCAGGGAGATCAAATTAGCAGAGTGGTTAGTTATTGAAAAGCAGTCAGGACCAGGAACAATGAAGCACCTCAAAAATAGATGGAAATATAATTATAAAGCTAAGAAATGCTTGCTTTCCTCTTCGGACTCGAGTGGATTTTGCCAGCCCTTTGGGGATGTGTTGGGAGGCAGGAAGTCTGGCAAAAAGGTGCAGGAAGGTGATGCGTGGCATGCCCAATGACGTCCTGTTGCCATGCCATTTTTCTCGTATTGGGAAAGGTGACCCGCCCACCAAGAGCCTAATTGAGCTACTTAAATGGCCAATTGTGGATCTCTTCCCACCTTTGCTGCGGCCGAGACCAGCTGCTGGGGCCTCCTTTATGGGTGCTCTTTAGTTCACTGATGGGCTGTTCCTGCAGAAACATCGGGGCTTGCCCTCACCAGGGCCTGGTTGCCAGCAGTGTGCCCTCATCCTCCAGGAGCAGTCCCAGCATTGGCCACCACCAGCAGTGAATGCTGCTGAGCTCCTGGTCCTCTTATTGCTCCTGTGCGCTGGCCTCCGTCTTTAACAGGGATGGCAGCCCTGGCAGCACTTGTCTGCTACCAGCAAAGTGTGGTCCTGAGTCCCACTACCTAACAAAGTAGATGTGTTCCCTATTTTCGGCCCTGGTGGCTGAACCACTGCCATCACCATAAAATTCCAGCCTTAGAATTTAGTATTTGCTGTTATAATCAGTGAGTTTGAGCTCAACCAGAAACAACAAATACAATCAAACTTACAGGTGCTACTTTTTGTTAGATATTAACTCAGTCCAAGCATGCTGTATTCAATAAGGGCATTCTTGCAGAAAACAAGTATTTGATTGTGCAAGATTTAGACCGAGATGGAATCAGTTTTAACTTGTCCCTTTCATACAGCAACCATTGGTGGCACATGTTAACGAAAGATGTTCATTACAGATTTAAAACATAATTTCTTTATGTCACAGAATCACAGAATGGTTCCGGCACAGAAGCAGGCCATTCAGACCATCATATTCATGCTGGCCCTCTTGAAGGAGTAATTCACCTAGCGCCACATCCCCGCCTTCCCCTGTAGCCCTGCACATTCTTCCTGTCCAGCTTACAGTCTAATTCCCTCTTCCATGCCTCGATCGAACCTGCTTCTACCACGCTCTCAGGCAGCGCATTCCAGGTCCTAACCACTTGCTGCGTGAAAAAGTTTCCCTTCATGTTTCCGTTGCTTCATTTGCAAATTACCTTCAATCTGTGCCCTCTGGCTCACAATCCTTTCACCAATTGGGAACAGTTTTCCTTTCTTTATCCTGTCCTGACGCCTCCTGATTTTGAACACCTCTATCAAGTTAATGTTTTAAGGCTTTTCTGGTTGTGTGTGCCAGGCACTGTTGTGGCTAAACATGCAGACAAGCCCACAGCCTGTGCCATTCTATAACAGGACAGATAGCCTCTGGTTTACCCTTCCACACTATGTGTAAAGCACACCTTTCCCCAGGACCGGATAGCTGAAATTTATACTCAGCAGAGGAATGATTGCAAAAATTCTGTTAGTTTTAACCCTTTGGGTTCAGATGTTGCAGTTCAACATGGTTAAAAACGGCAACCCCTTTAAGAATAACACAATAGGACCCTCACAGCAGGAGGTCCCCTCTGCAATGGAACAGGTCCTGCTTATCCAGTTAATACTAAGCAACAGCTATACAAGCAATTGAGGATGAAGCTCTTGTTTTTGACCCTGTGCCAGTATAGAGCATTTTCAAATCATAAAGCTATCTCTCACAACTCTTCCAACATGTTTTCTTACACCACTGATCACTGTGGCATCATGGAGGAAGACTATCAATTTAGTTTCAAGGGTAGCATGGTGACACAATGGTTAGCACCAGGGTCTCGGGATCAACTCCGGCCTTGGGTGACTGTCTGTGTGGAGATTGCACGTTCTCCCCGTGTCTGTGTGGGTTTCGTCCCGGTGCTCCGTTTTCCTCCCACAGTCTAAAGATGTGTAAGTTAGGTGGATTGGCCGTGATAAAGTGCCCTGAGAGTCCAGGGCTTTGTAGGGTAGGTGGGGTTATGGCAATAGGGCGGGTGAGTGGGCTTAGGTGGGTTGCTCTTTCAGAGGGTCAGTGCAGACTCGATGGGCCGAGTAGTCTCCTTCTGCACTTTAGGGATTCTATGATTCTATCCAAGTCTCATTTAGTCTCAAATTACAAGCAACCTTGTGCTTGCTCCGAACCCAGCTGAACTTATTTGAGCTCATCTCACGACAGATCCTACCTTCCACTTGGAACCTTTTCCCTCACACAGACAAAAGAGAATTTCACCCCATCCATCTCAGCTAGCTTCGAACCCAAATGAAAAGTGCGAACCATTTCCTCTCTCCAAATGCAACTGGTTTTTTAAAAGAAAGAAGACACGTTACCTATATCAGCCTGAAATCCTCAACTTAACCAAAAACATACTGGACTAGTGCATCATTTACTGTTTTACAATTGCCTTCCGAGGGGGTACTCGTACTTAGCACCTAAACAAAGATTACCTCTTGCACGAGGTTGCGTAAGAAGATCGTTTTTTGTCGCAGGGGGTCATGGACCAAGCCTTCCGAGAAGAAGATCATACCCTGAGGAAAGTTATGCTGACCCAGCCAGGATACCACTCGCTGCTTCTGCATGTCTGGACGACCAGTAATGTAAATGATTAGGTAGCCCAGGTCCTGCCAGTGTCTTTGAGAAAGAAGAAGCTTTCATTTAGTGCAACATCCTTGCCTTAAAAAAAACCCCACAACACTACAAATGAAAAATCAATGTTACAGCTGTTACTGAATGAAATTCATTTGGTCTGTCCGTTCCAGATCTTGCCTGTGGTTTTCCCGTTTCCTACATTGAAGCTAACAGAATGTACCATATGTGAGAATAATGTTGCGCTTTCTTGTAATAAAAGGAGATTTCATTGGAAATGAATATCGGGTAGTTTTTATAACTGGGACCGACCTATAATCTCGGTCTAATGCCCAGGCGGCAAATTGAAAATCTAACCCGTAATTATTTTTTAATGACGATCTTATTGTTGTAGTTCCCTGGCCAAGTTTCTCCCATCAATAATTTCAAATTTTTTTTACAAGAAGGATTAATTAAATCTTTCTGGGCAATGGCATTTAATTCTGCATTGGTTGGCATCAGCTAAATCATTTAATAATTTGTCCCACTATATAATTGTAAGGAAGTACTTTCGTCATATTAGCTGCAGAAAGAATCCCTAGTCTGTATTTGATTGTCAATTCAGAGGAAGTTCAATCACTGTGCAAGCCCAGGGTTAATCCCGTAAGTAGGTTCCTGAAAATAGTGACCAAGGATCCAAGGAAACCAAATCAGAAAATAGTGCAACTTTCAGATCATAGGAGATAAGACCTTCTACAGTGAAACTATTCAAAGCCTGAAAGTTTGTGGTAGGAACTGTACTTTTGAATACGTAAATCAAAACATGAGATGTAAAGGTCTGAAGAACAATTTCCGGCATTGATTCCCTCAGTTGTCTTTATTGTTAATGCTCCTTGTGGTCATCCTGTATCAGTGATGGCTTGGTTTAAAATTCAGCGATTAGGCACTTGCTGCAATCGATGTTTTTGTCCATTCAGCTAGTCAATTGCCCTCTTTTAATTCATTCTTGAGATATGAACATTGCTGGCAAGGCCAGTACTTGTTGCTTATTCCTCATAGCCCATGAGATAATGATGGTGAACCCTTTGTCATTAACCAGTTCCATAGAACCACCAAATGCTCAAAGCGTGCAACTGCACAGAGACAGTTGACATAGAAAACCTGAATGGGAATTGTTGAACATTGCAATACACAATGGCAAATGCAAACAGGAAACATGATCAAACTTTGTGATGGCAGGTATTACGACTTGTTGGAAGGAAGGCATTCTTTGCATGGTTCTTAATAACCTATTGTCTTGAAGTGGGCTAATTGAAATAATTTGGCATTAAACATTAATAGCTTATAAATAGGCAAATGTAGTTATGAACATTAACAGCTTTATAAGAAGTTATTCAAGCCCTTTCTCAGCATGCTGATGTGGGAAAGTAGCAATCACATATTTAATGCTCTTTACTGGGTGGGTGAGCAAAAGTGTGAAAAGGAGCACAGATTTCAGTGAGTTAAATTGCATCTGCCGCCTGTATAATGCTGGTCAGTAGAGTGTTATACCGTAATGGTGATAACCAAAAGATATAAACATGTTACACAGCCTTGGTGTCAGACACCCTGTAGGAGCAGGTTATTTCTCCCAAGCATGTCTTTGAATAGCTCTCTGTTACTGCAACTTACAAACTTGAGAGGTTTCAAACTTTTACCGGCACAGTCTCAAAAATATTACATGCACAAACACGAAGAATCTGAAAGCTTGTGCACACAATACCTGACCACATCCACAGCTCCTGCTCTGACCTTGGGGTCACTGCCCATGATAGAGACACTAGCAGCAAAAGACCCATCGATGCTGAAGACGACACATTCCATCCCCTTTGGCAGCACTGTAAGGTAGCTCTCTGCAAAAGTCTGGTCGCCTCTAATTAAGGTGGAAAATAAACAATAATAATCTTTATTAGTGTCACAAGTAGACTTAGAGTAACACTGCAATGAAGTTACTGTGAAAATCCCCTAATAGCCACACTCCGGCACCTGTTCGAGAATTCAGAATGTCCAATTCACCTAACAGCACGTCTTTCGGGACTTGTGGGAAGAAACCGGAGCAGCCCGAAGAAACACACACAGACACAAGGAGAACGTGCAGACTCCGCACAGAGACCCAAGCCGGGAATCAAATCTGGGACCCTGGTGCTGTGAAGCAAAAGTGCTAACCACTGTGAACAAGAGATAGACATTACCATGTTTTAAATTTGAGTTCTATTGAGCTTGCTGGATGTACATAATAATGAGACTGATATTAGTTAGGATTTCTCAGTCTAATTTCATCAAACAATCACCATAAATCAGTAATCCCTGAGCAACGATTAGTTCCACTGGGTTTCAGTTGAACAAAGCCCTTTGTAGAGGCTTCACCGATCAGCATGTCATATGCTGCACATTTTTTAAGGCTTAGATGTTATTTTTCTATCTTAATAATTTCAACTCCAGGAAAATAATAACATTAAAAAACAAATGCCTCTCTAACGACCATAAAACATTATAATATTGCCTTAGATATGCTAATATTGGAGAACTTTAATTTATGATTGATGACATTGTCAGTCCAAAGAATATTACAATTGATATCAGAAAACCTGATTAAACAAATAACCTGAAGCCAGCAAACTTTTGGCTTTAGCTGAACTTTAAACTGGTTGTAGAAAAGCAATCAAGTCCGTGAAACATGAACCATGGGAGGACAAAGAATCCTCTCTGGATGAGTACCAAAGCCACCATGGGAGCACAATTCTCCCTGGTGCATAGATACTGTAACTAAATAGGAGTTACCTTTTCAACTGGACACTTTAAGGCCTTAATTGGTGGTGGAGTGGGCCTTACTACCGAGGACTTAATTGTAGTGGTGGAAGTGTGGTGGGGTTCAAGTACTCCACACGGCCCTTCCTGCTTCCAAGCTGGCCACCAGTGAGAGCACACGATTCTGCCCAGAATTCCAGGTTCTGCAATCACGTCGTGGGGGGGGGGGGTAATTTTCGAGGTGGGCTAAAGCAGGTGGGGAGGGCAGGGTGCTGCCGAAAATTAGAAAGGTGGCTGCTCTGGTACCGCACCCTTTTACTATTCACACAGGGTGTTTCTGTACGTTGATGGCAACCAGCCTAGCAGTGGTGGGAAACCAATTGAAGTTGTCACATGAAACAAACAGCAAGAATCCGCTAAGGGAAATGGAATGACACATGGGACCCCCACAGTGTCTGCAGCTCATCAACTCACAAGAGGCGAGTGTACATTGGGAGATCGGAGTGCTGTGAAAATGGTGTGCAGTCTGGATGTTCATGGTACAAATCGCCACGCCTGAGTTCGTCAACTGGCAGAGGTTTGCAATTCATGATTATTTCCTGGAGCGGACGTCACAGACAGTTCTTGTGGTGAAGTTATTTCCCCCAGCCGTTTCACCCCTTCATGTTGTCCCTGTTAGCTTATTCCCAGCAGCAACCAAACCCACTTAATGAAAATGGCTGAAATGTTCATGACAAAGACACAATGCCAAGCATATAGATGAGATAGCAAAACAAAAATGGGCAAGTGATGGAAATTTGAAAGCAGGACCAATCATCCTGAAAGCAAAGAAGAGCTTAGGGTAAGATGGGAATAGGTTGTTCAGTCCCTCAAGCTTGTCCCACAGCCATTCAATTGGTTCCTGGCCAATTTGTGTCTCACCCCCATCTACCTGTCTTGGTTCCATATTCATTCATACCTTCATCTAACAAAGGTCTACCGTCACATCCCATGGGGTGAAATGGAGACAATACATGTGCCAATGACTGGCATCAAGCCCTTCTTCAGAAAATCTTAGTAGTCATATAACATCCTTTTCATCATTTTACCAACCAATTAGGTTTCGCTTGATTTCAGTGTGGACAAACGTGAGGAATGATTCATTCCTATGATTGCCAACCCTCCCTCCGAAGATCTTGTGTGAACCAATGAACTAAAGAAGTAATTTATGAATTGAAGTCTGATGGGTGTGGCCCACCAAAGCAATAAATAAAGAGATCGTCAGCATTTAGTGTCAACACAAATGGGATGTTGGAAATTGAACAAGGCAAATATGAACTTCATTGGAGCGGAGACTCCAAATTCAGCGAGGAATTCTGGCTTTGGCTGCAGTTTTATGCCACTAAGGTCCTTTAGGCTGGGATTCTCTGGCCTCCCAGCCGCGAGTTTCTCAGCTGTGGGAGGCAGTGCGCCATTCCCTGGCGGTGGCATTCTCTTTTCCCACCAGCGTCAATGGGAATTCCCATTGAAGCCACCCGAAGTCTCTGGAAACCCGCAGGCAGGGGTGCGCTGCCGGCAGGAGCAGAGATTCCACCGCTAGACAATGGGTGGAGAATTCCCACCGATAATTGTTTCAGATTTCAGGGGCGAAATTCTCCCCCAAAGGCGCGGTGTCCGCCGACTGGCGCCAATCAGATGGGCATCGCGCCAGCCCAAAGGTGCGGAATGCTCCGCATCTTTGGGGGCCGAGCCCCAACATTGAGGGGCTAGGCCGATGCCGGAGGGATTTCCGCCCCGCCAGCTGGCACGGAAATGCGGCGCATGCGCGGGAGCGTCAGCGGCCGCCGACAGTTTCCCACGCATGCGCAGTGGGGAGAGTCTCTTCCGCCTCCGCCATGGTGGAGGCCGTGGCGGAGGCGGAAGGGAAAGAGTGCCCCCACGGCACAGGCCCGCCCGCGGATCGGTGGGCCCCGATCGCGGGCCAGGCCACCGTGGGGGCACCCCCCGGGGTCAGATCGCCCCGCACGCCCCCCCCAGGACCCCGGAGCCTGCCCACGCCGCCTGGTCCCGCCGGTAAATACCAGCTTTGATTTACGCCGGCGGGACAGGCAATTTCTGGGCGGGACTTCGGCCCATACGGGCCGGAGAATTGAGCGGGGGATCCCGTCAACCGGCGCGGCCCGATTCCCGCCGCCGCCCAATCTCCGGTACCGGAGACTTCGGCGGGGACGGGGGCGGGATTCACGGCGGCCAACGGCCATTCTCCGACCCGGCGGGGGGTCGGAGAATGACGCCCCTGAAGACTGAACAGGAGAAAGTCAGCAGAAGTTGGTAAATGGAAGATTGCACACAGAAAGTGGCAAGTGTTTTTCACTGGGGTAATTTGTCCGTTTGGAGGCACAGAGCAGGGAGAATGGTGAGGTGTGCAATTAATCCACCTTCCAAATGGTACCAGCAAGATTAGCAAACCACTTAAAAGATCAGGCATTATTACATTAGTTTTGGAAAGCTGCCAGTGCTCAATGCACGTGGACATGTAGTTCACCAATCGTGAAGGTGGGGAAATCTGGCAAATGCCCCATGGGTTGAAGCTGAAAGTGAGCCCCCTTAAAGAGGGTTTAACTTTTCCAACGCTTAAGGAACAACCAGCGTCAGGTGGGAAAATTCATGCTCCCCCTCCTAACCTTAACCAAATTAGTGACAACTTTTTTTAAATCTTCAGCTGCTCCTGCATTGGCCTGGAATGTTCCACTAACTAGGATGTCCTTTCTCCAGTGTTACAAGGGGAGGTATATGCAGCAGACACATTCATGTGGGGAGGGGGGTGTGGAGGTGGGGAGGGGGGTTGTAACCCTGGGTTCCTGGCGATCACATAAACTCTGAAAAATCAGACTGTGGCCTTTAGTTGTTAGGGAAACAGAAGCCAATTGGGAAAACTACAATGCTGAGAGATCAAATTCCAGTCTGTTGTCAACAGAACAACTGGAGCCATGACTGAGGCAACTAAGGAAGAAAGAAACTGGAAGACTGGGAAGATAATAGTAAAATAAAGTTACAGGGCTAAATTCTCTGCCTTGCGATGCCGCAAATGCGAACTGCGATTATGCGGAGAATCAGGCACCCAGTCATTTTTGAGGTTTGAGTCCCGATTCGGACTCTATGCTGCAGTCCCTCCCTGGTGGCGAAAACGAGATTTGCGCCCCGTGTTGGGGGGAGCGTGCAAAATCCGCATTTGCATGTATCTAAATGTGATTAGCAGGTTGGACACAGTATAGTCCGCTCTTACACGATGCCCTGCTCCTCTCAGGTGGAAGTTTCGCAGGTGTGATTCACTACAAGTATTTACAAACGTGGACTGGGCGCCATGGCTATGGTGCGGGAGGTTAAAAAAACACTGAATAACTGTTGAAAACATGTTTGGCTTGCTGGGAGATGGCTGCCCGGATCAGGGCCAGCAGCAGATAGTGGCTTGGTGACAGGTCCGTAGACTTGGGGGGCTGGATTCTCCGCAGCCTTGCGCCAAAATCGCGTCTGGCGTGGGGGCGGAGAATTGAAGTTCCCAACGGAATCGGGCCCGGCGCCGCTCCAGTGATTCTCCGGGCCCCGAATAACCGCGTGTCTGCGAATAACGTCACGCGGCTGGGGGCCGTTGCCAGAGGCCTGCCCAGCAATACTCCGCTCCTGACCGGCCGAGTTCCCAACGGTTTGGGACTAACATGGTCTGGCCGGCCGGGACTCACACGTGGCGGCTGCGAACTCAGTCCATGGCCGTCCCGGTGGGGGGCGGGGGGGATTGCACACCGGGGGGGGGGGATGGCCTTAAGGGCGGCCGGAGCAGCGATTAGGACGATTGGCAGGGGCGCGCGGCTGATCGGCGGGGCCTAGTTTGCTTGTGTTGGCCCGTGGTCCGAGTCCGCCATGGTGCTCGGCACGTCCGCCGGAGGCCGCCATCGTGCGCATGTGCAGACTCTGAACCGGAAATGCGGGGGCCCATTTCTGCAGCCAAAGCTGCTTGAAGCTCCCCGGGTCCCTGTTAGCCCCCTGAAGGTAAGTGAATTGCGTTGTTTTTTGCCAGGAAATTCGGGAGTGCAACGGCAGCGTTTTTACACCGGCGTGGGGACATAGCCCCATTTTGGGAGAATCCAGCCCGGGGTGTCCCCCTCGGGATTGGGGCGGCCTGGCACAGACCACCGTTGCTACAACCTGTCTTTTATTTCTTATTGGGTAGTCTAAAATAAATTTAGAATACCCAATTCTGGGGCAGCACAGTAGCACAAGTGATTAGCACAGTGGCCTCACAGCGCCAGGGTCCCATGTTCGATTCCCCGCTGGGTCACTGTCTGTGCGGAGTCTGCACGTTCTCCCCATGTCTGCGTGGGTTTCCTCCGGGTGCTCCGGTTTCCTCCCACAGTCCAAAGGTGTGCAGGTCAAGTGGATTGGCCATGATAAATTACTCTTAGTGACCAAAAAAAGGTTAGGAGGGATTATTGGGTTACAGGGATAGGGTGGAAGTGAGGGCTTAAGTGGATCGGTGCAGATTCGATAGGCCGAATGGCCTCCTTCTGCACTGTATGTTCTATGTTCTAATTCATTTTTCTTTTCCAGTTAAGGGGCAATTTGGTGTGGCCAATCCACCTACCCTGCACAATTTTGGGTTGTGGGGGTAAGACTCACGCACAGACGGGGAGAGTGTGCAAACTCCACATGGACAGTGACCCAGGGTTGGGGCTCGAACCCAGGTCCTCGGTGCCATGAGGCAGCAGTGCTCAACACTGTGCCACCATGCCACCCCCACAGTCTGTCTTTAAATGCATCCCTTTGGTGCTACTTGCAGGCTCCTGGTTACTCACACTGCCGAGTGTTGCCTGTGTCCTTTAAATGCTCCGAAGGCCTGTGGTCATCTGGGAGCCCACCCAGGCTAAATTGGTGAGACCAATTTGTGCTGTATTGTAAGGAACTTGTTAAATCTTTGTCTGTTCCGTGTTTCTTTTTTAAAATTCCTGTCCTGCAACCTTGAAGATTTTGTTTAAACTGCAGACTTTGATCAAACTGAAAATACCCCTATTCTAATGTACTGGCCCAGGACCTCCATGATGCTCTGTGGCATAGCCCATGATGCCATTCTGGTGGACTTGGCAAGCAGCCAATCAGTGCATCTGAGATTCTGGGACATCTTCTATTCTCAATTGGGATTGGTGGAGCCTTTCAGAAAATTCACAACAGAAGGCAGCCTCCATTTTGTCTCAGTTCTGTGAAATTCTAGGAAGCAGCACACAGCCAGTCTAGGCTCCCGCTGCCACCTCTCTGCCTAATGATTTAAAATGCTTCCAGCCAGCCTGTGAGAGGTTCTACTGGAAGCTCAGGTAGATCTCTCTCAGCTAGGGACAAAAATACTTTCTCTTCCTGCACAACCTGGGAGCTGTGGGCAAGTAGTCATTTCTGTTCTGGTCAGACATCAAGAAAAACCTGGAACTGGTTTAAGCCCTCTCTCCCTAACAGGTCTGTGAAAATTTAAATGTCTGATTGAAAGGCTAGGGAGCTGGAACTGGCTTTACTTTCTGCCAACTGTTTAACCTGTGGAAGTTCCACTGGAAGTAATCTTGATCTGCAAAAATGGCCGACAAGCAGTCAATGTATGGAGCAGATGGACAACCTTTGTTTAAATTCTCAGGTGGGGAATTCTAAGATTGTCTCAGTGAGACTGGGAGTCAATCTGGCGCAGGCCTGTCAGGACTAAGCTGACCTCGGGGGCAGATTCTCAGTGTGAAGACCCCGATTGTTAAAAGTGAATGTGATTTTCCAAAGAGAATTCTACAGCCTTCAGGCTCTAGTTGAAGACCATCATTAGAAGATCGCTGACTATAAAGACTATTGCCCCGGCAGCAAAGGACCATCTCGTGCCCTTTTAATTCATAGAATTTATAGAATTTACAGTGCAGAAGGAGGCCATTCGGCCCATCGAGTCTGTACCAGCTCTTGGAAAGAGCACCCCATCCAAGGTCCACACCTCCACCCTATCCCCATAACCCAGTAACCCCACCCAACACTAAGGGCAATTTTGGACACTATGGGCAATTTAGCATGGCCAACCCACATAATCCGCACATCTTTGGACTGTTGGAGTAAACCGGAGCACCCGGAGGAACCCACGCACACACGGGGAGAATGTGCAGACTCCGCATAGACAGTGCGGGAATCGAACCTGGGGCCCTGGAGCTGTGAAGCAATTGAGCTATCCACAATGCTACTGTGCTGCCCACAAAATTCCTGTTATTTTCAATCCTTTCCCTACCCCCACCGTGTGTCTGTCTTGTGTGTGTCTGGTTGGAGGGTGGGTTGGAGTTTGGAGAATATTTAGATTAGCAGACCATTGTTCCGTTCTTACCATATGTTCATCTTTTACACTTGTTATAAATAAAGTTTTTCAAATGTTTTACTTACAAGTCTGGTGCCTGTAATTCATTGGAACAGTCAAGGGTCAAAGATCTCAGGAAAATACAGGAATTGTTGGTTAATTCACTTATGTTGAGACTCCGGGGTCTGTGGGGCTGGAATTGACCGCGCACTTGCCCAGGCTGTCGTAACAGTGTCATCTATTCAAAGTGTAATTTATGATGTATACTGAATACAATTTGCCTCTTAATTCTTGTTTCATTTATGGTGATTTTGGATTGATTGTTTAAGTAAAAATTATATAAAGTAAAATCTTGACTGTTGATTTGTTCGGGTGATCTCATTTTGGCATGTTTCCATGGGGATCATAACACAAATGCTGCAAGGGGCAAAGGGTGTGCACGCATCACAGCCATTCTGGATTCTACACATGTTGTTCATACATGCTGATTACAGGAGAGCCCTCTGGCTACAGAAACCACGGCACTGGCTGATGTTTCCTCTCCTTACCCAAGGACATGAAAGCAGACAGGATATTTCAAACCACTTTACAAATATCACAAGTCATTTTTATTATATCGTCAGATGTTCGGAAGATTTCAAAACCGATTTCAGTTATATTATATTGCCTTTGAGATATCCTCAAATGGTTCATTTCCTGCTTCAACAGAAACTCTTTAAATATTTCCATGCACTTTAAAATAATATTCTACTGTGCAAAGTGGGCGCAAGTGCCATCCAGAGTTATTGAGAACTGATTTGAAAGTTGAGGCACCATAAAATGAGTTCAAGGCACCTACAATTTCTTTTGAATTGTTCAAATTTAATTTTCAATGCTTCCAAATATATTTCTGTTCGTCACTGGCGCAGAACATTACCGTGTCCAAAAATGAGCTTAGGAGGTGCAAGAAAATGAACACTCCAGTTCGATTTTTGCACAGGGCTACAGAGAAGGTATGGCACATAATTGTGTCGTTCCGGTCAAATAGTTTGTTTTGGTATCTATAGTCCAAATTAGATCTCTTTACAATCTATCTTCCTCATTTATGAAGAGAAGGGTGTATTGAGAACTAAAATTGTTGCGACTTTAACTGTTTCACTAAAGAAATCCATATGTTCTCCCCATATCTGCGTGGGTCTCGCCCCCACAACCCAAAGATGTGCAGGGTAGGTTAATTAGCCATGCTAAATTGACCCTTAATTGGAAAAAAAAGAATTGGGGACTCTTCAATATAAAACAAAAAGACATCCATATGTAGAGTTGAATACCTACAGCAGCCAATATAAGTTTCTAATGTTGAACAGAGGACCCTTGACCCAATGCCATCACTGTATTAGATCTTGGCCAATCTGTACTAGAATTCCACTTACGCGCCGTATCCCTGAACTCCTGAATGAAAGTTTCTCAATTTCAGGCTTTGTAAATTTCAATTGCCCATAGCATTTTGGGAGAACGAGTACAAGATTTCCACTGTCTTTTATTTGGAAAGTACTTCTTGATTTCACTCCTGGCTTAGGTTTAATCTGAAAGTTTTGCCTCTTTATTCTGGATTTCCCCAGCAGAGGAAATGGTCTGCTCTATCAAATCCCTGTCATTTAAAACTCTTCAATTACTTCACCCCTAAACCATCTAAATGTAATAGAATACAAGCTAAATTTATGCAACCTGTCTCAACACTTTAAGTTCCAATATTATCCTGGTGAATTTTGGTAAGAGACCAAAATATCTTTCCTGACTTGTAGAAGCCAAAATTGAATGCAATACTCCAGATGTCATCTGATCAAGGGCCTATTGAAATGAAATGAAAATCGCTTATTGTCACAAGTAGACTTCAATGAAATTACTGTGAAAAGCCCCTAGTCGCCACATTCTGGCGCCTGTTCGGGGAGGCTGGTACGGGAATTGAACCGTGCTGCTGGCCTGTCTTGGTCTGCTTCAAAAGCCAGCGATTTAGCCCAGTGTGCTAAACCAGCCTTCCACTTCCACGGGGAGGGAGTGGGGATCTCCTGAAGATAAAGGTCTCTTTAGCCTACGTTCATTGGCATAGAGCCAAACGCGAGGCCTTCAAAGTAACCAGGAGTGGCATGATGGCACAGTGGTTAGCACTGCTGCCCCACGACACCAAGGACCTGGGTTCAATTACGACTTCAGGCGTCTGTGTGGAGTTTGCATGTTCACCCCGTGTCTGCGTGGGTTTCCTCCAGGTGCCCCAGTTTCCTCCCACAATCCAAAGATGTGTAGGTTAGGTGGATTGGCCATGTTACATTGCCCCTTAGTGTCCAATAGATTTTAGATGGGGGTACAGCGATAGGGTGGAGGCGTGGGCCTTGGTAGGGTGTTTTTTTCAGAGGGTCGGTGCAGACTCGATGGGCTGAAATTCCTCCTCCTAACCCTAACACTGTAGGGAGTCTATGAAAGAACTTAAAGTTATTTTCAACAATGAAGGTAACTGCAAAGGGTTTCAATTGGCTCAACACCTAAAAAGAGGACAGGCAATATATATAATACCTGACAACCATCTTCACAGGGTAAACTCCAACACTGAGCTTCTTTCCATCTGGAATGGTGTACAGGATTCTGCCACTGTTGCTGGTGATCTCGGTGTCAAAATACGCCCACCTCCCTGAAGGTGGCTGTGTCATGAGGAGAATGTCAACCTGCACAGCATGGAAAACAACAGAATGTAAAAGTGTTGCTTTGAAGGAAATAAAAGTGATGAAACTTTGCTTTTTGTATCTCTGACATGTCTCCCCATGGATAGGAACTGCTACATACCACGGCTGACAGGAGGCACCGAATATCGTTTGATGGCTGCAATTTTGAACAGAGGGAATCTAAAATATCACTATCCAAAATAACACTATTCTCCATGAGGCACTCCATCACCAACCCGACAGCTTGTTGTCATCTGCGACAGCCAATTTTTTAAAAATTTGATCATTAACAAATTCAGAGCTCACTGACTGCAGCATCAATAACCCCAAAAGATAATTGCTATGGTCACTGTGTGTTACAACCTCAGGAACACACTTTTTGAATGTTTTTAAAAATTTGATCTTGCACACACTAGAGCAATTCTTCATTCAAGGTGGCAGTTCTGAATTACAGGCAGCATACATTCTTGAGTTAGCGCGAGCGGTGAGCTGGTCAAGGTTTGCTTCATTGCTAATGATGCAACCATCCACTGGGTCCTTTAAATAGAACTGATACTATTCAGCATTCTCTAGTGCACACACACGAATGCATACACACACGCGTACTTCTGAGAATCAAATTTAACAGTTCCAAAAATTAGAAATACAGCGGATTGCGGGGGGCGGGGGGGGGGGGGTGATATCCAGTAGTTGGTAATAAGTTGTAACAGCGGGTAGTCGCACTTGAAGTAGCTCCAGGGGGTTTCACTGAATTAATTTATTTGCTACCGGTTGTATCATAGTTCGTTCATTATTTTTCCATGTGTTCATTTTGTTAATAAACTATCTTACTAGTCAAAGAACTAGATGTTCTGTGTGCACCTGGACAATGACCACAACACAGAACATAACAGAAGACATGGCAAGGAAATGCCTTGGCATTGCCCCCTGGCACCGAGGCCATGTTGCCGTTGTCAGGTTAACACTACCGTGTTGGCACTGCCAAGGGGCAGGGTCTGAAAGGGACTGGGTCTCAAGGGGATGGGCCCGAAGGAGTGGAACCTGAAGAGAGAGGGGCCTGGCAGGGGCATTAAGCGACCTCATAGCGCGATGCCGCTCACCTGGAAGAGGAGGGGGACGCTGGTATCAGCGATGTGGGGCCCTGAGTCCGGTGATTGTGGGGGTGTCTTTGCCAAGGGATGAGAAATATGAGCAGGAGAGAGGGACTGATCTTGAACGCACAACAATGGCAGCCAAAAATCGAGTCAGATCAAAATCCAACAAAGCTTCTGCCAGGAAGGACACAGTTCGCAAAATGCAGGTGACTGAAAGGGCAGAGGTTTATGAGAAGAAAGATTGTTGCAGATATTTGTCACTGAAGAGGTGGCGATTGTGATTTATGCCGATTTTTAAAAATAACATCCTTATTTATGTTCTGAATGCCACTTTTAGTTATATAAAAAGGTTAGCTTAGTGGATTTTGAAAACAATTATTTCAGCAATTGGTTGATTGTTATTTACTCATGCTGCATTTTTGTCTTGGATTTTCATTTCAGGCACACATAGTAATCGATAGTAATTAAAACATGTCCAATTCTTTGGCACATTTTAATCAATTTGAATAAATTGAAGTTCATTGATCTTGAGCCAATGGGGATCTTTTTCATTTGGAAATATTTCCGAGGTCCGATGCAGTTTTCAGACACCTTTCTGTCCTCACAGATTAGCAACTGTTGCAACACCTTTGATGTCTAGGCTTGTGCATGAATGAAGCCTTGCACTGGTTTTTTTTATTGCGCCTTTGCTGAAACGGTAATGCATACGCTGAAGATTGTTGAATTTATTTGACAGATTTTCTGATGAGTATGGGTTCTATCATTCAATCTATTTAGATTACAGACTGCCCTTGCAATTGAAAGAACATTATCCCACTCAAATCCTCTGTCAACCTTGTGTCAACCGGTAGCATGCTTGACTCGGAGTCAGGGGACTTTGGGCGCGATTCAGAGACCCCGTTGCGGGTGAATCATACAAGAGCTCCAAATCGGGTTCCGCGCCAGGTTCTGGACCAATCGCAATTAGCCGGGTTCGCTCGGCCCGGTGCAATTTTGACTGGGCGAGAACCACATCTGCATATTTAAATGACCTAATGGATCATTTAAATTCCCAGACGTTGGATTCACCCGGCTCCTGGGACTCAACGGCTGTGCCTGCGAGACCGCACCATGGCGCCATGTAGTACTGGCCCGCACAAACGTGGAACAGGCATAGCGGCTCCTCGATGGGGCGGGGGGAGGTATTCCAGGCCATTGGAGACCCCCAGGTGGTCAGGGACAGGACAGGGTCGTACTCTGGCAGTACCCCAGACACCTTGGCACGGGAAGCCTGGCAGCACCACCCTCACACCCCGTGGCAGTATCCGGGTGCCAGATTGGCACTGCCAGGGGCCGGGCCTGTGGGTAGGGCCTTGCCAATTGGAAGGTGGGTGAGTGGGGGTTCCCGGGGCCTCAACAAGATTGGGAGAGGTGAAGGGGGGGGGAGGTCAATAAAGATGTGGGGGCTGACCTGAAAGGGGGGGAGGGGATCATCAGGGCTGCTGATCGAAATAGCGCCCCGATCTGCGAGCAGCCGGTACTGCTGGCCAGATCAACTTGCCAGCAGGAAATCACTCGATTTAGAGTCTCACATGCACCACCCTTGAGATTACCCTAAATACCTCCCTCCAATTTTGGGCAGGACCAAAACATAGGAACGTGATTTGTGGGCCCCCCCCCCCCCCACCACAGCATTCACAAACATCCCACACCCCCTCAAAAAGTCGGCTTATCCTTACCCTTGTGAGGTGCGCCCTATACACCACCTTCAACTGTATCAGCCCCAAACTCCCGCACAAAGTTGAGGCATTCACCCTCTGAAGCATCTCACACCACAATCCATCCTGCATGCCCGCCCCCAACTTTTCCTCCCACTTTACCTTAATCTGTCCAGTGATCTTCCTCCCAATCTGCCTTAATCCCATCCAGTGATACGATGATTATCTACTTGAATGGCCATGCAGGCTCAAGGGTGTTGTGTGGCCTAGTACTGCTCCTATTTCCTATGTTTTGAGCACCATTTTCAACAGAAATGTCATTGAGCACCACCCCCACTGCCAAATGGTTTGCTGGGTAAATAAATATATGTTGCTACGTGTGTTCCAAAACATACAGGCCAGGAAGTCCAAAGTTCTTACAAGAATACTAGCATTTTCGGGTTTTTTTCATATTGCCATTCCTACTTAGATCTTATATCCTGCTAAATTTGGCTTTATGTGTGGTCCAACATCACATTAATTACCTATAAATGAAAAGTAACCAGCAACTGGGTGGCAGTTATATTTTTTAAAAAGTCTTGCAGCAACTTCAAAGGTGGAACATTTGTAATATGAAGCAATTACTTTGTGCAGCTAAAGAAATATTGAAAGTTGTCCAGCTGATTTAACTAATATATACAGTGCCACTGGATATCCATCGCCAGCAACAAACTGGTTCTATATTAAAATTGGGCAGAAGTATTTTTCAAAAAGCAGAGGAGATAAAAGATATCCTGTGTTATTCTGACTAGTGAACAAAAAGCCTTTTCAGAAAAGCTTCCCCTTGAGAGCTTACAAAATTCTAAAACAGCATTATTGATTAAAAGCTCTTTACATGTGTCTGTGGTGAATAAACTCATTACAGTGACCACTAGAGTCAAATTATATATCAACTTCAGCGTTAATCTCTGCCAGGATACGTTCCTTTGAGTTGATACTGAGGGCGGAAGCGAGCATCGTGCAAAGAGTGACCATACCATTCTGTAGAAGGTCCAGTACAAAAACAGACCATGTGCAAGTTAGGTGGATTGGCCATACTAAATTGCTCCTTAGTGTGCCCAAAGATGTGCAGGTTAAGTGAGGTTACGGGGGTTACAAGGGTTAGGGCGGGGGAATGGGCTTAAGTCGGGTGCTCTTTTGGAGGGTCGGTGCAGACTCGATGGGCCGAATGACCTCCTTCTGGACTGTAGGGATTCTATGGATTCTTCTATGTATTCATTTGGCCCAGCCAATCCATATTGTTCCATTTGGCCCAATTAGTTTGGTTCTCCCTCTATTTATCCAATTTTCCCTTAAATGCATCCAAGGCCCTCCAGTGGAGGCAGAGTCAGAGATAATGAAAGTTAACACCCCATCTGACTGAGATCAATTATGGAGCCTCCACTATGCTTTGTATCTTCAGATCCAGTGACTGACCTTCGGGACACTGCACTAGTCCCTAAATCCGCTCTCGCTTCACGATTACAAGCCGTCCATTTCAGCCAAATTTCTCTTCCTTCCCTCCCACCTTTGCCAGTAATCTTGTAAGATACCTTGTAAATATACTCGAGAATCAACCGACTGATCATTACAAAACACACACAAGCAAAATGCCTGCTCTAAACCTTCCACTGGTGTTGCTAAACAAATACAAAATATTGCAAATTCTGCAAAGCTGCCCTTGTAACTCTCAATCCCATTTGTCTGTCCCACATTGTTCTCATGAAATTCCAATGGAAGATCGAGGAACAGCACCTGGTTTTGTGGTCGGGCACTTTACAGTCTTCTAGATTTTGCAATAAATTTGATAACTTCAGATCATAACCACTGCTCCCACAGTAGCCATTTTGCTTTTTCTTATTTTCCTCCCCTAGATCGTTCTCTTCCCTGCTCTGTTATCTTCCCATTTTTGCCTTGTGCCCTTTTGTCATTTGATCACTGCTGCCTTCCACCCTATCACAGTCCCTGTTATTCCTCCCCCTCCACCGCCCCCACTATTCATGACTCTTAAAATCTGCTACAATTCTAACTTCTTCCAGGTCTGAAGAAAGGTCATTGACCTGAAACGTTTAACGTTTCACTCCCCAATAAAAGCCAATTCTTTCCAGCATTTTCTGTATTTACATTAGTTCAGTAGCTGTATATAGTAATAGTATTGTTTCAGGTGAATAATGTCCCTAAAACTGCCCATATTTGAGGGAGAAATTTTATGGCCCTTCGCGGTGGGTGGGCGGGGCCATAAAACGTGGCACGCCATCATAAGTCTTTGGCAAAATTCCCTTAGTCTCCAGGTCAACCAGCCTGTAGTCCACTTCAGTACTTGCTTCTTTTATCAATATTTCTGATATATTAAATGGTATTTTTGACTTTTCCTGCCAGTTGAAGCAGGCAAACATCAACAGGCAATTAAGCAGGACTATCTGGTAAGCATGGTAAATTTGTTAAACTTCTGATCATGACTGAACTTGATATTAAGTTTGAGATGGAGAAGAGAGAGTCCCAAGCTAAGATTTGTAATTGAAGTAAGGCAAACCCCAAGATGCTTAATGAATGGGCCACAGCACACTGGTCTGATAACGAATTACCCTGCAGAGAGTGGGATGGATTCAATGATGGATTCAATATGCTACAAAACATGCTGAGGGGCACACGAAAGCAATGGCACAATGGGGAAAGGTCGCTGACTAAGAACTCTCAGCCATAGTGCAATGAGGGGCAGGGAATGACTCACATTGTACACCGTGAATAGTATGTGTATCACAATTGTATTGAAGCACCTTAGAGCGCAACAGGGGCCGGAATACTCCGGCTGTTGGGATTCTCTTTTCCCACTGGCAGTGCACCCCTGCCCATGGGTTTCCCAGTGACGTGGGGTAGCTTCAATGGGAAATCCCATTAACAAGCAGCAGGAAGAGAGAATCCTGCCGCCAGGGAACAATTGCTGTGAGAAATCCGGCTGGATCTATGTAGAGAACTGATGTATTGGATGTTCTGGATCCGTGGAACACATACAGGCCACCAACACTTAAAATAGTGCAACATTATTTTATTAAGTTAGGAACTGTTGAACATACTTTCACTGTGGGTTAACACGATGTTAGATTAAACTAAAGGCCTATGCCTGTCCGAACCAGTCTATGCACTCAGCACATGGTGAGGACCTGTGCTGTAAGCTGTAAGCTCTGTCCTGAGAGACTGCATCCCGAATGAGCGGGAACTCTGATGCCCTCTGTCTTTATAGTGAGTGTGCTCTAACTGGTGATTGGCTGCGGTGTTGATTGGTCTTGCTGTGTGTCCATCAGTGTGTGTGTATCTGCACCATGAAATACTGGTGTATATCATGACAAGAACTTAACTACCTTTGCACCGTTTTTATTAACCATTTTGAAACGTTTGTAATTTTTTCTTGCCTGTACTGAAGCATCTCAGGGTGCAACACGGTCTATGTAGAAAACTTGAATATCATTGCACTTTCTGTGATGGGCATTTTGAAATGGTTTGTAATGTTCTTTCAGATATTTTCCAAATAAAGTATATTTTTTGCAAAAAAAGTCACAAAACCAATATATATCCTGAAAGAGTAAAAGCTCAATTTCTGTAGCTAAACTACCATGACCAACAAATGAGGTAAGTGACTGTATCAAGCTAAAAGAAAAGGATCACGCAAATGCAGGGAAAGTGGGAATCTAGCAGAATGAGAGAGTTCAAAAAAAGCAATGATGAAATGCAGGATAAGTAATAAGGGATGCGAAAAGGCATAATGGAAAATATTTTCAAGGGATATTGATGCTAACAGAAGTGTTTATACATGCATTAAGAGAAAATGGTAAAGGGGAAAATGGGTCTATTGAAGAGAGGCAAGACAATAATGGAAAATAAAGAAGGGCAGATTTGGTAAATGAATATCTGCTTTTTTGGTTAAGGAGAGGACAAAATGCCAGCAATAGAAGGGAACTAAAAATTAAGTCAAAGGGTGTAATGAAGTGGAGTGAATCGTAAAAGCTGATAATGGAGCTTTTACCGGCACTTAAGACAGGCATATCTCCAGGAATGGATAATTTCATTCAAGGTATTAAAATGGACCAGGAAACTACAGGTATTTTAGTCAGCATTTCCAGAATCTCTAGATTTTGGAATTGTGCCTTAACTAGTGCACAGATACAAAAATTAATCAAAAGGCTATTGGATTGCTGTCAATTATATCAGGGAGCTGGAATTCCAAAGTGAGCAAATAATACTTCAGTCTTGTTCAGTTGCAATCTGGGGTATGATATTCAGTTCTGGGTATCTCAGGAAGGATACATCGGCATTGGAAGGGGCACAGTAAAAATCCTTGAGAATGATTAATGGGTTAACGGTGAAATCAAGAGGACAAATTGCATTAAAGTGGCTTGTATTCGCTCGAGTTTTGAAGATTGTGGGGCGATCTAATTGAGGGATTTACAATGATAAAGGGATTCAAAAGGGTAGATGCAGAGAAACCATTTCCTCTGGTGGAGGAAACCTAGATCTAGCGAGCATAACTTTAAAAATTAGAACAAGAACATTTAGGAGCAAAATCAGGAAACTTCACACAATGAGTTGCAGAAATCTTGAACATTTTCCTTCAAAATGGTTAGGAAGGGTCCAGTGAAACTTCCAAGAATGAGAACGATGGATTTTTATGAGGTAAGACTATCAAAGGATACGAAGAAAGGGTGAATAAATGGAATGGGGGTACAGATTAGCCAGGAGTAGTGAATGGTAGAAGAGGTTGAGGGGGCTGAAAGGCCTACTCTTGTTCCTACATTCTCTTGTGATGGTTCCTCTACTCCCAGATGCCAGCAACATCCCACTTTGACAGCAGAACAATTTCCAATACATTGGGGTAATATATTATCATACTGTCCCATTGAGCATGGTGTTACCAAAGGGACAGAAATGTTCAAATGTCAATTGTTCCAAATGGAATTGATTTGCAGATCTTTCTGCAGAAGGATGACACTCAATTTGAATCTCTTTGAACTCTTAGTGTAAACTGATGCCAACCCCCAGTTGACACAATTGTGGGAATTTCCTTCAGGAACTTGCCAATCGACCACCATAACTTTGATAGATGATCAGTAGAAACTCTTACCCAAGGTTTCCTGCTGAAGCTATAGTGCCTGATTGAGAGACCATCCCCTACATTTCCTGCAAGTCCATTATTTCAGTGATTACACCTTATATTCAAGTACAAGAAAAATGTTATTACCAAAATATCTTCACTGTTTTTCTGCCTCAGCCTCTGCACTGAAAGATTACTCATCCTCGGTGATTTCGACATCCATCTCAATTCATTGTGCTCACTCTCTGAGTTCACTGTCCTCTTATCCTCCTTGAATTTGTCCTTCCATTTAAAATCCTCAAACCGTATAAAATGATTACTCTCTCTTAACCTACTCATTCTCCCAGGTAGGGGCCTCACCTCTGCTCCCTTAAGCCCAAAGGACATTGACTTGAAGAATACAGCGGATAATAGGTTTGGCCGTTGATTATCAGATCAAGCTGAATCACATTAAACACATCAGCTCCTGCTCTTGTCTGCTAAATCTGTTTATTATTCCAGGATCATCTTGGGATGTAAAGGTAACCCCAGATTTCTTTTTTCTACTTCAGATTGTCGTCTGAAACTCTTCTCCCCTGTTCCCTCCAGCCACATCTGCATCAATATGTCTGAAACTCTTCTCCCCAGTTCCCTCCAGCCACATCTGCATCAATATGTACAAGGAGCTTCCTTGTCACTAAGATGATGACCATCCGGTCAGGTGCCTCTGCCGCGTTGCACCTTTTCACCAGCCCACTTTTGTGAGGGCCATGAAGAATCCAGCACGAGTTTGTACAATAGAAAGAAATAACATTTATTTACAATTACATATATATGTGTATATATATATATATATATATATATATATATATATATAAAACAGCAGCAGTACTCTCTTGCTGCGCACTCCTCTCTACTGGTTCCATACTGGCCAGCTCTATTTATGCAGGGACTCTGCTAATGATTTCTCCGCCCCCCTCATTGGGGAAGCTCATACTCCCTAAGTATTGTGGGATTGCCATTAGTCCCCAGACAATGGTAAGCAGGCAGGTTATAACATCCGCAGGGCAGCACGGTAGCATAGTGGATAGCACAATTGCTTCACAGCTCCAGGGTCCCAGGTTCGATTCCGGCTTGGGTCACTGTCTGTGTGGAGTCTGCATGTCCTCCCCGTGTGTGCGTGGGTTTCCTCCGGGTGCTCCGGTTTCCTCCCACAGTCCAAAGATGTGCAGGTTAGGTGGATTGGCCATGATAAATTGCCCTTAGTGTCCAAAATTGCCCTTAGTGTTGGATGGGGTTACTGGGTTATGGGGATAGGGTGGAGGTGTGGACTTGGGTAGGGTGCTCTTTCCAAGAGCCGGTGCAGACTTGATGGGCCGAATGGCCTCCGTCTGCCCTGTAAATTCTATGATAATCCCTCCCCCCAAAGCCTAAGGAATCCAGCAAAGTCCCCGGCGAAGGAGGGCGTTGGACTCGTTTTATGTGGTCTACATGCTTGTGCTGGAGATGACCCTGGGCTTGCACCTGGTAAGAGATAGGGCCCATTCGGCGAAAGATAACGCCAGGGACCCACTGGGCACGACCAGCAAAATTTCGAACAAACACTGGTTCACCGTGCTCAAACTGCCGAATCGGCCGATGCCGAGAAAGGCCATGTCCCTGCTGCTCTTGAGTGCAGCGTATTTTTGCGCCAGTGTCCGGGAAAACCATGCTAAGGCGGATGCGAAGACTCCGGCCCATTAGGAGTTCCGCGGGAGCTACCCCAGTCACCGCATGTGGAGTGGTCCTGCATGAAAACAAAAAACAAGCCAGTCTCGTGTCATTAGACCCGGAAGACTGCTTCTTTAGGCCCCATTTGAATGTCTGCACTGCGCGCGCGCCAACCTATTGGAAGCCGGGTGGTATGGAGCGGTGTGGATATGGCATATGCCGTTCATCTTCATGAACCTCGCAAACTTCTCACTTGCGATCGGAGTGCAGTTGTTCGTGACCAGCACCTTGGGGAGGCCATGCGTACTGAAGGGCCACCTTCTCAATGTCGAGGCCTGGCCACCAGACATACCTCCAGGCCAACATTTTCATTTTGGTCACACCCAGATGCCCATTGTGCAAGTCCTTTAGTATCAGCTCCTGTCCTTTTTCCGGGACAATCACACGCGTCCCCCACAAGACGATACCGTCTTCCACGCTAAATTCTGACAGCTTGGAGTAAAATGCCCGCAACTCGCCTGGGAGCTGTCTATGTTGCCCACCATACAGGACTATGTGCCGAACCTTCGACAGGATTGGATCCGTCTGGGTCCACTGACGGATCTATGATGCCGTGACAGGCAAGGAGTCCATAAAGTTAAGGGTTGCAACCACCTCACCGGTTGTGGGGGTCGACATGGGGCCAGTCGACAAAGGCAATCGGCTCAGTGCATCGGCATTCGCTATGTGGGTCCCTGGTTTATGCTCCAGAGAATACTCACAGGCAGCAAGCAACAAAGCCCAGCGCTGGATCCGTGCGGAAGCAATGGGCGGTATCGGCGTATCCTCTCGGAAAAGTCCCAGCAGAGGCTTATGATCAGTCACGATAGTGAAATGGCGGCCATACACATACTGGTGGAAGCGTTTCATCGCAAAGACCACCACCAGGCCTCCTTCTCGATCTGCACGTACTTCTTTACCGCTGCAGTCAATGTGAAGGAGGCAAAAGCTATCGGCCGCTCGGTCCCGTTCTCCATCTTGTGGGATAGTACGGCCCCAATACCATACGGGGATGCATCACACGTGATGAACAAAGATTTTCCAGGATCATAGTGGGTTAGTAACCCAGATGACGACAACTGCTGTTTTACCCGCCGGAAAACGGTTTCTTGCGGCTGACCCCAAACCCAGGTGTGATTCTTCTTTAGCAGAAGGTGCAACAGGGCCAGCATAGTTGCCAGATTGGGGAGGAACTTCCCGTAATAGTTTACGAGGCCGAGAAAAGAACAAAGATGCGAAGGGTCAGTCGGGGCAGGGGCCTGGTGAATTGCGCGCACCTTCTCTGCGACGGGGTGAAAACCTTCACGGTCTACCCGATAACCCAGGCAGACTACTTCCTTCGCCTGAAAGACGCACTTTGTATGACGTAAACAGACTCCAGCCTCTGAAAAGCGTCTAAGGACAGCCTCCAAATTTTCTAAATGTTCCTGCTTCGACGTCCCTGTAATCAAAACATCTTGGCGTCCGGCGTAACTGGGTACATAAGGCTCTTAATTACCCCAAACGTATGCAAGCCGCAGGCGGTGAGCAAAATGACCACCTGCCGCTCGTTTTTGGTGATGTTGTTTGCCTAGAAATAGTAACGCATCCATTGTGCGTACTGGTTCCAGCTTTCCAGTGCAACATCAAAGACATCCAAACGTCCATAAAGAGGCATGGTGCAACGGGGGGAGGAAAAACTTCCAACCTGCAGCAGTACTCTCTTGCTGCTCACTCCTCTCTACTGGTTCCATACTGGCCAGCTCTATTTATGCAGGGACTCTGCTAATGATTTCTCCGCCCCCCTCATTGGGGAAGCTCATATTCCCTAAGGATTATGGGATTGCCATTAGTCCCCAGCCAGTGATAAGCAGGCAGGTTATAACACTCACCTTGCTAAGCTACCTTTAAGATTTCCCCTGCCTTAGCCCTGAATTTGATTCATTCTCTAATTTCTCTCCTATCTCTCCTTATGCTCTCTGGGTTCAACCTTGCTAAGCTACCTTTAAGATTTCCACTGCCTTAGCCCTGAATTTGATTCATTCTCTAATTTCTCTCATCTCTCTCCTTATGCCCTCTCTGGGCTCAACCTACCTATGAGACCCATCCTCTACTCCTGTTCTGGCTAAAATTAAAGTGGGATTTATTTACAAGTAAGATTACATGACATTTACCAGTGCAATCATTTTCATGATTACGTTTAGCTTTGTTTTAGTTTCAGTCTCTCAGTTTTCATTTATTTTTCGCATGTACTTTAAAAAATTTCTGAAGAGAAATATCAAAGGGCCAGGATTGTTATCTTGGCAGTAATTTTCACCTCTGTACAACTCTTTGTATACCTTTTCTCCAGTGAGGGTGACCATGTCCAAGGGACCGTACATAAACCTTCCCACCAGTGTCTGAGGACCACCTTCTGCTATGATGACATCATTGGCTCGGTGATTGGCTGTTACGTTCTTAAAAAGAGAACAGAATTGATCACATTATCAATTGTTGTTCATATCAAGAACTGCACCCTACTTTTCTCATTATTTAGTAATCAGTCACAACCCACTGTTTGATTTTTTTTTTTTAATTTCCCTTGCAATTTTCCTCCTCCAACTTTCCCTGCTATCCCATGCCATAAAAGGATTCTGTCTGCAAAGGCCTTCGCATTTGGTAAATTGTTCAGGATGCTGCTACAGATACTGGACCTTGCTTCGGGACACTCGGGACTGGATGTGTTCCAGATCTGTGGAGTAGGATAATAATTAATTAAAACTTAAAGCTAGGCTGGTATCTCTGCCCCAGGGAAGGCTTGAGGAGCTGACTAGGCCGGCCTCCACCCCATTAATCCTGTCATGCAATAAATCAGGCTGGATCCAAAGAGGCAGAGGTCAGCGCACTACAACCTGGATGTGAGGGACAATGCCTAATGGGGATTGCCGTTCTCAGGGTGGGACCCAGTTTTCCGTTCCTACCGGATTTTCGAATTCAGATAAGGGGGTCCGTCAACTGTATTTAGAAGTCAGTCAGAGTCCATGATCTAGCATTGAACCAAGGGCAGCTTTTACTGTTGAACTCCGTTTTGTCGTCACTGGGTCTCCACACGCATTCACATTCACTGTGGATTCCAGCTTAACGATCAGAAGCAGGAATATTGACACTTATTTTTCCTTACTCTTTCTCACAGGCCCAGATACATTGAAGTCAATAGCAGCGCCTTTACCAGCTGAATTTGCTAACTCTGCCAATAGAGATTACTCCTTGGACCTTCTAGATCAGTTTCAATAAATAATAGAAGGAAATATCATTATTCCTTTCCTAATAGCCTTTTGATCTTGTGTTGGAACTGTATCTCGGTGATCTCAGACAGAATGAAACATCAAAATCTCTCAATTGTTAACATATTTTCTCTAAATTGCAAATAGAAGTCTAATTATCTTCGTAGCTCCATCTGCTAAGCAAAGATCAGCGTCTGATTCAAGCTGAGAATTTCTGTTCTTGGGTACCTGTCAATCAGAGTTAAACCCAAGAGAGAACAGCAGAAACCAGAATCATGATGTCACTACGCTTAAAATAAATCTATAAATAACCAACGGCATTAGGAAGAACATTTCTTAATACCCTACCTCTTTTAGCATGTCATTAATAAAGGGCTGACAATATTGACCAAATATTCTGTGCAACTCAATGGTTCTCTTGAGCATAAGGATGGATCACTGCAGAATATGGGCTGGAATTCTCCTGCCGTTGCGACTCACTTTTGTTGCCGGCAACACATCCCTACCCACGGGTTTCCCGGCAGCATGGGGTGGCTTCAATGGGAAATCCCATTGATGGGAAGAGAGAATCCCACTGCCAATGCACAGCGCACCGCCAAGAAACATGGGCCTAGAGTACCGGAGAATCCAGCCCATGATTTGAACATTGTGGGACTGATGTCCAGAAGATTTACTCAATTACTTCAAGAGTTAGGGAAAAATATCGAACTGTATTATGCTGAGGGCTTACCCCTCCTCAACTAGGAGATTGAGTGGGTAAGACATTGTTTATGACATAGTCTGCAGAGGGAAAATGGAAACAGAGCTAAATAGATAGATTATGAACAAAACTAATTCAATTTGATTGTCCTTACCTCTGTCTTACTTAGTTACATGAGCAATGGTACTTCAAGTTCTGCAAAGCTTGCGCAATGCATGAATATCTCAGTACACTATTACATTAGTAAGTAGGCAGCAATAAATGGAAGCACATTAACGAACAGGACAGCTAGAGTTAGGGAGGTGCATTGTGACGTATTTCCTGCACTCAGAGGCAACATAAACTAAAGATTCAAACAAGTTTATTTTACTGGAAGTGATCTTTTATCAGTACTAAGAGAGCAGTAAATTGTTAAAGAAGTTGACAGTTTGCTCCATTTCCCACTCCTTTTATTGTAGTGTCCGTATTTCCCAGTGGTTTCTCATCCCTTTCAATTCAGAGCATTTTGTTCCCACTCATCCGGTTCACTGGAAAAATTAGTTAAATTGAAGCTTGATGAATCCCCTGGACCAGATGAGCTAACATCCCAGAGTGCCGAAGAGGGTGGCTACAGAGATAGTTGATGCAGTGGTGGTTATCTTTCAGAGTTCTCTAGATTCTGGAAAGGTTTCTGCAGACTGGAAAGTAGCAAATGTACCCCCCACTATTTAAGAAGGATGGGAGCGAGAACACCGAGAAGTACAGACCTGTTAGTTTGAAGTCAGTAGCAGTCAGAAGCATTAGATTCTATTGCAAAGAGTACAATAATTGGACTTATGGAAAATAATGATATTTATGAAAGGAGAATTAATTTTAACATGCCTGTTGGGAGTTTTTTGAGGACATTATTTGTAGCATAGACAAAGGAGACGCAGTGAATGTGGTGTATTTGGAGTTTCAGAAGGCTTTCAATAAGGTTCGAAACAGGAGGTTATTTAAAACATTAGAGCAGATAGGAATGGGGATAATATTCTGGCATGGATTGAGAATTGGTCAACAGACAGAAAGCATAGAGTTGGAGTAAATGGATCATTCTCATGATAACAGGTTGTTACTAGTGGGGTACCACAGGATCAGGGCTTGGGCCATAGCTGTTCACAATCCATATAAATGATTTAGATGTGGGGACCAAGTGTAATATTTCCAAATTTGCTGATGACACAAAAACTAGGCGGGAATGTGAATTGCGAGGTGGGTACAAGGAGGCTTCAAGGGGACTTAGACAGGTCAAGTAAATGGGCAAGGTTGATGGAATAGATTGTGAATAAGTGCAGAGTTATCCAATTTTGTAGAAAATAGCACAAGGTTGAGAAGTGTGGTGTTCATGAGTCACGAATAGCTAGCAAGCAGGGGCATCGTGCGTAAGGAAGGCAAATGATATGTTGGCCTTCATTGCAAGGGGATTTGAATGATGTCTTGCTGCAATTGAATAGACCCTTGGTGAGATCCCACCTGAAGGATAGTTTGGGTCTCCTTATTGAAGGAAGGATGCACTTGCCATAGTGAAAACGCAATGGAGGTTCACTAGGCTAATCCCCGGGATGACAGGATTGCCTAATGAGGAGAGACTGAGGAATTTGGGCCTGATTTTATAAAGGACAGGTCATTTAAAACCGAGAAGAGGATGCATTTCTACGGTCAGACGGTGGTAAGTGTTTGACACTTTCTATCGCAGAGGGCTGGGGAAGCTCAATCATTGAATACGTTCAAGAGTGAAATCAATAGATTTCTGGACTAATGGCACCAATGACATCAAGGGATGTAGGAACACGGGAGAAAAATTGTGTGATGGTAGATAATCGGACACGACTGGGCAGCACGGTAGCACAAGTGGATAGCACTGTGGCTTCACAGCGCCAGGGTCCCAGGTTCGATTCCCCGCTGGGTCACTGTCTGTGCGGAGTCTGCACGTTCTCCCCGTGTCTGCGTGGGTTTTTTCCGGGTGCTCCGGTTTCCTCCCACAGTCCAAAGAAGTGCAGGTTAGGTGGATTGGCCATGATAAATTCCCCATAGTGTCCAAAACAAGGTTAGGAGGGGTTATTGGGTTACGGGGATAGGGTGGAAGTGAGGGCTTAAGTGGATCGGTGCAGACTCGATGGGCCGAATGGCCTCCTTCTGCACTGTATGTTCTATGTTCTATCTGTTTGAATGGCATCTGGGAAGAGAAACTGAGTAAACATTTCAAGCACAAATGACTCTCCGACAGAACTGACATCCACAAACGCTGCCAGGCCTGCTGAGTTTTCCCAGCATTTTCTGTTTTTATTTCAGATTTCCAGCATCCGCAGTATTTTGCTTTTATTTTCATAACTGAAGAGACTGCTTTAAACATCAATATTCTGATGATGGCTTGCAGGAAGCATCAAGCACGGTATCCAATTCAAATTTATTTTGCTACTCGTGCATCCAAGCAAAATGGTGATTTTCCAAAAGACAGCGGATGCTTAGTGATATATATTTAAATCTTGTCATTCACATCAGAATGATCTGCACATTTCAAATGTCTTTTTCACATTTGACAGATAACTTATTTAAAAAACAAATTTACAGAAGGGCACTGATAACAAATTTTATAAATGGATTTTACTCAGGTGCAGAACATCCAATTTGGCATAATTAGTACTGAGGGCACAAGTTGATAAGGGCCACGCTCATCTTGGATTGTAAGCAATCTTCTTCTCCATTCTTTCTGCTAACATTTGGGTGATGGCGAGAGAAGTGTTGTAAACCAGGGTTTTGTGTTCATTTCCAGGGTAGATGCTATCGTTCAAAGAGCACTTTTGTGAATGTGCACAGTGGAGGACCTTTATTTTTAAACTGAAATAATCCCTTTGATTCTGCTTTTAGCCATAAAGTGGCAGTGTTGCCGTTTGTTCAGAAATAAACTGCACCAACCATATAAAATCCTACATTTTCTAAAACAAAGGGGTACAAGTCATAGTTATCTTTCCTGCTAAAAGGTTGCAATTTTCTCATCTGCTTCCTCATACATGCAAACACAATCTGCACAAACCCTGAGCTTCACGTGTGTTCGTCTGCGAAGCCATTTCTCCCGAGGGCTTGATTCATTGCATGTGGATGAATCCTTGCTGTCGTTCTCCTTTATATTCACACTTTCATACCTCATTACCTGTAATTGGAAAAGCTTCAGTTATAAATTCACCAGCCTCGCCAAAACACACTGCGATACAGCACAATCTCGAACATTGCACACATTACTTATAGCTCCCTTACTGAGAAGCCATAAAGGTGGCTACTTCAATATGCTTTTGCTGCTGCTATAAATTATAGCCCGATAGACCCTGAAAGGACAATGCACCTTTTCCTGAAAGAAGCCTTAAAACTGCTCGGATTAACTCACCTCCCGGTTTGCAGTCATACCCATTAAATTATAATAAAATGAGCAACTGGAAATAAGCATAGCGTTAATGGGATCACGGAGACTGTGAGGACAGACCACTTTATTCAGAAACTGTTCGTGTCACAAAATAAATCACGAACACTTTAAAATGTATTATGAACTGCCTATTTTTCATAAATCAAATAGCTAATTCCGGTTCAATACTCTAATCCAGTAACCTTTTGTACGGTACTAGCCCCGCTGAGCATAGAGCTCCTGATCATTATGCAGCAGACTTTCATACAGGCTCACACAAGCAGGTGTTCTGTTTCAGTATTGCTCTTCCTGCTCGCCCCTGACAGGCAAATTTAAAACAAATATCGAAACTGCCACATTGCCTCCACTGAACAAGCTTTCCCTTGGCTAGTAATAGTCATTGCCCAAGATACATTAATTGGCGGGGGCAGGGCCATGACACTGTCCTGCCATGACCCTCTGCCCCCTCTGGGGGCTGTGCTCACCTGTGCACCCCAGCGGGTTTGGTTCAGCAGGTGTATGTTGTGGGGGAACCTGTCATGATTCACGTGAGCGCACCTTCACACTGACTTGAATGGATTCTCTTAAGGTTAAGGTGCAGGTTCAATTGGCAATTAGGAAGGCAAATGCAATGTTCACATTAATGTCAAGAGGGCTCGAATATAAGAGCAGGGATGCTGAGGTTGTATAAGGCACTGGTCAGACCCCATTTGTAATATTGTGAGCAGTTTTGGCGTCCGCATCTAGGGAAGGATGTATTGGCCTTGGAGAGAGTCCAGAGGAGGTTCACAAGAATGATCCCCGGAATGAAGGACTTGTCATATGAGGAGCAGTTGAGGACTCTGGGTCTGTACTTGATGGAGTTTAGAAGGATGAGGATGGATCTCATTATAACTTACAGAATGCTGAGAGGGCTAGATAGAGTGAAAGTGGAGAGGATGTTGATGTGTTGGGTGTTCTTGATCACAAGCAGATCACCAACACTGGAAGTGGTGCAACTCTATTTTATTATAAGGTTAACTATATTAACATACTTGAACTGTGGGTAAATGCAATATCAGCTTTAACTGTTGACCCTTGCCTAGTCCTAACCAGGTGATGCACTCAGCACATGGTGAATGTCTGTGTTGCAGGCTGTGAGCTCTGTGCTCCAAGCTGGCTGCTACTAGAATGAGCGGGAACTCTCCTGCTCCTGTCTTTATTGTGCGTGTGCTCTCACTGGTGATTGGCTGCGGTTTTGTGTTTGCTGATTGGTCCCACTAGATGTCCATCAGTGTGTGTGTGTGTGTGTCTGCACCATGATATACTGGTGTATATTATGACATCCCCCCTTTTATATAAAAAATATATGCCTGCGTGACAATAAATATTGTGTAGTGAATGTACCTGACTATGTGTGTGCGTGTAATTTACATGACTATGTACATGAGGCTAATCTATTTACACGGGAAGGTGCCTGGTGCTGAGAAATAAGGTGTCACACCAACAACGAAATGAACATTATATACAAACTACTGGAACGATGAAAGAGGATAACAGAACAGATCAAAGAGTCCAACATCATAAAACTCATAAGTCAAGTCTCTGAGGTGGGCGACGAATTCTGGTTGACCGTCAGGGTGGCACACCACTCGTCGTCTGGATCAATGCTGTGCACCGACAGTGGCTGGTGGTTTTGATTCGGGGACAGCCTGTTCTTTGTTATAACAGCGACTCGAAAAGGCTCACTCAGGTCCTCGGTGTCACTGGTCTGCGGGAAGTCAGAATCGGATTCGGTTTGGGGGTAGGTAACTGCTTGTTGCAGGGTTCTTCGGAGGTTTATTTCATTTCCTGGTTCAATTTGAGGCATTGTGCTGTCATTCCAGGTGAAGGAAGGTTGTTTTACAGCTTTAAAAGAATTTTACTTTGATTTGGGACGTTTCCCCTTTAAATGGGCGTGGTCCGGGGCCTCTGACGTCATGATGCGCGTGACGTAGCACGTAGGAGGCGTTTGCACATGCGCGGATCGCGGTTCCTTTACTGATGGACATTTTTGTGATTGCGCATGCGCGGCGTCGCGCAACTGCACAAGTGCAGTCGCTTTAGAAAGATGGCCGCCGACCAAAATCGTTCTCTGCTCCGGGATTTCGGTTTTGAGGGAGTACTGGCGCTTCTCTTACCTTTCCTTGCTGGTTGGAGTGTGTTTTTCTCACAGTATTTGCTGAATTTGTCCAGGACTGTCTGGAAGTCGCTCCTGTTTTGCCCCTTGGAGAACTTGAATTTTTAAAAGATTTCTTCTGCTCTGGCACCGGCGATGATAAGGAGAAACTCTGTTTTTTCAGGATCGGCCAGGTCTTCTAGTTCGGCTGCCAGCAGGAAGATTTCAAACTTTTGCCGGAATGCCCGCCAGTTTTCGCGGAGATCGCCGTGGCACTGGAGCTGCTGGGGAGCCCGGATCTTGAACACCTTGCCTGGGTATCATTGCTGGTTGTCACTACATTGAGGTGCCAACGTGCGGAGCGGCGGCGGAGGGTTGATGTTCTCCATACTTCAGGATGCCGGAATGCTGATTAGTTGCAGGTGGGTCTCAGAAGTACTAGTATGCAACCAATCCTTGTACCATGACGTGTTGGGTGTTCTGGATCACAAACAGGTCACCAACACTGGAAGTGGTGCAACTCTATTTTATTATAAGTTTAACTATATTAACATACTTGAACTGTGGGTAAATGCAATACTAGCTTTAACTGTTGACCCTTGCCTTGTCCTAACCAGGTGATGCACTCAGCACATGGTGAATGTCTGTGTTGCAGGCTGTGAGCTCTGTGCTCAGAGCTGGCTGCTACTAGAATGAGCGGGAACTTTCCTGTCCCCTGTCTTTATAGTGTGTGTGCTCTCACTGGTGATTGGCTGCGGTGTTGTGAATGCTGATTGGTCCCACTGCATGTCCATCAGTGTGTGTGTGTGTGTGTCTGCACCATGATATACTGGTGTATATTATGACAGATGTTATCACTAGTAGGAGAAACTAGAACCCAAGGGCGCAGTCTCAGACTGAAGGGACTATCCTTTAAAACTGAGATGAGGAGGAATTTCTTCAGCCAGAGGGTGGTGAATCTGTGGAACTCATTGCCGCAGATGGCTGTGGAGGCCAAATCACTAAGTGTTTTTAAGACAGAGATAGATAGGTTCTTGATTAATAAGGGGATCAGGGGTTATGTTGAGAAGCCAGGAGAATGGGAATGAGAAACATATCAGCCATGTTTGAATGGCGGAGCAGACTTGATGGGTCCAGTGGTCTAATTCTGCTTCTAGGTCTTATGGTCTTATGGAAAGTACAACATGAAGGGGGACAATCCGGCATAAAGATGTGTTCTGGATGGTAAATTAGATGTAAACAAGGATCCCAAATTTTAAAGTTGGGTTCCCCGTTATATCATTGGTGGGCACAATTGAGCGGGGAACTCCTGCTGGTATAAAAGATGTTTTGGGACTCCTGTTCGATTTTCCATCCCCTCTGTCTTTCCTGCATCCCATCCCACTTTGAAATGCGGGTGGAAAAATCACCCTCCATCTAGACTAAGAGTGAAGTTCAGTGGTAGAATGGGATGAGTTGAATGTGGTTGACTGTGGCAGCCTAAGGTCATTTCCTGGATTGTGCGTAAGCGTAACTGAACCAGGGAAGTAGCCCGGATGCATTGTGGGTGAACCGGGAGCAGAGCTCTGACAGCGATGGCTACACATCATTGGTCAGACTGTGATTGGGCAGACTCCGGCACGGAGTTGAGTCAGGAATGGCTGCCACACGGATCAGGAAAATTAGACCATTAACTGAAAAGCTCTGACTATCATCTATTTCTGACCAATCAGATAGCGGAAGTGCCACTAAATTGCCTTTGCAAACCACTTCAATTCGACAAGCCAACAGGATAAACAAATTAAAGATTGCAGTAGGACGCAAAAATAGAAGCAAAAAACTGCAGCAGGATGCAAAAAACTGCAAAGAAGAGCTTTTGAAATGAAAATGGAATGCCGTGCTCAATAATAATATTATTATTATTATTTTTCATTCAAAACCATCATCTTTATTTTAAAATGTACCAGGGCTAATGAATGAAAACTATTGCCACAGGAAGGCTCCCCCTTTATCAACTGTGGATGTGAAAAATCATCCCTAGTAATTAGAATTCTGGAACATCTTTTCACATTGTCAGCATTTAACATGACAAGATTAACACTTTTATAACAAGCTGATACAACATAAATAATAAAGCATTCTTCTTAATTCAAGTGCTTTGATATATTCTGCCAGCATGAAAGTCATCATTTTCCTGTAATATTATAAAAACCCAATTGGAGCTGACAGAACTCCATCCATAAATGATTACTTACAGAAGGCTGCAGAGAAGGTGCTAATTCAAGATTAATTTTGAGCGTACAACACAACTTTCTATGGAAAATCTGTCATCCAATTACAGACGTGTTTCCAGATGATTATATCTGACTCATTGACAATTGTTTGGTGCAGTACACCATGGCTCTAACGTTTGTGGAACTTCAGCAAGAAAATATTTTTGTTTCATTCATGCTTTTGCGTGGAGCCATGATGACTGGAGGCTACTTTAACTTACAACCCGCCCAACCCTGCCCTCCACTGACTTCAGCGGATATTCAAATTCGGCACGTGGCAAAATAGGCGACCTTCCAAAACCGTGACCTCTGCCCCTTAGAAGGGCAAGCGCAGCAGATGCATGGGAACACCGCCACCGGGAGGTTCCTGTCACAACACCTTGGGCTTGTCCATGGTCAATTGCGCCGCACTTCACCCGGAGTCGCAACGCAAGTGATATTAGATTTTATTTTACAATAGCTGAGGACCTTGGCTGAGCCCAATAAACGGCAGTCACTGGGTTTGTAACATTAACACAAGTAACCTTTTATTATGTACAGTATTATAATTAAACTGACAGAAAATAAATAAATAATTAACCATAATTGTCACAAGTAAGCTTACATTAACACAGCAAGTAAGTTACTGTGAAAAGCCCCTAGTCGCCACATTCCAGCACCTGTTCAGGTACACAGAGGGAGAATTCAGAATTCTCAGCTGGTACGGGAATTGAACCCACGCTGCTGACCTTGTTCTGCATCACAAACCAGCTGTCTAGCCCACTGAACTAAACCAGCCCTGCTGTGACTAAGTATCTATCACCCCTTCCCCAACCCCCCCCTGCTAACTGCTCCCAATCTCTATACACACAAACAAGCAACACAAAGGAGAAAGGGTGGTTGAAAAGTAAATAAATTATTGATAAAATTAAAGGATAAAGGATCTTTGATGCACTGATCTGACTCCCAGTTAATAATGCCTTTCTGGGGTTCAAGCTTTCGTTTCAGTACTTCTTCCTTCTGGGCTGGTAAAATTTTTTTTCTGGCAAGGTTGTCTACTTTCACTGTAGATTCAGGATCTTTTCAGGCTTACAGCAAGGTTGTGCCAAACACTCACTGGTTATAGAACAATAATGCAATTATTTCAACCAGCAAGGGGAGTGTTCCTTCTCCTACCAAGATCTAAATACTTCTGTCAAGCTCCCTCTGAAAGTATCACACAGAAACCAATGACTGACTGTTGTCAGGCAGAAAACTGTCCCTGGCCAACCCAGAGGTTGGCAGCCAACCAACTGAACGAACATCCTCCAAAGCTGGTTCCCAAGATTCCCTCAGCACCAACAAGTCTGGTTTCTCCTCTCCAACATACACAAGCTAGAAAACACAACGTCCTGGCAAGCCCTCTTCTGCTTAAATGCACCTTCCAATGAAATGAAAATCGCTTATTGTCACAAGTAGGCTTCAAATGAAGTTACTGTGAAACGCCCCTAGTCGCCACTTTCCGGCACCTGTTCGGGGAGGCTGTTACGGGAATTGAACCGTGCTGCTAGCCTGCCTTGGGCTGCTTTCAAAGCCAGCGATTTAGTCCTGTGCTAAACAGCCCCTGTTATGGGTCCATGGACAAAAAATAATAAAATAAAAGAATTGGGGACAAAGGAAATAAACAGGAAGGGCCCTGACACCTCCAAGTCACTCACCACCCTGATTTGGAAATATATTATCGCTCCTTCACTGTTACTGGGTGAAACATCTTGGAAGTCCTTCCTTAACAGTCCAAAAATGTGCAGGTTAGGTGGATTGGCCATGATAAATTGCCCTTAGTGTCCAAAATTGCCCTTAGTGTTGGGTGGGGTTACTGGGTTATGGGGATGGGGTGGAGGTGTTGACCTTGGGTAGGGTGCTCTTTCCAAGAGCCGGTGCAGACTCGATGGGCCGCATGGCCTCCTTCTGCACTGTAAATCCTATGATAATCTATGAAACAGCAGTGTGGGTGTATCTACGCCACATGGATTGCAGCAGTTCAAGAATGTGACTCACCACCACCTTCTCAAAGATTTTTGGATTGGATGTTAAAATTGCTGGCCTAGCCAGCGACACCATGTCCAGTGAAATATTAATAAAATATCTGAAATGTTCACTCTGTTTGTTTCTCAGAAGCTGTCAGTACTACTTCCAGAATTTTCTTTTTTTATATATAAATTTAGAGTACCCAATAATTTTTTTCCAATTAAGGGACAATTTAGCATGGCCAATCGATCTAACATGCACATATTTAGGTTATGGGGGTGAAACCCATGCGGACATGGAGAGGATGTGCAAACTTCACACGGACAGTGACCCGGGGCCAGGATCGAACCCGGGTCCTCAGCGCTGTAGGCAGCAGTGTTACTGCTTCCAGAGTTTTCGCTTTCCTTTCAGCAGTTGTTATATTTGTACATCTGAATATCCCTATTACGTACATTGTACCAAATAGCATTTGCAGCACAGAAAAAGGCCATGTTGGCCAATAGGTTCATGCCAGTATATGAGCCTCTTCCCACCCATCTTCTCACCTATCCTCATCTAATGTCAACAGTCGATCCTTCTAGTCCTTCATCTCCCATGTGTTGATCTAGCTTTCCCTTCAGTGCATCTACTCCATTTTCCTCAACTTCTCCAAGTTCCACAATCTAACCACCCTCTGATTACAACTTTCTCCTGAATTCCTAATTTGATTTGTTAATGACCAATGTATATTTATGGCTGTCAGTTCTGGCCTCCCACAAATTGAAACTGGGCCACTGGTGGTCTCGGTATCATCAGAGATGTGCTTCAAGTCTTGGTGCGCTGCCCTATGTGGAAATTGCCCAACAAGTTTCAACATTGTATGGGTAATTTCTTACTCTCGGAGACCCTCGGTGAATGTATCCGACTCTGGCTTTGATTTTCAATACAACAGAGAGCCTTTCTATTGTGGTGAAAATATTGCCTGAAAATTGGAAGTCCCGAAAGTAGCTGGCCATTTAATTCAGCAGCTACCTCTACTCAAGTCAGATTTTGGTAGCCTAAGAGTGTGGAACCCTGAGTGTGCAGAGTAAACCTGGTAAGAGTAGATCTGAACATTGTGCATTTCTTTGGATAGTCCCTTTGGATATGGTCCCAGGACACATTTGGGTGCCCTTTGGAATTGTTAATAGCAGGTATCAATGTGAGTAAAAGGTGCATAAACTAATTAACTGTCAAGCTCATTAAAACTGTCAATCGACCTGTTAAAAATCAACTGTTAAAGGAAAGTGTCAAGGCATTTAAATGTCCCACCCATTAAATCTTTGAAAACAATGCTGGAGTGTTAAAATAATCTTCACTCTGTCTGTTGACATAAGACATATTCCATTACCTGATTAGTACTATCATCTATCAACATTGCCCAGAAACTGAGCTGAACTAGTTATGTAAATACTGTTCCTATACGAACTGGTCAGAGACTAGGAATTCTGCAGCGAGTAACTCACGTATTGACACCCCAAAGCCTGCCCACCATCTATAAGGCATAAGTCAGGAGTGTGATGGAATACTCTCTACTTGCCTGGATGATCGCAGCTTCAACAACGCTCAAGAAGCTCAACACCATCCAGCACAAAGCAGCCCGCTTGTCTAGCATTCCATTATTATGGATTCCATTTTGCAACAATTCCTGAGGTTTGATAGTTGTATTGTTTCCATAACAGCAGTGTTTTATTTATACTATGTGAATTAATGGAGTGCTGAGGAGGTGAATTAAGATCCTCTATTTGTCCGGGCTTGAGTGTGACTTTGTGACTTGAGTTTTCTGGCTCATACCAGGCCCAAGTCAACACTTTGGGCACGATCGAATGACCACGCTGTCCCCGAGAAACAGCTTGCCGCGGTGCAGTGTGGCCAAATAAAACCAGGAGACCCCGTTCCTGGCATCTATGTGCCTCGCAGCACCTCGCGTGTTCCAACGTGATATCGTGAGACGCTGCGATATAAATCCTGCACATTATAAGCGGGATCACTCTTTTAGCAAATCTGCATATTAAAGCGAGATAGCTAGTCTCACTTTAATGTGCAGGTTCCCGAGGGACCTGAGGAGTTATCCCCTTCACCTCGGAGACCGTGGGTGAGCACCGTTCAGCATGTCCCCACAAATGGGAACCAGATGGAACGGCACTCGTAGGGGTTGCCCAGGGTATCAGAGGCCCCCAGGTGCATGTCCTTTGTGCAGGATGGTACCCTAGCACTGCTAGGGCACTGTGGCACTGCCAACCTGGCACCCTGACAGTGCCACCTGGATGCCAGCCCTGCACTGCCAAGTTGCCCAGGTGGCACTACCATCCGGCAGGGTCAGTGCCAGGGCTCCAGGTTGGCACTGCCAAGGTCCTAGGCTAGCATTTTATGTGTGCTGGCGATTGGGCTGGAGTGCCCTGGGGGGTTATTGGGGTGGGAGCAGGTCATTTAAATGGCACCCAGATCTCTCGCTACACTGAGGAGTTCTGGCGAGCGGAACTCTTTGGTGTAGAAAACAGGGATATGTGCAGCCTTAGCCATACATTCCTCACTTGGCTGTGAGTTACTGCGAGTGACGTTGTATAGCCATCTGTTTCCTGATGCTGTGAGCACTGGGATTATATGCGGCTAAACACGCTCGCTATGGGACTTTGTTCCCATTTAGTTGAATCGCGCCCTTTAACTATCCATCACTCTGAACATGCTACTTCTTGAAACGGATACAAGAATAAATTTCACGAGACAAGTTTGAGCCGTGTGGAGCTTCAACACTGAAAGTGTGAGCAGCAGGTTTAACACAGCAGGGCCACTTCTGCGGGAGCCTTGCCTCGGCAACTTTACCCCACCATGTTAACTTACTAACCTCAGTATTTCAAAGTGGCTCCAGAAGAATTAAGTTCTGGAAAATAAAACATGTTGTCAGAGTTACCTGCCGTAAAACAAACGCCAACACATCAGTTGATTCCCAGTAGCTGGCATGGAACAGGTGTGGTAGTGCCACCGTTGGAAAAGCTGTTAATGCATCAGGGCAGTACAGTGCGTAGTCTATCCTTTTTGTCCCCCACCATTTTGTAGTAACTGTGGGATACAAGCAAATATTTTCTGCTTTAACATAGATGGTTTACTCTAACCTGAAGTCAACCTTGTTGTAATTGCAATTAAGTATTTTGATTATTCTCACATGAACATACTTAAACAATGCAAGGCGTAATAATCCCATTTTATTCATAGCTGTTACATTAAACATGGCTAATCATAGCAGCAGTGATTTGAAGAAGAACGAGTCAGGCATTCATAAATATCAGGTTTTCTGCCTTGAACTCCCATGGGAACAGGAACCTCTGCATGCAGTAATCATCCACCAAAGCAAGGTATTTGGACCAAATGCATGTTCACAAGTATGGAAAGTGGGTACAGAGCATCTCTTGCACACCCTGACCTTTGTTTCTCAATGCTCTTCGTGCACCAAATATCTCCAGACAGACCCTGATGGCCGATTTCCTTCCCGAAAGGACATTAGTGAGCCAGATGGGTGTTTACGACAATCGGCAAAGGTTTCATGGTCATTAGACTCTTAATTCCAGATATTTTTATTTCATTCAAATTCTACCAACTGCCCTGGTGGGATTTGAACCCAGGTCCCCAGAGCATTAGCCTGGGTCTCTGGATTTAGTCCAACAATAATTCCACTGTGCCACTGCCGCTCCAGTGATGCAGCAAGTATAATTAACACATAATTTGCACCTTTCTGGAAAAAAAACTATGAAAAAATGAAGAAATATGATTAAGGAAGGGATAAAATTGCCTCATCGATTTAAAAATAATAATTCACAGGATGTGGGCATCACTGGCTAGACCTGTATTTATTGCCCATTCCGCATAGCCCTTGAGCAGCTCAACATCGCCTTCTCAAGGGCAACTGGGGAGGGGCAAGCCAGCAATGCCCACATCTTGTTTAAAAAAAAAATGACTGTGCACTTTCCTTGCCTTTCCATTTACTTCACTTTTCAGAGTAACCCGAAGGAAGGATTCATATGTAAATTAGGATAGCTAATAATCCTGGCACAAAGATGTAAGTCCCAGTGATGGAGTACAGGCTGGTGTGAGAACGATAATTGCTTAATGTGCAGCAAAGAATTTGAGAACAGCTGGAGGGTGTGAAAAGAGAAAATGGTAATAAACATCTAAAAGAGCATACGTCCCTGTAAGCCTAAGTGACAGTGATCTCATGAACTATGCACGTAATGGGTTGTAATGGTGCATTTATTAACTCATCTGTCTCGGCCTTTTGGCTAAGATCAAGTGTATTTTTGATCAAGGGAGGCTGAGGATTTCGTTGCCGATCATGGATTGGAGAACACGGAGGGATTGAAGTAATCGAAGAGGAAACGTTTAGAGCTCTGCTGCTATTGGTGGATCTACATGCTGGTCTAAGCCTCTGGTTTAGGCCTAACGCCGATACAGTTTAGACTCAACGTGTGAGCTATGGCTGCAGCTGCATCCCGACCACCAGGCTGGGGAGTGCGAAACACTGTCCAAGTCACAGTGAAGAAGTCGGAAGGAGAGTCACCTGTGGACCGCAATTTCTTCGTGAAGTGGGTGCTGCTCGAGTGCTGCGGGTTTCAAGCAACAGATATCTTCTGCTTGCAAGACTTCCCCAACAATGGATATTTTGACGTCACCTTCAAGAGTGTCACAGCTTGCATCAAATCCTTGAACGTGTTCAAAGAAAAGGGTAACCAGAGCCCCCTGTCTATCCTGACAGCGGAGCCTAGGTTTACGCTACCGTCGAGGCAAAACCGGGTTGTTTCACTGCACACGTACAACCCCCACGTCCCCGTGTCTGATGTGCTCACGTTCCTTGCCAGGTACATCGAGCTGAAAAGTAACAGCGTGCAACTGAAGGACACCTTTGGCATCTGGACAAGTGAGCACCAGATCAAGGTGACTCTGAGAACAGACGGCGACGGAACCATCCTGTATCCCCCTCCAGTTTCGCCATTGGAGGAAATCGTGGCTACCTCTACTACGTGGGACAGCCACGAGTGTGCCGCACCTGTGGCAAAACGGGGCATGTTGCTGCCAACTGCAATGTCACCTTCTGCAAAAACTGCAGGCAGGAGGGACACATGACAAAGGACTGCAAGGAAGACAAGTGCTGCAACCTGTGTGGGGAGGCCGGCCACCTTTACAGGGCCTGCCCAAAACGCGGGGCAACGAACGCACAAATCATCAGCGGCGGAGTCACAAAGGCGACCACAGAGGAGGTTCATGCACCCTCCACCGACAAAGACGCCACAGCACAGAATGCTGAAAATCAACAGAAGGGCCCTCAACAAAAAGTGGAGGCCCAGCACGCCCTGACAACTCAACCCCAACCTCATCTGACGAGGAACACTCAATGGAAGAGGATGGAACGAAGAATAAAGAGCACTGGGAAACGGTGAACAGGGACAAACGAAAGAGGAAACAAAAAAATAAACTGAAGAAACCCCCGATGGGGAATGGCAAAAAGCGGCACCTTTCAGCTAGCGGACGTAGCGCCGACACCTCTTCCGATGAGGGAAAACAAGACAAGAATCGGCCTCAAATAAAGAGGCAAAGTGCCAATGTCGAACGGGATGCACAGACCCCCCAGACCACAGATAGGGAAGAAAATAAAACACGCCGAGATCATCAACCTCTGGTGGATGGGAACAGCAATATGACCAACGTCCACCAAACGTCGGACATTGAAAACAAGGCCACAAACCAACTCCAGACATTAACAAGCAGCAACAACCCAGACGAAGACCGGCCTGCAACCCCAACACCCACTGACTGCCACGGTGGACGCCAGGGCTACACTAACCCCCCCCCCCCCCAATGCATATCCATCAAGTTCACGGGCCCAGTGCGGACCAGGACAGCTTTCTCAGCCCTACAACTGTGCAACAGTTTGCGAGCACCACCGGCATGCTGGGGAACATTCAACAGCTGGAACACCCAATTGCCCATTACCCGACCCTACGCCGCAGCAGTCACCCGGGCCATCTTCAAATTCATCTGGAGATCCAAGATGGACCGTGTCCGAAGGGACACCATGTACAAACCTCTGGATAAGGAAGGAAAAACGTACCCAACGTCTGTGCATCCTGATGGCCATCTTTGTGTGCAGCTGCATCAAGCTGTATGCAAACACCAAGTGTCACTACATACTGAGGTTCTACCTGTCCCCGGTCTTATGAAGGATGGGCGTGGCCTCATTGCCGCGGAACGCTCCAAGTAGTTGGACCGTGCCGTACCACCTGTCCCTCGTGGAAAAGTTTTTGAAGAAAAACACCTTTGACCACAAGGCAGTGAAGCAGTGGTCAGCACGTAATGTCCTCGAGGCCCTCAGGGAAAAGGAGACTGTGGAGGACGTTGGATGGTTTGCTGAGCAGACTGTCAGAGTCATCTGGCAAAACGCCTCATCACCAGAACTTACAAGCAAGCACCAAGACCTAGCTTGGCTGTTGGTGAGAAGGGCCCTCTCCGTCAGATTCTTCATGTACACCTGAAGGCTCTGCGCCGTTGCACGTTGCCCTCGGAGTGGCTGTGGGGGAAATGAGACGGTCACCCACCTCCTTGTGGAATGTGCCTTTGCAAAGAAGGTCTGGAGAGAGATGCAGTGGTATTTGTCAAGGTTCATTCCGAGCAGCTCTGTGACACAGGACTCTGTGCTCTACGGACTGTTTCCAGGGACATACACCGAGACAAACATTAACTGCTGCTGGAAGGTCATCAACTCGGTGAAAGTCGCTCATTGGTCTGCCCAAAACTTGCTGATCTTCCAGTGCAAAAAGCTGTCCTCGACCGAGTGTTGCAGACTGGCACATTCCAAGGTCCAGGACTACGTGCTGAGGGACGCACTCAAGCTTGGGGCAGCTGCCGCCAAGGCGCAATGGGGAAAGACCACTGTGTAAGGTCTTACCAGCAAATGTACACTGAGGGGCGGGTAGCAGTGTAAACCCCCCTCGGTCTGCGTCATTAACACTCCAATGTATAAAAGAAACACGACAATGTAAATATTTAAGAAAGAATTGTAACGTAAAGAGTGATATGTGGGTAATGTCATCCCAATTGAATGGAAGAAAGTCAAGGGAATGTGTAACTCTGATGGAAATGTACAGTCAAGACAATTCAAAATGTTCTGTAATGTTTATGATAGATTTTATGAATAAAGTATATTTTTTGGAGAAAATAAAATCTGTCTCCTAGGATCCACATGCTTGTACTAAGCATGAAGACTAAGGATTACCCTGAACCCAACACACTCCATCCACATTTCAGGTGGGGTGATTTACATCTGAAGGCAAAATGTTAGGAGATGGTGTGTGTTATATTACTCTTTGATAATATATCGTTACTCTTTGCTTTGTAATCCAGAATGGTCTGATGGTGTGATTCTGAAGAAACCACCAATCTTTAACTTAAAGCAAAACTGATTTATTGAATGACGATTAATATTGAGTTCGCACACTCCACAGAACTATAACTAGTAATCAAGTAATCTATATTAAAGTAATAACTAATTTAAACTACATGTGCTGCTTCTACCTAATATTAACTATGCTGTGATCTATCCTTCTTACATTCTACTGTCTTGAAACTCCTGGTTAGAAGTACCCAAGGTCCTCTGAGTTCTCATATTTAGAGTGGAAACTAGTGATGCCCTCTAGTGGTTGTGTTACACTGAGATGTAATAACTAACCCTTTACTTGTCTACTTATGTACATATCATTACAGTGTGCAGTATATCTCTGCCCCCAAATTAATACCCTACCCTTTTGAAGCAATTCTCGCAATATATTGCTATGTCATGAGGAGAGTTCCAGGTGAAAGGAATTCTCGGCCATTTCCCACTCTCGGTTGCTCAACTTAACAGGCAGTACAGCAAATTAAGAATTGCTCTGGGACAGCCAGTGTGGTTTTAGAATCCAGCTCGTGCACGCAGGTTAGAGGCAGGTAACTAAACATCAATGCAATTCGAAAGAAAATCTTATTGGACTTGTGGTGAATGTAAATACAGTTAGTTCACCAGTTATGTTCTGTGTTATTAACCCTGTGGGTTTTATCTGTGAGCCATTGTATGGCTTCACCCACAGGGGGAGATGTTGGAGGATGTTGGAGCATACAGGCTCAGCCCATGGCTCCACCCCTTTGAAGGAGTATAAGAGTAGCTGGCCTGTGGGACTGTCCTCAGTATATACCAGTCGCAGGCAGGCAAAGTTGATAGTTAATTAAAACCACTGTTTTACTCCGACACGACTCCTTGAGTGAATTGATGGTCGCATCAGGACTCGAAACGTTAACTCTGTTTCTCTCTCCACAGATCAATTTAATTAATTATTTGAACAAAAACGATTATGGAGTCAGCCCTCAAGCCTGGCAGACTGGAGCTCGATCCACAGGCCGCGGAGGCGAAGGAAATTTTTTCACACTGGCTGCGGTGTTTCAAGGCCTACCTTGCCGCGTCATCGATGCCATCCGTCACGGACGAACAAAAATTGAGTCTCCTCCACGCACGGGTGAGTCACCGCATTTCTGTGCAACTCGAAGAGGCCACCTCATATACCGCCGCTCTCGCAATCCTCGAGCGCATCTACATGCGGCCTGTGAACAAGGTCTATGCGCGACATATTCTCACTATTCGATACCAGCGCCCCGGGGAGTCACTCGACGACTATCTGCGCGACCACAAAGCCCTCGCGGGCAACTGCAACTATCAGGCCGTTACGACCACTCAGCACATGGAGCTCGCCGTCCGAGACGTCTACGTTGCGGGGGGTCAGATCAAATTACGTGCGGCAGCGAATACTCGAGAAAGGGGCCCAGGACCTGGACGAGATGGTGAAACTGGCGACTTCACTGGAGGTCGCTTTCCAGAGCCTCACTGCATTTCCGGCCAAACATTCAACCCCCTCGTGGGCTCCCGACCAGAGACTACCCCAGGCCTGTGCTGCGCGCCCACCCGCTCATCATGGGGGGTTGCCTTGTTATTTTTGCGGCCAGCCTCAACACCCTCGACAGCACTGCCCGGCCTGCAACGCACACTGCAACAGTTGAAAATGAAATGAATGAAATGAAATGAAATGAAATGAAAAATGAAATGAAAATCGCTTATTGTCACAAGTAGGCTTCAAATGAAGTTACTGTGAAAAGCCCCTAGTCGCCACATTCCGGCGCCTGTTCGGGGAGGCTGGTACGGGAATTGAACCGTGCTGGCCTGCCTTGGTCTGCTTTAAAAACCAGCGATTTAGCCCTGTGCTAAACCAGTTGCGGCCGAAAAGGGCACTTCCCCAAGGTCTGCCTCGCCAAGCCTAAGCACGCGAACTCTCAGACCCGGACTACCGACTCTCAGGCCCGCAGAACTCGCAATGATCAGAGGATTGGATAGGGTGGACAGTGAGAGCCTTTCTCCTCGGATGGTGATGTCTAGTACGAGGGGACATAGCTTTAAATTGAGGGGAGATAGATATAGGACAAATGTCAGAGATAGGTTCTTTACTCAGAGAGTAGTAAGGGCGTGGAATGCCCTGCCTGCAACAGTAGTGGACTCGCCAACACTAAGGGCATTCAAATGGTCATTGGATAGACATATGGAGTATAAGGGAATAGTGTAGATGGGCTTTAGAGTGGTTTCACAGGTCGGTGCAACATCGAGTGCCGAAGGGCCTGTACTGCGCTGTAATGTTCTATGTTCTATGTTCTATGTGGCAGCGTGCCTGCCGACTCCGACTCTGCACAGCACGTGCGACTCACGGGGGCTGCCATTTCGGCCATCCTCCCCCACGCGGTTACCTCTGTTTCTCTCTCCATAGATGCTGCCAGGCCTGCTGCGCTTTTCCATCAGTTTCTGTTTTTTTAAATTTTCGGTAACTAAACAGTTCACTGGTTACTTTTAGTTGGAAGTTACTGACCAGTTCACCACATTGGTGACAGCATAACTCGAAACGCTGTGGAAGACTGTGGGCTGGATTTTGCCAGCCCATTAGAAGCAGGCCGGAGGATGGAGGAATGGTAATACAGCAGGAGGAGGGGTCAGAGGGGAGTCAGCACAGCCTATGATCCACAGCGGGTACCTCAGTGGTGTTGCCACCCACTGGGTGGCCAATTGAGCCATGTAGGTGCCAAATTAAGGATCACCTCCTAACCTTGCCAGCATTTTACCTGCGTCAGGAGGGCCGAATGCTACTTGTGGAGACAGCTACATAAACCCTCCTAGGTTGTGAGTGGGTTCCCAGGGAGTGGCGCTCATTTACTGGCTGCTCCATGGCCCGCAGAGGGTGCCCCTTCTACCCCACCCCCCAGTCCGGCGCCTGTTAATTGGCTGCTGTCGGTAAAATGTCACCCAGTGTCCCGCCGTCAGCCGGCGCAGTGTCCCTCCTTTCGGCCCCCAGTGGCAGGATTTGATCATCATTGGGAAAATCCAGCCTTGCATGTCATGTTAAAGAGAAAGCTCACACTTTTAAATCAGAGCCTAAAGAATGGCGCTGGGCACCATTTTAAAACTGAGCCACGATTGATAAGTAAACTCCACTAAGAAAGGAGAACACTGATGTGAAATGAGCTCAGGATTGGAATGGGTAACTATAAAAATTATAAAATTAAGTGACTGAATTGGTGTCGGGAAATTATCATATTATATCTCCCAAAGCAACACTAGTATTTATACAGTTCCATCTTGTCCAATGAGGTCATGGTCCTAACAGATGTTAACAAATCTATTTTTGCTAAAAATAATTGCATGATGGTCAGAGCGTGTAAGGACACTAAACAATTGATGGTACCATATACTGTCCTGCTGCCTGGGGCTAGTAGATGTTCATCTTCAAATCAGCTAAACTGTGCAGCTAAAGGCTGCTGCCATTGTTATTCGGTCACAGCATAAACACTTTAACCCTGATATAATATTTTAATAATTTGGTTTTGTTTTATTTTAGTAAAAAAAACTGATGTCTGAAGAAGAGGATTAGTTGAGCTTAATTACAAAGAAATTAGATTATAAAATCTAATGTTCCACCTTTAAGTTATTTTTAACCATTTCCTGAACCCCATACATGACAAAATGGCTTCAAGATCACTCAAAGTCAGTCCTGTTTCTAACATTTAACAGATCATTTTTTAAAAAAGAATGGAAGTAATTTTAGCTTGACTGGTCTGAAGACAATCTGACCAGATCGGATCAGGTGTCATGCTTTATATCCTGCCTGATTTTACTTTTCAATATGTCGTAAAGCAAGCATCCTGTCAGGTCCTGACAGCTTGCCACCAGGCAGGTGAGGCTAAAATGGTCGCCGGCCCCCTTCCTGCTGATTTTCTCCCCTTCTCTCCTGAAGCCATTTGTTCTGCTGACTTTCAATCTGACCGCTTGCCTTCCACTGCCTTGCTTTATCATTGTTCCCGTGTCAGCCTCAATAGTTCATGTTGCCAGGCTGTCAACCATTCTCACTCAATGTTTACATATCGGCTGGATTCTCCGCTTCACAAGCCGTGTGTTTCTCAGCCGCACACTGTTTGCTGGAGTCGGAATTCTAACTTCCCGCTGTTTGTCAATGGGATTTCCCATTGTAACCGCCCCACGCCACCGGGAAACCCCTGGGCGGGGTTGCGCTGCCCGCGGGAAAAATGAATCGCAAGGACCGGAGAATTGCAAGCATCGTTTCCACAGCGGACACTGGATAGCCCCTAGACGTCACTGGAGTATTGCCTGAGAGGGGCACAGTGAGGAAAATCAAGAGGTGAGGATTGAATGATTATCACTCATTCTATCTCCACTGTTTTAAATGGAAAGAAAGTTGGGTTGGGCTCCACTATACAGGTATAATTCTCCCTCTTCGGGTGGCATGGTGGTGGGACAGTGGTTCACTGCTGCCTCACGGCACCGAGGACCCAGGTTCGATCCCGGCTCGGGTCACTGTCCGTGTTGAGTTTGCACGTTCTCCCCGTGTCTGCATAGGTCTCACCCCCACAACCCAAAGATGTGCAGGGTAAGTGGATTGGCCACAGTAAATTGCCCCTTCATTTGAAAAAAAGAATTGGGCACTCTAAATTCACTAAAATAAAGATTCCCCCTCTCGATTTTCCTCACTGTGCTCCATCATGGCAATATTTTACACACAAGTGGCAAAGCCAAAAAGAGACTCCAATATCTGCAACGTGAGGTTTCCTTGGAGAAAAGAAGGCCAAGGGGAGACTTGATAGGGGTATTGAGGATCCTGAGGGGTATGGAGAGGGTAAATGGTGAGAAACTGGACGGGAACACATTAGGAATAATGTGCAAAAGGAATAGAAGCGAGAGCGCGATGAGGGCAGTGAATAGCGGGAGAGGACAAAACGAGAACCGCACTGGGCGGCAAACGGTTTGTGATGCGACCGGCCCACTTCCGAAGGCGAAATCAGGATCCCGCCAGAGCGTGGCAAGACACCAATTATCACCACTTAAGCTCTATCTCTATACAATTAACAGGAACCATCCCATATACAGCAGCCTCCCCAGCAAGTGGTCAAGCTGGCGTTGATTAGTACTCCTCTTGAATAACATCAACCTGGTGGATGGGCTGCTGCGAGGAGCCGAAGAGGTGAGCAGCCATCTTCGCTCACGTGCAGTGAGCCCGAGGGCACTGGGCTTGCCATCCCAGTGCTCGGGGGGGTATGGGGCAACCGGGGGGGTGCAGCCCAGGTTGGGGGTGAGCCGCCATGGGGGGTTGGGGTGGGGGGTGTCAACCGTATGTGGGTCTCGATGCCAACCCCTGGACCCTGTGTTCCCGTTCCAGGGGCAACCCTAGTCCCTGCCTGTTTGCCCACCAACCACCCATAACTCCCACGGACCGTGGAGGCCTCTGACCTTGCAGTTGAAGGCTATTGCTAACAGGGAAATGGCAATTGTGCACTTAAGTGTGCACTTCACACATCTCAAGTAGATCCCTATGGGTAGGTTAGCCATGTAGCATGTGGGATTCATTGCCTAGCACTCAATCACACTTTGATGCATGGACATTGTGCTTGAACACTGCGGGAGGTAGCACCTTTGATCACCCAGGGGATAAACTCCAGCCCCGGGCACATGTCCACAGCTGGGTGTGCGTGGGCAGGGCGTGTCCGGGGGGGGGGGGGGGGGGGGCAGGAGCGGTGGGCGTGGGGGGGGGGGGGTAGAGCCCCATGACTGGGGGGGGTGGGAGGCACGGGATTGAGCCGCCCACAATCCCCACCCTCCCTCCCTCCTCCCCAACAACCCCTCCTCCACCCTTTCCCTCCACACTCCCCTCCTTTCCCCTTATCTACCCCCCCCCCCCCAGTGTCCTCTCAGTGATCCGCGACGTGCTTAGCCTTCCTTGCTGTACAGTTACGCGTAGGCGTATCCCCAGGATGCACATCAGAGGAGGAGGCAGCCAGCTAATTACCATGTCCTGTGGCCTTCCATGCCACTGGCAGTCATCCTCTGGGGCCGGAGGGCTCCGACGCACTTGTTGACGGCACATGCGCAGCTGTGCCGCCCTATTCCATGTGCTGAACATGGAACATGGCTTCGTCAGAGGGGTGGAACTCGGGAGAGCTGGTGGTCACCATCGCCAGTCCACAGAATGGGTCCAGGTTGCCACCCAGCACCCCTCCTCCTGGTCGGTGCCCATAGGGCCCTGGGGTTCACCTCGCGACGGAGCTGGTTCGAGCCACGGCTGCCCATGCATCATCTGGCCCTGCCAGCCCTGGCGGCTCCCCATGGTGTTGACGACTTTGGCGATGCTCCTCAGTGATTAGGCCACGCTCTGCAGTGACCTGGTAATGACCACCTGCGACTGGGACAAGTCCCGCAGCGCCTCGGCCATTCCCATCTGAGACCGAGACATGTCCTGTAGTGCCTCATTTAGGTCCGCCTAGAACTGGGTCACATCCCCCAGTGAGTCGGACATTCTGCCGAGGCCCTTAGCCATGGCGATCACCAACTGCCCCACGATTTGGACATCTCCATTACTGCTGCTGATCTTGTGCACCAGGCTCTCCACTACAGTCACCACCCTAGCAATGTTGGCCTCAGTGTCACGCATTGCCGGCGACATCTCCTGCTCCCGTAGCCTCTGGGACTCCTCCAATTGGCTATGGACCTGTTAGAGCATCGCTGACATCGCCCTCTGAATCTCTTGGCCGCACCCTAACGTTTGCATCAGCTCCGGAATATTCTGGTCCAGAGGCCCAGTATCTGCCTGGGACCCAGCTGGGACTTGGGATCCAGCAGATCTCTGATTTCTGTCTCGCCTGAGGGTTCCTGTCACCTCCTGATGTGCATCAGCGACTGTGTGGTGTCACCAAATTGTGACCCAGAAGCCTGACCACTAACATTGCCCACCGAGGTGTGTGTATCTGCGCCGGTGGAGGGTGGCAATGAAAGTTGGGATGCATCAATTGTGGCATCCTCAGAACTCTGGTCCGAGGTAGGGAGGGGGCCACCCGGGATGGGTCAGTGCCGTCGGCTGGATACCAGCAGGAGAAGAACAGTGTGGTCGGTGGGAGGGATGGGTCAGTCTGTATGGCAATAACAACTCACGTTTGACAGTCCATCCAGGAGTGGCCCAGTGGATCCTCAGCTCTGTGGTGTGTGCCAACCTCCACGTTGCTGACTGCTCTGTCCTCAGCCACCCCATAACCTCCCAGGCCCGTTGCTCAAAGTTTCTTATGTCCGGCACCCCTCAGCCAGTCTGGGCCCTCCCCCAGCAATTGTGGTACAGCTTCTCCTGCGGAGACACAGAGAGGGCATTGTTAGCCGCATATGTGGTTCACAGTAGTGGGGTGTGGGGGCTGTGAAGGAAGGGGTGGAGGGAGGGGGGCGAAGGGAGGGTTGGATGGGGCAAGTGGAGTTTTGGGAGGGCTGTTCGCATGGGGGGGGGCGGGAGGTTTTCGGGAGGGTGGGTGTCAACTCACGCGACCCGGTGTAGGTCATTGACCTTCTTGCGGCACTGGAGGCCAGTCCTCCTGAGCACGCTTCCCGAGCTGATAGTCACAGCCACTTCATCCCAGGCGGCAGTGGCTGTCCTGTGGCTCACCCTCGGAGGAACAGGATATCCCTCCTGGCCTCAACCACATCTAGAAGCCTCCCCAGGTCCCTCTTGTCAAAACTTGGGGACGGTTGTCTCGGCGTCATGGCCCCGGGCTGAGTGGGGTTGGCTGTGCAAGTGCTGTTTAAGTGCTTCTCGACCTTGTTAGAGGGTGGCAGGCAAGTGCAGTCTCAGCAAATCAGCTGGTGAGCCTTCAGTTGCGGTGTGAAGCCCGTGGGGCCTCGTTAAGTGGACCAATTAACGTTATATTGCGTTTCTGGCCTCGCCGGGCTGAGCACCGGGAGGTTCACGGCTTTCCCGCTCGTGACTACACTTAGAAATCTTTCTGGAGAATTGCGGCCATAGATTAAAGTTGACCAGGAGATTAGTTGAGACAGGGACAGAGTCAAGAGTTGTTACGGAAGTGGAAGCAGGTAGTCTTGGCAATGGATTGGCTGGAAGCCATCTGAAATGCAACAAGTTTGTAAATATAGAATTTGGTGGGGGCCGAAGACAACGTTCACGATTTAACAGGACAAAAACAGCGTCCTGTTTTGGGCATGTTTAGCCGTCTATTTCTCGTTGCCAACAGCAGCGAGAATGACACCACTATTTCACGGGGACTTTGCCGGTTTTTTTGCCCTTGGCTCAGCTCGCCCGTGCAGGAAGACTGGCGGATCAGGGTGCCACTTTTAAATGCCGCCCCGATTTTTTGACCCCCCCCCAGCAACCCCACTGTGGCCTCCGTACCACCCCCCCCCCCCCCCTTCCACTGAAACTTATGTAAATTTTAGAGGGTCGTCACACTCCTCCTCACCCCACCTCTTAAAGGCCAGGCATCCCCGGGCCCGATCTCTGGCAGATGCAATCTGGGGCCCGGGCACCTTGACACTGCCAGCGTGGCAGTGCTGTCCCCATGCACCCTGACAGTGCCAGGGTGGCATTGCCAGGTACAGGTGTGGCATTGTCAAGATGCCAGGCTGGCAGCACCAAGATGCCTGGGTGCCATCCGGAGTGCCAGGGTACCACCCTACACAGAGGCCGACCACCCGGGGGCCTCTAAGGGCCAGGTAGACCTCCCCAGGTGGCTTAATGCCTGGTCTGCATTTGTGGAAGGCAGTGTCAAATGTCACCCTGGCGCAGTGTCCCAGGCGAAGCCGTTAGTTCCTGGGCGAGATCCAGATCGCGACATCTCATGAGATCTCATTAAATCTTGCATGGCATTTTGAGTTTCACAAATCCCGCAAGAGGCCTCTCACGAGATTCAACAGCTTTGTTGCGTCAACAAGTTGAGCGCGACAAGGCCATTAAATCACGCCCAAGATCGTCAGTCTTCCCTCTCTTCAGCTGGTGAAAATTTCTCCTCATTCAGTTCTTGATGTCATCCGAGCAGTGTGAAACATCAGAGACAGCAGAGTGGTCAAGAGAGGTGGGGCTGTGAATTGTCAGCGCACTTGTAGTTTATTCCTTAAATGGAAAAGACTTCAACATGGTAAATTTTCTAATTCTGCAGCAAGGAGTGAGGTACCTACCTGTAGCCAATACACATTGAAGTCACTCACTGAGGATGCAGACTTGGAAAATTTAAGTGAATAATCCAAGAGTAACAAAGTCACCAGTGAATTACTCAAGGGGATTGCTAGAAATGTGAATGATTCAAATATAGCCAGAGCACAAATTGGAGGAAGAGTAGCAGTATAACCTTCTGGCCAAACCACATCTTGAATATTGCCTCCACTCTGGTCCCTTTCATACAAATTAGCTCAGAGGTGAACCATGAAACTGACTCCCCAGCACCACATAACCTGGTCATGAGGAGCGAAAGGAGAAAGAGGCGATTTCGTAGAGATACATACAAGAATGGCATAAAAAGGGTAAATCTGGAATACTATTTTGAACCAAACTATGACACTTGGTCAAGAGGACAAACTCATAGAACAAACGTGGGTGGCACGGTAGCATAGTGGTTAGCACTGTTGCTTCACAGCTCCAGGGTCCCAGATTCGATTCCCGGCTTGGGCTACTGTCTGTGCGGAGTGTGCACATTCTCCCTGTGTCTGCGTGGGTTTCCTCCGGGTGCTCCGGTTTCCTCCCACAGTCCAAAGATGTACAGGTTAGGTGGATTAGCCATGCTAAATTGCCCTTAGTGTCCAAAAAAGGTTAGGAGGGGTTACTGCGATAGGGTGGAGGTGTGGACTTAAGTAGGGTGCCCTTTCCAAGGGCCGGTGCAGACTCGATGGGCCGAATGGCCTCCTTATGCACTGCAACTTCTATGAAATACATCTAGGACTGATGTCTGGAATTTTTTTGTTCGAAGAGTGAACTGGATATGAAATGGATTTCTGGTAAAGACTAAAGCAAAAGCCCCAGAATCATTTCAAATAATTGGATGTTCGGAGTGCAAGATTCTGTGGCCTTTCTGAATGTACGAAGTGAAGGGGGGGTGAATGGTCTCTCTCATCTGTATCTATTCTTTGATGTTATGATTAAAATTGTCAATCGTGTTAGTTTTTCCCTAAAAGGAATTAAACACCTTCTTAAAAAATTGGTGAACATGACAAGTATTATATTTGAAGAGCTGATTCAGCCTAAGGTGCTATTTTACTAATGAGTGAGTCATGAAATAAATATGAGTATTTAGATCCAAGGCTTCATACAAAGACTAAAGAAATACTGATTAAATTGCTTGCTGTAAGGAGTGAGTCTGTGAAAAGTTCAATTACTGCACATTACTGACCGTCGAAATTGAATTACATTCCACAAGTCTTTTAAAACATTAATTACAATGTTCATTAAAAAGGAATAAACAACAACATTTCCATCAGGAAGCTATGTATATACAAAGACAATACAAAAAGAAAGCAAAAATGTTGGCAGTGCTCTTCCTTCCTACTTCTGTATCTTTCTATTTTATCAGTACAAGCATGAAAAATATCCTTCCTTCATCACCCATTCATGCAGGCTCTCCATATTAGCATCGTTTTAGACAAATACAGAAGGATTTGCAGCTTAGTGTCCATACAAATCCACAGCCGGATTTCATGAACTAAGATTTTTGGGCCAAAACATTGCATACGTTGAGTAATTGTAATGGAGAATAATGATGCAATGACATTCGGCTTTGTGATTGCTATCTTTTACAGGGCGCAAGACACTGCTTTACATTCCCAATCATTAAAGTGATCAACGTCTTTTGTTACTTTGTCATTCTGATCACGCGCCGGCTTAACAGCCGTAAAGAACAGGCTGGGAGGAATCAATCTCATCTTTTCCACTATCTGCTGATCTTAATGGAATTTCAGGAGAATCCTAGCTTCACAGGATGCACAGTACAGAAGGAGGCCATTTGTCCCATTGAGTCAGCACTGGCTCTTTCGAAGAATAATCCACTCCCCAGCCCTTTCCCTCTGCCCCTGCAAGCTTTTCTCCACCAAGTATTCAACCAATTCCGTTTTGATTAGTGAATCTGTGTCCACCAGTCCAGCAGACAGTGCAGTCCATACCCTAAAAACTTTGTGTCTAACAAAGATTTCCCTCACGTCGCATGCAGTTCTTCTGACTTAAATCTGTGCCTTCTGGCTATTTCTTTTTTAATTGATAGCTGTTGCTTGCCATTTTTCACCTTATTTTCCAACTTCATTATCTTTGATTTTCATTCCCACCTCCTATTTGCTAACTGCTGATTAAATCACTTGCCAGCAGTTTAATTGGGATTGTTTCCGTTTCATGTATATGAAATTTTGGGTGCGAATATTATATAAAATTTGCATATGGAAATATGCAAAATGCAAGCGGAAATATATGTGCTAGAATGCGACACATTTCCAATGAATATTCTGTGTCATTATTCACAGTAAGTCACAAATATTAAATAGAAATTATTATACAAAGCAAAATTAAATTAGATGAAAATTCAGCATGTTGACTTAATTGGCTCAAATTTCACATTCATAGAACAGCAACTGAGAGTAATGCATGGTACTTGTCAGTAATGAACAAACATAAATGAAAGCCAATCATCACATTTTTAAAGCAACAAACCAAATGCTGCCAGCCAATTCCCAATAATAGGGAGAAGTTGAGAAAAGGTTTTGCCAACCAAGGTCTTAAAAATGTATGTTTCGCAATAACACAATTAAAAAGTAACCTTTATGAGTGTCTTTTGCATCTTTATTGTGGGTTTACTTTAAGGGTTTAGTGTTATGGAAGCTATAGCTGGGCTTGTTGATGATTTGTGTTCCAAGAGATATTACTCTAGCTTGCAATTCCTTGGAATATCCAGATGTGCCACTCCAACTGTCAGGGTGTGCCCCTTATGTTATAGATGCAATTCTGATTTGCATATTACTTTTGTGACTATTCATGCAAAACGTTGCGGCTTATCATATTCACCTTCATAACATTGCAGCATGGGATCCTTTACAACTGTCTGGACGGCCTTTCAATTTGGTGTACCACTCGGAAACTACAATAGTGGCATTGTGAGTGTTATGGTGGGCAGTGTTCGTACATCTACAATTATTTCAGAAATAGAATGCATTTATTTCAAATTTTGCCAGCAGCCTGAAACGATGTTAGAAGACCATTCATCCCCTCTTACCCAAGTACTAAGCAAATAAACTCAAGTTCGCTCCTGGCTAATTGGTTTGGGGGGGGCAACAGGTTAGTTTACATTCTAACCTGTGTCAAAGCCTTCATGGTGAGAAAGATATGAGGCTGGATTCTCAGTTTCAGCGGCAAAGTGCTGGCTGAAGTGCAGAATTCGTGTGCGTTCTACAACGCCAAATTCAGCGCTGAACCCTCACTGATTCCGGAACCAGTGAGGAGCTAGCAGCAGCGCCGGGTGAAATTCCCGGTTCCCGCGCCAAAAACTGCCGGAGAATGGGCGGGTCCCAGGCTGCGCATGCGCACGGCGACAACCTGCAGAGGTCGCGCCGTACAACTTGGTGCCGGCCATGCGTGGACCAGACCCGCCAAATGTGACCCCACAGGCCATTCCCTGCCCCCCTCCCCCCACCTGTCCCCCACCCCCCAGCCCAGCCCTCGCGGAAGCCAGTGGCACGGACCCCAGCACTGGACGCAGTCCGCAGCCGCCATGCCGGGTTCCCGACCGCTCATACCACATGTCAACCATGCGGTCGGGAACCTGGCCCATCGGGGGCGGAGCATCGGGGGAGGGCCTTCAGATGATGCACCAATACCGTTTCAACGGCGTGTGGCGCGCAACACGATGACGTCATTTCAGAGGGGGCGGAGACTCAAAAACCGGCATCAAACCGGCGCCGCCCCCAATTTGGGCGTCGGAAGGGATTCTCCGTCCGATTGGCGATTACGTTATCGGCGTTGGGCAACCGCAAATCCCGCCCATGGTTTGCTTTTTATATAGTGCCATTTATGTCGTCAAGGCACCTCAATTTTGAACTGCAGTCAACTGTTGTTATGCAAGAAAACGACAGCCAATTTGTGCACAGCAGGATCCCACAAACACCAATGAGGTAAAGAGTCAGGATGGTCTGTTTGATTGGTCTAACTCAGCAATACGTGGCGGAAAAGGCACTGGGAAAACTCACCTCACCTTTTTCAAGTAGCAGTTTGAGATCCTCTATAACAACCTGAGCAGGCTTCCAATGTGATAGCTCACTTACCAGACGTGGTGCTGCATGACAAGCACATGCCCAAACTGGGAGGCTTGAGGCCAGGCCGAAGTTGGGCCTTGGGCCTCTTCTCAAAAGTTTGGTGAGCCCCCTGGGACAGAACACATTTCAAAAGGATTGATTTTTGGCCCCCTGTCTTGTCAACAGATTCCAAGAAACATGGTTGAAAAGCACAGAGCATCTGTATACACCACAGCTGAGATTATTAAGATTTGCAAAGAAAGTATCAGTCTTTCCGTTTGCATATTGAATCGATAATTGTCACCTGATTGTTTTACTGTATGGAATGGCTGTTAGTCAAGTAGGCTCTCAGGATGAGCGAGATAGAAATCCAAGAAAACATGCAACAGTTTTAATAATTTACTCACTGCTGGCAATATTGGTTGCAAAGATGCTTTCTGAAGATCCTGACACTTCGCTGGTAATGCTGGTTTGACTGCCTCTTCGCATCCCTCGTTGCAATTGCATCAGTAGGGTGTGAGGAGATGTGGGTGCATTGGAACTTTCCAGGAAGAGAGACACATGGCTCTGTAACAGGTCAGCTGTGGGCATAAGACAATACAATAAACATTAAGTCCTCCCTGTTAAGTTCACTTCCCATTTATGAACTAAAGGGGGATTTTCAAAATTTATGTTCCAGAAGTGCGCAAGGGAACGGCAAAGATCCAAACTGTGGTTGTCCATTCATTAATCTCATCTTCATGTGTTGTATGACTTGAAGCCACGAAGGACTAGTTGGGATGCATTGGCTTATTTAGACCTACAGGAAATACTTGTACAATGGCCTTAAAGGGACAGAACAGATTAAACACAGATCCATCTTCCTAATCAAATATTCCAACCATGTTCAAGGCACAACATTGCAGAAGAACAGCTAATGTGAGCAAAACAGTCTGTATAAAGAAGGTTAATACCCAAAGTAACCTTTTCATTAACATCAAGCAATTGAGGGAAACGTCCACGATTGTCTATCAGTTTAGTGGGTGACAGGAAGGACAGGGCGATGAAACACTTGTGACCTTCTTCAGAGAGGAAACAAATAGTGTGAGTTATTGATATGTGCTGAAATAAGTTGCTCGACTTTGGACTAATAACTAGCAATTAACAGTGGCAAACTATCAATTTTGATTGCAGTTATTGCAATTTTCCTGGGCCCATAGAATGATCCCTTTCACCCAGGGAACATCATGTTTGGGGCAATTTCTTTTGTGACTATGCTCAAGAACCCTTGCCAACCCATTGTCTAATTCAACAATAAGGCGGCAACATATTAGAATTTTAGCTGTCCAAAAGCACGTTGTTGTTGGTATAATAATGATGGTGCCAGTGAGGACTCAAACCTTCCAGAATTTCAATCACTTTCTAAGAATATGCCTACACTAATAAATTGCTAATGAATTAGGATAATACTGGGGAAAATGCTTCTCCTAAGGGTTCTGTTTCTTTTGTTTTTGATAAATCTAAACCTGCACACAGTCATTTGTTGGGGAATGTTAAAACCGGCTGCAGTACAAATGGCTATCTTTTTGGCGTGAAATTCTTAAAAGGTTTCACGGATCTGAACAAACAAAATGCAGTATGGCATAATAGAAAATCTCACAGTTTATTACTCCATTTGATATATATTCAAGCCACCCGAGTAATTTACTTTGGGCTATATTCACTTTTATTTTCATTTTATATTTTTTCCATTTTCCAATCAGGTTGATGAATCCTGAGTGAGATTTCAATTCGTACAAAACCCATCCACATCCGCAGTGTTAAAATTGGGTCTGTCGCGTTTAGCCAGGGTGTATAAAGCAAGAAGTAGTCATTATATTTGGATCAGGCTTGTCCAATCTTTCCTTGTGGGAGGGTGGGGCGGGGGGGGGCAACATTTCAATTTTTCTCACGCTTTGGAATGGGAGGAGACGCAACGATCAAATTTCAGAAGGTAAGGTTTGGCACAAAATTAAACGTGAAGTTCAAATCAAAAAGCTGATGTATGAAAAGAAACAACTTGCCGAGCAAAAAAGTAAATACCCACAACAATAAATTGCTAATTAAATCGCTATTGAGCCTATCAGAGCAAAGACGGAAGAGAAATCATCAGATTCACTGACCCGTCTTACCTGCTTTTTATCCAGGGGCCATATAGAGCGACTTGGACTATGGGTTAGACAAGCCTGATTTAGATTATGCACGGAAAGTGAAATGAAGTTTGGGAAATAGAATTATGAGGGATGAAATTATTTTTTTCATTTATTCTGGAAGGAAGAGGCTTTGCGCCTGGAAAATAAAATTATCAGGGCCAGAGAGGTTGTTTGGCAATAATCGTCACTTATCATTTTTTAAATTCATTTGCGGGATGTGGCACCGTTGGTTAGGCCAGAATTTATTGCCCATCCCTAGTTGCCCTTCAGAAGGTGGTGGTGAGCTGCCTTCTTGCTGTTAAGAATTGACTTACTCTTGAACGCACCAATCCTATTTTTTTCTGCCACCTGTAATGGGAAACTAGCGGGGAAGTACCACAAGTTCATGGCATTGCATTGATTTTGATGTTTTGTTTATTGGCGGAAGATTGCTACAGTTTACGCTGTGGAGGAACAAAGTATCTCGAACAGCAACTTTCAGGTTTCTGTATTTAATTGTGCATGTACAGCCACCTGAAGTTACAGTCGGATTTGCTCAGTATAACTCTGAGTGCTAACATTATTCCTAATGCAAAGTCTGAGCTATGATAATATGATTTGAGTTATTTTTATTCATTCATGGGATGTGGGCATTACTGGCTAGGCAAGCATTTATTTCCCATCCCTAATTGCCCTGAGAAGATTTTGGTGGGCTGCCTTCTTGAACTGCTGCAATCCATGTGGGGTAGGTACACCCACAGTGAGAAAGGGATTACCAGGAATTTGACCCAGCCAGGATGGTAAGTGGTGAGGGGGATTCAGTGATGGTAGTGCCCTTAAATGTCAAGGGGCAATGGTTAGATCCTCTCTTGTCGGAGATGGTCATTTCCTGGCACTTGAATGGCATAGATGTTACTTGTCACTGGTCAGCCCAAGCTTGGATATTGCCCTAGTCTTGCTGCATTTGGATATGGACTGCTTCAGTATCTGAGGAGTTGTGAATGGTGCTGAACATTGAGCAATCATCAGCAAACATTCCCGCTTCTGACCTTATGATGGAAGGAAGGATTTGTGTCAATTCAATGCATTTAATATTTTTGCATGTGAAATGTAAGAAATATAGCAAACAGGTTACCACCTCCATTTAAAACAAACATGTAACTACCTCCATTTAAAATAAACAGGTTACCACCTCCGTTTGAATAACAGAGGCAGGCATTCAATATGAGCAAATTAAAAATCCATACGATAACATTGCTGACAGTAATTATTACCTCATGCTGATCAAAGTGACACATTAGCTCAAAACCAAAGCTTTCTTAAACACAGGCAACCTTTGCAACGTTCAGATTGTTGACTTTCTGCTATTATTTCAAACAATGCTGGATAGTACCAGATTGATTTGTTGCCAGGACATCAGCACTTTGCAAGTATAATATAACGTTCTGTTTGATATACTCTAACCTGAGGCCTATTTTCTTACTGAATCACTGTGGCACTAGAATATTTCAACAAATTGCACTAAATAAGCCTTGGAGCGAGGTAAATAGAAGCATGAATGGCTCTTTTTAGCAATTTTAAAATTGCTAAATTTTAAAATACTAAAGGTTGTGTTCAAATTTGTTCAATGGGTAAAATATCAGCTACACTGCATTGCTGAATGCCATGTTTGTACGAGACTAAGCTTTCAGTGTGGAGTTTTGCTTTTGCGTGAATGGTGCTCTCTATTTTCAGGTAATTAATTTTAATAAGTTGGAGGATAAGGAATGTCGTGAAAAAAGGCTCATTGGCTTCCGTGCCTCAAAGTTAATTTTCTGAGTGTTAACTAGCACTGGAATCTTGTCTGCTGCCAACATAGTGGGCCCTTGTGGGGGCCTACCTGAATTATTCCAACCAAGGGTCAGCGAGTGTTGGCATGATGTTAAACAATCATTGGTTTCCAGTGAAGAACAATCTTAAGAAGTTCCTCTGCCTTCATATCTTAGTATTACGGGAGGGGGGGGAAAGGCACATTTTTCATGGAGCTCTTGGGGATACACTGACTATGGCAAACGCAACAGAATTGTAACATGTAATCTGTACTGTGCACACTGTTGTAGCCAAAATGTGTAGTCATTATAGAATGAAGCAGCTGGCCTTTATAGACAACCCTTAACATCCTGAAAATGTTCCAAGCTTTCCAGTCAATGTTATGTAATTATTGCACCAAACTGAGGCATAACCATTATAACCGATGTAACTGTACATATTCAGAAGCTTAAAGAAAGTATTTGAACTCACATTTTAGCTGAAAAACAGACTATACAAAAGGCACATTTGATCCTGATACTGTAAACATTCCAAATGTTAGGACAAGTAAAACTGTATGGGAGCCAATCGCCAAAGTGGACTGGATTTTCCGTCGCCCACCACCGGTGGTGCAGTTCCCAATGCGGCAGAGAATCCCACGTGGGAGAAAAACCGGGATCGGCACCTGGCACTGATCCGATTGTGATTCCGGTACCCCGTTGGCAGCGGCATCGAGGTTCATAACCTGTGCCAGCGGGAGGATGCAAATAGGTCAAAATGACCCACACAAAAGCACAAAAGTGCCCGAGGTTCTCTATGTGTTACTGCAAATAACCTCCTTCTTTTCTTCGGCGATCACTGACTATCGAGTATGATTGTCTACCTAAGAAAATCCTTGTTACCAGTTATGGGTTCTGTGGATCCCTGCATGGCGGATGAGCCCAGCCCTAGATCTTGCATCTTCGACCGTAACTTGGTAGGTGTTTCCGGGAGGTGGGATCGATCCTTGGATTCTAGATCGCTGGCATTCCTTTCTCAACGTCCTTTTCCGGACCTCCTTTTGCCATCGGGTGTCGTCGATGAATTGTGTTCCTTCAATCAGAAGGTTCCGGGTCGGAGAATCGCCGGTGGGCGACGTGAATCCTGCCCCCGCTAGCTGCCGCATTCTCTGGCACCGGGATTTTGGCATTCAGGAATCATGGCGCGCCGGTCGGCGGCTGCTAGCAGCGCCCCCCCCCCCCCCGGCGATTCTCCAGCCCACGATGGGCCGAGTGCCCGCCCGTTTTCGGCGGGTCCCCGGCGTAAATCATAACAGGTCCTCACCGGCGGGACCTGGCTCCACGGGCGGCCTGCAGAGTCCTTGAGGGGGGGGGGGGGGATCTGACCCCGGGGGATGCCCTCACAGTGGCCTGGCCCGTGATCGGGGCCCACCGATCCGTGGGCGGGCCTGTGTCCCTCCGCACCGGCCGCTGTCAACCTCCGCCATGGCCGGTGCGGAGAAGAACCCCCCTGCACATGCGCTGGGATGACGCCAGCACACGCTGGTGCTCCCGGGCATGCGCCAACTCGTGCCGGCCGGCGGAGGCCCTTCGGCACCGGTTGGCACGGCGCCAAGCCCTTCCGCGCCGGCTGGCACGGTGCCAAACACTCCAGCGCCAGCCTAGCCCCTGAAGGTGTGGAGGATTCTGCACCTTCGGGGCAGCCCGACGCCGGAGTATTTCAAGCCACTCCTCGGCGCCGGAGTGGCCCACTCCGCCGGTTCGCGGAGAATCCCGCCCAGGGTCTCCCAGCAGTTGATGTCTGTGTTGCATTTCTTGAGGCATGCCTTCAGGGTGTCTACAGACATATGTGCTCTTTGGACTCAAACAGAAGCAGAATGTCCTCAATAATCATCACCCCTGCATTAAATGTAATGCCACAATGTACAAAGAAAGCATTTCCTCAACCCGACTACTTAAAATGACACAAGAAAACAACTGGTGTAAGCGAGCGATGTCAGGTTTTTTTTCTCAAAATAATTGACACACACTCCTACGCACCAAAACCCATCACCGTCAAGACACCTCCCACAGCCTACTGTGTTTTCACCGCAATTGGACGATTTCAACAAGGCAGTTGTTTTACTGTATTAAGACAGAGAAGAAACAGAATATTCCTCAGGCGTATTGGCTGGAATTTCCAACCCCCCCCCCCCCTCACTCACAGGCGACAGGTTCCACCTGCGGCAGGTACGACGAGCTATTGAAATATCTGTTCACATCAGCTGGACCGGAGGATCCTGATGGCGTGAGGGGCTTGAAAATTTCAGCCATCAAGTCTAATATTTTGAGGGAAATAGTCAATCCACCATTGCGAAATTAGGTTGACGCCAGGGCATCATTCCATTGTCACAACAAAGTCACAGAAAGAGGCCCTTCAGCCCGTCATACCTGTTCCGACCATCAAACACCTACCTATTCTTATCCCATTTTCCAGCACCTGGGCCGTAGCCTTGCGTGCTATGGTGTTTCAAGTGCTTGTCTAAATGCATCTTAAATGTTGTTAGGGTTCCCGCCTCTACCACCCTCTCAGGCAGTGAGTTCCAGATTCCCATCACCCTCTGGGTGAAAAGGTTTTTCCTCAAATCCCTTCCATATCTCCTGCCCGTTACCTTAAACCTATGGCCCCTGGTTATTGACCCCTCAACTGAGGGGAAAAGTTTCTTCCTATCTATATCGTCTCTGTCTCTCATGATTTTGTGCACCTCGATGAGGTCCCCCCTCAGCCTTCTCTGCTCGAAGGGAAACAACCTCACCCCACCCAGCCTCGCTTCGAACTGCACAATAACCTAAAAAGAAAGTTGAAGATTCAATTAGAAAAGTTAAAAGGGGTTTCAATTCATTGATCCAATGTAACATAATGTCAGCTTTTAAAAGAGGCAAAAACCTAAAAGGTTTACTAGTCGGGAGCAGAGTGAGGACACAAGCTACCGCACTTACCAACCCTCCTTCCCTCCACTAGCTCACTCAGCAGTCAGATCATTTATTTCATTGCTGTTTCTGGAGCTTGCGGTGTGGCCGCGTTTCCCACATTACAAGAATGACTACACTTCAAAATACTGGTATTGAAACATCTTGAGGCATGATATAAATGATAGTGTTTCATTCCTACATTCTTGATATCATTTAGAATCCCTTTTATGAGGGTCATGTATCAAAAGTGTCTTTTATAGACAATGTTTTCCACATATCTATTCTGGCTTATGCCTTGGCATGCCATTTAATTGGCTATTGTGCGTGTGATGTTCCTTGTCATTCGCAATATAGATAAATTCCATCCTGTTCTTGCCTCATGTTGACACACTTAACAAGAGTTGCTGAATAGTGACTGGCCTTTAGCTCAAGGACAGTGGCCTAGATTGTTTATTGGCAGACAGGAGCAGTGCACGCAAGCACAGTATGGGCTGCAAAGAAGGACAGTTCAGGTGGGTAGATGCCTTGCTGATTTAAACAGCTGAGCCTCATTTACTCTCGGGTCGATGGGAGAGAGTAGGAACTATGCTGCAAGGGGCCACAGCTGAGGGCCTGTGGGAACTGATTCCCAGCCGTAGGCAGCAATCCTGTTCCTCCCGGCCCAGAAATGATGCGAAAAGAAGCAAATTATTAAAACTTACTGTGGCCTTACTGCCCTCTCATCATGATTCTGCTGCTGGGATGCGAGACTCTCCTTGATGCGAAGTCAATATTGGGCGTAACTTAACGTAAAAGTTTCTAAGTGTCATTTCAGGCAGGTTTGGCTGGGAGTTTTTCCAAGGCTCTTGTCAGCGGGTTCCCCACCGCACACCATAATTTCTTTGGGCCCTGCGAAGTCTCCGTCTGGACTGATGTACTGGCCAGATCTCTCTTCAGAGATCAATCCACCATTTTGAAAGGGTGCCCCATTCACTAAGTGAGCTTGAGGGTCCCCCCCGCCTCGGGCAATGTCACCCCCCACACACATGGGCGTTACCCCAGACTCCCCCAAGAGAGAACATCCCCTATGAGGTCACCGAGGGCCCCTCTTCCATGACCCCCTGCCCTTCAACCCCCCGAACCCCTTCATTCTGGAGAGAAGGAACTCAGGCAACAGGTCTGCAATGATATCTCAGAGTCTCATTTCAAATTTCACCATTGAGTCTCTTTTTCCCTATTATCTGCATTTCAATATTCGTATCTGTACTTTAGTTAACTTTATCACTTTTACTTGAATAACTTACAGCAATAGTTTTGTGATAAACCAAGTTTTATGTTGTTTACAACTAATAAATTGCTGCTGATTATCTTAAATTGAACTACATGCAAATTAATAGGGGGTCACCTACAAACACACACAAATTCTCAGCTCACAGGCTACTTGGAGGTAAATATCTTTACATGGATGTGACACAACATTGTGGGTTAAAGTGCCAGTCCAAGACTTGACACTGCCAGTACTCACTGTCCAAGGTGTCATCTTTGTGATGTTCCGTGTTCCCTCTCAGATGGGCATAAAGATCCCATGGCATTACTTGGAAGAAGAACAAGGGTTTATCCCTGGTGTCTTGGCCAAAATTTATGTCTCAATCAACATCAATGAAATAGCCTGTAACTTCCCACTTCCCAGTATTGAATTTGGGGATAATCCCGCTCAGATTCTCCCAGAAAAGGATTTACCCGACAATTGTCCAGAAGTGCTAAGTCTCCCTTCACAATTCTGCTGGGCTGGGAACCATCCAACAAAGCGATTTAAATCATTAACTTTGGATGATTCTGCCAGTGTTACACTAGTGGTTAGAAGAAATAAAAGCACTTCTATCTTCAGCATAACTATTTTAAAGCCTAGGCCGAGCCCCACACTGACACCCCCCCACCCCCACACACACCCTGCCCCGCCCCCCCCCCACCCCCAAGGAGACCATCTTCAAATAAGCACCCCATTCCCTATGGTATTTCCCAACCCACTGCCCACATGTGATTCCCACCCGCCCCTCACCCCCCCCCCCTCGATCTGGCCCCCATCGCTCCCCAGCCTCCCCACCCCTGACCCAACCACCATCCCCAAGCCTCCATTGCCCAACCACCACCCCGCCCCTGGCCTGACCCCCAAAATGCCCCCGGCCCAACCCACACTGACCCAACCTAGCCCCCACCCCCTCAACCCGACCAGGTGCCTAAACACCCCCACCCTGCCCCCGACCTGACCCAGCCCCCACCCTGAGTCAAAAAGGTTTGGTGCGACAGGCACTTGGGAAGCTTAGAGCAGGTAAATTGGTAAGGAGTGGCAATCTACTGCTGACTGCCACTCCAAGGTAGTTATGGCCCTTTACCTGGTCATTACGTACAGTTTTCAGGTGTTTGCTCTATGCAGATTGGCATACATTACAAGAATGTCTTCACTTCAAAAATACTTAATCGGCTGTAAAATACTTTGGGGCATCCTGTGGTCATGAAAGGCGTTGTATAAATGCAAACATTTTTTCCATTTTAACCCTATAGTGTGTCTGAAGCATATGTGCAGCATTCCGGTCACGACTAGATTTGTGCTTTGAAGAGGCTAGCAGAGTTTAAACCACCGTTGATTCAGGCTAACTCTCTCCTTTGATAAATGGGCACGATCAATTGGACAAAGACGATAGTTGAATCCAACTGAGGCTTTATTGCTATCAGATGTGTGGCCTCCCACAGCAGCTGGCGAAATGGCTGCTAGCTGGAGGCCATGCATATTTATACCCCGCCTCCTAGGCAGAGCCAGCAGGCAGGGACTACCGGTGAACGTATAGTGCAGGTTCTACCGTACATCCTCTAATACAGGTACAACAGTGGTTTACCACACATCCTTTTCTTGGACCAAGTCCTACAAAGGATTCAAGCCCCTCATGACTGGATTCCCAAAACAAAATTGTTACCAAGAACACGCAGCTAGCAAACCTCGCAATGCTGCTGCCCCTCAGCATACCGGCCTCAAAACCGTGTGGCACAACCAATGCCTTCCAAAGCAACAGTGCAGGTGCCACTGAGCTGGGAAGCGACAATGTGACTGCCAGTGTCCACTGCGATGATGTGCATCAGACACCAACTCCCCGAAATGTCAGGCAGGCCCCAACATGACCCAAGGCTTGGCACACTGGGAATCTGCTGACAGAACAGGCGCAGCCACATGAGGGTCCGCAAGGTGAGCTAAATTAGGGGTCCACACAGAATCTGGGAGGAGCATGCATTGTGGGATGGAGCCGGCCATTTGAATGCCGGACTGGCCAGCGATTCCAGAGGAGTGGGCTTGGCGCTGGCACAATGGTCAAGCTTTTGACTGGGTTTCCCAAGGAATAGTGAATTGGCCTGCACCGAAGCAGGCTTTTTCAATTTGAAAAGATGACCGTCTATCTAAGGAATTAAAATAATTCACTAACCAGAGTGCCAACATTATTAAGTATATTTCACATAATGTATGCTTCATGGACCCAGGAAAAGAAAATTGTGCTAGTTACTGATATAGATTCCATTTCTGCTGATAAGTATAATTTTACAATGGCCTGTGTCAGGTTTGGTCAGAACTAATGGGCAATTACCTTCTAGCTATCAGCTGGCGAAGGCATGAAGGAAGGTCACTTGGGCCAAGTAATGACTCTGGGTAATGGCATCTCATTTTGAGTGTGTGAATGTATTTATGGATGATTCCTCAACATCAGTAAATATTAATGTTTCACTCGAGCAGAACTGGTTAAACCAAATTGCAGGAATAAATCTGAGAAGGAAGCTGTGAGCGTCATGTTGCATTATTGGAAAGTCGCTTACAGTCCGGTCCTTATTTCCTTCTTATTCGCATTCAATCAGTACAAAGTCCAAGCTTCGTTCTGAGAGATGGAAAGCACAGGCTAGGAAGGGCAGTCAGCAGCTGTGCAACTGTACCTCAGCATGGGCCACTGCCTTCTGGGGAGGAGGAACCGAAGGAAGAACACAACAAAAAAACAATTTGGTTGACTTTCTGCTTGTGGCGTTAGCAGGAGACCTCACCTCACAGTTCAGGCGCACCAGGAGATGTTGGGCGACAAAGCCTGTGGCCATGCAGTGTTCTTGGATTATTGGCCTTTCTATGTGGTATCAAATTAGCAGTGCATAATGTGGTTGTTGTGGTATAGTATGCTCCAAGGTGGGTCATGTCTCGAGGCCCAAAATACAGAAAAAAACATAAAAGGCAACCTGATTGAAGTACCGATCATGAGGTGAACCATGTGCAGAAGAACCAGCTCATTAATATTAAAGTTGCATTGACATGGTTATTGATCAGAAATGCCACTAGTTGGACTGCACCTGCTGAGTAGCTCCAGCATTTTCTTTTTTCTTTAAATTTAGAGTACCCAATGCTTTTTTTCTCAATTAAGGGTCAATTTAGCGTGGTCAATCCACCTACCCTGCACATCTTTGGGTTGTGGGGGTGAGTCCCACGCGGACACGGGGAGGAATGTGCAAACTCCACATGGTCAGTGACCTAGGACCGCGATCGAACCCGGTGTGGTGATGTGCATCACTGTAAACACATGTAAGCTAGACAGACACTAGAGGGAGCACCAGAAACATCACACACACACACTCAACCAATAGATAAGTCAGATGGGAGGCGACCAATGGACATTCACGATACACAAGGAGGTGACACGACCACAGGGGTCATCACACAAACCCATACATAAAGGACACGAAACAGATGATCAGCCCCTTCGGCCAGTGAAGACAGTCAGTGAGGAGAGGCACAGGGTTGATTCATTATCACACCCACCACGTGGAAGACAGCAGCTGGTCAGTCAGTTAGGTAGTTACAATAGGATTAGCAGTAGTGTCAAACTCATGTTATAAAAGTGTACATAGTGTAAATAAATGAGTTGAAGTTATTTACACGTTGTGGTAGTATGTATTGGGGGTCATGTGGGACTGGAAGCCCTAATATCATTGGCTGACAGATCCCGGGTCCTGGTTGGCCGTTGACCTCAAGCTCCGCCCTGAAGGCGGAGTATAAGAAGCCGGTGTCTTCCCCCGCGGGCCAGTTTACTATCGAGCTGCTGGGGAACAGACACACTTAATAAAGCCTCATCGACTTCACTATATTCGTCTCATGGAGTCTTTGTGCGCTACAATTTATTAAGCGTGCCTAAAAAGGACTATGGAGCTCAGGATCATTCCAGAATGCCTGAGGATCAGCCCCCATGCAGTGAATGCGGCAGCAGCCTTCAAACACTGGCAGACTTGCTTCGAGGCCTACCTCAGAACGACCACCGGCCGAATCTCAGACGAACAAAAATTGCAGGTCCTGCACTCGAGGGTGAGCACGGAGATTTTCACCCTCATTGAAGACACCGACGATTTCCAGACGGCGTTCACAGCACTCAGAAGTCTCTACGTTCGCCCAGTTAACCAAATCTATGCTCGCTACCAGCTCGCGACAAGACGGCAAGCTCCCGGAGAATCGATGGACGAGTTCTACGCCGCGCTGCTGATTTTGGGACGAGCCTGCAGCTGCCCGTCGGTGAACGCAAACGAACACACGGACATGTTAATGCGCGATGCTTTTGTGGCAGGTATGCAATCCTCCCAAATCCGCCAAAGACTTCCAGAAAAAGAGTCGCTAGGACTCTCAGAGGCACGGGCCCTAGCAGCCTCCCTAGACGTGGCCGCGCATAATACCCGCGCCTACGGCCCCGACCGCGCGGCAGCCCATTGGGCCCCGTACGTACCCGTCGCGGCAAACCCCCTACCCTCCCCCCCTCGGACACCCCACAAGCTTGCGCAGTCCAAACGCCGAGTCGCACCGGGGGCGCCCGCTGTTATTTCTGCGGCCAGGCGAAACACCCTCGACAGCGCTGTCCGGCCCGCGCAGCCATCTGCAAAAGCTGCGGGAAAAAGGGCCATTATGCGGTGGTGTGCCGATCCCACGAGGTCGCCGCCGTCCCGGGGCCACAGGGAGCCCTACAAGCAATGTATGCGTCCCAACCCCCCAGCACGCCATGTGCGACCCGCAGACGCCGCCATTTTGGGTCCCGACCACCACGAGGGGAGGAGGGGCGCCGCCATCTTGGACCGCCCCCGACCTGTACGACGCATGGGGGTGGCCATTTTGTCCACCCCCGCCGCCATCTTGTGACCCCCCAGCCACGTGCGATGTATGGGGGCGGCCATTTTGTCCATCCCCGACGCCATCTTGGACGGCAACAACGGACCCCACCCCACTACTACAACCACGGCTCGCTTCGATTACGCTCGATCAGGCTCGGCCCCGGACACTCCAGACGACGACGACAACGGTCCTAATTAACGGCCACGAGACGCCATGCCTAGTCGACTCCGGGAGCACGGAAAGCTTTATACACCCCGACACGGTAAGACGCTGTTCCTTGACCACCTATCCCAGCGCACAAAAGATTTGCCTAGCTGCAGGATCCCACTCCGTACAGATCCAGGGATTCTGCATAGTTACCCTAACGGTACAGGGGAGGGAGTTCAAAAACTACAAACTTAACGTCCTTCCCCAACTCTGTGCCCCCACCTTGCTGGGATTAGATTTCCAATGTAATCTACAGAGCCTTACGTTTAAATTCGGCGGCCCCATACCCCCACTCACTATCTGCGGCCTCGCTACCCTCAAGGTGCAACCCCCGTCCTTGTTTGCGAACTTCACCCCGGATTGCAAACCCGTCGCCACTAGGAGCAGACGGTACAGCGCCCAGGACCGGACCTTCATTCGGTCCGAAGTCCAGCGGCTACTAAAGGAGGGCATAATCCAGGCCAGCAATAGTCCCTGGAGAGCGCAGGTGGTAGTAGTGAAGACAGGGGAGAAACAAAGGATGGTCATTGACTATAGCCAGACCATCAACAGGTACACACAACTAGACGCGTACCCTCTCCCCCGCATATCCGACATGGTCAATCGGATTGCCCAGTATAAAGTCTTCTCCACCGTGGACCTCAAGTCCGCCTACCATCAGCTCCCCATCCGCCCAAGTGACCGCAAGTACACAGCCTTCGAGGCAGACGGGCGATTATACCATTTCCTACGGGTCCCTTTTGGCGTCACAAACGGGGTCTCGGACTTCCAACGGGAGATGGACCGAATGGTTGATCAACATGGGTTACGGGCCACGTTCCCGTATCTCAACAATGTAACCATCTGCGGCCACGATCAGCAGGACCACGACGCCAACCTCCAAAAATTCCTCCAGACCGCCAAAGCCTTGAACCTCACGTACAACGAGGACAAGTGCGTTTTTAGCACTGACCGGCTAGCCATTCTGGGCTACATAGTACGCAATGGGATAATAGGCCCCGACCCCGAACGTCTACGCGCACTCATGGAATTTCCCCTCCCGCACTGCCCAAAAGCCCTGAAACGCTGCCTGGGGTTCTTTTCGTACTACGCCCAGTGGGTCCCCCAGTACGCTGACAAGGCCCGCCCCCTAATATAGACCACGACCTTCCCTCTGTCGACAGAGGCTTGCCAGGCCTTCAGCCGCATCAAAGCGGACATCGCAAAGGCCACGATGCGCGCCATCGACGAGTCCCTCCCCTTCCAGGTCGAGAGCGACGCCTCCGACGTAGCTCTAGCGGCCACCCTTAACCAAGCGGGCAGACCCGTGGCCTTTTTCTCCCGAACCCTCCACGCCTCAGAAATCCGCCACTCCTCAGTGGAAAAGGAAGCCCAAGCCATAGTGGAAGCTGTGCGACATTGGAGGCATTACCTGGCCGGCAGGAGATTCACTCTCCTCACTGACCAACGATCGGTAGCTTTCATGTTCGATAATGCACAGCGGGGCAAAATTAAAATTGACAAAATCTTAAGGTGGAGGATCGAGCTCTCCACCTTCAACTATGAGATCTTGTACCGGCCCGGAAAGCTGAACGAGCCGTCCGATGCCCTATCCCACGGCACATGTGCCAACGCACAAATTGACCGCCTCCAAACCCTCCACGAGGACCTCTGCCACCCGGGGGTCACTCGGTTTTACCACTTCATCAAGTCCCTCAATCTCCCATACTCTTTAGAAGAGGTCCGTACAGTCACAAGGGACTGCCACATCTGCACGGAATGCAAGCCACATTTTTTCAGGCCAGATGGAGCGCACCTGATTAAGGCTTCCCGCCCCTTTGAACGCCTCAGTCTCGTTTTCAAAGGGCCCCTCCCCTCCACCGACCGCAACGCATATTTTCTTAATGTAGTGGACGAATACTCCCCCTTCCCTTTTGCCATTCCCTGCTCCAACATGACCGCGGCCACAGTCATTAAAGCCCTGAACAGCATCTTCACACTGTTCGGTTACCCCGCATACGTCCACAGCGACAGGGGGTCCTCTTTCATGAGTGACGAGCTGCGCCAGTTCCTGCTCAGCAAGGGCATAGCCTCAAGCAGGACGATCAGCTACAACCCCCGGGGGAACGGGCAAGTAGAAAGGGAGAACGGCACGGTCTGGAAGGCCGTCCTACTGGCCCTACGGTCCAGGGATCTCCCAGTTTCACGGTGGCAGGAGGTCCTCCCGGACGCTCTCCATTCCATCCGGTCGTTATTATGTACAAGCACTAATCAAACGCCTCACGAGCGTCTCCTTGTCTTCCCTAGGAGGTCCTCCTCTGGAACGTCGCTGCCGACCTGGCTGGCGGCCCCAGGACCCAACCTGCTCCGAAAGCATGTGCGGGCACATAAGGCGGACCCGTTGGTCGAAAGGGTTCACCTCCTCCACGCAAACCCCCAGTACGCCTACGTGGAGTACCCCGACGGCCGACAGGACACGGTCTCCCTGCGGGATCTGGCGCCCGCCGGCACCACGCACACCCCCCCGACACCATCAACCCAACCGCCCCCCTTCCTGCCACCGCCGCACCCCGCGACCGCCCCCTTCCCAGGAGGATCAGTCCCCCTCCCCTTTGCACCGACAGCTGAAACCGTGCGGCTCCTGGAGTCGACAACACTGGTACAAGCACCACCACCACCGCCGGGGCCGAGGCGATCGACACGGACGACCAGACCGCCCGACCGACTCGTGGCGTCGATGTAAAACAAAGATGGACTGTTCAAAGAACATTTTGTTTTTTTTCCTATACCCTCTGTAAATAGTTGCAACAGGACGAAACTGTCCAATACTGTACTACCATGTGAATGTTCTATCCTCCCAGGACCAGCCCTGTAAACCCTTACCACCATACGAAGCATCACCCCGCCGGGTTCATTTTTGACATTGGGGTGAATGTGGTAGTATGTATTGGGGGTCATGTGGGACTGGAAGCCCTAATGTCATTGGCTGACAGATCCCGGGTCCTGGTTGGCCGTTGACCTCAAGCTCCGCCCTGAAGGCGGAGTATAAGAAGCCGGTGTCTTCCCCCGCAGGCCAGTTTACTATCGAGCTGCTGGGGAACAGACACGCTTAATAAAGCCTCATCGACTTCACTATATTCGTCTCATGGAGTCTTTGTGCGCTACACACGTCTCGACCTTCCTTGACAAATGCAATACAAGGAAGCCGCTTATGTTACAAAGGAAACATAACAAAACATGGTACCACGAGTGAACTGCTTAAAATCCAGATAGCCATACCTCAGCGTACAGTGACAACCAGCAATACCCAGGCAAGATGTACGGGCTCCCGATTCCGCAGCCGCTCCAGTGCCACGGCGATCTCCGCGAGAACTGGCAGCGATTCCGGCAGGCGTTTGAATTCTACCTGGTGGCAGCCAAACTTAAAGACCTGGCCGATGATGAAAAAATAGAGTTTCTCCTCACCATCGCCGGTGCAGGAGCAGAAGAAATCTTTTAAAAATTCAAGTTCTCTAAGGGGCAAAACAGGAGCGCCTTCCAGGCAGTCCTGGACAAATTCGGCAAATACTGTGAGGAAAACACACTCCAATCGGCAAGGAAAGGTAAGAGAAGCGCCAGTACTCACCTCGAGGCTGAAATCCCGGACCAGAGTGCGATTTGGGTCGAGGTCGGCGGCCATCTTGCTAAAGGGACTACACTAGCGCAGTTGCGCGAGACGTGCACAGAACCGGAAGGTTCGTTTGCGCATGCGCGAGATGCCGTGCATGCGCAATCAAGAAAACGGCCATCGGTAAAGGAACAGCGATCTGCGCATGCGCAATTGCTTCCTATGTGCTACGTCACGCGCGTCATGACGCCAGAGGCCCCAGAACGCACCAATTCAAAGGGGAAACGTCCCAAATCCAATTTAAAGGGGAAACGACCCAAATCAAAGAAAAAAATCTTCTAAAGCTGTAAAACAACCTTCCTTCACCTGGAATGACAGCACAATGCCTCAAATTGAACCAGGACATGAATTTAACCTCCGAAGAACCCTGCAACAAGCAGTTACCTACGCACAAACCGATGATTCCAACCTCAAATACTTCGATACCGATCTTTACATTTTTTCCGGACCCCGCGAGCCCAATGACAGTTCCATGGTCCTAGACGACTACGACCCGGACAAACCTTTCGTGTTGCACATTGGCGACCCCCGCATTGAATCCGATGCAGATGCGGATTCACTTTTCGGATTTGAGGATCTTCAACCCAGCAAATATGACGTCCCAACTCATCAGTGCAGGATGATGCTGCAGCCTGAAATTAAGGGACAGAAAGCGGTACAAGCCCACAGAGAGCGGCCTGCTGCCACACAGAGCGTGGTCCACGCCCCGCTCAGGGTTCCCGACTCTACGAAAGAAGACATGCAAGACTCCACACCGCAGTCCTTGCAGGAACAAGACGTGACTCCAGTGTCACAAGACTCCACAGCAAGCTCGTGGACAGACTCCACAATTGCAGAAACGCATGACTCCGATGCGCAGTCCTTGCTGGAACAAGACCATTAGGGTCTAGCAACCTCCTCTGACCAACTAGCAGCAGACGATGCAAGTCTGCCATGCTCACGTAAACAGCAAGAAGGCTATCACAGTCTACCACGCTCCACTGCACAGCAGGCCAACCATGATGGTTTATCATGCTCCAATGAAGGGCACAGCGCTGATGACTGTTCAAGCCCAAATGAAGACAAGCCAAAGGAATCGCCTCTTCCAAGCCCAAAGAAAAAAGGATTATGCGCTGACCTTCAGGTTCATTCTAGCCGAAGAGATATTAATAATGCTGCACAGTCACAGAAGGATGCTGAGGACTTGCTAAAGAAATTGCTTGGATGTCTAACTTGCAAGGAGCAGACTGAAAATTGCCATTGCTTTAGTACGGATCGAAAAAATGGACAAGACATTGATCCTCATTTAATGGAAATAACACAACCTGAATCATATCTACAGCAGGGACAACTGTCTCCCTTCAACACAAAACCGCAAAGTCCCAACTACAGAGACCAGCAGTTAGTCAGTAATGACTCTTCAACCCCTGATGGGAATATTAATCGCACTGAACCTCTGCACACTCCACTGATAAATGAGCAGAACATTGGAGCAAGAATCCTGAGGACATCGACATCGAGTAGCCAGATAAAGCACTTAAAACCCACAGCAGTTTCAAGTGAACCAATTGTGCTTTCCAGTGATGGTGAAGATGCAGATAAGGTCGACCCGATTATCCACTGTACCACATTAACTCCAGAGATTAAGCATTTATGTCTGGGGAGTAGAATGTGGGCAATTGAGAACAATAAAAGAGAGACTGTGACTGTGCCAGTCCCAGCAAAATCAGAGCCAGAGACTATGAAGGCATGTACATTAGAAAAGAATGCATATGAAGTAACTGAGAAGAAAATTGAAATGGACTGTTCTTTGGAAACTAGTACAATGACGAAAGAAACATTGGATCTAACATTTGATGCCCTACATATGGGAGAAATTGAGGGAAATGAACAAGGTTCTGTAATATCTGGGGGAAGATTTAAAATTCCAAAGAAGAAAAGCCCAAATGAAGGACAACGGCAAGACAATGACAGTCCACCCACATTGTTTGCACCACCAGATGAAAACTCTGACAATTTACCCAACCCTAGTGAACAGCAAGCAGCTACTGAGGATCTACCCACGGTATGTGAAACGAGTGACGACAGCATCCCACTTCCCATGCAAAAGGTGCAAAGTGACAGACCTCAGCTAGTGCGTACAGAGGCACTCGACGATCACTGTGAGACCACTGGTGACTCCGGTGACACCACACTACTTCCACCTTCAATGGCTCGAACCTCTCCACTAGTCAATGCATTCCTGCATGTTCCGACTCCGGACGTGCAGCTTCAAGAAATCTCAGCTGACTCCAGTGAACCTGCTAAGACTCCGGATGGGGAGCATCAACAAACAACAGACCAGACTCCAGATGGGGAGCAACCAAACGCCGACTCTGATTCACGTAAGCCAGACTTTACTCCAGACAGGCAGTGTCGCAACCTCAGTGATGGCACGCTCAGGGTGACAGCAGATGCCACAACGACAGGAGATGGATCACGTGACAATCACACTGGGTCAGCAATAACAAGCAGCAGCTGCAGTCCAAGAGGAATACACCAATTTTCACCACAGCTATGTCCACACATTTGTTCCACACCGACAGTGCGGCCAATGACAGCTCATGCTGGACAAACCCAGTATTCAAGCCTGCAGCAGCCAGCAGTCTATGCAGCATATTCTCAAACAGGCCAGCACTACGGATTGCCCACTAATGGAATCAAGACCAAAGGAGGACTACCGCGAGCGTAATCTGCACTACAGACTGGATGCCTTAGTTACTGCCCAGGATTTGCTACACCCCAGCCTGGCCAGACAGCATATTCCTATCAGATGCAAGGTTCTAGTTTCACACCATCACCAGACATTGATGCGAGCAGCAATTCTGTCTCCAAATCGACATGCTTCGACGCTTCTCAGCAGAATCACCCTTCCAGCACAGCATGTGGCCAGAACCAGTATGCACAGTCTCATCCGACTTCAACATCTGGCATATCCATGACCTTGAATGATTCTGTTGATGGTACCTCTTCAATGTCAACGACCTATCAACTACAAGATGCCATCCGACAGCACCACCACAAACATAAAAAGAAAAAAAGAAAAAGACTCCAAAGCGGACAGCGCAGTGATTCGACCATTTCTTGGTTCCTGTTGATGGCGTTCATAACCAAGAGAGACATTTGTCCATGATGATTGATGGTTTATGGACTCACATGAATGATTTGGACTTATTGTTTAATCACCGTTCCCATGACTTGTATATACCTTACCTTCTCGACCTGTTCTTTGTTCAGCTTTTCTTAAAGTGTACAGAAAATATGAACATATAAAAAGGGGAGGATGTGGTGATGTGCATCACTGTAAATACATGTAAGCTAGACAGACACTAGAGGGAGCACCAGAAACATCACACACACACACTCAACCAATAGATAAGTCAGATGGGAGGCGACCAATGGACATTCACGATACACAAGGAAGTGACACGACCACAGGGGAGCAGCACACCAACCCATACATAAAGGACACGAGACAGATGATCAGCCCCTTTGAAGACAGTCAGTGAGGAGAGGCACAGAGTTGATTCATTATCACACCCACCACGTGGAAGACAGCAGCTGGTCAGTCAGTTAGGTAGCTACAATAGGATTCGCCGTAGTGTCGAACTCAAGTTATAAAAGTGTACATAGTGTAAATAAATTAGTTGAAGTTATTTACACGTCGCGACCTTCCTTGACAAATGCAATACAAGGAAGCCGCTTATGTTACAAAGGAAACATAACAAAACACCCGGGTCCTCGACACCGTGAGGCAGCAGTGCTAACCACTGCACCACCATGTTTCAGCATTTTCTGTTTTTATTTCAGATCTCGCAATATTTCGTTTTAAGTTCGATGCATCACCATCCCTTCTACCAATTCCATTTCTCAGCCCTCTAAGTTCAGCAATCACGTGGCATCAATTTTGTTTGATAACATTGCGGAGCCCCTTGGGGATTTCGACTACATTAAAGGCACTACATAAATGCAAGCTGTCAATGTTGTTGTTGTTGATAGTGTGGTGATCTGTGTGTGTGCATGTACACAAGATCAGTAGCATCACATGATCACTAAAGGGCCGGACCAACAGAGGTATAAAAGGGAGCCACATTGGGGCTCTCTCTCTCGGGTGCACGGTGATCAAAGTAACAGTGGACTAGTTTAGATGGCCAGTGGAGTTACGTATAGTTACCATAGTTAGATCTTGTTAACCTTATCAGTAGTATCAAAGTTAAAGTAAAGAACTCGTGTAAATATTGTTGTAGTTACTCAATAAACCTTTTGTTATGACTGGAAGAGTTCGAATCTTCTTCATCGGGATTCAGAATACCTCATCACTAACCAAGGATTGAGTAGCACATGTTACCTACCACACAGGTAACAAAACAGATAGTTCTTTATATGTTGTACCTACCTTCCTCACTTGCAGTACATACAAGTGGTGCAGAATCGGACATTTTAATTATGCAAATTGACAATTTGGGATTCTCCGAGATGGTTTAAGAGTCTGAAAACCCCGTTAAGTTAAAAATGGGACGTGCCATCTGTTTTGGGATTCAGAAGTATATTTTACATTAAAGAACTGCTATCGTTGTGATGTTTATTTACAAAAGTAAATTTGTTACCCAAGCAATTTTACAAACGAAAATATAGACACATTTAACAGAAAGAGGTGACTGCATCTCCCAGCGAAAAAGGTGCACTTACAGGAGGTTTGTCAGCAAAAATTACACGATTGTAGCCTTTACTCCCACCCACGCTCCCCGTAGACATAGCTGGAATGATTGGATTGGAGAGGGGCCCTTTATATTTTCATTATTCCACCATTGGCAGTCACGACTTCAGCTGTATAATCCTGAAGCTTGCTAAATCTCTACTTCTCCTCCTTTAAGATGTTCCTTGTAACCTGTCCATTACCAAGCTTTTGGTAACCCGTCATATTCCCACTAATATGGCTCGTGTCTAATTACATTTACCACTCCTGTAAAGTGCCTTTACTACATTAAAGATGTTACATCAGTGCAGGTTGATGATGTTGTTCCATGAACTGCTTTTCAGCAGACCCTAGTCTATTACTAGCAGCATTGAAATACATGTTTTCATCACGTTTGTACAGGATTTGAAATTGTAACCCTTCTGCTCAGTAGTTTTAAATTCCACATACAGTGAAAAGTACCACATGCCTGCTTTCAGTCCACTTGTGTCTCTTCTTTCAATTCCGTTCACCTGGCGGAACACATGGGTCATGTCAGTGGTCCCATCATGGTAGAATCAACAAAGCTGAACTTAGTTTGAAGACTGTGAGAATCAAGGTTTCTTTGTGGTTCTGGAGCTTCTCATTTCCAGCATAAAATCTCAGGAGCGGCATGATGTGTTGGGTGCTCGGGACCCGTGGAACACATACAGGCCACCAACACTTAAAATAGTGCAACACTATTTTATTAAGTCAGAAACTTTCACTGTGGGCTAACACGATATTAGATTGAACTAAAGACCTATGCCTTGTCCTAACCAGTCTATGCACTCAGCACACGGTGAAGAGCTGTGCTGCAAGCTGTAAGCTCTGTCCTACTAGGAGGCTGCATCTCGAATGAGCGTGAACTCTGATGCCCCTGTCTTTATAGTGAGTGTGCTCTAACTGGTGATTGCTGCGGTGTTGTATGTGTTGATTGGTCTTGCTGTGTGTCCATCAGTGTGTGGGTATCTGCACCATGATATACTAGTGTATATTATGACATGGCACATGGCCAATAATTTTTATTTTAGCTTTACCATCTGCGTAAAAAAAAAATGTTTTTAAATGGGCAGCATGCTAGCATAATGGTTAGCACTATGGCTTCACAGCTCCAGGGACCCAGGTTCGATTCCCGCTTGGGTCACTGTATGTGCGGAGTCTGCACATTCTCCCCGTGTCTGCGTGGGTTTCCTCCGGGTGCTCCGGTTTCCTCCCACAGTCCAAAGATGTAAAGGTTAGGTGGATTGGCCATGTTAAATTGCCCTTAGGTTAGATGAGGTTGCAGGGTTACGGGGATAAGGTGGAGGTGTGGGGTTAAGTAGGGTGCTCTTTTCAAGAGCCGGTGCAGACTCGATGGGCCGAATGGCCTCTTTCTGCACTGTAAATTCCATGAAATTCTATGAATTAAGATCCCAAAATGTCACCCGTCACCTGTATTGTTTATATTTTATACGTTAAAGCGATGCAGAGATTGTGAATGTGTGCAACAAGTTCACAGGGCTAAATCGCTGGCTTTGAAAGCAGACCAAGGCAGGCCAGCAGCACGGTTCAATTCCTGTAACATCCTCCCCGAACAGGCGCCGGAATGTGGCGACTAGGGGCTTTTCACAGTAACTTCATTTGAAGCCTACTTGTGACAATAAGCGATTTTCATTTCATTTCTTCAAAATGTCTGCTCCCTGCGTACAGTTCTAGCTTCCAGCAAATTCAACAATTGTTTACTTTTCTCTGAGTCCACACCCAGGCTTAACCAATTAAGCATAGTGAGCATCAATACTAAACAGACTCACATATTCAATCTCAAAAATATTGCACAATTGAACACTACAAGCTGTCTAGTAATCAGGTTTAACTGTTATACAATATTAGGAGTTATATAATATTAGGTGTCTAGCTGGCCAATGCTAAAAATGGTTTTGGATGTCCACTTTTCTGGATGGGTGGCTTTTTTTGGACATCTTGTCCCCATGTTCTCAGACAAGCAGTCTTACTTACAATTATTGTCAAGATGCAGCACAAGATTGTGTTGCCAAAAGTAAAATAAATTAAATTGAGGCAATCCTTTTCATTTTCTACAGCACCTTTCTGTTCTTTCTACCAATTTTCATTTCATGAAGAGACAATTACTTGCACTCATCACATGCGCCTATTTTCTCTGTTGAGAGTTGTTACTGAATAACTTGAGATGGAATAGACAGCAGTGCTGGATGCAGAATTTGAAGATTTACAAGAAAAGGATGGAGAGTTGGACCTGGATTTTTGCCAAACTGGAGAAGAAAGAAAATCCTGAAAATTGACGAATCTCGTAAGTTCCAGCCCCAAACTCGGCCTTTATCATCTTTGCGGGGGGCAGGACTGGAGTTGGTCTGGGGTTCGATCATGTACGATTCACAGAGGCAGCTGGCCATTTAAATCACTAGCTGCCTCCCCTGAAGTGAGATTTTGGAGTGTAAAATTTGGAGTGTGCAGGTTAGAACAGGTAAGAGCAAGTCTGAAATAGGTGGATGCATTCAGATAGCCAGGGAGCCCCTTTGGGAGAGGTAAGGTACTCTTTCGGATTATTAAAACATGATTATGCCACTCTATACACACAACTCATTGGACATGTCCAGCTATGAAGGGACTGTCTAGTTCTCAAGAAACTGCGATAGAGCTGTCAAGCCTGTCAGGAAGTGTCAAAGCTTTCAAGGAATGTTCCAAGGCTACCAGGTGAATTGGTATGGGGCAGGGGGTTGAGGTAGGACAAAGAGTAGTGGGTTTGGTCATGGACTGGCACTAAGTTGGCATCGGGCATATGGGAAATGAGGATTGGTATTGGGGCATGAAGTTGGCAAGATGTTTGAGGACCTTGGGTTGGGTGAGGGGCATGGGTCAGCATAGATTGGCATGGATGGGCAGAGGGAGTGTGAGAGGGTGATGGGTGAGGGTTGAAGGGATGTCTTTTTTTATTTAAACACAATGCCGGAGTACAAAGACAGGCCTTGCGCCCAGCAGCTTCTGTATGTGTTCCATGTCGCCCGCCCCGATTCCTATTTCAGATGATACTCAAATTATTTGTTAAATAATAAAACATTCTGCAGAGAAGCCTTTGGTCACTCGCTAGAGAGATTTACTTGCATGTAATTCCTCTCACTTTCATTCCTTTTCATTTCATTTCTTGTTCATCATTTGTCTCAAGTGTTGAGGTTGACTCAGCCTCACCAGCTATTTGCCACGGCAAAATTGTAACTTTTTTTTCCTAATGGCCTTTTGTGTGAAGAATAAAAATCTGTTTACTTTGCACTTCTAAATAATAACCCCTTCAGAACTTTGAGCCCCTTTAAATCCCCATTACTCATCCTAACCTTATACACTCATCCCTGGTATTCGGGCATGTCTCAAGAGCAGGAATAGGCCATTCGGCCCCTCAATCCTGCCCTGCCATTCGATAAGATCATGGCTGCTCAGGGTGTGGTCTCAACTTTACTTTCCTGTCTGCCCCGCCCACCTCCCCATTAACCTTGACCGCCTTTGTCTCTCAAAAATCTATCTGTTGTAACCCCCACAAGGACGACGGGAGAAACCATTGTTAATCCTCCCCTGTGGGACTCGTGTAAGAGCTCCCAGGTAGGGGACAGAGGCCAACCCGCTGGGGCTCGTTATGAGAAGACTAAAGGCAGGCTCAACTCAGGGTCTGGTGAGACCCATCCTCTCAGCGAGGTCTGTACTGGAAGTGAGTTGCAATGTTTAAGCATGACCTTGTAAATATCTAAATAAATTAATCTTTGTTATTGACAGCTTCTTTATGAGTTATAAGATCTAATTCGGCCTTGATTAATTCACTGACCCAGCCTCTAGAGTGATCTGGGGAAGACAATTTCACAAACTAATGACTCTCCTCATTTCTATCTTAAAAGGGTGATCTCTTATTCTTAAACTGTGTCTCCTAATTCTCGCCTCCTCCACAAGTGGAAACACCTGCCTTGTAGCTATTCTATCAAAACTCCTCAGGATCTTTTAAGTTTCAATAAGACCACCTCTCATTCTTCCAACTCCGGTGGGTAAAGGCCCAGCCTGTTCAACCTTTTTTCGAATAAGGAGACTAAAACTGTACACAGTACTCCAGATACGGGGCAGAATCTTGTTGAGGTATCGGGGGTCTCACCTGCTGGCTATTCAGCGCACCGAACTGCAAGCCAATCAGGCAGTGGTGAGGCCAGGGGCGGCCCTTCGCCTGGAATCAAGACCCTGAGGGCGGAACGACAGGCTCCGGAGTCCCAGCATCGAGCAGGCCGTCGCTAACCTTATTGCTGATGAGCTTTCCTTAGGTGCTGGCCAGCAGCCTCCTGCTGCTCAAATTCAACTCGTGCCCACCAACTTGCTCATACTTACTGCATGCAGGCAGTTCACCTGTAAATGAGGGCTGGGAAGTAAAAGCTCTTAGACCTCACATTACTATGCTTATAGAGGAGTGGAGGGGTTGGTGCAGGATTCTGAGCTACCTCTACCTAAAGGCCATTCCTGATTACAATACAGCTACAATTGATACCCTGTTGCTGTATTAGTGGTGTATCATACACTATTTTGTTTCAATAAAAGAAGTGCCAATTACTTTGGTATATATTCCCCATGTGAGGACTGCCTGCTGATTTCATATACTAGTCTTAAGAGTACACTTAAACATAATTCACTGCTCTGTGGTTTGCTGAGAAGTGAGATTTGGCAGATGTAAGAAACATCATTTAGTATTGTGTGACTGGGCTATACAAGGCGTGATAATGGATGGCAATGCTTGCTGCTAAAACCTTTATAATGTCTAAACAAAATCATGAGCTCCAACATATGATTCAGCATTGTAATTGTTATTATACTCCAAAGCACCAGTGTAAACTATTGGTTGTTATTACTTTTTCTCTTTCGCACTGACCAAAGTCAAGGATGTCAATGTTGGAGAATAGAATTTCTTTTTTGTTTTTGCACTAAGCCGGCACCAAGCGCTCCTGTATCAACCGCAGTTGAACTGCAGAGTAACCATTCCTCTGGTCTTTCCAAGAATGTGTCTCACCTTGCCCTCTGAAACACACTCCTCTGGTCCAAATTTGCTGCTGACTTGGGCCTACTGAGTGACACACATGTCAGTGCCTCAAGATTTCCATTTTGAACACATTTCCAACATTTACTGACCGACGAGACTCTTATTTCAAAGGATTACTCCGACCGACAACACTGGAAACAGTATGGTTGTTGTCCCGTTGCTCTTTGTCTGGCCCTGTTGTGTGCAAATTGGCCCTGACATTTCCTGCAATGTAACAGTGGGGATGTGCCGAAAGAACTTTGGGCTGAATTCTCCGTTGCAGCGGTGAAGTGCCGGCACCAACGGAGAATCCGTAGGTAGTTCATGACAGGAAAATCGGCGCGAACCCCTCACCGATTCCAGTACCGGTGAGGGGCTAGCACCGGCGCTGCATGAACCACCTGTGGATCGTGCGGAAAACAGCCGGAGAATGGCCGGGTCCCGGGCCGCGCCTGCGCAGGGCTGACGGCCTGCTCCGGTCACGCTGGAAATGATGGCACGGCCGTGCTCGAACCCTTACCCGCTCACCCCGACCCCACAGCCCACCCCCTGTCCACCCCCCCACCACTCCCCCCACCCCTAGCAGAAGCCCCCCCGGCCAGCGGCACGGATCCTGGATGGGCGCTGGACACCATCCTCAGCCAGCACGCCGGGTTCATGACCGCTGAGCCCACACATGGCCCGCGCCATCGGGAACTTGGCCCATCGGGGGCGGAGCGTTTTGGGGTGGGCCGGTTGATGACGTGCATACGGCACCCCCACCCCCCCGCACACACACCGTGGTAGATTTCCCCAGAGCTGGAACAGGCGGGCCACACAATATGCCATAGATATTGGCAAAACTAGAAGATATCCCTCCAGCAGCCAATGGCAAGCCACCTCCACTGCTGGAGTGGCGGGGGGAGGGGGGGGGGTGCAGAACATCCCACCTAAAACAGTGATTGATTTACATTTATACAGCGTTTTCACAACCACTGGATGTCTCAATACACTTTATAGATAATTAAAGTACTTCTGAAGCTCAGGCACTGTTGTAATCGTGGAAGCACAGCACATTCCCACAAACGGCCACGTGTTAATGAGCAGATCATATTTTTTGTGTGTTGTTGATTGAGGAATAAATATTGACCAGGCCAGCAGCGATAACTCGCCCCCTCTTCACTCGCCACCGCACTTAATCTCAAAATGGGAGAATTTCATGATCAAAAGGAGGTGATAGAGTGAGGGTGTCCAGAACAACCTTCAAACTCAAAGCTGGCCAATTTAATCCCAGGCACATTGGATTTCTTGTTTGGAACCCAACTCCTTGAACAGTGTTCACAACAGTTGTTCTTTGCTAGCATAAGCTGATTAGTAGCCCACCTCTGGGCTCCCCAATGAATTAGGGAAGGCAGGTAAGATGATGCGTCCGTCCTGTGAAGGGATTTCAAATTCTAGAGACTATGGCATTTTTGAGAAAAGCTCGCCAGCACTTGAATTTTTGAGACTGCAGCAACTACAGGGAAGTAGAGGAGTTCTGGGAAGGCTACTCCACTGATCTATCACTCCTACTCTTCCAAAGATGTTCAGGTTAGGTGGATGGGTCATGCTAACCGGCCCCTTAGTGTCCAAGGATGTGCAGGTGAGGTGGGGTTTGGAGGAGGGGAGGCAGCATGTTGGGCCTAGGTAGGGTGCTCTTTCAGAGGGTTGGTGCAGACTCTTTTTTACCAGTATATTAATTTGAAGTTTTTTCACAACCATCAACACAAACCAGAACAACAGAATGCAAAAAATCACAAGCAAATGTATAAGTAAAAAGATACACGTAACGCATAATTAACTTAAATACTAAAACTAACCTAAACCCCCTAACAAATGATGGAGACTAACTCTTAAAAAAGGAAATAAATGGTTGCCAGGTTAGTTAGAACCTCTCCACCGAACCCCTGATGGTGAATTTGACTTTCTCCAAGTGTAGGAATGACATTAAGTCACCCAACCAAGCAGAGGCACTGGGCAGAGTGGGAGACCTCCAACCAAGCAATATTCACCTCCGGGCTATCAGTGAGGCAAAAGCGACAACATCCACCTCTATCCCAGACTGAATCACCAGCGAATCCGACACACCAATGGGTCTAAATCCACAAGGAGTATCTCAGACATGGTATTAAAGAATGAAGCCCGAAGCCTACCAATGTGGGGCAGGACCAGGACATATGCCTGTGGTTAGCCGAGCCAGGAGAATAGCGATCATGCCTATCATCAACATTTGGGGAAAACCCACTCATCCTTGCCCTAATCAAGAGCATCGTGTGTGACACCTTAAACTGAATTAGGCTCAACCGAGCACATGAGGACGTGGAGTTGACATTGTGAAGGTCCTCGCTCCAAACCTTGCCAGTAAGAATGGGACCCAATTCACTTTCCCATTTCGCCCTCACATAGGATCATAGAATTTACAGTGCAGGAGGAGGCCATTCGGCCCATCGGGTCTGCACCGGCCCTTGGAAAGAGCACCCCATGCCTCCACCCTATTCCCATAACCCAGTAACCCCACCTAACCTTCCGGCACAAAGGGGCAATTTAGCACGGCTAATCCACCGAACCTGCACATCTTTGGACTGTGGGAGGAAACTGGAGTACCCGAAGGAAACCCACGCAGACATGGGGAAAAAGTGCAGACTCCACACAGTTACCCGAGGTCGGAACTGAACCCGGGTCCCTGGAGCTGTGAGGCAGCAGTGCTAATCATTGTGCCACTGTGCCGCCCATTTAATGGAGCAGAATCCGACAAGAGAATATGGCCATATGAGTCCAAAATAGACCCCTCACGGTCAAGTCAGGGATAGAATCCTCTTCATCAAGGAAGATGGTGGCTCAAGAGGAAAGGAAGGAAAAGCCTTTTGCGAGAAGTCGCGAACTGGAAAATACCAAAAAATACCCCCTAAAGCTAGCAAACCTTCCCTCCATGAACAGGTCCCCAAAACACTCCAGACCCTTCACTTCCCAAGATTTAAGCATTGGGTCCAAACCGGAAGGTAGAAAAAGGTGATTGCTGCAAGTGAAGACAAGGAAAGGAGCTTAAAATGTTTCCAAATTCTAAGAGAGGAGATCCGCGCTGGGTTTGAGGAAAATCTGTCGGAGAAAAGGGCAATGGTGCAATGACTATGGAAAAATGAGTAGAAGTAGTCCAGGAGCGAGCCTACATTTGTCCCCAAACAGAATCGGGGTCACTAATCCACAACAAAATGTTTTGAATGTTAGCGGCCCAGTAATAAAACAATAAATTGGGGAGAGTCAAGCTGCCTAAGTGTTTTTCCCTTTGAAGTAGAATGCTAATGATTCTGGGAATCTTACCTGCCAAATCACCTAACAAGCATGTCTTTTGGGACTCGTGGGAGGAAACTGGAACACCCAGAGAAACCCATGCAAATGAGGGATGTGACACTTTCAGGTGCCCAGCCCCAAACTTTCCCAGCATACTCCTGAACAGTTTGTGTCAGGACATTAGAGCTTGTAGCAACACTTACCCTGCAGGCACCTCACATATCTGATTGGCCCACTCGCACACTCACCTCAGCTTATTGCCTTATTGTACCCATGTCTCACCTTCACTCTCAACAGATGGTGTCTTTCCCTCAACACCACTCAAGCCATTATAAATATTCCCACCTTCCCGCTTCCTTTCCTTGCAGGAGAAGAGAGAACATGATTTGCTGAGTGGCGGGATCGGGAAGTTGCAGCGGTGCGGATGGCCTTCTGGTGACTGACAGTTTGTTGGCCATTGGCTATACGTGCCCACCTGCTCTACTCGGAACGTCTTGTTCCAGGAGGCTGTAGGTGTCAGCAGCAGCCTGTGGTGAGAGTCTGAGCCTTCTGACTCAGGCATGTTGAGAGAACTAATCATCTCTCTTAGATGATTAGATGATCCCTGACCCATACAAGAAATCCAGGTATGACCTCCGCAAAGACATCCGAGATGCCAAAAGAGAATATCAACCCAAGCTAGAGTCACAGACAGACTTTCGGCGGTTGTGGCAAGGACTAAACAACATAAGGGGCCACAAAGCAAAGCCAAACAGTATCTCTGGCAGCAGCGCACCTCTCCTCGATGAACTCAATGCATTCTATGCTCGGTTTGAGCAGGTAACCAACAATCCGCTGTCGAGTGCCCCAGCAGCCCATAATTCACCCATACCCACCATCACAGCTTCCAAAGTCAGTTTGGCCTTCCTGAAAGTGAACCCACAGAAGGCGACGGGCCCGGACGGGATCCCTGGTCGTGCACTCAGAGCCTGCGCGGACCAGCTGGCAGAGGTATTCACGGACATCTTTAACCTGTCCCTACTCCACTCCGAGGTCCCCACCTGCTTCAAGAAGACTACCATCATACCGGTACCAAAGAAGAACCAGGCAACGTGCCTCAATGACTACAGTCCAGTGGCCCTGACTTCAGTCGTAATTAAGTGCTTCGAGAGGTTGATCATGAAGTGCATCACCTCCATACTCCCAGAACGCCTTGATCCACTGCAATTCGCATACCGCTGCAACCGGTCCACATCAGACGCCATTTCCCTGGTCCCACACTCATCCCTAGAGATCTCGAAAACAAGGACTCCGACATCAGACTCCTATTTATTGACTACAGCTCCGCCTTCAACATCATAATCCCAGCCAAGCTCATATCAAAGCTCCAAAACCTAGGACTTTGCTCCCCACTCTGCAACTGGATCCTCAATTTTCTGACCAACAGACCACAATCAGTAAGAATGAACAACAACACCTCCTCCACAATAGTCCTCAACACCGGGGCCCCGCAAGGCTGCATATTTAGCCCCCTACTCTACTCCCTGTGCACACACGCCTGCGTGGCAAAACTTGGTTCCAACTCCATCTACATGTTTGCTGACGATACGACCATAGTGGGCCGGATCTCGAATAACGACGAGTCAGAATACAGGCGGGAGATAGAGAACCTAGTGGAGTGGTGTAGTGACAACACTCTCTCCCTCAATGCCAGCAAAACTAAAGAGCGGGGCGGGATTCTCCGCTACCCAGCGGTGCGGGGGGTTCCAGCAAAATGGAGTGGCGGGAACCACTCCGGCGTCGGGCCGCCCCAAAGTTGCGGAATTCTCCGCACCTTTAGGGGCCAATCCCTCACCTTGAGGGGCTAGGCCCGCGCCGGAGCGGTTTCCGCTCCGCTGGCTGGCGGGAAAGGCCTTTGGCGTCACACCAACCGGCGGCGAAAGGTCTTCGCCGGGCGACGCATGTGCGGGAGCATCAGCGGCCGCTCACGGCACCCCCGCGCATGCGCAGGGGAGGGGGTCTCTTCTGCCTCCGCCATAGTGAAAACCATGGTGAACGCGGAAGAAAAAAAGAGTGCCCCCATGGTACAGGCCCGCCCGCCGATCGGTGGGCCCCCCGCGGGCCAGGCCATCGTGGGGGCATCCCCCAGGACCAGTCGCCCCGTGCCCCCCCCCCCAGGACCCAAGAGCCTGCCCACGCCGCCTTGTCCCGCCGTTCACAAGGTGGTTTAATCCTCACCGGCTGGAGACGGTTGACAGCAGCGGGACTTTGGCCCATCGCAGGCCGGAGAATCGCCAGGGGTGGGCCCGCCGACCGGCATGATTCCCGCCGACCGGCGCGGCGCGATCCCTGCCCCCGCTGAATCTCTGGTGGCGGAGAATTCGGGACACGGCGGGGGCGGGATTCATGCCAGCCCCCGACAATTCTCTGACCCGGTGGGGGGGTCGGAGAATCGTGCCCCAGGTCATAGACTTCAGGAAGCAAAGTACTGTACACACCCCTGTCAGCATCAATGGGGCCGAGGTGGAGATGGTTAGCAGTTTCAAATTCCTAGGGGTGCACATCTCCAAAAATCTGTCCTGGTCCACCCACGTCGATGCTACCACCAAGAAAGCACAACAGCGCCTATACTCAGGAAACTAAGGAAATTCGGCATGTCCACATTAACCCTTACCAGGTTTTACAGATGCATCATAGAAAGCATCCTATCGGGCTGCATCACAGCCTGGTATGGCAACTGCTCGGCCCAGGACAGCAAGAAACTTCAGAGAGTCGTGAACACCGCCCAGTCCATCACACGAACCTGCCTCCCATCCATAACCATTGATTCCATCTACACCTCCCGCTGCCTGGGGAAAGCGGGCAGCATAATCAAAGATCCCTCCCACCCGGCTTGCTCACTCTTCCAACTTCTTCCATCGGGCAGGAGATACAGAAGTCTGAAAACACGCACGAACAGACTCAAAAACAGCTTCTTCCCCACTGTTACCAGACTCCTAAATGACCCTCTTATGGACTGACCTCATTAACACTACACCCTGTATGCTTCATCCAATGCCAGTGCTTATGTAGTTACATTGTATATGTTGTGTTGCCCTATTATGTATTTTCTTTTATTCCCTTTTCTTCCCATGTACTTAATGATCTGTTGAGCTGCTGGCGGAAAAATACTTTTCACTGTACCTCGGTACACGTGACAATAATAAAATCCAATCCAATCCAATCCTCTGTTGAAGATTTGTTCTCCTTCCAGATGGGTCTTGGTACCCACCTGCCCTAGAGAGAGAAAGCAGCTAGTTCTGGCAGTGATTGATGCTCTGTACCTGACACTCTGGAGAAGTGCAAGGTGGAGCTACACAAGCCACTTCCATGCAGCATTTAAGGGTGGCATCAGGCAAGTACCAACCTGACATGTGAAATGCCTTCCAAATAGTTGCCAATCATCTGCCAAGCAGCACAGGGGTGGCAAGGTGGTACAATGGTTAGCACTGCTGCCTCACAATGCCAGGAACCCAGGTTCAATTCCGGCCTCGGGTGACTGTTTTCACCCTCTCTGTGTCCGCATGGGTTGCTCCAGTTTCCTCCCACAGTCCAAAGATGTGGGGTTAGGTGGATTTACCATGATAAATTGCCCCTTAGTGTCCAGGGATGTGCAGGTAAGGTGATGGGGTTACGGGGATAGGGCGGGGTGGACAAGTGAGTGAGCATGGGTAGAGTGCTCATTCGAAAGGGCGACGCTGACTCGATGAGCCGAATGGCCTCCTTCTGCACTGTAGGGATTCTATGATTCTGTGAAAAGCACTCTCTGAGAGAATGAGACAAGAATTGTTATGATCAGTAGTTCTCCCAATGGCCATGGCTTGAGCTCTTCAGTGTAAGTAATCAATGCCTTCTCAGCTTGTCAGTTTCACTGAAGAAGCTCTTCCCTCTGTGCACTCACTTCAGTGGCCCTAGGTAGGATACAGGTCCGTGGCTGGGAAATCCAGAACTCAGAACAGCTCATGATTGACTTCTTAACAACCTCAATCACTTACCGGACAATGTCAAGGGAGTTCCCCGCTCACTTTCAATCCCTGTCTAGGGGAAATTGGCATGCCATGTCAGGAGCCCAACTCAATGTCAATTTCAGGTGCCTTCTCACTGTACTTGCTTCCAAATCTACCTCCGAAGGGCTGGGAAAAGTCCACCATGATGTCAGGAAGCACATTTTCACACAAACAGTAGTGGAAATTTAGAACTCTCTGCTTCCCTCTCCGAAACTGTTAAAACTGGGAGAATTGAACATTTCAAAGCTGAGATTGTTTTGTTAGTAAGGGTAACAGCTCAAGGTGGTAAATGGAATCAAAATACAAATCCGCCACAATCTAATTGAATAGCGATCAGGCTGAAGGGGCTGAATGGCTTACTCCAGTTCCTATGGAATTTGGAAGATTATAATAACACACCAACAATTTTTAATACTTTGGGGTAGAAACCATTGGGTAGATTTTGATGTGAGCCCACACTGATGCAATACAGACTGCACCCCACCCACCATCCCGGTTTGGTTTTCACCCTCATCTGCTTCACAACAGCTGTACTTTCAGACGCAGCCCGTTCCGTGTGCAGCGTCATATTTTGGGCAGCCTTACTCGCAGACCACAGCTCTGTAAGTTCCAGGAGAAAAGGGTCAGAGCAGGAAATACCTGCCCCAAACCTGACCCATTAATGAGGAACAAACTTACACATGGAGTCTTCAACAAACGTTGGCCCTATATCGAGATATTATGGAGACCTTAATGATTGTTTTACGCATCTTCATGGAATGCTTGAAAATGTCGCACATTAATTTAGCACAGGGACCGATACCTACACAGATTGGACACCAGCCATCCACTGCACAGCTAGTGTGCTTTGCCGCTTCCTTGCACTCGAGAAAGAGGCACAATTTCTGCTCTGTTCTTTATTTCTGGAGCCAAGACACCAGAATAATGATGAAAATAACTTTCTCTTCCTAACAATTCTTATGTACTAGAGAGATAGGGGGCGGGATTCTCTCAGCCCACGCCGGGCCGGAGAGCGGAGAATCGGCGCAATTGGAGCCGGCGCGGCGCCGGTCGGGGCTGCTCTATGCGGCTCACCGGCGATTCTCCGCACGGGATGGGCCGAGTGGCCGCAAAAGAAATCTGAGTCCCACCGGCGCAGTCCACGTGTGGTCTTACCTGGCGGGACCTCGCCGTGCATCCTCCCAGGGGCGGCCTGGTTGGTCGGGGGGGGGGGGGGGGCCAGGCCTCCGCTGTGGCCTGGCCCGCGATCGGGGCCTTCCGATCGGCGGGCCGGCCTCTTGGGCTGGGGGCCTCTTTTGCTCCGCGCCGGCCCCTCTAGCGCTACGCCATGTGGCGTTGGGGCCGGTGCGGAGAAGGAAGCCACCGCGCATGCGCGCAATCGCGCTGCTTGCAGTGCGCATGCGCACATTCTCGCCGGCCGCAGCACGCATGCTCAGACCTGCTGCGCACATTTGAGGCCAGTATCGGCAGCTGGAGCAACGTGGGTCGCTCCAGTGCCGCGCTGGCCTACTGAAGGGCTCGGAATCGTTGCTCCTGGGGGCCTGTTGACGTCGTCGTGAAACGTGACGGCATTTACGACGGTGTCAACACTTAGCCTCAGGATCAGAGAATCCCGCCCAGGGATATCGTGACCAGCACAATTTGAACTACAAACGCAAAATTTGTTCTTTCAGGTCGAAATTTTCAGAACAAGGGCCGAAATTCTCCGGAAACGGCGCGATGTCCGCCGACTGGCGCCCAAAACGGCGCCAATCAGACGGGCATTGCACCGCCCCAAAGGTGCGGAATGCTCCGCATCTTTGGGGGCCGAGCCCCAACATTGAGGGGCTAGGCTGGCGCTGGAGGAATTTCCGCCCCGCCAGCTGGCGGAAATGGCCTTTGGTGCCCCGCCAGCTGGCGCGGAAATTACATCTCGGGGCGGTGCATGCGCGGGAGCGTCAGCGGCCGCTGACAGATTCCCACGCATGCGCAGTGGAGGGAGTCTCTTCCGCCTCCACCATGGTGGAGACCGTGGCGGAGGCGGAAGGGAAAGAGTGCCCCCACGGCACAGGCCCGCCCGTGGATCGGTGGGCCCCGATTGCGGGCCAGGCCACCGTGGGGGCACCCCCCGGGGTCAGATCGCCCCGCGCCCCCCCCAGGACCCCGGAGCCCGCCCACGCCACCTTGCCGCGCCGGTAAGTAGGTGATTTAATTTATGCCGGTGGGACAGGCAATTTATCGGTGGGACTTCGGCCCATCCAGGCCGGAGAATCGAGCGGGGGGGCCCGCCAACCGGCGCGGCACGATTCCCGCCCCCGCCGAATCTCCGGTGCCGGAGACTTCGGCAACCGGCGGGGGCAGGATTCACGCCAGCCCCCGGCGATTCTCCGACCCGGCGGGGGGTCGGAGAATGTCGCCCAAGGTGTGAACTACGCATCTCGCGGGAATAGTCCAAATTATTAAAAGATATTAAAAATGTGAGGACTATTAAAGTCATTTGATAAGACAACCTGTCTTGAATGTCACAAGAGAATAGATCCAAAGAACCCGAGGCAAACCTGTGGAAAGGAAGCAAGCAAATGGAAGAAAGAGCACTGAGTGGCTCTATAATTCACAAACTCAGACTACTGGAAGCACATTCACCTGTCTCCTGCTATACAGTCTGGTTCAGAGATTCAGTGTTCCAAGCGAGTGAACCCTTCTCTGCAGGAATGCAGAATCTCAAACGTAGATAAATAACTGAAAACAAATAGAAGCTACACAGAATGGGGGGTGACAGAAACAACAAATTAGACAATTCAAATAAAATGTAACTTCACCTCAAGAGAGGCACTGTAAAAGGTCGCTGTGGATATTAGATGAACATTTCATACAAACATTCCATAATACCGACTATTTTCCAACAGCATTCAATCACCAGGATCAATGGAAGAACTCTGCAAAACTGCACCAATCAAACGCAGTGAAAAAACTCATATAAACTTGATTATCCAAGGCACAGGACACAAAAAAATAATTAACCGGCAATTGGAACACAACAAGGATCAGAAATAAAAAGAGAAAATGCTGGAAAACACTCAGCAGGCCGGCCAGATCTTTCAACAACGGAAACATTAATTATTTGGCGCCCACAATGGGCGGGATCCAGATTTGCATAGTTAAATGTGCAATTAGGCACACTTAACAATGGGGGGGGGTGGGGGATCCTGGGGGTCTTCCCGGCGATTGGAGGCCCCAGGGTGATTGGCATCTGAGCAGGGAGGCACCCTGACACTGCTGATGCCACCCAGGCACCTTGGCACTGCCAGCCTGGCATCCTGGGAGTGCCACCTAGGCACCCTATTTATGCCACCTGGGAACTGCCAGGGTACCCCGGGTGGCACTGCCAGGCTGTCAGGGGAATTGCCAGGGTGCAAGGGTGGCAATGCCCATGTGGCATTTTGGCCATGCTGGGGATCTGGCCCATGGGCGCCCTGCCTGGAGAGGGCGGGGAGGGGTGGGGGGAGTTCGAATATCTCCCAACAGGTGATGTGGGGCATGGAGAATCCCGTTCGATCCCGCGACACCCACCCAAAACGGGACTCTGTTTCCTTTTGTTAAATCACCCCCTACAATTCTCTCTCTACAGGTGCTGCTGACCTACTGAATACTTTCAATTTTTAATTCAGATTTCCAGCTCTCAGTATTTTACTTTTGTGAAAGAGAATTAAAACTTGATTGCATCACAGTTAGGATTATTATTATTATAAGGACTGTTCTGGGAGAAAAATGAAAGTGTGAGGTAATGCCACTTAAAACAAAGTACATTGATAACTGGATTTCATTTCGAAGAGCAAATGGGGTGTGGGAATAGGCAGTTTTAAAAAGTTAACTGCTTGGCTGAACTATAAGAACAACTCCAATATCAAGCCTCAAAACTCCCTGAGGGGCAATTCCACATAAAAGCTTTGGATTTTTAGCTGAAATATATCTATCTGCTTAAAGCAAATGAGTGAGTTTCTCTGTTAAAATAACAGTGAGATGAATTTCAGACAAATCCAGTCAATCTTCCTCAGCAATTTATAAGATTTTTTTTGTTTACAAACTGCTCTCCAAGTATGCTGTTGCATTCAGTAGTGGATTGGATGGTAGGAGTCAACGACCCAAATATTTTGAGCCTAATTTCTCAATTCCACTCTTGCAGTGGAGAGGGTATATCAGCAGAGATCAAGCAAATATACACATATTGTTCATGCAGTATTATATATTTAATTGTGATTGCACCCAATCTTATTCGTTCATGATGCTTTCCAGTATTCCCAATATGGTCAGCACGGTGGCACAGTGGTTAGCACTGCTGCCTCACAACGCCAAGGCCTGGGTTCGATTCCAACCTCGGGTGACTGTCTGAGTGGCCTTTGCAAATTCATCCTGTGTCTGCATGGGTTTCCTCCGGGTGCTCCGGTTTCCTCCCACAGTGCAAAGATGTGCAGGTTAAGTGGATTGGCCACGCTAAATTGTCCCTTAGTGACCAATGGTTAGGTGGGGTTACCGGGATAGGGTAGTGGATTGCGCCTAAGTAGGGTGCTCTTTCGGAGGGTCAGTGCAGACTTGATGGGCTGAATGGCCTCCTTCTGCACTGTGGCGATTTAATCATTTCTAATTTTCCTTTTTTTGTTTAGTCTATATCCTACACTTTTGGCACATCCAAATGCACAGCGTTAGTTTTCACATTTAGACTGCTGACGTGCATTTCTACCTCACCACCACCTCTCCCAACGTCTCTACTGTTGCTAAGTTACCAGAATGCATGTCTGACAAGCAACACGAGATGAGCAGAAACTTCCTCTAATTAAATATTGGAAAGACTGAAGCCCATGTCATCGGTTCTGTCCATAAACTTTGTTCCCAAGTTATTGACTCCATGCCTCCCCTGGACAACTCTCTGCGGTTGAACCAGACTTTGATGCAATATTTGACCTTGGGCTGAGTTTCCAACCAGATACTCGTTCCACCAGTAAGACTGCCAATTTTCATGTCCACTTGCTGCTAAAACCTGTCTTTTTTACCTCAATACTTCACTATCCCAATGTAGTCCTGCCTGGCCTCCCACATTCTACCCTTCATAAACTTTAGAACTTCCAAAACTCTTGACCTACCTCATGCCAAGTCCATAGAATTTATAGAATCCCTACAGTGCAGAAGGATGCCATTTGACCCATGGGATCTGCACCCACCCTCTGAAAGAGCATCCTACCTAGGCCCATTCCCCTGCCGTATCCCCATAACCCAGTAACCTCACCTACCCTCTGGACACTAGGCGGCAATTTAGCATGGCCAATCCACCTAACTTGCACATCTTTGGGCTGTGGGAGGAAACCGGAGCACTCGGAAGAAACCCACGCAGGCACAGGGAGAAAGTGCAAACTCCATATAGTCACCCAAGGCCGGAATTGAACCCATCCCTGAAGCTGTGAGGCAACAGTGCTAACCACTGTGCCGCCATGCTGCCTGTTTCACCCATCACCCCTGACCTCACTGACTAATTTTAAAATTCTTATCCTTGTTTTCATATCCTCATCCTTCCCTACCTTTGTAATCTCCTCAACCTGCGACCCTCCAAGATATCTTCATTCCTCTAATTCTGGTCTCTTGAGCATCCCCAATTATAGTTTTCCACCAATGGTGACCAATGGTCTCAGCCCCAAGATCGGGAATTCCCTCCCTACACCCCTCCACTGCTTTATCTCACCTTCTTTCTTTCAAATGCTTTTTGAGCAATCTATTAATCCTCTACCCTAATGGTGTCTTATGTGGTTCAGTGTCTAAGATTGCTTCATATCGATTCTGTGAAGTGTCCTTGGGGTGTTTTATTCCATTAAAGGCACCACATAAACACAAGTTGTCGTTGTTCTGTCAAGACTTTGTGAATTTGTACTCGTGGTGTACAGCTTCTCACAGATGGTTTACAAAGTAGGCCCCTTCCACTACTTCTGAGTGCAAATGGCAAAATCTATAATTTCATTTCTTAAAGACCTTACTGATGATTACCAAGCACTAAAAATGAGCAGTACAAACTACGTGGGCAGAGAAACAAAATGAGGCCAATTTTCTGGTCCCAGCTAAATGGAAACGTGATTGGGAAGCCGGAAATGTTACGCCCACTAATAATGCATGCAACTAACCTTCTGGAATCTTCTGAGGTCATCTCGCTATGATAAATATGCATGACTCCCTGCACAGCTTGGACCCGCAGGGGTGGTGTTTGCTATATATATGCACCCGCAGTTCGAAAGGGTTGCTGCCGTTGCCACTTAAAGAAGCCCACAGGGTTCTGCTTGAAGTGATCTTTCTTTGATCAGAGTAAATCACTGGCCTGGATGGAGCGCCTGGGGAAAGTGAGAAGATGACAAAAAGAGGCACGAGCATCTCATTTCTGCGCTTTAACCTGGAAGAAAGGCTGCAAGAGTTGGAACCGAAATGCACGCTCCTCCCAAAATAGCTGTCTGCACTTCACAGGGGGAGGCGAAGGAAAGAGCCACTTTTGTCTCCGCATGGAAAAAAAAATATTTGCCACAAGAGGCGACTTTCCTGAATTACGAGTTTCCAGCGTTTACCTGAACTTAACCAAGCATATGGGCCAAAAACAGAAAATGCTGGACAATCTCAGCAGGTCTGATAGCATCTGTGGAGAGAGACGGATGCCAACGTTTCGAGTCTGGATGACTCTTTGTCAAAGCATATGGGTACCAGCAATCAGACATCGACGAGCAGCGGCACCCTGAGCGAGGTTGCATGGAAAGCGCGTGGCAAACAATGTAGGTCCCGAAAATGAACAATGCGAGAGGTTGACTTGGGGATTTCTCACTGACATTTCTGTTGCCCGGCCCCACTTTCCCACCTGTAATTGTTGCTCTTTTATTTGCCTCTTTGTCACTTGGAAACGTGCACTAGAAGCATTAAAACAACATTATGCTCCACTAATGGTATTGACATTGGAAAAGGAAAACATCGCGTCAAGACACAAAAAGAAAAAAAAGCAGCACGAGAGCCCCTTTTCCATGGGAATGAGAATTGCACTTCGATGTTTTGTCTGATGTAATGTAAATGCTTTGAATATTCACTGGAACCCAGATCTTGAGGATAATTTTAATAACAGCAGTTAAATTTTGCGGCTCAGTTAAATAAACTAAATCGCTGCATGTTAGCACAATAGCCTGCGTCTCTATGCTTCGCTACTAATAATGTATGTCTGTCTTCTATATGGGTTTGCGCTGTGATTGTTTCCGCTCAACCTTCTCATGCTATCAATGTTAAAATTCAAGGAATGCATTACAACATAGAAGAGGGCCATTCGGCCCATTGAGTCTGCTCCACCATGCATAAGAGCAGAAGTGGGGGCCATTCGGCCCATTGAATGAGATCAGGACTTATCTGATATGATAATCCTCAACTCTACTTTCCCGTCTTGTCCCCATAACCCTCGATTCCCAAACTGAGTTAAAACCTGCCTATCTCAGCCTTGAATATACTTAGCGACACAGCCTCTGCAGCCCTCTGCGGTATAAAATTCTAAACATTCACTAGCCTCTGAAAGATAAAATTCCTCCTCCTCATCTGTCTTAATTGGGTGACCCCTTATTCTGAGATCATGCCCTCCGGTCCTAGACTCTCCCACAAGGGGAAACAACCTCTCAACATCTACCATGTCAAGCCCCCTCAGCATCCTCTATGTCTCAATAAGGTCACCTCTCATTCTTCTGAACTCCAATGAGTGCAGGCCCAACCTACTCAACCTGTCCTCATAAGAATGTTCCTCCATACCCAGGATCAACCTCGTGAACCTTCTCTGTATTGCCTCCAATGCCATTATATCTTTCCATAGGGACAGGTTAGCTCAGTTGGCTGGACAGCTGGTTCGAGATGCAGAGCAATGCTAACAATGTGTGTTCAATTCCCATACCGGCTGAGGTTATTCATGAAGGCCTTCTCAACCTTGCCCCGTGCCTGAGGTGTGGTGATCCTCAGGTTAAATCACCACCATTTAGCTCAACCCCTCAAAAGGGGAAAGCAGCCTATGGTCACCTGGGACTAAGGCGACTTTATTATATTTTCGTAGATAAGGGGACCACACAGTTCACAGTATTCCACAGTGTGGTCTAACTAGTGCCTCAAATATTGATTGGATGAGATGAAGTCAGGTGGTAGGAGGATTGTGTGGAGCATAAATACCAGTTCGGAATGATGAACCTGTTTCTATATTGTAGATTCTGTTATGTTGTATGTTTCTGCCCAAAGGCAGGTCTTGGCTCCTTGTCAGCTAATGCTTCCCCTTGGGCAACTTTCTTGGCAGTTTCTGTCAGTGATGCTCTGCCAGGGGTAGGGTGAGCAAGCAGGCAAGACTACCTCAGGCAGAATGGGAATCAAACCTGCACTGTTGATGCTATTCTGAACCACATTTCAGTCCATAAGACCATAAGAAATAGGAACAGGGGTAGGCCATTCAGCCCCTCGAGCGTGCTCCAACTTTTTATAAGACTATGCCTGATCTAAAACTCACTAAGTCCACTTTCCTGCCTTCACACCGTAACCCTTAATTTACCCACTGACGGAAAACCTATCGATCTCAGCCTTGAAAATGTTCAAGGACCCAGCCTCAGCAGCTTCCCGAGGGATACTCAGGAAGAAACTGTTCCTCAAATCCATCTTAAATGAGCACTCCCTTATTCTGCGACTTTCCCTCGGGAACCTACGCTCTCCCATGAGTAGGAGCATCCTCCCAACATTTACCCTGTCTAACTCCCCAAGAATCTTATATGTTTCAATCCTATCACCTCGCGTTCTTCTGAACTTCAATGAGTACAGACCCGATGTGTCCAATCTTTCCTCATATGACATCACCCCTGATGCAGGCAGTGAGTGTCCTGCAGTCTGGGAAAGCTCCAGTGTGACTCCAGCTACCAGTCCAGCTCTAAAACACAGATTACCAGTAGCTGCAGCTGGAGACATTTCCTGCACACATATTCATCCTCGACACTGGAAGTGTCCCTGGTTTCCCACATAGCACAGGGGAAGCATTCAATGTGACCAAACTGTCCTGCCATGGCTTGCCTCTCTAATTCCAAGTTTGAGGACATTAATAATACTAAGGACCTTCTTCTAGTCCAGATGCTGACTCCGTACCAACAGGCATTACCTGTATTCTTACCATGCTATCAAACAGTGAAATAGATACTCACCAGTTTCTACTGACCAATTAGCAGGTTCCCAGTCTGCTTCAGGGTGATGCTGACTGCAGGACACTCTTCACAAGTCTGCTTCATGACTCTTCACCTCAGCAACCGAGATAATCAGTCCCCTCTGTAGATTCTATGCATATCTACGGAACTGTTTTCCTTCATTCCACCTTCTCTTCAGATCCGTGTCTTTTACGCTCCTTTTCTCCAGCCAGGGAAGGGAGGTAAGAATATGGTTTCTAAGTGGCTCTTACTTTATAATGGTGGGGCAGGATGACTGGTAAGTAACGTGCGACAGAAATCCAGTCATGTGGTGTAAAAAGTGTGGATTAGGCCTTTAGCGCTAAACAGCTTAAGATGGGTGTGGTGAATTCACTGTTGAATTATGACTGCCTTCTGACATCAGGATTCACATATTAGTACATAGGTTATATTATCTTATGTTGCCGAGAGCTAACTGTTGACAACATCCTTTAACTTCTCCAAGATTAAAATAAAATTCAACTCAAGGAAATGAATGGTTTACCTCTGGTAATCATTCAAGTGTTCAATGACATTAGCTTTCTGCACTTTCGTTACAGCACACACTGGAGACAATTCTGCAGCAGTAAGCTGTTCGCAGATACAACATCAATCAGCGCTACTTAAGCAGTCACGCTTGATAAGAACATATGTTTTAGGAACTGGTAATGTCAGACGGAGATCAGAGTAGTCTAAACCCTAAGGTTAGAGCAGTATATAATATTTATAAGTTAAACCGAACAGGTTGGCAGTTTGTTTTAGTCAGAGAAATAAATAAAAATAAGTCATATTCAGTCCTTACCCAATATCTTACCCATAATTCCAGCAGGAGGCACTGGAATCTGATCAGGAAAATCAGTTGTGGTGTTTGAGGATTTTCGATCATAGGCCTTTTGATCTGGTAGCTGAGGTGCAGAAACTTATTGGAACAGTCATTTTGTGATAAATTCAATTCGGCCTCATGCCAGGCACAAGGATCATGATGCACGATTACTGCCCGCGTAGTTCCACTGATCCAGACAACTTGTAAACTTGGTGCTGCCTGTTTATCAGCATGATTGTAGCACACAGTACAGAGCAAGGTGCATTGCTGACTGGCACATTTCTGTTTTAAAGTATTCCCTAAATCACACTACATTCTTATCCGCTAGCTGGCATGAAGTTCAAACTGCAGACCTCTTGCTTTCCAACACAACTAACTCCCCACTAACACCGACCCACCCCATCCTCCTCCTCATCTCAAACCTGTCCTTCCACACTTTTGGTTCCAGATGCTCAGTCTTGCCATGAAGGATAAGAGCTGCACCAGGCCTCTGAGGAATAGGCATTATCACATAATTTGGTCATTGAGGCCACCAGTGCAGATACTGGAATTGTGCAAAGAACATAGAACATACAGTGCAGAAGGAGGCCATTGGGCCCATCGGGACTGCACAGACCCACTTAAGCCCTCACTTCCACCCAATCCCTGTAACCCAATAATCCCTCCTAACCTTTCTTTGGTCACTAAGGGCAATTTATCATGGCCAATCCACCTAACCTGGACATCCTTGGACTGTGGGAGGAAACCGGAGCACCCGGAGGAACCCCACGCAGGCACGGGGAGAACGTGCAGACTCCGCACAGTCAGTGACCCAGCGGGGAATCCCAGCTGGGACCCTGGCGCTGTGAAGCCATAGTGCTATCCACTTGTGCTACCATGCAGCCCAGGATATCATAGAGCTGAGATCAGCAAGCTGGTGGGTCACTACAAAGTCAGCGAGAAAGAAACTTCATGTGCCTCTGGAAGGCAGGTCACCGATGCTGCGAAGGACTCTGATGAGGACTTTGATGGGAAGGCCTGCAGGAGAACATTGTTAGGCAGACACACCAAATATACTTGGTGAATTGGCAAGCCTGCCAGACAGACGCTTGTCATGATCACGGAGGCTGGAGGTGACTGGCCCCAACTTCACACTCGGGTTCACACAGAATTTGGGGCCCTTCCCTTCCAGTGGCGCTGTCAACTCCAGGACAACACTTCCAGAACCAGCCATCATACAGGGCCTAATGGCCGATGACTTAGCTTTCATTCCAGCACAGGCAGAAACCACCCTGTGCCACAGTGGAAGCTCAGACTGAGGTTCTGTGATCCATAAGCAAAATACAGCGGATGCTGGAAGTCTCTAAACAAGGAAACAAGAAATGCTGAACCTGGTCTCACACCAAGTGCATATTCGTGAATTAGTAGCCCTTGCAGTTATGATACATGTCTGTTGATTAGTGGGAGCCCGCAGAGAGTATTGTGTGCAGTTGAAGGTATCCGACTGAGTGCCACAGCTATTTGCTGGCAATGCTATCCTCGTACCGCTGTGCAGCTGCAGGTCCAGTTGTAGGAGGTGGCAAAGTTCAGTTACCATCTCCTTGCTGTGACAGAGACCACACCACCGCTGGCTGAGGTGGAGGCAGGAAAACTGGTGCTCTGAGGACTTTTAGTGTCTTCTATTGATATCCTTCTTCCTTTCCCCTCTCTGCTGCCCACAGTGCTCCATCTCCAAGTCATGCTGGAACCTAGAAGGAACTGCAACAATGGACCCCCCATTACTGAACGCAGACTTTCTCCTGACAGGCCGTCCAACTCCACTGATGTCATCATCAAGCTCAGCACCACTCCCTTCTGAATCTAAACAATTTTCCAAATTCCTCCAAAAACACTCAACGTAGAACTTCTACTCACTCTGGACCAGCAAGAGAAAGTCAAAATCACCTCACCCAGAAGGCCCACTGTGATTTCCTTAAAGAGCAATAGTGGGGCCAGGTGTTCCTTGTGAACGGAGGTTCAAGTGGAATAATTTAAGAGAGAGGTATGAGGAGAAGCTGTGAGGTCCAAAATGGCGGTTTGTGCCCCATGGCATTGGTCTGATGCAGCCGTCACTCAGCATGTTTCCAGTGCCTGTGCAGCCCTCGTGCCTTTACTGTCTAGTTCTTGGCAAATCATTTTTAAATAAATGGACTTTTATCTAGATAGTTGATCAAAGTGGGAAATTACCCAGGCGTAACCTGCCCACAAAATGCAGTAGAAAATCTAATCCGCCCCGTCAATCTTCTCTCAATTATCAGCAAAGTAATCGAAGGTGTGTTGATTGTTCTATCATAGAATTTACAGTGCAGAAGGAGGCCATTCGGCCCAACGAGTCTGCACCGGCTCTTAGAAAGAGCACCCTACCCAAGGTCAACACGTCCACCCTATCCCCATAACCCAGTAACCCCACCCAACACTAAGGGCAATTTTGGACACTAAGGGCAATTTATCATGGCCAATCCACCTAACCCGCACACCTTTGGACTGTGGGAGGAAACCGGAGCACCCGGAGGAAACCCACGCACACACAGGGAGGATGTGCAGACTCCGCTCAGAGTCTGCACAGTTACTCAGCAATAACCTGCTCAGCTTAGGTTCCACCAGCTCCCTACCTTAATACAGCATTTAATTCACATATGGACAAAGGAGCTGAATGCCAGAGGTCAGAGTGACTGCTTGACATCAATTCTTTCGTCGGATATGAGCATTGCTGGCAAGGCCAGCATTTGTTACCCATCCATAATGAGAAGATGGTGGTGAGCCACCTTCTTAAACCGCTGCAGTCCATCTAGTGTAGGTACCCCCACCATGCCGTTACAAAGGGAATTCCAGGATTTTAACATAGCTATAATGAATGAAAGGCAATATGATTCAAAGTCGGGATATCGTGTGGCTTAGAAGGGAGCTTGCAGGTGATGGTATTCCCATGAGTCTGCTGCCCTTCCCTTTCTAGGTAGTGGAAGTTTAAGGGTATGGAAGGTGCTGTAGAAGGAGGCAGGATGAATTTCTTTCATACCTCTTGTCTACAGGGACACACTGTTGCCACTGATCGTGAGTGGGGGGGAACGCTTACAATGCTTAGCCGGGGTGTTGATCAGGTGGGCTGCTTTGTCCTGGTTGGTGTCGAGTTTCTTAAGCGATGTTGGAGCTGCACTCATCCAGGCAAGTGCAGAATATCCCATCATGCTCCTGACTTGCGTCTTGTAGATAGTGGACATACTTTGGGAGGGTCAAGAGGTGAGTTGCGCGCCTCAGAATTCCCAGCCTCTGACCTGCTCTTGTAACCACGGTATTTACTTGTCTATTCTGGTCAATATATCCCCAGGGATTCAGCAATAATAATGCAGTTGCATGTCAGGGGATGATACCTAGATTCTAGATGTTCTGAAAAGAATTTAGCATCAAAATAATAGGGAGTGAGGTTACACACTGCAATTAGTCCTCACAAGCAATTTTAATGTACGTGTTTGAATAAATACACCGGAGCACTTTAAATGCATATTTAAATGACTGTTCCCCTCAACACTGTTTTCTCTGCACAGAGATTACAAATTAATCAGATTTCTAATTGAACTGCATAATTCGTCAGTGAAGATGGAGCACAGCTGAAAAACAAAGTTGCAATGTCATGATACTGCAAAGGAAAGCATGATCTTAATAGAAAATATGATTAATGTCACTACCAAATGCTGGGGCACAGCAAACGGATTTTCATCTCCCTAAAAGTAGAGAATAGAAAAATCAAGACCTAATTTGCTGAAGAGAATATCTCTTAGATTCCATATGTTAAGCAATTCGCTTAACAGAAGAAGATTCTCTAGTCAAAGGATTAAAATGGTTACCAGGGAAACTGGCTCCAGGGTACACAATTTATAATGAAATCCTGCCTGAATCATTTGCAAATGAGGTGAAGGACTGCAAGATCAATAAATAGAGAATTCAGTGAAACAGTTCAAAGAGTTTACACAGCTCGGTGCTAAAATAAGCAAAGCTCCCTTTGGATTTGGCAATTGGATTTGCATTTAAATCATGGCCAGTAACCAAAGACTAGCAGCTTCCTAACCTCGCTGTTGATGTGGGCAGTCGATTGTAAGATTAGAAAGAGATTTGATGCAACTCGGGGACTGTCAACCTCAGAAATAGACATGAAATGAAAATCGCTTATTGTCACAAGTAGGCTTCAAATGAAGTTACTGTGAAAAGCCCCTAGTCACCACATTCCAGCGCCTGTTCGGGGAGGCTGGTACGGGAATTGAACCGTGCTGCTGGCCTGCCTTAGTCTGCTTTCAAAGCCAGCGATTTAGCCCTGTGCTAAACCAGATATCATGGCGGGGTTTAAAATAGAGGCTGGAGAAAACGATGCAATGCAGCAAAAGTTCCGAAATTCACTTTCTTTAATCTTCTTTCTTGAATCGAGAGGCTGTGTGGATTGTGTGCCAAAGATTTGGATGTCCAAGAAACATCACCGCAATCCTGTGCTTGGTGATGACGTGACTGCCACTATCTTGAGTGGGAGACTGAAATAGATGCTTTCAAAATCCAGACCGGTGTCAAGCAAGGGTGTGTGACAGCCCACAGACTATTTATAATTTACCGGCCAGTGACTATTCATCTCATAAAAGATCAATTGCCTCCACCGCCTAGATGGAAAAGTCTTTTAACGTCAGTCAGCTCTGTGCCAAAACTTAACTGACCTCCATAGACTAATATGGCCTACAGTTTGCGAATGGCTGCAGTGATTTTGCTTATTGTATCAGTTTGGCAAGCCAATCTCAAACTTTTCAACATTGCATGCAAGAAACCTGGGTTGTCCTTGAATGTTGCCCAAACAAAACCCATGGGCGTGATCTACCAGCAACGTTGCATCCAAATGGGAACGCAACACTGCCGGCAGATACCGGGAGAAGCCACCCACGGATTTCCCGACAGCCAATAGGCCTTGCAAGATCTATCCAGGTCTCACGAGGCGTGGAGTTCAGGATTACGCCCACAATGGGCGGGACCAAGCCCCGCACACCTAAGTAGGTTTAAAACCCGCTCGGCGTGCTGACCCCAGATCTATCGGGCTCCCGGCATCTATCGGGCTCCCCAGGGAGTCCCCATCAGTACTGGTCCACACGAACGTGGGCCAGGAGCAACGGCACCTGGGGGTTACAACACCCATTGGAGGCACCTGGGTGGTCGGGGCCAGGGAAGGGTGGCCCCTGGCCTTCCTCTTGAATGTGGACAACTTGGCACTGCCAGGATGGCACCTTGGCATGCCCATCCTGGTGCCTGGGTGGTACTACAAAGCCGGCAGGAGCACTGTCAGGGTGCCATGGTGGAACTGTGAAGGGTCAGGGCCTGAAGGGGCCCATGGACATGAAAGGAGGGTGGTGGATGAGGTATGAAAGGTGGGTATGAAGGGGCCTCTGGAAGGTTGAGGGGAGTAAAGGGGGGGGGGGAACCCGGAAGGGGGGGGTCCCAAAAGGGGGCGTGGGAAGGCTTGAAAATGAGGGTCCCTCAGCGACCCCATAGCAGGCTGTCATCACTGGGAGGGGGGGTAATGCCAATGGGTGCGGGGACAAGACCACTTAGAGATCGGGGCACCCTTTCAAAATGGCAGCGAGCTCAGCTCCCCAGTGATGAAAATACTTCTAAGTGTGGGCTACTGGGGAAAAACCCCCGAGGGCCCATAAAAGTGACTAAGTGTGGTTAGATAGCACTGGGGAACACACCAACAGAGTCAGGGAGAAACTCCCAGCAAAACCCGCCATACTTAGAAACCTTCCTGTTTGATCAAGCCCAGTATTTCAAACTCCGGCGGGATTTTCTGCAGCGGAGGCAGCCAGCCAGTGGGATCTTCTGGTCCTGTCGTTGTCAACGGGATTTCCCTTTAAATGCACCCCTCGTCGCCGGGAAAGGGAGGTGCGCCGTCGATGGGAACGGAGGATCCCGCCGGCGTGAACAGCTGGCAAATTCTGGCCTACATCTTGTGAGCCACATATTCCACCTCCCATTTACGCTGAAGGAGGGACCCCTGTAATGCGGTGAGATCTGGACTGTGTATCAGCAACACACACGAGCATGAAATGATTTCTATTAACAGAGCCTGTGCCACGTTCTGCAGATTCAATAATAGGACCTTCAAAAAAATGAGTGCCCTTCTTGAAGCCAGCTTCGCAAGCATTCAGCCAAAACTCCTGAAAAAAATCATAGAATCGCTGCGGTGCAGAAGGGGGCCATTCGGCCCATCGAGTCTGACCCGGCCCTCTGAAAGAGCACCCTACCCAGGCCCAATACCCGTCACACTATCCCCGTAACCCTATCTAGGGTCAATTAAGCACGGCCAATCCACCTAACCTGCACACCTTTGGGCTGTGGGGAGCACGCGGAGGAAACCCACGCAGACAAGGGGAGAATGTGCAAACTCCACACGGACAGTGACCCAAGGTCGGAATTGAACACTGGTCCCTGGTGCTGTGAGGCAGCAGTGCTAACCACAAAATCAACTACAATGTCCAGGTGGCTGAAAAGCATCTCCTGCGCCCGGTCCTGTTTTTTCAACTCTCAAATGATCAACGTTCCCAAAGACGACAAAGAAAACACCAAGTTCTCCTTGAAATACCACAGCATTAACATTAATGACTGGAAGGAGCTTGCTACCAATTGTTCAGATTGGCAACAACCTGTCCATTAAGCTGCATCATGCTTTGAGTCACAACGGGTGCAATTTTCTCAAACAGGCTGGCAGTGCCAAGGTGGCAAGGTGGCATTTTGTCCACGCCAGGGATCGGGCCCAGGGGTGCCCTGCCCTGTGGGGTGAGGGGACTCTAGGACACCCCCCCCCAACAGGTAAGTTGGGGCATTGGGGTGTCCGTGGGTCGCACTGGGGGATAGAGGGATTAGGGCGACATTTAAAAATGCCGGGGCCTTCCCTGCTGAGGCCTGAAAAAAATAAGAGTTCTGTTCGATAGCTGGTTCCTGGCGCAGACACCCCGCCAAACCCTCCCACAGCGGGAGTCTTTTTTTCATTAAATCGCACCCCAGGTGCCATAAATACAGACTGCAACTCAAACTCCAATTTAACAAAAGTCGCCCAAATCAGCAGAGCCTACCACACTCTGAGTGCGACCGGGACAAGATTGGGAAGAATTGCCAAGCCTCCAGACCATCTGAATTTATAAAGTCAGGGGGTGGGATTCTCTCATCCCGCGGCAGAGTGTCCACGCCGTCGTAAACGCCGTCGCGTTCTACGACGGCCAGAACGGGCTGCACCCAGGACTAATTCTGGCACCGACAGGGGGCACATGTGCAGTGGCTTACTTCAACGCACCGACCCCGACGCAACATCGCGCAGGGCTACAGCGGTCGGCACGTAGGAAATGAGTCCCCCAGCCAGAGAGGCCGGCCCGCCAATCGGTGGGCCCTGATCATGGGCCAGACCACAACAGAGGCCCCCTGGGGTCCCAGCCCCCAGCACCCCCCCCCCCCCCCCCCCCCACAGGCAGCCACCTTCAACGCTGAGTTCCCACCAGCTGAGAGCAGGTGTGGACGACGTCGGTGGGACTCAGCGTTTCCACGACGGCAGCTCGGCCCATCCCGGCCCGAGAATCGGCGGGCCGGCCGCATAGAGCGGCCCTAGACCGGCGCCACGCTGGCGCCAATGGCGTTGATTCTCCGCTCTGCAGAGAATCATGTGCCGGCGTCGGGGCAGCGTGGCCCGGTCGCGGGGATTCTCTGGCCCGGCCCAGGGCTGGGAGACAGCACAGGGACTTGAGTGGCGGAGAAGAGATAACATGGTTTTAATGTACATATGCTGGGTAAAGACTGGGGAAAGGGGGGGGGGGAGGTGTAGTATAAAGGTATCTGACATAGCAAGGTTTACGTGAGGCTAGAAACAGTACCACCTGCAGTGTGATGTAGAGACACTTGAGCTGAGAATAGGGAGTTTGGCACAGGACAGAGACCTTTGTAGAAGCAAGTATGGAGTTAGCTCATAGCTTGACCTGTTTATATGTATAATGGTCATTACATTTAATGCTCAACCACAAAAGAACCTCATGGTTAGACTGACTGAACAGACATGTTTTACGGATTAATTCACACTGTCTAAAAGCGTGGGTTGAAATAAAACCAGAAAATCACAGAAATAAACATGCCAACTGACCTGCTGCGTAAGAGGAAAAGATACGTTTAATATTTCACATGTCTGATGTATTTCTACCTGAAAAATAACCTGCATGCTGATTGACAGCCTGCGTGGTTATTTTTGTTTCAGATTTTTGGTAATCCTGCTCTTTCGGATTTTTGAACTGCGGAGAATGTACTGAGACAGTACCAAGTAGAGCAATTACACATATTAGCCTGTCTTTGATTCAGGCCTCAGACATAAGCAGATAAGTGTTCTAACTCGTGAGCTCCACTGCAATCTCCATTGGAATATTAGACAAGCCTGAAGTGTTGGGTACTCTGCTACACAGACGAACCAACACGGTTGTGAATGGTACAACGCAGTTTTATTTCAAACATCTATTTACACTGGTAAACTGTTTACTGAGGTTCGATCATAACCCTTGATTCTGTGGACCTATTCCTAATTCTATCATGTAGTGGCACTCAGCACATGGTGGATGTCTGAGTGGCTTGTCATGAGCTCTGTGCCCTGAGTCGTCTCCTGCTCGAGTGCCCAGGAAGTGTCGTGTTCCCTGTTTTGTACTGTGTATGCTCTTGCCTGTGATTGGCTGTCGTGTTGTGTGTGTTGATTGGTCCGTTGATCTGTCCATCAGTATGTATGTATGTATGTGCTATGATGTTTACCTGAATATCATGACAAAGCCATGTACCATTTCTATGTTCTACAGAATAACATATCGTCTCACTGAACTCAGTCCTCCGTGAAGAAGTAGAAACCGTTTCCCTTTCAACTAATACGCGATACTGATTTCATCACTCAGGCCAAAAGCAAAGTATGTTGGAAATCTGGAACAGAAACAGAGACTGCAGCAAACACATAAGGAAGGTGCCAGGTTGCGTCCCTGGAGAGAAGGGGCAACTTGATGTCTTGGGTCCAGCCGATCCTCCCAAATAAATACTGTTTGATCTACTGAGTGTTTTCGGCACTCTCTGTTTTCGCCCTGGTAGCAACAATGAGTAACATTCCATTGAAGCTCACAGGTATGGGGAACAGCGTACAAATTCTGACACTGATGAATTTATCACCTCATACCTTGTCGAAACTATACACTTCGCATGCAGTATTCCATCTGAGCAGTTCACCACCTAACGACAACAGGGGAAACTGACACAAATTTGTCTTTCACAAACAGGTCTTTTCCGGGCATTGCCTCCTTTATTAGAGCTGGTAATACATTTTTCCTGCAAGCCTTCACCAAATTTAATGCTGAGGAATGTGCAGTCAAAGCAAAAGAAGACGTGAGCTTTCATCTGGCCGACAGCATGAACTCACATGCCTACTATTTTTAATGTGACTTGTTTTGATTTTACAGCTGCAATCAAATGTACAAAAAATCATTTTGTGCAGCAACTTACCCTCCAGACATGAAGGCCTGGAAAGTTTTAGCGTAACTACAGAACCCGAGCTCGCGTTATACCTTTTTTGTTTTCAGGAAGGAAATTATGCGCCTAACATTGCTCCAAGACAACAGCACACGTATACTCGCTGGATCTTTTGTGTTTTGGATTGCAATGCAATCATGTACTAAAGGTCCTACCTGGCTTGCCGCAGTCATATGATCTCTGCCATTAGGCACCCCAGACCGGAGCAGCCACGTCACATGCTGAGGCACGATCAATTTGGCTGGAGACGAAGTTGAATTCAAACTGAGGCTTTATTAGTATCTGAAGTGTGGCCTCCTACAGCAGCTGACGAAATGGCTGCAAGCTGAAGGCCACGCATATTTATAACCTGGCTCCTGGGCGGAGCTAGCATGCAGGGACCCAGGTGACCCTGTAGTGCAGGTTCTACCGTACAACCCTTAATATAGGAACACAATGGTTTACCACATTCACCCCCTGTTAAAATTGAGTCCGGCGAGGGTGGCGGATAACTATATACAATTCGCAATCTTTAATATTTACAGAACAGTGAAAAATAAATGTCTCTGGTCATCCGGTGGGCCGGTCAGAGGTTCAACCGGTCCGACGCCTTGATCGTCCTCTGGGATCGACGAAGTGGAGCTGGCGATGTTGGTGCTGTCGTGGTCGAAGTTGACTCCGGGAGCGTGCCAAAATCCTCTTCATCAATGGGGGTGGGCAGGGGGAGGACGGACAGTCCTGGGGGGGTGATGGGGGCGGCAGGGGAGGGGAGGGTGGCGCCGGGGGTGGTGTGGGGGCGGAAGGTGCCAGGTCCCTGAGGGAGACGATATCCTGGCGGCCGTCGGGGAATGCCACGTAGGCGTACTGTGGGTTTGCGTGTAGCAGGTGCACCCTTTCCACCAATGGGTCCGCCTTGTGGAGCCGCACATGTTTATGGAGGAGCACGGTTCCCGGAGCTGTGAGCCAAGTTGGGAGTGATACCCCGGATGTGGACTTCCTGGAGAAGGCAAAAAGACGTTCAAGTGGTGTACTGTTAGTAGCAGTGCAAGGTAATGAGTGAATGGAATGTAGTGCATTAGGGAGGACCTCTTGCCAGCGGAAGGCCAAGAGATTTCTGGACCGTAGGGCCAACTGGACGGCCGTCCATACCGTCCCATTCTCCCTTTCTACTGTCCGTTTCCCCGGGGGTTGTAGCTCGTCGTTCTGCAGGAGGCGATACCCCTGCTGAGCAGGAACTGGCGTAGCTCATCACTCATGAATGAGGATCCCCTGTCACTGTGGATGTAGGCGGGGAAGCCGAACAGAGTGAAGACAGAATTAAGGGCTTTAATGACGATGGCAGACGTCATGTCGGGGCATGGGATGGCAAAGGGAAAACGGGAGTATTCATCGATCACACTGAGGAAATACGTGTCGGTCGGAGGAGGGGAGGGGGCCTTTGAAATCCACGCTGAGGCGTTCAAAGGGGTGGGAGGCCTTCACCAGGTGCGCGCGGTCCGGCCAGTAGAACATAGAACATAGAACATAGAAAATACAGCACAGAACAGGCCCTTCGGCCCACGATGTTGTGCCGAACCTTTGTCCTAGATTAATCATAGATTATCATTGAATCTACAGTGCAGAAGGAGGCCATTCGGCCCCCTGAGTCTGCACCAGCTCTTGGAAAGAGCACCCTACCCAAACTCAACACCTCCACCCAACACCAAGGGCAATTTGGACATTAAGGGCAATTTATCATTGGCCAATTCACCTAACCCGCACATCTTTGGACTGTGGGAGGAAACCGGAGCACCCGGAGGAAACCCACGCAGACACGGGGAGGACGTGCAGACTCCACACAGACAATGACCCAAGCCGAAATCGAACCTGGGACCATGGATCTGTGAAGCAATTGTGCTATCCACAATGCTACCGTGCTGCCCTTAAGAACAAATAAATCTACACTATATAATTTTCCCGTAATCCATGTACCTATCCAACAGCTGCTTGAAGGTCACTAATGTTTCTGACTCAACTACTTCCACAGGCAGTGCATTCCATGCCCCCACTACTCTCTGGGTAAAGAACCTACCTCTGATATCCCTCCTATATCTTCCACCTTTCACCTTAAATTTATGTCCCCTTGTAATGGTGTGTTCCACCTGGGGAAAAAGTCTCTGACTGTCTACTCTATCTATTCCCCTGATCATCTTATAAACCTCTATCAAGTCGCCCCTCATCCTTCTCCGCTCTAATGAGAAAAGGCCTAGCACCCTCAACCTTTCCTCGTAAGACCGACTCTCCATTCCAGGCAACATCCTGGTAAATCTTCTTTGCACCTTTTCCAGAGCTTCCACATCCTTCCTAAAATGAGGCGACCAGAACTGTACACAGTACTCCAAATGTGGCCTTACCAAAGTTTTGTACAGCTGCATCATCACCTCACGGCTCTTAAATTCAATCCCTCTGTTAATGAACGCGAGCACACCATAGGCCTTCTTCACAGCTCTATCCACTTGAGTGGCAACTTTCAAAGATGTATGAACATAGACCCCAAGGTCTCTCTGTTCCTCCACAATGCCAAGAACTCTACCGTTAACCCTGTATTCCGCATTCATATTTGTCCTTCCAAAATGGACAACCTCACACTTTTCAGGGTTAAACTCCATCTGCCACTTCTCAGCCCAGCTCTGCATCCTATCTACGTCTCTTTGCAGCCGACAACAGCCCTCCTTACTATCCACAACTCCACCAATCTTCGTATCGTCTGCAAATTTACTGACCCACCCTTCAACTCCCTCATCCAAGTCATTAATGAAAATCACAAACAGCAGAGGACCCAGAACTGATCCCTGCGGTACGCCACTGGTAACTGGGATCCAGGCTGAATATTTGCCATCCACCACCACTCTCTGACTTCTATCGGTTAGCCAGTTCGTTATCCAACTGGCCAAATTTCCCACTATCCCATGCCTCCTTACTTTGTGCAGAAGCCTACCATGGGGAACTTTATCAAATGCCTTACTAAAATCCATGTACACTACATCCACTGCTTTACCTTCATCCACATGCTTGGTCACCTCCTCAAAGAATTCAATAAGATTTGTAAGGCAAGACCTACCCCTCACAAATCCGTGCTGACTATCCCTAATCAAGCAGTGTCTTTCCAGATGCTCAGAAATCCTATCCTTCAGTACCCTTTCCATTACTTTGCCTACCACCGAAGTAAGACTAACTGGCCTGTAATTCCCAGGGTTATCCCTAGTTCCTTTTTTGAACAGGGGCACGACATTCGCCACTCTCCAATCCCCTGGTACCACCCCTGTTGACAGTGAGGACGAAAAGATAATTGCCAACGGCTCTGCAATTTCATCTCTTGCTTCCCATAGAATCCTTGGATATAACCCGTCAGGCCCGGGGGACTTGTCTATCCTCAAGTTTTTCAAAATGCCCAACACATCTTCCTTCCTAACAAGTATTTCCTCGAGCTTACCAATCTGTTTCACACTGTCCTCTCCAACAATATCGCCCCTCTCATTTGTAAATACAGAAGAAAAGTACTCGTTCAAGACCTCTCCTATCTCTTCAGACTCAATACACAATCTCCCGCTACTGTCCTTGATCGGACCTACCCTCGCTCTAGTCATTCTCATATTTCTCACATATGTGTAAAAGGCCTTGGGGTTTTCCTTGATCCTACCCGCCAAAGATTGTTCATGCCCTCTCTTAGCTCTCCTAATCCCTTTCTTCAGTTCCCTCCTGGCTATCTTGTATCCCTCCAATGCCCTGTCTGAACCTTGTTTCCTCAGCCTTACATAAGTCACCTTTTTCCTCTTAACAAGACATTCAACCTCTCTTGTCAACCATGGTTCCCTCACTCGACCATCTCTTCCCTGCCTGACAGGGACATACATATCAAGGACACGTAGCACCTGTTCCTTGAACAAGTTCCACATTTCACTTGTGTCCTTCCCTGCCAGCCTATGTTCCCAACTTATGCACTTCAATTCTTGTCTGACAACATCGTATTTACCCTTCCCCCAATTGTAAACCTTGCCCTGTTGCACGTACCTATCCCTCTCCATTACTAAAGTGAAAGTCACAGAATTGTGGTCACTATCTCCAAAATGCTCCCCCACTAACAAATCTATCACTTGCCCTGGTTCATTACCCAGTACTAAATCCAATATTGCCCCTCCTCTGGTTGGACAATCTACATACTGTGTTAGAAAAGCTTCCTGGACACACTGCACAAACACCACCCCATCCAAACTATTTGATCTAAAGAGTTTCCACTCAATATTTGGGAAGTTAAAGTCGCCCATGACTACCACCCTATGACTTCTGCACCTTTCCAAAATCTGTTTCCCAATCTGTTCCTCCACATCTCTGCTACTATTGGGGGGCCTATAGAAAACTCCTAACAAGGTGACTGCTCCTTTCCTATTTCTGACTTCAACCCATACTACCTCAATAGGGTGATACTCCTCGAACTGCCTTTCTGCAGCTGTTATACTATCTCTAATTAATAATGCCACCCCCCCACCTCTTTTACCACCCTCCCTAATCTTATTGAAACATCTATAACCAGGGACCTCCAACAACCATTTCTGACCCTCTTCCATCCAAGTTTCCGTGATGGCCACCACATCGTAGTCCCAAGTACCGATCCATGCCTTAAGTTCACCCACCTTATTCCTGATGCTTCTTGCGTTGAAGTATACACACTTCAACCCATCTCCGTGCCTGCAAATACTCTCCTTTGTCAGTGTTCCCTTCCCCACTGCCTCATTACATGCTTTGGCGTCCTGAATATCGGCTACCTTAGTTGCTGGACTACAAATCCGGTTCCCATTCCCCTGCCAAATTAGTTTAAACCGTCCCGAAGAGTACTAGCAAACCTCCCTCCCAGGATATTGGTGCCCCTCTGGTTCAGATGCAACCCGTCCTGCTTGTACAGGTCCCACCTTCCCCAGAATGCGCTCCAATTATCCAAATACCTGAAGCCCTCCCTCCTACACCATTCCTGCAGCCACGTGTTCAACTGCACTCTCTCCCTATTCCTAGCCTCGCTATCACGTGGCACCGGCAACAAACCAGAGATGACAACTCTGTCTGTCCTGACTTTCAACTTCCAGCCTAACTCCCTAAACTTGTTTATTACCTCCACACCCCTTTTCCTACCTATGTCGTTGGTACCAATGTGCACCACGACTTCTGGCTGCTCCCCCTCCCCCTTAAGGATCCTGAAGACACGATCCGAGACATCCCTGGCCCTGGCACCCGGGAGGCAACATACCTTCCGGGAGTCTCGCTCGCGACCACAGAATCTCCTATCTATTCCCCTAACCATTGAATCTCCTACAACTATTGCTTTTCTATTCTCCCCCCTTCCCTTCTGAGCCCCAGAGCCAGACTCAGTGCCAGAGACCTGGCCGCTAGGGCCTTCCCCCGGTAGGTCATCCCCCCCAACAGCATCCAAAACGGTATACTTGTTTTGAAGGGGAACGGCCACGAGGGATCCCTGCACTGTCTGCCTGTTTGTTTTTTTCCCCCTGACTGTAACCCAGCTATTCTTGTCCTGTACCTTGGGTGTGGTTACCTCCCTGTAACTCTTCTCAATCACCCCCTCTGCCTCCCGGATGATCCGAAGTTCATCCAGCTTCAGCTCCAGTTCCCTAACACGGTCTTTGAGGAGCTGAAGTTGGGTGCACTTCCCGCAGGTATAGTCAGTGGGGACACCGGTGGTATCCCTCACCACCCACATCCTACAGGAGGAGCATGTAACTGGCCTAGCCTCCATCCCCTCTTACCTTAAAGAATATAGCTGCTGTGTGGACTAACTAGATCTCCGCCCTCCGACTCTGCTCCCAGTCAGCTACACTTCCTCTAAACACCTGGCTCTCTTTGCACTCTTTGCGGAAATGTCGGAAACAAAATGAAAGGAGCACCTTACTCCCTCCTCACCTAACTCCCTCGGTCACCAAACTCTCACTATCGCACTCAAAAAGCACCAAATTCAGCACTCCCTCGGTCACCAAACTCTCACTATCGCACTCAAAAAGCACCAAATTCAGCACTCAGTGCAAAACCAAATGCGGTTTGCACTCCGCACAGACCTGGCAGTCCTTGGTGATGGTCCTTACTTCCTCGACGGAGTAGGGCAAATTTTGTGCCTTAATGAAGTGGTACAACCGAGTGACCCCTGGGTGACAAAGGCTGTCGTGCAGGGTCCGGAGTCGGTCTACCTGTGCGCTGGCACATGTACCTCGGGATAGGGCGTCTGGGGGCTCGTTGAGTTTGCAAGGGCGATTCTTAATCTCGTAGTTATAGGTGGAGAGCTCGATTCTCCACCGCAAGATTTTGTTTCGCTGTGTATTGTTGAACATGAAGGCTACCGACCGTTGGTCAGTGAGGAGAGTAAATCTCCTGCCGGCCAGGTAATGCCTCCAATGTCGCACAGCCTCAACGATAGCCTGAGCCTCCTTTTCGACGGATGAGTGCTGGATTTCGGAGGCATGGAAGGTGCGGGAAAAGAATGCCACGGGCCTGCCTGCCTGGTTGAGGGTGGCGGCAAGGGCGACGTCCGATGCGTCGCTTTCTACTTGGAAAGGAAGTGTTTCGTCTACAGCGTGCATTCCAGCTTTGGCAATATCAGCTCTGATCCGGGCGAAGGCCTATTGGGCCTCTGCCGTCAGGGGGAAATGAGTGGACTGTATGAGTGGGCGGGCCTTGTCCACGTAGTTTGGGACCCACTGAGCGTAATAAGAGAGGAACCCCAGTCAGCGTTTGAGGGCCTTGGGGCAGTGGGGGAGGAGAAGCTCCATGAGGGGGCGCATGCGGTCGGGATCGGGCCCCAGAACTCCGTTCTGGACCACGTAGCCGAGGATGGCTAAGCGGTTTGTACGGGACACATACTTCTCCTTGTTATACGTGAGGTTGAGGAGAGTGGCTGTGCGGAGAAATTTAGCGAGGTTGGCGTCGTGGTCCTGCTGATCATGGCCGCAGATGGTCACATTGTCTAGGTACGGAAACGTGGCCGCAAGCCGTACCGGTCGACCATTCGGTCCATCTCCCTTTGGAAGACCGAAACCTCATTGGTGACGCCGAAGGGGACCCTAAGGAAGTGATATAGCAGGCCATCTGCCTCGAAGGCGGTGTATGGCCGGTTCGATTTACGGATGGGGAGCTGGTGGTAAGCGAACTTCAGGTCCACCGTTGAGAAGACCCGGTACTGTGCAATCTGGTTAACCATGTCAGATATGTGTGGGAGGGAGTACGTGTCAAGCTGCGTGTACCTGTTGATGGGCTGGCTGTAGTCCACGAGCATTCGATTTTTCTCCCCAGACTAAACCAATATCACTTGAGCTCTCCAGGGGCTGTTGCTGGCCTCGATGACTCCCTCCTGAAGCAACCGCTGGACCTCGGACCTGATGAAGGCCTTATCCTGGGTGCTGTACCACCTGCTCCTGGTGGCAACGGGTTTGCAAACTGGAGTTAGATTGGCAAAGAGGGAAGGAGGATCGACCTTTAGGGCCGCGAGGTCGCACACAGCGAGGGGTGGTAAGGGTCTGCCGAATTTAAGAGTCAGGCTCCAGAGGTTGCACTGAAAATCCAGGCCAAGGATAAGTGCAGCGCAGAGGTTAGGGAGGACGTAGAGGCGAAAACCGTGGAACTCTATGCCTTAGACTGTGAGCGTGACCGTGCAGTACCCCTGGATCGCTATGCGATGGGATCCGGAGGCCAGGGAGATACTTTGATTGGTAGGGTGTACCTTAAGGGAGCAGCGCCTTACAGTATTTGGATGTACAAAGCTCTCGGTGCTCCCGGAGTCCAGTAGGCAGGAGGTCACGTGGCCGTTGACTTTCACGCTGGTGGAAGCGTTGGTCAGAGTGTGTGGTCTGGACTGGTCGATTACCATGGATGCGAGTCGTGGTTGACCGTCGGGTAGTGAGGCGGCCGCAGCGTTGGGGTCCTGAAACGCCGTTGGTCTCCATGTGCTGCGGGGTGGACAAAATGGCGGCGCCCGGAATACCTGGGGGTCACAAAATGGCGGCGCCCATGGACCGCACTTTGCAGGGGTGGAGCAAGATGGCGGCGCCCATGAAACGCAAGTGTTGTGCGGGGGAGAAGATGGCGGCGCCGATTGCTTGCACATGGCCTGGGGAGAAGGGGAGGATAGCGGCGCCCATTGTCCATGACCGGGGCGGGGGGGGGGGGGGCGACTGCTGCCACTGAGTGGGCCTGGCACACCGTTGCGTAGTGGCCCTTCTTCCCGCCGGCCTTACAAAGGGCAACGCGGGCCGGGCAGTGTTGGAGGGGGGGTTTTTGTTGGCTGCAAAAATAGCATTGGGGCCCCCCGGAGATCACTGGCTGGCGCGTTGCGCAGGCGTATTGAGTGGGTGGCGCGCCCGCTGGGGCGGCTGCCTGTGGGGCCCATGAAGCGTAGGAGGAGTGGGCCGCGCGGTTGGGGGCGTAGGACTGTACATTGCGCAGGGCGACCGTCATGGAAAACGCTAGTGTTTTAGTCTCTGCGAGGTCGTGCGTGGCCCCTTCTCGGAGCCGCTGCCTGATAACATCAGACCCAATCCCAGTCACAAAAGTGTCCCTCATAAGGAGATCTGAGTGCTCCTTAGCTGTAATGTCCTGGCACTCACAGTCTCGAACTAGTGGGATCAGGGCCCTCCAGAAGTCCTCGATTGACTCATCCGGTAGTTGAGTACGCGTTGCGAGCGCGTGTCTGGCGAAGAGCGTGTTTGTCTTCTGCTCATAACTCTCTTTGAGTCGAGTCATAGCGTCAGTGTAATTGGGCGCATCCTGGATCAGCGGGAAGATTTTAGAGTTGAGTCTGGAGTACAAGATTTGAATCTTCTGAGCCTCTGGAACAGGGGTCGGTGCCGCGTTGATATACGCTTCAAAACAAGCTAGCCAGTGCTGGAAGTCCTTTCTGGCGTCGCTTGAGTGTGGATCCAGCTGCAGTCGATCTGGTTTAATCCGGAGGTCCATCTTGTGAATCAGATACTAATAAATTGAGGCACGATCAATTTGGCTGGAGACGAAGTTGAATTCAAACTGAGGCTTTATTAGGATCTGATGTGTGGCCTCCTACAGCAGCTGACGAAATGGCTGCGAGCTGAAGGCCACGCATATTTATAACCCGTCTCCTGAGCGGATCTAGCATGCAGGGGCCACAGGTGAACCTGTAGTGCAGGTTCTACCGTACAACCCTTAATATAGGAACACAGTGGTTTACCACACGTACAGTCCTAATAAAGAAATTGTACTAGAAGCAATGTACTCTTTGAGCCCGTAATACGGTATCAGAAGTGGAGCTGAGATTGAGTTTTGAAGAGCGGGAGAGAAGCCACAGCCACTGAAAGAGGAACATGGGAAGTTCAGAGCTGCAGAAAGCTGTGGAAAGAGCTGCTGAGAGCCAATGAAAAGGAAAGCAAACAAGCTAGGTGAGTCAAAATGTTGCCCTCCCAGCTCCTGTTGAAATGAATAGTGATGTGTGGAACAACTGGCAGTTTTTTCACTTGCAATGCAAAACTACAAGATTGCAACAGCTTCAATTCACAAGCCAAAGCCAATACAAGTAGTAACACTTTTCTCAGCACTGAAGAGAGACTGCTCCAAATTGTATTCCACCCTAAATCTATACAAACAACAGAAAAAACAGATGGCGGAAATCTTGAAAGCCTTGAAGGCATGCTTTGAACCTCAAGTGAACGTAACTTATGAACACTATGGGCTGGATTGTCCATTATTGTGACTATGTGACTATCAAAATGGTAGAGTTTTACGTCAGAAAAACTGACATCAAAGGGACATGAATTCCCAGCCCTGCAGGGGGCGAGCAGGGATCCGGAGTAGATCTCATAGCTTTTGCTGCGGATACGGGCCCCCGTACTTGCGGGTTGGAGGCCGCGCATGTGCACGGCGGTGGCTTCCTGCGGCCGCACCGTGTTCCATGGCGGACTCAGACCGTGGAGCTAGACACAAAAGAGAGACCACCCGATCGGCCACGTGCTCGACCCTCAACACCCGCACAAACATTCCACGGCCTCCTATAAGGCCACGCCTGGCCTCCGATTGGCCTGCTCCCGGCCAGGGCGGCCAATCCGCAGCCGCCACGTGAGTATCCCGACCGGCTGGAGCACAATAGTTTCACGCCGTCGGGACTTCAGCCGGTTGAGGGCGGAGAATGGCTGAGCGGATCTCTGGCAATGGCCCCAGGTAGGTCTCAGGCAGTGCAACGTATTCCCCGAGTACGCCGCTTTTCGGACCCGCAGAATCGGGAAACCGGCGCCGGTCCCGATTTCTTGCAGGAACATGGATTCTCTGCCCCCGCGCCGGCCGCGATTTTGGCGCAAGGGTGCAGAGAATCCAGTCCCATGTGTTCAACATTCAGGTTCAAGATGAAAAAGAGCCTTCTATTCAGTATGTAACTGCAGTAAAACAGCTTGCCGAATCCTGTGAATCTGGGCAACTAAAAAATTATCTAATTAAAGATGGGATTGTCTTAAGCATAAAAGATACTGCAGTGAGAGTAATTCTACCGAGAGAGGATAAACGTCTCTACTGAGAGAGGATAATGATCAGGAAGCCAGCGCTAGGAATGGCAAAGGTTTTATTTAAAAGAACATAAAGTCTGCCTATGGCAGAAACTATTTCCATTATACATCCCCCATTGGGACAACAAACATGTTGGTCCCTCCTTGGGCCGGCTTTTATGCTCAGTCTTACAAGCCCCAGTTGAGTGGGCATTCGCCCACTACTGGGCAAGCTCGTACTCCATGAGCCCCACAGGGTGATCGATTATGGTTTCCCCCTGGGCCTCATGGGAGTCATGTCATTTACTCTCAAGAAAGCAATAGATATGTGAAGAAGCACAGATGTTGTTAAGTGTCAGCCAGAGAATACCTATGGCTTTATAGACGAGGCTTACATTATGCTGGTCGACATTCTGGACTGAAAGAGCAGAACAATCACCGACAAATAGCAGGATACAAATACTGCGCAGGATATCACACAGAGGAAAGTAAGGCTTGTTTAGCTTGGGGAAAGCAGTGTCTAACTGGAAGAAGCCAAATCATTTTGCACACAAGTATTTGATTAGAGGGAAGCAAAACAAGACTATGCAGATGGCCACTGGAGAGTTATCAGTCAGAAAGTCTGGCAAATCATACACCATACAACAGGTTGGCCCTGTCAGATCTATAGGTGATAAATGGCCTGTGAAACGATGACCACAGAAGGAGAGCAGCAAAAGAGGTGTCAGAAAGACACCGGTGTGCATGCAACATTATGACACGCACAGGCGTGGGCAAAGTGACTCAACCTGGTGATCCAAAAATAAAGTCATCGAGAGTAAAGTTGAGGTTATATGATCACATGATACTTTTACTGGGCTGGAAAATTAATCTGATAGCCGAATGCAATGGCAAGAACGAAGATCTCAAGTTCAGATCATAGAGGGTAAGCAAAGGCCACTCATCTGAGCTGGAGCAAGTGGAAAAATTGGAGTGGGGCCAAAAGCGATTTGCAACGCATGGCAGCACACCATTGACTGCTGAACAGGTGAACTCGCCTGGTCTGGTCTACATGTGACTCCAGACCCACAGCAACGTGGTTGATTGTTAACCACCCTCTATATAACCTGGCTTCGTCAGTTCAAGGGCTATTAGGGACGGGCAACAAATGCTAGCCAGGCCGGTGATGCCCATTTCGCATGAAAGAATAAAGAAGATCCTAGAGGATTACAAAGATATGTTCAGGGCTTGGATGCCTTCCTGGTGAATTTCATCTGAAAGTAGACGAGAGTGTAAGACCAATTCAGAATCTTCCGAGAAGAGTTCCAGCTGCCCTCTGAAATGCAATCATGTGTTATGGGCCACGGTTTAGAGAACCCCAAAGTGTATCATGGAGTTCACCTGAACCACAACTTTTAATAGATTGTGGTATGGGGAGCACACGGCCCACTCTACAGGTGTGGTACAGCAGAAATCGAAAAGTATTTTTTAAAGCAGAACAATGTTTATTCTATGAACTCAAGTTAACCTTTTTAAAACATACAGTGGACATCTTAGCAACCATCAATTCAAATACAACCCCCAAAGAATACAACACTAAGTAATCCTTAATAACTTCCCAAACAACATCCAGAAGACAAAAGAAACACCTTTTAACAGAAGCACATTAGGTTTACATTCGCTACTGAGAACATTTATAATTCTGAATTCACCAAATGAACAAGAGATAGTCTTTTCATGGCAGAGAGAACAGCAGTACACCTGCTTTGTCTGGCTTCAGCTCCAACACTGAAAATGAAACCAACAAAACACAGACACACCCAAGCTTTTCTCAAAGTGAAACTAAAAAGCAGAACCAGAGCTCAGCTCCACCCACACTCTGACATCACTGCAGTAACATGAGCACACAGACATTTCTTAAAGTGACATTCTCATGACACATGCAATAAAGGGCCTGCCTGGCTTGCCAGAGTCATGTGACCTCTGCCATGAAGCACCGGCTGGGGGCACCCATATACATTCTGTTCTTAGAAAGACTAGAAACAATGTACTCTTTGAGCTCACAACAAATTACACCTGTTAAAAAGCTAAATTAGCTCATTATAGCCACGTCCCCATGCAAAAGACTGACGAGTGGAAGCTCTCTACGGGTATCAATTAACGCAAAGTCACTTTTTTATTATTCATTCTTGGGATGTGGACATTGCTGAGTCAGCCAGCAATTATTGCCCATTCCTAATTGCCCTTGAGAATATACTGGTGAGTTGCCTTCTTGAACCACTGCAGCCATGTGGTGTAAGTGGACCTACAGAGCTGTTAGGGATGGAGTTTCAGGATTTTGATCTAGCGGCAGTAAAGGAGCGGTAATGTATTTCCAAGTCAGGATAGTGAGTGGCTTGGACGGGAACTTTCGGGTGGTGGTGTAATCATGTGTCTGCTGCCCTTTTTTTTTTAGGTGGTAGGGGTCGTGGGTTTGGTCCTGTATAACAAGTCTTGGTGTGTTCTTGCAGTGCATCTTGTAAATCACACACACTGCTACTATTGTGCATCGATGGTGGAGGGAGTGAATGTTTGTTGATGGTGTGCCAATCAAGCGTCTGCTCTGTCCTTGATGATGTTGAGCTTCTTGAGTGTTGTTGTAGCTGCACTCCTCCAGGAAAGTGGGGAGCATTCAATCACATTCCTGATTTGAGTCTTGTAGGTGGTGGACAGGCTTTGTGAAGTCAGGAGGTGACTTACTGACCCCAGAATTCCTATCCTTTGCCCAGCTCTTGTAGTGTTTATATAGCTAATACCGTTCAGTTTCTGGTCAATGGAAGCCCCCAGGATTGGGGCATTGGGGTATTGAGCAATGGTAACGCCATTGAACATCAAGGGGTGATGATCAGATTCCCTCTTGTTGAAGATGGTCATTGCCTGGCACGTGGGTGCTGTGAATGTAATTGCCACTTGTCAGCCCAAGCCTGGATTTTGTTCAGGTCTTGCTCCGTTTCTACATTGTTTGTTTCAATATCTGAGGTGACACGAATGGTGCTGAACATTGTGTGATCATCAGCGAACATCTCACTTCTGACCTTATGATGGAAGTGAGCCCATTGATGAAGCAGCTGAAGGTGGTTGGGCTTCGGACACTATCCTGAGGGACTCCTGTAGTGATGTCCTAGAGCTGAGCTGATTGACCTCCAACAACCACAACCATCTTCTTTTGTGCATGGTATAACTCCAGCCAGCAGAGAGTTTTCCTTCTGATTCCCATTGACCTAATTGGTGCCAGAGCTTCTTGATGCCACACTCAAATACTGCCTTTATGTCAAGGGCAATCATTCTCCCATCACCTTTGGAGTTCAGCTCCTTTGTCCAAGCTTGAACCAAAGCTGTAATGAGGTCAGGAGCTGAGTGACACTGGCGGAACCCAAATTGAGCATCCGTGAACAAGTTATTGCTAAGCAAGTGCCATTTGATTGCACTGTCAATGACCCTTTCCGTCACTTTTCAGATTATTGAGAGTAGACTGATGGATTTGTCCTGTTTTCTGTGTGCAGGACATACCTGGGCACTTTTTCACGTTGCCAAGTAGAAGCCAATTTTGTAGCTGTGCTGGAACAGCTTGGCTAGCGGCGCGGCAAGTTCGAGAGGACAGGTCTGTGGTGCTGTTGCCGGAACATTGTCAGAGCCCATAGCCTTTGCAGTATCCAGTGCCTCCAGCCATTTCTTGGTATCACGTAGACAGCACTGAGTTGGCTGAGGTCTGGCATCTGTGATGCTGGGTACCTCTGGAGGAGGCCGGGGTGGATCATCCACTCAGCACTTCTGGCTGGAGATTGTTGCGAATGCTTCAGCCTTATCCTTTGCACTAAGGTACTGCACTCCCCCATCATTGAGGATGGGGATATTTGTGGTGCCACCTCCTTCAGTGAGTTGTTTTAAATTGTCCACCACCATTCACAACTCGATGTGGTAAGACTACAGGGCTTAGATCCAACCGGTTGGTTATAGAGTCGCTTAGCTCTTTCTATCACTTGCTGTTTCTGTTGTTTGCATGCAAGTAATCCCCTGTTGTCGCTTCACCAGGTTGACACCTCATCTTTAGGTATGCCTGGTGCTGCTTCCGGCAAGCTCTCCTGCACAGTTCATTGAATCAGGGTTGATCCCCTGGTATTGGTAAAAGTGAGGGATATGCCAGGCCAATGAAGTTACAGATTGTGTTTGTGTACAATTCTGCTGCTGATGGCCCACAGCGTCTCATGTTTGCCCAGTCTTGAGTTGCTCGACCTGTTCGAAATCTATCCCATTTATCGAGGTGGTAGTGCCATACAACACACTGGATGGTATCCTCAATGTGAAGACGGGGCTTGGTCCCCACAGGGATGTATGGGCATTACTCCTAACCTGAATAGCAGCACAGTAAATGAAAAGAACTGCTTTGTTCTCCAAATATAATACCTGATAACAATAACTATGATGATAATAGTGTTATTAGAGCAGTGATAGAAAAACAATTAACAGTAACAAAGGAAGCTTAAGTGTTTCACACCAAATTTTCTTCAAAGTATCCCAGTGTTCAGTAAACATATGCAAGTGCATTAGTTGATTAGCCACATAGGCACTCGATGATACAGCACTGACCAATTAAAACCGATGAAGGACAAGAATCTGCCTCTCCTACTGGGAAATTAATGATGTGTCTGGTTCACCATTGACCTGAAATGTTAATCTCTCGCCGCAGAAGCTGCCAGACCTGCTGAGCATTTCCAACATTTTTTGTTTTTAGTTCATTTTCATTCCTCCTTCCCAAATTATTGAAGCCCACAGATTATCTTACAGAGCTGCTGTGTCTTTTCCATTCTTAAACGTGCTATTGGTCGATCAATTTAACAGATTCCTTTCCCGAAGGCTGATGTTGGCAGTATTATTGAGTTTTATTTAACAGCTGCTAGAGTATGAAAATGGAAATAACTGAGAAACAGACAATATCAATGCAGACTAAATGAGACTCACTTCCAAAAAAAAGTAACTAATTAGCCAATTAACCAGCATAAAAGACAAAATTGTTATTAAGCTACCTATGCGGTAAACAAAATGACAGTGTTTATAAAACAAGGAAAGAATTGGCCAGGAAGTACACATACATATTCCCATGCTCATTTTAATAATGGCGAAGGAGTCAGACGAGTCACACAAAGAAGACGTTTATCTATAATACGGACTATTTACAAAGGGGCTCAGTTGAACCTCACCGGGTCCTCTCTCTCTATCGGTAGGTTCCTATCCGAACGACCTTATGTACAACATGGTATCAGCCCCGTAGTTTGCAGGGGAGCTCATACTCCTTGGAGCCACATGGGGAGAACAAGCCCTCATGTGTCCCGTGAAGGTTATTGCGCTCAACCTATGGGTGAAAACTTGGTGCTCTATTTCTTTGTTGCCACAAAGAGAAACGGTACAGGGGTGCCCACACGCTGGATTCTTGTAAAACACAATGGGAGGTTTATTACGGGTGTCGCTCAAGATGGCGATTTGCTCAAGCCCACGCTGCACTCTGCTGACGTCACTATATATCAGATAATGCATACCCAGCCCGAATGTATTCCCAGATACATCACATCCGGAAATTCTGTTAATAAATAGAATGAATATTTTCTGACCTGAACATCCAGGGCATGAAAACGCAGGCAAGGGTCACAGAGCAATCAGTAAAAACACTCGCACTTTAATTCTGCGTTCACATCAAAGCATCTCCAGGTGCTTCAAACAGTGGGAGTTTTTTTCCCCTCAAGTGCAGCGCCCTATTAAGTGAGGCAAGAAAATTGCTGCAATTTTGGTATGAGAAGGAAATTAAAAATGCATTAACGGTGATAATGGTTTCATCACACAGTAAAATGGCAGGAAGAGATTAAGTGTGGCTTAGTCTGAACAGGAGGAACATTTATATATTTTATCCTGTTTGGTGGCCACCAACAAGATTTAAATGGCCCTGTCTCTGTAAGGTTGTTTCAGGGGCAGTCCATCAGGATTGACGATCTCCTGCTCACCACTGTCTCCCACCCCCGCACTCGAACACACACACATCAGCCCAAGTTGCAGTGGGATTCTATCAAAACTAAAACTCAGCAAAAGATTGCCCTGTGGTTCAACCGTTAATGTTAACTGAGGCAACTGCGGGCTGACAAGTCCCTGCGTCCTGATGGACTTCATCCTAGGATCTTGAAAGAGGTGGCTAATGAGGTAGTTGATGCATTGGTGGTAATTATCCAAACTTTGTTCGATTCTGGAAAGGGTTTATCAGACTGGAAAGTGACAAATATAACCCCTGTATTCAGGAAGGGTTGGAGGCAAAAAGCAAGGAATTGTAGACCAGATTTCTTGAAATCTGTCGCGGGGAAGATGCTAGATTCGATCATTAAAGAGGTGATAGCTGGGCACTTAGATAAGCTTAAGGTAATAGCGAAGAATCAGCATGATTTTATGAAAGGGAAATCATGTTTAACGAATTTACTAGAGTTCTTTGAAGGAGTAGGGAAGTTGTTTCCATTAGCAGGGGAGGCTAGGACCCGGGGGCACAGCCTTAGAATAAAAGGGAGTCACTTTAGAACAGAGATGAGGAGAGATTTCTTCAGCCAGAGAGTGGTGGGTCTGTGGAATTCATTGCCACAGAGGGTGGTGGAGGCCGGGACGTTGAGTGCTTTTAAGACAGAAGTTGATAAATTCTTGATTTCTCGAGGAATTAAGGGCTATGGAGAGAGAGCGGGTAAATGGAGTTTAAATCAGCCATGATTGAATGGTGGAGTGGACTCGATGGGCCGAATGGCCTTACTTCCGCTCCTATGTCTTATGGTCTTATGGAGTAACATTTGCTGTGGATAGTGGGGAGCCTGTACTATACTTCAATTTCCAGAAAGCATTTGAAATGCTGCCACATCGAAGTTTATTGTAAAAAAAAAGGTTCATGGTGTAGGGGGTAATGTATTAGTCTGGATTGAAGGTTGGCTGTCTGGCAGAAAAAAGAGAGTATGCATAAATTTTTCTCTGATTGGCAAGAGATGAGCAGGGGTCTGTACTGGGGCCTCAACCTCTTACAATTTACTTCAATGACTTAGATGAAGGGAGTGAAGGCATGGTAGCTAAATTTGCAGACAACACAAAGAAACGTAAGAAAGTATGTTGTGAAGAAGACATGCAGAGCTTGAAGATTGATATGGATAGGTTGAGTGAGTGGACAAAAATCTGGCAGATGGAGTATAATGTGGAAAATCAGAAGTTGCTCACTTTCACAGGAAGAATAAAAAAGTATGGTATGACTTAAATGGAGAACGAGTGAAAAATGCCGAGGGGCAAAAAGAATCTTGGTGTCCTCGTGTATGAGTCACAAAACGTTAGTGCGCAGCTGCAGCATTTAATCAAGAAGAGTAATGTAATGCTATCCATTATTACAAGAGCAGTTAAACACAAAAGTAAGAGTGTTGTACTTCAGTTACTGATGGTATTGGCGAGAGTGCAACACAAATACTGTGAGCAGTTTTGGTCTCCTTATTTAAGGAAGGATGTAAATGTAAATGTGTTGGAGGAGGTTCAGAGGATGTTGACCAGATGGATACCTGGAATGAGCAGGTTGTCTTAGAACACCATAGAACATACAGTACCGAAGGAGGCCATTTGGCCCATCAATTCTGCACCGACCCACTTAAGCCCTCACTTCCATCCTATCCCTGTAACCCAATAACCCCTCCTAACCTTTTTGGTCACTAAGGGCAATTTATCATGGCCAAACCACCTAATCTGCATGTCTTTGGACTGTGGAAGGAAACTGGAGCAACCGGAGGAAACCCACGCAGACGCAGGGAGAACGTGCAGACTCTGCACAGACAGTGATCCAGTGGGGAAATTGAACCTGGGACCCTGGAGCTGTGAAGCCACAGTGCTATCCACTTGTGCCACCGTGTTGCCCATAGGTTGGACAGACAGGACCTGTTTCCATTAAAGCTTAGAAGAGTGAGTGGTAACTTTATTGAAGTATATAAGATCCTGAATGGTAATAACAAGATAGACGTTGGGCGGCACGTTGGCGCTGTGGTTAGCACTGCTACCTCATGGCGCTGAGGACCCGGGTTTGCTCCCGGCCCCAGGTTACTGTCTGTGTGGAGTATGCACATTCTCCCCGTGTCTGCTTGGATCTCACCCCCATAACCCAAAGATGTGCAGAGTAGGTGGATTGGCCACACTAAATTGCCCCTTAATTGGAAAATACAACAAAATAAGGTAGACGTTGAAATGATGGGTGCGATTTAACGGGGAAAAAAAGAGTCCCATTTTGGGCGTGTTTAGCACTGTGTTTCTCGGCACTAATGACCCCGCTGTCAAATGCCTCTTTTTATTTGGCCTGGGTGAGGAACTCCCCGCCAAGGCCGCACTTACCTTCATTTTCTGCACTGCCGAGTGGACCAGTGCTCACCGGCACCATGGAGAGGTCTCCCAGGCGCGGGCCTTCGATCTCAGGATTTGGGAGTTTCCGGCGTAGGCGTATTTCAGTGAGGCTAACTGCTCACTTAAATATGCAAATCCGAATCCCGCCCAGTGAGGGCGAGATCCGGATCGTGATGTCTCGAGATCTTGCGAGAAGTCCCGAAAGTCGCAAATCACCTCTCATGACATTTAACAGGCTCATTGCGTCCCGAGTCGGGCACGACAAGTTCGTACGATTGTGTCCGATGTTTCCTCTTGTGGGTGAGTCCAGAACGAGAGGCACTGTTTTAAAATTAGAAGTCGCCCTTATAAGTCACAGACCAAGAGGATGGAGGGCTGTATGAAATTGGAAACCTCTCAGAAAGGCAGTGGAAGTAGGGTCACTGATAATCTTTAAGGCAGAGGTAGATATACTCTTGTTAGGCAAGGAAAGCAAAGGTTATCCGGGGTAGATGGCAATATGGATCTCAATACAAATTGATCAACCATGGTTTTATTTACTGGCGGATCAAGTTTGAGAGGCCGAATGACCTTCTTGCGCTCCTATTTCATACCTCCGTATGTTACATACCTGCCAATGTTTCTGTTCTGTCATGTTTATATTATGTTTCAATACCAAAAGCCTTTTCCCCTTTGGGCTCAATTCACCCAGGCAGTAAGCTAGATATTTTAATTAATGCAGGAACACCTAGGTTAAATGCTAACAGATGATGCCAGCATGGATTGGAGGCATGTAGTGAGACTCTTCCGTTGTTTTTGCCTTGTACATGTCAAAGTGGAATAGTTTGTTCTCAACTAGTCAGATAAACTGTGTGTGAATAGAAGACACTGACACATAAAGAAATATCCATCAGGCCTTCAAGTTTCCATGTCATTGTCCACTTGAAAAGCCTCACAGATACAAAGGTGACAGGAAATGCTGAGACCCAATTTTCAGTAATGGACTGTTACATTTCCAAGACTTCAGTTTGGAAATAATAAAGCGTGTCGTTGATTAAAGATCAGTGACTTCAGAGTAAGATGGTAATTTGTTTAAATTCTTCCTTCCCCTACTGGTTCCTTCCCTTCTCTGCTGAATTTCATTGGGTCAGTAACCAGAGAGCACTGATTTAAGGTAATTGGAAAATGAACCAGAGGGAAGATCAAGAGACATTTTTTAATGCGGAGAGATGGTTATGATCCAGAATGCACTGCCTGAAAAACATGTGGAAGCAGTTAAGTGTATACGTTTAATTAGATGATGATGTGGAGATGCCGGCGTTGGATGCCGGTGTTTAATTAGATGCCAGTGGTGGCTATTAATTGGGGATTTATTTGTGTCCCTTTAAATAGACAGACTGAAAGTGGGTTTGCTGGCCTATGAGGCGCATGCTTGCAATGTGTACCTCTGCAAATAAATGGTTGTAAACTTAAAGATCGGTTCCAGTTCTATCCTTTGCCAACTCGCTTTCTGGAATAAAACACAGCTGCAGAGGATGTTTGCTTTAAGGTGAAGGTTGGAAGCAAGCATTTTTTCAGACAGAAAAATGCAATCTTAGTGCTCATTCTAGACAGTGGCAGAAACCAAGTGTAAATTGTTGGGGTATAATGTTTTCAGTGTCTGTACCATATGCCTAGTGAAAGAATGAAGTGCATATGTGATCATGGGTTACGCCCTATCAATGAAGCAACAAGGGCACTGCTGCCTCACAGCACTGAGGACCCAGACACACTGTCCGAGTGGAGTTTGCACATTCTCCCTGTGTCTGCGTGGGTCTCACCGCCAAAACCCAAAAAGATGTGCCTGGCTTGGCCATCCTAAATTGCCCCTTAATAAAAAAAATAATGAAGATGTTGTCAGTTCTTACAAGAGATGGATGCCTACCAGTTGAACAGTGATGAAGGTCTGGAACTTTTATTCGAGTTATTAGGTGAAATCTACAAGGAAGATGATCTGTTGAATGCCCATGAGATCTGACTTTGGTAGATTTCAGAAAACAGATGGCCTCTCCATGGACACGTTTATTGTGGACTTAAACAGGTTGTACAAATGATTGGCAAAAATTCCATTTTAGGATCTCTGGATTAGTATTGACATTCAAATTGCAGCATTGCAGGAAAGCGTCTCATATTAACAGGCTGGTGGTACTATTCGAAATTCAGTTCTCCGAAAAGGAGATTCTGTTGGATCTGATGTCTGCTGCCTTGAAAAATATTGAGGGATCAGCCATTTCTTTCACCTCTCATGGAAAAAATTGGGACACATGGAATAGAGAGCCCAATGATTGCCAGATATCTAAATCGTCAATGTTCTGGACACAGGATTCAATATAATTGCAGGGTAAAAGATAGAATGATGACGAAAGCACATTTAGCAGACCTGGATATTCTTGAATCGCTACAGTGCAGAAGGAGGCTATGCAGCCCATCGAGTCTGCACCGACCCTCGGCCCACCACTCACTCTATCCCCGTAACCCCATCTAACTTTTGGCAAACAGCATGACACAGAGAATTGTGAGGATGAGGGTGAAAACAGTGCTGAATCCAACAAAATATACAATGGTCACAATGAGTTTTGGCCCTGTGATGAATGTGTTAGTCACGGGATACCTTAAACTATGCAGTACTAGCGTTTCAACAGTACATGGAGCATGATGTAGGAGCGGTTTCAAGACCAACATTCAAAAATCAATAGCCCACCCCAGTTGGACGCGATCCAATCCCTGAAGCTGCTATTTTTAAACTTATCCAATAGAATTGCAAGCAGTGTTTAAACTTCACCCAATAGAATCGCAAGCAGGGCATGATTGATCCTCATCCTGACAGCTGTGTACAATCCCAGCAGCTTGTACTGACTGTTTGTGAGAAACAGAACAACAGAACCAGCACCCTGAATTGTTTCACAAAGACAAGGGGCGGGATTCTTCGACCCCCCCCCCCCCCCCCCCACCGGGTCGGAGAATACCCGGGGGGGCGGCATGATTCCCGCCCTGCCGCTCTAACGCCGACGGGAATCGCGCCAAGTGCCTCGCAGGATCGCGAGAATCAGCGCAAAGCGATGGGCCCCGGGGCTGCTTCAAATCTCCGGCCCACATGGGCCGAAGTCCGGTCATGCCGCCGTAAATTAAACATGCTTTTTAACGGCGTCAACCCCCAGTCGTGCTGGCTGACGCCGGCGAGCAAGGAGGTAGGGGTCGGCTTGGGGCGGCCGCCGGAGAGGAGACGGCACGGCCGTAGCTGGGGGGGGGGGGGTTGCGGGTGCCGGTGGAGGGTGCTCCACAGGGACGAGGGTGCATGCCGGTGATCGGGGTCGGTGCCGGAAGGGTGGGGTTGGGGTTGGGTGGGGAAGGGATGGGGGGTGCCATGGATGGGAGTGCCGTGGCTCCGGGGTGCCATGGATGGGGGGTGCCAGGGATGGGGGTGTCGTGGATGGGAGTGCCGGGGATGGGAGTGCCGTGGCTCGGGGGTGCCGGGGATGGGAGTGCCGTGGATCGGGGGTGCTGGGGTTGGGGGGTGCCAGGGATGGGAGTGCCGGGGATGGGGGGTGCCCGGGATGGGAGTACCGGGGATGGGGGGTGCCGGGGATGGGAGTGCCGGGGATGGGAGTGCCGGGGATGGGACTAACGGCGATGGGAGTGCCGGCGATGGGAGTGCCAGGGATGGGAGTGCCGGGATGGGAGTGCCGGGGATGGGAGTGCCGGGGATGGGGGGTGCCGGGAATGGGGGGTGCCGGGGATGGGGGTGCCGGGGATGGGAGTGCCAGGTATGGGAGTGCCGGGGATGGGGGGTACCGAGGATGGGGGGTGCCGGGGATGGGAGTGCAGGGGATGGGGGTGCCGGGGATGGGGGGTGCCGGGGATGGGGGGTGCCGGGGATGGGAGTGCCGGGGATGGGAGTGCCGGGGATGGGAGTGCCGGGGAAGGGAGTGCCGGGGATGAGGGTGCCGGGGATGGGGGTGCCGGGGATGGGGGTGCCGGGGGTGGGGGTGCCGGGGATGGGGGTGCCGGGGATGGGGGTGCCGGGGATGGGGGTGCCGGGGATGGGAGTGCCGGGGATGGGAGTACCGGGTTGGGGGGTGCCGGGGATGGGGGGTGCCGGGGATAGGAGTGCCGGGGATGGGGGTTACGGGGAAGGGGGGTGGCGGGGATGGGAGTGCCGGGGATGGGAGTGCCGGGGATGGGAGTGCCGGGGATGGGGGTGCCAGCGATGGGAGTGCCGGGGATGGGAGTGCCGGGTTGGAGGGTGCCGGGGATGGGGGGGTGCCGGGGATAGGAGTGCCGGGGATGGAGGTGCCGGGGTTGGGGGTGCTGGGGATGCGGGGTGCCGGAGATGGGAGTGCAGGGGATGGGGGTGCCGGGGATGGGGGGTGCCGGGGATGGGGGGTGCCGGGGATGGGAGGTACCGGGGATGGGAGTGCCGGGGATGGGGGTGCCGGGGATGGGAGTGCCGGGGATGGGGGTGCCGGGGATGGGGGGTGCCAGGGTAGGGAGTGCCGGGGATTGGGGTGCCGGGGATGGGGGTGCCGGGGATGGGACTGACGGCGATGGGAGTGCCGGCGATGGGAGTGCCAGGGATGGGAGTGCCGGGATGGGAGTGCCGGGGACGGGAGTGCCGGGGAAGGGAGAGCCGGGGATGGTGGTGCCGGGGATGGGGGGTGCCGGGAATGGGGGGTGCCGGGGATGGGGGTGCCGGGGATGGGAGTGCCGGGTATGGGAGTGCCGGGGATGGGGTTACCGAGGATGCGGGGTGCCGGGGATGGGGGGTGCCGGGGATAGGAGTGCCGGGGATGGGGGTGCCGGGGATGGGAGTGCCGGGGATGGGGGTGCCAGGGATGGGGGGTGCCGGGGATGGGAGTGCAGGGGATGGGAGTGCAGGGGATGGGGGTGCCGGGGATGTGGGGTGCCGGGGATGGGGGGTGCCGGGGATGGGAGTGTCGGGGATGGGGGTGTCGGGGATGGGGGTGCCTGGGATGGGGGTGCCGGGGTTGGGGGTGCCAGGGATGGGGTGTGCCGGGGATGGGGGGTGCCGGGGATGGGGGGGGGGCGGGGATGGGAGTGCCGGGGATGGGAGTGCCGGGGATGGGGGTACCGAGGATGTGGGGTTCCGGGGATGGGGGTGCGGGGGATGGAGGGTGCCGGGGATGGGGGGTGCCGGGGATAGGAGTGCCGAGGATGGAGGTGCCGGGGATGGGAGTGCCGGGGATTGGGGTGCCGGGGATGGGGGGTGCCGGGGATGGGGGGTGCCGGGGATGGGGGGTGCCGGGGATGGGGGGTGCCGGGGATGGGAGTGCCGGGGATGGGGGGTGCCGGGGATGGGAGTGCCGGGGATGGGAGTGCTGGGGATGGGAGTGCTGTGGATGGGAGTGCCGGGGATGGGGGTGCCGGGGATGGGGGAGCCGGGGTGGGGGGTGCCGGGGATGGGGGGTGCCGGGGATGGGGGGTGCCGGGGATGGGAGTGTCGGGGATGGGGGTGCCGGGGATGGGGGTGCCGGGGATGGGGGTGCCGGGGATGGGGGTGCCGGGGATGGGAGTGCCGGGGTGGGAGTACCGGGGATGGGAGTGCCGGGATGGGGGGTGCCGGGGATGGGGGGTGCCGGGGATGGGAGTGCTGGGGATGGGAGTGCTGGGGATGGGAGTGCTGTGGATGGGAGTGCCGGGGATGGGGGTGCCGGGGATGGGGGTGCCGGGGGTGGGGGGTGCCGGGGATGGGGGGTGCCGGGGATGGGAGATCGGGGATGGGGGTGCCGGGGATGGGTGTGCCGGGGATGGGGGTTACGGGGAAGGGGGGGTGGCGGGGATGGGAGTGCCGGGGATGGGAGTGCCGGGGATGGGAGTGCCGGGGATGGGGGTGCCAGCGATGGGAGTGCCGGGGATGGGAGTGCCGGGTTGGAGGGTGCCGGGGATGGGGGGGTGCCGGGGATAGGCGTGCCGGGGATGGAGGTGCCGGGGATGGGGGTGCCGGGGATGCGGGGTGCCGGAGATGGGAGTGCAGGGGATGGGAGTGCCGGGGATGGGGTTACCGAGGATGGGGGGTGCCGGGGATAGGAGTGCCGGGGATGGGGGTGCCGGGGATGGGAGTGCCGGGGATGGGGGTGCCAGGGATGGGGGGTGCCGGGGATGGGAGTGCAGGGGATGGGAGTGCAGGGGATGGGAGTGCAGGGGATGGGGGTGCCGGGGATGTGGGGTGCCGGGGATGGGGGGTGCCGGGGATGGGAGTGTCGGGGATGGGGGTGTCGGGGATGGGGGTGCCGGGGATGGGGGTGCCGGGGTTGGGGGTGCCGGGGATGGGGTGTGCCGGGGATGGGGGGTGCCGGGGATGGGGGGTGCCGGGGATGGGAGTGCCGGGGATGGGAGTGCCGGGGATGGGAGTGCCGGGGATGGGGGTACCGGGGATGGGGGGTTCCGGGGATGGGGGTGCGGGGGATGGAGGGTGCCGGGGATGGGGGGTGCCGGGGATAGGTGTGCCGAGGATGGAGGTGCCAGGGATGGGAGTGCCGGGGATTGGGGTGCCGGGGATGGGGGGAGCCGGGGATGGGGGGTGCCGGGGATGGGGGGTGCCGGGGATTGGGGGTGCCGGGGATGGGGGGTGCCGGGGATGGGAGTGCCGGGGATGGGGGGTGCCGGGGATGGGAGTGCCGGGGATGGGAGTGCCGGGGATGGGAGTGCTGGGGATGGGAGTGCTGTGGATGGGAGTGCCGGGGATGGGGGTGCCGGGGATGGGAGAGCCGGGGTGGGGGGTGCCGGGGATGGGGGGTGCCGGGGATGGGAGTGTCGGGGATGGGGGTGCCGGGGATGGGGGTGCCGGGGATGGGGGTGCCGGGGATGGGGGTGCCGGGGATGGGGGTGCCGGGGATGGGAGTGCCGGGGTGGGAGTACCGGGGATGGGAGTGCCGGGATGGGGGGTGCCGGGGATGGGGGTGCCGGGGATGGGAGTGCTGGGGATGGGAGTGCTGGGGATGGGAGTGCTGTGGATGGGAGTGCCGGGGATGGGGGTGCCGGGGATGGGGGTGCCGGGGGTGGGGGGTGCCGGGGATGGGGGGTGCCGGGGATGGGAGATCGGGGATGGGGGTGCCGGGGATGGGAGTGCCGGGGATGGGGGTGCCGGGGATGGGGGTGCCGGGGATGGGAGTGCCGGGGATGGGAGTGCCGGGTTGGGGGGTGCCGGGGATGGGGGGTGCCGGGGATGGGGGTGCCGGGGATGGGGGTGCCGGGGATGGGGGTGCCGGGGATGGGGGTGCCGGGGATGGGAGTGCCGGGGATGGGGGTGCCAGCGATGGGAGTGCCGGGGATGGGAGTGCCGGGTTGGAGGGTGCCGGGGATGCGGGGGTGCCGGGGATAGGAGTGCCGGGGATGGGGGTGCCGGGGATGGAGGTGCCGGGGATGGGGGTGCCGGGGATGCGGGGTGCCGGAGATGGGAGTGCAGGGGATGGGGGTGCCGGGGATGGGGGGTGCCGGGGATGGGGGGTGCCGGGGATTGGAGGTACCGGGGATGGGAGTGCCGGGGATGGGGGTGGCGGGGATGGGGGTGCCGGGGATGAGAGTGCCGAGGATGGGGGTGCCGGGGATGGGGGGTGCCAGGGTAGGGAGTGCCGGGGATTGGGGTGCCGGGGATGGGGGTGCCGGGATGGGGGTGCCGGGGATGGGGGGTGCCGGGGATGGGGGTGCCGGGGAAGGGGAGTGCCAGGGATGGGGGGTGCCGGGGATGGGAGTGCCGGGATGGGGGTACCGAGGATGGGGGGTGCCGGGGATGGGGGTGCCGGGGATGGGGGGTGCCGGGGATGGGGGGTGCCGGGGATAGGAGTGATGGGGGTGCCGGGGATGGGAGTGCCGGGGATGGGGTTGCCGGGGATTGGGGGTGCCGGGGATGCGAGTGCAGGTGATGGGTGTGCCGGGGATGGGGGGTGCCGGGGATGTGGGTGCCGGGGATGGGAGTGCCGGGGATGGGAGTGCCGGGGATGGGAGTGCCGGGGATGGGAGTGCCGGGGATGGGGGTGCCGGGATGGGGGTGCCGGGGATGGGGGGTGCCGGGGATGGGGGTGCCGGGGAAGGGGAGTGCCAGGGATGGGGGGTGCCGGGGATGGGAGTGCCGGGGATGGGGGTACCGAGGATGGGGGGTGCCGGGATGGGGGTGCCGGGGATGGGGGGTGCCGGGGATGGGGGGTGCCGGGGATAGGAGTGATGGGGGTGCCGGGGATGGGAGTGCCGGGGATGGGGTTGCCGGGGATTGGGGGTGCCGGGGATGCGAGTGCAGGTGATGGGGGTGCCGGGGATGGGGGGTGCCGGGGATGTGGGTGCCGGGGATGGGAGTGCCGGGGATGGGAGTGCCGGGGATGGGAGTGCCGGGTATGGGGGTGCCAGGGATAGGGGTGCCGGGGATGGGAGTGCCGGGGATGGGGGTGCCGGGGATGGGGGTGCCGGGGATCGGGGGTGCCGGGGATGGGAGTGCCGGGGTTTGGGGTGCCGGGGATGGGAGTGCCGGGGATGGGGGTGCCGGGGATGGGGGTGCCGGGGATGGGAGTGCCGGTATGGGGGGTGCCGGGGATGGGGGGCGCCGGGGATAGGAGTGCCGAGGATGGGGGTGCCGGGGATGGGAGTGCCGGGGATGGGGGTGCCGGGGATGGGGCTGCCGGGGATGGGGGATGCCGGGGATGGGGGGTGCTGGGGATGGGAGTGCCGGGGATGGGAGTGCCGGGGATGGGAGTGCCGGGGATGGGGGTGCCGGGGATGGGGGGTGCCGGGGATGGGGGGTGCCGGGGATAGGAGTGATGGGGGTGCCGGGGATGGGAGTGCCGGGGATGGGGTTGCCGGGGATTGGGGGTGCCGGGGATGCGAGTGCAGGTGATGGGGGTGCCGGGGATGGGGGGTGCCGGGGATGTGGGTGCCGGGGATGGGAGTGCCGGGGATGGGAGTGCCGGGGATGGGAGTGCCGGGTATGGGGGTGCCAGGGATAGGGGTGCCGGGGATGGGAGTGCCGGGGATGGGGGTGCCGGGGATGGGGATGCCGGGGATCGGGGGTGCCGGGGATGGGAGTGCCGGGGTTTGGGGTGCCGGGGATGGGAGTGCCGGGGATGGGGGTGCCGGGGATGGGGGTGCCGGGGATGGGAGTGCCGGTATGGGGGGTGCCGGGGATGGGGGGCGCCGGGGATAGGAGTGCCGAGGATGGGGGTGCCGGGGATGGGAGTGCCGGGGATGGGGGTGCCGGGGATGGGGCTGCCGGGGATGGGGGATGCCGGGGATGGGGGGTGCTGGGGATGGGAGTGCCGGGGATGGGAGTGCCGGGGATGGGAGTGCCGGGGATGGGGGTGCCGGGGATGGGGGTGCCGGGAATGGGGGGTGCTGGGGATCGGGGGTGCCGGCGATGGGAGTGCCGGGGATGGGGGTGCCGGGGATGGGAGTGCCGGGGATGGGGGTGCCGGGGATGGGGGTGCCGGGGATGGGAGTGCCGGGGATGGGGACACCGGGGATAGGAGTGCCGGGGATGGGGGTGCCGGGGATGGGAGTGCCGGGGATGGGGGTGCCGGGGATGGGGTGTTCCCGGGATGGGGGGTGCCGGGGATAGGAGTGCCGGGGATGGGGGTGCCAGGGATGGGAGTGCCGGGGATGGGGGTGCCGGGGATGGGGTTGCCGGGGATGGGAGTGCAGGGGATGGTGGTGCCGGGGATGGGGGGTGCCGGGGATGGGGGGTGCCGTGGATGGGAGTGCCGGGGATGGGGGTGCCGGGGATGGGGGTGCCGGGGATGGGAGTGCCGGGGATGTGGGGTGCCGGGGATGGGGGGTGCCGGGGATGGGAGTGTCGGGGATGGGGGTGTCGGGGATGGGGGTGCCGGGGATGGGGGTGCCGGGGTTGGGGGTGCCGGGGATGGGGTGTGCCGGGGATGGGGGGTGCCGGGGATGGGGGTTGCCGGGGATGGGAGTGCCGGGGATGGGAGTGCCGGGGATGGGAGTGCCGGGGATGGGGGTACCGGGGATGGGGGGTTCCGGGGATGGGGGTGCGGGGGATGGAGGGTGCCGGGGATGGGGGGTGCCGGGGATAGGAGTGCCGAGGATGGAGGTGCCAGGGATGGGAGTGCCGGGGATTGGGGTGCCGGGGATGGGGGGAGCCGGGGATGGGGGGTGCCGGGGATGGGGGGTGCCGGGGATGGGGGGTGCCGGGGATGGGGGGTGCCGGGGATGGGAGTGCCGGGGATGGGGGGTGCCGGGGATGGGAGTGCCGGGGATGGGAGTGCCGGGGATGGGAGTGCTGGGGATGGGAGTGCTGTGGATGGGAGTGCCGGGGATGGGGGTGCCGGGGATGGGAGAGCCGGGGTGGGGGGTGCCGGGGATGGGGGGTGCCGGGGATGGGAGTGTCGGGGATGGGGGTGCCGGGGATGGGGGTGCCGGGGATGGGGGTGCCGGGGATGGGGGTGCCGGGGATGGGGGTGCCGGGGATGGGAGTGCCGGGGTGGGAGTACCGGGGATGGGAGTGCCGGGATGGGGGGTGCCGGGGATGGGGGTGCCGGGGATGGGAGTGCTGGGGATGGGAGTGCTGGGGATGGGAGTGCTGTGGATGGGAGTGCCGGGGATGGGGGTGCCGGGGATGGGGGTGCCGGGGGGTGGGGGGTGCCGGGGATGGGGGGTGCCGGGGATGGGAGATCGGGGATGGGGGTGCCGGGGATGGGAGTGCCGGGGATGGGGGTGCCGGGGATGGGGGTGCCGGGGATGGGAGTGCCGGGGATGGGAGTGCCGGGTTGGGGGGTGCCGGGGATGGGGGGTGCCGGGGATGGGGGTGCCGGGGATGGGGGTGCCGGGGATGGGGGTGCCGGGGATGGGGGTGCCGGGGATGGGAGTGCCGGGGATGGGGGTGCCAGCGATGGGAGTGCCGGGGATGGGAGTGCCGGGTTGGAGGGTGCCGGGGATGCGGGGGTGCCGGGGATAGGAGTGCCGGGGATGGGGGTGCCGGGGATGGAGGTGCCGGGGATGGGGGTGCCGGGGATGCGGGGTGCCGGAGATGGGAGTGCAGGGGATGGGGGTGCCGGGGATGGGGGGTGCCGGGGATGGGGGGTGCCGGGGATTGGAGGTACCGGGGATGGGAGTGCCGGGGATGGGGGTGCCGGGGATGGGGGTGCCGGGGATGAGAGTGCCGAGGATGGGGGTGCCGGGGATGGGGGGTGCCAGGGTAGGGAGTGCCGGGGATTGGGGTGCCGGGGATGGGGGTGCCGGGATGGGGGTGCCGGGGATGGGGGGTGCCGGGGATGGGGGTGCCGGGGAAGGGGAGTGCCAGGGATGGGGGGTGCCGGGGATGGGAGTGCCGGGGATGGGGGTACCGAGGATGGGGGGTGCCGGGGATGGGGGTGCCGGGGATGGGGGGTGCCGGGGATGGGGAGTGCCGGGGATAGGAGTGATGGGGGTGCCGGGGATGGGAGTGCCGGGGATGGGGTTGCCGGGGATTGGGGGTGCCGGGGATGCGAGTGCAGGTGATGGGGGTGCCGGGGATGGGGGGTGCCGGGGATGTGGGTGCCGGGGATGGGAGCGCCGGGGATGGGAGTGCCGGGGATGGGAGTGCCGGGGATGGGAGTGCCGGGGATGGGAGTGCCGGGGTTTGGGGTGCCGGGGATGGGAGTGCCGGGGATGGGGGTGCCGGGGATGGGGGTGCCGGGGATGGGAGTGCCGGTATGGGGGGTGCCGGGGATGGGGGGCGCCGGGGATAGGAGTGCCGAGGATGGGGGTGCCGGGGATGGGAGTGCCGGGGATGGGGGTGCCGGGGATGGGGCTGCCGGGGATGGGGGATGCCGGGGATGGGGGGTGCTGGGGATGGGAGTGCCGGGGATGGGAGTGCCGGGGATGGGAGTGCCGGGGATGGGGGTGCCGGGGATGGGGGTGCCGGGAATGGGGGGGTGCTGGGGATCGGGGGTGCCGGCGATGGGAGTGCCGGGGATGGGGGTGCCGGGGATGGGAGTGCCGGGGATGGGGGTGCCGGGGATGGGGGTGCCGGGGATGGGAGTGCCGGGGATGGGGACACCGGGGGTAGGAGTGCCGGGGATGGGGGTGCCGGGGATGGGAGTGCCGGGGATGGGGGTGCCGGGGATGGGGTGTTCCCGGGATGGGGGGTGCCGGGGATAGGAGTGCCGGGGATGGGGGTGCCAGGGATGGGAGTGCCGGGGATGGGGGTGCCGGGGATGGGGTTGCCGGGGATGGGAGTGCAGGGGATGGTGGTGCCGGGGATGGGGGGTGCCGGGGATGGGGGGTGCCGTGGATGGGAGTGCCGGGGATGGGGGTGCCGGGGATGGGGGTGCCGGGGATGGGAGTGCCGGGGATGGGGGTGCCGGGGATGGGGGTGCCGGGGATGGGAATGCCGGGGATGGGAGTGCCGGGTTGGGGCGTGCCGGCGATGGATGGTGCCGGGGCTGGGGATTTGTTTGCCTGGCCAGGTACCAGCTGGCAACAATGGCGACTATGCAGCTCATGGCACCTGGCTGCAGAGGGCTGTTATGTGCAATGATGACATGTCATCTACCCCCACTCCCCAACCCCTGCAGACGTTATGTTTGGGCATCACCCAGTGATGTTGGCCGCCGTGGCGCGAGTCGCCCTTCTACATGTTGCCCGATGGGAGCTGGAGCAGGAGCGTGCCAGGGAGGCGGCGCAGGCTGCCGCAGAGGAGCGTGCCGCAGTGAGGCAGGTGGCAGCCGCCCAGGCTGGAGAACCGCCCGCCCAAGAGGATGAGGAGGAGGTGGTGCCACGGCGACGGAGGCGTCCAATGAGGCCACGTGTGTACTGGCGGCGCTCGTCGTACCTGGACATCACTGACCGGGCATGCATGAGGAGACTCAGGATGAGCCGGGAAGCCGTCGCCCATATCTGCCCTCTCCTGGCACACCTGGTACCGCGTGGCACTGGGGGAGGACACCCGCTCCCTGTGTCCGTCAAGCTTACGGTGGCCCTGAACCTCTACGCGACGGGGTCGTTCCAGGCATCGGTGCACCGGTGCATCCGTGCAGTGACTGACGCTCATAGCAGTTGTGCTGACTGACACCGGCGTGCGAGGAGGTAGGGGTCGACGTGGGGCGGCCGCCAGAGAAGAGACGGCACAGCCGTAGCTTTGGGTGGGGGGGGAGTCGTGGGTGCCGGTGGAGGACACGCGCCCACCAGAATGCCCAGGCAGCGGGCTTAGCTGCCATGGACAGGATACCCCTGGTCCAGGGGGCGATCGATGGGATGCACGTCGCCATGCAGCCACCAGCGGATAAAAGGGCTGTGTTCATGAACAGGAAGGGGACCTACTCCATGAACATTCAGGTGGTCTGCGCCTGGTACCCGGGCAGTGTGCTCTTTCACATTGGCACAATCGTTCATCCCTGCCATGTTCGAGGGAAACCCCCCCTGGCTGAGTGGCTGGTTGCTGGGCGACAAGGGTTACCCAATGCGGTCATGGCTGATGGCGCCTATATAGAGGCCACCGACCGATGCGGAGAAGCCCTGCAATGATGTCCATGCAGCGACCAGGGGTGTGGTCGAGAGGTGCTTTGGGCTGTTGAAGATGCGCTTCAGGTGCCTGGGCCGCTCTGGAGGGGCCCTTCAGTACCCGTTGGAGAGGGTCAGCCGCATTGTTGTGGTCTCCTGCGTCCTGCACAACATAGCCCAGCAGAGGAGCGATGTTCTGGAGGCAGAGGAAGGGGAGGGAGAGGAGCAACACGATGAAGTGCAGGCCTCCCCAGATGAGGAGGATGGGGGCAATGTACAGGGCAGACAGGCTGAACATGGACGTGAGGCTGCCCACTGTTACCGGCTGGGCCAGCGGGCACGGGACGGGTTGATAGCCGCACGGTTCACAGACTAGGGGTGTGTGGGAATCGCCGAGTATGAGCACGGACAGCACAGTACGGGACCAGCCCACCACCAACCACCCTCACCCCGCCCACCACCAACCACCCTCTGACGAATGTGATATAAAATAGTTACTTTAGAGTTACTAGTTAATGTAATGTAGAAATAAGCCACTTTGATTTTTGCAGTTAGGGACAAAGGAATTTGAGACCGCATGGAAAAAGCAGGAAGAGGTGTGTCTATGAGAGTGAGACTGCATTGATAGGGGCCAGAGAAAGGGATTGGAAGTGAGCCAATCAGAATAGATCGAACAGGTCAGGAGGGACATAGGCTGACCTATGTCCGTCGAGTATGTGAAACTTGATACCATTTGAATTGATTTTGCAGAGATCTCTTTGTCTTTTAGTCAGTCGTTTTCTGGAGTGTAAGAGGCAGGATGTCCTGTTACATTTCTGTAAGATGATTCAAGCTTGCAAGCTAAATAAATAACTTCTGTTTACGTGCGAATCCGTCTCAACTTTTATTGAGGCCAGACTGACAGAGAAAGAAATTTGGAGATCAACATTTGGTGCCGAAAACCGGGATTTCTCTGGGCGATCCTGATCCAACTGCGAAATCAGAATTAGACTGATTATGAACAGGAGGACGGGAACAAAGGGCCCTCAATGTAGAAATGGAAAACGACCAGCATTGATTGTTCCCCTCTTCTTATCGTCTGATTAGTCTGGTCACTCGCGGTTGGCACAGAAAGACCGCCTCGACGAAATCACAGGTCAGTCTGGGGATTAGCACTTTAATTGATGGGATTTCATATTGTTGTTTCGGCTTGGGTTAGGGTTTTGGGCTGATGGGACTTTAAATAATAAAGGTTCAGTCTATTATTAGGGTTCAGAGGCTGATGTGACTTAAATAATAAAGGTTCAGTCTATTATCGGGGTTCAGAGGCTGATGTGACTTAAATAATAAAGGTTCAGTCTATTATCAGGGTTCAGAGGCTGATGGGACTTTAAATAATAAAGGTTCAGTCTATTATATGGGTTCAGGGGCTGATGGTACTTCAATAGATGGGGGTTCAGTCCAGTATAACTGTTTTTAAATCTGAAGATGGTTCAACTCTATGTGTGAGTGTTTTAAATATATAGTTGATTAAGCTAAAATTGTCTCCTTGGACTGTAAAGTTCCGAGGTCTAGTTGAGATTGTGAGGTTGAAGCAGAAGTCTCTCAAAGGGTTAACAGCAGCAGGCGGAGTTGAAAACAGACAGTGCTTCTCACTCAGGCCTTGAGATAACAGCACCAGTCTGCAGTGTAATCGGATACCTTTCCTTTGAGTCAGTGAACACCAGCAAAGTTACGTTTTGAATTAATTAAAGGAAACCAGTGGGTTTCTCCACCTCTTTGATAAAAGTTATTATTTTCGAAAGCAATTGATTGAAATTGCCAGAATCTTAAATTTTACTTACTTGAAATAAGGTTTATCTCATTTTATCTGGAGATTAATAGAAACTTAAAGAAGATCATGGACACCATTTTAAAAAGTGTCAATCTGGAGATGATAATTGATTTTGCTAATACTTATGATAGTTGATTTTGCTAATACTTATGTGTATGTAACAGAAAAAAAACTTGTTAAAAGAAAAAATTGTTAAGATAAAGAAATAATTAAGTTGTAAATGTTATACAAGTTTGTGTTAAGCAAATTGTAAATTTAGTTCTGAGTTGAGATCAGAGCTAAGCTTGCAAGTTGCAGTAATTCAATTTGAATTTTCAAACATTTTTAAGTTTTAAAAAAGAAGAGAGCAAATAGAGAAAAGAAGGACACAGATCTTGAATGCGTTGAATAGCACATTTCAAAGGCCCATAAATCTTTCTGTTATCTTAGACCTAAAACCTAGGAAGATTGATGAGCCATAGGAATGTCTGGGGCGTTTTAATGAAATCTACCGGGGGCAGTCAGGCGATTTGCTGTATCAAAATGGTCAGAATTCCCCTCAATACTGTGCTATGTTAATGCATTGCCTACCACCTTCTGTGGTTACTGCTGTGAAATGTAATAACATGAATTGGACGGAGAACGACCCTTCCCAGATGGCAAGGGCAGTCAGATTTTACTGGAAGGAGGGTGTAGGCCAAGAAGGAGGCTCAGTTACAAAGGTTAAGACTGAGTATGTAATGAAAAAGGATGATCTGCGATCCCAACAAGCGGCAGAAATGGTAGTTTACCAGCAGGAGCTCCAATATAGTGACTTTGGGTGGGTGGATCAGCGAAGAGGAGGATGAGACAACAGTGCTATATTTCTATCACCCCCCAGTGGTGGACGTTAGACATTGAACAGCCACTATCACTGCATCACGTTACCCTGGCCTATGACAGAACTGGACGAAACAGGGAGTTGGAGGACAAATACCGGCCATTACTTGAGACCGAATGGCCAGTCAAGGTTACAGCCACAGTCACGGGAAAAGAAGGTACAGCCGATTTTGTTACAATATCACCACATTTATGGCCACAGTCAGCTTCGGTAAGCCCTCATATTACACGTCAGGTCCATGACCAGTACCATGCCAGGGATATGGGGCGAATGGTCAGCATCTTACCGCAGCTCGTCAGAATAGGTATGAGATATACCTTTTGAACAATCCACGTCTGACATTTAAACACTGTACCACTATCAATCCAGCCTGTTTTCTTAGTGGTCCCCCTGTCCATGAAGACGCACCTGGCCACGACTGTTTAGCCTTGATTCAGGAAACTACCACAATAAGGGGCGATTTGAGTGACATTTCGTCAGAACAACCTGACATGATTATGTGTGGTCAAATATCCCACCGGGGTTTAGTTAATGACCTACTGCAGGCCCTCCTTCTGCCAGCGCAGATTTCCGTTATTAAATGCGCTGCCCACACGAATGGTACAACCCCAGTTGACGTTGGTAATGAACGAGCAGATTGTGCAGCGCGCACAGCCGCACAAATTCAGCAAGTGATGGTGCCTAAAATGTTAAGTCAGACTAAACGATCTACTATGAATGTGTCTGCTTCTGACAAGCCAATGCCAGACGTCATAAGGTTACAGGAGGACGCTCCTGAGAGTGATAAACAAATGTGGAAACGGTTAGGTTGTACATATGATTCTGTTTCCTCTTTATGGACCACGCCTGCACATCAGACTTGTATGTCTGATGTACTGGCTTTATGGGTCATCGAATGTGTACACTTTGCAACTCATTGTGGGGCTCGGGGGACTAGTGATTTGTTGCTGGACACTTGGTGGCACCCTAAAATGCAGGGGTTGGCCCAAAGTATCAGTAATCGGTGTTTGATTTGTCAGCAATATAACACCGGAAAAGGTATCCCTTGTGGGAAGGGGCAAACCCCGTTGCCCAGTGGTCCCTTTGAGACGCTCCAAATGGATTACATTGAGTTGGAAAGGTGTCAATGTTATAAATATGTTTTGGTCATTGTGGATGTGTTCAGCAGATGGGTTGAGGCGTATCCGACTATCTATAGTAAAGCTGTTACTGTGGTTAAAGTCTTGATGAGGGAAATCATTCCCCGGTACGGTATACCAGCTCAGTTAAGTTCTGATAATGGGCCTCATTTTATTGGACAAATTAACAAGGAGTTTTGCTCCCAGTTGGGCATACGCCAGCAGTTACACTGTGCTTACAGACCGCAGGCAGCCGGGGTGGTTGAGAGACACAATCAGACCCTCAAAACTAAATTGGCTAAATTAAGAGCAGACACGGGACTGACATGGCTTAAGTTGCTCCCCGTTGCCCCTCTTCCAGCAGCGGGTTACACCTGCGGGACCAGCCCGGCTCTCTCCCGCCGAGATTCTTTATGGCAGGCCTCTTAGAACTCCTTGGAGCCTGCAGGTTCCCAGACGGGTTCAGTTTCATCAGATGACTGAAGAAATGACCACCTATGTTCTAGCCCTTACGCAAGTGCTCAAGGAACTCCATGGCCCAGTCCGTGCGGCTCACCAGCCATTGCCCAGTACCTAGCTCACTTTCAGTCCAGCCCGGTAGTTATGTAATGGTCAAAAATTGGACTAGGAAGGGGTCGGAGCCGCGATGGGACGGGCCCTTCCAAGTTCTCCTTACCACCCCCACAGCAGTTAAAGTGGAGGGGCGAAGTGCTTGGGTCCACCTACATCACTGTAAATTGAGTCCATCTCCACTACTGTAAAAGGTCGGATACTAACCTGCCTCCCTTCTCCAGTGCTATTTTACAGGTGTGGAGCATGATGGAGTGGCTACGCATCGTCTGTCTGATATTTGGCCTCACTTCGCTTGGCGTGTTATTGGCGATGGACATGGAAAAGGGGAATATTATGTATCTGTGTAGCCCCAACCAATCTACAAGGATACATCACCTATGCACAGGTGATGTTCTTCACTGCCCCCATATACGAGGACATGGTATCGACTCATGGAAGGTCATCAAAGTTAAGGAGAATGCGGGAGTCATGAAGCAGCTGCACCGGCCCCGGCGATGGAAGGGAACATTATATGGACATTGCCTTGTTTTTGGAATACATGTAAATTTGATTTTGGATGTGTTAAAAGTGGTACAATAAAGGTAACATCAGGCTGTCAGAAGAGTGTAGGAAGAGACCATGAGAAAGAGAAAGGGACTAGAGAGAGGACGGGGCGTGTGAGAAGGGAAGTACAGCTAGAACGTAGGTTACCGGGAGATGCACTTAAGTTAATTAAAGGCCAAACTGAGGAAAACCCGGGTAGTATGAATCTCTTCTACCAGATTTACCACCGTCTGTATGGCCAGGGACGGGTTGTCTGCTACCCAAACCCCGCAGCGGTGTCTAGGTTATTTTCTGTTTCACCGCTTTGGGGCACTCCCCAAACGGTGGTTCATTGTCAGCGTTCCGAGCCATTGCCCGAGCAAGTCACTCTTCCTTACGATCCGGATTCAGCACCACCGGCTATTTGCCTTCCCCTTCCTCGGGATAATTCCCATTCACAGTACGATAGGCTGCGACGGTGGAGGGCGTACATACCTAGCCACTTCACTCCCAATAGGGATTCCCGGTCGTACGAGAATTGCTTCAGCAGTGAAGGATATGGCTGTTTGCTGGTAGAGGTGGACACAAATATAACATGTCTGTTTCCCACCTGTACGGACAGGAGGTGCCATATCACCCAGGCGTCTGGCCAATGCGTTTGTTATAGCACCACTTGCGTTCCATTGAACGCTGGCCTCCAGCTCCTTTGTGGCTGGGCGAATGTCTCTCATATCACTGTCGGGAATAGGGCTTTCCGCATTGCTGGGCGGCCCGAATGGGCATTTCAAAATTGATAAACTGGGCTACTGGGAGGTCCTTACGCAACCGATATGCTGATTGTGATGCTAGTCTCCACAACGGAACAAGGATACTACTTTTTATTTAATGGTACGGCGACCAACGTTTTGTCACCCCATTTCCCCGCCGAATTGCTATAGGGGACTCTAGTCCCTACCACAGTCCCCTGCCCTTCGGCGTGGAACCTGCATAATCAGTTAGCACGCCGGGCAGTCTCTGCTGAATTTTTGCGAGAACTGGAAAAAACCTCAGGTTCTTTCACCCAACCGGGGCCACTCAGCCGGGTGGGGGCATTCTGAGCGTATTGACACTGGGAGGTGTGGGGGGTTCCTTGGCTGTTAGTGATCGGAATTATTTTATTTGCGGCCTTACCATCTTGGGAAATGAAAACCTTGGAGCCCTCGGGGCAATAACCAAGGAGTTGTCTCAGCTACGGTTGTTTGCAATGCAGAACCGGTATGCTCTTGACTATCTTCTGGCCCGTGAGGGTGGGGTATGCGCCATAGTGCAGGGCAAGTGTATCATGGGAGTTCAAGACTTGACCGCTAACATTACTAAATTTATGGATCGCATACGGGATCACTTGGACGGGATGCAGGATCCTGACTCTTGGGGTAACTGGGGATCTGGAGGATGGAAGGACTGGTTGATAAATATGGCCATGTATCTAGTGGTAGCTATCGGCTGCATCTTTGTGGGCCTGGCCATCCTTAAATGTGTGATGGGTAGAATGCTGGGTGCACTGGATCAGATCACCCGCCCCAATCACCGAGAAAAAAAAATTTAACTGTTAAAATCCATGAGGGTGAAGCAGATGAAGGGGGGCTAAGACAGGAATTGGAAATGCAGCGACGAATCTTTTTAGATGAGGAACCGTAGCTATAGATTGGATAGTTCGGTTATCATGGAATGATAAAAGGAGGGAATGACGAATGTGATATAAAATAGTTACTTTAGAGTTACTAGTTAATGTAATGTAGAAATAAGCCACTTTGATTTTTGCAGTTAGGGACAAAGGAATTTGAGACCGCATGGAAAAAGCAGGAAGAGGTGTGTCTATGAGAGTGAGACTGCATTGATAGGGGCCAGAGAAAGGGATTGGAAGTGAGCCAATCAGAATAGATCGAACAGGTCAGGAGGGACATAGGCTGACCTATGTCCGTCGAGTATGTGAAACTTGATACCATTTGAATTGATTTTGCAGAGATCTCTTTGTCTTTTAGTCAGTCGTTTTCTGGAGTGTAAGAGGCAGGATGTCCTGTTACATTTCTGTAAGATGATTCAAGCTTGCAAGCTAAATAAATAACTTCTGTTTACGTGCGAATCCGTCTCAACTTTTATTGAGGCCAGACTGACAGAGAAAGAAATTTGGAGATCAACACCTCACCCCGCCCATCACCAACCACCCTTACCCCGCCCACCACCGCATCACCCGCATGCACACCACCCCTCCATTGCACATCTACCTGCAACACAACAGGCAGGGCTCAAACGGTCGCCACTGGAAGCGGGTCTATTGCAGGCCATGGAGGATCATGACAACCCGCTCTGCGATGAGCTCCGGGCACTACATCGTTAGACAATGTCTGAGCCATGGCCACAGTAACTCCCTCCACCCTGCATGCGGCCTTGACACTGCAGCGCACGGTCCCGTCGTCTGCCCGGGGGGGGTGGCGAAGGCGACCCGGGGGGGGGGGGCACACCCACCTGAGCTCGACGTCCTATCCCCCCCTCACACACACACTGACGCTCACCTCACACCCCACCCCCGCAAGCATCAGACAGAGCACAAAGACAGCTTCTGTAGGTGTGAAAGTGATTTTAATGACAAACAGTTCATGCACCTGCCCTAACCCTAGAACTAATCTGTGCCCTGCACCCATGCCAACTTACTCAGTGTCTAATATTTTGGCCTTATGGGCCCTATGACTACGTCTAGGTGGTTCCCCAGATGGTACAGCAGAACTGGAGGTGGACTCCTGTGATTCCTGCCCTGTGATTAGGGATCCCTTTGGCGGCCATTTCCTGGGGGCGGCCAGGCCTAGATGGGCCAAGCTGCAGCTCGGGTGACTGGGATTGGGAGCTGCCAGCCTGTCTTGCCCGTTGCCCACCAACTCCACCTCGGACGGAAGGGGGGGTGGGGGGGGGGGGGAGGGGGGGAGTCCAAGGTGACGCGGTGTTCCGGGACCTGCCCTGCTGGGGGACCCGGAATGGGCCCCAGCACCTCCTCCTCCCTCGGGGTGCTCAATGGCCCCCGGGCCTCTCCATAGGTCAGGGGTGCGAATGGATCCAGCACCCGAGGCACCCCCGACTGCCAGTCTTTGAGGCCTGCCCTGGTATCAACAAGGGTCTGCGAGCTTGTAGCCATGGAGCTCAGGGAGTTGGCCATCCCTGTCTGTGTCTGGGCGACGCCGGCCAGCATCTGGTCCCTCAGCGGTGGCCTGCTGAGACTGGGCCACGGCGTTGAGTGCCTCTGCGATCTGCAGCTGGCTCTGGCTCATGGATGCCTGTGAGAGGGCAGCCATGTCCTGGGCCACAGACGCCGCCTGCACGGAAAGCCCCAGGTCTTGCATACTGCTCCCCATGTCTGACACCGCCGCACACATTGCCTCCACCGCGGGCGGCACCCGTTGGTGTGGCTGCCCTCCCCGTTGCTTTATGTGGCCCTACGGCGTCGCAGCACTGGCACTGGGTGGGGGCGCGTATGCCTGACAGTCCGGGTCGGTCCCTGTCTTGTGGCGTCTTTGCACATCAGCCAGTATCAGTGAGGTCTTGTGTTACTCTGCTGGGACTTGCAGATTCCCGTCGGCTTTATCTCTCCGTAAAGTTTTGAAAATTTATAAAATCAATAAAATTAATAAAAATTATAAATATCTCTCTGTAAAGTTATTGAAAATTATAAAATGAAATAAAATTTATAATATCAAGTTTATAAAATCAATCAGGACAAAATAAAACTGCTGCAGCCATGGCGATAGGATATTGTGACATCACCACAAATGTAAAGTTAAACAATGACTGAAACCATGACGACACATCACCCAACACCTATATAACCCCCTCCCCCACCCCACCCTGTCCCATTCCCCTCCTCCCCACCCACCCCACCCCCTCCCCACCCCCCCCTCCCCACCCACCCCACCCCCTCCCCACCCCCCCACCCTACCCCACCCCCCACCCTACCCCCATTCCCCCCGCCCCACCTCCTCCCCTGCCCCATTCACCTCACCCCACCCCCTCCCCTGCCCCAATGACCTCACCCCACCCCCACACTGCCCCATTCCCCCCCGCCCCACCTCCTCCCGTGCCCCATTCACCTCACCGCACCCCACCCCCGCCCTGCCCCCATTCCCCCCACCCCACCTCCTCCACTGCCCCATTCACCTCACCCCACACCGTCCCCTGCCCCACTCCCCCGCCCGACCTCCTCCCCTGCCCCATTCACCTCACCCCACCCCTACCCTGCCCCATTTACCTCACCCCACCCGCACCCTGCCCCATTCACCTCACCCCCACCCCCTCCCCTGCCCCATTACCCCCGCCCCACTTACTCCCCACCCCCCACCCCTCCCCCTCCCCCCACACCACCCCACCCCACCCGTTCCCCCTGCCCTCCGCCATCCCACCCCATCCCCACCCCCTCCCCCCCACCCTGCCCTGCCCCACCCCACCGCCTCCCCCTGCCCCACCACGCCCCACCACCTCCCCCTGCCCCACCCCACCCCCACCCCACCCCCATCCCCTCCGCCATCCCACCCCATCCCCTCCCCCCACCCTGCCCCCGCCCCACCCCCACCGCCTCCCCCTGCCCCACCCCACCCAATCACCTCCCCCTGCCCCACCCCACTCCCTCCTCCACCCCACTCCACCACCTCCCCCACCCCACCCCCCCTACCCCCATCCCCTCCCCGCGCCACCCCACCCCTTTCCCTGCCCCAACCCACCCCACCCCAACCCCTCCCCACCCACCCCCCCTCCCCATCCCACCTCAACCCCGCCCCACCCTGACCACCCCACATCATCCCCTCCCCCGCCAAACCCCCTCCCCCACCCTATCCCCTCCCCCTGCCCCACCCCACCTCCTCCACCTCCCCCTGCCCCACCCCACCACCATCCCGTCGCCCCCCGCCCCACCCCATCCTGCCCCATCCCACCCCACCCCACCCCTCCCCTTCCGCCTTACCCCACCACACCCCACCCTACCCCCCATCCCCTCCCCGTGCCACCCCACCCGCTTGCCCTTCCCCAACCCACCCCACCTCAACCCCTCCCCACCCTATCACCATCCCCTCCCTGCCCCAACACTCCCCTCCACCCCACCCCATCCCCTCCCGTGCCCTACCCCGCCCCCTGCCCCACCCCATCCCATCCCACCCCAACACACCCCTCCCAACACACCCCTCGCCTCCACCCCACCCCATCCCCTCCCCCGCCCCAACCCCTCACCCTGCCCCACCCCAACTCCATTCCCACCCTGCACCACTCCCACCCCATCCTGCCCACACCCCACCGCCACCTCACCCCCGCCCTCTCCCCACCCCACCCGCATCCTCTCCCAACCCACTCCCCACCCCACCCCACCCCACCCCTATCCACTTCCCCAATCCCTCCCACATCCCCTCCCTGCCCCACCCCACCCCATCTTGCCCATCCTGCCCCCACCCCACCTCCGCCTCACACTGACGCCAACGGCACCCCACCCACACCTCACCCCAGACCCTCTCCCCCTCCCTGCCCCCACTCCTGCCCCACCCACACCACACCCCACACCCCTCCCCGGCCCAACCCCACACCCTCCTCACGCCCCAACCCACCCCTCCCACCATGCACCCATCCCCACACCCTACCCCCCCGACACACCCATCCCCTCCCTCCGCCATACCCCGCCCCCATCCCCCACACCCTACCCCCCTGACGCACCCACCCCCTCCCCCCGCCATACTCCGCCCCCTCCCCACCCTGCCCCCGCCTCACCCTCCCTGCCCCAGCCCCACCACCACCTCACCCGACACCCACCCCACCGCCTCCCACCGCCCCACCCTGCCCCCTCCCCACTCCCGCCTCGATCACCTGCACCCCTCCACCCGCTTCCCACTGCCACCTCCTCACCACCTCCGTCCGTCCCCTCCTCCGATCCTCCCCCCTCTGCATCCCTCTCTCCACACCTCCTGCCAATCCTACATCCGCCTCCACTCCACCCCTCCACCATCCCCACCCCCATCGCCTCCCCCCGCCCCACCCCCCCCATCCTGCCCACATCCCACGTCACCCCACCCATCCCCATCCTACCCCCATTCCCTCCCCGCACCACCCCACCCCCCTCCCCCACATCCCACACCAAACCCTCCCTTCCCCACCCCACCCCCATCCTCCACCCTCCACCCCATCCACTCCCTTCCCACACCCACTCTCTCCTCGCCCCACCCCACCCCACCCTGCACCCTCCCCGCCCCACTAGACTGGAGGGTGAGTGACCCTCGTCAGTCCTTCACAGACATTCATCAGAAACACAATACTTCTTAATTTTTGTTGTGATGAGTGGTTCCCCCCCCCCCCCCACTCAGTCCCCCTCTCACTCTGTACTCAGTCCCCCCACTCTGTACTCAGTCCCCCCACTCTGTACTCAGTCCTCCCACTCTGTACTCAGTCCCCCCCACTCTGTACTCAGTCCCCCCCACTCGGTACTCAGTCCCCTCCCCCCACTCTGTACTCAGTCCCCCTCACTCTGTGCTCAGTCCCCCCCACTCTGTACTCAGTCCCCCCCACCCTGTACTCAGTCCCCCCCCCACTCTGTACTCAGACCCCCCCCCCACTCTGTACTCAGTCCCAGCCCCACGCTGTACTCAGTTCCCCCCCCCACTCTGTACTCAGCCCCCCCCCCCACTCTGTACTCAGTCACCCCCCCACTCTGTACTCAGTCCCCCCTACTCTGTACTCAGCCCCCCCCACTCTGTACTCAGTCCCCCCCCACTCTGTACTCAGCCACCCCCACTCTGTCCTCAGTCCCCCCCCCACTCTGTACTCAGTCCACCCCCACTCTGTACTCAGTCCACCCCCCACTCTGTACTCAGACCCCCCCACTCTGTAGTCAGTCCCCCCCCCACTCTGTACTCAGTCACCCCCCACTCTGTACTCAGTCTCCCCCCCCACTCTGTACTCAGTCATCCCCACTCTGTACTCAGTCCCCCCCCCACTCTGTACTCAGTCCCCCCCAACTCTGTACTCAGCCCCCCCCCTACTCTGTTCTCAATCCCCCCCCCACTCTCTACTCAGTCCCCCCCACTCTGTACTCAGCCCCCCCAATTTGTCTTCAGTCCCCCCCCACTCTGTATTCAGTCCCCCCACCCTGTACTCAGTCCCCCCCCACTCTGTACTCAGACCCCCCCCCCCACTCTGTACTCAGTCCAGCCCCACGCTGTACTCAGTCACCCCCCACTCTGTACTCAGTCTCCCCCCCCACTCTGTACTCAGTCATCCCCACTCTGTACTCAGTCCCCCCCCCCACTCTGTACTCAGTCCCCCCCCCCACTCTGTACTCAGTCATCCCCACTCTGTACTCAGTCCCCCCCCCACTCTGTACTCAGTCCCCCCCACACTCTGTGCTCAGTCCCCGCACTCTGTACTCAGTCCCCCCACTATTTTCTCAGTCCCCCCCCCCGACTCTGTACTCAGTCACCCCCCCACTCTGTCCTCAGTCCCCCCCCACTCTGTACCCAGTCCCCCCCCCCACTCTGTACTCAGTCCCCCCCCACTCTGTACTCAGTCCCCCCCCACACTCTGTACTCAGTCCTCCCCACTCTGTGCTCAGTCCCCCCCCACTCTGTACTCAGTCCCCCCCACTCTGTACTCAGTCCCCCCCCCCCCGACTCTGTACTCAGTCCCCCCCCCCCACTCTGTATTCAGTCCCTCTCCGCTCTGTACTCAGCCACCCCCTCACTCTGTTCTCAGTCCCCCCCCACTCTGTACTCAGTCCCCCCCCACTCTGTACTCAGTCCCCCCCCACTCTGTACTCAGCCCCCCACAATTTGTACTCAGTCCCCCCCACTCTGTATTCAGTCCCCCCCCACTCTGTACTCAGTCCCCCCACTCTGTACTCAGTCCCCCCCCCACTCTGTACTCAGTCCGCCCCCCACTCTGTATTCAGTCCCCCCACTCTGTACTCAGCTCCCCCCCACTCTGTACTCAGTCCCCCGCCCCATTCTGTACTCAGTCCCCCCCCCACTCTACTCAGTCCGCCCCCACTCTGTACTCAGTCCCTCCCCACTCTGTACTCATTACCCCCCACTCTGTACTCAGTTCCCCCCACTCTGTACTCAGTCCCCCCCCCACTCTGTACTCAGTCCCCTCCACTCTGTACTCAGTCCCCCCACTCTGTACTCAGTCCCCCCACTCTGTACTCAGTCCCCCCCCCACTCTGTACTCAGTCCACCCCCCCACTCTGTACTCAGTCCCCCCCCACTCTGTACTCAGTCACCCCCCACTCTGTACTCAGTCCCCCCCACTCTGTACTCAGTCACCCCCCACTCTGTACTCAGTCCCCCCACTCTGTACTCAGTCCCCCCCCACTCTGTACTCAGTCCACCCCCCCACTCTGTACTCAGTCCCCCCCACTCTGTACTCAGTCACCCCCCACTCTGTACTCAGTCCCCCCCTACTCTGTACTCAGTCCCCCCCCACTCTGTACTCAGTCCCCCCCACTCTGTACTCAGTCCCCCCCCCCACTCTGTACTCAGCGCCCCCCCCACTCTGTACTCAGTCCCCCCCACTCTGTACTCAGTCCCCCCCCCCCACTCTGTACTCAGTACCCCCCACTCTGTACTCAGTCCCCCCCCCACTCTGTACTCAGCCTCCCCCACTCTGTACTCAGTCAACCCCCACTCTGTACTCAGTACCCCCCCCCCCACTCTGCACTCAGCCCCCCCCCACTCTGTTCTCAATCCCCCCCACTCTGTACTCAGTCCCCCCCCCACTCTGTACTCAGCCCCCCCCAATCTGCCATCAGCCCCCCCCCCACTCTGCATTCAGTCCCCCCCACTCTGTGCTCAGTCCCCGCACTCTGTACTCAGTCCCCCCACTATTTTCTCAGTCCCCCCCCCCCGACTCTGTACTCAGTCACCCCCCCACTCTGTCCTCAGTCCCCCCCCCACTCTGTACCCAGTCCCCCCCCCCCACTCTGTACTCAGTCCCTCTCCACTCTGTACTTAGCCCCCCCACTCTGTACTCAGTCCACCCCCACTCTGTACTCAGTCCCCCCCACACTCTGTACTCAGTCCTCCCCACTCTGTGCTCAGTCCCCCCCCCACTCTGTACTCAGTCCCCCCCACTCTGTACTCAGTCCCCCCCCCCCACTCTGTACTCAGTCCCTCTCCGCTCTGTACTCAGCCACCCCCTCACTCTGTACTCAGTCCACCCCCACTCTGTACTCAGTCCCCCCCCACACTCTGTACTCAGTCCTCCCCACTCTGTGCTCAGTCCCCCCCCCCCACTCTGTACTCAGTCCCCCCCACTCTGTACTCAGTCCCCCCCCCACTCTGTACTCAGTCCCTCTCCGCTCTGTACTCAGCCACCCCCTCACTCTGTTCTCAGTCCCCCCCCACTCTGTACTCAGTCCCCCCCCACTCTGTACTCAGCCCCCCACAATTTGTACTCAGTCCCCCCCACTCTGTATTCAGTCCCCCCCCACTCTGTACTCAGTCCCCCCACTCTGTACTCAGTTCCCCCCCCACTCTGTACTCAGTCCGCCCCCCACTCTGTATTCAGTCCCCCCACTCTGTACTCAGCTCCCCCCCCACTCTGTACTCAGTCCCCCCCCATTCTGTACTCAGTCCCCCCCCCACTCTACTCAGTCCCCCCCCCCATTCTGTACTCAGTCCCTCCCCACTCTGTACTCATTACCCCCCACTCTGTACTCAGTTCCCCCCACTCTGTACTCAGACCCCCCCACTCTGTACTCAGTCCCCCCCCACTCTGTACTCAGTCCCCTCCACTCTGTACTCAGTCCCCCCACTCTGTACTCAGTCCCCCCACTCTGTACTCAGTCCCCCCCCCCCCCACTCTGTACTCAGTCCACCCCCCCCACTCTGTACTCAGTCCCCCCCCCCCCACTCTGTACTCAGTCCCCCCCCCCACTCTGTACTTAGTCCCCTCCACTCTGTACTCAATTTATCATGGCCAATCCACCTAACTGGCACATTTTTGTCTATGGGAGAAAGCCGGAGCACCCGGAGGAAATCCACGCAGGAATGGGGAGAATGTGCAAACTCCCCAGAGACAATCACCCAAGGTCAGAATCAAACCCAGGTCCCTGGTGCTGTGAGGCAACAGTCTCCAAAGGTTAGGTAGGTTACGGGGATAGGGTGAGTGGTTGGCCTAGTTAGAATGCTCTTTCGGTGGGTCGGTGCAGACTCGATAGTCCGAATGGCCTCCTTTAAAAACTCCCATGAAACAAGTTTGAAACAAAAAACAAAATTAATCAATACAGTAAATGATCAAGCTTCAAATTAAAATGATTTCAATATAGTTCATAATTATTAAAACAAAAAGCAGCAAGCAAATGCCTCATTATATCTAATATGTGAAAATGGCCTTTTCCCAGACACGTGCGGTGTGTTGTATCTATCCCCTTTCTGCAATTGCACTGGGAGACTGGGTTCCTTTGTTATTTACAATCATGGTGCACTTACAGCTACTGGAGAAATCTTGTTCATTCGTTCTAACAAAGCAGATAAAGGTATTACTTGCTTTAGTTTTGATGATAACACACTGAGGCCACTAAAGAGAGTTGCAATGCCATGTAAAGTAACTGGAGTAAGCAATTTTATCAGTACTGGTGTAGTCTCCAGAGAGACACCCATGCCATTGCGTAAACCTTCAAAGAAAAAGGTACAAATGAAACCTGACATGGAGCACGATAAGGCAATTATTTTAGGAACGTCAGTGCCTCTACAGTTTACCCAGTCAGGACATTACTGTGTCCTCTTAACAAAACCTGACAAGTATTAATGGCGTCAAATGATAAGAATCGGAGAAAAAAGAAACAAATTGTCTTAAAGCGACATGGACAAGTTGTTCATCCTACGTGTCAACGGTTAAAATTCCAGCTAAAAGACGCAGGAGTGGTTGATGAAGAATATAAGAGGCTAGGATAAAAGATTAGTGAGTAGTGTGGAAGCTGGAAAAAGTATTGAGATGGCGTCACACCCTGTTGGCACACTTCTTTAAAGAGTAGATGCCATGGATCTAATGGTATGGGACAATGGCAGAAACATTTTCATTCTACATTTTCTAGACCTGATGACCAGATTTAATCTTTCTATCATGATACTTAGTAAGAACAAATTGGTTGTATTAGATAAAATCATAGAGAAATGGGGAGTCATTCTCCGCCGGCGGGAGTCTCCGTTCTGCCGGCGCCCGGGGGTTTCCCGACGGCGTGGGGCTGCCCCACAATGGGAAACCCCATTGACCGGCCGGTGTTACGGAGACTCCCGCCGGCCGGTCAGCGCAGAAATGTGGCGGGGCGGGTAGGAGAATTTCGCCCATGGATAGGGATCAGAATTGGGGCATGACCAGCAAAGTTTCTTGACTGATAATGGAGGGAACCTTTCCAATGATGAGTTCAGAGAAGTGTGTGAAAACGTGAACATCACAGGCGTGAATACCGTGACTGACAGTTATTTCAGAAATGGACTATGTGAGGAGAATCAAGTTGTGAATGAAATGCTGCATTAAATGTCAGCTCATCGATTTGCAAGTCGATAACCACCCTATTGTGGGCACTTCATGTAAAGTACTTACTCCAGATGGTTGGAGGAGAGAATCCCTATCAGTTAGCCTATGGGCTAAATCCTAAGTTGCCAAATTCTACAACAATCTTCCTGTACTAGAAGGTACTTCAATTAGTTCAACTGTTTCTGCACATCTGCATGCTTTACATGCAGGGAAGACAAGTTTTTCTCAAGACTTAGGTCTCTGGAGAAAATTCAGTGAGTAATGAGGCATTGTATAAAACAATATGAATTCTCCGAAACGGCGGCTAAGTATTGATGCCGGCGTAAACACCAGAGCATTTCACTCCGGCATCATTGGCCCAGCGATTCACTTACCTGAAGGGGGCCAGCAGGGTGGCAGAGTGCTCCACGTAGCTCTGGCTGCCGATACGGGTCCCCGCACTTCTGGCAGCTGGTCCGCGCAACATGGCGGCCCCCACAAAATAGGCCACCCCCCAGTTTGCACGCTTCCGCCGATCGGTGGCCCCCGATCGGAACCCTGGCCGTCCTGGAGGACCCCCACGGTGACGGATCCCCTCGCCCCACACCAGGCGGCCGTGGCAGCCGCCACTCCGAGTGCACTCGGGTGGAACCATGTTAGAACCACGCTGGCGGGAACTCGGCCAGCTGCCGGCGGAGATTCGCTGCGGGGGCCTCTTTCAATGGCCCCCGACCGGCGCCATGTCGACCGCGCTCGCGCGCCTGACGGCGATTCTTCAGTCCGTGGAGAATTACGGGAAGGCATCGGACCCGATCGCGGGTCTGACGACCCATTCTCCACTCCCACACCGAGCGCGATTTCGGCTCGGAGAATCCCGGCCGTGATGGGCGGGTTTCTCCGTCCCGCCGCAGATTTCTGGTGCGGCACGCCATCGGGATTCTCCACTTCACCGGCTTGTCAATGGGGTTTCCCATTGTGTGGCAGCCCCACGCCGTTGGGAAGCCCCCGGGCTGCCGGCAAAACGGAAAGTCCCGGCGATGGAGAATTCAGCTTGATATATTTGATATGTTATAAAAGAGCGCGTCATAGGGAATGGAGAGGCAGTAACACCGTCATGATGGTATTTATAAACATGGGCAATAAAACTGTTATGGGGTTCACTTGTCATGATTAATCAGCATTAATTACAAAATCTCAGACTGAGTAGCTGTCCAAAATAAGCAAGGGTGATACATTCCAGAAAGATGTGTTTCTGAAACCATCCAAAGAAGCAACAGGTGCCACAAGAAAACTATGGAAACAAAACAAATGCATCTATGGCCTGAATGATGCTTCCAGGCGTGGTATTTTTTGGCAATATGTGTTTTTGTTGAAAACCAGTTGTTTTGCACTAAAAGCAGTCCTGCAATGTTTTATTGACATTATAAAAGGAAACCTTGGAGGCAACCTCACGGGTGGCACAGTAGCATAGTTGTTAGCACTGTTGCTTCACAGCGCCAGGGACAAGGGTTAGATTCCCAGCTTGGGTCACTGTATGTGCAGAGTCTGCTGGTTCTCCCCTTGTCTCTATGGGTTTCCTCCGGGTGCTCCGGTTTCCTCCCACTGGTCCCGAAAGATTTGTTTGTTAGGTGAAGTGGACATTCTGAGTTCTCCCTCTGTGTACCCGAACAGGCGCCGGAATGTGGCGACTGGGGGATTTTCACAGTAACTTCATTGCAGTGTTAGTGTGAGCCTATTGTGATATTATTATGATGCATGTTGATCATTTCTTATGGGGTGATACTTTAGAATTTGATAAATCTATTATTAATAAAGTGGTGGCGAGCTTCCTTCTTGAACCGTTGCAGTCAATGTGGTGTCGGTACACCCACTGTGTTATTAGGGAGGGAGTTCTAGGATTTTGACCCAGCGATAGTGAAAGAATGGTAATATATTTCCGAGTCAGGATGGTGAGTGACTTGGAGGGGAACTTCCAGGTGGTGTGTTCCCATGTGTCTGCTACCTTTGTCCTTCTAGATGATAGTGGTCATGGGTTTGGAAGATGCTTCCTAAGGAACCTTGGTGAGTTTCTGCAGTGCATCTTATTGCTAATACACACCGCTGCTATTGTGTGTCAGTGGTGGAGGGAGTGAATGTTTATGGAAGAGGTACCAATCAAGCGGGGCTGCTTTGTCCTGGATGGTATTGAGCTTCATAAGGTTGGGGGAAGGCTAATTACAACAATATTTGGCAGGAACTGAAGAATGTAGATTGGGACCAAATGTTTGAAGGCAAATCAACATCTGGCATGTGGGACGCTTTCAAGTGTACGTTGATAGGAACACAGGACCGGCACATTCCTGTAAGAATGCAGGATAAGTATGGCAAGTTTCGGGAACCTATGATAATGAGATACATTGTGAGCCGAGTGAAAAAGACAAAGGAAGCATTTGAAAAGGCTAGGAGGCTGGGAACACACAAAGCAAGTGTGGAATACAAGGAAAGTAGAAAGAAACTTAAGCAAGGAGGCAGGACGGCTAAAAGGGGTCACAAAAAGTCATTGGCCAGCAGGATTAAGGAAAATCCCGTCTTTTTATAAATATATATAAAAAGCAAGAGAGTAGCCAGGGAGAGGGTTGGCACACTCGAGGACAGGGGAGGGAATCTATGCATGGAGCCAGAGGAAATGGGCGAGGTATTAAATGAGTACTTTGCATCAGTATTTACCAAAGAGAAGAATGATGAGTTTGGGGAAGGGTGTGTGGATAGTTTGGGTCATGTTGAGATCAAAATGGAGGCCTTGAAAAACATTGAGGTAGACAAGTCCCCAGGGCCTGATGGGATGGACCCTAGAATACTGAGAGAGGCAAGGGAGCAAACTGCTGGTGCCTTGAGAGAAATCTTTGTATCCTCACTGGCTACAGGGGAGATCCCAGAGAATTGGAGAATAGCCAATGTTGTTCCTTTGTTTAAGAAGGGTAGCAAGGATAATCCAGGTAATTACAGGCTGGTGAGCCTTATGTCAGTGGTAGGGCAATCAGTGGAGAGGATTCTTCGAGACAGGATTTACTCCCACTTGGAAATAAGCGGATGTATTAGCGAGAGGCAACATGGTTTTGTGAAGGGGAGGTAGTGTCTCACTAACTTGATCAAGTTTTTCGAGGACGTGACAAAGATGATTGATGAGGGTAGGTCAATGGATGTTGTTTATATGGACTTCAGTAAGGCCTTTGACAAGATCCCTCATGGCAGACTGGTACAAAGGTGAACTGGCAAGATGGATATAGAACTGGCTTGATCATAGAAGACAGAGGGTAGCAGTGGAAGCGTGCATTTCTGAATGGAGGGGTACGACTAGTGGCGTTCCTCAGGGATCAGTGCTGGGACCTTTGCTGTTTGTAATATATATAAATGATTTCAAGGAAAATGTAATTGGTTTGATTAGTAAGTTTACGGACGACACAAAGGTTGGCAGAATTGCGGATAGCAATGCGGACTGTCAGAGGATACAGCAGGTTATAGGTTGGTTGAAGACTTGGGCGGAGAGATGGCAGATGGAGTTTAATCCAGACAAGTATGAGGTAATGCATTTTGGAAGGTCTAATACAGATGGGAAATATACAGTAAATGGTAGATCCCTTAAGAATATTGATAGGTAGAGGGATCTGGGTGTACAGGTACATAAGTCACTGAAAGTGGCAACTCAGGTGGAGAAGGTAGTCAAGAAGGCATACGGCATGCTTGCCATCATCGGCCGGTGCACTGAGTTTTAAAATTGGCAAGTCATGTTGCAGCTGTATAGAAACTTAGTTAGGCCGCATTTGGAATTCTGGTCGCTACACTACCAGAAGGATGTGGAGGCTTTGGAGAGAGTACAGAAAAGATTTACCAGGATGATGCCTGGTATGGAGGGCATTAACTTTGAAGAGAGGTTGTAGAAACTTGGTTTGTTCTCACTGGAACGACTACAAGATTATGAGCATGGACAGAGAGGATAGTCAGCATTTTCCCAGGGTAGAAGAGTCAATTACTAGGGTGCATAGTTTTAAGATGTAAGGGGCAAGGTTTAAAGGAGATGTATGAAGCAGTTTTTTTACACAGAAGGTGGTGGGAGGCTGGAACTCGCTGCCGGGGGAGGCAGTGGAAGCAGATGCGATAGTTACTTTTAAAAATAAATTTAGAGAACCCAATTCATTTTTTCCAATTAAGTGGCAATTTAGCGTGGCCAATCCACCTACCCTGCACATCTTTGGGTTGTGGGGGCGAAACCCACGCAAAAAACGGGGAGAATGTGCAAACTCCACACGGACAGTGACCCAGAGCCAGGATCGAACCTGGGACCTCGGCGCCGTGAGGCAGCAATGCTAACCACTGCGCCACCTTGCTGCCCTGATAGTTACTTTTAAGGTGCATCTTGACAAATATGTGAATAGGATGGTAATAGAGGGATACGGTCCCCAGAATGGTAGCGGGTTTTAGTTCAAATGGGCAGCATGGTCAGTGCAGGCTTGGGGGGTTAAAGAGCCTGTTCCTGTGCTGTAATTTTCTTTGTTCTTTGTCTTTGTTGGAGAGGTCTTCATCCAGGCAAGTGGGTAGTATTTCATCACGCTCCTGACTTGTGCCTTGTAGGTGGTGCACAGGCTTTGGGGAATCAGGAGGTGAGTTCCTCACCACAGGATTCCTAGTCTCTGACCTGCTCTTGTCCCCACAGTATTTATATGGCTAGTCCAGTTTAGTTTATGGTCAACGGTAACCCCCATTGATAGTGGGGGATTCAGTGATGGTAATGCCAATGAATGCCAAGGGGCGATAGTTTCTTTCTTATTGGAGATGGTCATTGCCTGGCACTTGTGGATGACTTGTTACTTGTCAGCGCAAGCCTGGATATTGTCCAAGTCTTGCTGCATTTGCATGTGGACTGCTTCAGTATCTGAGGAGCAACAAATGGTGCAGAGCATCTCCACTTCTGACCTTATAATGGAAGGGAGGTCATTGATGAAGCAGCTTGTGGTACTGAAAACAGGCTGAGAAGATACACATAGGCCAGGAACAGAAACTGTCTCATGAGGCCCTGCCTGGAATCGATACTGGCCATCTGCAAGAGCACTCAAGTCAAGGCATAAACGTATTATTGCGATATGGACTTTGTGGTTACCCACTCCCAAGACTATGAATATGTAACAAACTTCCAGACACAGGTGATGAACTTTGCAGCAGGACGAAGAACAGACAAAAGAAGCCATCAGACTCCATAATGAGCTGATGGCTGGTCAGACAAGGGGAGTTTCAGAGGACAATGGGTCTTGATTGAATCACCATGGATAAACAGGAGTACCTGTCCTTCCCATTAACAAGTTGGGATCTGGCTGGGACAATGGCCAGTGGTGGGGGTACACCCATGACTCAACCCGAGTTTCCCAGTTTAAAGAAAGGAACATTGAACAGATCTTCGGCGATAACCTGGGAGTCCCACGGGCACAACTATCGCAAGAAGAAGAGACCTTGGGCTCCGAGCCCAGAGAAGATATCAACATTGAGTGATTGTAGCCTGGCCAGCCTCCTTCACTAAGTACGGGAAATACCTAGAGCTTAGCTGTGAGTCTGAGTCATATTTTGTTGAGTAAGACAATTGTGAATAAAATTGTGTTAAACTGTGAAGTTGTTTTGTCCTTTGTTCATCTCGCAAATAAGGACACCTGGGTAAAACCTTTGAGTAAGTAAACTGGTCGAACGTATCAGAGGTTTTACGGATATAACAAGCTGAAGATGGTCGGACATAAGACACTATCCTGAGGAACGTGTGTCATGATGTCCCGGGTCTGAGATGACTGACTTCCAACAACCACAACCATCTTCCTTTGTGCCAGGTATGACTCCAACCAGCAGAGAGTTTTTCCCCGATTCCCATTCACAACAGTTTAGCTAGGGCTCCTTGATGCTATACTCGGTCAAATGCTGCTCTGATGTCAAGGGCAGGCACTGCCACCTCACCTCTGGGGCGAAATTCTCCCCCAAAGGCGCGATGTCCGCCGACTGGCGCCAAACACGGCGCCAATCAGACGGGCATCGCACCGGCCCAAAGGTGCGGAATGCGCCGCATCTTTGGCGGCCTAGCCCCAACATTGAGGGGCTAGGCCGACGCCGGAGGGATTTCCGCCCCGCCAGCTGGCGGAAATGGCGTTTGTTTCCCCGCCAGCTGGCGCGGAAATGCGGCGCATGCGCGGGAGCGTCAGCGGCCGCTGTCAGTTTCCCGCGCATGCACAGTGGGGAGAGTCTCTTCCGCCTCCGCCATGGTGGAGGCCGTAGCGGAGGCGGAAGGGAAAGAGTGCCCCCATGGCACAGGCCCGCCCACGGATCGGTGGGCCCCGATCGCGGGCCAGGCCACCGTGGGGGCACCCCCCGGGGTCAGATCGCCCAGCGCCCCACCCCCCAGGACCCCGGAGCCCGCCCACGCCGCCTGGTCCCGCCGGTAAATACCAGGTTTGATTTACGCCGGCGGGACAGGCAATTTCTGGGCGGGACTTCGGCTCATCCGGGCCGGAGAATCCAGCGGGGGGTCCCGCCAACCGGCGCGGCCCAATTCCCGCCCCCGCCCAATCTCCGGGAGCGGAGACTTCGGCGGGGGCGGGGGCGGGATTCACGGCGGCCAACGGCCATTCTCCGACCCGGCGGTGGGTCGGAGAATGACGCCCCTGGTGTTCTGCTCTTTTGTCAATGTTTGAACCTAGGCTGTAATGAGGTCAGGTGCTGAGTGACCCTAGCAGAACCCAAACTGAGCATCGGTGAGCAGGTTATTGCTGAGCAACTGCCGCTTGAAATCACTGTTGGCACCTTCCATCACTTTACTGATGATTGTGAGTGGACTGATAAGGCATGTGAGGGTTCTTCCTGTTGATTCCCTTATTGGAGTGGATTGGATTGGATTTGTTTATTGTCACGTCTACCGAGGTACAGTGAAAAGTATTTTTCTGCGAGCAGCTCAACAGATCATTAAGTACATGAGAAGAAAAGGGAATAAAAGAAAATACATAATAGGGCAACATAACATATTCAATGTAACTACAATAGCACTGGCACGGGTGAAGCATACAGGGTGTAGTGTTAATGAAGTCAGTCCATAAGAGGGTCATTTAGGAGTCTGGTGACAATGGGGAAGAAGCTGTCTTACCTCTTTCTTTACTTTTGCCATTATCATTTTTGATCCACGGATGCTTAATAGACCAGGGGCGGGATTCTCCGACCCCCCCACGCCGGGTCAGAGAATCGACAGGGGGGCGGCGTGAATCCTGCCCCCACCGGTCGCTGAATTCTCCGGCACCGGAGATTCGGCGGGGGCGGGAATCACGCCGTGCCGGTCGGCGCCCCCCCCCCCTCCCGGTGATTCTCCGACCCGCGATGGACCAAAGTCCCGTTGCTGCTATGCTGGTCCCGCCGGCGTGAATTGAACCAGGTCCCTTACCGGCGGGACCTGGTAGCGCGAGCGGGCTCCGGGGTCCTGGGTGGGGGCCGATCTGGCCCCGGGGGATGCCCCCACGGTGGCCTGGCCCGCGATCGGGGCCCACCGCCGCCGGCCGGCGGAGTCCTTTCGGCCCCAGCTGGCGTGGCGCCAAAGGCCTTCCACGCCAGCGGGGCGCCAACCAGTTTGGGGCGGGCCGAGCCCCTAAAGGTGCGGAGGATTCCGCACCTTTGGGGCGGCCTGACGCCGGAGTGGTTCACAACACTCCATCCCGCCGGGACCTCCCGCCCCGCCGGGTAGGGGAGAATCCCGCCAATGGATCTTTAAGTCAAGCAGCAGAGAGAATGAGGAATTCAAAAAGTTACAACATAATGCACTCTGCTAGCTTTGAACACGAGAACTCAGAGTTTGTGGCACTCGAGAGATGAGTTGGGACTCGGTTCACTAAGATGAATTGGCCAAAAAGCCGTATTCTGCCCAGTAACAAGTGGTGATTGGGTGCTACTCGAGTGGAATGATTTCCAGAGAGTTTTGACCTGGACACACAGAGAGATGGACCTGCATCTCTCGTCCTCATGTTTTCTCCAGAAATGCAGTGAATTGATGTATTTCTGAACCTACAGAGAACCTGAATAAATGAATCTACAGGGAAACCATTACAGGCTGCAACCAGAGACCTGGGGCGGGATTCTCCGACACCCCGCCGGGTCGGAGAATCACCGGGGGCTGGCGTGAATCCCGCCCCCGCCGGTTGCCGAATTCTCCGGCACCGGTCGGCGGGTCCCCCCAGGCAATCCTCCGGCCCGCGATGGGCCGACGTTCCGCTGCTGGAATGTCTATCCCGCCGGCGAGGATCAAACCAGCTCTCTTCCCGGCGGGACTAGGTGGCACGGGTGGGCTCCGGGGTCCTGCGGGGGGGGCACGGGGCGATCTGGCCCAGGGGGGTGCCCCCACGGTGGCCTAGCCCGCGATCGGGGCCCACCGATCCGCGGGCAGGCCAGTGCCGTGGGGGCACTCTTTTCCTTCCGCCTCAGCCACAGTCTTCACCATGGCCAATGCGGAAGTGACCCCCCCCCGCTGCGCAGGCGAGAGGATGACGTCAGCAGATGCTGACATTCCCGCGCATGCGCAGACTTCCGCCGATCGGCGAAGTCCTTTCGGCCCCGGCAGGCATGGCGCCAAAGGCCTTTCCCGCCAGTCGGCAGGATGCCAACCACTCCGGCGCGGGGCTAGCCCCTCAAGGTGAGGATTTGGCCCCTAAAAGTGTTGGGGCGGCCCAACGCCGGAGTAGTTCCCGCCACTCCATCCCGCCGGGACCCCCCGCCCCGCCGTGTAGGGGAGAATCCCGCCCCTGGATCTGAAAGCTTACTTTGAAGGAGGGTGTGCTTAAAGAAAACCATCTGAAACAAAGACTCTTTTTAAAAAACTTATTAATTTCACCCCTCTCCTCCCCTTTGTGTTTGTCTGTCTTGTGTGTGTGTGTGTGTGTGTGTGCATGCGTGTGTGTGTGCGCGTGTGTGTTTATGCGTATGTGTGTGTGTGCGTGTGTGTGTGTGTGCGTGTGTGTGCATGTTTGTGTGTATGAGTGTCTGTGTAGATGGTGGGGGCAAGTTAAAGTGGGGAATTAGGAGTTAGATAATAGTTAGCCGGTTGTATTTGCTGCATATTTCATGATAGTTCTTGTTATAAATAAAAAGTAACTGTGTTTAAATTTACAAACCTGGTGACTGTTATTATTGGACAGCCCAAGGGCCAAAGCCTTCGGGTATTTTTCTAAGAATTATTGGCTAATTTAATTGTGTTGCAGCTCTGAGTCAATTGGGGCTGGGACTGACCGCACACTAGCCTAGGGTGTCATAACAGGCGGCAATTGGCCGGGTTGGATTTGTCCTGCATTTTGTGTACAGGACATACCTGGGCAATTTTCCACATTGCCAGGCAGATTCCAGTGTTGTAGCAGTACTGGAACAGCTTGGATAGGATTGCAGCAAGTTATGGACCACAAGTCTTCAGTACTATTGTTGGAATATTGCCAGGGCCCATAGCCTTTGCATTATCTAGTGCCCTCAGCCTTTCATTCATATTACATAGCCTCATGGATGCCCAGTCTTGAGTTGCTAGATCTGTTCTGAATCTATCCCATTTAGCACAATGGTAGTGCCACACAACACAATGAAGTGTATCCTCAATGTGAAGACATGACTTTTCTCTACAAGGACTGAATTGTGGTCACTCCTTCTGAAACTGTCATGGACAGATGCATCTGCGGCAGGCAGATGGGTGAGGAGGAGGTCTAGTATGTTTTTCCCTCTTGTTGGTTCTCTGATCACCTATCACAGACCCAGCCTAGCAGCTATGTCCCTTAGGATTCAGCCAGCTCGGTCAGTAGTGGTGTTATCGAACCACTCTTGATGATGGACATTGAAGTCCCCCACCCAGAGTACATTCTGTGCCTTTGCCACCCTCAGTCCTTTATCCAAGTGGTGTTTAACATGAAGGAGCACTGATTCATCAGCTGAGGGTGGACGGTATGTAGTAATCAGCAGGAGGTCTCCTTGCCCACATTTGACTTGAAGTCATGAGACTTCATGGAGTCCAGAGTCTATGTTGAGGACACCAACAGGAACTCCCTCCCGACTGTATACCACTGTGCCAGTGAGACAGGACATACCCAGGAATGCTGTTAGTGGTGTCCGGGACATTATGATTACTGAGTATGACTATGTCAGGCTGTTGCTTGACTAGTCTTTGAGACAACTGTCCTAATTTTGGCACAAGCCCCCTGGATGATAATAAGGAGGACTTTACAGGGTTGACAGGGCTGGGTTGACCATTGTCATTTCCAAGGCCTGGATCAATGCCGGGTGGTTCGTCCGGTTTCTTTCTAGTGACTTTGTAGAGGTTTGATACAACCTTCTGGGCCTTTTCAGAGGACATTCAAGAGTCAACCACCTTGCTGTGGATCTGGGGCGGGATTCTCCGCAATTGGCGCGATGTTCGCCGACCGGCGCCAAAAACGGCGCGAATCAGCCCGGCATCGCGCCGCCCCAAAGGTGCGGAATTCTCCGCATCTTGAGGGGCCGAGCCCTCATCTTGAGGGGCTAGGCCTGCGCCGGACTGATTTCCGCCCCGCCAGCTGGCGGGAAAGGCATTTGGTGCCCCGCCAGCTGGCGCGGAAATGACTTTGCCGTACGGCGCATGCGCGGGAGCGTCAGCAGCCGCTCACGGCATCCCCGCGCATGCGCAGTGGAGGGGGTCTCTTCCGCCTCCGCCATAGTGGAGACCATGACGAAGGCGGAAGGAAAAGAGTGCCCCCACGGCACAGGCCCGTCCGCGGATCGGTGGCCCCGATCACGGGCCAGGCCACCGTGGGGGCAGCCCCCGGGGCCAGATCGCCCCGCGCCCCCCCCCCCCCCCCCCCCAGGACCCCGGAGCCCGTCCACGCCGCCTGGTCCCGCCGGTAAATACCAGGTTTGATTTACGCCGGCGGGACAGGCAATTTCTGGGCAAGACTTCGGCCCATCCGGGAGCGGAGACTTCGGCGGGGGCGGGATTCACGGCGGCCAACGGCCATTCTCCGACCCGGCGGGGGGTCGGAGAATGACGCCCCTGGTGTTCTGCTCTTTTGTCAATGTTTGAACCTAGGCTGTAATGAGGTCAGGTGCTGAGTGACCCTAGCAGAACCCAAACTGAGCATCGGTGAGCAGGTTATTGCTGAGCAACTGCCGCTTGAAATCACTGTTGGCACCTTCCATCACTTTACTGATGATTGTGAGTGGACTGATAAGGCATGTGAGGGTTCTTCCTGTTGATTCCCTTATTGGAGTGGATTGGATTGGATTTGTTTATTGTCACGTCTACCGAGGTACAGTGAAAAGTATTTTTCTGCGAGCAGCTCAACAGATCATTAAGTACATGAGAAGAAAAGGGAATAAAAGAAAATACATAATAGGGCAACACAACATATACAATGTAACTACAATAGCACTGGCACGGGTGAAGCATACAGGGTGTAGTGTTAATGAAGTCAGTCCATAAGAGGGTCATTTAGGAGTCTGGTGACAATGGGGAAGAAGCTGTCTTACCTCTTTCTTTACTTTTGCCATTATCATTTTTGATCCACGGATGCTTAATAGACCAGGGGCGGGATTCTCCGACCCCCCCACGCCAGGTCAGAGAATCGACAGGGGGGCGGCGTGAATCCTGCCCCCACCGGTCGCTGAATTCTCCGGCACCGGAGATTCGGCGGGGGCGGGAATCACGCCGTGCCGGTCGGCGCCCCCCCCCCCCCCTCCCGGTGATTCTCCGACCCGCGATGGACCAAAGTCCCGTTGCTGCTATGCTGGTCCCGCCGGCGTGAATTGAACCAGGTCCCTTACCGGCGGGACCTGGTAGCGCGAGCGGGCTCCGGGGTCCTGGGTGGGGGGGGGGGCGTGGGCCGATCTGGCCCCGGGGGATGCCCCCACGGTGGCCTGGCCCGCGATCGGGGCCCACCGCCGCCGGCCGGCGGAATCCTTTCGGCCCCAGCTGGCGTGGCGCCAAAGGCCTTCCACGCCAGCGGGGCGCCAACCAGTTTGGGGCGGGCCGAGCCCCTAAAGGTGCGGAGGATTCCGCACCTTTGGGGCGGCCTGACGCCGGAGTGGTTCACAACACTCCATCCCGCCGGGACCTCCCGCCCCGCCGGGTAGGGGAGAATCCCGCCAATGGATCTTTAAGTCAAGCAGCAGAGAGAATGAGGAATTCAAAAAGTTACAACATAATGCACTCTGCTAGCTTTGAACACGAGAACTCAGAGTTTGTGGCACTCGAGAGATGAGTTGGGACTTGGTTCACTCAGATGAATTGGCCAAAAAGCCGTATTCTGCCCAGTAACACGTGGTGATTGGGTGCTACTCGAGTGGAATGATTTCCAGAGAGTTTTGACCTGGACACACAGAGAGATGGACCTGCATCTCTCGTCCTCATGTTTTCTCCAGAAATGCAGTGAATTGATGTATTTCCGAACCTACAGAGAACCTGAATAAATGAATCTACAGGGAAACCATTACAGGCTGCAACCAGAGACCTGGGGCGGGATTCTCCGACACCCCGCCGGGTCGGAGAATCACCGGGGGCTGGCGTGAATCCCGCCCCCGCCGGTTGCCGAATTCTCCGGCACCGGTCGGCGGGTCCCCCCAGGCAATCCTCCGGCCCGCGATGGGCCGACGTTCCGCTGCTGGAATGTCTATCCCGCCGGCGAGGATCAAACCAGCTCTCTTCCCGGCGGGACTAGGTGGCACGGGTGGGCTCCGGGGTCCTGCGGGGGGGGCACGGGGCGATCTGGCCCAGGGGGGTGCCCCCACGGTGGCCTAGCCCGCGATCGGGGCCCACCGATCCGCGGGCAGGCCAGTGCCGTGGGGGCACTCTTTTCCTTCCGCCTCAGCCACAGTCTTCACCATGGCCAATGCGGAAGTGACCCCCCCCCGCTGCGCAGGCGAGAGGATGACGTCAGCAGATGCTGACATTCCCGCGCATGCGCAGACTTCCGCCGATCGGCGAAGTCCTTTCGGCCCCGGCAGGCATGGCGCCAAAGGCCTTTCCCGCCAGTCGGCAGGATGCCAACCACTCCGGCGCGGGGCTAGCCCCTCAAGGTGAGGATTTGGCCCCTAAAAGTGTTGGGGCGGCCCAACGCCGGAGTAGTTCCCGCCACTCCATCCCGCCGGGACCCCCCGCCCCGCCGTGTAGGGGAGAATCCCGCCCCTGGATCTGAAAGCTTACTTTGAAGGAGGGTGTGCTTAAAGAAAACCATCTGAAACAAAGACTCTTTTTTAAAAACTTATTAATTTCACCCCTCTCCTCCCCTTTGTGTTTGTCTGTCTTGTGTGTGTGTGTGTGTGTGTGTGTGCATGCGTGTGTGTGTGCGCGTGTGTGTTTATGCGTATGTGTGTGTGTGTGTGTGCGTGTGTGTGCATGTTTGTGTGTATGAGTGTCTGTGTAGATGGGGGCAAGTTAAAGTGGGGAATTAGGAGTTAGATAATAGTTAGCCGGTTGTATTTGCTGCATATTTCATGATAGTTCTTGTTATAAATAAAAAGTAACTGTGTTTAAATTTACAAACCTGGTGACTGTTATTATTGGACAGCCCAAGGGCCAAAGCCTTCGGGTATTTTTCTAAGAATTATTGGCTAATTTAATTGTGTTGCAACTCTGAGTCAATTGGGGCTGGGACTGACCGCACACTAACCTAGGGTGTCATAACAGGCGGCAATTGGCCGGGTTGGATTTGTCCTGCATTTTGTGTACAGGACATACCTGGGCAATTTTCCACATTGCCAGGCAGATTCCAGTGTTGTAGCTGTACTGGAACAGCTTGGATAGGATTGCAGCAAGTTATGGACCACAAGTCTTCAGTACTATTGTTGGAATATTGCCAGGGCCCATAGCCTTTGCATTATCTAGTGCCCTCAGCCTTTCATTCATATTACATAGCCTCATGGATACCCAGTATTGAGTTGCTAGATCTGTTCTGAATCTATCCCATTTAGCACAATGGTAGTGCCACACAACACAATGAAGTGTATCCTTAATGTGAAGACATGACTTTTCTCTACAAGGACTGAATTGTGGTCACTCCTTCTGAAACTGTCATGGACAGATGCATCTGCGGCAGGCAGATGGGTGAGGAGGAGGTCTAGTATGTTTTTCCCTCTTGTTGGTTCTCCGATCACCTATCACAGACCCAGCCTAGCAGCTATGTCCCTTAGGATTCAGCCAGCTCGGTCAGTAGTGGTGTTATCGAACCACTCTTGATGATGGACATTGAAGTCCCCCACCCAGAGTACATTCTGTGCCTTTGCCACCCTCAGTCCTTTATCCAAGTGGTGTTTAACATGAAGGAGCACTGATTCATCAGCTGAGGGTGGACGGTATGTAGTAATCAGCAGGAGGTCTCCTTGCCCACATTTGACTTGAAGTCATGAGACTTCATGGAGTCCAGAGTCTATGTTGAGGACACCAACAGGAACTCCCTCCCGACTGTATACCACTGTGCCAGTGAGACAGGACATACCCAGGAATGCTGTTAGTGGTGTCCGGGACATTATGATTACTGAGTATGACTATGTCAGGCTGTTGCTTGACTAGTCTTTGAGACAACTGTCCTAATTTTGGCACAAGCCCCCTGGATGATAATAAGGAGGACTTTACAGGGTTGACAGGGCTGGGTTGACCATTGTCATTTCCAACGCCTGGATCAATTCCGGGTGGTCCGTCCGGTTTCTTTCTAGTGACTTTGTAGAGGTTTGATACAACCTTCTGGGCCTTTTCAGAGGACATTCAAGAGTCAACCACCTTGCTGTGGATCTGGGGCGGGATTCTCCGCAATTGGCGCGATGTTCGCCGACCGGCGCCAAAAACGGCGCGAATCAGCCCGGCATCGCGCCGCCCCAAAGGTGCGGAATTCTCCGCATCTTGAGGGGCCGAGCCATCATCTTGAGGGGCTAGGCCTGCGCCGGACTGATTTCCGCCCCGCCAGCTGGCGGGAAAGGCTTTTGGTGCCCCGCCAGCTGGCGCGGAAATGACTTTGCCGTACGGCGCATGCGCGGGAGCGTCAGCAGCCGCTCACGGCATCCCCGCGCATGCGCAGTGGAGGGGGTCTCTTCCGCCTCCGCCATAGTGGAGACCATGGCGAAGGCGGAAGGAAAAGAGTGCCCCCACGACACAGGCCCGTCCGCGGATCGGTGGCCCCGATCACGGGCCAGGCCACCGTGGGGGCAGCCCCCGGGGCCAGATCGCCCCGCGCCCCCCCCCCAGGACCCCGGAGCCCGTCCACGCCGCCTTGTCCCGCCAGTAAGAGAGGTGGTTTGATTCTCACCGGCAGGACAGGCATTCCAGCAACGGGACTTCGGCACATCGCGGGCCGGAGAATCGCCGGGAGGGGCCCGTCAACCGGCGCGGCACGATTCCCACCCCCGCCGAATATCCAGTGCCGGAGAATTCGGCAACCGGCGGGGGCGGGATTCACGCCAGCCCCCGGCGATTCTCCGACCCGGCGGGGGGGCGGAGAATCCCGCCCCTGGTGTCAAATGTAGGCCAGACCAGGTAAGGATGGCAGATTCCCGAAAGGGACATCAGTGGACCAGCTGTGGGTTCTTTTTAATGACAATTGACAATGGTTTCATGGTTTTAATTCCAGATATTTATGGGATTACCTGCCGTGGCGGGATTCAAACCCAGGGGCGTCATTCTCCGACCCCCCAGAGGGTCGGAGAATGGCCGTTGGCCGCCGTGAATCCCGCCCCCGCCGGTTGCCGAAGTCTCCGAAGGGAGAAAAGTCGGCGGGGCGTTAATGTCGCCGCTGCCGCGGAGAATGTCACGGGTCTGCGCAAGGCAGCCGATTTTCGGCCTGCCGATATTCTCCCTTCCGGATGGGCCGAAGTCCCGTCGACGTGATGACCGTTCACGTCGACGTAAATTAAACCTCCTTTTCATCGGCGTGACCCGGTGCTCCAGGCTCACGCCGACCAGCGTGGAGGTGAGTGACGGCCTGGGGGGTTGGCTCTGGGCAGGCAATGGCGTGGCCGCAGTCTGAATGCGTGAGGAGAGGTGTGTCTCGGGTTGTGTGTGTGTGTGTGTGGCGGGGGGGGGGGGGGAGGGGGTGGTTAGAGTAGGCTGGGCTCCGGGGGAGTGCCGGGAGGGGGTCCGTGCCGGGGAGGTGGATGGGGGGTCCGTGCCGGGGTGAGGTTGGGGGGGTTCCATGCTGGGGTGGAGGTTGGGGGGGGGGTCCGTGCCGGGGTGAGGTTGGGGGGGGGTTCCGTGCCGGGGTGGAGGTTGGGGGGGGGGTCCGTGCCGGGGTGAGGTTGGGGGGGGGGGTCCGTGCCGGGGTGGAGGTTGGGGGGGTCCGTGCTGGGGTGGAGGTTGGGGGGGGGGTCCGTGCCGGGGTGGAGGTTGGGGGGGGGGGGGTCCGTGCCGTGCTGGGGTGGAGGTTGGGGGGGGTCCGTGCTGGGGTGGAGGTTGGGGGGGTGGGTCCGTGCCGGGGTGGAGGTTGGGGGGGGGGTCCGTGCCGTGCCGGAGTGGAGGTTGGGGGGGGTCCGTGCCGTGCCGGGGTGGAGGTTGTGGGGGGGTCCGTGCTGGGGTGGAGGTTGGGGGGGGGGTCCGTGCCGGGGTGGAGGTTGGGGGGGCGTCCGTGCTGGGGTGGAGGTTGGGGGGGGTGTCCGTGCTGGGGTGGAGGTTGGGGGTTGGGGGGGGGTCCGGGCCGGGGTGGAGGTTGGGGGGGGGTCCGTGCCGGGGTGGACGTTGGGGGGGGGGTCCGTGCCGGGGTGGAGGTTGGGGGGGGGGTCCATGCTGGGGTGGAGGTTGGAGGGGGGGTCCGTGCCGGGGTGGAGGTTGGGGGTGGTCCGTGCTGGGGTGGAGGTTGGGGGGGGGTCCGTGCCGAGGAGGGGGATGGGAGGGCAAGTGAGTTGGTCCACCTGGCCAGGTGCCAGCCTCCAACAGTTGGACCCATGCGGTCCATGCCACCTGGCTGGGGGGAGGAGGGGATATGGACAATGATGACATGTCGTCGTTCCCCTCCCCCCACCAGGCCGTCAAGTTTTCAGATCATCCAGCGATGTTGGCCGCCGTGGTGGCAGCCGCTCATGTCTATGTTGCCCTGGATGAGGAGGAGGAGGAGGAGGAGCGTGCCAGAGAGGCGGCGCAGGCTGCCGCAGAGGGGCAGGCGGCAGCCGCCCAGGCTGGAGGGACACCTGACCGACAGGACAAGGAGAGGGAGGAGGACGTCGTGGCCCCACGGCAACGGAGGCACCCGAGGGCGCCCCGTGTGTACCGGCCCCAGCAGTCATACCAGGACCTCACGGACCGGGAATGCAGGAGGAGACTCCGGATGAGCCGGGAAACCGTGGCACACATCTGCCACCTGCTGGCACACCTGTCACCGCGTGGCACTGGCGGGGGACACCCTCTCCCCGTGTCCGTCAAGGTTACGGTGGCCCTGAACTTTTATGCAACGTGGTCATTCCAGGCACCGAGTGGGGACCTGTCCGGCATATCGCAGACATCGGTGCACCGGTGCATCCGGGCAGTGACAGATGCCCTATATGCCATGGCGCACCGCTACATCCGCTTCCCCGTGGACCGGGCCAGCCAAGATGCCCGGGCCGTGGGCTTCTCTGCCGTGGCCGGGTTCCCCATGGTCCAGGGCGCGATCGATGGGATGCACGTCGCCGTGCGGCCACCTGCAGATAACAGGGCCGTGTTCACTAATAGGAAGGGGACCTATTCGATGAACGTACAGGTGGTCTGCGACCACCGCATGATGATCCTGCACGTCTGCGCCCGTCACCCAGGCAGTGTACACGACTCATTCGTGTTGCCGCGGTCATCCATCCCGGCATGTAGAGGGACGCCATCCCCGGCTGAGGGGCTGGTTGCTGGGCGACAGGGGCTACCCATTGCGATCGTGGCTGATGACGCCTATACGGAGGCCACGCAATGAGGCGGAGAACCGCTACAATGATGCCCATGTAGCGACAAGGGGAGTGATCGAGAGGTGCTTTAGCGTGCTGAAGATGCGTTTCAGGTGCCTCGACCTCTCTGGGGGCGCCCTCCAGTATCGATCAGATAGGGTCGGCCGCATCATTGTGGTGTGCTGCGTCCTGCACAACATAGCCCAGCAGAGGGGCGATGTGCCGCAGGCAGAGGAGGGCGGAGTGGAGGAGCAGCAGGAAGAGGCCCAGTCCTCCCCAGATGAGGGGGATGGGGGCAATGGTCAGGGCAGATGGGGTAGACACAGGCGGGTGACTGTCCACCGTTACCGGCTGGCCCAGCGGGCACGGGACAGACTGATAGACGCCCGCTTCACTGACTAGATGGGCATGGGAATCGGGTAGTATGGCCACAGACCGCACACCATGGCAACAGCCGACCACCCACACCCCCCACCCATCCACCCACCCAGCACCCTCACCCCCCTCCCCAACCCCACCCACCCCACCCGCATGCACCCCCCCCCCCCCCCCCCCATTGCCGATCCACCTGCGGCACAACGGGCCGGGCTCACACAGTTGCGGGTGGACGCGTGTCTATCGCAGGCCATGGAGGATGATGACAACCCGCCCTGCGATGAGCTCCTGGCTCTACATCGTTGGACTATGTCTGACCCATGGCCACAGTACCACCATCCACCCGGACCATCCCTGCATGCGGCTGTGACACTGCAGCGCACGGTCCCGTCCTCTGCCCGGGGGATGTTGATGGCGGCCCAGGGGGAAGGGGGCAGACTCACCTGGGGCTGAGGTAAGACCACCCCTCACACACACACTTGCGCTCAACGTACATGACACCCCCGCACACTTTGGACAGAGCACAAAGGCAGCTTCGGTAGGTGTAACATTGACTTTAATAACCAAAGAAGGAGTTCATGCACGTGCCCTAGCCCCTAAAACTCATCTGTGCCCTGCACCCGTGCCAACTTACTCAGTGTCTAATTGTTTGGCCTTACGGGCCCTTTGACTACGTCTACGTGGTTCCCCAGATGGTACAGCAGAACTGGAGGTGGACGCCTGTGATTCCTGCCCTCTGACACTGGATCCCTTTGGCGGCCGTTTCCTGGGGCGTCCTGGCCTAGATGGGCCAGGCTGCGGCCCGGTGACTGGGATGGCGAGCTGCCAGCCTGTCCTGCCCGTTGCCCACCCGATGCACCTGGGACGGAAGGGGGGGAGTCCGAGGTGTCGCGGTGTACTGGGACCTCCCCTACAGAGGGAGCCGGGACGGACCACACCACCTCCTCCTCCCTCGGGGTGCCCGATGGCCCCCAGGCCTCTACATGGGTGGGGGATGCGAACGGACTGGCCATCCGACGCCCCCCCGACATCTGGCGCTGCCAGTCCTGGAGGCCCGTGCTGGTATCGACAGGGGTCTGCAGGTTTGCAGCCATGGAGCCCAGGGAGTTGGCAAACCCTGTCTGTGACAGTGCGACGCCGGCTCGCACATGGCCACTGGCGCCGATGCCCTCAGCGATGGCCTGCAGAGACTGGGCCATGGCCTGCTGAGACTGGGCCATGGCCTGCAGAGACTGGGCCATGGCCTGCTGAGACTGGGCTATGGCGTTGTGCGCCTCTGCGATCTGGTGCTGGCACTGGCTCATGGCCTCCTGTGAGAGGGCAGCCATTTCCTGGGCCACAGACGCCGCCTGCACGGAAGGCCCCAGGCCTCGCAAACCGTTCCCCATGTCTGACACCGTCGCACCCATTGCCTCCACCGCGGACGCCACCCGTGCTGTGTCGGCCTGGGTGGCACGCATGACCGGCACCACTCCCAGCTCCTGGACACGGGTGGACTCCTCCACCTGCGACCGCAGCCGCCGCAAGCAGCCCGTCACCCTCTTCGCTCGTCTCCGGGTCGGTGGTTGCATCGGATCTATGTGTGGGTGTGGTAACTGCAGGAACCCGGGATCCATCTGGGCGGCAGATGTTCGCTTGGGCTGGGCTGCCCTCCGACCGCCCGGTCCCTCTGCTGCTCCTACCTCCACCTGCTGTACCGGGACGGCTGTGTTGTGCGCACCAGTGAGTGTACCAGACGCCTCATCACTAAAGTGCCCAACCGTAGTGAGTGTTTCTGCGATGGTGGAGGGTGTTGGTGACAGCAGTGGCGTTGTGTCGTGCTCTTCGTCCCACTCTGAGTCCATGGCACTTTGGGGTGGGGGTTCGTCTCCACCCATCCACTCTGAGTCACTGTCCGGTATTTTGTCTTCCTGGGTAGTGCTGTCCCGGGTAGGGGTGTCCTCGGTAGTGGTGTCCTGGGTAGTGGTGTCCTGGGTAGTGGTGTCCTGGCTCGGATGTGACGGGGGCCTGTGGCTGCCCCCCTCGTCGCTGGGTGGTCGCTCCCGCACGTGACGGGGGTGTCGTCTCCCTGTTGCTCCAGGTCTCTCCGTCTCCCGTGGTGTGCGAGGGGCATCCTGCGGGCGTCGCATGCTGGAGGGTCCGGGTTTCTCCGTCTCCCGTGGTCTCCGAGGGGCATCCTGCGGGCGTCGCATGCTAAGGGTCCGGGTCTCTCCGTCTCCCGTGGTCTCCGAGGGGCATCCTGCGGGCGTCGCATGCTGGAGGGTGCGGGTCTCTCCGTCTCCTGTGGTGTGCGAGGGGCATCCTGCGGGCGGTCTGCATCTGCGGGGATGGGTGCCTGGACGTTTGGTCCTGCGATACACAATGAAGCATGCATGGTTAAACATCAGGCAGTGATCAGGTGATACGGGGGAGGGGGATATAGGGGAGGGGGGATATGGGGACGGGCTGTCGGTGGCTCACTCGCTAGTACGCCCCCGACCTCTGCATCAGCAACCTCCCGGTCCTCAGGTCCGCCAGCCAGTTCCAGGGCCCTTTCCTCGTGTACGGTCAGTGGCCTCTCATCAGCGGGCCCTCCTCCAGTCCTCACATGCTCCCTATTGTTGTGTGCGCGCTTCTCCTGTGGGGGGGGGGAGGGGCAGGGGTAAAAGGCAACAGTGTTAGGCAGGTATATGAATGCACGCCATCGGTTGCGCGTGCATTGCAGAGGTTAAGGTTAGGGCTGGATTCACTTGGGGATATGGGGGATATGGGGGAGGGGGGATATGGGGGAGGGGGGATATAGGGGAGGGGGGATATGGGGGAGGGGGGATATGGGGGAGGGTGGATATGGGGGAGGGGGGATATGGGGAGGGGGGATATGGGGGAGGGGGATATGGGGGAGGGGGGATATGGGGGAGGGGGGATATGGGGGAGGGGGGATATGGGGGATATGGGGAGGGGGATATGGGGGAGGGGGGATATGGGGGAGGGGGATATGGGGGAGGGGGGATATGGTGGATATGGGGAGGGGGGATATGGAGGAGGGGGGGACATGGGGGAGGGGGGATATGGGGGATATGGGGGAAGGGGGATATGGGGGATATGGGGGAGGGGGGATATGGGGAGGGGGATATGGGGGAGGGGGATATGGGGGAGGGGGGATATGGGGGATATGGGGGAGGGGGGATATGGGGAGGGGGATATGGGGGAGGGGGGATATGGGGGATATGGGGAGGGGAGGATATGGGAGAGGGGGGATATGGGGAGGGGGATATGCGGGATATGGGGGAGGTGGGATATGGGGGAGGGGGGATATGGGGGAGGGGGATATGGGGGACGGGGGGATATGGGGGAGGGGGATATGGGGGATATGGGGGAGGGGGGATTATGGGGAAGGGGGGTTATGGGGAGGGGGGATATGGGGGAGGGGGGTTATGGGGAGGGGGGGTATGGGGGATATGGGGGAGGGGGGATATGGGGGAGGGGGGATATGGGGGAGGGGGGATATGGGGGATATGGGGGAGGGGGGATATGGGGGAGGGGGGATATGGGGGAGGGGGATATGGGGGAGGGGGGGATATGGGGGAGTGGGATATGGGGAGGGGGGGATATTGGGGAGGCTCACCCTGCCTGCTCTGACGAGGTCGTTCACCTTCTTCTGGCACTGGGTGCCTGTCCGTGATGTCAGGGCCGCAGCGGTGACGGCCTCTGCCACTTCCCTCCACAGACGCCGGCTGTGGCGTGGGGCAACTCTGCGGCCGTGCCCGGTATACAGGGCGTCCCTCCTCTGCTCCGCCGCGTCCAGGAGCGCCTCCACATCGCGTGACTCGAACCTCGGGGCTGAGCGACGGCCAGCCATCCAGTCGGATGTTGCGGTCGGGTGTTCCGGTCGGGTGGGGGGGAGCAGCGCGGCCTTATGAGCCGTCACGCCATGCAGCACGTATGACGCTGCACGGCGTGAACCACTGCGCAAGCGCGGATCCCGTTACGTCGCTGCTAGCCCATTTCGGGCCGGAGACTATCGACCCATTTTTCCGACGTGACGCAAGTCGGATTTGCGCCATTTTTTGCGCCGATCAGCGGACCTTCCGCCGATAACGGAGAATTCCGCCCCAGGTCTCCAGAGTGTTACCATGGGTCCCTGGTTCACCAGTCCAGTGACAATACCACTGCGCTACCGTCTCCCCACAGAAGGAATTGAATATATAGTTGCAAACAATAAATAAGTGGAAAAAGGGGAGTTGTACCAACTGAACAGCACTTGCAAAGAACTGACAGAGGCACGACAGATCGAATGGTCTCTTCCTCTGCTGTGAAATTCTATGATATAAAATAACAGCTGTCTTGGAATTCATATTAGCAAGTTGTGCCACAGGCTGGCAGGCATTCGCAATATTCTGAATATTATTCTTGAAGCCTTTCACCTCATCTGTGTCCTTTCCCCACAGGCTGCTCCAGCCACGGTTGTGTTCCACAGGCCAATCATTTTATTTTGAAGATTTTAACAAACATAGTATTACTGGAGAAAAAAAAAAACAATATTACAGCTGAGCACTGTCAAAACCAGTTAGTCATCAACAGCAGGGAATGACTGAATCCCTCAGTTATATTACAACCTTAGTATACATTTCCAGCCACCTGTATTTATCGTTAAAATAATAGGATGCAACATTTGAAAAGACAAACTGAAATTCCCAGAGAGACACTATGACTCACAGTTGACATTCTAGCGAGACCTCAGTGCTAATTTGACTGTTATAGAATTTGGGGCATTTTAGTCACACATTGAATGTCCTTTACATACAAAGGACCCGGGGTGGAAGTGACTTTGTAAGAACTGTATTTTCCTTTCAGTATTGCATCACGGTTTATATTTAGCTAGTCGCTAAGAATGAAAGTATCATCTCACTCTTGGTTGCTAAGAATCCTAGATCAGGCGTGTCCAAGCTGTTGTGCTTGTGGGCTACAGAGGCGTGTGCCCTGTGGTGGCATGGGGCCTTGGACGAGGAAACGCATATATAGGTTGCATCCATTTTAGTATCAACTTCCATATTTGTCACGCTACTGACATAAACACATGCTGGTTATAATAACCCGCACGGGACTTACAGGCTGGGAAGGATTACCTTCTCCATGGTTCCCGTGGAGTACGAGCTCCAAAAGGTTAGCCAGTAGGGCACCCACCAGCAAGAGACCCAGTAGTGTATATATCGTTATTGTAAATAAATTAAGGTTCTTTATTTTAGTCGGTGTGGACTCCCCATGTACTTATTGAACTAGTTTTCTTTTTAGGAGTCACTTACTAAAAAGGCCACTGAGCCAACAACAGCTCCTTTTCATAGAATTTACAGTGCAGAAGGAGGCCATTTGGCCCATCGAGTCTGCACCGGCTCTTGGAACGAGCACCCTACCCAAGGTCAACACCGCCACCCTATCCCCATAACCCAGTAACCCCACCCAACACTAAGGGCAACTTTGGACACTAAGGGCAATTTATCATGGACAATCCACCTAACCTGCACATCTTTGGACTGTGGGAGGAAACCGGAGCACCCGGAGGAAACCCACGCACACACGGGGAGGATGTGCAGACTCCGCACAGACAGTGATCCAAGCTGGAATCGAACCTGGGACCCTGGAGCTGTGAAGCAATTGTGCTATCCACAAGGCTACCGTGCTGCCCCTTTTAAAACGCCAGCTATCGTAATATTCAAACAGGATAAGATAGCAACTAAGAAATATGTTAGGACGCCATTTTCTTCAACCACAAATTTTTTGTCCTGATAAAAGGACCTGCTTGAAAATTGAGGTAGGGATTTTGGGGGAGGAGAGATTGTTCTGGGGTCAACAGAGGCACCACGGGTTATTCAAAGTCTGTCCGATGCAGTTTTAATGCTAAGTCCATTTATACTAATGGTCGCACAGACTTGCCAGGGTCCTTGAAGGGAGTCCAGTTAATCTTCCACTCTCCAGCAATCAGTGAACTCTAGCAGTTAAAGGCTCAAAGCTACAATGACTATGACCTCTTGTTGAAGGCTTTGAGAAGTATGGCATGTCTGCCATTTTCACCTCTTCTTCAAGTGAATTGTCCCTGGTACATCAGCCAGTCATTTGTTGTTTATGGCTATTCAAGTTTACTTGCATAAGAACAGTGTCTGCACTTCAAAAAGTAATCCATTAGTTGGAAAACACTTTGCAATATGATAAGGTACTTCCCTGCATTATTTATAATGCCATTGTAATTTAAAAGTGACAAATATATTCTCTGGAAAGTTTGAATGGATAATTTCACCCCCTAAGAATTTTGTTCAAGGAAGAGTAAAATGGTTTTGTGAGGGCCACGAAGAATCCAGCACGAGTTTTAAGGATACAAAGAAATAACATTTATTTACAATAACATATATATATACAACAGCAGCAACAACTTCCCTTGCAGCTCACTCCTCCCTGGCTGGTTCCAAACTCGCCAGCTTTATTTATGCAGGGAGTCTGCTAATGATTTCTCCCCCCCCCCCCCTCATTGGGGTAGCTCATACTCCCATAGAATTGTGGGATTGTCATTAGTCCCAAGCCAATGGCAAGCAGGCAGGTTATAACATCCTATCCTCGTCGCCAGTTTTGTGAGGGCCACGAAGAATCCAGCACGCGTTTTAAGGATACAAAGAAATAACATTTATTTACAATAACATATATATATACAACAACAGCAGCAGCAACTTCCCTTGCTGCTCACTCCTCCCTGGCTGGTTCCAAACTGGCCAGCTTTATTTATGCAGGGAGTCTGCTAATGATTTCTCCGTCCCCCTCATTGGGGAAGCTCATACTCCCACAGGATTGTGGGATTGTCATTAGTCCCCAGCCAATGGTAAGCAGGCAGGTTATAACAAATGGTAAAAGTGTCGAACAATAATCTCAAACCCACTCACTTCAGATTTAATGGTGATGGACAACCAATCTAGCCTCATGAGGAGAATTGATTGGTGACCTCTTTAAAGAGGTCACTTGTGTATCACTTTTGTAACTGTTGTGGGCCAGGTTTTCCTGGCCTAGGAAAACATGGCAGGTAGAGGAGGTGAGAAGGGCTGAATCCATCAGGTAAATGCCTATTCGGCACTGTTTGGGGTTCAGGGTGGGCAAGACTGTTTCCTCTTGGACCAACAAGATGCCCTGCAATTCCCTGCACCTTCTCTCTCTTGTGACCTGTCTAACCTCCACCATTACCCAGATCATCCAGGTCCCAGTTTCCCTCCTCATCTCTCCCACAATTTCAGCTTCCCCGACAATCACGGAACCCTGGAACCATCCCACCTCTGCAATCATTGACCGGTCCACAAACACTGACTCTCCAATTTCTTCCTATGTTGAACCAACTGCCTTTTGGGTGCAGAACTTAGGAAAGAAAAATTGCAAATAAATGTTGTGAATACTTAGCAGATCCATAGACGCTGCCTGACCAGCTGAGTATTTCCAGAATTCTCCGTTTTTAAAATCCCATTTCCAGTACCCACAGTATTCTGCTTGAAGAAAAAACGCACATGCCCTGGCATTAAACCTGTATAGCATTCTTCGAAACACAAACTTCATAGAAGATTATCATAGAATTTACAGCGCAGAAGGAGGCCATTCGGCCCATCGAGTCTGCACCGGCTCTTGGAAAGAGCACCCTACCCAAGGTCAACACCTCCACCCTATCCCCATAACCCAGTAACCCCACCCAACACTAAGGGCAATTTTGGACACTAAGGGCAATTTATCATGGCCAATCCACCTAACCCGCACATCTTTGGACTGTGGGAGGAAACCGGAGCACCCGGAGGAAACCCACGCACACACGGGGAGGATGTGCAGACTCCGCACAGACAGTGACCCAAGCCAGAATCGAACCTGGGATCCTGGAGCTGTGAAGCAATTGTGCTATCCACAAGGCTACCGTGTTTGCCGTACAAGGCAAACTTCTGGGTTTGCCATCATTAGCTGTTTCACTAGGCTCCGCTCATTCTGCACCCCAATAAATCCCGGGCACTGTATCTCTCCTGAACATTCTCATTTGAAATTTAGCTGTAGTTGTCAAACATTGCAACCATCTTGCACAAACAGCAATAAGATGACTGACTGTTATTGTTGTGAGAGGGAAGACTATTAAGGCTAGGAAGTCAAGATGATGTTTAATTTTTTGTAAACCGTGGACTTTTCTATGTCCTTCGAAACTTGCAGACAGAGCCTCGGTTTCATTTTCTGCTGAAAGACAGATAACGACGCAGGACTCCTTCAGTACAGTACTGACGTCACAGCTTGGACAATGTGTTAAAGTCTGCAAAGGATTCTAAATCCGTAATCTCCCAACTAGAAATGACAATACTTATAACTGTGCCAAGCTGCCACTGGACTGCAAGAGTGCAGTGACTTTTAGACCCTGGTGATACCCAATGGGCTGGATTCTCCCTCGGCAGGACCCTTCGTTTCGCCGGCAGCGCACTCACGCCCGCGGGTTTCCCGACGGCATGGGGGTGCCCACAATGGGAAACCCCATTGATCGGCTGCCGGGACGGAGAATCCCGTTGCCGACGGGGGCGCGCCGCATCCGCCGGGTCAAAGAATCCCGCCCAAGATTTGACAAATGTGCCTAGAACATTCACAGATTCAGAATACCCTGGGAGATTCTGATGAACAAAAACCCGTTGAGTATATTTCATCTTGTAATAAATCTGGAATAATATTTTTCGACATAATCTTCTGTGATGAAGTATTGTTAGTCGAAACACCTTCCATGAAGTCTAGGTGCCTAACATCCTGCTTATGAGCACATTTTTAAAAGTAAACTCATTGAAGTATTTTCAATTGCAAGAGCCAGATTCCAAATTAATTTCCACATTCCACACCATGGTACAGTAAGAACAACATACCTAGAAGAGCAGAATTTCCATCTCCCAAAGGATATCGCTGGTACCGTGGAACAGAGAATGGAGCCAGGAGGTGGAACTTTTTCTCCAGCAGTGGTTCCAGCCGAGAGGCAGAGGGATCAGCTGAATGGAAGAGGCTGTAGACCTGGGTGCAAGCAGGCCGCAGGTGAGCCACTGTCAGAGAAAAAAAAGAGAGGTGTGAAAGTACAGAAGCAGATACAAATGATAATTCCCTTCAGAGAAACCGTGGGGGCCATTTTCTAGCCGTGTTCCGGTCATGCAAATCCTGCTTTGTCGACCAATTGTGGGAGAGCCCCGAAACAGGATTTGATTGATTGATATTTATTGTCGCATGCACCGAAGTACAGTGAAAAGTATTTTTCTGCGGCCAAGGGAATGTACACAGTACGTACATAGTAGAAAAAAGAATAATCGACAGAGTACATTGACAGTGGTGCATCAACAAATAGTGATTGGTTACAGTGCGGAACAAGGCCAAACAAGAGAAGCATAGGGCGTCGTGAATAATGTTCTCACAGGGAACAGATCAGGCCAAGAGAGAGTCATTGAGGAGTCCAGTAACTGTGGGGAAGAAGCTGTTCCTATGTCTGGATATGCGGGTCTTCAGACTTCTGTACCTTCTGCCTGATGGAAGAGTCTAGAAGAGGGCAAAGCCTGGGTGTGAGGGGTCTCTGACAATGGTGTCTGCCTTCCTGAGGCAGCGGGAGGTGTAGATAGAATCAATGTGGGAGTGGCAAGCTTGTGTGATGCATTGGGCTGAGTTCTCCACACTCTGCAGTTTCTTGCGATCTTGGGCTGAGCAGTCGCCATACCAGGCTGTGATGCAGCTGGATAAGATGCTCTCTATCGCACATCTGTAGAAGTTTGTGAGAGTCGATGCAGACATGACAAATGTCTTTAGCTTCTGTAGGAAGTAGAGATGTTGTTGCGCTTTCTTGACTGTTTCTTGCACCAGGCGACAAACAGTTTCCGATTCTCCCAGCCCGCTCCAGCTGGCGCGATCAGGGTTTCACCCAGAAAGGGCGAGAAACAGTGGGTGCGATCCAATGGCCACGCTGCGCCTGAAAAGCAGTTTGCCACGTGCAGCATGCTCCCAGGATCTACCCCGCTCACGGTATGTACCCGATTCGCAAAGCCTCGTTAGATCCATCGCAAGTTCGTGAGACGTTGCGATGTGAATCCCACTCATTGTGGGCGGGTTCACATTTTGGCAAATCTGCATATTAGAGCGGGACACTTAGGGCGCTATTCTCTCCCCCCCCCCCCCACGGCAGGTGGGAGAACTGCCGGGGCGCCACGCGAATCTCGCCACGCCGCCCCGACCCCCGCACGCCATTCTCCCATCCCCCAGAAACCAGCGGCGCGCGATTCGCACCGGGCCGCTCGGAGAACCGGCGAGCGGCGATTCTCCGGCCCGGATGGTTCCCGCCGGCGCCGTCCACCCCTGGTTGCTGCCGGCGGGAACTCTGCGGGAACGCTGAGGGGGGGGGGGCCTGTGGGGGAGGGAGGGGGCTCCTTCACCGGGGTGGCCTCCGATGGGGTCTGGCCCGCGATCGGGGCCCACGGATCGGCGGGCCGGTCTCTCCCCTCCGGGGCCTACCTCCTTCCACGCGCGGCCCTAGAACACCATGTTGGTGAGGGGCCGGCGTGCGTAAGACGTTCCCCGCGCATGCACAGGATGGCGCGGGCCGACTGCGCATGCGCGGGTTGGCGCGGCGTCCATTTGGCACCGCTTAAGGACGCTGGAGCGGCGTGAACCACTCCAGCGCCGTGCTGGCCCCCTCGTGCCCGAGCCCTGTTCGCGGTGTAGTGAAACGCGACGGCGTTCACGACGGCGCGAACACTTGGCCTCCATATCGGAGAATCGCCCCCAAAGTCTCACTCTCATGTGCAGATTCCCAATGTACCTGAAACTTTATGGGATTCACCCCCTTTGCTTCGGAGACTTCGGGTGAGCACTGTTTATTTATTTATTTTATTTTATTTTAAAAATATATTTATTCAAGTTTTTTAACACGATTTTTCTCCCTCACAAACAATAACCACGCCCCCCCTCCCCCCGTAACAAAAAAAAACGAGAAATCGCGCAGATCAAGATATATACATGGCAACATGATATATTTACACAGCTTTGTACACTGACCACCTCCAGTACGTGCCAGGTTCCCCAACCCTTCATGTTATCTCTTGCTCATCCACCCTCCCAGGCAGTCCCCCCTTTCCCCCACAGCTGCATGCCCTTTGTGCAGGGTAGTGCCAGGCACTGCTGCTGCCAGCTGGGCACCTTGGCAGTGCCAGGCTAGCACCCAGATTGCCCTACCAATGTGCCAGGCCTGCACTGCCAGGGTGCCCAGCTGGCACTGCCAGCTGGTGTGGGTGGTGCCAAGCTGGCATTTTTTGTATGTGGATGATTGGGTTGGGGGTGCCCCTGTGTGTGTGTGGGGGGGGGGGAGGGGGGGGAGTAGGGGCAGGGACCCTCCCATGCTGTGCTTGGGCTGTGGGGGTCGGAGGGTTGCTTTGGGGGCCTCAGAGATCGCAACACCATTCTGAAGTCGTCCTGATCTCTCGATACACTGGGGAGTTCCGGTGAGTGGAGCTCCCCAGTGTACAAAACGGGGCTATTTGCAGCCTCTCCCCACTGAGGCCCCTTATACAATTCAAGTAGCGTTGTATAGCCATGTGTTTCTCGGCACTGTGAACGCCCGGAGACACGCGGATAAACTCACTCGCTTTTGGGACTCTGTGCCCAATTAGTTAAATCGAGCCCTGTATCACAGCTTATTTGTATTCATCATAATTTCATTAGTGAGATTAAAGTCGAATGCAGCGGCCTCCCGGTATCATCACGCTTTCCCCAGCGGGTAGTCACCCAGGCGCGAGTCACTACTGGTCCTTAAAAGTGGGGACCAGATGCCATGGACTTCGAGGAGGAGCAAGGAGGTGAGTTCCTTTCTCCATTTACCTCCAGTGCGCACATGGGCCAGATCCTCCATAACAGCGCAAAGTCCAACTGCAACCTACCTGTCCGAAAATCCTTCCACAAACCCATCTGCAACTGGTTTATTAGAGACACATTTCACCCCCCCTTGAACTTTCAATAGGCTCTGTGGTTCCAAAGTTGCAGTATGCCTTACTTTATCCCATTGCACTCAGTTGTTTACATTGAATTTCACACTCCATTGACTTTTACAAGCCTCTTGATTTACAGCTAAGGCTAGCTCTTTGCTTTTATAGCACTTCAAGGTCCATGAACCCTGAAGTGCTTCCTCTTTTGAGCAGGTGTCCTTCCTGACTGCTTTTTTTCTATCGTGAATTTTGAAGTACCTCTGAGAAAGACCAGTGTACTATTTGAGTGTTTTTTTTAATACTAGTTTTTTTTCTTCTCTAAAGTGTTTCTTAGAAAGACCAGGGGGTGAATTCTCCGTTTGAGAGACTAAGTGTTGACTGCCGGGACTGAATCGCAAGTGTTCTACGTGGAAGAAAGCAATGCCAGTCCTGGAGCGATTTAGACCGGTTAATGAGCTAGCACGGGCGCCAGGTAGAACTCACCCAATTCCAATGCATGCCAACCCTCAACTCAGCCAAGATGATGGTACTGGTTGCGCTGGAGCGCACCCATCCTGTTGATTGGTTGACTGGGGCCAGTGGGTACCTAGGAGGGTTGACCTGGGGAGCGCCCATACGACCCGCGGCACTAAGTTCCCAGTGGGCAGTCAGAGGCGTGCGCAGCTGCACGGTTGCCTTGCAGGCTGCAGCAATGGCGGTCCGTGCTCAGCCACCCCAACCCCACGGCCCACCTCCTAGCTGCCCCGCACTACTCCCCCTAGCTCTGGCAGATGCCCCCAGCCAGTGACCAACTGTTAGCACACTATAGCGATGTTGGACACTGTTTGTACCCCCTCCAGCCACAATGCCTAATTCCCAATTTGAAATACCACAAACCAACCTCGCCATTAGTAATTCTTCTTGGCGGAGGTGGAGCGTGACGGAGAGCCTGGAAAATGCCGGCTCAGGCCCATTGATGATATGCCAATAGCCTTTACTGTACAATTTGCATGGCCACATCGGCATGCGGCGTAGAATGGATTCATGCCGCTGTCGAGGGACCGAATATGGCATTCGTGTGACGCCCAGCGCCACCCTCGATTTTCACCGAGTGGGGACATGTCTGGAATCTCACAGACCTCGGTGCACGGGCGTCCGCGCTGTCATGGAGGCCCTATATGCCCGGTCGGCATAGTGTATCAAATTCCATGTGGACCGAGCCCACCAGGATTCCCGCGAGCAGGGATTGCCGCCATTGCTGCGATGCTCCACTACATGGGGTCATCGACAGGATGCGTATCCCCAAACCAGCACTGGTCCATGTCAGGCCAGTCTTCACAAACTCAATTAACGTGCAGCTAATGTGTGATCATGAGCTGCACATCATGCACCTCTGCGTCCGATACCCGGACAGTGTGCACAACGCCTTCATCCTGACACACTCAATGGTTCCTGATACCTTTGAGGCGCGCCCCCGGGTGAGGGGTTGGATTTTGGGCAGCAGGGGTTATCCGCTGCAGTTATGGCTGATGACGCCTATCCAGAGGCCACAGATCTGCACAGAGACCTTCTACAACGACACTTATGCAGCGACCAGAGGCATGATCGAGTGGTGCAGCGGCATCCTGAAGATGTGGTTCAGGTGCCTGGACCTCTCTGGAGGGGCCCTCCAGTATAGGGCTCGGAGAGTCTTCCACAGTTCTGGCCTGCTACATCCTCCACAACAACGCGCAGCAGAGGGGCGACGTACTGGAGGAGGGGGTTGAATGCCAGGCCTCGTCCAATGAGGAGAATGGGGAGGAGGGCCAGAACAGGCAGAGCATGGGGCCCAGGTAGACACAGGAGGCCAACACAACATATGCGCCAGGGCCGGCTCGCATGGGACGCTCCAATCACCTCCAGGTTTACCGAATAGGGGGCCTGGCATGAACATCCCATCTCACCGCCACACCCCGCATCCATCCCCCCAGCCTGGCTGACCACCCCCTCTGATGACCACTCTCCCTGCACCACCACCCCTCCCACCCCCCTGCAACCCCCTCCGTGATTCCTACTGCCTCACTATCGGGTGTAGGCCGTAGGTTGGCAGTTACAGCGGGTCTGGTCCCATGGGATTGAGGATGATGACAACCCGCTCTGCTATGAACTCTGGTGCTCCCTGGAGAGGAAGGGGCGGCGTATTGGGGCAATGTGCAGTGTCCGACCATGGGGCCCCGGCCCATGAACGTCACCAATGTCAGCCCATCTCCCCCCTCCCCACAAGCACCCTCTCTGCAGCTAGCCCAGCCCAGCCGAGCCCATCTCTCACACCCTTCTGAATGAGCACCGAGGCAGTTTGGAACATTTGTGCAGTTATTTCTTTTGATCATAACAAGTGAACATCTCTATAACAGTTTGTGCCCTCGCCGCTAACGCTATCCCATGTCTTGCACCTGTGCCAATTTGTCAGGCGTCTATCTTTCTGGTCTTAAGGCCCCGAATGCTATGTATAGGAGGATCCCCAGGTGGTACATCAGGAGTGGAGGCGGCCTGCTGCGATTCCTGCCCTCTGACCTGGGCCCCCTTTGGCGGCTGTCCTCTGGAGCGACAGGCCCTTGTGCCACCCTGTTCTGCCTAATGCCCACTAGGTGCGCCAGGGACAGGACCGGCGGGGGGGGGGGGGTTGCTCCGAGGCACTGTGATGTTCCAGCACCTCCTCTGAAGGAGTCACCAACATGGGCCCCATCACCTTCTCCTCCCCCATGGTGCCCGGTGGCCCCTGGGTGCAACTGGTGCAAACCCCTGGGGCTCGCCCCACCACCTGGCTCTGCCAGTCCTGGAAGCCCGCTTTCGCCTCCACCGGGGTCTCCATGCTCGCAGCCATGGAGCACAGGGACTGGGCCACCTCCCTCTGGGACTGTACCACATCAGCGAGTAACTGCCTCCTCCCTCTGGGACAGGTGCAACTCAACCATCGCCTGGGCAACAACGCTGTTGTGACTGGGCCAAGCTCTGGAACGCCGCTGCAATATCCAGGTGGCCCTGGTACATAGCTGCCAGTGACATGGCAGCCCTGTCCTGTGCCCCAGGCCTTGTACATCCTGACCCATGGCCGATATCTTTGCTCCCAAGGCCTCCACTGCAGACGCCACCTGTGTAGTGTTGGCCTGGGTGGCACGGTTGGCTGGCACCACCTCCTGCCCCTGCACACGTTTGGACTCCTCCAACTGCACCTGCGGGCGCTGGATGGTTGCCGACACCCCTTCATGTAGGCCTCAGCTCTGTATCTGCATCTCACTTATTAATGGGACCGCCCTTTCCTGAAGAGCGAGATCCATCTGGACGGTAGGATGGTGAGGGGGCAGGGTGGGGTTGGTGGAGATGTGGTGAGGAGGTGGTGTGGGGGTCGTGCAACACGGGCCATAGGTACACCACAACTCAGTGGGGGCTCACTAGCTTGCCCGATGCCCACCTCCACCTCAGCGACTGCCCTCTCTCCGGGCCCATCGACCAGGTCCAGTGCCTGCTACTCTGCGACGGTGAGGGGCCGCAGGTCCAGCAGTCCCCCTCCGTCTTCTCCCTCCCTCGGCGGTTGTGCACCGTCTCTTCCTGGGGTAGGTGGGAAGACCGAAAGTGCATAGTGTTAGGCAGTCGGACGCATTCAGCACAGGGGGTGGGCAGCTGGTGGGCATCGGGCAAGCTAGTGAGCCCCCGCTGAGTTGCGGTGTACCTATGGCCCGTGTGGCACAACCCCCACACCACCTCCTCACCACATCTCCACTAACCCCACCCGCACCCCTTTGTGGCCATGGCACCCGGCCATGGTGGGCGGTATGGGTTCGGGCAAGTTGTCTAGGGTGGGGTGTGCGCACACTACCCGCAGGTAGGTTTCGGTTGCCCTCCAGGTGGGGTGGGGCATTTACATGTGTGTGTGACGGGGATTGGTGCCAGGGGACAGTGCTGGTCACTCACCCTGGCCTTCCTGAGGAGGTTGTGCAGCTTCTTCCTGCACTGCTGTCCGGCCCTGGTGGTGGGGTGCACAGTGCTCGTAGCCTCTGCTACCTGCACCCAGGCCCAGTGTACGGCGGTGGGTGGCAGCCTCCTTCCCCCCCGCCGGGGAACAGGGTGGCCTGTTTCTCCTCCACAGCTTCCAGCAGGGGCTCAAGCTCTGCGTCCGCAAACCAGGGTGCCACTCTCCAAGCTGCCATCTCATTGGCTGGGATGAGTGTATGTGGGGAGTGGCTGCAGCTTGACAGCCTCCCGAGTCGCAACCCCGACCCCGGCGAATCGGACACCGTTTCTCATTGGAATCAATCGAGTTCCGGTGCTAGCCCATTAACGGATCATGAATTGCTCCGCGACCGGTGCCAATTTAATTGTTGTAGAAGTCCATCGATTCAGTCCCAGCGTCAGCACTTAGTTTCTGAAACGGAGAATCCCGCCCATGGTGTCTGGATCTCTGAGAGCCCCGAAAATATAATAATCTTTTTAATCGTATATTCCATCAATTATTGAAAGGTGCTCATTACAGCAACATATACTGTAAAAATAATACCCGCTTGTGTTGTTCTGAGATGAAGAAACATTGAGTTAGATGTCTTTGACAAGTATCTATTTTTGAATTATTTTTATCTTTGCAATCTCTGTCACCCCTAGCTAAGGAACACCAGGAGCTCTGCAATGGAACGGGCTAGCTCAGAGGGCAAGGTGGGGGAGCAGGGCCGTCCCTGGTTACGACCCTCCATCTCCCAAAGGGGAATTGTTCACCACATATCCCTCAAAGCCCCAGCTTAAAAACCTGCAAACTAATGCAGTCGGATACCTCACATAGTCAGAACTAGGATTCGCAATGAGTGTCTCTGGCCGAGAATTGTAGGCCCCTCTACAAAGATTCTACACAACTGCGCGTGCAGCTGTAGGGTTCGGGAAGCTTTTCCTTCGCAGTTAATATGTGGTGGCAAATATTTGCATGCTCCAATCCATAAAAGAAAATGAATGCTTATTTGGACACTGTTTCCAGCAACATGATTTATTTTTGCACAATTACCAGATAAATGGATACAATTATGCAAAATTAATCCTTACACTGAGGAGAAGAAAAAACACTGTAAACTATCAAGACAGATCCTGTACAACTCCAAATAATTAATTTAGGAATTATTTGAGTAAAAACAATGACTGTGCTCTGATCTACACAGTGTGCATGTTGAGCAATCACTGATTCCGCAGTGCAATTTGCAGTTTTGCATAGGTTTCTCTCAAGTCTCCTTTGAGCTACATTTTATTGACTGACTTTGATATTGATGCAGGATTTGGAAAGTCTTACCATCGACTGAAGGAAGTACGGTCCACCTCATGGCCAGAACCAAAGCCAGTGGGGAGCCAAAAAGGAAGAAGTCAGACACCTCAAAATCAAATCGCCCTGGATTTCCTTCTAATAAATTAGAGCTGCTTGTCCTCTGCAAATCAGGGTCATCGTTTAATGCACTGGAATGACTTCTGTTTTTAAAAAATTACAAATTGATTAATTAAAACCATTGCCATCAACTTATGGGAAACAATTTAAATTAAAACTGGTTTATTTTAATTTGTGATCGGTTTGTTCTCAAATAATAGATTTTATCAACATTTTTCACTTTAAGAATTCTGATGAATTACCAGGAGCTGTGTCATACCTTTTTATTAAAACAGTAAAAAAAATATATACAAGGCCAAACAGTACAAACACTAATTTTGTGTTGGAGGATCAGGGTACCCTCCCCTCAGTACCAATGTACGGGGAGGGGGGTTGGATACTCTGATTATTAAAACAGTTCACAACACATTTCTACAAAAAACAAATGGTACAAGCGCTAAACTTTGCGCTGGAGAGACCAGATACCCTCGCCTCTGCACCAACAGAAGGGAATGGAAGGGGGGTGATGGAGAGAGAGGAGAAAGGAGGGTGCTGGGGAGGGAGGGAGTCGGGGTGTTGGTGGAGGGGGGTGCCCAATAGGACACTGCCTGAACTATCTACGGAGGTAGAAAAACAAAAGAACCTTCAATTATGATGTGCCAGATTTTGGGAGAAGTACCAATAAAGAAATTGAGGTCAGCATCAGGTTAGATATAGCAGAACGGACTGCAGTCATGCAAAAATAACAATTTTGTAACAGACAAACAGCTAAAACAACATTGAGGCAATCAAAAACTGTGAGAGGCATCACAACACCAACAGTTAAAAACTTTTCACATTTCTCCACTGCTCTACACAAAGATGAGAATACATGTCAGCCAATAGTAAAAGATGGTTAGCAGAAGTGGCTTAACGTATGATTTAAGAGGTGGATTTTAAGGAGTTTCTGAACGGTTCAAGCGAGTAACAAGGCAAAGGCATTGACAAAGCAGATGATGTCAAGATAAGTCCATTGCTGCGGGTGGAGTGAGAAGTGAATTCCGGTTGTGGATTCTGACTGGAAAATAGGATTGGGGAAGCTGCAGACAAAAAGGGGGATAAAGTGAAAGGAATGATTTTCAGCTGCGGACCAGGATCTGCTAATTGATTCTCTGAGGCTGCAGAAAGTTAGTGAAATCCATCAAAGATTAGACAATGAAGGCATTCCTGAAGGTGAGGCTTGCAATGTATGCAGGATGCATGGGGGAAGACCAATAAAGAGATCATTTTAGAGAAATCCAGTGTTGAGTTTGTGAATCATAAAAACAGGCATAGTACTCATTGGACAATACGTTCTGGACTATAAGGTGGATGGCAGGAGCAGAAATGAGAGTGACTTCCACTGGGAATGGGGTGTAGGACGGCTGGCCATGTGCAATCTCACACTGTTGAGCTCATTACATATGCTGAGGAACTTATGGTGAATCTTGCAGTGGTGGTGGGCAGGAAAGTCACTGGTCCCGCAGTTACCACATGGGGTCGAAGGTCCTGAACCCATATTCAAAGGGCAGCCATTCACTCAGTGCAAGCCAGGAATAGCAGTCTGGCTGTCCTTCCAGAGCGGGAGACCTGCTGCAGAGAACAATGTCCCAGAGCAAAGTGTGGCCGCATAGTTCAGTGAAACCTCCCTTCAGATTCTCCTCCAGGCCATCCAGGAAAGGCGGCAGATGCAAGGTTTCCCTGGAGTGGCAGCAGGAGGCCCTCCCATCTGACCATGGTGACCTGGATGGAAGCTGCAGAAGAAGGTTACCACCCAGGGCTGACAAGAGAACAGCCCAGCCGTGTCAAAAAGGATGAACGATCTGCTACAGGGTAAGTGGCACCATCTACTCACTAGAAACTGACACTCATAAGGACATCAGGCAGTGTCAATATGTGAGTGCACAGGGATGGCAAATAGAATTTGGGCAGCAGCACTCACCAACAGATGGGACATGTGCGCTGACTGCAAGACGGCCACTTTCTGCTTTCAATCTTCTATTAGTTGCAGAACATCCTGCTTTTAACCACTTACTGGGGAGGGCTCAGAAGTTGCCAAAGGCATGCATGCTCCTGACCTGCTCATTCACCCATTGGGGTGACACTCAATCCTTCCGTCTGTTTGCAAGACGAGAATGCTGACAACAGGAGGGGCCAAGACTGGTGTCAGCCTTCCAGATATTAGAATTCTAAGCACCTTCACAGAGGCCACAGAAATAAATAACTGGGAAGGAGCGGGACCATACCTGAGACAAAGTGAGACAGGACTCCCCTGGCAAGCCAGTGAGGGTGTCACCAGTCTGGAGCTGCCACATGTGCCGACAGAGTGAGACTTAGACAAGGGAGCCTGTTCAGCCATCCAATAAATCTTTTTCTTCTCCATTCCAGGAACTAGCAAGACAAGGGGGAGGCAGAGAAGGGAGACCACCCACAGCTCCAGCCACAAACCCAAACTCTGAGGCGAGTGCCTCAGAATCCTCAGAGATGCACCGTCGCGACATTTACCTGCACCCTCCACCAGCACAGACATTCGCCTCACATTCTAGATTAGGCTCAGGGTCACGGTGTAGTGAGCAGCTCATGGGCAGGGGTCCATAGCTGGTAGAGGAAGTGGCAGCCAAGTCTCTGTCACTTGGAGGACTGATGGATACCAGGCCCCTGCTCAGTCCCATGTAGATGATGAATTCCTGGACTCATCGCAAGGAGACATGTTGAGATGCAGAGACAGGCAGGGGAAGAAGATGCCAGAGGTCATCCTTAGACTGGACCAAAGACTGGAGGAGCCCGTCCACTTTCTATCAGCTGTTCTGTCTCCAGCATGTGGTCACCCGGCTGCCTCCATGGGAAGGGTGGCAGTTTCCTTGGGCAGCCAGGTTCAGCAGAATGCACAGTGGTTGCTGGATATCTGCTCAGACCAGCACACCATCACTTTAGCCATAGGTGCAGTGCAGCAGTGGCCAGGCGAGAGGAAGACGGGGCATGTCAACCTCCCTCCAGGCACCACCTCTCCTCAAGGAGCCAGACAGGTGCCAATGCGCACCCACAGAGAGGATGAGCACCAGCCAGGCATCACAAGGCCTTCATCCCAGGGAACGCCAAGGATGCATTGTCGCTCAACCTCACCTCACGGAGAACTGAAAGAAAAAATGCTGGAAAATCTCTGCAGGTCTGGCAGCATCTGTAGGGAGAGAAAAGAGCTAATGTTTCGAGTCCAGATGACCCTTTGTCAAAGCTGAAAGACATAGAAAGTGGGAGATATATATATACTGTCGGGTGGGGGAATGAAAGATCAGTCATAGCCACAGAAACCAAGGGAAAAGAGTGCAAATCGCCACAGAAACCTAGGAAAAAGAGTACTAATGGCAGTACCCAGAGAGAACAAAAGGTGTGAAAGGACAGACAGCAGAGAATCATAGAATCATAGAATTTACAGTGCAAAAGGAGGCCATTAGGCCTATCGAGTCTGCACCGGCCCTTGGAAAGAGCACCCTCCACCCTACCCCCGTAACCCCACCCAACCTTTTTTTTGGACACTAAGGGCAATTTAGCATGGCCAATCCACCTAACTTGCACATCTTTGGACTGTGGGAGGAAACTGGAGCACCCGGAGGAAACCCATGCAGACACGGGGAAAATGTGCAGACTCCGCACAGGCAGTGACCCATGAGGGGAATCGAACCTGGGATAATGAAGCTGTGATGCAACTGTGCTAACCACTGTGCTACCATGCTGCCCATGAAAAGTAAGATCAGAGGGTAAGCTGTGACAGATGGAGATGTGGGGGGAGGGGGGACATGAGTGGGAGAGAGGGGAAGGGGGAAAAATAGGGGAGAAAAGGTAAGGAAAGGGGGGGATGAGATGGGGGGGGGGGGAATATATATAAAGAAAGACAAAATAGAAGTAAATGGTAAAAGACAGTTAAAATTAAATGGAATGAAAACAAAGGGGTCGAGGTGGGGTAGAGCTGATCATCTGAAGTTGTTGAATTCGATGTTCAGGCCGGAAGGCCTGGACATGTCTAACCGGAAGATGAGATGTTGTTCCTCCAGTTTGCGTTGAGTTTCACTGGAACATTGCAGCAGGCCAAGGACAGACATGTGGGCATGGGAGCTGGGTCTTTTGTTAAAATGGCAAGCAACAGGAAGGCCAGGGTCCTGAATGCATCTCAACTTCCGGTTAGGCATGCTGCAGCTTTCCGGTCTCAACATCAAATTTAACAACTTCAGATGATTACCTCTACCCCATCTCGACCCATTTGTTTTCAATCCGTTTGATTTTAACTGTCTTTTACCATTTATTTCTATTTTCTCTTTCTTTATGTATATTCCCCCCACCTATCTTATCCCCCTTTCCTTACCTTTTCTCCCTTTGCTTCCCCCTTCCTCTCTCTCCCACCAATGTCCCTCCCACATCTAAATCAGTCACAGCTTACCCCCTGATCTTAGTTTCTCTGCTGTCTGGCCTTTCACACCTTTTGTACTCTCCGGGGACTGCCACTAGCCCTCTTCCCCCTTGGTTTCTGTGGCTATTAGCACTCTTTTCCCTTGGTCCCTTTGCTACGACACATCTTTCATCCCCCGACCCTACAGTATAAATATCTTTTATACTTTCTCTGTCTTTTATCTTTGAAAAAGGGTCATCTGGACTCAAAACGTTAGCTCTTTTCTCTCCCTACAGATGCTGCCAGACCTGCAGAGATTTTCCAGCATTTTCTCTTTTGGTTTCAGATTCCAGCATCCGCAGTAATTTGCTTTTACTCACATGGAGAACTGTTTGGCCTGCTCATCTCCTTATCAAGGATCTGAATAGGACACATTTAAAGGGATTGCAACCAAAGTGCACAAAACATCACTGAAGGAGCAGGATAGTGTCCCACCAGGTGAGAGCGTGTAGAATAAGCCTGTGTGCTGGAGCATGTGGAGGACTGAGTGACTATCTATGTGAAGACACAAGAGCTCTTTCCAGGGCTCTGCAGGGTCCATGAAGGAAATATGTTTAACTTGGCTGATGTGTCCAGAATGATGGAGTAGTCTTCAGTAATACTAAGGGGTTCTAGGACTGAGATTTGTAGCAAATTGGAGGGTTGTGAGTGGTTGGTGCTGAACAGCCCATTCTGCAGGTGAGGCACTGTCATTGAATGGACTCCAAAGTAACCTCAAAACCTTTTGGGATGACAATGATGTGAAGGGTTAATGTTGATGCGTGCAGATTGGGGATCAGTGACAAGAAATTCCCTGATCAAGCTGCATGGAGCAGCAATCTCGAGGAGCCAAACAGCCTTCCCTGTGCACCCATATTTCTCATTCTACCTGTAAGAGTTCTCTATGAGGTCTACTCCCCAATGGGAGCAGGTCTAAGTGTGACATGAATGCATCTCTGGCCAGGTAAGAATTTATGTTGATTTCAATGTGCCATACATTCAGACTTTGTGAGGGCATGGGAAGAATCTAATTTCCACTTGCAGGTGGGCAAGGTCACAAGAGAATGGAGTGAGGTGCAGGCTATGAGACACACATTTGGTGCAAGGAATTTGTATATCAGCATATGCAAAGCATCACATCACCAGCAAGGCAGATGTTAAGTCGTGCAATTTATTTTACCTGTCATAAATCAAGATACAAGAGAGCAAAGTATAATGCATGTTACAAAAAAGGAGCCGTGGCCTGACAGGCAATAGAATATAGAAGACCAAATAGTCATGGCTTACTCGACCTGGAATCTGTTAACTATTAGATTGTCACGGACTGTACCATTGAAGTCTCTGCGTGTTCCTCTGCAACATCCAAGCCCTCGTCTCCATTATCTCCTTCCTTCATCGGAGAAGACATTTCAATCTTCCATGTCTTTCCTCAGTCAAGCGGCAAGTAACATTCACACCACCAAAGCGCCAGGCAATGTTCACCTCCAACAAGAGAGAATCTAACCATCAGCCCTTGACGTTCAATGGTATTACCATTGCTGAATCCTCCACTATCAACATCCTGGGGGTTAGCATTGACCAGGAATTGAACTGGATTAGCCATATAAAATACTGTGGCTTCCAGAGTAGATCAGAGGCTCGGAGTCCTATGATGAGTAATTCACTGTCTGACTCCCCAAAGCCTCACCACCATTTATAAGGCACCAATCAGGAGTGTGATGGAATACTTTCCACTTGCCGGATGAATGCAGCTCCAAAAACACCCCCCCCCCCCCCTAGGGAACCTAGGTTGTGACTGGGGTCTGGGCCACAAAGAACAGACAAGTTGCTCATCATCCATTTAAATATGGCCGCTTGATAAGGAAGGCTATGTGGGCAATCCATCATTTATTTTTTGTGCAGGACTTGATCCTCCCTGAACTATTGGTCAATGTTGTGTGACAACTTGTGGCTTCTTCAGTAATTGTGACCAGGGATGTGCCTTTGCGACATGGCTATCTGCCAGTGGTAGACAATTCAATTAGCCTCCTCCTGGCTCCCCAGATTTTGACAGAATCAGTAACTGAGGTTGTGGGCAGGTTTATCTCACACCACAATCAGCTCCTCAGTGTTTCATTAAACTGGAACTGCCGTTGGAATTCATAAAGAAGCTGATGTCGGAATATTATCAATTGACCAATTTTATTGAGCAAACTTCCATTGGAATTTGAAAAAGAATGATTAGAAATAAATTATAGTCCTTTGTGGAAATGATATAGTTAAAATTTTCTATATAATGCCAAGGACTATAAATAGAGCCTTTAAGAATTAAAAATATATATTAAAATGACTTGTGGTTGTTTCAATGGATTCAATAGAAAAATCATAAAATATATTGGGGCAATATTTGAGTTAAGTATTTGATAAATCATCCGGCTGTTAGATTATACTCATAAACTGTCATTTTAATATTGAAAGATGGTCAATGGTGAAAACACTACAAGAGCTAATAGAATTTTAATGCTGAGTGGATTTTAATATAGGTTTAGGGAAAAAGATATTAGAAAACTATTTTATATGAATGGAATTTGATGCTGATATTTAAAATTGCACAATATATCATGTTTAGAATAATTGTTCCATCATTCTTCTTGTTGTTAAATCTCATTCATATATTCTCAATGTTAGACAAGGACATCAAGCTTCTCTGGTTAGAAAAGATTATGTTAAAATTGATGATAATACTAATGTGATAAGATGAGGGTATACTGCCAGATTTTAGTGGAGCTGGCAAGACTCCGCAAACCTTAAAAATGATGGCCAGAATCAAATATGGAAGTCCCACCCCCAAATCTGGCTAGAAGGGGAAAGGTGGCAGGACGTGATTCACACAAGAGTTCATTTTATTAAATCTCCACATGGCTCTTGAGGTCTGCCCATGGTGGAGAGTGGATGAGGTGGCACTGAGTTGGCATGGGGGTGGGTATAAGGGGCCATGTGGCATGGATGGGAGGGGTGAGGGCTAGAGGGCTTAAATTCTTCTAAAACAACTAGGAATCCATTCCCAGAGAGCCCGCCCTCGTTATCTCCGAGTGTCTGCTTCTGGAGTTGGGAGCCCAGGCTTCATCGTGCACCTGGCCCCAGGAGCAAACGTTTTGTGATTCAGGGCACGTTTTACTGAGGTGGCTATGGCAAGTTAAGTTACCTGCCTCGATCGCTGAAAGCTGACCCGATATCTGGAATGATTCGCTGAGGTTCTATTGGTTATTTTGAACTGCTTCTTACAGGAAACTTTCCAAACGGCAAGGTGCACATTGAGGAAATCCAAAAATGTTGCTCAGTCATTATATGTTAAAGTACAGAATCTAAAAAGCGTCAAGAGAGTGTGAGGCATTTCACCAAAGCTGCACACTCAAATCTCCAGCATGATCATCTTATTGTTAAGAGCATCACTTTATGTGTTGGCCACGAGAATTACAGGACTGCCACCCAAACATTCTAATACACGTGTTTCTGAATGTGTACGTTCAGCTTTTTAATATCTTCATTCTCCTGCATTCATTCGGTCAGTTTTGTGGCCAACCCAAATGTACGGTCTAATTAATTGACTAAACTTAATGGAACAGTCTAAATGGTATTGCACAATACACTAGAGAGGAAATAGAATTCTCATCGACCGTTTCACAATGTATGGAGTTCCTGATTTCTCCCAAGCTGACTGGGAAAGGTATTGAAAAGAAATAATGACATAGAAATGACTCTGGGTCTCTTTTTAGGTATTGATGCAGTTGTGCTATGCAGCCAATGTGCAACTGAAGAAAAGATCCCAAGGATAGTTGGAAGTTGGTTTTCAGGCCTCATTAACATGATAAGGGTGCACTAAAAACCCTTTCGTACCTCCACAGGCAACACTTAAGTTTCCAGCCATCTATCTCGCTGGCAGTGGCTGTTGGCTAAGTCCCATGAGAAGGGGCTTTGGTTCAGGCCTTGAAGGTTGAGAGAGGGCAGTCATTACCGGTGGAGTCATTGGAGTGTTTTTGCTTTTCTGAATTCACAGGAAGAAGTTCTAAAAATATTTTTGAACTTTCCTTTCAGTGGCAGAAGCAGGGGCAGTCGATGAATCCTGTAGGGCAGGCGCCAGTCTATACTGGTCATCTCCGACTAATTGCACGAAAGGAATCTTTCAATGGGCATTACACTCCTAATTTGGATATTCAAGGAACAAAACAGCTGTTTTAAGCATCCATATCAGATATTTCCTTCACAGACTGGGCTCAGACCATTTCACTCCAATAAATGATGCAATGCATACCGATATCTACCATTATATAATTGCTTCCGGAGCGAGAAAACACCATAGAAAAAGTCAACATTAGCTGCTGCCCTGCACTCCTTCCTACAGTTGATTGAAGAGTAGCAGTTATCCCAGAACATTGACAAGATTACGGAGGCACTGGGAGTAATAAATAGGACTGAAGAAGCAATTTCATGAAAGCAATAATGCATCGTGGAGTTTGTGTTCCAATGGTACGATTGCTAGAACTATTCTTCAACTCACTGAGGAAGCAGTGCTAAAATCAAGCAATCGATTTGTTCCTTGGACATGGTTTGCAGCTTCTGGAGCAGCACTGCACAACAGCACCAGAGCAGGAAAAGGCACATGGAAAACAAATGCTAAAGAAATCATTGAATCATAGAATTTACAGTGCAGAAGGAGGCCATTCAGCCCATCATGTCTGCACCAGCCCTTGGAAAGAGCACCCTATTTAAGCCCCACACCTCCACCCTACCCCCTTTATCCCCATAATCCAACCTAACCTTTTTGGACACTAAGGGTAATTTAGAATGGCCAATCCACCTAACCTACACATCTTTGGACTGTGGGAGGAAACAGGAGCACCCAGAGGAAACCCACGCCCACATAGGGAGAACCTGCAGACTCCGCACAGACAGTGACCCAAGCTGGGAATCGAACCTGGGACCTTGGAGCTGTTAAGGAGCTGTGCTAACCACTATGCTACCATGCTGCCGTGCTAGGAATAGACTAGGCTGATCAGTTGATCTTTGTTTGATATGCCATTGGTTTCATTTTTAGGTTGTTTGCAATATTTATTTTGTGGTGGTTTTGTATATCGATAAAGGGGAAGCTGTGCTGGTCAGTAAGAAAGGGAGTGTAAGGTGTGGGGCTATTGGTGAGTGGTAAATAGGGATTGCAGTTACTGGTATCTTATTCAGATGAGCTCTGGATGGATAGCCCAGCCATATAGGGGCTCTAGTTTGCCTCCTCCCTTCCTTGCTGTGGCTGCTCCTCACCATACAGCTGGTAGCAAGGACTGACCCTTCCTGATGGGCATCAGAATATCAGAAATCGTTGACACACATTGTGCCAAATGCGGCTGAGCTCCTTCAGAGCAGCTTAATAATGGAGGTATAGTTCGGACATGCCATTGCTCTGCTCTGTCACATTTTATGCGGAAGCATGGCTTCATTGCATACATGTTCAACACTTGTAAAGTGTTGTGCGCTGGACTCATCAGCCAGGTTGTCGGCCAATAGCCCTGGTTACCTCCTGGTTTACTGTAATGGCTGAAATGCAGCTGACACAGCGAACCACCGCAGAATAAACACTGCCGCCGGGATACTGGGCATTGACCCACATGAGCCATTGTCCAGGGTCACATGCCAGCTGGACTTTGTGGGTTCGGTGTCGGACAGAGTTTTCATGTGGTGCATGCAAAGCAATGAGCTTACAGTCAATGCCACCCTGTACCAAAGCAGGAAAAGGCACAGTAGATTGTCTTGATCTCCATGGTCTCTGTTCATTCGCGCAGCCATGTTGTGTTTCAAGGGCAATGCCTTTCCACTGCATCCCTGTATGGAAAGAACTGGTTTGTGGAGAAGCCCTGAAATCAGGAGCACCATCTTTATTGCCTGCCGTGCCACTGAATGTGCACTTCATAGACTGCGGGAAAGTACCACATGTTGGCAAAATTGTAGCAACGGCCAATAGAAGCCAATCAGCAACTGACCTGTCAGAAGTTGATGATCCCTCTAAATAGAACCGGAGGGGATTCTTTCCTTTTTTAATCCATTCATAGGATGTGGGCATCATTGGATAGGCTAGCATTTATTTCCCATCCCTAATTGCCTTGAGAAGGTGGCGGTAAGCTGCCTTCTCAAATCACTTAAGTCTGTGCTGTGTAGGGATACCCACAGTAGTTAGGAAGGGAGTTCCAGGATATTGACCGAGTGAAAGTGAGGGAACAGCAATATAGAGCGGAATTCTCTGGTCGTTGCAGTTCAATTTTCCAGCCAGCAGTGCCCCCCCCCCGCCCCAGCCCACCCGCGGCGGGAGGTGGTTACAATGGAAAGACAGAATCGCACCGCCAGTGAACGGTATGCTGCCAAGAAACACGTGGCTGGGGGACAGGAGAACACAGCCCATAGTTTCAAGTCAGGATGGTGTGCGACTTGCAGGTGGTGGTGTCATTATGCATGCGCTGTCATTGTCCTTCTGGCCGGTAGATGTCTTGGGTTTGGAACGTGCTGTTGAAAGAGTCATTGCAAACTGCTGCAATGCACCTTCTAGATGTTGGATACTGCTGCTACCGTGCACCAGTGGTGGAGGAGGTGAATGTTTAAGTTGATGAATGGGGTGCCAATCAAGCGTCTGCTTTGTTCTGGATACTGTCGAGCTTCTTGAATGTTTCCGCACTCATTCAGGCAAGTGGAGACCATTCGGTCATGCTCCTGATTTATGCTTTGTAGTTGGTGGACAACCTTTGAGGAGTCAGGAGGTGTGTTACTTGCCACAGAATTTCCAGTCTTTGACACAGTCTTGTAGACACAGTATTTATAGACTAGTTCCTGTTACGTTACTGATCAATGGATTTTGGTGGATTCATCAATGGTAATGCTGTTGAATGTCTTTTTTAAGCTATTTTGTTCCAAACATATTCAACATAACACAGCCTTAACATCCAACAGTTTGTACATTTTTTCCCCCATTTACTCACCCTCTCCCCACCCCCCGCAACAAACAGCTCCTCAAATATAACCATGAACGGCTTCCACCGTACCTCGAAGCCCTCCTCCGATCTCCTTAAGGCAAATTGATTTTCTCCAACCTAAGAAACCCGTACAAGTCGCCCAACCATGCCGCAACCTCCGACGGCACGGCTGACCTCCAATTCAAACGTATCCGTCGCCGGGCAATCAGAGAGGCAAAGGCCATGACATCGGCCCCCTTAACCTCCAGCAGCTCCGACACTCCAAAGATTGCCACCATAGGATCTGGCTTCATCTCAACCTCTACAATCTTCGATGGGTTCCCGAATACTGCCTCCCAAAAGCTCCCCAACACCTCATCCCCCAGAACATATGTGCATGGTTCGCCAGCCCCCTCCTGCACCTCTCGCACCCCTCCACTATCTCCTGAAAAGAACTCTCACCCGGGCCCAGGTCATGTGAACTTTGTGCACCACCTTAAATTGAATAAGGCTCAACCTTACGCAGGAGGAGGTTGAGTTCGCTCAGCGCATTTCTTTGCACCAAAGTCCCAATCCTATCTCCCTCCCCAACTCCTCCCACTTCTGCTTGATCCGTTTCACTAAGGCCACGCCCTGCTCTCCCAATCACCCATATATGTCCCCAATCCTACCATCTCCCCCCTCATCCAGAAGCAACATTTTCACCAAAAGCGTATATTCCGGCACCTGAGGGAACGAAGGCAGCTCCTTGCACGTGAAGCCCCGCACCTGCCAATACCTAAACTCACTCCCCTTTGGTAACTCAAACCTCTCCCACAGTTCCTCTAACCCAGCAACCTTCCCCTCCTCAAACATGTCCCTGACCCACACTACCACTCCTTCCTCCATCCCTTATAATTCTGTTGAATGTTAAGGGGAAGTGGTGGTTATATTCTCTCTTGTTTGAGATGGTCATTGCCTGATACTTGGAAGGCACTCAATGAGGCAGTGGCATAAGTGGCCAGAGAGCCAGGGCGATGATCTGAGGACACGGATTCAAATCTCACCACGGCAGATGCTGAAATTTGTATTCAATTAAAATCTGGAATTAAAAGGTTGATTCTGAACATAGAACCAATTGCCAATCATTATAAAAACCCATCTGGTACAATAATGACCTGTTGGGGGAGGAAATCTGCCATCCTTACCTTGTCTGACCTACATGTGCATGCTAATACCCTCACCAATATGATGCCCTGCATGATTTGTTTCAAAGGTATGCATGTACGTGAGTGTGTGCATTGCATGTACACCATTTTGGAGGTTTAAGGACACTCAAACGCCCACAAAGTAGTGCTGTGTTCTGGTAAGTAGCCAGCCAACATCCACCACCTAAATGAAAGCAAATTACTGCGGATGCTGGAATCTGAAACCAAAGAGAAAATGCCAAACAGCAGAGAAACTAACATCAGAGGTGTGACAGATGTAGATATGGGGGAGGGGAAGGGGGGAGCAAAGGGGAGAAAGGGGAAGGAAAGGTGGATAAGATGGGGGGTAAATATACATAAAGAAAGAAAGAAATGGTAAAAGACAGTTAAAATGAAATGGGATGAAAACAAATGGGTCGAGGTGGCGTAGAGCTGATCATCTGAAGTTGTTGAATTAGACGTTGAGACCGGAAGGCTGTAGCGTGCCTAACCGGAAGATGAGATGTTGTTCCTCCAATTTGCGTTGAGTTTCACTGGAACATTGCAGCAGGCCAAGGACAGACATGTGGGCATGGGAGCAGGGTCTTGTGTTAAAATGGCAAGCAACAGGAAGGTCAGGGTCCTGAATGCGCACAGATCGAAGGTGCTCAGCAAAGCGATCACCCAGTCTGCGTTTGGTCTCTCCGATACAGAAGAGACCACATTGGGAGCAGCGAATGCAATAGAGCAAATTGGAAGAGATGTAAGTGAAACGTTGCTCAACCTGGAATGACTGTTTTGAGCTTGGGATGTTAAGCATGGAAGAGGTAAAGGGGCAGGTGTTACACCTTCTGCAATTGCATGGGAAGGTACCATGGGTGATGGGAGAGGTACTGGGTATGGTGGAGGAGTGGACTAGACTATCTCGAAGGGAACGGTCGCCGTGGAATGCTGACAGAGGGAGTGAAGGGAAGATGTGTTTGGTGATGGCAGCACGCTGGAGTTGGCAAAAATGGCAGAGGATTATGCTTTGCACACGGAGGCTGGTGGGGTGAAATGTGAGAACGAGGGGGACTCTATCCTTGTTCTGGGAGGGAGTGGAGGGGGTGAGGGTCGTGGCGCGGGAGATGGACCGCACGCTGTTGAGGGCCCTGTCAACAACTGTAGGTGGGAAATCACGGTTGAGGAAGAAAGAACACATTTTCAAAGCACCATTTTGGAAAGTGGCATCATCGGAACAAATGCGACGAAGGCGAAGGAGCTGAGAGAAAGGGATGGAGTCCTTACAGGGTGTAGGGTGTGAAGAGCTGTAGTCCAGATAGCTGTGGGAGTCAGTGGGCTTGTAGTAGATATTAGTAGATAATCTATTGCTGGAAATGGAGACAGAAAGATCAAGGGAGGGAAGGGAAGTGTCTGAGATGGACCAGGTGAAATTGATGGAGGGATCCACCATCTAGATTCAAGTATAAAGAATGATCAGTTGGGTAGGTTCTGGCAGGGTGTAACTGCAGAGGGAACAATGGCCGAAATTCTCCGGCGATGACGATTCACTTTTCCCGCTGGCAGTGCCACCCGCCCGCGCATTTCCCAGCGGCGTGGGTGGTTACATTGGGAAATCCCATTGCCAAGCGGCGGGAAGATGGAATCCCGTTGCCAGTAAACGGCACACGGCCAAGAGACATGCGGCTGGGGAGACCGGAGAATTCAGCCCAATGCAAAGCACAAGTCAAGAAACATTGCACGGCTGGAATGAATGCACACCTCAAGTCACCAAACCCTATCACAGTTCAAAAATATAGCCCTGAAATAATAAATTTTAAATCACCAGCTATGAATTGCTTTTCATGGCTCATGGAATGAATGCTAAGTATCGCAATTCTTTTCCCAACATTTCTATTCAATTGTGATTTGTAACCTCTGTCACTGCTACCTTGACAGAAAAGCACGATGCTGTGTTATGGTATCACAATCATAGGTTGAAGAGTCACTCTGTTTCCTTGGCAATGGTTTCCTTGGTTCCTCCGCATCAATCCCTGAGATATCTATGTTGCTTTTGCTAAGTCGTTTACTGGAGCCTAAGTCAGATCCAGCTTCATCTGTTAAAAGTGCGTTATCCTTTTGTAGAATAATAAAAAAAAGTAGTAATTAGCCAACAGATTATGAGAATTGTAAGACAGAATTAACCCTTTGCTCATTGGGCACTTTTGCAGAAATTGATTCCCTGTCTAAAGTTACAGAGGGAAAATCTTTTTGAAAGTTAGAGAAATACCTACTTGTTCCGTCACTGTGTGGGGAACAATAATTTGTTTGTATTGACGAAGAGCAAAGAAACTGCAATTTTCCTCAAAAAGGGTATTAGCTGTACATTAAAATAAAGAACTTAGGGAAGGAAGAGAAGGTTTGTCCAACACCCCATTTCTTTATGTTAATCAATGAGTGGACTACCATTTCAATCAGTTTTATTAACTGACAGATTTCAACTCATTGCCCACCATTTGCATTTTGGTGCTGGGTCAGTCGAGTTTTGTGACTTTAGCATAGCTAATGTAATATAGCTGTAAAGTTTCCGATACCTGCATACTGCCAATACTCCCCCTCCTGCTGCTGTTTTGGCTTTCACATGTTGTATGTGCACTGTAACACAAGGCATCAAATCCCAGAATACCTCCAACACTGTCGCCAATTAGGCAAACCTATTGCAGACAGAACAAAAACAAATAATTTACTTTGAAATGCAAATTCCTTCAACGCATAAAAGGTGTTTGAGCTTCTAGGTTGCCATATCAGTGTTCATACTATGTTAGCTATCACCTGCATCAAAAATGTTGCATATATTAAGAGAGCCAGATGCTACTACAGGTCTCTTGAAATGAAATGAAATGAAAATTGCTTATTGTCACAAGTAGGCTTCAAATGAAGTTACTGTGAAAAGCCCCTAGTCGCCACATTCCGGCGCCTGTTCGGGGAGGCTGTTACGGGAATTGAACCGTGCTGCTGGCCTGCCTTGGTCTGCTTTCAAAGCCAGCGATTTAGCCCTGTGCTAAACAGCCCCGCTTCCAAAATAATTAGCACTCCCGATGTCTTCAAACCCCACAATGGGAGAGCCACATAGTAGCTTTCATCCAGTACAACTAGAGCAAAACATAATAGCAGGTTTGAGTCTATTTAATTACCATTCTCCACAGTCTTGCAGCTTACACTGGGACAGCCAGATGTAATAGCAGGTTTCTTCCTGTGTGAATTATCACACTCCATGTACTTAAACCCACAATAAAAGAACCAAATTTAATAGTAGGTTCCTCCTGTGTAATTACTGTTCTCTATGTGTCCATATCCCACATCACGAGATATAACTCTATGTTTCACGAGACCGAATTTTACAACTGATAATTTGTGTCCAAGATCGACAGTTTTAGCCCAGAGGGATACCTTTATTTACCTTGGAGAGCTGGGCAACATGCAGGTAGGCTCCTTGCACCCTAACCCTCCCAGGCTCCATATTCAAACCGTAGGCAGCTCTCATTACTCGCAACCCATTCCTGGTCTCTAATCGTGTCCCAAACCTACCTCTCAATCATGGCCCCAAGGGCTGCAATATCTCAGCCACAACGCCCCCTCCCACCCCATGCACCCAGCGTCAAACACCCAGATTAACCATTGATTAATAATAGCTAATTAAGTGAATAATGACGTGTGGTGCTGTACATCCTGCAACATGTGTGGGTGGATTCAATGGTGTATCTCCAGTCTTCCAGATGCTGCCTTCAAGAAAGAGGGGAGGTACAATCCTGCACCTACCAATGCCTGACTCCATACTTGATTTGAGCCCCTCCCCCCCATCCCCACCACCTCCCACCCAGCCAATCTCAGAGGCAGAGCTCCTGGAAACCAATGTTCAGAATCGCGATCAGGTAGGAAATTTGACCTGTTCAGGGTTTTGGGCTGGTCAGTTACTCTGGGTTCTCCCTGTCACGATCTAATGGACTCTCTGATTTTTCGAATGGAGGTATGGGCCCAGGTTGTTGGAAGTGTAATTGGTTGCTTGCTCGTCCAGCCGGCAGACAGATACAATCACCTGGGAGGCCCACGTTCTGGCTCTTTTCCTGCAGTCTTTAATTTTAACCTGCTCTTCCGAATGCGCGGCAAGGGTAAAGCTTTTCTCTCAATGTGGACTCACTTGATCATAGAATAGAAACCCTACAGTGCAGAAGGAGGCCATTCGGCCCATCGGGTCTGTACCGACCCTCTGAAAGAGCACCCTGACCAGGCTCCTACCCCATTCCTGCAATCCTACGACCATACTTAACCCACACATCCCTGGACACAAAGGGGCAATTTAACATGGCCAATCCACCTAACCTGCACATCTTTGGACTTTGATGATGTTGGGTCAGCAGGTTCGACTGCTATTTCAGCCAGAAGCTCCACAAGGAGAGTTCACACATACAACGCCCCCAGCAGCCGTTTCCCCCCCTCGCCACCCCATGCCCCCGTGCCGATTCCAATCGCAAGGCTCCACTGTTAAAATAACTCAGGCCCACCATGGCCCTGTCCACCAGATTCCCATCCCATCCCATCCCAGTTATTGTCGTGTTCAACGCTTCTGTGTTCAAATATGTGAGTCGGTTTGCTATTGGTGCTCACTGTGCTTAATTTGTTTAGCCTAGGTGTGAGCTGAGAGAAACCTAAACTTTTGTGAGGGCCACGAAGAATCCAGCACGAGTTTCAAGGATACAAAGAAATAACATTTATTTACAATAACATATATATACAACAGCAGCAACTTCGCTTGCTGCTTACTCCTTCCTGCTGGTTCCAAACTGGCCAGCTTTATTTATACAGGAGTCTGCTAATGATTTCTCCGCCCCCCTCATTGGGGAAGCTCATACTCCCACAGGATTGTGGGATTGTCATTAGTCCCCAGCCAATGGTAAGCAGGCAGGCTATAACATAAACAAAGCTGGAAGCTAGCTGCTAGAAGCTTAAGGAAGCTGCGAAAAGCACGAGAGAGCAGGAAAAACACTGCAAGTAAAGTTCCTACACACGTATAAACTGGTGTGTCATCTCTGTGTAGCTCCGAGGTATAAAATATACAGCAATTTTTATCTATGCATGAAACACAAGGCTGTCTGTAACAGTGCATATTTGACATTTATTTAAGAGATTAACAGATATGCTGGAGTAACCGCCAGCTTGTACTATCATTGACGGCATAGCCTTCATTCTAAATCATCAGGGAAAATATTGAATGGTTTATAACTGTCACCTGCATTCTGATGCAAATCCGGGATCGTGCTAAGGACTGCCAAGTGTCCATTATTTTTCTGAATATTTAGTTTGACTTGCCCAAGGACATTGTTTTATTTTTGGACTTTACAACAAAAAAGGAAATCAGATGTTATCATGAACACAGATTGTTATGGGGAGGCATTTTCAGAACCCCGAAATGTATCATGGAGTTCAACCAACCTCCCCCTTTAATGTATTTGTTGCTTTTCCTAGCACGCGGCTTGTTCCCTAGGTGTGGGATTACAATTATGGACATGTGGGTTTTTAAACACAAAACAATGTTTATTCCATGAAATCAAATTAACATCTTAAATAAACATTGGATCTCTTAACACCCCTTACTTCAAAGATAACTCTGAAAATATTACAACAGTAAATAATTCCTCAAACTATTCCTTCACACTTCCAAGAGACTTAACACCTTTAAACAGAATCACATCAGGTTAAAGGCTTTACTATTATGAGTTTAAATCACCCAAATGATCCAGAGATAGTCTTTCATGGCAGAAATCACAGCAAATCCAGCTCACTGCAAAACACAGACACTCGCCAAGCTCTTTTCCTCCAAACTGAAACTTCAAAATGGCTGAACTGCTCAGCTCCACCCACTCTCTGACATCACTGTTTTCATAAAGGTACATTGCTTAAACATCCATGGCTTAAAGGTACTCTCACATGGCGAGATATATAACCATATCTCCCTGAATGATCGAGCCTGTAGATAATCACTTCAAGTTTACTGGAGTTTAGTCTATGGGTGCAGGGCTAAGAACGAATATAGATTATATATGTTGGCTCAAAATCTGTGTTGTATTACAGAGCTGCAGCACATCTTCTGACTGAGGGGCAATCATGGCCATGATTCAGCGGCCTCGTTGCACCCAACTTGGTGTCAGGATGAGACCATGGAAACTCGAGAGAGGCCTCTCTCTCTCTCTAGATATAGATTTGCAACGCTCGTAAAGCCTCATGAGATTTAGTGGGCGTGGTCCAGATCTGCACATTTAAATGAGCCATTAGGCTCATTTCAATATGCGTTTGCGGGATTTTTCCAGTGCCCGGGACCTAGCGGCCACGCCAGGGAGACATTGCCAGGATGCCGTTTAGCACTGGTTCAGTTGTAATGGCACCTGGGAGTACTCCCAGGCCATTAGAGGCCCCTGGGTGGTCAGGGAACAAGCTGGCAGGGGAACTGCCAGGGTGCCAGTGCCATGGCGACTGCATGCCAGGTTGGCACTGCAAGGGATCATGCCCGGGGAACTTTACCAAGAGGAGGGTGGGTGAGGTGATGTTCCTGGGGGGGGGGGGGGGGGGGGGGGGGGGGCTCCCCGAGGTTGGGGGAAGAGGGAAAGAGGGGCGTTGGTTCAAAAATGGCGGGAGGGGAAAGATGGGGTCAGCCAGAGAAAATGGCGCCCCAATTTGCAAGGAAGCTTTCCTGCTGGGTTCACCAAGAAATGACTCAACTGCGGCCTCGGCAGAGAGAATCTCCCTGAGGCCAAAGAAACCCAGCAAAGTGCCGTTGATTAGCGGGGTGTCTCACGGTACTGCAGCCAAGAATCACCCCGCTAAAGATGCCCAAAACCAGACATAGATTTTTTTTCTGGTTGAATCAAGCCCCATGACATAACAAAAGATTTGGAAAGCTTTTCAATATCATCAACCCCTAGAATCCAGATAAGTTGAATTACATTGTGGCAGGAAAGATAGGGAAGTTATGTGCTCTCTGCAAAATAGGTGGCTAAAGGGAAGTAAAGCAAAGGAGAGACTTGGCGGTACAGATACATTGATCATAGAAAGTACTGCTACATGCTAATAAGACCAGAAAGATAAAAACGTACAAGCTAGTAGGGTACATTTCAAGAGGGATTGAATTGAAAATTAGAGAATTTATGTTAAACAGATAAAAATGCATAAACATATATTTTACTTTCAGACAGCGCTATTAAAGCATACTCTGGACCCATGCTTTATTTCTTTACTACTGCCATTCCCACTCCCATGTTCAATGACATCCTTGTAATTTAATTGCCCCTGCCCCCTCATCTATCCCTTTTTGCTCCACCTGCCCCTCCACCCTTTTCAACCACAATAAATCCATCACATTTCTGCCTCGCTTCAGTTCCGAATTAGTCAGATTGAACTTGAAATATTAATTCTATTTCTCTCTCCACAGATGCTGCCTGACCTGTTGAGTTTTTCCAGCACTTCCTTGTTTTTATTTCAGGTCTTCAGCATTCGCGGTATTTTGCTTTATTTAATGTTAAATACATTTCGTAAATACTCAGCTGGTCTGGCAGCATCTGTGGCGAGAGGAACAGAGTTAATGGGCGGCGTAGTGGGGATTTTGGAGATGGCAGAAGTCCTGTCGTCAGAACTGAAGGTGAGAGGCGAACCCGCTTCAGTGGGCATTGGAACCTGGGTAGACATACTGCTGGCAGCGGCTAACAAAGAGGCCGTTGCCAGGGTCACTGTCTGATGAACACAGCAGCCTGCGCCCAAGAGCTGACAGTGCAATCAGATGGCCAGAAGCTCTGAAACTCCAGGCAGAGGGTGCCTCAAGGGCAGGGCATCCTCAAAGACCTGGAATTGGAGTTGGCGGTCCCACAATGGAAGGGGATGGTGAAGGGGGGAAGGGGTACTGTGTGCAAAGGCATGTTGCCTCTATAATGGCCGTTGGCACCGTGGCCCCTCTGGAGTGTCGCGAATGGAGGGCAACACCATTTAAACCCACTGGGAGACCGTCAGGTTTCACCCGGTCGTCTTCCCATGTGGAGGTGACCCTCCTGACCCAGGCAATCAGGCCTTAAACGGTTCAATTGGCCTCCCAAAGGGCGACTTATCTGCCAACTTTCCTGCCATTGGCAAAACCGCAATGGTGACAGTTTAGATGTTGGGTTCCTCTCCCGATGCCTTACACTGCCATTTCACTAGCCTTCCTGCTTCGCAGGCCATTTTCAAAGGGCCTGGAAAATTCTGGTCAGTCTGTTTCATGTCTGCAACCTATCAACGACCTGACATAGTCATACACATGGAATCATACCTGAGAGATAATGTCCCAGACATTATCATCACCATTCCTCGGTATGACCTGCCCATCAGCAGGCTGAGTCCTAAAGGACATAGCTGCTAGACTGAGATTGCAGCAGGTGGTGAGGGAACAAACAAGAGGGAAAAACACAATTGACCTCATCCTCACCAACCTATCTGCTGCAGATGTATCTGTCCGTGACAGCATTGGTAGGAATGACCACTGTATAGTCCTTGCGGAGACGAAGTCCCGTCTTCACATTGAGGATACCCTCCATCATGTTGTGTGGCCCTACCACTGTGCTAAATGGAATAGACTTTGAACAGATCTAGCAACTCAAGACTGGGCATCCATGAGGCCCTGTGGGCCATCAGCAGCAGCAGAATTGTACTCAACCACAATCTGCAACATCATGGCCCGGCATATCCCCCACTCTACCATTACCAGCGAGCCAGGGAATTAACCCTGGTTCAGTAAAGAATGCAGGAGGGCATGCCAGGCGCAGCACCAAGCTACCTAAAAATGAGGTGTCAACCTGGTGAAGTGACAACACAGGGCTACTCTCATGCCGAACAGCATAAGCAGCAAGTGATAGCCAGAGCTAAGCAATTCCATACCAACGGACCAGGTCTAAGCCCTGCAGTCCTGCCACATCTAGCCATGAATGGTGGTGGACAATTAGACAACTCATTGGAGGCTCCACAAATATCCCCATCTTCAATGATGGGGGAGCTGTATGGGCAAATGACAAGGCTGAGGCATTCGCAATAATCTTCAGCCAGAAGTGCCGAATGGATGATCTATCTCGATCTCCTCTGGAGGGCTGCAACATCAAAGATGTCAGACTTCAGCCATTATGATTCACTCGACTTGATGTCAGAAAATGGCTGAAGACACTGGATACTGTAAAGGCTATGGGCCCGGGCAATATTACTGAAAACCTGTGCTCCAGAACCTGCCGCGTCCCTAGCTAAACTGTTCCAGTACAGTTACAACACTGGCATCCACCAGCAATTACCCATATATGTCCCATGCACAAGAAACAGGACAAACACAATCCGCCAATTACTGCCACACCAGTCTACTCCCCATCAACAGCAAAGTAATGGAAGGAGTCATCAACAGTGCTATCAAGCGACACTTACTCAGCAAGAACCTGTTGGGTTCTGCCAGGGTAACTCAGCTCCTGACCTCATTACATCCTCGGTTCAAACATGGACAAAAGAGCTGAATGCCAGAGGTGAGGTAAGAGTGGTTGCCCTTGACATCAAGGCAGCATTTGACCAAATATGGCATCAAGGAACCCTAGCTAAACTAGAGTCAATGGGAATGGGGAGGGGGAACCCTCCGCTGGTGGAGTCATACTGAGCACAAAGTAAGATGATTGCGATTGTTGGAGGTCAATAATCTCAGCTCCAGGATGTCACGACTGAAGCTTCTCAGGGTAGTGTCCGAGACCCAACCATCTTCAGCGACTCCATCAATGACCTTCCTGCCAAGATCAGAAGTGGGATGTTCGCTGATGATTGCACAATGTTCAGCACCATATTTGACTCCTCAGGTTCCAGAGCAGTCTATGTCTAAATGCAGCAAGACCTGGACAATATCCAGGCCAGGGCTGAGAAGTAGCAAACATCATCGCACCACACAAGTGCCAGGCAATGACCATCCCCAACAAGAGAGAATCTAACTATTGCCCCATGACATTCAATGGCTGAATCCCTCATTATCAGCATCCTGGGGGGTTACTATTGACCAGAAACTGAACTGGACTTGCCATATAAATATTTTGACTAGCAGAGCAGGTCGGAGGCTAGGATTCCTGTGGTGAGTAACTCACCTCGTGACTCCCGAAAGCATGTCTACCACAAGTAAGGAATGTAATGGAATTCTCGGTGACGAGGATAAATACACTTGCCATTTATAATGACTTGCATTTTTATTCAGCAATTATAGGAAAATAACTCAAATGCAGTTAGACATTGCTTTGAGTAAACAATGTTACATAAGATCCTGCACAATGGATTATGAAACAATATAATTTCATTAAACACATTGGGGCAGTTTGGGATTGGGGTGGTTGAAACTCGGAGTTGGGGGATGGGAAGGGTTGGGCCTCTGGGGGTGGGTGGGTGGGGACGGATCAAGTGGGGCTGAGTCGGGTCAGATCAGGTTGGGGTGTCAGACCTATGGGCGGGGTGGGGGAGGGGGAGTTGGACCTGCGGACATTCAGGTCAGGTCGCATCAGTGGGGGAGGTCCCATAGATGGGTGGGGGAGTGGGGGGAAGGGGGGGTCCCTGGTGTGCGTTGTAGTCCAGGAGTGGGGGGAGTCCCTGGGAGAGTCAAGGGTATGGAAGGAGTCATGTTGGGAGAGTGCGGTCTGGATTTTTACAATAGTTTACCAAATGTTAGAAGAGTTATGAATTCTGCTCACTTTTTCTGGGAAACTATTCGTGTAATAACCGGAACCATCCGAAGTCTGTGATATAAATTACGTTTTCATTGAATCACAGACTCCCTACACTGCAGAGGAGGCCATTCGGTGCACTGAGACTGCTCCGATCCTTTGAAAGAGAACCCTACCGAGGCCCCCGCCCTATCGTTGCAACCCTGTAACCCCACCTAACCTGCACATCTTTGGACTGTGGGAGGAAACCTGAGCACGCGGAGGAAACCCACGCAGACATGGGGAGAAAGTGCAAACTCCACACAGTCACCCAAGGCCGAAATTGAACCCGGATCCCTGGCGCTGTGAGGCAGCAGCGCTAACCACTATACACCCAGATGGTTCCCAGCATAGGGCAATTGCACAAAGGAATTTGTGCTTCTGGACAATTGCCATGCAAATCCTTATCTGGAACATCCGAGAGGGACTCCCCAGCGCATCTTAGGGATATCCACCAATCCGATGCAGGGGAGCTCAGAGGTTACAGCCAGACACCTTAAAGGCGCCTCTCTCGTCCAACATAGTAAATCCTTCACAGTAGTTGAGCTTTGGTTGCCTTGACTACAGATATTCGTGGAAACAAACCTTTACACCCAATGATCTGTGATCAATAGAGCATCAAAATAATGCATTTCTCAAATAAGTATCTGGCTTTTGAGAGGTTCATTGTCTTTCACGTTTTTAACTGTAGAAAAAGAAGAAACACCCCAGAAAACACACCTTTCTAAATCTGCTATAAACTGTTATGGATGATCCCCCGTTATTCTATAATTCAGATAAAACTAAAACCACTGCTTTCTGATAATATTTTCAGTTTTCAATTTTTCCCCAGAATTGAGAATCTAATTGATGGACATTTCCCAGGAGAAATGTTTGCTTATTCAGAATGCTTTGATCAGAAGCAGCATTGTATCACGTGATGTTAACAGCAATGATATTTGGACTAATTTAGCTGAACTGTGCAGCGAAATATCTATATATATCTCAATTATACCTACACAAAGTGGTTATGAATTATTCAAAAGGCTCTGAAGGTCCAAGGTTATATACATGCTCCCATCTGCCTCGACCTTTTAAGATAAACTTGGTTAGTTTGTACACACTGTGGGAAACAGAAGATCAAAGCCAGATTTGTATCCTTTCGAGACAAGCCAGTCTTATCTCCATTTGGAGTGAATCACGATAGGTTATGACGCACAGAATGGCTACAGTTCAGAAAGAGGCCATTTGGCCTGTCATATACTTGCCTGCACTCTGTAAGCGCTACAGATCTAGTCAACTAGTTACACTCCCATGCCTCCCTCAACAACCTAACTACCCCCCGGATCACCTGACTATCCCCTCACCCGATCAGCCGACCACCTCGTAAACACCCAACTAACCCCAATCACCTGACTACCCACCTTGATCAGACCCGGCTACCCACACCGCCCAACCATCCCTGGTAACCCAACTACTTACTCCCTGACAACCCAACATCCAATCCCTGACTGGACCCCAAAATATTCCACCCCTATCCCAACACCAGCCTGCCTACACACCTGACCAATCTGACAACCTTTCAGGACCCAATCAACACCCTCTGACCCAACCTGGTCCATATACCCACGACAAAACCTGACCATCACCTGACCCAACTCGACTACCCCCTTACCATCTAACCAACCCTGAGCCCACCCAACTACCCCCCATGACCCGACCATCCCCTTATAACCAGACCGTCCCCTTATAACCAGACTACCCCCCTGATCCCACCCGACTCCCCCCTGACCTAACCTGACTGACCCTCTGACCCGACCATCTCTGACCACCCGATTACACACTTCACCCATTACCCCACCTATCCACTCGGCCAACTTCACACCCGCCTTATCATGCGCCCACCTACCCATTCTTCCATTCACCGAAAGCTTGGACTTTTAAACTTACTCGAGTAAAGCAGCTCATGTTGTAAAAAAGGGCGTGACCTCTCTCCCCTTGACTCTGCTCCACTCCGATGGAGTTCCCCAGGGAACAATGCGCTCTTCATTCCTTTGCCAGCTGGGTTCAGAAGATGCTGGAAGTAATGCACAGTGTTGGGTCGGGAGAATCTTTGTGCACAGCGACAGTGCTTGTAGCATTGCCACTGACCAGAAACTTCTGATCGTTTTGTTTGTCTTGAGCTTTATGAGCAGTGTAAGTGTTTGAACTGTGGGCCTGTAACCCACTCAGAACTAGAAAAAAGCCTTCCAAGTCATTTCCACTTGGATCGTCACAACAACAAAAAATAGAGCCGGCTGGAGATTAAAGCCTAAATGCATTGGTGAAAATTCAGAATGCAGTGTCACTGCATCACATGTTCCTAACGCCTTTTTAGTTGTGTGGGCGCACAATTAGAAAATATAAGACCAGAAATAAAGCTGCAGTGCATCCGGGCGGGGCCATGAAATTAATATCTCAGCATCATACATTTCCTCAAATGTTGACTAAATCCTACTCTTCCATAGCATCTGCCTCCAACGCGCATCTGGATAGCCCACTCCACACTTTCGCTCATCTTCTGTGTGAAGTAGTTTTGGAATATTCTTTTGCGGATAATATTAATAAAGAAACAATGCAGGGAATGTCATCTCTGATCACAACAGGAAAATAGACTGTTGACTGCAGGATGGACAGATTCCAGAACTCCATAATTCACTTAGCTCCCAACATCTGTCTACTCTCGCACAAGCTGGTAAACTCTCCACCTTTTCCGGACATTCAGACTCACTGGGCATGCCAATAAGTGAATCTCATAGAGAGACTGTGTAATTGAGTAAGGCCCTCGGTATGTATACCTGCAAGTTCTGTGAAGGACGGCAGGCTCCCTGCATTGCATCTTGACCTAAGAATGGGTTGACATAGTTTGTGCAACTTGATACAAGAAGGGCCACTACTGTACGTGCGATTCATTCACGTCGCCTTAGCAGGCTAAACAAGTCTCCATTGCTGCGATGTGCTGGGGTGCATTTAGAATCTAATACTAACCTGACCATCAAATCCAAGCCCATCCTCAGACTTCAGGAACTCGCTGTAAATCTGATTCGCTTTGCTAATCACTGTTGCGACTGCATCTTGATATTGAGGGGAAGAGATTGCAAGCAGAGGCAATGCAGCCAGTGGAATGTGATCCTCGCTGCTACTCAGGCAGCCTTCGTCATAGCTGTACGGATTTAAGCTGGAGAGGAAAAGAGAAATTCAAGTTCAGAGAGCTGAATGGAGGAAAAAAAAATAAGCCTGTCCTTCTCATTTGATCTCAGATGATGCTGCTTTAAAAAGTAACTCAAGGCGGGTATTCATTGCTTTGATAGCTCGGCTGACATTTCCACAATTGCATTTCCTGTGTCATTTAACAAATAAATAATGCCGATTTAAATCTGTCTGCAGACAAATTTGAACTGTTCTCTTATTTATTCCAGGATAAAACTTTACAAGCAGACCGACTGCTGATCAATGCAACTTCTTTTCGAAATCTCTCGCACCCCCCCCCCCCCCCCCCCCCCCACAACGATATTTTCAAATTTGTATCATGGAAAGGTATGAAAAACCTCAAGCTTACAAAATTACAACTGTATCTTCAGCTGAAATAAAACACTTAGTTTCTGCTGAGGTTCAGACCAGTCGCTGGCACAGTCCCAGCTGATTGATTCATTCATCCTTAGACAACACCCAGTGTGCTGCAAGAAGCATTCAGCCTTTCATGTTCTGTAGACTGGCCAAAGTGAATGATGAACTACAGAATATCTAGTTTAAGTAATTTATTATGGAGCAATGTATGATAAGATAACTAGGATAAATAAAATAATAAACTGCCAACCCTAATTAACTATTGAAGAGCTACTGCAAAATACATCCATCCACCAGCACACCCTACTCCCAACTCCCAGACGACAGGGTCACGTGGTGGTTCTACACTGCCAGCTAGTGGTCGGAGGTCATGCACAACATTATGTTTCATGCATATCATCACATCCCCTTTCCTTTGGAAAATTAAATTCTTTACATACTTTAAATTACTTTTTTACATTTCACCATGATATGCATAACTATTTACATGTTCAGAATATTTTTACAATCTGTCACAAGTTCAGTCTTTCTGGCTTGCGCCTTATCCTTGTAGACCTTCTCAGTGTCTGCTAAACGTGCAAAGGTTCTTCATGTTCTTTAGTGTTTGTTGCTTGAGTTCGATGTTCTTTGTGTATTGATGTATCATGCTCTTGGTATATTTGTTCCGTGTGTTCTTCAGATGTTTTAGGACTGTTGCATGCTTCTTCCGGTGGTTACATCACAAACAGTTTGAGGCGTTTCGTAGGCTCATCGGCAAACCTCTTTGTGGATTTGGCTTGAAAACTCTCCCTTGCCTCTTTTTTTTGACAGAGTGGTTGCCTTTCTGCTTCTGGATGAGCAGATTTCTCCATCGCTTGGAACTGAAGCAGTTCGCAATGTGTGCCTATTGTTTGCTTCCCGTACTGTGTGCAGACGTACACGCTCCTGCACTGTGTGCAGTTTTGTACCATTGTGTCGATTTCCTGGAGGATACCCGGCCAATAGACACTTTTTCTTTCCATTGTGCTCTGCATGGAGTTCGCTCAGAACCACTTATCTTAAAGATTCCTGAATTACTGTTCTCTTTTTTTGTAGCAAAACTCCATCTGCAACACTCAACTATGCTCTCATGTTGTAGAAACCAGAGCAGGATTCTCTGGGCCATCCTTCGTGAAGACATCGTCTCACCTTCTGCAACATTGGGCCTTCTCAGTTGCTTCTCTTGGTTTGACACCATCAATACAGGTCATCCATTGTGGAGGTTCTTTATTGCCCTTCTTTACATATACCATTAAATTAACCCAGTCTGTGGGGACTTCAATACGCTTTATGACACCCAAGGCAGTCATTCTCTCTAGCTCTGCCTTTAGTTTATCCCTTAATAGCGCCGGCACACATCTCAACGCATGAATCACAGGCATCATATCTTCCTTCAATTGCATCTTCTACGTGAATGGGAACGTACCAAAACGTCGGAAAATTTCAGGGAAATCATTCAGTATGGAGCTTCCTGAAGGGTGAGGGCCTGTTGCAGCATTGTCTGCACTATCGACTCATTGGACGAGCTGCAGCTCCTCACATGCCTCAACTCCACTTAAAAACTCGCAGTCCGCTGCCACATCAGAAAAATTTCCACTTGTGAATTTTGCTTTTGACATTGACATCAAGCTCACATGCTCTCACGGCGAGATTTTGTTACCATTGTAATCTCTTAACAATGCTATTCTGTTAACTATTTTTGGTTGAATCTGCAGCTTTTTTTTTAACATCGGACAGGTTGATGAGGTTGGCCCTCGCACCAGTGTCGAGCTTGACTATTATCACTGTGTGATGTATCTTTAATGGCACTGTCCATTTATATTTATGATTATCTGCCTTCAATTCACTGTTGCTGCAGATTGGTACAAATACATTGTCATTTGGTACGACTGGAGTCTCCTTGCCTTCACTGGAGATCATGTCTACAAAGAATGTGTCCTCTAGGCACACTTCATCAATAGCACTGCTTGAAAAACATGGGTTGCATTATTATTCCTGCCATTACAGATGGCACAAGTCTTTCCATAAGCAGGGCATTGCTTTGGCAAATGCCGTTTGTCACATTGTGGACATAAAATGGTGGATCGGGTCAGCCACTCAAAATGTCTGACCACACTGGGAGCACATTTCTTATTCAGCTGCGTCACCACACTAATTATGTCTGCGGCCTCTTCTGCCTTTGTGCTTAAATGCTGGAGATTTTGAGCTGCTTTGCTCCAAGCTCACGAGCGTGACATATTTGAATCACACTTTCAAGTTGCAGGTCTGTTTCCTGCAGATGCCGCTCCCGTACTTTATCATTGGAGATTCCGAAAACTATCTGATCACGTATCATTGACGGCTGGAGTGTGCTGAAGTTACAGGACTGTGCCTTCGATCGCAAGTCAACGAGGAAGCTATCAAATGCTTCCCCCGTGTTTTGGGTGCGCGTACAGAATATATAACGCTCAATAGGTTTCATATTTCTTTTTGGGGAGCAATGCCGATCAAATTGTTTAAGGAATCCATTGAAGCTCTTGCTATCAGCCTCGTTTTCAAAGACAAAAGTGTTGAAAATTTCAATTGCTTGGGGACCCAGGACAGTGAGCAGCAACGCGATACGCCTCCCATCGGGCTGTGCCTGCAACCAAGGGCTGCAACATAGTTTAAACTGTTGCTTAAATATCCTCCAATTCTCGTCTACATTACTGGTAATCCGAAGCTTTTGAGGTGCCTTAATGCCTTCTATCCCAGGCTTCAAAGTTTTCCGGTGCGTTGAGCACCAGGTGCCAGTAGCTAGCAAGGTTAGTTGCAAAGATGCGTTTTCTTCCTTATCCTTCAAAGTCATCTTTAGTGGTTCGGATCTTCTGGTACAGAGTCTTCAAGTTCTTAGTAAATCATCAATCCTGGTACCATGTCATGTTCTGTAGGCTGGCCGAAGTGAATGATGAATTACAGAACATCTAGTTTAGCTCCACATTTCCCCACATCCCCAATGCTACTCGACTCTGAGCCACTTACCTGGTGACCTCTGCAGCACCGGCATGGGTCACCAGCTTCCCTCCAGGGATTGAGCACCGAATTGAAGGCTGGCACTCGAGTGCAGGAAGTCCTGCACCATCAGAAGTGCTATCTTTTGGATGAAGCGTTAAACTAAGAACCCCCATCTGCCTGCTCGGGTGGCTGTCAAAAATCCCACGGCAGTATTTCGAAGACCGGCCAGGATTATCATCCCCCCCCCCCCGCCCCCCCCCCCCCCACCCCCCGTATCCCAGCTAATATTTATCCTTCAATCAAAATTACGAGAAATCGATTATCTGGTCACTTTCACATTGTTATTCTGAGAATTTGCCGCAAGAAATGTGGCTTCTGCCTTTTCTCCATGGCAACACTTCAAATGTACATCATTGGCTGTAAACCACTTTGAGGCGTCGGTCATGATAGGGTCTATATGAATGTAAGTTTTTTTCCTTCTTTATCAGTTTACCTCTCAGAGGGAAGTAAGAGACTGCTGTGTGCTCTGTTTCGCAGAGACATGGCTCACCCCCGCCTCACCGGACTGTGCCATACAACCTGAAGGCTCTCAATTCACCGGGCAGACCGCACCACATAATCAGGCAAAGCGAAGGGTGGAGGGGTTTGCGTCCTCATCAACTCCTCCTGGTGCTTGGATGTGGCGACCCTAGCAACCTACTGCTCCCCGGACCTGGAATACCTGACCGTGAAGTGCCGCCCATATTATCTTCCATGTGAGTTCACTTCAGCCATTATCACAGCAGTCTACATCCCACCCAGGGCAGAAGTGAGGAAGGCCCTGGACGAACTGTACACAGTTATAAACAACTATGAAACAGAAAACCCGGAGGCCTTGTTCATTGTGGCCGGAGACTTCAATAAGGCCAACCTCAAAAGTGTATTGCCAAAATTCCACCAGCACATCTCCTGTCCCACCAGAGGCGACAACACTCTTGACCACTGCTACTCAAAAATCAAGGGCACCTACCGTTCCATCCCCCGACAGCACTTTGGGAAATCAGAGCATAAGATGGTGCTCCTTCTCCCTGCATACAAGTAGAAACTCAAGCGGGAAAATCCAGCTAAGAAGGTTGTGCAGTGTTGGTCCGAGGAAACAGAAAAGTTCTTACATGACTGCTTAGAGACAGTGGACTGGTCCATATTTAAGAACTCAGCGACCAACTTAAATGAGTATGCCACCACCGTCACAGACTTCATCAGCAAATGTGCGGATGACAGCGTGCCAAAGAAAGCAGTACGTACGTTCCCCAACCAGAAACCATGGCTCAATCGCGAGATTGACTGCCTACTGAAGGACAGGTCTGAGGCGTTCAAGTCAGACGACCCTGACCTATACAAGAAATCCAGGTACGACCTCCGCAAAGCCATCCGAGATGCCAAGAGAGAATATCAAACTAAGCTAGAGTCACAGACAGACTCTCGGCAATTGTGGCAAGGACTAAACAACATAACGGGCTACAAAGCAAAGCCGAGCAGTATCTCCGGCAGCAGTGCACCCCTCCCGGATGAACTCAATGCATTCTATGCTCGGTTCGAGCAGGTAACCAACAATCAGCTGTTGCCTGCCCCAGCAGCCCATAGCTCACCCATACCCACCATCATAGCTTCCAAAGTCAGATCGACCTTCCTGAAAGTGAATCCTTGGCAGGCGACGGGCCCAGATGGGATCCCTGGTCGTGCACTCAGACCCTGCGCGGACCAGCTGGCAGAGGTATTCGCGGACATCTTTAACCTGTCCCTACTCCATTCCGAGGTCCCCATCTGCTTCAAGAAGACCACCATTATACCGGTGCCAAAGGAGAACCAGGCAATGTGCCTCAATGACTACCGTCCAGTGGCCCTGACTTCAGTCATAATGAAGTGCTTTGAGAGGTTGATCATGAAGCGCATCACCTCCATACTCCCAGAACACCTTGATCCACTGCAATTCGCATACCGTTGCAACCGGTTCACAGCAGGCGCCATTTCCCTGGCCCTACACTCATCCCTAGAGTATCTCGACAACAAGGACTCCTACCTCAGACTCCTATTTATTGACTACAGCTCTGCCTTCAACACCATAATCCCAGCCAAGCTCATATCAAAGCTCCAAAACCTAGGACTTGGCTCCCCACGCTGCAACTGGATCCTCGATTTTATGACCAACAGACCACAATCAGTAAGAATGAACACCAACACCTCCTCCACAATAGTCCTCAATACTGGGGCCCCGCAAGGCTGCGTACCTAGCCCCCTACTCTACTCCCTGTACACACACGACTGCGTGGCAAAATTTGGTTCCAACTCCATCTACAAGTTTGCTGACAATACGACCAGAGAGGGCCGGATCTTGAATAACGACGAGTTAGAATACAGGAGGGAGATAGAGAACCTCGTGGAGTGGTGCAGCGACAACAATCTCTCCCTCAATGCCAGCAAAACTAAAGAGCTGGTCATTGACTTCAGGAAGCAAAGTACTGCCTGGGGAAAGCGGGCAGCATAATCAAAGATCCCTCCCACCCGGCTTACTCACTCTTCCAACTTCTTCCATTGGGCAGGAGATACAGAAGTCTGAGAACACGCACGAACAGATTCAAAAACAGCTTCTTCCCCGCTGTTACCAGACTCCTAAGTGACCCTCTTATGGACTAACCTCATTAACACTACACCCTGTATGCTTCATCCGATGCCAGTGATTATGTAGTTACATAGTATACCTTGTGTTGCCCGATTATATATTTTCTTTTATTCCCTTTTCTTCCCATGTACTAATGATCTGTTGAGCTGCTCGCAGAAAAATACTTTTCACTGTACCTCGGTACACGTGACAATAAACAAATCCAATCCAAGTTTACTGTAGCACCTCACCAGTTCTGTTATAATGAGTCCAAAGCTTCTGCGTACTCTGTGGGCGGGATTCTCCAATCCCCGAGCCGCGTGTTTCTCGGAGGCGCACCATTCACAGACAGCGGGATTCTCTACTCCCACCACTTGTCAATAGAATTTCCCAATAAAGTCACCCCATACTGCCAGGAAATCCGAAGGCGGGAGTGTGCTGCCGGAGGGAATAGAGAATCCCAAAGGCCGGAGGATTCCGGCCGGTGTGTCCAGATTGTTCAACCCCCAAGTTTCTGGGATGTTCAGGTTGATAACTAACTTTTCCAAGTCTCTTCACATTTCTTCTGTTATCAAATCCAAGGTTTGCCTAATTTTTCACCATGACAAGAATCAAGCCATTAAGTTCTATAATGACTGCGCACCAAGTCATAAACATTGATCCTCCAGCAGCGATCATTCGGTTGACTAACAGTCATTTTTGGTCACCAAGGCTGAGTTCCTGTGAGTAAAAGTGTCCTTTTGCTTGTACTCACTGTGCAATGAGTCCCAGCTCGAAGCACACACAGTAAAAACAGAAATGACCCAGAACATAAAGATTATCCCCCTGCACAGTTTGAAATCCATTAACCGGTACCATTCTACAATTATTCCAGCACTGATGCAAGCATGGTCATGAAAGAAAACCTATTTCTCCGCATTGTAGACTCAATGTAGAGGAAAAAACAGAGTCCTGTTTTGGGCAAGTTTAGCGGTGTGTTTCTCGGCGCCACCGCTATTAAACGGGACTTTCTTTTGGCCTCAGCGAGGAATGCCCTGCCAAGGCCACAATTACCTACATTTCCTGCACTGACAAAGAGATCGGGGTGCCATTTAATAATAATAATAATAATACTCTTTCTTAGTGTCATATGTAGGCTTACATTAACACTGCAACTAAGTTACTGTGAAAATACCCCCGTCGCCACATTCCGGCGCCTGTTCGGGTACACAGAGGACGAATTCAGAATGTCCAATTCACCTAACAAGCATGTCTTTCGGTACTTGTGGGAGGAAACCGGAGCACCCGGAGGAAACCCACGCAGACATGGGAAGAATGCGCAGCCTCCGCACAGACAGTGCCCCAAGCTGGGAATTCAACCCAGGTTCCTGGCACTGTGAAGCAACAGTGCGAACCACTGTGCTACCGTGCCACCCCTTTAAAAGTTGCCCCGATCTCTGGACCTCCACCATGCCTTCCGGACCACCCAATGCCCAACTTACCTGTTTGGGGGTCATCCAGTACCCCCCCCCCCCCACCCCCCCGACCTCACTAGGGCACCTCCCTGACCAGATCCCTGGCAATGTCAACCTGGCACCCGGGTACCTACACAGTGCTGGCCTGGCAGGACAGGGTGGCACTCCCGCCCAGGTAGCAGTGTGCATGCCAGAATACCACCCTCCCAGAGCCTGACCACCTGGGACCCTTTGATGACCTGGGAGACCCCACCAAGGTGCCATTACACCTGGTCCACGTTTGTGTGGACCAGTGCTAAACGGCACAATGGTAAGGTTTCTCAGGCATGGGCGTCCGATCCCGGGCCTTGGAAAAATCCACAAAAACTTATTTAAGTGGGCTTTAGATATGCAAATCTGCATCCCATCTAGTGAAGAAGAGATCGAGATCACAACACCTCATGAGATCTAACGAAACCTCGTGAGGTATCCTGAGCGTTGCAAATCCCGTGTCCGAGTCGGGTGCGACGAGGCCGTTTGGTCCGATCCATAATATTTTTTGGAATTTTTTAATAATGTTCATCCTTGGTTACCTATTTGACAAGAAATATTGCAAATGGGACGAGAAATGTACGGCATTTTCAGACTACGATAAAATCTATCCCTCACATACTGCTAATATTGATCAGTTTTGTTACAGTTCTAATTATAGAACATTTTCTTGCTGTCGCACTACTCTCCTGTCTGCGACATGTTGACAGTGGTTTGATGTTGAAAGTATAAAGTTGGTGGGAATATGACAAGGAGGCCGCTGAAGGAACGAATATGAGATTTAAAAAAAATGCTGTTTCAGTTTCAATAGGGCCTGATTTACACGGATTGGTGTTTTTTTTATAAGCAACACCATCTTCCTCAGAGGTCCAAGTGATATAGTGCCATTTTAGACATTTATTTCCCGGCTTTGTCAGCACTGTTCCCCATGGTTCATTTTTGAAGCTAAATTGTGCCGTTTTGAATGTTACTACGCTTTTGAAATCACATCAGTATTTCAGCATGAAAACAACCAATTTGGCATAACGTGACAGATGAATTGCAACTTCACAGTGAAAGGACATTTCTAAAGTAGTCACATTTTTGCATTTCTCATGTTTGTTATGTTCTGAACAGAAAGCATTGAACCTGGTAAGGTTTGATGATCTTATTTTACTCCTAATTCGTTCACGTTATATTGCACCATTCAATTCCCCAGGCAAGCACCATCGATGTATTTCATCACTCTGCAACAGGTTCTGAATATGATGTTGATTGTTTTGTTAACTGAAATTGGATAACTACTTTGTTATAAATCACATGGGAGCCACGGATACAACCTGATTAATCTCACAGTGGGCCTCATGGAGTACGTGCCCCCCCTGAGGGGCGGTGGCCCATCAGCGGGCTCGTCAACTGCGTTCCTTAATAGCTGGCCCAGGTCGAATTTGAGCTGCTGAGTGGCCCCGACTGGGAGTGTTACTTGTAAATACTTTACTTTGGTAATAAACCATTCTTTTGCCTCTCCTTTCCGGATTCCTCCTTGACTACTAAATTGGCGGCGAGGATAAAGCGGAACTATAGTCGCGCTGCTAAACATTTTGAGCACAGCCACTCTTTTCACGAAGGTATAAGTTTTGCATCGTTTTGGGAATGTTGCTTTTTGGCAGGCTCGATGCGGGAGTAGAGGACTGGACTCAGTACATGGAGTGTATGCGTTATTTTTTTTAAGGCGAATGCCATCATTGGGGATGATCGCCAAACGGTAACTCTTCTGACCGCCTGTAAGACGTCCACTTTCAACGTCATAAAGAGCCTGACGTACCCCGCGGCCCCAGCATCCAAGATGTTCAAAGAGATCGGGGCAAACCAATGCGACACCAATCCATCAGTTATCGTACAGACGTCCTGAGTTAACACAGCCGAGAGGACCCCAGAGGAGTCCGTTACCGAGTTCTTAAAATTGGCAGAGTTTTGCGCCATTGGACCATCCCTACCTGAGATGCTACAGACCGTCTCGTATGCGGAGTAAATAATATGGCGACCCAGCAGATATTGCTGGCTGAGCTTTGCTGGACCTAAAAAAGGCCGTCAAGATCTCCTTCTCATGGGTGCGCGCAGAGAAGGGAATCCAGGAACTCCAGGGGATGGAGGTAAACAGCGTACGCCACCCCCATTCTGGCACACAGGGCCCCCTAGGCCTGGGGCATCTGGAACCCTGCCCTTATCTGAACACCGCCGGGACAGGCCTGTTGGCCAAGGGCTGCTACAGACAGGTGGGACGCTTTCACGGAATCAATGGAGGACAACCCAATGCGGTGCAGAACTTGTAGCCAGTGAAATCACAGGGATAGGGCCCCATTGTTAGCCAGTAAACCCACCTCCCTACCCGAGGGAGACGCCAGCCCAGAGCCGGGACCCTCCACTTAGAACAATCTGATGATGAGGAGTGTATGCAATTGAATTGCATGCCTCAGCATGCATTGCCCCCATAACAGTATCATCCGGCTGGTACAGTTTGCTGATTGGGGAATGCCAGTAGTCCGGGCACTAAAACCTGGCAAAACCGTGTGCCTGTGTGGTGATTATAAGTTGATCATCAACAAGGCCTCCAGCCCGACAGGTATCCACTGCCACAGATAGAAGATTTATTTGTGAGATTGTCTGGGAGTTATTCCTTTTCCAAACTCGACATGTGCCACGTCTATCTCCAGTTGGAGCTGGACGCCGATTCCAGGCATTTTGTAACCATTAATACCCACGGGGCCTCTACGAATACACAAGGTTGTTGTTTGGAATATCGTCAACTTGAGCAATTTTTCAGCACGTTATGGAGAACATCCACAGAGGGCTACCGCGTTTGGCGGTCTATTTGGACGACATCATAGTCACCGGAGCCACGGAAAGGGAGCACCTGAGCAACCTGGAGGAAGTCCTCTGCCAGTTTTCTTAGACGGGTGTCTGCCTCAAGATGGTAAAGTGTGTTTTCTACGCTAAGGAAGTTACATACTTGGGGTATCATGTGGATTGGGATGGACTACACCTGGTAGAGGAGAAGGTGCCGGCTATAAAACAAAGCCCCACTCCAGAAAACGTGACAGAGTTACGATGGTTCTTGGATCTCGTAAATTACTACGTGAAATTTATTCCTGATCTAGCGGCCATCCTCGCCCCACTAGAGGCATTTCTGAAGAAGCACCAAGAATGGGCATGGCGACCGCCTCAGGAGGAAGCATTTGCCAGAGTGAAGCAGCAGCTAATGTAATCTGGATTATTGATACATTATGACATCTCCAAGCCTCTTTTAGTGAGCATCGCCCAGGCATGCAAATTGCGAATGCGGACGCATTGAGTAGGTTCCTGCTGTCAGCATGCCCCCCCCACCCCCGCAGAAAACTGGACTAGCCGCCCCACTGAACCCTTGGGAATGGCAAGGCCAACTTTTGGTGCGCCTAGATCGCCAGATCTTTCCGAGGATCAATGTTGTTACTCATGGTAGACACCCATTCCAAGTGGCTGGATATTCATCGGATGTCATCCACCACATCAATCTACGGCTTTGTTTCAGCACCCACGGAATTCTGGAGGTACTGGTCACAGGCAATGGCATCCCCTTCACTAGTGACAAGTTTGAGCAGTTTATAAGGACAAACGGGGTGCGACACATCCGCACATCACGTATCACCATTCCTTGACCAGGCTGGCCAAGCAAGCATGTAAACCTTCAAGGGAGGGATGAAGAAACAGACACAGGGGGCGAAATTCTCCGTTATCGGCGGAAAGTCCGCCGATCGGCGCAAAAAACGGCGCAAATCCCACTTGCGTCACGTCATAAAAATGGGCCGATAGTCTCCGGCCCGAAATGGGCTAGCAGCGACGTAACGGGATCCGCGCTTGCGCAGTGGTTCACGCCGTGCAGCGTCATACGCGCTGCACGGCGTGACGGCTCATAAGGCCGCGCAGCTCCCCCCCCACCCGACCGGAACACCCGACCGCAACACCCGACTGGATGGCTGGCCGTCGCTCAGCCCCGAGGTTCGAGTCACGCGATGTGGAGGCGCTCCTGGACGCGGTGGAGCAGAGGAGGGACGCCCTGTATCCCGGGCACGGCTGCAGAGTTGCCCCACGCCACAGCCGGCGTCTGTGGAGGGAAGTGGCAGAGGCCGTCACCGCTGTGGCCCTGACACCACGGAGAGGCACCCAGTGCCACAAGAAGGTGAACGACCTCGTCAGAGCAGGCAGGGTGAGCCTCCCCCATATCCCCCCTCCCCATATCCCCCCTCCCCCATATCCCCCCTCCCTCATATCCCCCCTCCCCCATATCCCCCCTCCCCCATATCCCCACCCCCATATCCCCCCTCCCCATATCCCCCCTCCCCCATATCCCCCCTCCCCCATATCCCCCCTCCCCCATATCCCCCCTCCCCCATATCCCCCATCCCCCATATCCCCCCTCCCCATATCCCCCCTCCCCCATATACCTCCCTCCCCCATATCCCCCCTCCCCCATATCCCCCCTCCCCCATATCCCCCATATCCCCCCCCATATCCCCCATATCCCCCCTCCCCCATATCCCCCATATCCCCCCTCCCCCATATCCCCCATATCCCCCCTCCCCCATATCCCCCCTCCCCCATATCCCCCATATCCCCAAGTGAATCCAGCCCTAACCTTAACCTCTGCAATGCACGCGCAACCGATGGTGTGCATTCATATACCTGCCTAACACTGTTGCCTTTTACCCCTGCCACCACCCCCCCCCCCCCACAGGAGAAGCGCGCACACAACAATAGGGAGCATGTGAGGACTGGAGGAGGGCCCGCTGATGAGAGGCCACTGACCGTACACGAGGAAAGGGCCCTGGAACTGGCTGGCGGACCTGAGGACCGGGAGGTTGCTGATGCAGAGGTCGGGGGCCCACCAGCAAGTGAGCCACCGACAGCCCGTCCCCATATCCCCCCTCCCCTATATCCCCCTCCCCCGTATCACCTGATCACTGCCTGATGTCTAACCATGCATGCTTCATTGTGTATCGCAGGACCAAACGTCCAGGCACCCATCCCCGCAGAAGCACACCGCCCGCAGGATGCCCCTCGGAGACCACAGGAGACGGAGAGACCCGCACCCTCCAGCATGCGACGCCCGCAGGATGCCCCTCGGAGACCACGGGAGATGGAGAGACCCGGACCCTCCAGCATGCGACGCCCGCAGGATGCCCCTCGCACACCACGGGAGACGGAGAGACCCGGACCCTCCAGCATGCGACGCCCGCAGGATGGCCCTCGGAGACCACGGGAGACGGAGAGACACGGACCCTCCAGCATGCGACGCCCGCAGGATGCCCCTCGCACACCACGGGAGACGGAGAGACCCGGACCCTCCAGCATGCGACGCCCGCAGGATGCCCCTCGCACACCACGGGAGACGGAGAGACCTGGAGCAACAGGGAGACGACACCCCCGTCACGTGCGGGAGCGACCACCCAGCGATGAGGGGGGCAGCCACAGGCCCCCGTCACATCCGAGCCAGGACACCACTACCCAGGACACCACTACCCAGGACACCACTACCCAGGACACCACTACCCAGGACACCCCTACCCGGGACAGCACTACCCAGGACACCCCTACCCGGGACAGCACTACCCAGGACACCCCTACCCGGGAAGACGAAATACCGGACAGTGACTCAGAGTGGATGGGTGGAGACGAACCCCCACCCCAAAGTGCCATGGACTCAGAGTGGGACGAAGAGCACGACACAACGCCACTGCTGTCACCAACACCCTCCACCATCGCAGAAACACTCACCACGGTTGGGCACTTTAGTGATGAGGCGTCTGGTACACTCACTGGTGCGCACAACACAGCCGTCCAGGTACAGCAGGTGGAGGTAGGAGCAGCAGAGGGACCGGGCGGTCGGAGGGCAGCCCAGGCCAAGCGAACATCTGCCGCCCAGATGGATCCCGGGTTTCTGCAGTTACCACACCCACACATAGATCCGATGCAACCACCGACCCGGAGACGAGCGAATCGGGTGACGGGTGGCTTGCGGCGGCTGCGGTTGCAGGTGGAGGAGTCCACCCGCGTCCAGGAGCTGGGAGTGGTCCCGGTCATGCGTGCCACCCAGGCTGACACCGCACGGGTGGCATCTGCGGTGGAGGCAATGGTTGCGACGGTGTCAGACATGGGGAACGGTTTGCGAGGCCTGGGGCCTTCCGTGCAGGCGGCGTCTGTGGCCCAGGAAATGGCTGCCCTCTCACAGGAGGCCATGAGCCAGTGCCAGCGCCAGATGGCAGAGGCGCTCAACGCCATAGCCCAGTCTCGGCAGGCCATGGCCCAGTCTCAGCAGGCCATGGCCCAGTCTCTGCAGGCCATGGCCCAGTCTCAGCAGGCCATCGCTGAGGGCATCGGCGCCAGTGGCCATGTGCGAGCCGGCGTCGCACTGTCACAGACAGGGTTGGCCAACACTCTGGGCTCCATGGCTGCAAACCTGCAGACCCCTGTCGATACCAGCACGGGCCTCCAGGACTGGCAGCGCCAGATGTCGGGGGGGCGTCGGATGGCCAGTCCGTTCGCATCCCCCACCCATGTAGAGGCCTGGGGGCCATCGGGCACCCCGAGGGAGGAGGAGGTGGTGTGGTCTGTCCCAGCTCCCTCTGTAGGGGAGGTCCCGGTACACCGCGACACCTCGGACTCCCCCCCTTCCGTCCCAGGTGCATCGGGTGGGCAACGGGCAGGACAGGCTGGCAGCTCGCCATCCCAGTCACCCGGGCCGCAGCCTGGCCCATCTAGGCCAGGACGCCCCAGGAAACGGCCGCCAAAGGGATCCAGTGTCAGAGGGCAGGAATCACAGGAGTCCACCTCCAGTTCTGCTGTACCGTCTGGGGAACCACGTAGACGTAGTCAAAGGGCCCGTAAGGCCAAACAATTAGACACTGAGTAAGTTGGCACGGGTGCAGGGCACAGATGAGTTTTAGGGGCTAGGGCACGTGCATGAACTCCTTTGGTTATTAAAGTCAATGTTACACCTACCGAAGCTGCCTTTGTGCTCTGTCCAAAGTGTGCGGGCGTGTCATGTACGTTGAGCGCAAGTGTGTGTGTGAGGGGTGGTCTTACCTCAGCCCCAGGTGAGTCTGCCCCCTTCCCCCTGGGCCGCCATCAACATCCCCCCGGGCAGAGGACAGGACCGTGCGCTGCAGTGTCACAGCCGCATGTAGGGATGGTCCGGGTGGATGGTGGTACTGTGGCCATGGGTCAGACATAGTCCAACGATGTAGAGCCAGGAGCTCATCGCAGGGCGGGTTGTCATCATCCTCCATGGCCTGCGATATCCACCCGCAAATGTGTGAGCCCGGCCCGTTGTGCCGCCGGTGGATCGGCAATGGGGGGGGGTGGTGTGCATGCGGGTGGGGTGGGTGGGGTTGGGGAGGGGGGTGAGGGTGCTAGGTGGGTGGATGGGTGTGGGGTGTGGGTGGTCGGCTGTTGCCATGGTGTGCGGTCTGTGGCCATACTACCCGATTCCCACGCCCATCTAGTCAGTGAAGCGGGCGGCTATCGGTCTGTCCCGTGCCCGCTGGGCCAGCCGGTAATGGTGGACAGCCACCCGCCTGTGTCTACCCCGTCTGCCCTGACCATTGCCCCCATCCCCCTCATCTGGAGAGGACTATGTCTCTTCCTGCTGCTCCTCCACTCCGCCCTCCTCTGCCTGCGGCACATCGCCCCTCTGCTGGGCTATGTTGTGCAGGACGCAGCACACCACAATGATGCGGCCGACCCTATCTGACCGATGCTGGAGGGCGCCCCCAAGAGAGGTCCAGGCACCTGAAATGCATCTTCAGCACGCCAAAGCACCTCTCGATCACTCCCCTTGTCGCTACATGGGCATCATTGTAGCGGTTCTCCGCCTCATTGCGTGGCCTCCGTATAGGCGTCATCAGCCACGATCGCAATGGGTAGCCCCTGTCGCCCAGCAACCAGCCCCTCAGCCGGGGATGGCGTCCCTCGTACATGCCGGGGATGGATGACCGCGACAACACGAATGAGTCGTGTACACTGCCTGGGTGACGGGCGCAGACGTGCAGGATCATCATGCGGTGGTCGCAGACCACCTGTACGTTCATCGAATAGGTCCCCTTCCTATTAGTGAACACAGCCCTGTTATCTGCAGGTGGCCCCACGGCGACGTGCATCCCATCAATCGCGCCCTGGACCATGGGGAACCCGGCCACAGCAGAGAAGCCCACGGCCCGGGCATCTTGGCTGGCCTGGTCCACGGGGAAGCGGATGTAGCGGTGCGCCATGGCATAAAGGGCATCTGTCACTGCCCGGATGCACCGATGCACCGATGTCTGCGAAATGCCGGACAGGTCCCCACTCGGTGCCTGGAATGACCCCGTTGCATAAACGTTCAGGGCCACCGTAACCTTGACGGACACGGGGAGAGGGTGTCCCCCGCCAGTGCCACGCGGTGACAGGTGTGCCAGCAGGTGGCAGATGTGTGCCACGGTTTCCCGGCTCATCCGGAGTCTCCTCCTGCATTCCCGGTCCGTGAGGTCCTGGTATGACTGCCGGGGCCGGTACACACGGGGCGCCCTCAGGTGCCTCCGTTGCCGTGGGGCCGCGACGTCCTCCTCCCCCTCCTCGTCCTGTCGGTCAGGTGTCCCTCCAGCCTGGGCGGCTGCCGCCTGCCCCTCTGCGGCAGCCTGCGCCGCCTCTCTGGCACGCTCCTCCTCCTCCTCATCCAGGGCAACATAGACATGAGCGGCTGCCACCACGGCGGCCAACATCGTTGGATGATCTGAAAACATGACGGCCTGGTGGGGGGGGAGGGGAACGATGACATGTCATCATTGCCCATATCCCCTCCTCCCCCCAGCCAGGTGGCATGGAGCGCATGGGTCCAACGGTTGGAGGCTTGCACCTGGCCAGGTGGACCAACTCATTTGCCCTCCCATCACCCTCCTCGGCACGGACCCCCTCCCCAACCTCCACCCCAGCACGGACCCCCCCAAACCCCCAAACTCCACCCCGGCACGGACCCCCTCCCCAACCTCCACCCCAGCACGGACCCCCCCCAACCCCCAACCTCCACCCCAGCACGGACCCCCTCCCCAACCTCCACCCCGGCACGGACCCCCTCCCCAACCTCCACCCCAGCACGAACCCCCCCCAACCCCCAACCTCCACCCCAGCACGGACCCCCCCCAACCCCCAACCTCCACCCTGGCACAGACCCCCCCCCAACCCCCAACCTCCACCCCAGCACGGACCCCCAACCCAACCTCCAGCCCGGCACGGACCCCCTCCCCAACCTCCACCCCAGCACGGACCCCCTCCCCAACCTCCACCCCAGCACGGACCCCCCCAACCCCCAACCTCCACCCCGGCACGGACCCCCTCCCCAACCTCCACCCCAGCGCGGACCCCCCCCAACCCCCAACCTCCACCCCAGCACGGACCCCCTCCCCAACCTCCACCCCGGCACGGACCCCCTCCCCAACCTCCACCCCAGCACGGACCCCCCCTAACCCCCAACCTCCACCCCAGCACGGACCCCCCCCAACCCCCAACCTCCACCCCGGCACGGAACCCCCCCAACCCCCAACCTCCACCCCAGCACGGACCCCCAACCCAACCTCCACCCCGGCACGGACCCCCCTCCCCAACCTCCACCCCAGCACAGACCCCCTCCCCAACCTCCACCCCAGCACGGACCCCCCCAACCCCCAACCTCCACCCCTGCACGGACCCCCTCCCCAACCTCCACCCCGGCACAGACCCCCTCCCCAACCTCCACCCCAGCACGACCCCCCCCAACCCCCAACCTCCACCCCAGCACGGACCCCCTCCCCAACCTCCACCCCGGCACGGACCCCCTCCCCAACCTCCACCCCAGCACGGACTCCCTCCCCAACCTCCACCCCAGCACGGACCCCCTCCCCAACCTCCACCCCAGCACGGACCCCCCCCAACCACCAACCTCCACCCCGGCACGGACCCCCTCCCCAACCTCCACCCCAGCACGGACCCCCCCCCAACTCCCAACCTCCACCCCAGCACGGACCCCCTCCCCAACCTCCACCCCGGCACGGACCCCCTCCCCAACCTCCACCCCAGCACGGACCCCCAACCCAACCTCCACCCCGGCACGGACCCCCTCCCCAACCTCCACCCCAGCACGGACCCCCCCAACCCCCAACCTCCACCCCGGCACGGACCCCCTCCCGGCACTCCCCCGGAGCCCAGCCTACTCTAACCACCCCCCCCCCCCCCCCGCCGCACACACACACACACAAGCCGAGACACACCTCTCCTCACGCAATCAGTCTGCGGCCACGCCATTTCCTGCCCAGAGCCAACCCGCCAGGCCGTCACTCACCTCCTCGCTGGTCGGCGTGAGCCTGGAGCACCGGGTCACGCCGATGAAAAGGAGGTTTGATACACGTCGACTTGAACAGTCATCACGTCGACGGGACTTCGGCCCATCCGGGAGGGAGAATATCGGCAGGCCGAAAATCGGCTGCCTTGCGCAGACCCGTGACATTCTCCGCGGCAGCGGCGCCATTAACGCCCCGCCGACTTTTCTCCCTTCGGAGACTTCGGCGGGGGCGGGGGCGGGATTCACGGCGACCAACGGCCATTCTCCGACCCGGTGGGGGGTCGGAGAATGACGCCCAGAGTCCGTGGAGACACAACGACCAAAATTTTTGTTTAGCTATTGTACCGCACCGCATGCCGCACCCAGTGGAACTATTGATGGGCCAGAGCTCAGGACCCACCTCAGCCTCGCATTCAACGGTATTGGCGGAAAATATGATGTAGCCAGGACCTGCGAACGTACGGCGAGGAAGCAGTTTAACCACCGCGGAAACAAGGGACCAGTGTTAGGCCACGTCCCACCAGCCACATCGCCCCGACACATGGGGGCGTGGGGGTGCCGCCCCCTTTGGACCCCGACACTGAGATGCGAGAGGTAGCGGTCTCCGACTCGGTGATGGAGACCTAGCCATCCGAGGTTTCCGACGGTGACCTGGTCAGGGTTCAGCCTCCTGACGGTCATCGAGGGAACATTGTTCCCCGACACGCCGCACATCCCCCAAACAAGCCCTGCAGCCACTGGAAGTACAGTTGCTGACAAAGAGGAGCAGATGCACTCCTGTTGCACCTTCTTGGGAGGGACTTCGGGGCGGGGGTAAAAGGGATGTTATAAGCCTTATGGTTCCCATGGGGACGACCCGATTAATCTCCTCATGGGCCTCGTGCAATCGGAGCTCCCCGCAGAGGGTGGAGGCCCATCAGCGGGCTAGTTAACTCAGTTCCTTAAAAGCCGGTCCAGGTAGGAGGCGAGCTGCAGAGTCTTCCCGACTGGGACTGGGACGGTTCTAGGTATCTTACTTTTGGTACTTAACCATACCTTTGACTTTCCTTTCCAACACCTTTTTGACTACTAAATACTTGAAGGGCAAAGATTTGCAGGGATACAGGCACGGTGGTGCAAATGGTATCCTTCATATCATTCTACAATAACAGAATTGTCACACATTGAGTATTAAGCATAGAAACAGGCCCTTTGACCTGGCCTATGGCAGTAATTATGTCCCACACTTCAGTTTCCTCACACTCTACTTCACAAAAACTAGCGGAAAATCCTTCCGATCCTTACTCCCCTGTGCGATTGTCTATGGGGATCACAGTTACACATTTAACACATGGCATGTCACCTGAATTAAATCAAAGGGAATTCCCCCAGTGCTGGGTGTGGCTGTTACAATTTTACACTATTCTATTTGGAGAGGAATACGGGAAAATGTTACTCAATAATTTGAAGAGATTCAACCGGAAGAAAATAGCCCAGGATTTGACTTGTGCTGCACCCATTTTGCGGGAACAAAAATATGTGAACACGTTGCCTGACATATTGGGCGGAATTTTCGATAGTGGGCTGAAGTCTCAGGGTGGGGGCGGAAACCGGGAATGTTTCCCACTGCGGAAGCCACTTGGAATTTGCAACGAATCATGTGATACCAGCCTAATTAATTATGTGGCCGGGGGCTTCCTGACGTTTCGCGCGGGGGGGGGGGGGGGGGGGGGGGGAATCTTTGCTGACGAGAAGGTGAGGGGTCATGTGGGGTTATTCTGAGATCAGGGCACCGAATCACCCCTCCTTTCCTGGTGGAGGCTACGAGCAGAAATATTTTGGGAGAATTGCGCCATATATGTTACTCTCACGTTCAGTGATCCAAGGCCCTCTCCCAAGGTCACTTTCACTGCTTAATAAACTTAATGCGATTTTATTCTAAATATACCTGATCATGTAATGTTGCTTAAAAACCTGTGTACTTGAAAATTGTGCAGTGGAGATGGTACAAGCCTTCTTATACTCTAGCTCTTCAAAGAGCAAAAGGATAAACCACTCCCGTAAAAGCGGAGGCTTAGTTAACATATGAATCTCGTTTAAACACAAGGAGAAGATCAGCACTGCAGATTTGTGACAACGGCTATCTTTTATCTCCTCCATGCACAAAAATACTGAGGCACAAAGAAGTGGATTTTGCCTCAGTCAGGAATCTCTTTTGTACAGCCTCTGGAGGTACAGCACAATCAGCTGGCATCCAGACCAAACACCCGGCAGATATCATAGCAACCGTACTGGGGTCAGGAGAAGTAGAGCTAGATTCTCCCGTCCTGCCTGCCGCAAGAACGCCACGGGCGAGACGGCGACAGTGGAAAGATCCATTGACCTCGGGCGGGGTTCTCCGGTGGCTGGGCGTACGCGGACATAGAATCCCGCCCAAGTCAGGGTAATGAAGTCCTCGCGTGAAATCTACCCAAGTATCTGCGGACAATATCGGCATGTTGCAGCAAGAAGAAAATCCTAAAGAGCATTAGGAGGTGACTTGGCAAATGACAGGGGTGAAGTAGTTGAAGGAGGCCACTTGACAATATTCGGACAGATAGGAGCCAAGAAGGAGTAGTGCTACGGAATGAGGTATTGAAGGTAAATGGAGTGGTTTGACTGTGCCAGAATCCATCCCCCGCCGCTAAGTTGGGTATGCCAGAGATTTTCTGTCAACAATGCATATGGAATAGATACACTGAACTTTTCTATTGACAGGTACATCTCCACAGATACTCCACTCACATTCCTGTTTCTATTGATTTTTTAATTAGCTTTCAAGAAGAAAGAAGTCTGCCCTCTAGTGAACTCACTTTTAAGAATTGATTGACTTGGGAGAATTTCATGCTTGAATTATTATTTTGGCACAGACATATTGAAGACCAGGGGCAAGAGGCTGACAAAATTGGCCATCAACGTAAAATGCAAGGGCAAGCCACTCCAATCCATTAAAATTCCAATGGACGCAGGAAGGATTCCACGGCTGTGCCATTAGAACTTCAATAAACCATGCGTTCGAATTCCAAATAATAATAATCTTTATTAGTGACACAAGCAGGCTTACATCAACACTGCAATAAAGTTACTGTGAAAATCCGCTAGTCGCCACACTCCGGCGCTGAGGGAGAATTCAGAATGTCCAATTCACCTAACAGCACGTCTTTCGTGAGTTGGAAGAGGAATCCGGAGCGCCCAGAGGAAACGCACGCAGAGACAGGGATAACGTGCAAACCCCGCACAGACAGTGACCCAAGCTGGGAATCGAACCCGGGACCCTGGCGCTGTTAAGCTACAGTGCTCACCACTGTGTTGCCATGCCGCCCGACGTCACAATAATGTGACTCAAGCCTGGACAAATGTCAAAAGCGGTGATCCCTGAACTAATTCCCTAATATTTCCACCTGACCTGCATGCAATTCCTTTTTCCAATCATAAGGAACATCCGTGGGAGGTGATTATAATGTCCTGTAATTTACTGTGCAATGCAGTCCAAGGGTAAACTGAAGACAGCCTATTAAACATGCCAGGCTAAATAGGGTCAGAGATAAAGACAGCCATTTCACTTTGCGATTTATCTTCTATTTTTAAACAGTCGGTAAATTGCATGAGCAGGAGCCACAGCTGCAACGAGGAGTATCGTAATACTCACTTGATCTAGTCACAAATCTGCTTTCCTCCCTGATCCAGTATTTGCTGGAAGTGCTCAGCACTGTAATTCTGACAAATGAACTGAGTTGTAAAACAGCTGCTCTGTCTTACTGGGTATGGCGCACATCAGTCCAGATGTAAGCTCAAAATCAGCAGGTCCTTTTCTTGTGCTCATTTAGATAACTCATTGAAAGCGTAACATTTGACACCATGTAAATAAACAAATTTGACCCAGGGTTAAGGGCAACTCTTGGCGTACAACGTTTAGGTAAGTAAGCACGTCTCCAGAAATGGGCTTTATTTATTCATTGGTGGGATGTGGGCGTCATGGGCTGGGCCAGCATTTATTGCCCATCCCTAATGACCCTTGAATTGAGTGGCTTGCTGGGCCTTTCCAGAGATAACCACGTCATTGAGAGCCTGGAGTCATGTGTAGGCCAGACCAGGTGAGGACAGCAGATTTTTAGTCAGTCGGCAATGGTTTCATGGTCATCATTTGACCTTAAATTCCAGATTTTTTATTGGATTCAAATTGCATCATCGGGCATGGTCTCTGGTGGGGGTCCATCTTGTGTTGGTGGTATCTGGTGGGGGTCTCTGTAATGGGAGCGTTTCTATTGGGGTTTCTCTTATGGGGGGCCTCTGGTGGGAGGGGTCAGATCACCCTCGTACTGTGGGGGGGTGGGGTTGCCCAGCCACCTGACATTGCTACTGGGCCGCCCACTCATAATGGGGGCCTGAAAGCGGGATTTACCTGGGAATCCCGCGCAGTCCCTGCCATGCATAAATTTGCATGGCAAGGGACAGTGAATCACCTTTGGATTCTCGCTCCCAGCGCGAGCGAAAATCAGAGGAGATTCTCTGTATTCTCTATGTTGGAAAGAAATTTGCTTCTCTGCATTAATTTTCCCCTTACAGGATCAGAAAAGATAACTTTTAAACAGCAAGAACAAACAGTCATCCAGAAAATAGCACAGACAAAGAATTAAGTAATGTCACAAAGCTTGGAGGTTGCTAAGCAGTTGCAATGTCAAATTGGTCTCCGTCCTGAGGGGAGAATACAGGGCGGGATTCTCCGTTGCCCAACGTCGATATCGTAATCGGTGAACGGACAGAGAATCCCTGTTTACGACCGATTCGGGGGGTGGCGTCTGTTTTCGGATGCTCCGCCCCTTCCAAAAGAGCATCTTCAAGGTGTACGCCGAACGCTGTTGGGGCCGCCTCAGGACGTTACCTGAAGACACCCCCTCGATGCTCCGCCCCTGATGGGCCAGGTTCCCGACGACGCAGGACACGTGTACTCTCAGTTTTCTTAAACCCGGCATGGCGGCTGCGGACTGTGTCCAGTGCCGCCACAATCGTGGGGGAGCCGTGCAGCTGCCCAGGGGGCTTCGGCAAAGGCTGGAGGGACTGGTAGGGGGTATCTGTCAGGGCGGGTCCACGCGCGGCCGACGCCATGTTGTACGGCACGACCGCTGCAGGTCATCGGCGGCGCATGGACCCGAAAATTCTCCAGGTGTTTATATCGGGAAGGCCGTGCGTTTTACGTGGCCAGGCTGCTAGCCCTTCACCGGTCGGAGCATCGGTGCTGGGGCCTCGCCAATATTTTCATCGTAAAACTAGACACTTCCTCCGGACACAGCCTCAAAATCGGACAATCCAGCCCGTAGTCTCCCAAACAGAGAATACAGCCCGATAATTACTAATCTCTGAAGGCAGAACCAGGACTTCTTAAAGGAAAGAGATCCCAAATCAGGATATGCGAGGGATAATTCTGAGCAGCAATCCTTAGAGATTTAATTCAATTGGATTTCCAAGACATGGCGATGAGCTGAACACCACGGGGTCGATGTTGGTTCCCGCCCCACTTTCATGCACATGACCGACAGGGCACTCCCAGACCAAGTGACCTGAGGCTCACCCTAAATTGGGTCTTCCTTGACTTCTGCAAGGAGACCTGTCGCATCGCCAGAGGCAGCTCACCATTTCCGAATGATCAATTTAGCCCGCTGCCTTGCCAACAGCAACCCTCACCGAGTCACAGCAAGATGGAACGTCAGTTTAGACAGGCTTGGTGTGGCCTGAAGGGGGCACTCCTGCTTCTCCTGACTCCACATCAAGGTGTATGTTTTTCTTTACTCATATTCTTGATTGGAGCTTCTTGTTAACCACACCCACTGAAATAAAAGCTGAACAGAACAGACTCAATGCGCCCCCTCAGGACGGAGGCCAATTTGACATTGCAACTGCTTAGCAACCTCCAAGCTTTGTGACATTACTTAATTATTTGTCTGTGCTATTTGCTGGATGACTGATTGCTCTTGCTGTTTAAAAGTTATCTTTTTTGATCCTGTAAGGGGAAAATTAATGCAGAGAAGCAAATTTCTTTCCAACATAGATATTTCATCAGAAGCAAAGATGTCTCTGGTTAGGTGTAAGACGTGCTCAGAGTACAGTTCACTCTGCTCAAAACTGGGATTAAATCAAGCTACTGGCATTTAAATAGATTTCAAATTTGCTTTAACCTGCTCAGTAGATGTGAAAAACACCTTCGGCGCCAGTTTGAATTTTACCACTTTTCACACTCACTATTTTGTGGTCGGATAACAAGCATTAGGTACCTCATTAATATGCAAAAAGGCATTTCCTCTGGACAGCCATCAGGCCTGAGCCAAGAACATTTTGGACATCCTTGCGAGCTGGGTGAAAAGCCGGGTGGAATTAGTGCCTTTCCCCCTCATATTCCGCCTGAGAAACTGGCACAGGAAGTGTCTGTTTCTACTCCCCATAAGCACAAAGTCATACACTTCCATAAGACAATCAAATAACTTAGTTGAAAGATTTTGAATAGAGATAAAACATGATTCCAGGAAGTTCTGTTATTTTAAAGGTAAGGGACGTAATTAAAGTTATATTTTTGATGAAGCTGGGGGATGTCTAGGCTTCTTTCTGGTTTTGAATTCTTTACCACAACTAAAAGTCTTATGACCAGCTCCAATTTGTGTCAGAGCAGTGTACATTTCACTCCACTTAAAATGGCACGAAATCAACCTCTTGGCAAGAAAATGGCATCAAATCATTTTCCAAACAATCCTTTACAGCAGGTAGACACTGGAAATACTCATTCTTGGCAGGCTGGGTTGAATTTTACATTCCACCGTTGTGTAGAGCACGTTGACCTAATATCAAGCAGAGTGCAGTCAGGAAGTAATCAGACTTTACTTTTATCAATTCCGACTTTAAGCCACTTGGGCATTTTCTGTTTAGATTTGGTCGGTTGAATTCCCTCATTAATATAACTTATTTGTTTTCAAATCTCTACCTTGCCTCTTCATAAACTCTTCTTCCCCTCATTCTGAACTGACTGTAGTGCACATACCCACTTTTATGTTGAGCTTTCTGTGTTCAAAGCCTTAACATTTCACTAGGTGAGTTTTCCCTTCATTAACTTCCTTTATTTCCCAAGTGTCCCTGAGCTGCGCTCTTCCTCCCCTATTTATTTTGTTCCGACTGTGTTGTGTTCATGAACTGGGATAAATCAGGTTTCAGTTATTTCAATTACACCCTCGTTCCCTGTTGCTCCAACATTCGCAAATTCGAGTGACTTGTTATGAACACTTACACTTTTCCTCCCTGTGCTTCATTCCTGCTGGAGGCTCTTTGAGTTAGTGAATCCCTGCTGACCTGATGACTATCAGCCACCTTCACATCAGATTTATATCGGATCTAACTGCCTCTCTGCTCTGCTCTCTAAATAGCTTAAAGTGGCAGCTTCTAAGTTCCTTGCCTGTCTCATCTTTCCCAAACTGATCTGTTTTATTCGTTGCTCGATTTTGCTACGGATTCGCTTTAATAATCCAAAGCAACCACTCTAATCTTTCACAACTTCCTTCAAACTTGACCTCCCCATTGGTCTTGCTTTCTTCACTTCCTCCAAAGTATTCCTTCCTCTAAAACGCACTTGAATATAACTCAGAGGAAGGTTGGGGTGACGTAATTCAAACAGGGTGGTAAGTAACACAAAGAAACATTTGGAAACCTTCAACTGCAATGCCATCAACAAGCTACTCAAATAAAGAACTTATTTATTTATGTGGTGCGTTCTTAAATCTCTCAGAAAAGTCCAACGCTTAACATTGGTAGGACAACGTTCATCTCTTTATCCGCTTGTTTGCACTTTGAAGCTGGGTAGAAAATGCATCCATCTTTCCTATTCATTTACCACTATAGCTGGTGACGTTTTCCTGGGCACATTAATACCGGTGTCCAGAATTCCCCTGTGAAACAATTGGGAACCTCATGAATAAATTCAAATTGCTACAGGTGATATTTCGTAGACTCATAGAATAGAATACCTGCAGTGAAGAGGCCACTCAGCCCATCAAGACGGCACTGACCCTCTGAAAGAGCACCCTAACCTTGGCCCACTCCCTTTCCCTATCCCCGTAACTCCACCTAACTTTTGAACACTAAGGGGCAATTTAGCAGGGTCAATGCACCTAACGTGCACAACTTTGGACTGTGGGACAAAACCGGAGGAAACCCGCGCAAACACGGGGAGAAAGTGCAAACTGCATACAGTCACCCAAGGCCGGAATTGAACCCAGGTCCCTGGCGCTAGGAGGCAGTGGTGCTAACCACTGTGACACTTTATCATTATTACAGAGCTGACACATTTTATGACCTCACCCACCACCTAACATTACTTCCTGTTCTTGCCCATCAACTAAGGGCCGTAGGAGTGGCCTGAGACGGGATTGTCCCATGCAGGCTGGTAAATATTTCTCTCAGCCAATTTTACTGGATAAAGAAAGGGGTTATCTGGTCACGATCATGTAGCTGTTTGTGGGATAATACTGTACATAAACTGGCTGCTGTGTTTCCTGAATTATAATAGTGACTATACTGCAAAAGAATATAATTAGCGGTAAAGTGTTTTGGGATATATGTCCTGAGGTGTCGGTGTGGTATGAATGAGAGTCTTGCTTTCTTTGAGGCGCTTGTTTAAAATACTACAGAATGCTGTTTTCAGGTACACCGACCGGTGTAGAGGTTTTGGAGTCTTAACGTATTTTGTTGGTCTTTTGACCTTAAAATATCTGAAAGTAGTTATAGTTGCTACTGTGGGTTCTGAACTGTTAATGACTTGTGACTTTGCAATTGTTTCTTCATGTGGATCCTTCCAAGAGCAAGAGGAAAGAAAACACAGCAGCAGCTGGATGGAGACCAACTAGAAAGAAACATCTTCACAGGATCCATTATTCGCCCAACAGAGTTTACAGGCAAAGAATGTAACTTTGATGGTTCTGATTTTGTACCATGGCAGTGATTAAGTTGTATTGCACCTCGGAGCTAGCACAGCATGGGAAGGTCACTAAAAGACCTGGACTCATTTGCCTCTAACTCCTTGCAGACTGCCACAATGGATATGAGCAACATTAAACATCCTGCACCCAATGCAGGCATTAAACAGACTGAAGTCTTGATCGTTAAAGCAAAACACATTCATAAATATCAGAAGCATGAAGTTTGTACAGATTGCATAATTTTCCCCCAAGCCCAGGGCTTCATTCATTCACCCACATCACCTTGTGGTCTCCTTCACACACCATCACTGCCTTGGTTCATCACAAGTGCTTCTACTCTATTAGTGTGCAACTAGTTTGTGGCCAATAGCAGTGCATATTGCAGATTTGTGTCCACTCTTCTGGCAGCTGCTATAATGTTTTTTTTCCTATTGTGGCATTTGTCTATCCCCTTTTCCCCTGTACAGCGAGTTGGAGTTACTGCTTGGAGATTATCTCCTGTGTATTTACTTCATGATTCCTCTCAGCAACCAACCTTTGGGCAAATTTCACTGTAGTCAGACCCATCAGGCAACTGGAGCTCTCATGAAGAAAACCATTTAAATCTTGATTCACTGACCAGGACTGTTCCGGAGATGGGGGAGGGGGTGAGGGGAGATCCCTACTTGGGAGGTACCCGAGAGGAAGCACGGCAAGACCATTCTTGAAGTCCAAATGCAAGGATTGCACAGGAATTGCTTGGGAAGTTAAAACTTCTGATGGGGCAAATTACCCTGCACAGGAAACCATTTGGTACTCAGATTTAAATGGAGACGGATCATTCCGACTCTTAGCAGAATAGTTATCCAGGAAAAGTTAAAAGAATTAAACCACTTCCAATTCTTGGGTAAATGTAGTACGGACACCCCCCTCCTTCTGACTACACTCGCCCATCTATCCTTCACCCCCGACTACAATTCACCCCCCACTATCCTTCCCCCAATTTAATTACTCAACCCACCTGACTGCCCCCCCCCAACTAATCCGCCCCCCGACAAACCCCCTCTTCTGACAACATTCCTGGGGCGGGATTCTCTGACCCCCGCCGGGTCGGAGAATCGCCGGGGGCTGGAGTGAATCCTGCCCTCGCCGGTTGCCGAATTCTCCGTCTCCGGATATTCGGCGGGGGCGGGAATCGTGCCGCGCCGGTCGGCGAGCCTCCCCCCCCCCCCTGGCGATTCTCCGGCCCGCGATGAGCCGAAGTCCCGCTGCTGGAATACCTGTCCCGCCGGCGAGGCTCAAACAACCTCTCTTCCCGGTGGGACTAGGCGGCACGGGCAGGTTCCGGTGTCCTGGGGAGGGGGGGGGGGGGGGTAGTGCGGGGCAACCTGGCCCCGGGGGGGTACTCCCACGGTGGCCAGGCACGCAATCGGGGACCACCGATCCGCGGGCGGGCGTGTGCCGTGGGGGCGCTCTTTCCCTCCACTTCGGCCACAGTCTTCACCAAGGCCGACGCGGAAGAGACATCCCCCCCCTGCGCATGCGCGGGGATGACGTCAGCAGCCGCTAACGCCCCCGTGCATGCGCGGACTTCCGCCGCCTGGCAAAGTCCTTTCGGCCCCGGCTGGCATGGCACCAAATGCCTTTCCCGCCGGCTGGCGGCGCGCAAACCACTCCGGCGCGGACCTAGCCCCTCACGGTGAGGGCTTGGCCCTTGAAGGTGCGGAGAAATCCGCACCTTTGGGGCGGCCCGACGCCGGAGTGGTTCCCGCCACTCCATCCCGCCGGGACTCCCCGCCCCCGGCGGGTAGGGGAGAATCCCGCCCCTGATCACCCGATTACCTCCACCCACGACTCTCTCAACCTACCACCTAACCACAACCCTGACTCCCCAAAGAATCAGCACCCCCCCCCAACTAAACCCCCTGCCCCCTGACTACCCTCCTGCCCACCTAACTACCCCCTAGCCAAACCACCGCATCCCCCACCACAAAATTCAGATCCCCCGACAGCTCTGGTTGCTTCCTGTGATTCAGCCCACAATTAGCAGTGGTTTGCTGTATGCTGCATAACTACAGAGGACATGGCAACAGGAGTAGGCCAATTAGCTGAGCTCTGTAGTTCATTCTGGGAATTTGGAGCATTGTACTTGCACAGAAATTTAAATCATGCGCATCATGAATAATTGAATTGGAGAACCGACTACAAAGTTCCTTCAATTTTCTTTGAATATTCTGTGGCTGGGAAATTACTACATATTTAGGAGCATGTTCATTTTCAGCCATTTTTATGTGGGTTAAGTGTCAGGCTTACCCATTATTCCTGCACTACCCGGTCTCCTAGCTCCCAGCCAATTTCCTCTCTCAGACATTCGATTGTCTCCAATTGAAGGCACTTTGATTTTTGCTAGTTTCTGACAAGCAACATTGTTGAATGCCTTCTAAATATAAATATAAATCATAAGTAACATCCACAGACACTCCTTAACATGTTAGTTACCTCCTCAAAGTATTCATCTCGGTTTGTTAGACATGACTGAGCCTTTCTGAATCCATGCTGTCCCGCTCTCTAACCAGTTCATTCCCGTGCAAGTGTGCAGTCTCTCTGCCCTTAACGACAGACTCTAGTTACCATAGCAAACATTCGATTAATAGGTCTATAATTCCTAGTTTATTTCTCCTACCTTTTATACATAATGACATGACATGGGCAGTTTTCCAATTTTAGGAGACAATTCCTGAATCGGGTTTTGGGAGACCATAGAACCGCTATTAGATGAAAACCTTCAGTGTGATGAGTCTCTGTCCACAAATGGCTTTCTGGTTTAACTGGCTTAGACCTAACAGCTCCTACCTGCCTTACCTAATCTCTAGTTACTCCACTGTCTCCACAAGGTGCTACCCCAGTTGCTACAACATGGGAGTGGGGAGGTCGCTGTGGCACACTCAGGAGCTCCCAAGATGCTCGTGGTCAGTGGAGCTTGTTACAATAAGCCCAGCTGTAGCCTGCAATAGATCAGCATCTGCAGGGCAACCTTGCCCAGATAGCTTCCTGGCACTCGGATGGATTGTTGTTTAAGAGGGTTGCAATGGTGCAGAAGCACTGCCCGTTTGAGGGATGACATCATGTTCTATCCCCATTGAAGATTTTGCCAATGGTATTGAACTATGGCTTAGAGCATCTACTGATCAAAAGGTGAGCAGCCCTGAAGAAATTGTCAATACACTTGCTGCATTCCCCTAGCACTAAGATTACACTGGTAACTTAAACTACTGAAGCAGGATTCTCTGCAATCGCCGCGATGACCCGATGCCGGCGTCAAAAATGGAGCAAACCACTCCAGCGTCAGGCCGACCGGAAGTAGTGAAATTCTCCACATTTTCGGCAGCTAGGTGGACGTCGGAGGGGTTGGCACCGCGCCAGCCCGCGCATGCGCCAAAGGACCGGCGTGATCCCGCGCATGCGCGGAACTGCCGGTATATTCTGGCGCATGCACAGGGGGGGTGTCTTCTCCGCGCCAACCATGGCGGAGCCTTACAGGGGCCGGTGCGGAAGGAAGAAGTGACCCCACGGCACAGGCCCGCCCGCAGATCGGTGGGCCCCGATCGCGGGCCAGGCCACCGTGGGGGCCCCCTCCCTGGGCTCGGATCTCCCCCCCCCCCCCCGAGGACCGCACCAGCCGACTTAGCTGGCAGGTCCCGCCGTGGAGGACCATGTCTAATCCACGCCGGTGGGACTGGCCAGAAACCGATGGCCGCTTGGCCGATCGGGGCACGGAGAATTGCCGGGTGGGGCCGTTGCCAACAGCCCCCGACCGGCGTGGCATGAACCCCACCCCCGCCCAAAAACCGGTGCCAGAGAATGCGGCAGCCGGCGTTGGGACAGGATTCCCGCCGCCCCCCGGGGATTTTCCGACCTGGCGGGTGGCAGGAGAATCCCGCCCGTGGTCTGGGCGGTAGGGTTGTGCGATGGTGCGTGATGTGAGGGGTGCTGGGTGGTGCAGTTGTGTGCGATCCGTGGTGCAAGTGCCTTGCTCAGCGATGCCCTCCCCCTAGTTAGCGAAACGTGTGGCGCCCAACACGTCGCGTGCTCGCTCTCCTAGCCGGTGTTGTCTTGCAGCTTCCCGGCCATCTCACGCCCCCAGGTCGTATCTGTGCCCCCCCCCCCCATCCTCCTCCTCCTCCTCCTCATGTGCAGAGGCGTCACCCTCATCGGGCTCCCCCTGTGCATCCTCCAAGACATCGCCCCTCTGTTGGGCAATGTTGTGCAACACACGTGACCACAACTATGCGCCCGACCCAGTCGGGGTGGTACTGCAGGGCCCCTCCAGAGCGGTCCAGGCACCGGAATCTCATCTTCAGGAGGCCAAAGCACCTCTCCACAACACCTCTGGTTGCTGCATGGGCCTCATTATAGCGGGTCTCCGCATTGATCTGTGGCCTCCGTATAGGCGTCATCATCCACGACCGCAACGATTAATCCCTGTCGCCCAGCAACCAGCCCCTCAGCCGGGGGGGGGGGCCTGTCCGTCGAAAATAGCGGGTATGAAAGAATGAGCCAGTATGAAAGCATGCCAGGGTATTGGGCGCAGACCGCCTGAATGTTCATCGAGTAGTTCCCCTTCTTGTTCAGGAAAACATCCCCATTATCCGAGGGTGGACGCTTGCCGACGTGCACCCCATCAACACCCCCTGGACCATCAGCATCCCGGCCATGGAGGCGAATCCCGCCGCCCGGTCAGCCTGGTGTGCGCGGTCCTCCGGAAAATGTATGTATCTGTCGGCGATGGCATACAGGGCCGGATGCACCGGTGCACCAATGCCTGCGAGATTCCAGACAGGTCCCCGCGCGGCACCTGGAAGTTCCCCGTGGCGAAGAAATTGAGGGCAACCGTGACCTTGACGGTCACCGGCATAGCATGTCCTCCCCCCGTTCCATGTGGTGCCAGATGCGCCATGAGTTGGCATATATGTGCCACGGTTTCCCGACTCAATCGGAGTCTCCTCCTGCATGCCATATCCGGAAGGTCCTGGAACGACATGTGGCCTTGGCACCACCACCTGCTCCTGCTCCTCCCCCTGCGCCCCATCAGGATCCGAATCCTCGTCCTCTGCATGCCCGACGATGTGATGGTCATTGTCACCCTCCACCTCCTCATGCACCTGCTGGACGGGAGGGCCTGCAGCATGAGCGGCTGGTACAGCGTCCTCTGTAGCCAGTCCCTCTGCGGCAGCCGCCGCTCCAGCAGCTGCTCTGAGCCGCCTGCGTCGGCGGCGCCGAATGCCTACCTGCAGGGCAGCCGCTCCCGCCACGGCGGCGAACATAGCTGGCTGGTGCGCAAACATGACACACTACAAGAAGGGGGGGGGGTTGGGAAAGAGAGACAACAATATGTTTAACGATGGCGCTTTGACACCTCGACAGCCAGGGCCCATGGGATACATGGGTGCCCTGGCTGCCTGGTTTCGCTGCAGACACGCATGCAACCTTTGCCCTGCCCACAGTATCTGTCCACTGCCCACTTCACCCCGTCCCTCCTCATTGCGGCGCCACTGGCCTCAGCCCATCACCATGACCTGCACTTGGAAGCATGTCTTCGCCACCAACCTGCCATGGCAGGCCGGCTGCCATGTCGCTCCCGCGGGTAACCTTGCCCACCCTTCCCCCCCACCCCTCCTCATTCCTCCACCCCCCTCCTCCATTCCCTCCTCCTTCCTCCACCCCCTCCTCCTTTCCCCAACCCGCTCCTCCTTTCTGCACTCCTTCCTACACCCCCTGCTCCTGCCCCCACCCCCTGAGCATGGCGCATCCTTACCCTACCACACCCCCCCCCCCGGGAATGGCGGCATCCTTCTCCGAGAACCCTCCCACCGCCCCCCAGCACCAGCCGTGGACACCACTTCCTGCTGCCTACGGTGAGGCCGGCCACTCACCTCCTTCCTCCACATTTATTTACCAGGGTCACGCCGTCGGGACTTCGGCCCATCTGGGTCGCTGAATAGCGGGGGGGCCCGGAGAATCGGCGTACTTAGTACCTCGGGCGATTCTCCGGCAGGCGCGGCGCCGACCTCGATGACACCGTTCTTGCCGGTTGGGAGAATGGCGGAATGGCGTCGGGCTGGCGCCGCGGGAAAAAATTGCGCGAACGCCAATACTCCCATACGGCGCGGCATGGGGGAACCCCGCCCAACGACTTTATTGAATGCAGAAGATGTCTGCCCCTTTCAGAAAATAGTCAGATGCAGTCACAATTGAACATTATCCTATTTTGGGGCATCATATTGGCAGCAGTGCACCAAATGTGCAACGGATACCTGCTGGTGTTAATGACTGCAATTCACAGTATCATCCTGAAAGTATCATCTTGAAAGGTCCCCAATTCTATTCCCAACAGGCACCGAAAGACTAAAAAATACCAGTCATTAAAATGGCTGAAACGCCGTAGACATTGGTACTTTCAGAGTAAAGTGTACATAGGAAGGGCTGAGGCAGAAGGCTGAATACTTAAAACATCCAATTCAGCCCAGCCCACTTGTGATCATCCATGCTTGTGAGTTCAGTATTCAGCAGCTTGAAACTCTCATCCACAATTTAAATCATTCATGCGAGGAAGAGTTCAAAAGATTAAGGTCATAACACGAGCCGGGATTTTCGGCATTATGTATTCTGCACAGTACATATTTCTTTCTGCCTTTTACCGTTTGATACACACCACTGCACAACAAAGTCTCTTACAAATGTGTGACTGGTGATGTTTTTCTGAGGTACAAGCCTCATATTTTTGTACTCTGACACTATTCCTCAGAAATCTGGCTGCCCTCGGTTGAAAGTTCTGAACCCGTAAACTTAAGTCCTGGTCATGTGCCAAAATATATCCGGAATCTTTTCAATAATACCGACGAATCTAGGAAGTGAATGCCCAAAAGTTATTCGGACCCTTTTTACTGGTGACTAAAAATGATTCAAAGGCTAAAATCTCACTCTCCTTTGGGAGGGACTGTCAGTGAAAGGCAGAGAAAGCCGACCAGCTTCCAATCTGTATGCACAGCACAACTGTATCCAGCATCTTGTCGCCTGCCCATTCTTGGCATTTACGTCATTATGCTCCTGTGGAGCAGTTATATTCTGCTCATCTCTCCCGGACACAGATTTCTAAGCAAATATTCAAATCCGAAGGGTCCAGCTGAGCCACATTATCTGCTGCATTCACTCACACCTTTTTTCTAAGTGCTCACTTAAGGCTGAAAGAGTCACACGCATATTTTGCAGAGATATGCAGCAGGTTGGCACCTCAGACACCCCACAGGGTTTGCTGGGATATTTAATTCAGGGTGACTGACACAGCGTCGCCCGATTACACTTCTTCATTAATTTCACCTCAAGACGGAAACCAAGCTATTCTCTGAAACAGCAGGCTTGTTTGGTCTTATTTTGGCAGGATTTAATCTGTTTGGGTGGAGGCTGGCACACGGCGGAAAGCAAATTAATTAAAGAAACAAACCTAAAACGTGAATGACTAATTGTAATTTGTTTCTGAACTTTCACCGGCTTGTGATCAACGCTTGCCTTCAATCTCTTTGCTCCATGCTGGCAGGTCTCAATTCAGTTCGATTCCTGCTCTCAATCATTTTATTTTGCCTATGCTGAGTGCATTGTGGAAGGATTTCATTGTCTTCCACATTGTTTTAGAAGCCGTGTTGCCATGGTAAAACGTACCATTGCTGTGTGCTGATTGAGAACTACATGACCTGCTCTGATCTGTTATCATAATTCGGCCTATTGTTGTCTGGTTACAGGTTAATCATTTTATTTAGAATTTTAATTAGACATAAAAGGGCAGAAATTTGATTGGGGCCATCTTTCGTTATGGGACGGAATTAAACATATTATGACAGGAAATGTTTTCCAAACCCAACATGGACTTATCCATTGCCATTATTATGGAGTCGGTAAGCTGGCTCTTCAAGTGACCTAACCTTGAGAGGTGGGCCACTTGGTTAACGTATTTAAATCAGCATCAGAGGGTACAATTGGGAGCCTAACTTAAATCGAACAGTTGCTAGGTTATCCAGGGTGAAGGAAAGCTGGCAGCAAAATGGAGGCTGAAGTTAGCAGCTTCAGCAGAGGGGGACTTACACTCTTGGGGCCCTGTGCTCTCCCTCTTTGGAGGGGGCCCTATGTCAAGCCCGCCCCCAATAACATCGAGCCCCATCCCCAATGGCTTTGAGCCATGCCCACAATGCCACCAAGCCCTGCCCACAATGTTGACTGCTCACCTCTCAGCTCTCACTTGGGTGGCTGGACCTCAAGCCTCAACCCTCGATGACTGCATGTGCACCTGGCCGACTGACAGGCTGATGGCTATCTGGCCTGGCCTCTGCTCTCTCTCACCCTCGCTGCCCAGTCCAGTTGCTGCACAGCCCAGCCCTCTCACTCTTAACCCTGCCTAGGTAGCCTCTAGCTCTCGTCGGGTCACACTCCTCCCGCTGCCTGGCCTTATTCACACTTCCCAGTTGCTGCTCTGCTCATCTCACTTGGATGGCTGGGCCTCGAGCCTTGACCTTTGATGACCGCGTGTGCTCCTGGGCTTCTGCTGCTGGCTATGTGGCCTGGTGGCCTGGTTTTTTTTTGGTTGGTTGCCCTGGTCTGGAGGTCAAGGGTCACTCCCTCTGCTCCTCTCAACAGCTGTTGGCCAGCGCCTCCTCCTCACCTCACTGAAGGCTTCTCAGGCTCACGCACCAATGTAGGGTCAGCAGCCTAACCTTTGCCTCAGGCTGCCCACCAGACCGAATACCAGAAACATGGTTGCTTCTTTTCACCTTTAGCCAATGAAAGTTCAGAAACTTCACACCAATTCAGGTGATCTGTATCTGAACTGCTCTAAGTCTCCACCACCTCTCAACGTCTGGCACACTGTTTTCTCGCTGTATAGGGAAGTCCACCAGTCAGAGCCCTATGTTGTTCTGTATTGCCTGCTGATTAGCTCATCGCCTATCAGCAAATTTGGAGCTACCAAGGCTCTGATTGGTGTTCCCATGGTGTTTTCACCATAGCAGTCACTGCTCTGTACGGGGCCCCCCATGGGCCAGGGCCCTGCACTGCAGTGCTGTGTGTTTCATTGAAAGTCCGCCTCGGAGTTTCAGACTTTAAGTACTTTTTACAGAACATCCTAAGGGCATGTAGTACAGCAGAGCTTCCTCTACATCCACAAGGAAGCTGTCAGGCTCCCCTCTACTGATCACAGCTTCTCTCTCCCCTTCATAAGCAATGATCTGTAGCTCAATTCCTCTGACTGCTGGAAGCCATCCTCTCGAATCCCTGTCTGCAGCCTCCTGCATATGGTTTTCCCACCTGGCCGTTGGTGACTCTGTCCGTCTGGTCACCTGGTCAACTGCCAGCCAGGAATTGGAGGAAGGAAATGATGATGATGTTCTACCATTAATTTTGGCAGATTCGCCACGCCCAAATTGTTGGTTTACTCTGCGCCTGCTCTTTTATCACTAGTTGCTATGTTGCAACACTCTATAGTAGATGCAGTACAGATATCATACCGATGTAAGTTTATATACTTTTTATGGGATGTGGGCTTCGCCTGAATGCACTATGAGAGCGCCCCCCCCCCCCCCCCCCCCCCCCCGCCCGCCAACACCCACTCAGAGCAACCCCGGCCCGAACGCGAACACATCAAAAATGCAAGCTTGGCACCTTGGCAGTGCCAACCTGGCACCCTGCCAGTGTCCATGCCAACTGGCAGTGCCACCTGGCCACCTTGGCAGATGCTGGAGGCCTCAGGAGGAGGCTCAAATGGATCACCCATCCGGCACTCCTGTCTGAAGATGGGTGCAAATGCTTCAACTTTATCTTTTGCACTGACATGCCAGGCTCCTCCACCACTGGGATGGGGATATTTGTGAAGCCTCCTCCTCCAGTTAGTTATTTCATTGTCCACCACCATTGACAATGTCAAAGGATCACTCTTCTCTATTTATCATATGCTGCTTCCACTATTTGAAACACAAGGGGCAGGATACACCGTTCCCCGACGCGATTTCGTAATCGCCGATCGGGCGGAGAATCCCTTCTGACGACAAAACCTGTTTGGCGCAGGTTTTGTATCCTCTGTCCCCTTCGAAATGGCGTCATCGCATCGCGCGCCGCACGCCATTGGAATGGTGTTAGCGCATCACCTGAAGGCCCTCCCTCAATGTTCCGCCCCTGATGGGTCGAGTTCCTGACCGCGCGGTTGACGTGTGTGGTCTCAGCGGTTGGGAACCTGGCGTGGTGACTGTGTCTAGCGGCGTCATAGTCGGGCGGGAGCCGTGCTGCTGGCCGGGGATGCTTCCGCGAGGGCTGGGGGAACTGGTGGCGGGTGGCCGGGGGTGGCTAGAAGGTGGCCAGTGGGGCACTATCTGGCAGGTCAGGTCCGCGCATGGCCGGCGCCATGTTTTACTGTGCAACCGCTGCAGGTCATTGCCGTGCACATGTGTGGTGACTGAGGGTAGACTGACGAAGCTGTGATTAGCCTATTTGGATTTGTCCTGCTTTTCATGCCAGGACTTACCTTGGCAATTTTCCACTTTACTTGCTAGATACTAGTAATATAGCTGTGCGGCAACAGTCTGAGTGGGTCGCGGGGAGGCAGCTGGTTCTGGAGCACATGCCTTCACCCCTAGAGCTGGGATGTTGTCAAGACCCGTAGCCTTTGTTGTATCATGTATTCAGCCATAACATCATATGGTGTGAATCAAACTGGCTGAAGACTGGCAGCCGTGATAATGGGGACCACAGGAGGAGGCTGCGATATGTCATCCACTCAGCATTTCTGGCTGATGATGCAAATACAAGGAGATAATTAAGAGAGGCAAAAGGCAGTCAATCATCAAAATCCCCTTTTCAGGTAGGAGCACAGCTCTTTTCCAAATGGTGTGCTTCGGACATCGTCGGGCTGCACATGTCATCGACACTCTTTGATGACAGGTGGCATCAAGCTCCATAGGTCAGCGCAGTTTATGAGGGTTATTGTAGCAAATGACATGCTTAAACCACTTAGGCAGAAAGCAGTAGGAGATGGGGGAACTAAAGAATTGATGCCATCAATTATTATGCTACCTGAAAGCAAGTGGTCTTTCTTCCACATACAGCAGGCATTTATTTTTATCAGTAACTGAATGCACAAAGCATTTTAGAGTTCCAAGGTAATTTTTAAACCTTTAACAAACACTGCAGGCTAGTCATTCAAGTTGAACTGAAGAGCTGGCAGCAGCAAACCTTAATGAGTTTGGCAGGTTAAGCCAGTGGTTTGTTAGCTCTTCGCTGCTGAAAATTGCTGTGAAGTGGAACAAGTGCAGAAATTGCAGCTATATCAGATACATTCATTTGGTACAGACAAGCCAGCGGGGGGGTGGCCATGTGATTTGCCAATGGCTTATGACTGATTCTCATGCCATTGCCGGCCATGTGACCTGCCCGTAGCCTATGGGAACAAGAGTGTGCGAACATCAGCCTATCGGGTGCTTAGGCACGGATCTGGCTGTTGGGATATTGTCACAGTAAGTTTGGGACTGTTCTGTACATACAGTTCTTCTTCGGTAAATAAATCACCGCTGTGATTTAACACTTCATCGTCGCTTTGCCTCCCACTACAACATTGCTCCGCAAGGATGTGTGCTCTGTCCTCTACTGTACTCCCTATACTCACACGACGGTGTGGCAAGATTTAACTCCAACTCAATTTATAAATGTATGGATGACACGACTGTGGTGGGCCGTATCTCAAACAACGACGAATCAGACTGCAGAAGGATGATAAATCACTTGGTTGCATGGTGTACTGAAAACAATCTCTCTCTAAATGTCGGAAAGACCAAGTAACTGATCATCGACTTCAGGAAGTGTAAAACGACACACATTCCCGTCTGCATCAATGGCTCCGAAGTGCAGATGGTCGATAGCTTTAAGTTCCTGGGGGTCACCATCACCAACAGTCTGTCCTGGTCCACACACATTGATGCAAAAGTCAAGAAAGCCCAACAATGTCTCTACTTCCTATGGAAGCTAAAGAAATTCAGCATATCTGCATCAACTCTCACAAACCTATACAGATGTGCGATAGAGAGCATCCTATCCGGCTGCATCACAGCTTGGTATGGCAAATGCTTGGTCCAAGATCGCAAGAAACTGCAGAGTGTGGTGAACTCAGCCCAACGCGGGTTGCGGAGTTGGAGGCCTGGCCCTCCCGAGCTTTATTAATTATTACTGGGCAGCCAATGTATCGATAGTCAGGAAATGGGTTGTGGGGGAGAGGTCGGGAGCGAGTGGAAGCGGCATCCTGCAAGGGTTTACTAACGGCGCTCAGTACTCTACAAGCCCTGTGGTGGTGACAGCTCTAAGGGTGTGGGGGCAATGGAGGCAGCACATGGGATTGGAGGCGGCGTCAGTGTGGTCTCCGATTTGTAACAATCACCGGTTTGTCCCGGGGAGGCTGGATGTGGGCTTCAGGAGGTGGCAGCAGGCATGGATCGAGAGATTTGGGGATTTATTTATCCAGGAGGGCTTTCCGACCTTGAAGGCACGAGTAGCGGAGTTTGAGCTACTGGGCGGGAATGGGTTTCGATATCTCGGGACTTTGTCTTCCCTCGCCTCCCCCTGAGGGGACTGCAGGATAAGGTGATGTCAAAAACTGGGGTTGGAGAGGGGAGGATTTCAGAGATATACAAGGAGTTGATGGAGTGTGAGGGGTCCCCGATCAGGGAGGTGAAGCGGAAGTGGGAAGAGGAGCTGGGAAGAGGGTTGGAAATGGAAAAGTGGGAAAAAGCCTTGAAGAGAGTCAATTCATCTTCGTCCTGTGCCAGACGTAGCCTGATCCAGTTCAAAGTGGTCCACAGGGCCCACATGACGGTAGCCCAGGTGAGCAGGTTCTTTGAGGAGGTGGAGGGTAGATGTGGGCAATGTGGGGGTAGCCCGGCTAACCATGTGCATATGTTCTGGGCATGTCAGAAGTTGCGGGGATTCTGGCAGGGATTTGCGGACGTTATGTCAGAAGTCCTGGAAGGGAGGGTAACCCCGAGTCCAGAACTGGCGATATTTGGGGTATCGGATGATCCGGGAGCCAAGCATGGGGAGGGAGGCCGATGTCCTGGCCTTCTCCCTGGTGGCCCGGAGACGGATTTTGCTGGGATGGAGGGACTCGGAGCCCCCGAGGTCAGGTGTGTGGGTCAGCGATATGGCAGGGTTACTCAGCCTGGAAAAAAATCAAGTTCGCCTTGAGAAGATCAACTCAGGGGTTCGCCCAGAGATGGCAGCCGTTCATCGGCTTCTTTAAAGAAAATTGAACGTCAGCAGTAAGGGGGGGGGGGGGGGGGGTGGCGGGGGGAAAGGGGGGGGGGGGAAGAAAATAGGAGGCACGGCAGTGTTAGATAAGGACTGGGAACTCAGTATATGGGTAATTAGGGAATAGGGCGTCGGCAGTAGGGGACATTGGTTTTTAGGTTTTTTGCGTGCGTCGGTCAATGCAGATTTTTCTTTTCAGAAATGTTAATGTGTTAAACTGAAAATTACAAATGCTTCAATAAAATATTTTCTAAAAAAAAAGAACTCAGCCCGATGCATCACACAAGCATGCCACCCTCACACTGATTCTGTATACACCTCCCACTGCCTCAGGAAGGCAGACAGCATTATCAGAGACCCCTCCCACCCAGGCACTGCCTTCTCCCAGACACTCCCATCAGGCAGAAGATACAGAAGACTAAAGACCCTCACATCCAGACATAGGAACAGTTTCTTCCCCACAGTTATAAGACTCCTCAACGACTCCCCCTCGGACTTATCTGTTCCCTGTAAGAACACTATTCACGACGCCCTATGCTGCCCTTGCTCATGTATTTGCTTTGTTTGGCCCCTTGTTCTGCACTGTAACCAATTGCTGTTTGTCGATGTACCATTTGTCAATGTTCTCTGTTGATTATTCTTTTTGTCTACTATGTACGTACTGCGTACATACGTTCCCTCGGCTGCAGAAAAATACTTTTCACTGTACTTCGGTACGTGTGACAATAAATCAAATCAAATCAAATCAAATCATTGGCAACGAGAAGAAATGAACTCAGTTGAAGGAAACTCGTTGAAAATTGAAAAGGGGCAAGAGTGGCCTCTCAGAGTCCCGAAGAGATAAAAGATCATCTGCAATCAAATAGCTATGCCACTTTTCGGGAACGTTGATCCATTTGACCTGGTGATTGAAACTTGGGGCCAATATGTTGAAAGCTTCGATACTTTTTCATTGCCAACAAAATCACAGCAGAATATAAACAGAAAGGAATATTACTTACAGTTTGCGGCCTACAAATATACAACCTCATGCGAAGCCTAACATCGCCAGAGGCTCTGGACCCCTGAGCCCTTTGATCAATTGGCGCAACTAGTGAGGGACCATTACAACTCCCATTATTATACAGAGCTATAAACTCCATACAGCCATTAGAGGTTCTGGAGAACGCGTATCTGCTTTTGTAGCCAGACTTCGGAACAATGTGAATTTGCTACTTTTGTTTGCGATAAGTTGCGTGCCGGTTGGTCTGTGGGATCAACAACTTAAATATTCAGAAGAGATTGCTGGCAGAAACCAAGATATCCTTGGATCAAGCTGTTGTGTCGGCTCAAGCAACTGAAAGTGCTGAGCAAAGCACTTTTGAACTTCAAGATGTGCAAAGCGAGGTGAACCAGTTATGGCGGGAAGTGGCAGCCACTTGAAGTTCTAAGAGTGAGGGATCAGCAGATCCAGAGAAGAGGAAAAGTGACCAGCAGTCACAAGGGTTAGAGATTTGTTATCTTGTGAGGGAGAGCATTCCCAAGGCAAATGCAAGTGTAAGGAATCCATCTGATTCAGATGTAATAAAAAAGGTCATATACAAGCCAGATTGTAAGGGGCTGGTTTAGCACAGGGCTAAATCGCTGGCTTTGAAAGCAGACCAAGGCAGGCCAGCAGCACGGTTCAATTTCCATACCAGTCTCCCCAAACAAGCGCCAGAATGTGGCGACTAGGGGCTTTTCACAGTAACTTCATTTGAAGCCTACTTGTGACAATAAGCGATTTTCATTTCATTTCATTTCAGATGCAGAGTCAGACAGACTACACCTAGGGGGGAGGTGGTGATGTAGTGGCGTATTGTCTCTGGACTAGTAACCCAGAGTAATGTTCTGGAGATCCAGGTTCAAATTCCGCAACTGCAGATGGTGAAATTCAAATTCAATAAAAACCTGCAATTAAATGTCTATCGATGACCATGAAACCATTGTCGATTGTCGTTCAACCCATCTAATTTACGAATGTCCTTTCGGGAAGGAAATCTGCAGTCCTTACCTGGTCTGGTCTACATGTGACTTCCGACAACAGCAATGTGCCTTTAAGCAGTGGACTCAAGCTGAGGCAGCCTGATAGTCAGGACAGTGTGTTCCAGGATTTATATTTTGGAGAGGAGAAAACAGACTTGTCAGTGCCAGATGGAACTTAGGAACCAGTTTTGGAGGAAGACAGTTTGATTGGCTGATTGGCAACCTGTGGGCTGGCCAGGGACAGTGTTCTGGCTGACAAGAGTCAATGATTGATTCCTGCATGTTGCTTCTGAGAGAGCTGGTCAGAAGTGACCAGACCTTGAAAGGAGAAGGAACAGCCTCTCTCTCTCTTCCGCCAGTGAAGTAAATAACTGTTTTTTTGTTCTAAAACCAGTGAGTGCCTGGCACATCTTTACCATATATATGAAATGATCTTGAATCTACAGAGAAAGTCTTTCCCGAGAGAAACACCTCAAACCTAGAAGGAAGAAGTATCGAAACAAAAGCTTGAGCACCTGAAAGACTTTAACTAGAAGCCAACCGAGTGCATCAGAGATCCTTCATCCCTTTATTTTGATCATTATTTTCTTCCCTCTCCACTACCGTTTCTCTCTATGTTGTCTGTGTGTGTGTATATAGAGTGGGTGATTTGGACAGGAGGGGTTGGGAAAGGCTTATTAGGTAGTCAGTTACATTTTTGTCAGTTTCATCATATTACTGTTAAATTATGAAAGGTTATTTGTTTTTAAATTTTACAAACCTGGTGACTGCAGTTTATTGGACACAGCAAAGGTCCTCAGGTATTTTAAGAATAACAAATGGAATTCTCTGGCCATAGGGATTCTCTTCTCTCGCTGGCAGTGCGACCCCGCCCACGGGTTTCCCAGCGGTGTGGGGTGGCCTCAATGGGAAATCCCATTGACAAGCGGTGGGAAGAGAGAATCCCGCTGCCAGGGAACAGCGCGCTGCCGAGAAACACCCGTCTGGGGGACCGGAGAACCCTGCCCAACATCTAATTTCATGTGTGTTGCCACTCCGAGTCAAGTGGCGCTGGAATTGACTTCGCAATAGCCCAGGGTGACGTGACAGAACAAGGAAACCTTAGACTGACCATTCTGTAAAGTTTAAAACCTTTTATAAAAACACAAAGAATGTGAAGATAAGAAACAAGTAAAGGCAATTTTAGGAATTGCCACTGGAGGATATTACAAACAGTTATTGACCAGCTAAATGCTCACAGTGTTCATAGAAAAATCAACCCTCAACAATTAAATAATTATCAATAATAAGGTGAAAAAGTGAAGTCTCCATAGTCCCAGATGGCCATAGGCTGCTTTACCCTTTGAGGATCACCACAGCTCAGGCAAAATAGCTTTATAAAAAGGTGAGGGATTTACCCATAGCTGCCAAGGATGATGTAATTCAACTCAACAGACTAGAAAGATTCCAAAGAAAGACAGAGGTGTTGAAAAGAACCTTTATGTCTATGCTTCCTGTCATGATATGCAAACATGCAACCAATGGACACTCAAAATAGGACACAACCAATGGGCAGTCAGGACACTCAGAGGTGGCATCACCACAAGGGGGCATGACATAAACATTATAAAAGGGATGAGGCACTCACACCCTGCCTCTTTCCACAGACAGACATCTAGAAAGTTAGACAGGGTTGATCAGCAGCATCACACCCCAGCACGTGGCTGAGAGCAAGCTGGTACAGTTAGACTGAGTTACTACAGTTAGATTAGCAGAGAGCCAAACTCATTTGAGAATTGTGTTAATAGTTCAATAAACACGTTAAACTCATTTCAGAGTCTGGAGCATCCTTTAGTTAAGACTGCATCAAGTAGCAGCCTGTGTTATCCGAAGCAGCATAACACAACACTTCCTAGGCTGCTGTGAGATGGACATTTTAACTAAGCTCCAGCATTAGCTCTGGAATGTCCAGGTCGTCAGGTAGCTGAAACACTTGGGGATTTAAGGTAACACTTTGCTTCAAAAATGTAATGGATATTCTAAGACAAGTCTGCAGCATAGTAAAACACTTAACCAGGGGAGCCTTGGACATAAAAACCCTGGCACAACTGTGGGAGACCCTTTGGGGAGTCGAGTATGTAGTTAAGTAAATCTTATGAAACCATTTTGTTCCAATCCAACATCACTTCCCCGTGGCCGCTTGCCTGGATCTTACAGTGAGTGAAATACAGCGTCTCATGTTGTCATTTCTAAAGGAGCGCTCCTGATTTTGGATTGGCTTCAAAAAGTGGCTAGGGTTATAATCCACTTCAGCGTCTCAATTAGCAGTCTGGAATATAAATTTTCCATCAACTTTATTATTGTTATTATGGCACTCGTGTGGGAAACTGGTACATGAGCAATGATTTGCTACTTTACCTGCCAATGAAGAAAATATTAAAACCTGTCAGTTTAATGCACGGAGTTCCTCTCTAAATTGGTGGCAAACCAGGAGATAGGCCTCAATACCTCTGTCAGAAGAATAACTCCAGTACAGCTCTGATAGAAAAATAAATCATTTTAATTCATTTTTTGCTGAATAATGCAAGTATCGCAATGCCATTTCAGACCCACAAAACTAGCATTGTGCATTCATCACGTTGTTTCACAGGAGCACAGGAATGCTCTTCCTATTCTGTCTCAGTCTTAGAAACACATGCCCGACTACACATTTGTGTCATGCCTACAAGTAGATATGCCACAGCACTTTTCAGTGAGATAGTCATCTCAGCACTGACAATGCATCCTTGGAACTGGTTTGACATTGCCCCAATCTCTTTTCACATTGACCAATCCAGGCAGCGGACAGGTGGAACCAGCACCCGAAGGCAAAAGACTGATCTCCAATTTACCACACCACCTCTCCTCTTTACATTAGAATTCTAAACTCTGTTTTGCTGCATGTTACCTTGTGTGGATCTGCAACTTTGACTGAACGATATTGTTGTGCAAAGAGATCTATTTGTGTTAGGCTCCATTTGTGCTATTGTAATCAAGGCATTAACCCATTTAAACAAGCTTCTCGTTAAATATTGGACAGAGTGATGTGATGCACTGTTAAGTGTTAATATGACAATACTTTGGGTGCGATTCTTCCAAAAGGGAACAAAGTCCCCTAGTGAACGAGTTTAGGCGCTTGTTTCCCTGCGCCCGCAGTGCCGAGAAACACACAGCTTTTCAACACGACTTGCGTTGAATAAGGGGCCGGACTTGTGCCACCTGGGCATCTTGCCATTGCCAGGCTGGCACCCAGGTGGCACTGCCAGCTGGCATTTTCTTGCATGTGTGCTATCGGACCGGGGTTGCCTGGCGTGGGTGCTGGGGTGGGGGGGGGGGGGGGGGGGGAGTGGGGGGGGGGGGGCATGTGGAACCTCCCATGTTGCGTTCAGGCTGGGGGAGGTTGGGGATTATTTCGGGCACAGTGTAGTTGTTGGATCTCGCCCAAGTTATTCGATGCTGTAAGTTACTCTACTTTGAAACCATGGACAACTAACATTATTCCAATCATAATGCATACAGCACAAGGGACTTTTTAATTTTTACCATTCGGCAGAAAGCTGGCTGTAGCAGATTGGCTGCCCGATTTACAGCTGTGTCCAATTTACCCTCGGATCCAATTTACAACCCACATCTGTTTGTGCCTCGGCAGCACCCTTCTGGCCCCATGCCCGAATGGCTTCATGCCCGATTGCCAACCCAGCCGATCTAGTGTTCGATTGACCCCGAACCCGATTTACAATTGCCCGATTGACCATGCACCCGAGTGACAACCCGCTGATCCAGCGCTCAATTGTCTCCATGACTGATTGATCCCTACCCAAATTACAACTCTGCCTGGTTTGCATCCTGCCAGATTTGCACCCTGCCTGATTTACATTCCGTGCATGATTTATACAATGTTCCTGATTTTTACCCCATCGATATTACATCTCCGTCTGATGTACACCACGCCCAATGTGCACTGCACCAGACTGATATTTCTGGGATCAGGGGGACCAACTCCAGCGTTAAGTTTAAGGGACACTTTGGCATAGGGACAAACATGTAAGAGCGGGGCAGGGGTTTTCTGCCGGCCCTGTATGACTGGTGGTGTACCGGGCCTGCAGCAGAGCTAGGGGGTGGGGGGTTGTGCTGCTGGACCAAAGGGGGTTGGGGGGTGGGAGTGTGTAAGAGGTTAGGGGGCCTTACACACTACCAACCCATTTGATCAGCTGCCAGACATCCCAAAACTCAACTATGTACATGCGGGGACTAATGTTTGCACAGAAATGAAAGAACGTGCCAAACCCGATACGTGTGCAAATCTCCTGCAACAGGAGAAATTCGGAACAAAATGCATCCCAGAAGGCCTGACCCGGAAGGTGGGGGAAAAGTGAAATTGTGGCCTGTTCCACAAAATCCAGGATGGCTGGTCACTGTGTTCAAGATATGAAATGAAATGAAATGAAATGAAAATCGCATATTGTCACAAGTAGGCTTCAAATGAAGTTACTGTGAAAAGCCTCTAGTCGCCACATTCCGGCGCCTGTTCGGGGAGGCTGGTACGGGAATTGAACCATGCTGCTGGCCTGTCTTGGTCTGCTTTCAAAGCCAGCAATTTAGCCCTGTGCTAAACCAGCCCCTATCGTCTGAGCTTATGTCTAGCTGCATAAGTTACTCACCTAGCAAGGTTATGGGTCGTTTGCAGTTAGACATCACCAAGCTAATTCGAGGACATGCAGAATTCCAAGCAGCTCACAAAATAATACTGGCTGACTTTATATGGTTTCTGTAATTGAATAATCTTTTGCGTCTGTGCGATTGTAGCCAAGGCCTCCCGAGCAATGTAACATCTAAATTAAGGAGCTGCTTTAGATAAATGTTCTTAATAAATACATCTGTGGGGACTATACCTTTAACCTCATCAAGGAGATTTGTTTCCCCCAATTTATTGAATTATTTTTGTCCATTTACAGCTGATAAGATAAGTAGCGATGAATTCTTATGCACTGAGTTCATTACCTCGCTTTGTGTAAGGTCAGTTAAGATCGCAACTGGAGATGAATGTCAATCCTCAATGCAGCTCCCAAAAGATACATGCCTGGAGCATTAAACAACTCTTAAATTCAGCAGTACTCTTGTATGGGATATGAAGGTATCATAATGTGGGAGTAGACACAAGTGGAAGACATAATGGTGTCTTGTGAGAGTACCTTTAAGAAATGTGTGTTTATTACTGCAGTGATGTCAGAAAGGGTGTGGAACTGGGCTGCCTGTCAGCTTTTTACTTACGTTTTTGAGCAGGCTGCAGGGTATGTTTTAGTTTCGTTTTCAGTGTTGGAGCTGAAGCCAGACCAAGCAGGTGTACTGCTGTTCTCTCTGCCATCAAAAGACTATCTTTTGATCATTTTGTGAATTTATAAATGATCACAGTAGTGAATGTAAACCTAATGTGCTTCTGTTGAAAGGTGTTTTAAGTCTTATGGATATTAAAAGGAAAGCTTAAAGGATTACTTAGTGTTGTAGTCTTTGGGGGTTGTATTTGAATTGATGGTTGCTAAGATGTTCACTGTATGGTTTAAAAAGGTTAACTTGCGTTCATAGAATAAACATTGTTTTGCTTCAAAAAATACTTTTCCATTTCTGCTGTACCACACCTGTAGAGTGGGCCATGAACTCCCCATACCACAATCTATTAAAAGTTGTGGTTCAGGTGAACTCCATGATACACTTTGGAGTTCTCTAAACCCTGGCCCATAACAAATTGGGGGCTCATCCGGGATAAAAGTCTATCTATTGGATTGGCTTAGTTAACTTAAAGAGAGTGAGGGGTGAGCATATTGTGGTTGCTTTTCAGGTGTGGTATTCTAGTTTAAGTAGGGAGTGTATTGTGGACAATGGCTCTTTCAGAGGCTCAGAAGTTTTTGGGGGTGGAGACGGTCACACGCAGTACCTTACGGACAGAGACTAACAGCAGACTGTTAGATTTGGCAAAAAACATTGCAGTTAACATCACCTGACAGCATGCAAAAAGATGAGGTCATTATGGCGATGGCTCAGCATTTAAAGTTGCCTGAGATACAGTTTGAGTCATTGGAAATGGCAAAAATTCAGTTGCAAATTAAACAAATGGAACATGAGAAAGAATTAAATGAGATTGAATACGAAAGAGATAGAGAGGAAAAAGAAAGAGAGAGAGAAAGAGATAGAGAGGAAAAAGAAAGAGAGAGGGGAAAAAGAAGAAAGGAGAAAAGAAAGAATAGCCCAAGCAGAACAAAACGAAAGAGAAAGGGAGATACAGATCAGGGAAAAAGATAAAGAGAGAGAGTTTGAACTTCAGAAAATGGCCGTGAAACATGACAGTCAGTTAAAATTGACAGACATAAAGGGAAACGTACAGTTGGATGATAGTGATGAGGATAGTGAGAAAGAGCATCAAAGTCGAAGGCTTGGTGGGGATCTATTTAAATATGTCCAAGCATTGCCAAGGTTTGGCGAGAAGGAGGTGAAGCCTTTTTCATTTCATTTGAGAAGGTAGCTAAACAAATGAAATGGGCACAGGACATGTGGGTATGACTGATTCAAACAAAGCTGGTAGGTAGAGCTCGTGAAGTGTTTGCATCACTACCGGAGGAGATATCTGGGACGTATGAGGAGGTGAAAAAATCTATCTTAGGTGCATATGAACTGGTGCCTGAAGCCTACAGACAATGGTTTAGAAATTTAAGGAAAGAATTTGGTCAAACAGACATGGAGTTTGAAAGGCTCAAACAGAGTAATTTTGATCGGTTGATAAGGGCTTTGAAAATAGACCAAACGTATGAAGCTCTCAGAGAAATTATACTTTTGGAGGAGTTTAAAAATTCAATTCCTGATGTAGTGAGAATTCATGTGGAAGAACAGAGGGTTAAAACTGCGAGATGAGAAGTAGAAATGGCAGATAATTATGAATTAGTTCATAAATCAAAGCTTGGCTGGCGACATCAGTTTCAGCTGGTGAGGGATAGAAACTGGGGACATGAGAAATACTCAAGTGGTAAAGCTAAAGGTGATCTGATGGGAGACAATAAAGAGAGTGTACCTCAGATTAAAAAAGAAATCCAGGAGGGTGGAAAAGAAATGAAAAATTTCAAATGTTTTCACTGTAATAAACTAGGCCATGTAAAATCACAGTGTAGGTGGTTGAAGAAAAGCACTGGGAAGACTGATGTGGTAAAACAGGATAAGACAGTGGGGTTTGTTGAAGTGATAAAGGAAAGCCCAAGTGAAGCGAAGGAGGTGCAAAAGATTGTACAGCCTGCTGAAGAGGTGATTGATAAGAAGGTGCCAGATGTCTTTAAAGAATGTATTTGTGTGGGTAAAGTTTACTCTTGTGTAGCAGGAGGAGGAGGTAAAGAAGTCACAATTTTAAGAGGTACGGGAGCTAATCAATCTTTAATGGTAAGAGATGAGGAGTTATGTAGTTTGGGAAGAATGTTACCAGAAAAGGTGGTCATATGTGGAATTCAGGGTGAGAGGAGTAGTGTTCCATTGTATAAGGGAAGGTTAGAAAGTCCAGTAAAGCGTGGTGAAGTGGTAATAGGAGTAATAGAGAAACTATCTTATCATAGATTATCATAGAATTTACAGTGCTGAAGGAGGCCATTCGGCCCATCGAGTCTGCACCAGCTCTTGGAAAGAGCACCCTACCCAAGGTCAACACCTCCACCCTATCCCCATAACCCAGTAACCCCACCCAACACTAAGGGCAATTTTGGACACTAAGGGCAATTTATCATGGCCAATCCACCTAACCTGCACATCTTTGGGCTGTGGGAGGAAACCGGAGCACCCGGAGGAAACCCACGCACACACGGGGAGGATGTGCAGACTCCGCACAGACAGTGACCCAAGCCGGAATCGAACCTGGGACCCTGGAGCTGTGAAGCAATTGTGCTATCCACAATGCTACCGTGCTGTCCAGGAATACAGTTTATCTTGGGTAAATGGAACATGAGAAAGAATTAAAGCAGCTTGAATATAAAATAGATAGAGAGGATCGCAGGTGGGAGTGATGCCTACTGTGGTTGATAGGCCAGTGGAAAATCAGACAACTGAACTGTTGAGGGATGAATATCCTGGGAATTTTCGGATGGTGTAGTAACAAGGTCGCAAAGTCACAGGTTAAGACAAGAGGAGAAATCAGAGTGAAGATGACGTTGAAGTGCAATTATCAGAAACGATTTTTGATCAGATGGTTGAAAAAGAACAAGAACAGGCGGAGGAAGAGGCGGATATTTTTAGTTCAGGAAAATTGACGGAGTTACAACAGAAAGGTGTAGAAATAAAATGGATGTACCAGAAAGCATATATGGAAGAGGAATCTGAGTGTATTCCAGTGTTATTACCGCAAAAGTGATGTCTTGATGAGAAAATGGAGACCTTTACATATGTAGGCGGATGAAAGGTGGGCAGAAGTTCATCAAGTAGTATTGCCGGTAGGGTATAGAAAGGAGGTGTTGCGAGTTGTATATGAGGTACCAGTGGTAGGTCATTTGGGAATAAGGAAATCTCAAGCTAAAATCCAGGAACATGTTTATTGGCCTGGACTACATAAAGATGTAGTTAAATTTTGTCAATCATGTCACACATGTCAAGTGATAGAGAAACCTCAAGCAGTGATAAAACCAACACCCTTAATACCCATTCCAGCATTTGAGGAACCTTTTACAAGTTCTAATTGATTGCGTAGGACCGCTTCCTAAAACAAAAAGTGGGAATCAATATCTTTTGACTATAAGGATGTGTCTACTAGGTTTCCAGAGGCCATTCCAGTATGTAATATCTAAAAAGTATCTAAAAAGATTGTGGAGGAATTACTTAAATTCTTTACTAGATATGGACTACCCACAGAAAAACAATCAGATCAAGGATCAAATTTTACCTCAATGTTATTCAAAGAAGTTATGGATAGCTTAGGAATAAAACAATTTAAATCAACTGTGTACCATCCAGAATCGCAGGTGAAAGGTGGCATCAGACATTAAAGACAATGTTGAGGGCTTATTGTCACGATTATCCAGAGGATTGGGATGAAGGAATTCCATTCGTACTGTTTGCAATTAGGGATGCACCTAATGAGTCAACCAAATTCAGTCCTTTTGAACTAATTTTTGGTCATGAGGTAGGAGGACCACTTAAATTGATTGAGGAAAAATTGGTGAGTGAGAAATCGGAAATTACATTATTGGATTACGTGTCAAATTTTAGGGAGCAATTAAATAGAGCAGGTGAATTGGCTAGACAGATTTAAAAGTTGCACAAAATGTGATGAAACGGGTAGAAGACAAGAAATCCAAAGTTCGTAGTTTTGCCAGTGGAGGTAAAGTTTTAGTGTTGTTACCAGTGGTAGGTGAACATTTAAAAGCAAGGTTTTGTGGACCTTATCAGATTGAAAGGAAATTAAGCGAGGTGAATTATGTGGAAAAACACCAGATAGAAGGAAGACTCACCGAGTGTGTCATGCGAATATGCTTAAAAGGTACTTTGAAAGTGAAGGAGAGAAAAAGGAGGAGGTTTTAATGATTCTAATTCAAAGTGACGAACCAAATCATGGTGACTGTGAATTTGACATACCTCAAATTAATTTGGAAAATGAGGATGTTCTTCAAAATTGGGATAAATTGTTGAGTTACCTTCCAGAGAAAAAACGATCTGACCTGAAAGAGTTATTGATATCACATGGGCAAGTTTGTAGAGATAAATTGGGAAGTACTAAAATGGCTATACATGATGTAGATGTGGGAAATGCTGTTCCAATCAAACAACATCCATACAGACTTAACCCTTTAAAATTGGCACAGGTTAACAAAGAGATTGAGAGTATGCTTAAAAATGGTATAATTGAAGTGAGTTGCAGCCAATGGAGCTCACCCATATGATGATACTGAAACCAAATGGTACCCAACAGTTGTGTGTGGACTATAGAAAGGTTAATGCAGTTACAAGAACGGACTTTGATCCCATCCCACATTTGGAGGATTGCATTGAGAAAGTGGGACAATCAGCTTTTATTTCCAAACTGGATTTACTTAAAGGTTACTGGCAGGTACCTTTATCCGAAAGGGCGAAGGAGATTTCAGCTTTTGTGACTACCAATTCAAAGTTATGCCATTTGGCATGAAAAACGGCCCAGCCACATTTCAACGGTTAACTAACAAAGTTGTTTCAGGATTACCCAATTGTGCGGTATACATCGACGATTTTGAGGGGCTGGTTAGCACAGGGATAAATTGCTGGCTTTGAAAGCAGACCAAGGCAGGCCAGCAGCATGGTTCATTTCCCGTACCAGCCTCCCCGAACAGTCCCCGGAATGTGGCGACTAGGGGCTTTTCACAGTAACTTCATTTGAAGCCTACTTGTGACAATAAGCAATTTTCATTTTCAGCCAGACATGGACAGAACATTTGAAACATTTGATGGTGTTATTCGATCGACTTCAGGAGGCGGGTTTGGTGATAAACCTAGCCAAAAGTGAATTTGGAAAAGCCCAAGTCACTTTCCATGGCCATGCAATCAGACAGGGTCGAATGGTCACACGGGATGTGCAACCAACAGTTATTGAGGAGATTCCAATACCCTCAAGACGAAGGGAAATAACGCGATTTCTTGGCATGAGTGGATTTGATCGAACATTTGTGCAAAGGTTTTGTAGCGTGATCGTTCCACTGATGGACTTGCTGAAGAAACGCTGAAAATTTCAATGGACAGTGGACTTTCAACAGGCATTTGACTGCCTGAAAGCTGTGATAACCAATGCTCATGTGTTGGAGAATTGCAAGGGACTCTGTGATCAGATTGAACTAAAGTATCTGACTTTAAAGAGAAATGTCGAGGCGTAGAGCAATGGACGGATCGTACAGAGACCTTCTTGTTCAAACAGACTGTCAATCAGGAAGGATTTCAATTGGAGGAAGAAGAACAAAAATGGACTATGTTATTATACCTGTTTGCGTGTGTTGTTTTTTTTTAAACAAAAAAGTATATTTACTGTGTGCATTTCTTGAAGGATAGTGAAAAGGTGGAGCTGGGCTGTCTGTCAGCTTTTTACTTTCATTTTTGAGCAGGGTGTGTTTTAGTTTCGTTTTCAGTTTTGGAGCTGAAGCCAGGCCAAGCAGGTGTACTGCTGTTCTCTCTGCCATCAAAAGACTATCTCTTGATCATTTGGTGAATTCAGAATTATAAATGTTCTCAGTAGTGAATGTAAACCTAATGTGCTTCAGTTGAAAGGTGTTTTAAGTCTTATAGATGTTAAAAGGACAGCTGAAGCATTATTTAGTGTTGTATTCTTTGGGGGTTGTATTTGAATTGATGGTTGCTAAGATGTTCACTGTATGTTTAAAAAGGTTAACTTGAGTTCATAGAATAAACATTGTTTTGCTTTAAAAAATACTTTTCCATTCCTGCTGTACCACACCTGTAGAGTGGGCCGTGTGCTCCCCATACCACAATCTATTACAAGTTGTGGTTCAGGTGAACTCCAAAATATACTTTGGGGTTCTCTAAACCCTGGCCCATAACAATGGAATCATAATATAAACAAATGCAATCATATTTGGAGCATCTGTATAATACAGATATGATTTTAAATTTCTTCCCAAAGAAAGACAGCATCAGGAATCCCAAGTCATTTTCTGGTTTGGACTTAATTTTATTGCCTTTGATGGGTTTTGGGAAACAAATGGGCACCCATACTGAGGCGGACTGGTTTTGGCAGGGCAGGAGACTGCCTCCTGCTCTGAGCCAACCAGCATGTTGACCCTGGGGCGATTGGTCAAGCTTGGGTCGATGGGACATCTTTCAATCCAGGAAGAGCATTACTGTTTTTCCTGACTGTGTGTGAGGTATCCAAAACACATTTTTTAGGGTCTTTTCCTGACCTGCCACCAGCAGCTGTTTTCAGGACCACTGGGTTAGTTCACGCATTGCCTGGTACGAAGGGCAGGCCGAGAGCTCCACCTGTTTGTGGACTGCATCTGCAAATCAGCTTGGTGCCGGACTCAGACATGCTGCCTGTCCATTTGCAGGGCACCAATGGGGCAGCCAAGGCCGGCCTCCTTCACCAAAGTTTTTAACCACACCAAGCCCTCACTGTTCCTTGCCCAAGTCTGGAGTGATGCACCTAGAAATATACAACATTTAGTTTTCTTACCAACTCTAATAAACCTAAAGGGAATATGTATTTCCTGGACGAAAGGGACTCATTTCACTTGAAAATTTAAACATGGAAGTTGCTGCTTTTGTTCACCATCGTTGATTAGGCGAAAAACGCTCTCTCATTTCAAAATGATAAGTTAAATAACAGCTAATTTATTAGACAGAAGGATATCGCACTTGATGAGTTACAGTAATTAAGTACAATACCAAATAGACCTTTCAGTTTATCAGGCCATCAAAGGAATAAGCGATGTCGCGTATAGGACATCCTAATCTTTCCCATGAATCTGGTGAGGTGAGGTGGTGACCCTCTTGGTCAGACAGGTTCATGCACAATTCAGCTTTAAAGTGCTTTGCCCACAAAGTTACTGGAATACTGCGGGCAAGGGTAACCGGGTTAACTTTTTAAATTCATTCATGGAATGTGGCCTTCACGAGATAGGCCAGCATTTATTGCCCTTGAGAAGGTGGTGTGCGAGCTACCTTCTTGAACTGCTGAAGTGTAGGTACACCCATTGTGCTGTTAGGGATAGAGATCCAGGATTTTGACCCAGTGACAGTGAAGGAATGGCAAAATATTTCCAAGTAAGGATGGTGATTGGTTTGGAGAGCAAATTCCAGGTAGTGGTATTTTCATGTGTCTGCTGCCTTTATCCTTCTAGATGGGAGCAGTTGTGGGTTTGGGAGGTCCTGTCTGAAAAGCCTTGGTGGGTACCTGCAATGCATCTTGTAGATGAGACACACTGCTGCTACTGTGCACTGGTGATGAAAAGGGAATGAATGTTTGTGGAAGGGGTGCCAATCAAACAGGCTGCTTTTTCCTGGATGGTGTAAAGCTTCTGGAGTGTTGTTGGAGCTGCATTCTTGCAGACAAGTGGAAAGTATTCCATGACACTCCTGATTTGTACCTTGTAGATGGTGTACAGGCTTTTTTGGGGGAGGGTGGGGTAGTCAGGAGTTGAGATACCCGCTGCAGGATTCCTAGCCTCTGACATGCACCACTAGCCACACTATCTATATGGCTAGTCCAGTTCAATTAACTTGGCAACATATTTAAGTTTGGTATAGTTCAGTGTGTCATGATATTCAAACACACACATCATGATAGACACACCAACAGACAAATCAGAACACACAACACCACAACCAATCACAGAAAGATATAAAAGCACAAACACGACACCCGGTGGTCAGTATTAGCTGGAGAGGAGGACCAGGACAGACCTGCTACACAAAACACTCAGGGAGACAGCACGTGCAGAGTATCCAGAACGAACTGAATTATAAGAGTTAAAATAAAATAGAGTTGTACCACATACAACTGTGTTGGTTCATCTGTGCACCAGAGCACCCAACACCACATGGTACAGGAGTGGATCGATACCTGCCAGCATACCTCAGTGTACACAGACAACCAGCAGTGCCCAGGCAAAATGATAGAGCTCCCGGTTCCGCAGCCGCTCCAGTGCTACGGCGATCTCCGCGAAAACTGGCGGCGATTCCGGCAAGTGTTCGAATTGTTCCTGGTGGCAGCTGAACTCCAAGACCTGGATGATAGCGAAAAAATTGAATTTCTCCTCACCATCGCCGGTGCAAGGGCAAGAGGAATATTCACAAGGTTCAGGTTCTTCAGGAGGCAGCAAAGGTACGATTACCAGGCAGTCCTGGACAAATTCTCCAAATACTGTGAAGAAAACGCAATCCAATCGGCAAGTAAAGGTAAGAAAAGCGGCAGTACTCACCTCGTGGCTGGGATCCCGGAGCCCGAATTCCCAGAGGCCGAAATCCCGGGCCTGAGAGAGGGCTGGGTCGAGGTCGGCGGCCATCTTGCTAAAGGTATCATGCTAGCACAGTTGCGCGAGCAGTGCGCAGAACCGGAAGTATCGTTTGCGCATGCGCGAGATGCTGCGCATGCGCAGTCAAGAAAACGGCCATCGGTAAAGGAACAGCGATCTGAGCATGCGCAGTCGCTTCCTACGTGCTACATACCGAGCGTCAGGATGTCAGAGGCCCCAGACCGCACCAATTTAAAGGGGAAACGTCCCAAATCCAATTTAAAAGGGAAACGTCCCAAATCAAAAAAACAAAAATCTGTTAAAGCTGTAAAACAACCTTCCCTCACCTGGAATGACAGCACATTGCCGCAAATTGACCCAGGAGATGAATTTGACCTCCGAAGAACCCTCCGACAAGCAGTTACCTACGCACAAGCCGATGATTCCGACCTCGAATACTTCGATGACGATCTTTACAGTGTTTCCGGACCTCGCGAGCCCAATGATAGCTCCGTGGTCCTATACGACTATGACTCGGACGAACCTTTCGTGTTGCACATTGGCGGCCCCCACATTGAATCTGACGCAGATGCGGATTCATTTTTCGGATTTGAGGATCTTTAATCCAGCAGATATGACGTCCCAACTTATCAGTACCGGATGATGCTGCAGCCTGACATTAACAGACAGGGAGCGCTGCAAGCACACGGAGAGCGCCCTGCTGCCACACAGAGCGTGGTCCACGTCCCGCTCAACGTTCCCGACTCTATGAAAGAAGACATGCAAGACTCCAGAGCGCAGTCCTCGCATGAACCAGAAGTGACTCCAGTGTCACAAGCCTCCACAGCAAGCTCGTGAACAGACTCCACAATTGCAGAAACGCAAGACTCCAATGTGCGGTCCTTGCAGGAACAAGACCATGAGGGTCTAGCAACCTCTCCTGACCAACCAGCGGCAGACGATGCAAGTCTGCCATGCTCACGTGAACAGCAAGAAGGCTATAACAGCCTACCATGCTCCACTACACAGCAGCATGACCATGACGGTCTCTCATGCTACAATGAAGGGCACAGCGCTGAAGACTGTTCAAGCCCAACTGAAGACAAGCCAAAGGAATCGCCTCTTCCAAGCCCGAAGAAAAAAGGTTTATGCGCTGACCTTCAGGATCATTATAGCCGAACAGAGATTAATAATGCTGCACGGTCACAGAAGGATGCTGAGGATTTGCTAAAGAAATTAATTGAATGTTTAACTTGCAAGGAGCAGACTGAGAATTGCCAGTGTTTTAGTACGGATCGAAAAAATGGACAAGACATTGATCCTCAGGTCATGGAAATAACACAACCTGAATCATATCTACAGCAGGGACAAATGTCTCCCTTCAACACGACGCCGCAAAGTCCCAACTTCGGAGACCAGCAGTTAGTCAGTAATGACTCTTCAAACCTTGAGGGGAACATTAATTGCATTGAACCTATACACACTCCACTGATAAATGAGCAGAACATTGGAGCCAGGGGCGTCATTCTCCGACCCCCCGCCGGGTCGGAGAATGGCCGTTGGCCGCCGTGAATCCCGCCCCCGCCCCCGCCGAAGTCTCCGAAGGGAGAAAAGTCGGCGGGGCGTTAATGGCGCCGCTGCCGCGGAGAATGTCATGGGTCTGCGCAAGGCAGCCGATTTTCGGCCTGCCGATATTCTCCCTTCTGGATGGGCCGAAGTCCCGTCGACGTGATGACCGTTCACGTCGACGTGAATCAAACCTCCTTTTCATCGGCGTGACCCGGTGCTCCAGGCTCACGCCGACCAGCGAGGAGGTGAGTGACGGCCTGGGGGGTTGGCTCTGGGCAGGAAATGGGGTGGCCGCAGACTGATTGCGTGAGGAGAGGTGTGTCTCGGCTTGTGTGTGTGTGTGTGCGGCGGGGGGGGGGGGGGTGGTTAGAGTAGGCTGGGCTCCGGGGGAGAGCCGGGAGGGGGTCCGTGCTGGGGTGGAGGTTGGGGGGGGGTCCGTGCCGGGGTGGAGGTTGGGGGGGGGGTCCGTGCCGGGGTGGAGGTTGGGGGGGGGGGTCCGTGCTGGGGTGGAGGTTGGGGGGGGGTCCGTGCCGGGGTGGAGGTTGGGGGGGGGGTCCGTGCTGGGGTGGAGGTTGGGGGTTGGGGAGGGGGTCCGTGCTGGGGTGGAGGTTGGGGAGGGGGTCCGTACTGGGGTGGAGGTTGGGGGGGGGTCCGTGCTGAGGTGGAGGTTGGGGGTTGGGGAGGGGGTCCGTGCCGGGGTGGAGGTTGGGGGGGGGGGTCCGTGCTGGGGTGGAGGTTGGGGGTTGGGGGGGGTCCGTGCTGGGGTGGAGGTTGGGGAGGGGGTCCGTGCTGGGGTGGAGGTTGGGGGTTGGGGAGGGGGTCCGTGCCGGGGTGGAGGTTGGGGGGGGGTCCGTGCTGGGGTGGAGGTTGGGGGTTGGGGAGGGGGTCCGTGCTGTGGTGGAGGTTGGGGAGCGGGTCCGTGCTGGGGTGGAGGTTGGGGGGGGTCCGTGCTGGGGTGGAGGTTGGGGGGGGTCCGTGCTGGGGTGGAGGTTGGGGAGGGGGTCCGTGCTCGGGTGGAGGTTGGGGGGGGTCCGTGCCGGGGTGGAGGTTGGGGGTTGGGGGGGGGGTCCGTGCTGGGGTGGAGGTTGGGGGTTGGGGGGGGTCCGTGCTGGGGTGGAGGTAGGGGAGGGGGTCCGTGCCGGGGTGGGTGATGGGAGGGCAAATGAGTTGGTCCACCTGGCCAGGTGCCAGCCTCCAACAATTGGACCCATGCGGTCCATGCCACCTGGCTGGGGGGAGGAGGGGATATGGGCAATGATGACATGTCGTCGTTCCCCTCCCCCCCACCAGGCCGTCATGTTTTCAGACCATCCAGCGATGTTGGCCGCCGTGGTGGCAGCCGCTCATGTCTATGTTGCCCTGGATGAGGAGGAGGAGGAGGAGGAGCGTGCCAGAGAGGCGGCGCAGGCTGCCGCAGAGGGGCAGGCGGCAGCCGCCCAGGCTGGAGGGACACCTGACCGACAGGACGAGGAGGGGGAGGAGGACGTCGCGGCCCCACGGCAACGGAGGCACCCGAGGGCGCCCCGTGTGTACCGGCCCCGGCAGTCATACCAGGACCTCACGGACCGGGAATGCAGGAGGAGACTCCGGATGAGCCGGGAAACCGTGGCACACATCTGCCACCTGCTGGCACACCTGTCACCGCGTGGCACTGGCGGGGGACACCCTCTCCCCGTGTCCGTCAAGGTTACGGTGGCCCTGAACGTTTATGCAACGGGGTCATTCCAGGCACCGAGTGGGGACCTGTCCGGCATTTCGCAGACATCGGTGCATCAGTGCATCCGGGCAGTGACAGATGCCCTTTATGCCATGGCGCACCGCTACATCCGCTTCCCCGTGGACCGGGCCAGCCAAGATGCCCGGGCCGTGGGCTTCTCTGCCGTGGCCGGGTTCCCCATGGTCCAGGGCGCGATCGATGGGATGCACGTCGCCGTGCGGCCACCTGCAGAGAACAGGGCCGTGTTCACTAATAGGAAGGGGACCTATTCAATGAACGTACAGGTGGTCTGCGACCACCGCATGATGATCCTGCACGTCTGCGCCCGTCACCCAGGCAGTGTACACGACTCATTCGTGTTGTCGCGGTCTTCCATCCCCGGCATGTACGAGGGACGCCATCCCCGGCTGAGGGGCTGGTTGCTGGGCGACAGGGGCTACCCATTGCGATTGTGGCTGATGACGCCTATACGGAGGCCACGCAATGAGGCGGAGAACCACTACAATGATGCCCATGTAGCGACAAGGGGAGTGATCGAGAGGTGCTTTGGCGTGCTGAAGATGCGTTTCAGGTGCCTGGACCTCTCTGGGGGCGCCCTCCAGTATCGGTCAGATAGGGTCGGCCGCATCATTGTGGTGTGCTGCGTCCTGCACAACATAGCCCAGCAGAGGGGCGATGTGCCGCAGGCAGAGGAGGGCGGAGTGGAGGAGCAGCAGGAAGAGGCCCAGTCCTCCCCAGATGAGGGGGATGGGGGCAATGGTCAGGGCAGACGGGGTAGACACAGGCGGGTGGCTGTCCATCGTTACCGGCTGGCCCAGCGGGCACGGGACAGACTGATAGACGCCCGCTTCACTGACTAGATGGGCGTGGGAATCGGGTAGTATGGCCACAGGCCGCACACCATGACAACAGCCGACCACCCACACCCCCCACCCATCCACCCACCCAGCACCCTCACTCCCCTCCCCAACCCCACACACCCCACCCGCATGCACACCACCCCCCCCCCCAATTGCCGATCCACCGGCGGCACAACGGGCCGGGCTCACCCAGTTGCGGGTGGACGCGTGTCTATCGCAGGCCATGGAGGATGATGACAACCCGCCTCCGATGAGCTCCTGGCTCTACATCGTTGGACTATGTCTGACCCATGGCCACAGTACCACCATCCACCCGGACCATCCCTGCATGCGGCTGTGACACTGCAGCGCACGGTCCCGTCCTCTGCCCGGGGGATGTTGATGGCGGCCCAGGGGGAAGGGGGCAGACTCACCTGGGGCTGAGGTAAGACCACCCGTCACACACACACTTGCGCTCAACGTACATGACACGCCCGCACACTTTGGACAGAGCACAAAGGCAGCTTCGGTAGGTGTAACATTGACTTTAATAACCAAAGGAGTTCATGCACGTGCCCTAGCCCCTAAAACTCATCTGTGCCCTGCACCCGTGCCAACTTACTCAGTGTCTAATTATTTCGCCTTACGGGACCTTTGACTACGTCTACGTGGTTCCCCAGACGGTACAGCAGAACTGGAGGTGGACTCCTGTGATTCCTGCCCTCTGACACTGGATCCCTTTGGCGGCCGTTTCCTGGGGCGTCCTGGCCTAGATGGGCCAGGCTGCGGCCCGGGCGACTGGGATGGCGAGCTGCCAGCCTGTCCTGCCCGTTGCCCACCCGATGCACCTGGGACGGAAGGGGGGGAGTCCGAGGTGTCGCGGTGTACCGGGACCTCCCCTACAGAGGGAGCCGGGACGGACCACACCACCTCCTCCTCCCTCGGGGTGCCCGATGGCCCCCAGGCCTCTACATGGGTGGGGGATGCGAACGGACTGGCCATCCGACGCGCCCCCGACATCTGGCGCTGCCAGTCCTGGAGGCCCGTGCTGGTATCGACAGGGGTCTGCAGGTTTGCAGCCATCGAGCCCTGTCTGTGACAGTGCGACGCCGGCTCGCACATGGCCACTGGCGCCGATGCCCTCAGCGATGGCCTGCTGAGACTGGACCATGGCCTGCAGAGACTGGGCCATGGCCTGCAGAGACTGGGCTATGGCCTGCTGAGACTGGGCTATGGCCTGCTGAGACTGGGCCATGGCCTGCTGAGACTGGGCCATGGCCTGCTGAGACTGGGCTATGGCGTTGAGCGCCTCTGCCATCTGGCGCTGGCACTGGCTCATGGCCTCCTGTGAGAGGGCAGCCATTTCCTGGGCCACAGACGCCGCCTGCACGGAAGGCCCCAGGCCTCGCAAACCGTTCCCCATGTCTGACACCGTCGCACCCATTGCCTCCACCGCGGACGCCACCCGTGCGGTGTCAGCCTGGGTGGCACGCATGACCGGGACCACTCCCAGCTCCTGGATGCGGGTGGACTCCTCCACCTGCGACCGCAGCCGCCGCAAGCCACCCGTCACCCTATTCGCTCGTCTCCGTGTCGGTGGTTGCATCGGATATATGTGTGGGTGTGGTAACTGCAGGAACCCGGGATCCATCTGGGCGGCAGATGTTCGCTTGGCCTGGGCTGCCCTCCGACCGCCCGGTCCCTCTGCTGCTCCTACCTCCACCTGCTGTACCGGGACGGCTGTGTTGTGCGCACCAGTGAGTGTACCAGACGCCTCATCACTAAAGTGCCCAACCGTGGTGAGTGTTTCTGCGATGGTGGAGGGTGTTGGTGACAGCAGTGGCGTTGTGTCGTGCTCTTCGTTCCACTCTGAGTCCATGGCACTTTGGGGTGGGGGTTCGTCTCCACCCATCCACTCTGAGTCACTGTCCGGTATTTCGTCTTCCCGGGTAGGGGTGTCCTGGGTAGTGCTGTCCCGGGTAGTGCTGTCCCGGGTAGTGCTGTCCCGGGTAGTGCTGTCCCGGGTAGGGGTGTCCTGGGTAGTGGTGTCCCGGGTAGGGGTGTCCTGGGTAGTGGTGTCCCGGGTAGGGTTGTTCTGGATAGTGGTGTCCTGGGTAGTGGTGTCCTGGCTCGGATGTGACGGGGGCCTGTGGCTGCCCCCCTCATCGCTGGGTGGGCGCTCCCGCACGTGACGGGGATGTCGTCTCCCTGTTGCTCCAGGTCTCTCCGTCTCCCGTGGTGTGCGAGGGGCATCCTGCGGGCGTCGCATGCTGGAGGGTCCGGGTCTCTCCGTCTCCCATGGTCTCCGAGGGGCATCCTGCGGGCGTCGCATGCTGGAGGGTCCGGGTCTCTCCGTCTCCCGTGGTGTGCGAGGGGCATCCTGCGGGCGTCGCATGCTGGAGCATCCGGGTCTCTCCGTCTCCCGTGGTGTGCGAGGGGCATCCTGCGGGCGTCGCCTGCTGGAGGGTGCGGGTCTCTCCCTCTCCTGTGGCCTCCGAGGTGCATCCTGCGGGCGGTGTGCATCTGCGGGGATGGGTGCCTGGACGTTTGGTCCTGCGATACACAATGAAGCATGCATGGTTAGACATCAGGCAGTGATCAGGTGATACGGGGGAGGGGGATATAGGGGAGGGGGGATATGGGGACGGGCTGTTGGTGGCTCACTTGCTCGTGGGGCCCCGACCTCTGCATCAGCAACCTCCCGGTCCTCAGGTCCGCCAGCCAGTTCCAGGGCCCTTTCCTCGTGTACGGTCAGTGGGCTCTCATCAGCGGGCCCTCCTCCAGTCCTCACATGCTCCCTATTGTTGTGTGCGCGCTTCTCCTGTTGGGTGGGGGGGTGGTGGCAGGGGTAAAAGGCAACAGTGTTAGGCAGGTATATGAATGCACGCCATCGGTTGCGCGTGCATTGCAGAGGTTAAGGTTAGGGCTGGATTCACTTGGGGATATGGGGGATATGGGGGAGGGGGGATATGGGGGAGGGGGGATATGGGGGAGGGGGGATATGGGGAGGGGGGATATGGAGGAGGGGGGGATATGGGGGATATGGGGGAGGGGGGATATGGGGGAGGGGGGATATGGGGGAGGGGGGATATGGGGGAGGGGAGATATGGGGGAGGGGGGATATGGGGGAGGGGGGATATGGGGGATATGGGGGAGGGGGGATATGGGGGAGGGGGATATGGGGGAGGGGGGGTATGGGGGAGGGGGGATATGGGGGAGGGGGGATATGGGGGAGGGGGGATATGGGGGAGGGGGGATATGGGGGAGGGGGGATATGGGGGAGGGGGGGATATGGGGGATGTGGGGGAGGGGGGATATGGGGGAGGGGGGATATGGGGGAGGGGGCGTTTGGGGGAGGGGGGATATGGGGGAGGGGGGATATGGGGAGGGGGGGATATGGGGGAGGGGGGGATATGGGGGAGGGGGATATGGGGGAGGGGGGATATGGGGGGGGATATGGGGGAGGGGGGATATGGGGGAGGGGGAGATATGGGGGAGGGGGAAATGGGGGAGGGGGATATGGGGGTATGGGGGAGGGGGGATATGGGGGAGGGGGAGATATGGGGGATATGGGGGAGGGGGGATATGGGGGAGGGGGGATATGGGGGATATGGGGGAGGGGGGATATGGGGAGGGGGGATATGGGGGATATGGGGGAGGCTCACCCTGCCTGATCTGACGAGGTCGTTCACCTTCTTGTGGCACTGGGTGCCTGTCCGTGGTGTTAGGGCCACAGCGGTGACGGCCTCTGCCACTTCCCTCCACAGACGCCGGCTGTGGCGTGGGGCAACTCTGCGGCCGTGCCCGGGATACAGGGCGTCCCTCCTCTGCTCTACCGCGTCCAGGAGCGCCTCCACATCGCGTGACTCGAACCTCGGGGCTGAGCGACTTTTAGCCATCCAGTCGGGTGTTGCGGTCGGGTGTTCCGGTCGGGTGGGGGGGAGCTGCGCGGCCTTATGAGCCGTCACGCCGTGCAGCGCGTATGACGCTGCACGGCGTGAACCATTGCGCAAGCGCGGATCCCGTCACGTCGCTGCTAGCCCATTTCGGGCCGGAGACTATCGGCCCATTTTTATGACGTGACGCAAGTGGGATTTGCGCCGTTTTTTGCGCCGATCGCGGACTTTCCGCCGATAACGGAGAATTTTGCCCCAGAATCCTGAGGACACCGACATCGAGTAGCCAGATAACGAATTTAAAACCCGCAGCAGTTTCAAGTGAACCAAGTGTGCTTTCCACTAATGGTGAAGATGCAGATAAGGTCGACCCGATTATCCATTGTACCACACTAACCCCAGTGATTAAGCAGTTATGTATGGGGAGTATAATGTGGGCAATTGAGAACAGTAAAAGAGAGACTGTGACCATGCCAGTCCCAGCAAAATCAGACCCAGAGACCATGAAGGCATGTACATTATACAAAGATACATATGAGGTACCTGAGAAGAAAAGTGAAACGGAATGTTCTTTGGAAAATAGTACAATGTCGATAGAAACATTGGATCCTATATTCGAGACCATACATATGGGAGAATTTGGGGGTAATGAACAAGGTTCTGCAATGTCTGGGGGAAGATTTAAAATTCCAAAGAAGAAAAGCCCAAATGAAGGACAACGGCAAGACAATCACAGTCCACCGACATGGTGTGCACCACCAGATGAAAACTCTGACAATTTACCCAACCCTAGTGAACAGCAAGCTGCTAATGAGGATCTATCCACGGGATGTGAGACGAGTGACGACAGCATCCCACTTCCCATGCAAAAGGTGCAAGGTGACAGACCTCGCCTAGTGCGTACCGAGGCACTCGACGATCATGGTGGGACCACTGATGACTGCGGTGGCGGCGCACCGCTTCCACCCTCGATGGCTCGAGCCTCTCCACTGGTTGGTGCATTCCTGCATGTTCCGACTCCAGAAGTGCAGCTTCAGGGAATCTCGGCTGCCTACAGTGAACCTGTTGGGACTCCGGATGGGGAGCATCGACGGAAGGCAGACCGGACTCCAGATGGGGAGCAGCCAAGCGCCGACTCTGATTCGCGCATGCCAGACCTTGCTCCGGACGGGCGGTGTCGCGGCCTCGGTGATGGCACACTCAGGGTGACGGCGGATGTCACGGCGACAGGGAATGGATCGCGTGGCAGTCCCACTGGGTCGGCAGTGGCGACCAGCACCGGTGGTCCAAGACGGACACACCAATTCGCGCCATCGCCAGACGTTGATGCGAGCAACAATTCTTTCTCCAAGGCGACATGCTTCGACGTTTCTCTGCGGAGTCGCCCTTCCGGCACAGCAGGTGGCCGGAACCAGCGTGCACGATCTCGGCCAACTTCCACATCTGGCACAGTCATCACCTTGCATGATATTAGTGATGGCGCTACTTCGATGCCAACGACCCATCGGCTACAAGATGCCGTCCACCACAAACATAAAAAGAAAAAAGACTCCACCTTGTTCCTGGCATGCAGGGCGGATGGATTGGTGCGTAGGCGCAATCAGCGAGCTTTGCACCGCCTTCCACGCTCACAACTGAACCGTACGCACACGCCGGATCCTCCACTGGTTCCCAAGGATGACTTTGTGGAGATGCCACGGATCATGCCCCTTCCATCGCCACCAGAACCAAACCACAGCCAAGGCAACACTAACAAAGATGTTGAATGTTATATTTGCACGAATGAAAAACCAAGCACTGCACGAAGTACAACAAATGGAAAAGTAGAGACTTCGGCAACAGCATCACCTCCAACAGTCCAAGGTGAACCAGTGTGACCCCAAATCTCCACAGCTGAACCGGCTTGAGGACCAGCCTATTCTTGAGGCGGTCACCCATTAGACTGGACTTATAACGCTGTTCATACGTTCAAAAAGTCAAACACTTCTGTATTATAACCTGTTGCTGTTTATTGTTCCAGATATCGTCTGACCGGACCACTGTTCAAGTTTTTTTTTTTTTCTCGCATTCATGTTTTGTTATGGTACAACCTTGTTAGTGTGACGCACCCAACATCGCCCCATGTAAATAGTTACGTCATATACACACGCTGTACACAACACACACACACACTCTTAGATGCACTCACGACACGATTATATTTATAACCACGTAGGCACATATCTTTGTAAAAAGGGGGAATGTCATGATATTCAAACACACACATCATGATAGACACACCAACAGGCAAATCAGAACACACAACACCACAACCAATCACAGAAAGATATAAAAGCACAAACACGACACCCGGTGGTCAGTATTAGCTGGAGAGGAGGACCAGGACAGACCTGCTACACGACACACTCAGGGAGACAGCACGTGCAGAGTATCCAGAGCGAACTGTATTATAAGAGTTAAAATAAAATAGAGTTGTACCACATACAACTGTGTTGGCTCATCTGTGCACCAGAGCACCCAACACCACACAGTGAAAGAAATAAGCCAGCCAGATTCCTTAAGATAACAAATAAAGAGTTAGTTTGACTGCTAAAGCCCACCCAAATAAAGGTGGAGAAATTAACAAAAGGTTTAAAATGTACAAAAAGGTCCAATTTCCCACAAATGCAAAGACAACGCACAACACCTGTCCCCCCCCTGCGCCCCCCCCCCCCCCACCCCCCACCCCATCCCACCAACTTTAAAACTTGACCAGGTAAAAAGTATAAGTCAGAGCTGGTACTGGCATTTCTAACTGGAGCAGGTCAGTCTGCAGTTGTGACTGATTGTTTGCATTTTCTCTTGGAGGCAGTGGTGTTGATTTGGAATCCTCATTTCAGAACTCTCAGTTTGCAACAAAGAGATCTCCTCGTAGGTTTTCAAGTGGCAAAAAGCTCAGCTTTGATTAGAGTCATTTCAAAAGAAAGAGAGAGAAGGTCAGGCTGTTGGCCCTGTAGCAGTCTTTCTCTCTCTGTTAGTTCACATATAGTGTATTTTTATACTTAATGGCTATATCACATTACCCCCCTCTGCCATCTCAATAGACCCTGTGGGTGTGATTCTCCCAAAAGGCAACATAGGCCCCTAGCGAGTGCATTTAGACACGTGTTTCCCGGCGCTCGCCATGCCGAGAAACACATGGCATTTCAACATGACTCACATTGAATAAGGGGTCTCAATGGGGATTGGACAGCTGAGGCCATTCACAGCCCCTTTTGTACAATGGGGTGCTCTGCTCCGAACTCCAAGGCCCCCCAAATGTTCCGTGACCTCCCCCCCCACCCCCCAACCCCCAGCCCGAATGCACTATGGGAGGGTCCCCGATTCTCACCCCCCCAATGCCCCCATCGGTCACCCCTGCCAATCGCGCGAGTGCACTAAATGCCAGCTTGGCACCCTGTCAGTGCCTATGCCAGCCGGCAGTGCCACCTGGGCACCTTGGCAATATCAGGCAGGCACCCAGGTGGCACTGTCATGGTGCCAGGCTGGCACTGCCAGTGTCCAGGTGGCACCAGCAGTGCCAGGGCACCATGCTTCCCAAAGGGCATGCAGCTGGGAGGCTCCAATCCCCTGGGAGACCCACACGAGTGCCATTCTGTCTGGTCCCCATTTGTGGGAACCAGTGCTGAACGGCGCACGTCCAAGGTCGCAGCGTGGCCATTGGATCACGGCCCTCGTCGCCATAAAGCAGCTTGTAACCTCCACAAATGCAACAAAGTAGCTGCTGTAGGACAGTGTGCTTTGCTTTGAAATGTGTTCTTTTCAAGAAACATTGTCATGGAACACGCTGATGTTATCTGCTTGGAACACGGTTCGTGGTGGTGTATGGTTTTGTTTTGGTGTGAGGAGGCAAGTGAAACCCCAGTGAGAATGAGCAACCCAGTCAGCGTGTAACAATTATTAAAGACTACTTCTTAAAGTAAAGACAAATACACACAAACAGGATTGTTCTACTCTCAGACAACTACGGTATGTGAATTACTAAACAAATACACAGTTTATGTGAAATGTACCTCTTCTTCCAAAATATATCTGCCATACCTGATCTCCCCAAGACATCCCCTGTTTCCCAAACAACGTCCAAATCAAATAACCAGCTTATAGTTACCACACAATACGGGGATGATACTCAAGCATTGGAAATGTATTTTCCTGATCCAGTGAAGATGTTTAAGCTGCCTTCACAAAGGTTTTCTGCACTGCCTTGGCTCTTAAGGCTTTGAGAATGCCAGATGTAAAATTTGGCCTTCAGGCTTAGTGGCTGGAAATTGTCTTGTCTGCTTTCTGAGACTGCTAGGTGTGAACTGCCTGCCTGGCTCCTGATCATCCAGCCAATTGTACCGTTGTTCCTTTCTGATTTTGCCTTCTCTGTATTTGGCTGTCTGCCCCTATCAACTTCCTTGCTAATACATTAACATATGTGTGCCTCATTGGTCTTCCCAGTTGTCTATAAGCTGTTTCTCTCATAAGCCATTCACATTTGATTATTATCCAAATTGCCTTCTGAACTAATTACCAAAGAGAGATACATATCACTGGGGCCTTTTGAATACTGTCTACTGCTGTCTTTGCACAGATGTCCACCTGTTTCTGGACATCTCGCATCCTATTATGCTTTGTTCAGTTTGTTTTACTTCTGTTGCTAGGAAAGGTCATGCCAAATTCAATGGATACATGTCCAGCTGATAACATTATAAATGATCCTCGTAACACTGTGTGCATATAAAGGGTCATGGGCGCGGTTCTCCAGAAAGATTTCTAAGTGTGGTAGCATCGCAAAACGTTTGGCGCCCAGCGCGGTTCTCGTTTTTGGCCTCTCCCGCTATTCACCGGCTTCATTGCGCTCTCGCTCAAGCGAAACGAGGTCAGAGAATCACGCCCATCATCTGTGACCAGCTGGTGCCATTGAGACTGGAATGCATAATTGGCCAGGAATGCAATATTAATTTAATATGTTTCTGTAAATTTTTAAAATATTTATTAAAGTTTCCATTTAAGGGTCTGTTAATTGGTTAATTCATCTTTGTTTTTAAACCTGTTTATTCTCCACATTAATTAATTTAACTGATATGGTCAAAAGAGGGTAAAGAGACACTTATCCTTTTAAGGGGTGGTTCATTCTTTAATTGAGTTTATTTGATTCTAAACGGAGTTTAAAGAGACATTTTGGAATGCATCATCACCTCAACAAATGTTATTCAAATTGAATAAGTTTTTGTTTTGTAGCCACCTGGGTTGGCCACTTCCCGACTTAAAATGGAGGTCCGCAAAGACTACAGGGAAATTCAGCCAACACAGGCAAAAACTAGCAAGTGCAAAAATCTTGTGTATTAGAACTTGCAAAAGCCCAGACAGCCCTGAAACTCACAGCCATCTGCATACTAATGAGTGATCGCCGGGCACAATTGAAACATTTAAGGTGAATAAGGCCAAGCCAGACTCCTCGGCGCCAGCAGGAGAAAAGACAAAGGAAGGCCAACGGACACCCAGGGACCGCCCAGCGATCAGGGAACAGCTCCAGTATTGGAGAAATCGATCCAAGTGATCAGAACGTAGTCCAGTCACTTGGAACCAGATACAGGGTCCGCCCGGAAGGGGCGTGAAGCCCCTGGGGACCATAAAATAGAGTCCCCAAGTTCAAATCGGTCTTCTTGGCAGGGTCACTCAGCAACTCGAATCAACCCTTGAGAATGAACTGCCTAAGCTGCCGCATCAACCAAGTAAGTCTCCAGTCAACGCTCGCTACGAGATAGGCGCTCCTAGCTACCAGTCCATACCAGCTTTTGAATCCTGCAGACTCAGATCGAACGAAAGGCCATTTGTTCCCCTGACCTGGTGGGCCAATTCCGAAGCTAAGTGTAGGCCTTTTAGTGATAGAGAATAGTCTAGAAAGTAGAGTTTATACATGAGTAGTGATTTACTGTGTATAATAAATGTGTTTTGATTTGAATCTTACTAATTGGTGTGTCGAGTTATTGATCAGTACTTGAACTTGAACCTCGTGGCGGTATCATAGAGATACCTGGCGACTCTAGAGCAAAGGTTATAGAAACAGAGCAAATTAAGTAAAGATACAACGGGCAACATTTAAGAGCCAACCAAAAGTTAGCAACATATTAGGAGTTTAAAAAGACATTTCGGAATGCATTATCACCTCAATAAATGTTATTCAAATTGAATAAGATTTTGTTTTAGTTCCAATAATGTGTAAGTGCCCCTTTAATGGAGGATGTTAAGTTACTTATTTTAATTGGTTCACTTATTTAATCAAAAGAGTTTATGAGGAGACACTTCCTGCGATTGGTGGGAGTTGTTGTAAGGTGAGGGACCATGGGTGAGATTCTCGTTTGGCTGACGCCGAAATCGCCAAACAGGATTGTGCGGAGAATAGGTTCCAACGACAAAATTGTGGCGGGTGCTAATTTGACGCCAAATCGCAATTCTCCGTCACCTCGACTGTGGCATCGATGAGGTCCGGAATGCAGGTACAGTAAACACCATTTGCATGTCATTAGCGGCCGACCCTGTATTCTGCGGCGCCTCCACGATTTTCCGCCTCCGATGGGCCGAGTTCCCAATGGCGCGGTTCACTTGTGCTTTTAAAAATCATGAAACCGACAGTGTGGCTCTTTGAGGGAGAGAGAGGCATGGCCTTGGACTGTCAGGCCGGACACAGGCTGGGGAGGGTGGGAGCCTTGCCAGGGCTGGGAAGAGGCCGGGTGACCCCCCCACAGGAGTGGGCGGTGTCCAGTCACAACCGCCAATGCCGCGGCCTGCAAGGCAGCCATCTTACCACACACCCCACTGACCACCCACCTTGCTCCCTGGTTCTGTAGAGTGACAACAGCGTATGGGTCCCCCCACTCCCGCATCCCACCTTCCACCATACCCCCTCCCCCAACCCTACGGGGGCGCTGAATAGGGGCCGCAGAGCATACCGCTGGCATGTGTATCAGGGACTGCGCTAGTGCCAGAGGCCCCCACGGTGCATGCCATCGATGGGGCCAGGGTTGCGGGGATGGGGGGGGAGGGGAGCATGTGGGGGCACAGCCTGCAGTGCCAATCCGGGTCATCATGTAGCCTGTTGGACATGGTTAGGCACAGGGGTATGCATTAAGCTAACATGTCAGCCTTTCACCCACTGCAGACAATGGATATTGTAATACAACCAACAATGGTGGCCTTCCTGCTAGTCGCTGCAGCCCTGAGGATGGCCTGTGGCTGCTGTACGAGCTGGAGCTGCTCGAGGAGGAGGAAACTGCAGCAGCGGAGCGTGCAGCAGCAGAGCATGCAACAGCAGAGCGTGCAGCAGCAGAGCATGCAACAGCAGAGCGTGCAGCAGCAGAGCGTGCAGCAGCAGAGCATGCAACAGCAGAGCGTGCAGCAGCAGAGCGTGTCGCAGAAGAACAGGAGACAACTGCCCAGGATAGAGAGCTAGTCACCCAACTGGTTGAGGAGGAGGTGCCAAATGAGGCCTTGCATGTACCTGCAGCACCTATCAGATCGGGCATGCTGTCGCAGACTCTGGCTCAGCAGGGAGACAGTGCGATGTTCCTGCCAAATCATGGCAGACCTGGCACTATGGGTATGGGGAGGACACCCGCTCCCAATGGCCGTCAATATGACAGACACCCTGAACTTTTACGCCATGGGGTCCTTCCAGGCACTGAATGGGAACCTGTCTGGGATATCTCAGACCTCGGTGCACAGGTGCATCTGCGCCATATTGGAGGCCCAAATGTCCAGGCAGCTCAATACATCCAGTTCAATGTGGACCGAGCCCACTAGGATGCCCAGGCAGCGGGGTTCACCGCCATCGCCGAATTGCCCCAGGTCCAGGGGGTGATCGATGCTACAAGTACCTGCAGATGATAGGTCACTCTACATAAACCGAAAGGGGTTCCACTCGATTAACGTGCAGCTGGTGTGTGACTATTCGCTTCGCATCATGTGTGTCTGTGCCCGATACCTGGGCAGTGTGCACGACACCTGGCACACTCGACTATTCTTGACATGTTTGCGATGCCCCCTGCCCCGGACTGGGAGGTTGGCTCCTGGGTAACAGGGGTCACTGCAGTCGTGGCTAAAGACACCTATCCGGAGGCCACAGACCGACATGGAGACCCGTTACAACAACACCCATACAGCAACCAGGAGTGTAATCGAGCTGTGCTTCGGCGCCCTGAAGATGCGATTCAGGACCGCTCTGGAGGGGCCCTCCAGTTGTAGCTGAGAGGATCGCCCGCATCGTGTCCACCTGGGTGATCCCTGCACACGGTCCCATCAAATATCTGAGGTTACAGTGGTGGGAGGAAGCCTAGGCCACCCACAATGCCAGTTCCTTTCCCCCACCCCCTCTCTGGCCAGGCCACCCATCTGACCAGAGATAGGTTGTAACAATGTGAACAGATGTTTCATGTGACAACATATGTACAGATTTGTGCCCTAGCCCCTATAACTAAAATGTGCCCTGCACCCATGCCAACCTAACTGGTGTCTAACGTTCTGGCCTTGCGAACCCTAACACTAGGCCTAGGTGGTTCCCCAGACGGTACAGAAGGAGTGGAGGCAGCCTGCTGTGATTTGCGTCCTGCAAGCTGGGTCCTCGTTGGCGGCCGTCGACTGGTGCGCCCAGGCCTGGATGGGCCCGGCGGCTGCTTGGGTGTGTGGTAGGGTAGTGTGGTGCCACCCTGTACGGCTCGCTGCCCACCAGATGCGCCAGCGATGTGGGGGGGGGGGGGTGGAGTCCCAGGTGCTGCGGTGTTCTGGCACCTCCCCTGTGGGAGTCACCACCACGGGCCTCATCACCTCCTCCTCCCTCGGGATGCCCAATGGACCCCGGGCTACTCCATGGGACAGAGGTGCAAGCTATCCCCTGAGGCTACCCCGCCACCCCGCACTGCCAGTCCTGGGGGCCCGCTCTGGCCTTGAGCAGGATCTGCATGCTGGTGGCCATGAAGCGCAGGGAGTGGACCATCTACGTCTAGGATTTATGGATTGGGAAATAACCAAAGCAAGGACTAAGGGAGGAGGATGAATTGAAGTTGATGAATTCAAGCTAAAATTCAGGTACAGGAAGAGAAATATAGATCACGCATTTGGGTCAGGATCCCAATATTTGGGTCAAATGGGGGTCATTAGGGGAGGCAGTGGCATAGTGGTATTATTGCTGAACTAATAACCCAAATCATGCTCTCAGGACATGGATTTGAATCCCACCACGACAAGTGTAAGGAATCCATCTGTTTCAGATGTAATTTAAAAAACGTCATATACAAGCCAGATGAATAGTCAGACAGACTACTCCAAGGGGGAGGCGGTGTCGTAGTGGCATTGTCTCTGGACTGGTCTACCAGGGACCCGAGTGATGCTCTGGAGACCCAGGTCCAAATCCCGCCACTACAGATGGTGAAATTTAATTCAATAAAAATCTGAAATTAAAAGTCTAACGGTGACCATGAAACCATTTTTGATTGTCATAAAAACCCATCTGGTTCACCTTTAGGGAAGGAAATCTGCTGTCCTTATATGGTCTGGCCTACATGTGACTCTAGATCCACAGCAATGTGGTTGGCTCTTAAATGCCCTCTGGAGGAATGGGTAATAAATGCTGGCCCAGCCAGCGACGCCCACATCCTAAAAATAAAAATAAATAACCCCTCACTATATGGGAAACCATCATCTGGTAGTTCTTTTCCATGAATTGGCCAGTTAGTGCCCAAAGGTTGTGCCTCCATTGCAGATGCAGTTCAGGTGAGAGAGAATGAGGGTGCTTCCATCTTGAGGCAAACTCTCTCCAACCTTTTCCATTTAAAAGCTACTCTTAGAAGTTGGGTCACCATTGTGGAGAGGACAGCCTGTAGACATAGCTGTGCCCTGGCAGGGGAGGAACTCACATCTTGTCTGGATTGCCAGGTCTGTCACAGAAACATTGCCTCCGGGCAGTGGGTCTAGTCACAGACAATAGGGCGTTGGAAAATGCAAATCGGCCTCAGAGGCAGGCCTGAATGGGTCTTTAATTCGCTTTATACTGTGCCTTTTGCAACCTTAGATCATCCTCGATGCTTAACAGGAATGAAGCACTTTTTTGAAACAGTGTCACTGTTGCAATGTAGAATACATTTTCTTCAATCAACATCATTTTAAAAAAACACCATAAAGGAAAAGATTTTTTAAAAATTGACATTTTCACAATTTCAAAGAACAATTCAAGACCTGAAGGAAATGGGACTTTAATTGTTCAGCGTCTCAGAGAGAGAGGTTGATTGGCAATGATTAACAATGATCACTTTGCTAGAAGGGTATTTACACAATCAATTACTCGACTTAACTTTCGATTGTGAGGTTAATGGACAATTCATATGCAAGTGCAGAAATCCGATGTGAAACCGAGTTTCCATTTCAAAGAACAAAGAACAAAGAAAAGTACAGCACAGGAACAGGCGCTTCGGCCCTCCAAGCCTGTGCCGACCATGCTGCCCGACTAAACTACAATCTTCTACACTTCCTGGGTCCGTATCCCTCTATTCCCATCCTATTCATGTATTTGTCAAGATGCCCCTTAAATGTCACTATCGTCCCTGCGTCCACCACCTCCTCCGGCAGCGAGTTCCAGGTACCCACTACCCTCTGTGTAAAAAACCTGCCTCGTACATCTCCTCTAAACCTTCCCCTCGCACCTTAAACCTATGCCCCCTAGTACTTGACCCCTCTACCCTGGGGAAAAGCCTCTGACTATCCACTCTGTCTAGGCCCCTCATAATTTTGTAGATCTCTATCAGGTCACCCCTCAACCTCCATTGTTCCAGTGAGAACAAACTGAGCTTATTCAACCGCTCCTCATAGCTAATGCCCTCCATACCAGGCAACATCCTGGTAAATCTCTTCTGCACCCTCTCTAAAGCCTCCACATCCTTCTGGTAGTGTGGCGACCAGAATTGAACACTATACTCCAAGTGTGGCCTAACGGTTCTATACAGCTGCAACATGACTTGCCAATTCTTATACTCAATGCCCCGGCCAATGAAGGCAAGCATGCCGTATGCCTTCTTGACTACCTTCTCCACCTGTGTTGCCCCTTTCAGTGACCTGTGGACCTGTACACCAAGATCTCTCTGACTTTCAATACTCTTGCGGGTTCTACCATTCACTGTATATTCCCTACCTGCATTAGACCTTCCAAAATGCATGACCTCACATTTGTCCGGATTAAACTCCATCTTCCATCTCTCCGCCCAAGTCTCCAAATGATCTAAATCCTGCTGTATCCTCTGACCAATTCCACCAACCTTTGTGTCATCTGCAAACTTACTAATCAGACCAGTTACATTTTCCTCCAAATCCTTTATATATACGACCAGCAGAGGGCCAGCATGGCGCTGGAGCGGTTCACGCCGCTCCAGCCTCCCTTCCCGGCGTCAAATGGGCACCGCGCCAACCTGTGCATGTGCGGGGGACTTCATCAGTGCACCGGCCCCTACGCAACATGGCGTGTGGGTTCAGGGGCCGGCCGCGCAACAATGTAGGCCCAGGGGGGGAGAGGTTGGCCTGTCGATCGATGGGCCCGACCGCGGGCCAGACCCCATCGGAGGCCCCCCCGGTTAAGGGAAACCGGCCCATTCACCTATTAAGCACCTTGAGTGGTCACCTAAGGGCCACTGAAGGGCCCCATCCTGTCCAGTCTCAATTTTGAGGCTGATGGGTGTGGGGAGGGTGGGAAAGTGACATTTGCACTTTTTCTCCCATATCGGTTTGGAAGGCCCCCTCAGAGTTAGGGCGCCACCCCAGAATGTTGGAGCTCCAGGATCCCGTCCCACTCCCCACCCCGGCCTAACCCCCGATTTACCTGCTCCAACCCCCCCCCCCCACTTGGTGCTGCCTACCTTCTCGCCCCCAGGACCACAAGGACTTACTTTTTCAAAGGTCCTGGGACTTATTCCCAGGCAGAGCGCGACAGTACTACTTCAGACCACTGCAGTGCGTCTGCGGAATAGACATTTGGTTTTAATTTCCTTTTTTATTGACCAACAGCTCTCATGGGCGCGACTTCCTTCCAAGGGTGGTCGGAAGTCCGGCCCATTAGAAATCAACGGTCAAGTAGGCCGATCGCTCGCCAGTGTTAAAATTCTACCCGTGCAGTAATGCTCACACCCAAAACCATACTGTGTACAAACTTGCTTTTAGTCTGAAAGACAATCCACTTTTTAAATAAAATTATGTTTGCCTTGGCATTCATTCATTTTTGTGATCTGCTGAAGTAATTTTGCTCGAAATCAAATCTCGGGTTTAAAAAAAAAGCTGGATCCCTGCAACATGGCTAAAAATATTTACTTTCTATTTTATGCTGTACACCAAGAGGAACATGATTATAACATATTGTAGCAATTAAATGTGTGCTAAAGATGTAATTTGGCAGTGTGGTTTTATAAGCCAGTAGTAAGGCAGCCAGAGATCCATTACGGGAGAGAGTGGCCCACCAGCAGACCACTGCCTGGTGACCTTATAACGAATGAGATGGATGCTTGCTGTGATTGCAATCAAATCAATTTTCAACATTCTAATTTGAAATGGATGCAATAGTGAATGGCATCGTGCTACCATTCATCAATCTGCGACACTTGGTATGGCGTCGAGAGCTGCCACTATTTGTCATACTAAAGCACTTAGCATGTAAATTATTTTCAGTTAATCTACTCAGCTCTCCCTCGCTATGCTGGATATGGAGTCCTGCAAACCGTCACTGGAGCCATGGAATCACAACAGTGCAATATTAATTCATCTTAGCTGAGCACCATTTGGAAATGCCAGACTGCAAGACGTCAAACTTTTTTGCCTGCAACTTTAAAAAAGATTTTCATGTTGCAGATAATTAGAAGAACCAATCGCGAAAGCACTAAGAAACGAAACAACCACACGGCAGACTAATGGACAGTAAATTCGCTGCTAAGATATAAACTGGTCATATTCAACCTTTGTTACATAATATCAAGAATTAATTTGGAAGTGTAAAGTGCTGTATTGATTAATGGTCGGCTGTCAGAGAATTGGTGCTTCATTTTCTTCAGTTTTATGACCTGAACTAGGAAATGCAGTAGGAAATCGAGGGAGGAGGCTTCGTCTGTCACCAAATTCCTATTGTCCACAACCCCTAGATTGTGATCCTCCCAGCTGAACCGCCATGCGGCAGCCAACGTTCATGTAATCAAAGGTGGGGGATGTGGTAAACCACTGTTGCACCTGTATTAGGTGATGTACGGTAGGACCTGTACTACAGGTTCGCCGGTAGTCCCTACCTGCTGGCTCCGCCCAGGAGGCGGGGTATAAATATGCGTGTCCTCCAGCCAGCAGCCATTTCGCCAGCTGCTGTGGGAGGCCACACATCTGATTGCAATGAAGCCTCAGTTGGATTCAACTATCGTCTTTTGTCCGATTGATCGTGCCTCAAGGGATGGACCTCTGTATCAAACTGGATCGCCTGCAGCTGGATCCGCACTCAAGCGAAGCCAGAAAGGACATCCAGCACTGGCTAGCTTGCTTCGAAGCGTATGTCAACGCGGCACCAACCCCTGTTCCGGGGGCTCAGAAGATTCAGATTGTATATTCCAGGTTGAGCTACAAAGTCTTTCCGTTAATCCAGGATGCGCTGAACTACGCCGAAGCCATGACTCTACTCAAGGACAACTACGCACAGAAAACAAACACGCTCTTCACCAGGCACGCACTCGCCACTCGCTCTCAACTCCCTGGTGAGTCCATAGAAGACTTCTGGCGGACCCTAATCCCACTAGTCCGGGACTGTGACTGTCAGGCCATCACGGCCAAGGAACACTCAGATCTCCTTATGCGGGACACTTTTGTGACTAGAATTGGGTCAGATCTCATACGCCAGCGACTCCTAGAAGGGGCCACGCGCGACCTCGCAGAGACTAAAACGCTAGCACTCTCCATGATGGTCGCCCTGCGCAACGCCCAGTCCTACACCGTGAGCCGCGCGGCCCACCCCTCCTACTCTTCGTAGACCCCACAGACAGCCGCCCCAGCGGGGGTGCTGCCCACCCAATACGTCTGCGCTGCACGCCAGCCAGCGAACCCCGGGGGCCCCCGATGCTTTTCTTGAGGTCAACAGAAGCACCCCCGCCAACGCTGCCCGGCCCGCGCTGCCCTTTGTAAAGCCTGCGGGAAGAAGGGCCACTTCGCCACGGTGTGCCAGGCCCGCTCAGTAGTCGCTATCGCCCCCACCCCCCTCGGTCACGGACAATGGGTGCCACCAACCCCCCCTCAGACCACGTGTGGCCAGTGGACGCCGCCATCTTCCCCTCCGCGCAACACGTGCGTTTAATGGGCGCCACCATCTTGTTCCACCCCCGCAATGTGTGTTCCATGGGAGCCGCCATTTTGTAACCCTCAAGATCTTCGGGCGCCGCCACCTTGTCTACCCCTCAGCACATGGGCACCACCAGCATTCCAGGACCCGGGCTCACCAGCCACCCCATTAACCGACGACCAACCAAGACTCGCCTCCATGTCAATCGACCAGTCACGTCCGCATAACCTGACCAACGCATCCACCAGCGTGAAAGTTGCCGGACATGTAACCTCCTGCCTGCTGGACTCCGGGAGCACCGAAAGCTTCATACACCTGGATACGGTAAGGCACTGCTCCCTCATAATACACCCCACCAACCAAAAAATCTCCCTGGCCTCCGGACCCCATTGCGTAGTGATCCGGGGGTACTGTACGGTCACGCTCCCGGTCCAGGGCATAGAATTCAGCGGCTTTCGCCTCTACGTCCTCCCTAACCTCTGCGCTGCTCTAACCCTGGGACTGGACTTCCAGTGCAACCTCCAGAGCCTAACTCTGAAATTCGGCGGGCCCTTACCACCCCTGTGTGCGGCCTCGAGACACTAAAGGTCGACCCACCTTCCCTCTTTGCCAATCTAACTCCAGATTGCAAACGCGTCGCCACCAGGAGCAGACGTTTTGCACCCAGGATGAGACCTTCATCAGGTCCGAGGTCCAGCGGCTGCTTCGGGAAGGCATCATCGAGGCCAGCAACAGCCCTTGGAGAGCTCAAGTGGTAGTAGTTAAAACTGGGGAGAAACACCGAATGGTCGTGGACTACAGCCAGACCATCAACCGGTACACGCACTCGACGCATACCCCCTCCCATGCATATCTGACATGGTTAACCAGATTGCGCAGTATCGGGTCTTCTCAACGGTAGACCTGAAATCCGCCTACCACCAGCTCGCCATCGGACCGGCCATACACTGCCTTCGAGGCAGACGGTCGCCTATACCACTTCCTTAGGGTATCCTTCAGCGTCATAAACAGGGTATCGGTCTTCCAAAAGGAGATGGACCAAATGGACCGGTACCGTACCTTTCCGTAACTAGACAACGTCACCATCTGCGGCCATGATCAGCAAGACCACAACGCCAACCTTGCTAAATTTCTCCACACCACTACTCTCCTAAACCTCACTTACAACAAGGAGAAATGAGTGTTCAGCACGAAACGCTTTGCCGTCCTCGGCTATGTGGTCCAGAACAGAGTTCTCGGGCCTGATCCCGACCGCATGCGCCCCCTCATGGAGCTCCCCCTCCTCCACTGCCCCAAAGCCCTCAAATGCTGCCTGGAGTTCTTTTCGTACTACGCTCAGTGGGTCCTAAACTATGCGGACAAGGCCCGCCCACTCATACAGTCCACCCAGTTTCTCTTAACGGACGAGGCCCAACAGGCCTTCGCCCGGATCAGAGCTGACATTGCCAAGGCCACGCTGTAGATGAGACACTGCCCTTCCAAGTAGAAAGCGACGCATCGGACGTCGTCCTTGCCGCCACACTCAATCAGGCAGGCAGGCCCGTGGCATTCTTTTCCCGCACCCTTCATGCCTCAGAAATTCGGCACTCATCCGTCGAAAAGGAGGCCCAAGCTATCGTTGAGGCTGTGCGACATTGGAGGCATTACCTGGCCGGCAGGAGATTCACTCTCCTCACTGACCAACGGTCGGTAGCCTTCATGTTCAACAACATACAGCGGGGCAAGATCAAAAATGATAAAATCTTGCGGTGGAGAATCGAGCTCTCCACCTATAATTACGAGATTATATATCGCCCTGGCAAACTCAACGAACCTCCAAACGCCCTATCACGAGGTACATGTGCCAGCGCACAGGTAGACCGACTCCGGGTCCTGCCTGACAACTTTTGTCACACAGGAGTCACACGGTTGGACCACTTCATTAAGGTACGAAATCTGCCCTACTCCGTCGAGGAAGTAAGGACAATCACCAGGGACTGCCAGGTCTGTGTGGAGTGCAAGCTGCATTTTTACTGGCCAGACCGCGCACGCCTGGTGAAGGCCTCCCGTCCCTTTGAACGCCTCAGTGTGGATTTCAAAGGCCCCCTCCACTCCACTGACCGTCACACATATTTTCTCAGTGTGATCGACGAAAACTCCAGATTCCCCTTTGCCATCCCATGCCCCGACATGACGTCTGCCACTGACATTAAAGCCCTCAACACAATCTTCACTCTGTTCAGTTTCCCCGCTTACATCCACAGTGACAGGGGATCCTCATTCATGAGTGATGAGCTGCGTCAGTTCCTGTTCAGCAGGGGTATCGCCTCCAGCAGAACGACAAGCTATAACCCCCGGGGAAACGGACAGGTAGAATGGGACAGTATGAAGGGCGTCCAGCTGGCCCTATGGTTCAGAAACCTCCCGGCCTCCCGCTGGCAGGAGGTCCTCCCTGATGCACCCCACTCCATTCGCTCATTACTCTGCACTGCCACTAACAATACACCAATACACCCCATGAACGTCTTTTTGCCTTCCCCAGGAAGTCCACATCCGGGATGTCACTCCCGACTTGGCTCACAGCTCCGGGAACCGTGCTTCTCCGTAAACACGTCCGACTCCACAAGGCGGACCCGTTGGTGGAGAGGGTGCACTTGCTCCACGCAAACCCCCAGTATGCCTACATGGCGTTCCCCGACGGCAGCCAGGATACTGTCTCCCTCAGGGACCTGGCACCAGCAGGGTCCACCCCCACACCCCCTCCGCCCCCAGCGCCACCCTCCCCTCCCCTGTCGTCCCCAACAGCACCCCCCTCAGGACCACCCGTCCCCCCCTGCCCACGCCCAACGATGAAGAGGATTTTGGCATGCTCCCGGAGTCACCATCGACCAGATCAGCACCAACATCGCCGACACCACTGCGTCGCTCCCAGAGGAACATCAAGGCCCCGGACTGGCTAAACCTCTGACCGGTCCACCGGACATCAAAGGACATTTGTTTGCTCAAATCTTGTAAATATTAACTCATTGTTGTATATAGTTATCCACCATCCCCGCCGGACTCAATTTTTAACAGGGGGTAAATGAGGTAAGCCACTGTTGCACCTGTATTAGATGATGTACGGTAGGACCTGTACTACAGTTTCGCCGGTAGTCCCTGCCTGCTGGCTCCGCCCAGGAGGTGGGGTATAAATATGCGTGTCCTCCAGCCAGCAGCCATTTCGCCAGCTGCTGTGGGAGGCCACGCATCTGATAGCAATGAAGCCTCAGTTGGATTCAACTATCGTCTTTTGTCCGATTGACGACGTGGGGCAGCACGGTAGCCTTGTGGATAGCACAATTGCTTCACAGCTCCAGGGTCCCAGGTTCAATTCCGGCTTGGGTCACTGTCTGTGCGGAGTCTGCACATCCTCCCCGTGTGTGCGTGGGTTTCCTCCGGGTGCTCCGGTTTCCTCCCACAGTCCAAAGATGTGCAGGTTAGGTGGATTGGCCATGATAAATTGCCCTTAGTGTCCAAAATTGTCCTTCGTGTTGGGTGGGGTTACTGGGTTATGGGGATAGTGTGGAGGTGTTGACCTTGGGTAGGGTGCTCTTTCCAAGAGCCGGTGCAGACCCGATGGGCCGAATGGCCTCCTTCTGCACTGTAAAATTCTATGAAAAATTCTATGATCGTGCCTCAGGGGAGATATCTTTTGCCTCTGTCCGGTCTGCCAGGAGATGGTAGGGCCTCACGCAGCAGAGGACGAGGCCTGCTACATTGTGGCTCAGCAGACGAAACCTAGAAATGGTTACCCGTCTCTTTTTTGTTCTCTCTCCGTAACAGCCTCAAAGATTCACCACTTGAAAGCCTGGGTCCATTCGAGGGCTTCATTTATTTCTTTTAAAAAATCAGCGTGGTGCTTCTGCTCTTTTTAATTAAATTTTATTTTTTTCGCTTCAGAACACACCAGTCGGCGTCCCAAGGCAGCTGTGCTGCACTTTGCTCGATAGCACTGGCAGCAAGTTCTCTCCGTATGATGGGGATCCTGCTGGCGAACCTACTCTTGGGGAAAATTCAGCTTTTTTAATGTGCTTATAAATTGATCACGTCCTGTGCCACAGCTTCGAGGAGGCTGGTTGAGAAGGTTTTTCTTTTCAACATGGTGAGTTGTCATCGCCTGGAATATAATGCCTGAAACGAAACGGGTTCAGTAATGTCTTCCAGAAAGGGAATCTGAGATATGCCCGAAGGTGGAATATTTTCCAAGCCATGAGGAAAGGACTAATTGGAGAGCTCTTTCAAAGAGGCAGCAATGCAAAGAGCTGAATGACCTCCTGGTGCGGTGCATTGTATCGTTCTGTGATTCTACGGGAAAAGGCCATTATTTTAAAAAACTTTAGCCATAAAAATCTGAATAATTGAGTGTGTGGAGCTAAGTAAAATATGCCATTGCAGGAAGGCGGAGGATTTCGGTATCTAGGAATAGCGATCAACCTGAGAATGAGAAAACATTTAGTACTTCATCCAGTGCCCTTTAGAAATTGCCATGAAATCATATTCCTGCATTGTAGCTCAAATTAACTTGGATATTTGAAATCCAATAAGGGAATTCAGTACATAAAACATGAACCTTTATGAGGACCTCATACATATGCAATTGGAATTGAATGTCCATAGCTGGCAAAATGAATTTTTGTGCCTAGCTATCAGAAAACAGGTGATGCCCATTGAAATCGCAGCTTCAAGATTCAATTTGAATAATTTAATTGCAGTTGATGAAAGTGCACATGTCGTCGCTTGCTTAAGATACCGATGCAGGCGTGCACTATCGGACAATAAGTGTTGAAGATAGCTTCAGCTATGGGCTGTGATCAGGAGAGCCGAAGGAAGGGATGAGAGGCCGGGGTGCAGGAGAGTGAGAGGGAGGTGGCCAGAGAATGGTAATCCCTAGGGTTTTGGGGGTGGAGTGAGAAGCTGGTGAGCAGAAGAATTTGAGGAAGGACCGAAACTGCCAATCAACAGGGGTGGGGGTGGGGTGTGAGGCTGGCGAAAGGGAGAACTTATGGGAAGAGGGGTTGTGGACGGAGATCAGTCTGTGTAAGATCAGCGGTTTCCGTGGGGAAAACATTCCTGCTCCCCCTGGATCACATGGAATGCTAAAAATAACATTTACCTCAGGAGTCAATATCCTGGAGGTTACCATTGACCACGTACATACTGTCATGTGAGAACACCTTTAAGAAATGGGTGTTTATTACTGCAGTGATGTCAGAGAGTGGGTGGAGCTGGGCTGTCTGTCGGTTTTTTACTTTTGTTATAGGCTGTTTGCTGCAGGGTGTGTTTTAGTTTCGTTTTCAGAGCTGGATAGCTGTAGTCACAGCCAGAAGGGGTATTAGTCTCTCTCTCTCTGTAATCTAAAAACTGTAAATCGATCCTTTGGTGATTTAAAACTAATAACTGCTCTCAGTAGTGACTTTAACCTGATGTGCTTCTATTAAAGGTTATGTTTTTAAGTCTTATGGATGTTAAAAGGAAAGCTTAAAGGATTACTTAGTGTTGTAGCCTTTGGGGGTTGTATTTGAATTAATGGTTGCTAAGATGTTCACTGTATGTTTTAAAAAGGTTAACTTGAGTTCCTAGAATAAACATTGTTTTGCTTTAAAAAATAATTTTCCATGTCTGCTGTACCACACCTGTAGAGTGGGCCGTGTGCTCCCCATACCACAATCTATTAAAAGTTGTGGGTCAGGTGAACTCCATGATATACTTTGGGGTTCTCTATACTCTGGCCCATAACAATACTGTGTGGCTACAAGAGCAGGTCAGAGGCCCAGAATCCTGCAGAGAGTAACTCACCTCCTGATTTCCCAAAGCCTGTCCACCACAAGTCAGAATGTGATGGAATACTCTTCACTTTCCCGGATGAATGCAGCTCCAGCAACATTCATGAAGCTCAACACCACCCAGGACAAAGCCTGATTGACCCCCTTCCACAAACATTCAATCCTTCCACGGACACACAGTAGCAACAGTGTGTACCATCTACAAGATGCACTGTAGGAACTCAACAAGGCTCCTTGGTCAACATGAATGGGATTCTCCGACTGTTTGCCAGTGGCGGGATTCTCTGTTCCCACGGGCAGCGCTCCACCGTCTGCAGATTTCCAGGAGGTCTAGGGTGGCTTCAATGGGAAATCCCATTGACAAGCAAACACCGCAGTAAAATTCTCCATCTTCTCTAACAGTGCATTACATGTATTCAATCTTATTCATAAGATCATGGACAGTCAACAGGCCTGATTTCAATCTTGCAGCCCACTGCGATGAAGGCGGGTCCCCATGTGGCCCACTCACTAGCCTAGACTGCTCATCACTGACCTAGATGGACAAGGGCAGCAGACACATGGGAACACCACCACCTGGAAGTCCCCCCCTCAGAGCCACTCACCATCCTGACTTGGAAATATATCGCCGTTCCTTCACTGTCGCTAGGTCTAAATCCTGAATCTCCGTCCCTAACAGCACAATAAGTGTACCTACACCATATGGACTGCAGCAGTTCAAGAAGGCCACTCACCAACACCTTCTCAAAGGCAACTAGGGATGGGCAATAAATATTGGACTACCCAGCGACACCCACATCCCGTAAATTAACTTTAAAAAAACTCAGCAGCAATTGCCACGAATCATCTGCCAGAAATCTGACGTATTGGGCTGCCCCCTCACTTATTATTAAATTAAAGTCATGAAACAATGATGTCATTAAGCCGTGATATTGGTATGTTAATCAGACCCCTGCCTGTGTTTAGTGGGAGCCTCGCCAAGGTCTAAATTTGTCATGATGACCGGAAACTGTGACTGAACGAGAGCTATCTACAATTTCAACAGCAAAGCACAGACCTATTGAACTGTTTAAAGGGAACGTGTGATTTTTTAAATGCAAGACATTGATCAAATAATTATGAGTCAACTGTTGCTCTTTTTAGCCTTAGTCTATTGGCTCTGATTACGTCACCTTTGCTCACGAGTCACCAGGTATCTTTATGATACCGCCACGTGGTTCAAGTTCAGGTTATGATTAATAATACAGCACATCGCTTAGTAAGGATTAAAACAACGGTCATTTATTATATACAACAAGCAATATTAATACCCTAATAGTACTTTCTATATAATAAACCTATCACTACAGGCCAATACTTAACTTAGGAAGAGCCCACCAGGTCAGGGAAACGAATGGCTTGTCCAATCAGATCTAGCCCGCGGGATTCAAAAGGCTGCTACAGGTCGGTAGCTAGGTGTCTCTACCGGATAGCGATCGCTGGATTCAAACTTACAGTTGCCGGTTGCTGTTCTTGCGAAGGTCTCGAGCAGGCGAAGAGGAGAGAGAGAGAGATCTGAACTTGGCCCCTCACTTTTATAGGGCCCAGGGGCTTCCCGCCTCCCGGGGCGGCCCTTGACCCTGAGTCCCAAATGATTGGATCTGTCCCCAATCTCTGGGGTCGATGTGTCCAATGGTGAGGCGATTCCTCGATCGGGGGGTGGTCGCTCACCTGTCTTTGTTTCGGCCACTGCAGGCGCCGACAGGTCTGGCCCGGTATTCAATTGCTAATATGTTGCAATTGTTCCCGGGGATAGCCGATTTAACTGCAGATGTCTGAATAGATTGGCTGCAAACAGTCCTGAATGTAACTGCAAATACCTGGGTTGATGGGCTGTTGATAGCCCTGAGTATCGATCTGGGCTAACTTCCCCAGAGCCGAATATTCAATATTGTCTGCAGCTGCCTGCTTGTGTCTTGTTAGCTGCTTTTCCCAGCAGTCTTTCGGGTTAGCCATTTCAAACTGGGTTTTGGCCAGATTAATCGGAACGCAGCCATTTTACGTGGCTACACAACTGATGGCTGATACTGTAAAGTTGACCACTTCTCTGGGAAGTCTATATGAATTTCCACTGCAGACATGTTACAAGGAATTTCACACATGTGGGGGTGGTTGGAGGTTGGGGGTGCCAAGGTCCACTTCAAATAGGGGCACTCTTGAAAGGAAGGCATTAGAAATGAAAAATGCTGGACTTTGATCAGATGCTTATCAGATAGTCAAAATCCCTGTGAAGGAAAGAATTACCTCTACATCCTTTTTATCTATACCTTGAAATGTGTCAAAAGGTTCAGAGATGCAAAGGTCAAAAAATGGGTTTACTTGATCTATAACAATAAATGCAAGACATGCTGATCAACTTGCCTTCCACAAACAGACAGACTGGAGGTTAAAAGCTAACTCTGTCAAGTAAAACGAGAAAAAATATGCAGGAGGAGAAAGGAACATGATAATCACCTAAAGCACTGCTGGATTAGGGTAGGAAGGATCTGTCTTTCTCGCTTTCTTTCTCTCTCTCTCTGAAGCAAAAACGCTGTTTTCACAAAGTGCAGACTTGAACCAAGTCACCTCCAGAATTCTACAGGAAACCAACTAACTTCAAACAGCTGCAACGTTCGACAATCTATGCCTCAAAGATAATTGTATGTTCTTAGGACTTTCTGTTGGACTCTAACTTTGCGTGTGTGCATATGTGTGTTCGCTTCTTTATATTTTGTGTTCTCAGGTTTAGTAACTAACAAACGTTCTCTCTCTTTGATCCAAAACCGGATTTGAATGGCTCCTAAATACATTTGGATTGGAAAGGGCATTTGCCTGGAAAATGGGGGTTGAATAACCTGCAGCTAGAAATCTAAAGTGATGGATTTGAGGTTGGGCAGCCCAGTCCTGATATTTTAATCCCCGCCTTCTCCCATCTTTGTTGGAGGGGGTGGGGGGTTGCGGGGGTGGGGTGGCAGTTGGTTGGAGGGAAAGGAGCATGCCCATTGTTTAAAACAAATACTAAAATACCTTGGTAAACGTTGTGGTCACCTGGATGTGGGATACTGTCAGGTAGTTGGAATGAAATGAAGTGTAAAGAATTAGATAAAAAAGAAATTGATAGGAATTTAGCTGCACTGAGGACGTGTGAGATGCATATTTGCATAGTAGCAGGGAGAAACAGACATCTTGTTAAGCAACTTGGAGATGAGCAGTCTAGGGACATAAAACGCAGAGCCCTCTCAGAAAGAATCAAGCTGTTGTGCAGAAATAAAAGAAGACGTCTGTCTGTGTCAGACCCCATAGGATCTACCCTAAATTAGAAGAAAGGTTCCCAAAAGAAAGCTACAGATCCTGTACAGGAATTATTTGCTGAATCTGACTCATAGCGTTAAAAGCCATGGGATGTTGTTTTGGGAAGGTGTATTCTTGGAGTTTAGGAAAATAGATAGATTAGATTAGCGGGTAATCTAAATATACAGTCTGGATAATCATTATTATAGGTAATTGTACATGTTGTTCTTTACTGTCGCCTCTCTTGTGTGTTTTGACATTTAACAAATGTTTTGTTATTTGAATAATCTACAACAATAATGGCCCCTTTCCTCATCAGGTTTCACCTCTTTTCTTACATTGTTTTTCCAATTTATAAAAATAAATAGTTAAGAACTGGTGTTAGAAGTTTCCCTTCTGGGATTTGGGATGTCCTCGCATTGAATATCAGCGGAGTTCAGAACAATATCCATTTTCTCCTTAAACTGTTTTATGCAAAATAGGAGAGTGGCAGGCTTGACGAATGGTGACAAGAACAATTGAGTCATTCCAGTGTTGACTTTGCAACGCCGCTCCTAGCTTCAAAGGGCCGTTGTGATTTCTATTGTCAAGAAGATAATGCAAATGAATTGAGAACACCTATGCACAGTGGTATCAACAACTCTTAAATTGATTCTGCAAGTCACATTCTAGAACAAATAATCAGAAAGAAAAAAGTTTAAAGATTTCATTTCCATGAGGATCTTGGCGGTAAGTTGTTGCCGCATTCAAAATCACTTACATTTTTGAAAGGTTTTAGGTCTAACATCTCTGTTTCTATTTAAACTTTTCAGTTTTGTTGGTACAAGATGAGTTGTGTTTATCCTGGGATTCGCTCATCGTAAACCCAAAGTTCTTGTCAGTGAGGGCGACGTTTATACCAGCAGTCGCAGATTTGGAGATTGATTCTCAAGTATAAAGTTGGACTAACATAGAACAAACACTGTGCAGTTCGGCTATCAGGTGAATGGTTGTGGCAATATGCAACTAGGATCCGATAGAGATGCTGATCAATATGCACAGCATATTGGTGTCTGATCATTCATTCTCAGCCCAAGAAGCCTGCCTGATGAATCTTTTGGCAGCCTAATTCAATTTAGCTCATTCAATGTAAAACAGTCATTCAAAGATCACTTGGATGTTGTCTCTAGAAGTCAATGGAAGAGAAAATCAGGTGGCTGTAAAGGAGGAGGCCAATTTGCTATCACACATTTTGCACTATCCCCTGAGATCTCAATATAACTCTCATCGATTGTATGATTACTGCATGTAGTTTAAATCAAATGCCCCATATTCAGAGGAGAGTAGAATGTAATTAAATCGTATGTCACAATTTTCTTTAGTTCATTTGCTCAAAAGATTTTTTATGAGGAACTCTGTACAAATATTTTGTCCATGGCATTCTACAGCAGGTATTTTGGCCGGGATTCTCCAAAAACACGGCTAAGTGTTGACTCCGGCGTAAACACCGGAGTGTTTCACGCCGGCAGCAACGGGCCTCTTGGCCCAGCGATTATGCAACCCACAGGGGCCAGCACGGTGCTGGAGTGCTTCACGCAGCTTCGGCTGCCGTTATGGGCCCAGCACTTCCGGCCGCGGGGCCGCGCACGCGCGCGGTGGCCGTTTTCGCGCCGGCCCCCGCGCAACATGGCAGAGCCCTCCAGCGGCCCGGCGCAGAAGAAGATAGGCACCCCCCTCGGAATGCGCGTGCCCGCCGATCGGTTGCCCCCTATCGCGGACATGGCCACCGTGGAGTCTGATCATCCCCGCCCCCACCCCCTCCCACCAGGACGGCCTCCGCAGCCGCGACGCCGAGCTCCCGCTGGGTGAAACCATACGGGAACCACGCCGGCGGGACTTGGCGGGAACGGCCGGTTGAGAGTCGCCGCGAGGGCCTCTTTCAACAGTCTCTGATCGGCACCGTGTCGTCCGCACGCGCGCAACTGCCGCTGATTCTCCAGTCGCTGGAGAATCGCGTCTCGCCGTCGGACCCGATCGCGGGCATTCTCCGCCCCTGCGCCGATCGTGTCTGCACGGAGGCTCGGAGAATCCCGCCCCAAAAATCTAAATATTGCATCATCTATATGAATGGGTACATTTACAGAAACATAAATGGACCAAATTATACTCCCAGTGATGAACAGACAGTACCAGCCATTCACAACACAGGCACTTACTGTGAACCTTTGACATTTTCACTGGGACAAACTTTTAATTAGAAAGCCAAAAGAGTGTAATTGTAACGTCCTCTACAGGAGCTCTGGGGCCAGTGCGAGCAGGGAATGCCTCGGTGTTCCTCATTCACCCATCTGAATAAAGAATCTTTAATAGACTATTCACAGCCTGCACTATGTAACATTCATTGGACACTATTTTTTGAACAAGGTATAGGAAGTGAAATAAGGAAGGACAAGTAATTTGGGATTAAGAGGACAAAATAAAAGAGACAAATAAAAAAAAATATTTTAATACTTTTCCTTTTGTTTTCTTTTCACATCTGCAACAAGCTGAGGGAATGATATTCAAAGCCAGAGGAGCTGTTTGGCAGTAAATAGGACTTGCCACACCATTAAAAATGTACGTACACCAAACCTAAACTTTTTCTGTTGCATTTAACACCTACACATCTAGTAATTTCATACAGTTCCATGTATTCCAGTGGCCCTCAGTGAGATACCATTCTCTCACAGAACACCTTGGACAGCAATTTCCAGTTTCCACATGAAAGCACAGTAGCATAGTGGTTAGCACAGTTGCTTCACAGCTCCAGGGTCCCAGGTTCGATTCCCGGCTTGGGTCACTGTCTGTGTGGGTTCGGCACGTTCTCCCCGTGTGTGCGTGGGTTTCCTCCGGGTGCTCCGGTTTCCACCCACAGCCCAAAGATGTGCAGGTTAGGTGGATTGGCCATGCTAAATTGCCTTTAGTGTCCAAAAAGGTTAGGTTGGGTTATGGGGATAAAGGGGATGGGATGGTGGCGTGGGACCTAAGTAGGGTGCTCTTTTCAAGGGCCGGTGCAGACTGGATGGGCTGAATGGCCTCCTTCTGTACTGTAAATTCTATGATGAAACTGCATGAGTGGTCATTCAAAGTTGCTGTCCACTTTCCACTTTAACAATGGTAAGCTCTGTTAGCCTCACAGTCATTTCTACAGCAAGATCCAGCCCATTTTGTCAAAGTGTCCAGTCACTAAATAATAAATGTGTAAATGACACAATATTGACATGTGCACTGACAAATTGGCAAGATGCAGAAAATTCTTATTATTCCCATCTGAAACACAACTGTGTGAAATAAAAAAGACATTAAAAGCTCATTATGCAATGTTTACTTCTGCGAATTTCCAAAATGTCAATTTGTTCTTTTATATGGAAATTGCCCAGCTGGTGGGTTTGATTCACCCAAAAAAATCAAGTTACCATATTTTGATCAAATGCTGCAGTGCATTCAATATTTCAGAAAACATCTGTAAATCACTTCATCATAATCAGATGTTTGGACCGATTGAAATTTGTGTTGTTTATAATAGTTTTCTCTTTCTCGTCTCCTTTTTTCCCGATTTCATGGGTCCCCTCTACTGGGGTTCCCGCCAATAATATTCCTGTTACAATTACAAGACTAGGCTTTTCTGCCTTCAGTGCACCATCTCTCTCTCTCTCTGTTGGGTTGGCCCAGTTGCCATTGGGTCTCTGAAATATCTTGGCATAGAGCAGCTGAGGAACCCGTTAAATATCACTCTGGGTGATCGCCCACCAACGTGGATCCACAATGATATTGTATCTTAATCTAAAATTAGGTTGCCACTTCGACGAGGTGGTGTGCTATTGCATGGTTGGAGGTGCCAACCTCTGGAGGAGACATATGGGCCTGATAACCCATTCCATCAAATCTGAATGATTCTGTGAAAGAAGTGAATGATGTGAAAGAAGAATAGCAAGCTATCCCGGCCAACAATCTGTTGACCTCTCTGGGTGTAATCATGCTCAGTCTACCCACTCGTTTATTGCTCACACACAAAAAGTATCACTTCATTTCTCACCCTAATCAGCCGAGGGAGTTGTGAGAAGTCTGCTCAATTGCTAAAGTTGAGCTTTCACCTCTTACTGTTAATTACTGTTAATTGAAACTTTGCTTTTTATCTCTGACATGTTACCTTTCTACCTTCTAATGGTTGTTAAACCTTCTGAATGCAGCATTTGAAGTGATCATTCTTTCTGGGATGGTTAAGTCTTGTAGAACTTGATTTGATTTACAATTGGGGAGTTATTGCAACATGTACCATATGAACAAAGGAACCCTTTAAGTGCCATTCCTAGTGACTGCCCACCAACTCAGAAAGTACTTTATCGGCTGTGAACTAGTTTGGAACAAGCCAAGTCTGTAAAATATGCTACATAGATGGAAATTCATTTTGTCTTCTTATCGTCACTGGATTATGCATGTTAACAGCTTGGCATTTGCAGAGTATTTTTTTAAACAGCAAACTATCACTGCTTGCTGTCATGACTTCTCTGAATCTAACCACAACTTCAGGATTTGGCAAGAGTGCTGATTAAGGTAAAGATCTCGACATTTGGCCTGTCATTCACTGCTCCACCACAGGTGGCTTTGTGGAGCCCCTGCTCTCCCAGAGCTACAAATCAATGAAATCAATTGATCTGGGGAGGGCTTTCCCTGTTCCACTCTAATATTGCAGTTAGAAACCTCATAGAAAGTTAAACCTGATTGTTAGTGTTAGTGTTTTTTTCACTTCCTGGTTGGCTGACAGTAAGAATTCTTTGATGTGATTGGCTGCTTAAACAGCTTAATCACTTCACTACAGCTTGATGCCAAGAGTCCCCATTCGATTACATTGTAATAAATTGCACCGCGAGGATGTTGACGTTCTCAGCACACAGATTGCTGAATCTCTCAGCGTAACTTTCTTAGATGTCAATGGCTGTTGCTATGCTTTGTCGCAAATTATAGGCCAAGTTTGCTTCCCAGCCACAGTTTTATAGGGGGCATCACCTTGCCATTTATATTTGACCCAAAGAGGCAATTAAGTGTGTGACTTCTGAGCAAGTCTTGCTGCAGGAGTCTATAGACAGCCTGTGTCGCCTGAGGCATGGTATCCGCACATCTCATCATAAATATCTCATTTTATGATTCATATGTTTTAGAAATACATCTTTTAGTTTGGGATTGAAATTCTTTGAAGTAAGATAAATGGAAATTCCCAGTTTCAGACGCTGGTAAACAGACTGAGAATAATTACAGTTCAAAGGGGTGGCCTGTGTTTTTTTTAATAAGGTCAGAGTTGGAAGTGGAGAAAATACTGAACAGTGAGTGACCCCCCCTTTCTGAGTTTCGTCGCGGAGGTGAGATGTCTACAGATGTCTCAATGAAGGGTTTAAATTATTCACACGATTTCCCAGGACAAAGGGAAGCTTTGGGAAATGGAGATAATTAATTTGAATCACTGTCTGGGAAATCCCAGCTGTGCCAAGTTGCCGTGGGGATAGATCGTCAGGAAGTTTCTTTTTGGTCTTGGGTTCAGCTGTGCGATTTCTCACAGAAGCAGTCAGTTGAAGGCTGGAAGCAGCTTTGGGATGAGCAGTGCCACTTCTCAGTACTTTAACCCCCTTCCTGTATCCAAACACATAACGCCAGCCCCTCATCCCCCACTTTGCCAGTTAGGATTCAGGCGTTCAGATAGGACAGAGGGCATTCCAATGCAGCCCAGTTAAAGTATCAAATACTATGGTAATATTCTGCATGCTCCACGACTTTGTCCTGCAGGTAGCCATGAGACCCCAGTGAAGGAATCACCATTCAACATTCGGATTGTATCTTTCCCATGCCATCCGCAAATTAGTGTTCACTTACAGAGCCTTCAATCTTCCATTCAACGCGGAAATTTTCCATTCCAGGTCGTTGTTCAAACAGCCTGTCAAGCCTTAACTGATGACAACTGTTGTTTTAATAACCTTGCGTACGCAGTGTTCAAATGCCTTCCATTTGTTTCCACCGCGTGATTGCCTCTGACCTGTGTCCTGCTTGTCCTGGCTGTGGATTGAGTGGCAGAACAGTTGAGGTGAAGGGCTGCTATGTGTCCATAAGGGCCGCCCTGAATTCAGGTTTGGCCTGTGTACTTCCTGACCATGTGTGCAGGCATCAGAAGGGGCTACCAGGACAGCACAGTTAGGTTGCCATCGCAGGTGCTAGGACCTACACCCAGGGCCTCTGCAGGCTATGTTACAACTGCTGACCAATGACTCACCATGGACACTGTCAACAGACCAGATTGCAGCAATTGAGAGCAATGAAGTCTGTTGCTCTGCTCTCGTTCGAAAATCTCTCAGCCTGTCAAAGCTGATATGATAGTCCTTTCCAGTTTAGAATCAGGGCCTCAATGGTAGCCATCTGCATGTATATTGATGCAAGGATTCACCCAACAAATACTAGCAGGGCATTCCTCTCTACTCTGAGTGGTCTCGTTTATGATGGGAAGTTGTCTCCTGTTAAATGTACCGTGTTAATATCTCATTCATCAACAGGAATTTCAGATTAACCAATAAGATAAAATTAATCCGCAGAACTTTAGCTGCAATTAGAGATGCTTTGAATCAAAATGTATTCACACAGTTATCTACATCTTAAACTGCTGTGCTAACGTTTCGAGTCTGGAAGACTCTTTGTCAAAGTGACAGTCATCCAGACTCGAAACGTTGGCTCCCTTCTCTCTCCACAGATGCTGCCAGACCTGCTGAGGTTGTCCAGTATTTTCTGTCTTTGTTTCAGATTCCAGCATCCACAGTAATTTGCTTTTATCTTAAGCTGCTGTGTTTTTCTGCACATCAAAAATATTATTACCTGTGATATTCATTTGAAGCACAATGGGCAGCATCTGTAACTGCAGGAGAAAGTGTCATGCCTTAAAAACAGACTGACGGGGAAAAGCACGAATAAATGGATTGCCAGTTGATGACAAATGGTTTTTCTTTTTCATGTTTTGTTCCATTTAACCCTAACTATTTTTTTCAAATAAGGAAGCATTTATCATAACAACTTGAAGTCTTTATCACTTCACCCCACCTTATACAGTAGGGACATGAACACATCTCATGTACAACTGTAGTCCATACAATTCACTGTGCCTGTTGTCTCAGGGGACACAGCTGTCAATCACTGTCTTTCACACTCCATGCTCACAGGTCCTATCATGCATGATAGTGCTGTCACTCTGAAGGGTCAGAACACACTTGGTCTCCCAATCTGTCCACTCGCAATGTGGAAACTGTCAAGAATGGCCACTGACGGGGCAGCACGGTGGTGCAGTGGCTAGTGCTGCTGCCTCATGGCGCCGAGGTTCCAGGTTCGATCCCGGCTCTGGGTCACTGTCCGTGTGGAGTTTGCACATTCTCCCCGTGTTTGCGTGGGTTTCGCCCCCACAACCCAAAGATGTGTAGGATAGGTGAATTGGCCGCGTTAAATTGCCCCTTAATTGGAAAAAATTAATTGGGTAATCTAAATTTAAAAAAAAAGAATGGCCACTGACTATTTATCTGTTCTTCCTATCTGTTCTCATTAGTCAAACGGTAAGAGATAGAGAATGATAATCCTCTTCAACAGCCATTGCATTGTCAAGTCTTGCACTGCAAAATAACCTTCATCTCAGCTCAAGGGAGCTTCATTATTCCTGAAGATAGAAGGCACAGATCTTAGAGAGGAATCATATTTTTCTACGCATTTCACAATGTTTAAAATCAATATGTATATTCTCCAAACACTGAGTGTGAAAGTTTGCTAGATTCATTTTAACACGATCCATGGAGCACAAGAAAAAATAATACCAAGAACACATCATCAATAATAATCTTTATAATCTTTATTATCACAAGTAGGCTTACATTAACACTGCAATGAAGTTCCTGTGAAAAGCCCCTAGTCGTCACATGCGGCGCCTATTCGGGTTCATTGAGGGAGAATTTAGAATGTCCATGTTGCCTAACAAGCACGTCTTTTGGGACTTGTGGGAGGAAACCGGAGCATCCGGAGGAAACCCACGCAGACACAGGGAGAACGTGCAGACTCCGCACAGACAGTGACCCAAGTGGGGAATCGAACCTGGACCCTGGTGCTGCGAAGCAGCAGTGCTAACCACTGCGCTACCATGCCATTCATTATGAAAACTTCTTTTTATACTTTTGCTGGGAAAATGTTGCCCCTGGCTGGAGAGCGTCGAGAACAAAGGGTCACAGCCTCAGACTACAGGGTAGGCTATTAAGGTCTGAGACAAGGAGAATTTTCTTCAATCAGGGGGTGGTGAACTTGTGGAATTCTTTACCGCAGAAAGCTGTGGAGGCCAAGTCACTGAATATATTTAAGAAGGAAATAGATTCCTGGACACTAAAGGCGTCAAGGGGCATGGGGAGAGCGTGAGAGTGTTGTGTTGAGATAGAGGATCATCCATGTTCGTGTTGAGTAGTGGAGCAAGCCCAAGGGACCAAATCATAGAATTTACAGTCCAGAAGGAGACCATTCAACCCATCCAGTCTGCACCGGCTTTTGGAAAGAGCACCCTACCCAAGGTCAACACCTCCACCCTATCCCCATAACCCAGCAACCCCACCCAACACTAAGGGCAATTTTTGACACTAAGGGCAATTTATCATGGCCAATCCACCTAACCTGCACATCTTTGGACTGTGGAAGGAAACCGGAGCACCCGGAGGAAACTCACGCACACACAGGGAGGATGTGCAGACTCCGCACAGACAGTGACCCAAGCCGGAATCGAACCTGGGACCCTGGAGCTGTGAAGCAATTGTGCTATCCACAATGCTACCGTGCTGCCATACTCCTGTTCCTATTTTCTATGTTTCTAATTACTTTTAATGATTAAATGAATTTCTTTTCTTCCCTCACATTCATTTTGATTCCTGTACAACTCAATGAAATATTCCTGAACTTTACCTGGAGTAATGGCATAATGTAGCCACCTAAAGTGGCCAACTCCCGATTTAAAATGGCGAACGGCAAAGGCTGATGGGAAAGTCAGTCAACAAGACAAAAACCAGCAGCTGCAGGTTTGCTGTGTATTTACCTCTGCAAAAACCAGACAACATCGATACCAGCGACCATCAGCATAACAAAGAAACAACAACTGCATACTGATGAGCAATCCCCGGGAACAACAAGTAACCCTTTTGACACACAAAGCAAAGCCAGACTCCTCGGCGCCAGCAGGAGCCAACACAAAGGAGGTGAACGAGCACCTCAAGACCGCCCCTCGATCAGGGAACCGCTCCAGTATTGGAGAAAATCGAACCAAGTGATTGGGACAAAGTCCAATCACTTGGGATCAGGTACAGGTCTGCCCCGAAAGGCGGGAAGCCCCTGGGGACTATAAAAGTTGAGCCCCAAGCTCTTCAGCTCTCTTCACTCTTCAGCAGCTCCTCTTCAGCTCTTCTTCCTGCCCGGGTCACCCAGCAACGAACCAACAATGACCGTGACCGGAGCAGTGAAGACCGAAAATCGTAAGTCTAAATTCAACACTCGCTACGAGATAGGCGCTCCTAGCTACCAATCCGTACCAACTTCGAATCCTGCAGACTCAGAACCCGAACGAAAGGCCACTTATTCCCCTGACCTGGCGGGCCAGTCTGAAGTTAAGTATAGGCCTGTTAGTTGTAGAAGTAGCTTAGACGTAGAATTGGTGCATGAGTAGCGATTACTGTGTATAATAAATGTGCTTTGATTTAAACCTTACTAATCGGTGTATTGGATTATTGATCATCACTCGGACTTGAACCACATGGCGGTATCATATAGATACCTGGAGACTCGAGAGCAAAGGTAATAAAACAGAGCAATTGAACCAAGGAGAAAATCAGCAACAATAGTAAGTCCAGACTTACATAACATCAATAGAGTGAGTGATTCATCTCTCACAGAGATCAGGGGCAAAATTCTCCGTTATCGGCGGAAAATCCGCCGATCGGCGCAAAAAACGGCGCAAATCCGACTTGCGTCACGTCGGAAAAATGGGTCGAATGTCTCCGGCCCAAAATGGGCTAGCAGCGACGTAACGGGATCTGCGCTTGCACAGTGGTTCACGCCGTGCAGCGTCATACGCGCCGCACGGCGTGACGGCTCATAAGGCCGCGCTGCTCCCCCCCACCCGACTGGAACACCCGACCGCAACACCCGACTGGATGGCTGGCCGCCGCTCAGCCCCAAGGTTCGAGTCACGGGATGTGGAGGCGCTCCTGGACGCGGTGGAGCAGAGGAGGGACGCCCTGTATCCCGGGCACGGCCGCAGAGTTGCCCCACGCCACAGCCGGCGTCTGTGGAGGGAAGTGGCAGAGGCCGTCACCGCTGCGGCCCTGACACCACGGACAGGCACCCAGTGCCACAAGAAGGTGAACGACCTCGTCAGAGCAGGCAGGGTGAGCCTCCCCATATCCCCCCCTCCCCCATATCCCCCCTCCCCATATCCTCCCTCCCCCATATCCCCCTCCCCATAATCCCCCCTCCCCCATATCCCCCATATCCCCCTCCCCATATCCCCCCTCCCCCATATCCCCCCTCCCCCATATCCCCCCTCCCCATATCCCCCCTCCCCCATATCCCCCCTCCCCCATATCCCCCCTCCCCCATATCCCCCCTCCCCCATATCCCCCCCTCCCCCATATCCCACCCTCCCCCATATCCCCCATAATCCCCCCTCCCCCATATCCCCCATATACCCCCCTCCCCCATATCCCCCATAATCCCCCCTCCCCCATATCCCCCCTCCCCCATATCCCCCATATCCCCAAGTGAATCCAGCCCTAACCTTAATCTCTGCAATACACGCACAACCGATGGCGTGCATTCATATACCTGCCTAACAGTGTTGCCTTTTACCCCTGCCACCCCCCCCCCCCACAGGATAAGCACGCACACAACAATAGGGAGCATGTGAGGACTGGAGGAGGCCCCGCTGATGAGAGGCCACTGACTGAACACGAGGAAAGGGCCCTGGAACTGGCTGGCTGACCTGACGACCGGGAGGTTGCTGATGCAGAGGTCGGGGGCGTAGTAGCAAGTGAGCCACCGACAGCCCGTCCCCATATCCCCCCTCCCCTATATCCCCCTCCCCCATATCACCTGATCACTGCCTGATGTCTAACCATGCATGCTTATTTGTGTATCGCAGGACCAAACGTCCAGGCACCCATCCCCGCAGATGCAGACCGCCCGCAGGATGCCCCTCGGAGGCCACGGGAGACGGAGAGACCTGGAGCAACAGGGAGACGACACCCCCGTCACATGCGGGAGCGACCACCCAGCGACGAGGGGGGCAGCCACAGGCCCCCGTCACATCCGAGCCAGGACACCACTACCCAGGACACCACTACCCAGGACACCACTACCCAGGACACCACTACCCGGGACACCCCTACCTGGGACACCACTACCCAGGAAGACGAAATACCGGACAGTGACTCAGAGTGGATGGGTGGAGACGAACCCCCACCCCAAAGTGCCATGGACTCAGAGTGGGACGAAGAGCACGACACAACGCCACTGCTGTCACCAACACCCTCCACCATCGCAGAAACACTCACCTCGGTTGGGCACTTTAGTGATGAGGCGTCAGGTACACTCACTGGTGCGCACAACACAGCCGTCCCGGTACAGCAGGTGGAGGTAGGAGCAGCAGAGGGGCCGGGCGGTCGGAGGGCAGCCCAGCCCAAGCGAACATCTGCCGCCCAGATGGATCCCGGGTTCCTGGAGTTACCACACCCACACATAGATCCGATGCAACCACCGACCCGGAGACGAGCGAAGAGGGTGACGGGCGGCTTGCGGCGGCTGCAGTCGCAGGTGGAGGAGTCCACCCGCGTCCAGGAGCTGGGAGTGGTGCCGGTCATGCGTGCCACCCAAGCTGACACCGCACGGGTGGCGTCCGCGGTGGAGGCAATGGGTGCGACGGTGTCAGACATGGGGAACGGTTTGCGAGGCCTGGGGCTTTCCGTGCAGGCGGCGTCTGTGGCCCAGGAAATGGCTGCCCTCTCACAGGAGGCCATGAGCCAGTGCCAGCGCCAGATGGCAGAGGCGCTCAACGCCATAGCCCAGTCTCTGCAGGCCATGGCCCAGTCTCAGCAGGCCATGGCCCAGTCTCTGCAGGCCATCGCTGAGGGCATCGGCGCCAGTGGCCATGTGCGAGCCGGCGTCGCACTGTCACAGACAGGGTTTGCCAACTCCCTGGGCTCCATGGCTGCAAACCTGCAGACCCCTGTCGATACCAGCACGGGCCTCCAGGACTGGCAGCGCCAGATGTCGGGGGGGCGTCGGATGGCCAGTCCGTTCGCATCCCCCACCCATGTAGAGGCCTGGGGGCCATCAGGCAGCCCGAGGGAGGAGGAGGTGGTGTGGTCCGTCCCGGCTCCCCCTGTAGGGGAGGTCCCGGTACACCGCGACACCTCAGACTCCCCCCCTTCCGTCCCAGGTGCATCGGGTGGGCAACGGGCAGGACAGTCTGGCAGCTCGCCATCCCAGTCGCCCGGGCCGCAGCCTGGCCCATCTAGGCCAGGACGCCCCAGGAAACGGCCGCCAAAGGGATCCAGTGTCAGAGGGCAGGAATCACAGGAGTCCACCTCCAGTTCTGCTGTACCGTCTGGGGAACCACATAGACGTAGTCAAAGGGCCCGTAAGGCCAAACAATTAGACACTGAGTAAGTAGGCACGGGTGAAAGGCACAGATGAGTTTTAGGGGCTAGGGCACATGCATGAACTCGTTTGGTTATTAAAGTCAATGTTACACCTACAGAAGCTGCCTTTGTGCTCTGTCCAAAGTGTGCGGGGGTGTCATGTACGTTGAGCGCAAGTATGTGTGTGAGGGGTGGTCTTACCTCAGCCCCAGGTGAGTCTGCCCCCTTCCCCCTGGGCCGCCATCAACATCCTCCGGGCAGAGGATGGGACCGTGCGCTGCAGTGTCACAGCTGCATGCAGGGATGGTCCGGGTGGATGGTGGTACTGTGGCCATGGGTCAGACATTGTCCAACGATGTAGAGCCAGGAGCTCACCGCAGGGCGGGTTGTCATCATCCTCCATGGCCTGCAATAGACACGCGTCCACCCGCAACTGTGTGAGCCCGGCCCGTTGTGCCGCAGGTGGATCGGCAATGGGGGGGGGGTGGTGTGCATGCGGGTGGGGTGGGTGGGGTTGGGGAGGGGTTGAGTGTGCTGGGTGGGTGGATGGGTGGGGGGTGTGGGTGGTCGGCTGTTGCCATGGTGTGCGGTCTGTGGCCATACTACCCGATTCCCACGCCCATCTAGTCAGTGAAGCGGGCGGCTATCAGTCTGTCCCGTGCCCGCTGGGCCAGCCGGTAACGGTGGACAGCCACCTGCCTGTGTCTACACCGTCTGCCCTGACCATTACCCCCATCCCCCTCATCTGGGGAGGACTGCGCCTCTTCCTGCTGCTCCTCCACTCCGCCCTCCTCTGCCTGCGGCACATCGCCCCTCTGCTGGGCTATGTTGTGCAGGACGCAGCACACCACAATGATGCGGCCGACCCTATCTGACCGATACTGGAGGGCGCCCCCAGAGAGGTCCAGGCACCTGAAACGCATCTTCAGCACGCCAAAGCACCTCTCGATCACTCCCCTTGTCGCTACATGGGCATCATTGTAGCGGTTCTCCGCCTCATTGCATGGCCTCCGTATAGGCGTCATCAGCCACGATCGCAATGGGTAGCCCCTGTCGCCCAGCAACCAGCCCCTCAGCCGGGGATGGCGTCCCTCGTACATGCCGGGGATGGATGACCGCGACAACACGTATGAGTCGTGTACACTGCCTGGGTAACGGGCGCAGACGTGCAGGATCATCATGCGGTGGTCGCAGACCACCTGTATGTTCATCAAATAGGTCCCCTTCCTATTGGTGAACACGGCCCTGTTACCTGCAGGTGGCCGCACGGCGACGTGCATCCCATCGATCGCGCCCTGGACCATGGGGAACCCGGCCACGGCAGAGAAGCCCATGGCCCGGGCATCTTGGCTGGCCCGGTCCACGGGGAAGCGGATGTAGCGGTGCGCCATGGCATATAGGTCATCTGTCACTGCCCGGATGCACCGATGCACCGATGTCTGCGATATGTCGGACAGGTCCCCACTTGGTGCCTGGAATGACCCCGTTGCATAAACGTTCAGGGCCACCGTAACCTTGACGGACACGGGGAGAGGGTGTCCCCTGCCAGTGCCACGCGGTGACAGGTGTGCCAGCAGGTGGCAGATGTGTGCCACGGTTTCCCGCCTCATCCGGAGTCTCCTCCTGCATTCGCGGTCCGTGAGGTCCTGGTATGACTGCCGGGGCCGGTACACACGGGGCGCCCTCGGGTGCCTCCGTTGCCGTGGGGCCGCGACGTCCTCCTCCCCCTCCTCGTCCTGTCGGTCAGGTGTCCCTCCAGCCTGGGCGGCTGCCGCCTGTCCCTCTGCGGCAGCCTGCGCCGCCTCTCTGGCACGCTCCTCCTCCTCCTCCTCCTCCTCATCCAGGGCAACATAGACATGAGCGGCTGCCGCCACGGCGGCCAACATCGCTGGATGATCGGAAAACATGACGGCCTGGTGGGGGGGGGAGGGGAACGACGACATGTCATCATTGCCCATATCCCCTCCTCCCCCCAGCCAGGTGGCATGGACCGCATGGGTCCAACTGTTGGAGGCTGGCACCTGGCCAGGTGGACCAACACACTTGCCCTCGCATCCCCCTCCCCGGCACGGACCCCCCCCCAACCTCCACCCAGGCACGGACCCCCCATGCACCTCCCCGGCACGGATCCCCCCCCTCCCCCTCCCCGGCACGGACCCCCCCCCCAACCTCCGCCCCGGCACGGACCCCCCATCCCCCTCCCCGGCACGGACACCCCCATCCCCCTCCCCGGCACGGACGCCCCATCCCCCTCCCCGGCACGGACACCCCCCAACCTCCACCCCGGCACGGACCCCCCCCAACCTCCACCCCGGCACGGACCCCCCATCCCCCTCCCCGGCACGGACCCCCCCGATCCCCCTCCCCGGCACGGACCCCCCCCCCCAATCCCCCTCCCCGACACGGACCCCCCATCCCCCTCCCCGGCACGGACCCCCCCCCAACCTCCACCCCGGCACGGACACCCCCACCAACCTCCACCCCGGCAGGGACCCCTCCCCGGCACGGACCCCCCCCATCCCCCTCCCCGGCACGGACCCCCCCTCTCCCCCTCCCCGGCACGGACCCCCCATCCCCCTCCCCGGCACGGACCCCCCCCCCCAACCTCCACCCCGTCACGGACCCCCCCCCCAACCTCCACCCCGGCACGGACCCCCCATCCCCATCCCCGGCACGGACCCCCCCCCCAACCTCCACCCCGGCACGGACCCCCCCCCAACCTTCGGCCCATCCGGAAGGGAGAATATCGGCAGGCCAAAAATCGGCTGCCTTGCGCAGACCCGTGACATTCTCCAACGGCAGCGGCGACATTAACGCCCCGCCGACTTTTCTCCCTTCGGAGACTTCGGCAACCGGTGGGGGCGGGATTCACGGCGGCCAACGGCCATTCTCCGACCCTCTGGGGGGTCGGAGAATGACGCCCCAGAATCCAGACTGATACTTCAGTTCTGGACTATTCGACGTAAGGCATTGATTGGGAAGCAGGCAGCACCCTCGGGTGAATATAAAAGATCCCATGGCACTATTTTAACACTCAACAAGAGAGCCCTTCCATTTGACCCAGCTGATATTTATTCCTCATCCAGAAATACAAATAAAAATGCAGTTACTAACTCATTGCAGCCTGTGGAATCTTGCTGTGTGCAAAGTGCTTTGAAGTGATCTGAAGTCATGAGAGGGCTCCATTGAAAGTATATAGAGATTAGCCAAACTTTCATTCATACCATGTGGAAATGACCCAAACCTCCATTCATAGTACATGGAAATTAGCCAAACAATGTTACTGGCCGGGATTCTCCGACCCCGCTCTGGGCCGAAGAATCCGCGGTGACGTGGGAAATTCCCGCCAAGCCACTCCGACGCCGGGACGTGATTCTCCGGCGACCGGAAAATTGCCGGCAATCGCGCCCGCGCGGTCGACGCGGCGCCAGTTGGGAGCCGCTGAAAGAGGCCCCCGCGGCGATCGACTGACTGAATTCCCGCCTTTCGGTGCGGGAACAGCGCGCAGCACTCCGGCGCCATGCTGGCCCCCTGAGGACCGCTGAATCATTGGTCCTGGAGGACCATTGACGCCGGCGTACACCACTCCGGTGTTTACGCCGGCGTCAACACTTGGCCTGGATTTCGGAGAATCCCGGCCAGTGTTTGAGACTGGTCCAGGTCCCACCTCTAAAAGGAATAAAAGACTGAATTTACATTCCTGCCCAAAACAAGGTCTAGCAATGTGCCAATTATCAGGTAATTTATTGTCGTGATATTAGTTGAGGGATCAACATTGGCCAAGATGCCAGGGATATCTTTTCCATTCACCCAAGAGGGAAAGTTAACATCTCAGGAAAGAATGGAACCAGCAGCGATGCTGCATTCCCTCAGTATTGCACTGAATAAGATCAGATTGTAACTTCAACCCCACATTCTTGCTTACCCTCGATAACCTTTCACCACCTTATTAATCAAAAATCTATCCAGCTCTGCCTTAAAAATGTTCAAATATTCTGCTTCCACTGCCTTTTGAGGAAGAAAGTTCCAAAGACTCACAACCCTCTAAGAGAAAAAACTTCTCCCCATCTACGTCTTAAATGAGTGACCTCTGTCGTGATATTATGGTTGTGTTGTAATTCACAGACTCTCCATTAGGGGTCTAACAAGTATTTAAGTGAATGTTAGCATCAGGTGACACCTCAAACTGGCTGGAGGAAGCTGGAGAGATGTTGCTTATGCTTGATCTTGCTGTTATTCATCTGTTGTTTTGTGTATAGTTCACCTGCCCTCTGGCTGGCTCCAGAATGTGCTCTTCTAAAAAAACTATCTTGAAAACATTCCATGAACTGTTCACTTACACTACCTTTGCCCACCTGATTTTTCCAATCTATATGTAGATTAAAATCCCCCTTGATTATCACTGTGCCTTTCTGAAAATCTCCCATTATCTCCTCTTTTATACTCTTTATGGCCATTTAGTTACAATCATGGGGCCTATACACCACTCCCACAAGCGACTTGTTGCTGTTATAATTTCTCACCTCAACCCAAACTGCTTCCCCATCCTGGTTTCCTAAACTTAGGTCATCCCTCTCTAATGGGTTACTAGCATCACATATTAACAGAGCCATCCCTCTACCTATTCTTAGCTTCCTATCCTTCTTAAATATCACATACCCTTTAATATCCAGGTCCCAGTCAATGTTATCCTGTAGCCATGTCCCTGTAATAGCAACCAGATAATTGTCTTAATTTCTATTTCTGCTCTGTTCATCAGTTTTGCTTTGAATGCTACGTGCATTGAGATACAGAGCATTAACTTTTGTCCTTTTATTATTTTGTAGCATCTATACTTATCTGCTGATTCACTTTTAGACTTACACTCTCTGTCCCTTCCTGTCACAGTCTGTTTATCATTTCCGAGATTAGTACTGTTCTCTCTTGCCTTGTCGCCACTCTTTGGTATACCACATCTTCCCAAATTTGATCCCTACCCCACACTATTTGTTTTAAAACTCTCTCTCTCTACTTCCCGAGTATGTGACCCACCAGAACATCAGCCCCAGCACAGTTCAGGTATAGATTGTCCCAATGGCTCAGATCCCCCTTTCCCCAGTACCACTGCCAGTGCCCCACGAACCAAAGCCACTTCTCCCACACCAGTCTTTGAGCAATGCATTCATTTCTCTAATCTTATTTTTCCTACGCCAATTTGCACACGGCTCAGGGAATAATTCAGAAATTATTCCCTTTGAGGTTCTGCTCCTCATACTGACTGTGCAGACCCTCCTGCCTCACACTGCCAATTAAAGTAGAACTCTTCAAACAGCAATGTTTTCACCTTTATCAATTGCAATTCCAATTACGCTTTTCCAGGTTATTTTAATAACTCCATTATTTTATTCCAGATTGGTTTATAATTTACTATGCACCGCACACCAACATGGTAACTAAATTTAAACACAATGGCTTGTTATAATTTCCATAAACATGTCAAGACAGTGGCAGATCTGTATGATAAACAGAAACGCTCTTCTCAAATAGGCTGTCAGCTAGCACCACTGATGTATAGGCTATAGAGTACATCACACAGGCTTCATTACTTCTGTATTCAAGATTTTTTAAGCCCAATACAAAAGGCACAACAATATGGCCAATTAATAAACATGGGCTCAACTTTAGTACACCTGCGACCTCAGCCTGAGATAAAGCATTGTGTGTTGTGCCTTTCTTACACTGTCACGCTTGAGTCAACATTCTGTCTTTCTGTCAGCTGTAATCACCATAATCCTTTATTTATTAATAAACCATAATTATTGCGTACATCCATCCATGTTCATTCCAGTAACATTTTATATTTATTTAAAAGTAAAACTGCAAATGCCTTCTGAGGAAAATAGAAAGGTCTTGAAATCATGTAGTGAGCTCCTGACAAAGGAATACACCTACTATAGAGATAGGTTGGACCTGAAGCACAGAAAAAGGCCATTCATCTAACTTGTCTATGTTGACAATTAGGGTCCCAGTGATCCTCCTCTAACTTCTCTTCACTTAACTCTCTCGGATATACTTCTATTTGTTTTTCCTTCATGTTCCTGTCTAGCTTCCTCTTAAATGCATCTGGAGCATTTGTCTAGAATTCCTCCCTCTGCTGTTCTGGTAGAGGTGATATCTGGTCTAAAATAAATTGGGTAGCACCTCTAAATTACAGCAGAGTGCCTCGTACAATTAACGGCTACACGTGCAGAAAAACTCAAGAAGCTCAAAACCATTCTGAAAAAAAAACAGTCTGGTTTATTGGCACCTCATCCACCAGCTTACACATCCACCCTCTTATCATACCAGTCGGTGCACACACCGTGCATCATAGACAGGATGCTTCTCAGCAACTGGGCAAGGCTTCTATGCAAGTGGTTTTCCAAACTTGCAACGCTGGCCATTTACACAAAGAGTAGCAGGTGCACGGGAAATTCCTCATCGCTGAGTTCCCCTCCAGCTTACACTCACCACTCTGATCGACATACAAATCACCACTCCCTCATCGTCGCTGGCCCCAAATCCAGCAACTCCCGGCTTGGCAGACTAAGTGAGAGAAACTCCAGTACAGTCAGCGAGTGTCACTCATGCTGACGAGCCTCACATATTAAACAAATGTGGAATGCCGCCTCAAAAACCTACAAATATAAGTGAAGGGTTTTTGGGGCCATCAGACCTTAAGACATAGGAGCAGAATTAGGCCACTCGGCCCATCGATTCTGCTCCGCCATTCAATCATGGCTGATATTTTTCCAATCCCCATTCTCCTGCCTTCTCCCCATAACCCCTGATCCCGTTATTAATCAAGAACCTATCTATCTCTGTCTTAAAGACACTCAGTGATTTGGCCTCCACAGCCTTCTGCGACAGAGTTCCACGGATTCACCACTCTCTGGCTGAAGAAATTCCTCCTCATCTCTGTTTTAAAGGATCGTCACTTTAGTCTGAGATGGTGTCCTCTGCTTCTAGTTTTTCCTACAAGTGGAAACATCCTCTCCACGTCTATTCTATCCAGGCCTCGCAGTGTCCTGTAAGTTTCAATAAGATTCCCCCTCATCCTTCTAAACTCCAACCAGTACAGACCCAGAATCCTCAACCGTTCCTCGTACAAAAAGCTGTTCATTCCAGGGATTATTCTAGTGAACCTCCTCTGGACCCTTTCCGAGACCAGCACATCTTTCCTTCAATACAGGGACCAAAACTGTTCACATTAGAACAAGAAGAACAAAGAGAACAAAGAAAATTATAGCACAGGAACAGGCCCTTCGGCCCTCCCAGCCTGCGCCGATCCAGATCCTTTATCTAAACCTGTCTTCTATTTTCCAAGGATCTACTTCCCTCTGTTCCCCGCCCGTTCATATATCTGTCTAGATGCATCTTAAATGATGCTATCGTGCCCGCCTCTACCACCTCCACTTGCAAGGTGTTCCAGGCACCCACCACCCTCTGCGTAGAAACTTTCCACGCACATCTCCCTTAAACTTTCCCCCTCTCACCTTGAAATCGTGACCCCTTGTAATTGACACCCCCACTCTTGGAAAAAGCTTGTTGCTATCCACCCTGTCTATACCTCTCATGATTTTGTAGACCTCAATCAGGTCCCCCCCTCAACCTCCATCTTTCCAACGAAAACAATCCTAATCTACTCAACCTTTCTTCATAGCTAGCACCCTCCATACCAGGCAACATCTTGGTGAACCGCCTCTGTACCCTCTCTAAAGCATCCACATCCTTCTGGTAATGTGGCGACCAGAACTGCACGTAGTATTCCAAATGTGGCCTAACCAAAGTCCTATACAACTGTAACATGACCTGCCGACTCCTGTACTCAATACCCCATCCGATGAAGGCAAGCATGCTGTATGCCTTCTTGACCACTCTATCGACCTGCGTTGCCACCTTCAGGGTACAATGGACCTGAACTCCCAGATCTCTCTGTACATCAATTTTCCCCAGGACTCTTCCATTGACCGTATAGTCCGCTCTTGAATTAGATCTTCCAAAATGCATCACCTCGCATTTACCTGGATTGAACTCCATCTGCCAGTTCTCTGCCAACTCTCCAATCTATCTATATTTTGCTGTATTCTCTGACAGTCCTCCTCGCTATCTGCAACTCCACCAATCTTAGTATCATCTGCAAACTTGCTAATCAGACCACCTATACCTTCGTCCAGATCATTTATGTATATCACAAAGAACATAGAACAGAGAACATACAGTGCAGAAAGAGACCATTCGGCCCATCGAGTCTGCACCAACCCACTTAAGCCCTTACTTCCACCCTATTCCCCAAACCCCAATAACCCCTCCTAACATTTTTTGGACACTAATGACAATTTTAGCATGACCAATCCACCTAACCTGCACGTCTTTGGATTGTGGGAGGAAACCGGAGCACCCGGAGGAAACCCACGCAGAGACGGGGAGAACGTGCAGACTCCGCACAGACAGTGACCCAGCAGGGAATCGAACCTGGGACCCTGGCGCTGTGAAGCCACAGTGCTAACCACTATGTTACCGTGCTGCCCCTAACAACAGTGGTCCGAGCACGGATCCCTGTGGAACACCACTAGTCACCTTTCTCCATTTTGAGACACTCCCTTCCACCACTACTCTCTGTCTCCTATTGCCCAGCCAGTTCTTTATCCATCTAGCTAGTACACCTTGAACCTCATTTCTTCACTTTTTCCATCAACCTGCCATGGGAAACTTTATCAAATGCCTTACTGAAGTCCATGTATATGACATCTACAGCCCTTCCCTCATCAATTAACTTTGTCACTTCCTCAAAGAATTCTATTAGGTTTGTAAGACATGACCTTCCCTGCACAAAACCATGCTGCCTGTCACTGATAAGTCTATTTTCTTCCAAATGTGAATAGATCCTATCCCTCAGTATCTTCTCCAACAGTTTGCCTACCACTGACGTCAAGCTCACAGGTCTATAATTCCCTGGATTATCCCTGCTACCCTTCTGAAACAAAGGGACAAAATTAGCAATTCTCCAGTCCTCCGGGACCTCACCCGTGCTCAAGGATGCTGCAAAGATATCTGTTAAGGCCCCAGCTATTTCGTCCCTCGTTTCCCTCAGAAACCTGGGATAGATCCCATCTGGACCTGGGGGCTTGTCCACCTTAATGCCTTTTAGAATACCCAAAACTTCCCCCTTCCTTATGCCGACTTGACCTAGAGTATTTAAACATCCATCCCTAGCCTCAACATCCGTCATGTCCCTCTCCTTGGTGAATACCAATGCAAAGTACTCATTAAGAATCTCACCCATTTCCTCTGACTCCACGCATAAATTCCCTCTTTTATCTTTGAGTGGGCCAATCCTTTCTCTAGTTACCCTCTTGCTCCTTATATACGAATAAAAGGTTTTGGGATTTTCCTTAACCCTGTTAGCCGAAGATATTTCATGACCCCTTTTAGCCCTCTTTATTGCGCGTTTGAGATTTGTCCTACTTTCCCGATATTCTTCCAAAGCTTCGTCAGTTTTAAGTCGCCTAGATCTTATGTATGCTTCCTTTTTCATCTTAGCTAGTCTCACAATTCAACCCGTCATCCATGGTTCCCTAATCTTGCCATTTCTATCCCTCATTTTCACAGGGACATGTCTGTCCTGCACTCTAATCAACCTTTCCTTAAAAGACTCCCACATTTCAAATGTGGATTTACCTTTAAACAGCTGCTCCCAATCCACATTCCCTAGCTCCTGCCGAATTTTGTTATACTTGGCCTTGCCCCAATTTAGCACTCTTTCTTTAGGACCACTCTCGTCTTTGTCCATGAGTATTCTAAACCTTACGGAATTGTGATCGCTATTCCCAAAGTAATCACCGACTGAAACTTCAACCACCTGGCCGGGATCATTCCCCAATACCAGGTCCAGGATGGCCCCTTCCCGAGTTGGAGTATTTACATACTGCTCTAAAAAACTCTCCTGGATGCTCCTTACAAATTCTGCTCCATTTACATCTCCAACACTACATGAGTCCCATTCAATGTTGGGGAAGTTAAAATCTCCCATCACGACCACCCTACTGTTCTTACATTTTTCGATAATCTGTCTACATATTTGTACCTCTACTTCACGCTCGCTTTTGGGAAGCCTGTAGTAAAGTCCCAACAATGTTACTGCACCCTTCCTATTTCTTAGCTCTACCCATATTGCTGCAGTGCTCGAATCCTCCATTGTGCCCTCCTTAATCACAGCTGTGATACCATATCTGACCAGTAATGCAACTCCTCCACCCCTTTTACCTCCCTCTCTATCCCTCCTAAAGCATCTATACCCTGGGATATTTAGTTGCCAGTCTTGCCCTTTCCTCAACCAAGTCTCAGTAATACCAATAACATCATATTCTCAGGGACTAATCCAAGCCCTAAGTTCATCTGCCTTACCTGCTACACTTCTTGCATTAAAACAAATGCACCTCAGACCACCTGTCCCTTTACATTCACCATCTCTTCCCTGTCTACTCATCCACTTTGTCACATTGCGTTTATTATCTAGTACCTTACTGGCTTTAGTTGCTGCCTCTTTACGGAACTCTAACTTCCTAATCTGGTTCCCATCCCCCTGCCACATTAGTTTAAAACCTCCCCAACAGTGTTAGCAAAAGCACCCCCTAGGACATTGGTTCCAGTCCTGCCCAGGTGTAGACAATACGATTTGTAATGGTCCCACCGCCCCCAGAACCGGTTCCAATGTCCCAAAAATCTGAACCCCTCCCTCCTGCACCATCTCTCAAGCCACGTATTCATTTTGACTATTCTTGAATTTCTACACTGACTGTCTCGTGGCACTGGTAGCAATCCTGAGATTACTACCTTTGAGGTCCTTTTTAACTTATCTCCTAACTCCCTAAATTCTGATTGTAGGACTTCATCCCGTTTTTTTACCTATATCGTTGGTGCCTATATGCACCACGACAACTGGCTGTTCACCCTCCTCCTTCAGTATGTCCTGCAGCCGATCTGAGACATCCCTGACCCGTGCACCCGGGAGGCAATATACCATTCGGGAGTCTCGTTTTCGACCACATAAACGCCTGTCTACTCCCCTTATGATTGAATCCCCTATGACTATAGCCCTGCCAGTCTTTTTCCCACCCTTCTGTGCAGCAGAGCCAGCCACGGTGCCATGAGCCTGGCTACTACTGCCTTCCCCTGGTGAGCCATCTCCCCCAACAGTATCCAAAATGGTATACCTGTTTTGGAGGGAGATGACCGCAGGGGACCCCTGCACTACCTTCCTGCTCTTTCTCTGCCTTTTGGTCACCTATTCACTGTCTCCCTTACTAATCCTAATCTGCGGTGTGACCAACTCACTGAACGTGCTATCCGCGACCTCCTCAGCATCGCAGATGCTCCAAAGTGAGTCCATCCGCAGCTCCAGAGCCATCATGCGGTCTAACAGGAGCTGCAGCTGGACACACTTCCCGCATATGAAGGAGTCAGGGGCCTCGGCCGCGTCACTGAACACCCACATTGAGAAAGAGGAGCATAACACGGGTCTGGGATCTCCTCCCATTTTTTACACTTCCAACAGTAAGTTTTTAAAAAAAAATTGACTCCCCTTCTCAGCAAGCACTCACTCAGCAACCACTGCACCCCGCACGATAAGACCTCAGGGAAAAGAAAAACTACTTAGCAGTCACAGCCAATCATTTACCTGCAGGCTGTGATGTCAAGATTCAACTTCTTTCTACTTCTACCTGCCCTCGAGTCTCCCTCTTGATCTTTACTCGGCTGGGATCCTTACAGTGATTGTCATTTTTTGTTGGTTAGAGGAGGGGGTAGGGAGGGAAACACTGAAGATTTTTTTTGGGTTAACTGTTCCCTGACAACAGCTCCTCCACAAGCCACCTTTTGGATGCAGTGAACGCAATGCATGGATGCAAATTTTCCCCGCAACAGCCAATCAGCAGCTCCGCTCTACTGCCCTCTGCTGGATGCTTGCCTTGACTTGAACACCTAGGGTGTCTTGCTCAGGTACACTTTCTGGATGCAGTGACCGCAATGCACAGATGCAAATTTTCCCCGCAACAGCCAATCAGCAGCTCCGCTCTACTGCACTCTGCTGGATTACTCCAAATGGGGTCTGACCAGAGCCTTATACAGGAAGAGATTCCACAAAATATTTTCCGATTGCCCCTTACCTCTGAAGCCCTTTTCCCAGCCACTTGACATGCCCGACGTTGATCTTTTCAAGCTGCCCTCCTGACTCGGCTCCATGGATGTTCTGCTCAGCCAATTGCCAAGTTGCCTATTAATGTTCATTTACAGCTAATGGCTCAACAGACCCACTTAATTAAGGTCAGAATCTTATTCCCCTTGTTTTCATTCTCAACACTCATTTCTGCTCACCTTCCTACATTCTCTTATCCTTTGCTTTCTTTCTGGGCTGTCCTCCTTTTCTTCTCTCCTTTTACCTTTTTTCTTCACCTTACCTGCCTTCTTTCCTCTCATCATTTTCTTTCTCCTCTGCTAGCTTTTTCATTTTCCCTCTCCACCCTCCTTTTACCCTGTCCCCTTCCTTTCTGTTCTCTTTCCTTTTCTTCTCCCTCCTTTCCTCACCCCTCATTTATTTCCCTCTTTTCTCTTTCCCTATTTTCATTTCATTATCTTTTCTGCTCTCTTTCCTCTTCTGCCCATCACTTGACTCTTCACTATTATTTAACCGCCTTCTTTCTCTTCTCCTCACTTTATGTTATCTTCAGGTACTTGCAGGTGCATTAAATCCTTAAAATGCCAAGGACAAGTGCAGAAAATAATCAAAAGGGCTAATGGAATGCTAGCCTTTATATCTAGAGAAATTAAGTGTGAAGACACAGGAGTTATGCTACAGCTATACAGAAGCAGAGTTTCCCACCAGTTTAGCCCACACTTTTATTGTGGAGCTGAATTTAGAGATCAGGCTGCCATTTTGAATGGGTGCCCCAATCTCTAAGTGAACTTGTGGCTCCCCTACACCCATGGGCAATGTCACCCCCACAAACAAACATGCATGGGCACCATCTCACATCCCCTATGTGAGAATATCCCACTATGGAGTTCCTGCCCACCCCCCTCTTCAGCCCCCCCCCCCCAAGCCACCTAACAGCACCCCCCCCCCCCCAGGACTCCCACCCATCACCCCCAACCTCCCACAGGCCCCTACTTACCTGCCATCCCCTTCAAACGCCCCTCAACCTTCCTTTCATGGGCATGGCCCCCCTCAAGCCCTAACGCTTAGCAGTGCCACTATGACACCTGGGCAGTGCTCCTGCCAGCTTGCCAATGCCACCTGGGCAGTGCCAAGGTTCCGACGTTCCGGGGGAGGGCCAGGGGGCCACCGTGCACTGACCCTGACCATCCAGGGGCCTCCGATCGCCCGGGAGACCCTGTGGGGGCCGTTTTGTCTGGTCCACGCTCTTGTGGACCAGTACTGATTGGCACCCGTCTGCAGCCTCCCTGGGGAGGCGAGTAGATCCTAGGTAGGTAGACCTTAAGTAAGTTTAAGACCTACTTAAGCAAGAGCCATTTGTTCCCACCCTTTTGGGTGAGTTCCGATTCCGATGCCTCACGGGACTTGGATAGATCCCTTGAGGCATGAAAGCTACCAGGAAGCCCATGGGAGGCTTCACCCGGGATCTACCGGCAGCATTGAGCTCTCGCTCGCGCTCCGGTGGGAAATTCCCTGGAATACCCACCACAAATGAACCGATAAATTGTCCGTAAAATTCCACCCAAACTATATCCACTGGTTGGAAATTCTAAAACTAGGGGCCATAGTCTAGAAATTAGGGCTGGACAGTTCAGGAGAGATATTAGGAAGAACTTCTTCACTTAAAGGGTAATGGTGGTTTGGAACCCTCTCCCACAAGCAGTAGTTTAGCCCAAACTGTTAGTTTGAAATCTGAGAAAGATTGGGCTGGATTCTCCCAAAATGGGACTATGTCCCCACACCGGCATAAAACTGCTGGCGTTTAACTCCAGAGTTTCCAATAAAAGAGATTAATCGTTTCACTCACCTGCAGGGGGCTAGCAGGGACCCAGAATGATTCACACAGCTTTAGCTGCGGATACGGGCCCCCGCTGCTCCGGTCTGGAATCCATGAATGCGCATGGCGGCGTCCTCCAGCGGCCGCGCCGAGCGTAATGACAGACTCGGACCACGGAGGAAGGTCCAAAATGCAGGACCACCGATCGGCCGCGCGCCTGAAGATCCGTCCGGCCCGATCTGTCCCCTGGCCGCCCATAAGGTCCCCCCCCGGTGCCCGACCCCCCCCCCCCCCAAACAGGGCGGCTGCGGACTGCGGCCCATTGTGGGCCGGAGAATCGCCGAGGGGGGCCCGCTGACCGGCGCGGCGCGATTCCCGCCCCCGTTGAATCTCCGTTGCCGGAGAATTCGGCGGCCGGCGGGGGCAGGATTCACGCTGACCTCCGACGATTCTCCGACCCGGCAGGGGGTCGGAGAGGTCCGCCCCAGAGGTCAACTCAGGCTCGAACAGGACACTGATGTTGCCAACAGTCTAGTTCAGCCTGATACATATGACGGTGAGGGGAAACTAGTTGATATGGCAGAACACACACTTCATGGGGGAGGTGGCATTCAAGACTTTGTTTTTCCCATCGATCGGCTGAGCGACTCTCCAGTGGATTCAAGGCTGGAGGTGGAATTTTATCACTTTTCTGCTGGATTCTTCCGCCCCGCCCCCCCGCCCGCCGCAAGTTGGCCACGGGTGAGACGCGGACAATGGAGAAGTCCATTGATTGCAGGCGGGATTCTCCAGTCGATGTTAGGGACTACGTCCCTGTTTGTCAGAATCTGTTGTAAACCCTGCCGTTAATGTGCGGGGATGATCCAGCGAGGAAGCTTGTTAATGTATGATATTGTATCACAATGGTGATCCCGACCTTTCATGGCGGAACCCCTATTACATCGCGGGAGCGAGAGCAATCAGAATAGGAAGTCCCACTGGTATTAAAGCTGTTTAGGGGGGGCAGCACAGTGGCGCAGTGGTTAGGACAGCTGCCTCATGGCGCCGAGGTCCCAGGTTCGATCCCGGCTCTGGGTCCGTGTGGAGTTTGTACATTCTCCCCGTGTTTGCGTGGGTTTCGCCCCCACAACCAAAGATTCTTATCCCTCTACTTCTCAGGAAACTCTGTACTGGCCTGTCACTGTGACAAATATTAAATAAGCACATTTGAACTCATTTCCATTGATACATTTTGATGCCGCAACAAGATTCAACTGCTTTCTACCAGTCTTCATCTTCTGTTTAGATATAGCTACTTTTTTGTGACAATAGCAAACCTAATAGTTTTGCAACAGCACATCTAAAGATTGCTTTCCATTTGATATCAATCAATTTATGTTCTTAGATAGAATCATCAGGTGGAATTCAATGCCCTCCCACACAGTTTGATGGAGAGGGATCATTTGATTGGGCAAGAACATGGTGGTTGGAGAGTTGGGGACCCTTCGTCATCACGCCTCTTCCCAATCAAATCCAGGGCAGAAGGCACGTGGGTGGTCTTCCTGCCCAGCCCCCAACTGAGGACCATAAGCGGGCAAATAATGGCCACTTATGGGCCACATCCATTTAGGTATTTTTCCAGGGCATTGGGAAGGGGATGCCCGCTGAGAATCACCTCCTTTGCCCTTGCAGTTGACCCCCTCCCCTAACCCGCCATCACTCACCCAAGCCTGGGTCCCTCATTGATCCTGGGTGTAGTTCCAGATGCAGCCACTGCCGCCCCAGTGGTGGTGCCAAGCAATGTCGAGCTGTCGGGGGGGATTCTCCGCTCCGCCAGCCGCTTTTTCTGCTACGGTGCTCCCCTGCCAACAGTGGGATTCTGTGATCCTGACGCTAAGCGTTGACGCCGTTGGAAACGACATTGCATTTCCCGACGGCGTCAACATGGCCTCAGGATCAGCAATACTGGCCCCTACAGGGGCTCAGCTATTCTGGCCCCTACAGGGGGCCAGCACGGCACTGGAGCGACCCTTGCCGCTCCAGCTGATGATCCTGGCGTCAGCTGGGCGCTGCGGGGTTTGCACATGCGCAGTGGCACCGCCGCCAACGCGCGCATGCACAGTGGTTCCCTTCTCCGCGTCGGCCCCGACGCAACATGGCGCAGGGCTACAGGGAATGGGGCGGAAGAAAGGAGGCCACCAGCACGAGAGGCCGGCCCTGGGCTGAGAGAATCCCGCCCTCCGTTCCCACAGAAGGCCATTGGGGTTTCTCATTGTGGCCACCCCACACCATCGGGAAACCTGCGGGCGCGGGTGCACTGCCAGCGGACCAGAGGGTCTCGTGAACAGGGAATTCCGTAGTCATCCCTGATTGAGGCAGAAATGGGGCAGCACGTTAGCATAGTGGTTAGCACAGTTGCGTCACAGCTCCAGGGTCCCAGGTTCGATTCCTGGCTGGGTCACTGCCTGTGCGGAGTCTGCACCTGCTCCCCGTGTCTGCGTGGGTTTCCTCCGGGTGCTCCTGTTTCCTCCCACAGTCCAAAGATGTGTGGGTTAGGTGGATTGGCTATGCTAAATTGCCCTTGGTGTCCAAAAAATGTTAAGTGGGGGTTACTGGGTTACGGGGATAGAGTAGATACATGGGCTTCAGTAGGGTGCTCTTTGTAAGGGCCGGTGCAGACTCGATGGACCGAATGGCCTTCTTCTGACTGTAAATTCTATGATTCTATGATTGGCCAAAGGGCCAAAGGGCGCAACTTCTGCCCTCAGGACCCCTTGCTCCCAGGCAAGGTCCACCGCTGCCCCGTTAAGTGCCTGATTGTCACTTATTGTGACATCGCCCCTCGCTTACATTTAATACTGCCCGTAGAATTATTCAGGCACGTAAGGTGGCCATTTGGCCCATCTAGTCTAATCTAGAATGAGCACATGGGATCTACCGGTAATAAATGTACATTTTATCAGCGCAAACTGCAGGATGTTTAGAATATATGTCACTTTGGAACATGTTTTTCATTCAGTATACGATGTGTGATTTGTCAAAATATCTATAAAATATGAAAAGGGTCTTGTATTAGCCAATCACTGCGAGTATATGTTTTAATGAAAATAACAGATTTGTTTATTATTGAGCTGCCGATGCTGATGAATTAATCAGCACTTAATTCTCATGCTTCATCATTATTCATGTTCTTGATTCTTGTTTCCATCATATTTTTGAGATAACATATATTCATATAATCATGTATTCTGCCATTATGGATCAGCCCAGTAAAATCACAATAGGCATCATTTAATCTCATGCGTTTTTTAAATGCTCCTTTCACTGATTTTTAAAACAGTAATAACGATGTAGTTATTCAAAAATTAGCACAGTGGACCTGGAAGCATAATGTCACCTCAATCAGCGCATTCTCATCATCCTGCCTCAGGCCCTTATTCTTCTACCAGGTAAATTGCTCTTCCTTGTCACATTTTGATTCCAGTGATGTACGTTGTTTTATTTTGAACTCTTTACTGTTTGTTAATGTAGCTCCAGGTGAGTTATATTCTGCTTCAATCGCTGTGCTCTCCCGCTACCTTTTTTGCTCTTGATATATCTACTAATTGGCTTATATGTTGGGCTATAGTTGTAGGATTCAAGCTCTTCCAATATTGCAAATGTGAGATGTACTCGAAATGTAATTTATTGTGTGGAGCAGTAAGGCATTAATGTCGTACGTCCTTATCCATTATTAAAGACACTGGGCGAGATTTCCCAAGTTTTCCCACTGCTGGGACTTCCAGTACAGGTGACACCCCCTCCCCCTGCGGTGTATTCCCCAGCAGTGGGATGTGCGAGGCACACAAACATGGCGTATACATCGGCGGGACTGGAAAATCCTGCCGGTAGCCAATGGTGAGCTGCCTCCGCCATCAGGAAAGTTGCCACAGGGCTGAAAAATCCCGGTCACTATCTACCTCCACTATCTTTAAAGACTGGGCAAGCTTCCAATGCATACCTCAATCTGTATCAGACATAGCCTGCAGCCAAAAGTGATGTTAGAACCGTAGAAACATTACAGCACAGAAGGAGGCCATTCTGCCCATCTTGTCCATGCCAGCCCGAGGACACCCAGGTGCCCTTTCTGATCCCACCTTCCTGCACCCGGCCCATAGCCCTGTAGCTTAGAGAGCTTAAGGTGCAGATCCAGGTACTTTTTAAAAGAGTTTAGGGTCTCTGCTTCTACCACCAACTCGGGCAACAAATTCCAGACACCTACTATCCTCTGTGTAAAAAGGTTCTTCCTCACGTCCCCTCTACACCTTCTGCCGCTTATCTTGAATCTATGTCCCCTGGTTCTAGAATTTTCCACCAAGGGAAACAATTTTATCCTGACTACTCTATCTCTTCCCTCACAATTTTGTACACCTCAATTAAGCCAACCCTCAGCCTACTTTGTGCGAAGGAAAATAACCCCAGTCCGTCTATTCTCTGCAGGGCGCGGGTCGGGAGTGTGGTGGAATGTTCTCCCCTTGCTGGATGGCTGCAGCTCCAACAGCACTGAGGAGACTTGACACCATCCGGGTCAGAGCAGCCCACTTGGTTAGCGCTCCATCCAAACATTTACTCCCTCCACCATTGAGGCACGGTGGTGGCAGTCTGTGCCGTCTGCATGATGCACTGCGGGGACTCGCCAGAGCTCCTTGGACAGCCCGCGACTGCTGCCATCTGGAGGGACGGGGATGGCGGATATGTGGGAACGTCATTGCCTGGGGCTTTCACCTCTGGGCTACTCACCATCCTGACTTGGAAATATATATAACCCCCACTGTTGCCGGTCCAGGTTCTGAAGCTTCCTTCCCAATAGCACTATAGATATACACCACATGGACTGCAGGGATTCAGGAAAGGTATTCAGATAAGTGGATGGCCATGATAAAATTGCCCCTTAATATTCAAAAAGATGTGAAGTTAGGTGTGGTTATGGGGATCGGATGGGGGAGTGGCCTAGGTAATGTGCTCTTTCAGAGGGTTGGTTCAGACATCACTGTATGAATTCTATGATTCTATCCAATCTCTCCTTGTAGCTACATTTGCCCTGGCAACATTCTTGTAAACCTCTTCTGCACTTTCTCCAGAGCAATTATTCCCTTCCTGTAATGAGGCGGCCAGAACTGCACACAATACTCTAGTTGTGGTCTCACCAGTGTTTTATTCAATGTTATGCATCTCTTGAATAGCATCCATGGAGCATTCACTATTTAAAGCACGTAAGAGCCATTACACCGACTGAAAAAGTGCTATCCAACCATATTGCTGTTTCCAACTCACGGTCGAAAGATCCGAGCTCTTCAGTGCATATGCAAGCTTTTTTTAAATAACCCCCACCCTACTCCCTGGCAATGAATCCCATGGCTGCAGGCAGGATTTACAGTTTTAAATGTTGAGAAAAACATGGGAAGAAAGTTACTTCAAAAATGACTTATCTCATAGTATAAACAAACACTTTTCTCATAGTTTAAGTGAACTATTTATTGTAACAAGGAATGAGTGATGTTCAATAATTAATATTTAAAAAAGTTGTGCTAGTGTTGCTATATACCTGCTGTGACTGATTAATGTAGCAATTAGTGCAGAAAATTTAGTTTAGCGTTAGTTGTCACATACCAAAAACAAGAAGGACTGCATAAATGCATATGGTTGAAAAATAGTTGGGCTAATCTGTAAAGGATTTTCTGTTAATTATTAAGCCATTCTTATAAATTTTACCTGTCAAGATAACTGAAACATTGGGACAAAGGGCAATGAGACTCATTTGTTGGAATAATTTATGAGCAGAGGCCAAAAACATTCAGGGCCTATAATAAAATCCGAATCCTGAATGTAATGCTGGATTTTCTGTTTAGATCAGGCTTGTCCAATCTTTTCTCTTGTGGGGGGGGCGGTCCACAATTCAATTTTTCTCTTGCTCGGGGGTGTTGGAGGTGGGTGGGGGGCTGCGATGAGCAAATTTCAGGAAGATAAGGATTCTCCGACGGTGGAATTCTCCGTTGCACTGGCAGCGACCCCATGTCCGCAGGTTTCCCGGCGGTGTGGGGTGGCCACAGTGGGAAATCCCACTGGCAGATGGCGGGAACGGAGGATCCCGCTGCTGGTGAGGGCACACCGCCCAGGAAAATGCTGCTGGTGAACTGGAGAATCCGCCCCGGTTTGGCACAACATTAAACATGAACTTCAAAAAAAGCTGATGTATGAAAAGAAACAACTTGCTGAGCAAAAGAAAATTTGCAACGATAAATTGCTGATTCGATCATCAATGAGCCTATCAGCAGCAAACGGGGAGAGAAACAGATTGTGATTGGAAGAGCAGTCCCCTGCAGGAATCTTCAACCTCACTGACCCGTCTCACCAGCATTTTCACAATCGATCCGGAGGCCAAATGGCAGTGCGATGTGGACCACAATACCCACCCGTCCATGGGTTGGCGGGAGAAACCTGTTTTGGAATATTTCTCCTTGCCAGTTAAATACATATGTTTTTACCGCCAAAAAGCAGTTTTGTGTGGTCATTTGTGGCATTTATCAGATTACCTGCCATGTTATTTTGGAATAAAAGCAAACTACCGCGGATGCTGGAATCTGAAACAGAAACAGAAAAAAATGGACAATCTCAGCAGGTCTGATAGCATCTCTGGAGAGAAAAGGGAGTTAATGTTTCGAGTTGGATGACTCTTTGTTAAAGCCCAAAATGTTAATTTTAGGTTTGTGTTTTCTGGGGCGGTACGGTGGCGCAGAGGTTGGCACTGCTGTCTATGGCACTGAGGACCCGGGTTCGAATCCCGGCCCCCGGTCACTGTCCGTGTGGAGTTTGCACATTCTCCCTGTGTCTGCGTGGGCCTCACCCTACACCCAAAGATGTGCAGGGTAGGTGGAAAGGCCACGCTAAATTGCCCCTTAATTTAAAAAAAAAAAATTGGGTACCCTAAATTTATTAAGAAAAGGGTTTTTGTTTTCTCTCCGTCGTGTTTCTGTGAGGAGAAGTGCATGTCAAATTTCAAACAATCATGTTGAAAGCCATGGCGATCATGCTAGGCACGTAGACAAATTACTTGTGGTCTATTGGAAACAAATAAGCAGGTTCCTGGTGGTTTTCCTGTGCTAGCTATCACAACAACACAACACTGTCATGTCACTCTTTCCTTGACATCTCTTAAACTTTGCGCGTGTAACATCAGACTTTTAACCCCTCCCGAATTGAGGGTGAAAGTAGCTCCAATGTTTAATGTACTAACAGTTCAGAACTGAACAGTTTCAAGTTGCCTTTACCGCGACAGGCAGCAAAACATTGCAAAGAGGTTATATGCTGAGATTTATGAGAAAACTGATAGATTGTGATAACTATCTCCGTGCTCGGGTATCTGAGAGTCCAAGACATAAGGCAGTAATTTTATCTGCATGAGGAATTCAGAAATCAATCTGACAATTCTGGAAAATCAGACAGAACACTGACTCCATACTGTGACGTATCTATGCACTTGAAGATGATGATGATGTTTGGCTCAGAACCTCACCTCTAAAATATAATTTTAAAAATGCTGCCATGGAAACAGGATAATATGATTTTCTACACGCAGTGCTGTGCTGTGGTACATTTTCATGTAGAGTATACCCTGGGATGATGATGGGCAGAAATAATGCATTACCCTCCTGGCTCCACAAAAATCAGAGGCGAATGATTTTGGTGGGTATTTGGGAGTCATGTTCATTCATCTCTTTAATAAATGCTGGTTAGGCCACTTTACATCCACCATCAATGGGCAAAATGTGTGTGGCATTTGCTCCACCATTTGTATGTGAAAATTGCTTCAGGGTCCTACAATGTTTGATTCCAATAATTTAATAAGGACCCCACTTGTTTCTGGTAGGAGTGCCGGCTGCTATTTCCAATCCTGCTTGTAAAACAGTAGGAATTAGAGCTTTTTCTTCATTTCTGTCTGCCTGCTGCCCCAATTTTGCAGCTTGAGTTGGTGAGGGGTGGGCAGTGCCAGGCTGACAGAAAATTGCCCCCAGTGAGTTTCGGTGTCAGCCGTTATCGATGGGGTTTGCATGAAGCAGAGAGTGCAATTGTTTACGAGGAGGGGAACGAGTTCGGCTAGTCTCTCCCGAGAGAATTTTCAAACATTTCTTAGCAGATGTGTTGAGAGTGACATTGAAGAGACTGTCTCTCCCAAGTGCCCTGGAAAACAATCTGGATGGAAGAGCAGTTGCTTCATCAATAGTGGGACTTTGCTTCACCAATAACGGGAATCAACATTCAACGGAGGGTCCTGGTAAGTGCTTATGGGAAAAGCTCAAATTGTACAACCTCCGAATTCAGAAGCAGTTTCATTTTTAAAAAATGAGTTCCATTCCATATAATGTGAGGGCCTTAAATATTTCATTATGTTCGTGAAAGTTTAACAATTTGAACCAGTTATTTGTTCTGATTGATGGGGACATGGATGTCCCTGGGCAGGATTCTCCATCCAGCGATGTCGGAATCGCGAAACGCGATTGGGCAGAGAATCGCGAGTGAGCTGAAAATCCCGGAGCCAGGTGCCCGATGGAATGCCATCTCCAACAATCTGTCCTGGTCCACCCACGTCGACGCTACCACCAAGAAAGCACAACAGCGCCTATACTCTCTCAAGAAACTAAGGAAATTCACTCGTACCAACTTTTACAGATGCACCATAGAAAGCATCCTATCTGGCTGCATCACAGCCTGGTATGGCAACTGCTTGGCCCAAGACCGCAAGAAACTTCAGTCAGTTGTGAACACAGCCCAGTCCATCACACAAACCTGCCTCCCATCCATTTACTCCATCGACACCTCCCGCTGCCTGGGGAAAGCGGGCAGCATAATCAAAGGCCCCTCCCACGCAGCTTACTCACTCTTTCAACTTCTTCCATCGGGCAGGAGATACAGAAGTTTGAGAACACGCACGAACAGACTCAAAAACAGCTTCTTCCCCACTGTCACTAGACTCCTAAACGACCCTCTTATGGACTGACCTCATTAACACTACACCCTATATGCTTCACCCGATGCCGGTGTTATGTAGTTACATTGTGTACCTTGTGTTGCCCTATTATGTATTTTCTTTTATTTCCTTTTCTTTTCACGTAATTAATGATCTGTTGAGCTGCTCGCAGAAAAATACTTTTCACTGTACCTCGGTACACGTGACAATGAACAAATCCAATCCAATGCTCTGGTGTCTGGACATCGGCGCGATGCGTTCTACTCCACACGTACTGTAAACGCCGTCGGTATATCATTAACAGGCTGGACCCGGTATTCTGATCAGGGTGACCCCACCATGACCGGGCTGTCCAGGCACTGACCGCCATTGCCCCAGAGGAACAGGAGCCGGCTGCCCAACAGGCCGAGGTGCAGGTGGGAAGGAGGCAGTGCATCACGCCTCGTGACCGGCAGCACCGGTCATTCAAGGACCTGACGGATGGGACATGCCGTACACCTTATGTGCCGGATCATGGCGCACCTGGCACCTCAGGGATATGGGGGAGTACACCCGCTCCCGGTGGCCGTCAAGGTGATGGTTGCCCTGAACCTTTACGCCACGGGGTCCTTCCAGGTGCCGAGTGGGGACTATCCAGAATCTCACAGACCTCAGTGCACAGGTGCATCCGCGTCGTCATGAAGTTCCCATATGCGCGGTCGGCATACTATATCAAATTCTATGTGGACTGAGCACATCAGGTTGCCTGGGTAGCGGGGTTCGTTGCCATTGCCAGGATGCTCCAGGTCCAGGGGGTGATCGATGGGATGCATGTACCCCTACGAGCACTGGCCCATAACAAGCCAGTCTTCACAAACTGAAAGAACATAGAACATTACTGCGCAGTACAGGCCCTTCGGCCCTCGATGTTGCGCCGACCTGTGAAACCACTTTTTTTTTTTTTTAAATATGTTTTATTGAAATTTTTTTCCCAAACAACAATTTTTCCCCTCTCACAAAGCAAACGCAACAATAACAATACAGAAATTTTTAACAATACACAAGTAACAAAACCCCTTTATCTTTGACCTAAACTAAACTAAACCCCCCCCCTCCCTCCCCCCTCCCCCTGGGTTGCTGCTGCTGGTCATCTGTCTTCCCTCTAACGTTCCCCTCGGGAGTCGAGAAATGGCTGCCACCGCCTGGTGAACCCTTGAGCCGATCCTCTCAGGGCAAACTTTATCTGCTCCAGTTTAATGAACCCCGCCATATCATTTACCCAGGCCTCCAGTCCGGGGGGTTTCGCCTCCTTCCACATGAGTAGGATCCTGCGCCGGGCTACTAGGGACGCAAAGGCCACAACGTCGGCCTCTTTCGCCTCCTGCACTCCCGGCTCTTCCGCAACTCCAAATAGAGCTAACCCCCAGCCTGGTTTGACCCGGGCCTTCACCACCCGCGAAATCACTCCCGTCACTCCCTTCCAATACCCTTCCAGTGCCGGGCACGCCCAAAACATATGTGCGTGGTTTGCCGGGCTCCCGCCACACCTCCCACATTTGTCCTCCACTCCAAAGAACCTGCTCAATCTTGCTCCCGTTATGTGTGCTCTATGTAGCACCTTAAATTGAATCAGGCTAAGCCTGGCACATGAGGAAGAGGAATTTACCCTGCTTAGGGCATCAGCCCACATACCCTCCTCTATCTCCTCCCCTAGTTCTTCTTCCCACTTTCCTTTTAGTTCACCCACCGACTCCTCCCCCTCTTCCCTCATCTCTCGGTAAATCTCTGACAACTTGCCCTCTCCGACCCACACCCCTGAAAGCACCCTGTCCTGTATCCCCTGTGTCGGGAGCAACGGAAATTCCCTCACCTGTTGTCTAGTAAACGCCCTCACCTGCATATATCTCAAGAAATTTCCCCGGGGCAACTTATACTTTTCCTCCAATGCTCCCAAGCTCGCAAAAGTCCCATCTATAAATAAATCTCCCACCCTCCTAATTCCCAACTGGTACCAGCTCTGAAATCCTCCATCCATTCTTACTGGGGCGAACCTATGGTTGTTCCTGATTGGGGACCCCACCAGGGCTCCCCGCACCCCTCTCTGTCGCCTCCACTGTCCCCAGATATTCAATGTTGCCGCCACCACTGGGTTCGTGGTAAACCTTTTAGGTGAGATCGGTAGCGGCGCCGTCACCAGCGCCTCTAAACTCGTCCCTTTACAGGACTTTCTCTCCAGTCTTTTCCACGCTGCTCCCTCACCCTCCATCATCCATTTACGTATCATTGCCACATTAGCGGCCCAATAGTAATCACCCAAGTTCGGTAGTGCCAATCCTCCTCTGTCCCTACTACGCTGAAGGAACCCCCTCCTTACTCTCGGAACTCTCCCTGCCCACACGAAGCTCGTGATGCTCCTGTCTATTTTATTAAAAAAGGTCTTGGTGATTAGTATAGGGAGACATTGAAATACAAATAAGAACCTCGGGAGGACCATCATCTTAATTGCTTGCACCCTGCCCGCCAGCGATAGAGGCTGCATGTCCCACCTCTTGAAGTCCTCCTCCATTTGTTCTACCAACCGTGTCAGATTAAGTCTGTGCAAGGTTCCCCAGCTCCTAGCGATCTGAATCCCCAGGTATCGGAAGTTTCTTTCCACTTTCCTTAGCGGTAAGCCTTCTATCTCTCTACTCTGGTCCCCTGGATGTATCACAAATAATTCACTCTTCCCCATGTTTAGCCTATACCCCGAGAATTCCCCGAACCCCCTCAACATTCGCATAACCTCTATCATCCCCCCCGCTGGGTCCGACACGTATAACAATAGGTCATCCGCGTATAACGAGACTCCCCCTCTAATCACCCCTCTCCATTTCCTGGAGTCTCTCAATGCCATGGCCAGAGGTTCAATTGCCAACGCGAACAACAATGGAGACAGCGGGCATCCCTGTCTTGTTCCCCTATATAGTCGGAAATACTCCGATCTATGTCGACCTGTAACTATGCTTGCCGTTGGAGCCCCATAAAGAAGTCTAACCCAGCTAATAAACCCGTTCCCAAACCCAAACCTCCTTAACACTTCCCATAAATACTCCCACTCCACCCTATCAAATGCCTTCTCTGCGTCCATTGCCGCCACTATCTCTGTCTCCCCCTCCACTGGGGGCATCATTATCACCCCTAATAGTCGTCGCACGTTAACATTCAGTTGTCTCCCTTTTACGAACCCTGTCTGGTCTTCGTGCACCACCCCCGGGACACAGTCCTCTATCCTCGATGCCAGTACCTTTGCCAACAATTTGGCGTCCACGTTCAATAATGAAATGGGTCTATAGGACCCGCACTGCAACGGATCTTTATCCCTCTTCAAAATTAACGATATCGTCGCCTCCGACATCGTCGGGGGTAGAGTCCCCCCTTTCCTGGCCTCATTGAACGTCCTCACCATCAACGGGGCCAACAAGTCCACATATTTTCTGTAATACTCCACCGGGAACCCGTCTGGTCCTGGGGCCTTCCCTGCTTGCATGCTTCCCAGTCCCTTAATAACCTCGTCCACCCCAATCGGTGCCCCCAGGCCTACCACCCCCCGCTCCTCCACTTTCGGGAACCTCAATTGGTCCAGGAACTGCCGCATCCCCTCCTCTCCCTCTGGGAGTTGAGACCTATACAGTTCCTCATAGAAGGTCTTGAACACCTCATTTATCTTTCCTGCCCTTCGCACCGTGTCTCCCCTTTCGTCTCTAATTCCTCCTATCTCCCTCGCTGCTGCCCTCTTTCGCAATTGATGAGCCAACAGGCGACTAGCCTTTTCCCCATATTCATACCTCCTCCCCTGTGCCTTCCTCCACAGTACCTCCGCCTTTCTGGTGGTCAGAAGGTCAAATTCCGTCTGGAGTCGTCTCCTCTCCCTGTACAATTCCTCCTCCGGGGTCTCTGCAAATTCCCTATCCACCCTTAAAATCTCCCCCAGTAATCTTTCCCTTTCCTTGGCCTCTGTTTTCCTTTTGTGGGCCCCAATGGAGATCAGCTCTCCTCTGACCACCGCTTTTAGTGCTTCCCATACCACTCCCACAGGGACCTCGCCGTCGTCATTGACCTCCAGGTATCTCTCAATACACCCCCGCACTCTTGCACACACTCCCTCATCCGCCATCAGTCCCACATCTAATCGCCAGAGTGTTCTCTGCTCCCTTTCCTCTCCTAATTCCAGGTCCACCCATTGTGGGGCATGATCCGAAACCGCTATGGCTGAGTACTCAGCTTCTTCCGCCCTACAGATCAACGACCTTCCCAAAACAAAAAAATCTATCCGGGAGTACACTTTATGGACATGGGAGAAGAAGGAAAACTCCCTAGCCCTAGGTCTAAGAAATCGCCATGGATCCACTCCCCCCATTTGGTCCATAAACCCCTTAAGTACCTTGGCCGCTGCCGGCCTTCTTCCGGTCCTTGAGCTGGATCTATCTAGCCCCGGGTCCAGCACCGTATTAAAGTCCCCTCCTAAAATCAAGTTTCCTACCTCCAGGTCCGGTATACGCCCCAGCATCCGTCTCATAAATCCCGCATCGTCCCAGTTTGGGGCATACACATTAACCAACACGACCCTCCATTCCCTCCAGCCTGCCACTCACCATTACATATCTACCTCCGCTATCTGCTACGATGTTCTTTGCTTCAAATGCTACCCGTTTCCCCACCAAAATGGCCACCCCTCTATTCTTTGCGTCCAGTCCTGAGTGGAACACCTGTCCCACCCATCCTTTCCTTAGCCTAACTTGGTCCGCCACCTTTAGGTGCGTCTCTTGGAGCATAACCACGTCTGCCCTTAGTCCTTTCAAATGCGCGAGCACTCGGGCCCTTTTTATCGGTCCATTCAGGCCTCTCACGTCCAACGTGATCAGCCTCACTAGGGGGCTACCTGCCCCCCTCCCGTGTCGACTAGCCATTACCTTCTCTAGGCCAGTCCCATATCCCGCCTCCGCGCTCCCGCTCGCTTCCCCAGCGTCGCACACCATCCCCACCCACCCACTCTTTAGCCATTTCCTTTTGGATTTCCGCAGCAGCAACCCAGTTGTCCCCCCCCCCTCCCCCTCCCTCCCCCCCTCCCCGCTAGATCTCTTTCTAGCATGATTGCTCCCCCCATATTACTTCCGTAAGTCAGCTGACTTCAACTGACCCCGGCTACTCCTGCTCACTCCTCGACCCCCCCGTGTGGGGAACTCCCATCCGCCTTGCGCCTGTCTTCCCGCCTTATTCTTTCTGGCGAGGGAACATCACTTTACCTGACCCGCCTCTTATGGCGCAGCTCCCTTTCCCCTCCCCCGCCCCTTCCCCATTCTCCAACTATGTCCCGTCTTTCCCCCCTCACCGGCGCCCACATTTCCCCAATGTCTCCCCCCTTCCCAATTTACTTCTCAATTAACTTCAACCATAACATTAACAATAACATTTCCTGCAGCATCAGTCCCTCAGTTCCGATCCAATTTCTCTTCTTTGATGAAGGTCCATGCTTCCTCCGCCGTCTCGAAATAATGGTGTCTCTCCTGATACGTGACCCATAGTCTTGCCGGCTGCAGCATCCCGAACTTCACCTTCCTTTTATGCAACACCTCTTTGGCTCGGTTGAAGCTCGCCCTCCTTCTCGCCACCTCCGCACTCCAATCCTGGTATACCCGTACCACTGCATTCTCCCATCTGCTACTCCGCACCTTTTTAGCCCATCTCAGGACCTCTTCTCTATCCTTAAGGCGGTAAAATCGCACGATTATCGCCCTGGGTGGTTCTCCCGCTTTTGGTCTTCTCGCCGGAATCCGATTTGCCCACTCCACCTCCAAGGGGCCCGTAGGGGCCTCAGCACCCATCAGTGAGCTCAGCATCGTACTTGCATACGCTCCACAGTCCACTCCTTCCACACCCTCAGGGAGACCCAGTATCCGAAGGTTCTTCCTTTGCGCTCCATTTTCTAGGGCTTCGTTCCTTTCAGTACACTTTTTATGAAGTGCCTCGTGCGTCTGTGTCTTAACCGCCAGGCCCAGGATCTCGTCCTCAATATCTGTCACCTTCTGCTCCACCACGTGGAGCTCTGTCTCCTGGGTCTTTAATGTCTCCTTGAGCCCCTCAATTGCCTGTAGCAACGGGGTCAGCACCTCCCTCTTCAGCAGCTCCACGCACCGTCTCACAATTTCATCCTGCTCAGGCCCCCATGTCGCCTGCGCTTTCTCCGCCGCCATCTTGTACTTCTCTCTTTCTGACCCTTTGGTCGACGATTCCTCGCGCTGCAGCCGCCGCCGCCGGTTTTTTCCTCCTTCGTTTGGGGGGGGACTCCCTTCTCACACACCCCACACCGGGTTGCGTCATCGAAAAATTCCCCGTTGGGGCTCTTAAAAGAGCCCGAAGGTCCGTCGGAGCTGGAGCCGCCGAAGCGTGCGGCTAGCTAGGTATCACCGCAACCGGAAGTCCCTTCAGTGGCCTTGATGAGGTCTTTTCACAGTTGTTCCCTCTGCTGCTAGAATTCACCTTTGATACAGGCCCTCAGGTCAGCTTGCAGCTTTAAGCTTGCCCTTCCCCCGCCTGCATGCTGGAAGAGGCCCTGTTTATCCTGCAGTTGCAGCCAAATCTTTTACTGTTTCTGCCGTGTCTGGCAACCCAGAGACATACCCTTCCTGGGGGACACTGTCGGGGGAATATTGCAGCCTTCTTGCCACACCGGGAAATGTCAAACAAATGCCGTGGGGGCCCTGTAAAAGACCAAAAAGTCCGTTCCAAGCAGGAGCTGCCGAATATGCGACCTAGCTCTGCATAGCCGCACCCGGCAGGTCCCTGTGAAACCACTCTAAAGCCCATCTACACTATTCCCTTATCGTCCATATGTCTATCCAATTACCATTTGAATGCCCTTAGTGTTGGCGAGTCCACTACTGTTGCAGGCAGGGTATTCCACGCCCTGACTACTCTCTGAGTAAAGAACCTACCTCTGACATCTGTCCTATATTTATCTCCCCTCAATTTAAAGCTATGTCCCCTCGTGCGAGGATAAAGGCTCTCACTGTCCACCCTATCCAATCCTCTGATCATCTTGTATGCCTCAATTAAGTCACCTCTTAACCTTCTTCTCTCTAACGAAAACAGCCTCAAGTCCCTCAGCCTTTCCTCATAAGATCTTCCCTCCATACCAGGCAACATTCTGGTAAGCCTCCTCTGCATCCTTTCCAATGCTTCCACATCCTTCCTATAATGCGGCGACGAGAATTGCACACAATACTCCAAATGCGGCCGCACCAGAGTTCTGTACAGCTGCAACATGACCTCATGGCTCCAAAACTCAATCCCTCTACCAATAAAAGCTAACACACCGTACGCCTTCTTAACAACTCTCTCAACCTGGGTGGCAACTTTCAGGGATCTATGTACATGGACACCTTCCCTGAGCTCTATCCCTGCTCTATCCATGTCTCCGAAATGGCCACAACATCGAAGTCCCAGGTACCAACCCATGCCGCAAGTTCACCCACCTTATTCCGGATGCTCCTGTCATTGAAGAAGACACACTGTAAACCACCTTCCTGCCTGCCGGTACACTCCTGCAACTTTGAAACCTTACTCATGACCTCACTACTCTCAATCTCCGGTATACTGGAGCTACAATTCGGGTTCCCAATCCCCTGCTGAACTAGTTTTAACCCTCCCGAAGAGCATTAGCAAATTTCCCCCCCAGGATATTGGTACCCCTCTGATCCAGGTGTAGACCATCCCATTTGTAGAGGTCCCACCGACCCCAGAATGAGCCCCAATTATCCAGAAATCTGAAACCCTTCCTCCTACACCATCCCTGTAGCCAAGTCTTCAACTCCTCTCTCTCCCTATTCCTCATCTCGCTAGCACGTGGCACGGGTAAGAACCCAGAGATAATAACTCTGTTTGTCCAAGATCTAAGTATCCACCCTAGCTCCCAGAATTCCTGCCTTACATCCCTATCCCTTTTCCTACCTATGTCGTTGGTACCTATGTGGATCACGACTTGGAGCTGCTCCCCCTCCCCTTAAGGATCCCGAAAACACGATCCGAGACATCACGGACCCTGGCAGGCAACACACCAACCCCAAGTCTCTCTCATTCACACAGAATCTCCTATCTATCCCCCTAACTATGGAGTTTCCAATGACTAATGCTCTACCCCTCTCCCCCCTTCCCTTCTGAGCAACAAGGACAGACTCTGTGCCAGAGACCTGTACCCCATGGCTTACCCCTGGTAAGTCCCCCCCCCAACAGTATCCAAAGCGGTATACTTGTTACTAAGGGAACGACCACAGGGGATCCCTGTACTGACTGCTTCCTCCCAGCCCCTCGCACCGTCACCCATCTATCTTTATTCTTCGGAGTAACTACATCCCTGAAGCTTCTATCTATGACCACCTCTGCCTCCCGAATGATCCGAAGTTCATCCAGCTCCAGCTCCAGTTCCCTAACGCGGTTTCTGAGGAGCTGGAGATGGGTGCACGTCCCACAGATGAAATCAGCAGGGACACTGACAGCGTCCCTCACCTCAAACATTCTGCAGGAGGAACATTGCACTACCTTCCCTGCCATCCCCTCTAGATAAAAAAAATAAAAAGAAAGAAAGAGCTTACCTGTTATTCACTCTACCCCTTAGGTTAAAAGAGGTGGAAGGGTGGGGGACACTACAAGTGTAGTGTCTAGGGTTTAGAAACTGCCCAACTTAAATACAGGTAAAAATAAAATATGGTAAAAATGAAAGGGGTTCCACTCAATGAACGTGAAGCTGGTGTGTGTCCATGAGCTGCACATCATGCACGTCTGCACCCGATAGCCAGGCAGTGTTCACGGTGCCTTCATCCTGGCACACTCGATGGTTCCTGACACCTTCAAGGTGCACCAGCCGGTGAGGATTGGCTCTTGGGCGACAGGGATTATCCACTGATGAAGCCTATTTGGAGGCCACTGACCAACGCGGAGAGCAGCTAGAACAACGCCCATACAGTGACCATGGGCATGATGAAGAGGTGCATCGGCATCCTGAAGATCTGGTTCAGGTGTCTGGACTGCTCTGGAGGGGGTCTCTGGTATAGCGCTAGGAGAGTCTCCCACATCGTGGTGGCCTGTTGCATCCTCCACAAAATCACGCAGCAGATTGGCAACATGCTAGAGGGGGAGGATGAATGCGAGGCTCATCCGACGAGGAGGATGGCCAGGGTGGGTAGACCATTGGGCCAGGGCAGGCACAGGAAGCCATACAACTTGTGCACCAGGGTCGGAGCGCATAGGCCGCTCTAATCGCGTCAAGTTTCACTGACTAGGGGGCCAGGCCGACGGCACGAACAACCCATTCCATCCCACCTCCACACCACAACACTCCCCCCTTCAGACCCCGCATCCCCCTCCATGATTCCTACCTACCTCACTATGGGTTGCGGGCCCTGGGTTGGAAGTAACAGCGGGTGGGGGGGAATCACCCCAGATGGGCGGACGCCATCGGATGGCGATCCTGCGGGAGAATGGATAGGTGGTCAGTGGTAGGGGTGGGTTAGTCTGTATGGAATTAACATGGAGGGGAGAGGGAATGAGGAATATAGCAAGGGAGACACATGGGCAGGCGGCATTGTTATGACATGGGTGAGCCCGGGCATGGAACAGTGCTGGGCGAGGGCGGTGCCAGGCCCATACGCTTGGGAGGCTTGGGGAGTAAATGGGGGGGGGTTGGCAGTCCGACGCCATTTCACCCATGCGGCCAGGTGAGTTGTTGATTTTCTTACGGCCTATCCTCCTGGTCACACTCGCTGAACGGACAGTCGCTGCCACTTCCTCCTAGGGGCACAGGCTGCTCTGTGTCTGACCCTCCGAGTCCCTCGGGAGAACAGGTCATCCTGTCAGACCTCGACCGCGTCCAATAATCTGTCCATGTCGGCATCCCCGAATTGAGTGGGGCTGCTCTTCTCGGAGGCAATGCTGCGAGCTGAATGGGGTTGGCAATGCAGGGGCGGTTTAAGTACTGCTCTCAACTGTTAGCGGGTGTTGGTGGGCACGGTCCCGGTGAATCAGTTGGTGGGACCATCATTTGTGGAGTGAAGCTCGTGGGGCCTCGTTAAGTGGACCAATTAATGGTTTATAGCAGTGGCGGCCTGGCCTTCCCGAACATCAGGTAGCTTGCGGCAGTTCCCGCTCGCGACCACACTTAGAAAATCTTTGGTTAAATCACGCCTTCACTTTAATCTGCAGTGCAGTTTCCGGAGGTACACGAGGTGTTGAGATCTATCCCCTTTGCCTCATAGACCTTGGGCGAGCGCCATTCAGTCCTGGTCTCCACAAACGGGGACCAGGTGGAACAGCACTCATGGGGTCTCCCAGGGTTTGGAGGCCACTAGGTGCATGCCCTTTGGGCAGGGTGGTACCCTGGGACTGTTGGTGCCATCCAAGTACCCTGGCACTGTCAGCCTGGCAGTGCCAGCCTGACACCATGGCACTGCCACCTGGGCAAGTGTACCCAGGTGGCACTGCCAGTGTGTCAGTTTGGCACTGCCAAGGTGCCAAGCTGGCATCTTTTGCACGGTGGCTGGGGTTGCCGGGGCCGGAGGACCATCCCAAATGCGTTGGGGCTTGGTGGGGGAGGGGGAGGATCGGGGATCACTTCAGGGACTCCAGAGATCTCTCACTACACTGAGGAGTTCCGGTGAGCTGAGCTCCTCAGTGCGCAAAATGGTGCTGTGTGCGGTCTCGGCCATGGGTTTCTCATTGAGGCCCCCCATCTAACCTGGGTGCCTTCATTTTTGGGGGGTTTTTGAAAATCTTTTTATTGGCTGGGTTACGCAGTCCTTCGGTTCTTCATCTTTTTTTTTTTCCCTGACTTACTCCTCGTTGCTGGCCTCGAACAGGTTTTGGAGCAGGCCGACAAACTGCCCCCAAGTATCCAGGGAGCCTTCCTCTGACCCTCGGATGGCGTACTTAATCTTCTCCAGGTGGAGAAATTCCGAGAGGTCAGCGAGCCAGTCTGCAGCTGTGGGTGGTGCTGCCGATCGGCAGCCGAGCAGGATTCTCCGGCGTGCGATTAGGGAAGCGAAAGCAAACGCGTTGGCCTCCTTCCCCATGTGTAGCTCTCCAGGTGCCTTCATATCGAATTCAGTTTCTCGGCGCTGCAAGCACTGGGAAACATGCAGCTAAACACACTCACTATGGGATTTATTTCCCATTTAGTTAAATCCCGCCCAATATACCAGACTAACAACCAGAATACACTATGTGGTTGACGCACAAGACAACAGAAACACTGATTGGTCGACCTCAACAATTCTGCTGATAAAACCTTGCCATCATCACTGTCAGCAAACTGAAAAGTTGTCGCATTCTATGAAGCTCTAATTCCTCAGAGTGAAAAAATATCATATGCAGACTTTCAATGGCCTTTGCATAAAACTAGTAAAGTTGTTGAGTGTCTGATACCAGAGACCTGAGCATACTTCAGCGGAAGACTGAAGGAGGGCTGCACTGTCAGAAGCGCCATCTTTCAAATGAGAAGCGGAACCGCGGGCAGAAAAGATCCCACGGCATTATTTGAAGGGAGTGTGAAAGTGTTCAACTGCACTTCAAAAATAGGTCGCTGGCTGCCCATGAGGCGATGAAAGGTGCTATACAAATGGAAGTCCTCCCCTTTCATCTTCTCACTGAGTTACTTACTTCGTAGTTGCCAATTCTCCTGGGTGTCCTGCCTGCAACTGTATACTGTCATCCGCAAATATCCCATTGGAGTCAGTTATTTGATGAAAAGTTCTTATGCTTTAATTGCTTTTACTGAACAGCAATAAGCTAATGGTAAGTATATTAAAAGTGATGACCTGGCGCACTATACTGACATTAGGGTAATGCCTTTGGGAGCAGCTGTATGTCGCAATAAAACACCATAATGATCATCGCTTCAATTGTAGCAGCACTATTTAATTAAACACTGAGGTAAATATGCTGAAATGCAATATATATGCCCAGGTCCACCTGGAATCCATGAATTACTTCAACTGCATTATTTAGGGAAGATTTTATACATATTGAATGCTAAGGGATTTGGAAATGTTGCCCTAGTTTGGGAAGGAACGCTGAAATGGAGATAAGCAGGTTTTTAATGGAGAGTGAGATCACATGTTCACATGACATCTGCTCCAAAAATCTTTAATGGCGAAACTGGGGGTGGAATAATATTACTGCTATGTTCCTCAGCAAGGATATTCCTCACTTCATCAGCACATTTTAAAAAGTTATTAATGGTGAAAAGTCAACTATTTTTGCCCAACTGATTGCTTAATTCACAGGCTTCCCTCCCTCAGTTCAATAAGGGTGCAGGAGAGCATGCCAGGAGCAGTGCCAGACATACTGGAAAATGAGATGTCAGCCTGGTGAAGCTACAACACAGGTTTACATGCGTGTCAAACAGCATAAGCAGCAAGTAATAGACAGAGCAAAGCGATTCCACAACCAACGGATCAGATCGGAGCTCTGCAGTGCTGCCACATCCAGTTGTAGATGGTGGTGGAAATTTAAACAACGTACTGGAGGAGGAGGGTCCACAAATATCTCCATCCTCAGTGATGGAGGAGCCCAGCACATCTGTGCAAAGGTTACGGCTGAAGCATTCGTAATAATCTTCAGCCAGAAGTGTTGAGTGGTTATCAATCGCAGTCTCCTCCACAGGTCCCCAGCATTACAGATGTCAGTCTTCAGCCAATACGATTCACTCCACTTGATATCAAGAAATGGCTGAAGGCACTGGATACTGCAAAGGCTGTGGGCTCTGACAATATTCCGGCAATAGCACTGCAGATTGTGCTCCAGAACGTGTCCCGCCCCCTAGCCCAGCTGTCACAGTACGGCTACAACACTGGCATCTACCCGGCAATGTGGAAAATGTGGAAAAGAAACAGGACAAATCCAACCCGGCCAATTTCCGCCCCTCAGTCTACTCTTGATCATCAGTAGAGTGATGGAAGGGGTCATCAACAGTGCTGTCAAGTGGCATTCGCTTAGAAATAACATGCTCACAGACGTTCAGATTGGGTTCCGCCAGGATCATTCAGCTCCTGACCTCATTACAGCCTTGGTTCAAACATGGACAAAAGAGCTGAATTCCAGAGCTGAGGTGAGAGTGACTGCCCTTGACATCAAGGCACCATTTTACTGGGTGTGCCTCAAGGAGCCCTGGAAACCCTGGAATCAATGCAAAACAGGACAAAAACGCTCTCCTGGTTCGAGTCATGCTTGGCACAAAGGAAGCTAAATGTGATGGTTGGAGGTCAATCATCTCGGCTCCAGGACATCACTGCAGTAGTAAGTCAGAGTAGTTTCCCTGACCCAACTAGTAGCCATCTAAGATGGCCACCTGCAAAGGACCATGGGAATTATGGCCAACCCAGGACTCAGACAGATACAGAGCTTATGTGTATCTGAAACACAGGTAACCAGACCTGATAAAACCCCCCGCTCGTTTGCATTTTAATGGCCCATTTTCCCAGGACAATAAAACTCCAATCAAGAAACCGGTACAGCCACAGACTAATCTGCGCCACTCCCTTTACTCAGAGAGCCCAACTGCCAAGGTCAATGACCGCTAAGGTCCCGCCCAGCCACCAAGGCACCCGCCCCTTTATTGGGCGAAATCGAAGACAGTGATCAGAGCCCTGTCGAACTATTGGGTCCAAGGTTAAGGACCGCCCCAAAGAGCGCGAAATCCCAGAGGGATAAAAGAGAGCACAGCCATGTGTTCTGTCTCTTTTGGATCTGGCCTGTGCCAGTCAACTGTAGCAGGAACAGCCAGCCAAGTTCAAGATCAACAATCGCTACCTGACGGATGAGCCCAGCAGAGACAGAGCCACTTTCTTCGAACCAGCCGAGTGAAATCCAGATAAAGGCCTTATCTATTTGCACAGTGCCGGTCACCCTGAAGTTAAGTATAGGTTATTGTAGCTGATAGGTGTAGTTTAACTCATAGTAGATATTGTGTTTGCATGTCGAGGTAACTCTTGTGTATGTAAATAAACCATCTTTTGAACTAACTAACTGGTTGTGTGATAATTTGATCGATATAAGGGAAGGCCTGTGATTCATAACTATTATTAATATTAGTAACAGTGTTGGCGATGCTGTTGGGATCGAAAACGAGCAACAAACTATCTTCAGCTGCTTTATCAATGACCTTCCCTCCATCATAAGGTCAGAAGTGGGGATGTTCGCTGATGACTGCACAATGTTTAGCACCATTTGCAACTCCTCGGATAATGAAGCAGTCCATGTCCAAATGCAGCAAGACCTGGACAATAACCAGGCTTGGGATGAAAGTGGCAAGTAACATTTGTGCCACACAAGCGCCAGGCAATGACCCATCACCAAGAAGAAAAAGTCAAACCATCGATCCTTAAGATTCAATGGGATTACCATCACTGAATCCCCCACTATCAACATACTGGGGTTACCACTAACCAGAAACTTAACTGGACTAGCCTTATAAATACTGTGGCTATAAGAGCAGGTCAGGGAGTAACTCACCTACTGACTCCCCAAAGCCCGTAAGGCACAAATCACCATTGTGATGGAATACTCCCCACTTGCCTGGATGAATGCAGATGCAACAACACTGAAGAAGCTCGACACCCATCCAGGAGAAAGCAGCCCATTTGAGTGGCACCCCTTGCACAAGCATTCACTCCCTCCTACCACCGACGAACAATGGCAGCCGTGTGTACCATCTACAAGATGCATTGCAGAAACTCGCCAAGTTTCCTTAGGCAGCACCTTCCAAACCCACGTCCACTACCATCTAGAAGGACAAGGGCCGCAGATACCTGGGAACCCCACCACCAGGAGGTTCCCCTCCAAGTCACTCACCATCCTGACTTGGAAATATATCGCCGTTCCTTCACTGTCACTGGATCAAAATACTGGAACTCATTCCCTAACAGCACTGTGGGTCTACCTACACCTCAGGGATTGCAGCAGTTCAAGAAGGCAGCTCAGCACCACCTTTTTCAAGGGAAACTAGGAATGGGCAATAAATTCTGGCCTAGCCAATGATTGACCCACATCCCATGAATGAATAAAAGAAAAGTATGGGTAAACGGTTCCCTCCCACACAATGAGGACAGGACTGACAACTCACAGCACTGAAATTTCTCAGTTCCGCGATGATGGGTTTCGCAGTGGGCCTGGGAGCAACAAGGTGCCCTCCCCCGCCGACACGATCTCACATCTGAACAACCTGCCCGATATGGGGTCTGCGCAGCATCAACGATCGGCCTAGCAGTAGTAAATAGCTAATTAGGTTCAAATTAAGTATTGTGGCACATTCGAATGCAGACAAGAGGGTAAAGCCCGAAAAAGTGGCGATGTATTAGAAAGCTGAGATGACTCTATCCACTTCTGGATTTAACAGGTGGGTTTGCAGACAAGCTGGTAAAAGCTGTCGAGTATGTGACTACCATCCCCAATTAACTAGTGACCAACCAGAGTAGGTGGGCCTAGTCAGAATCTACACCTAACTATTGAAGCCTTGATACCTAAAGGGGACATAGCAGTGATCAGAATGGATCTATTCTGTACCTGTCAAGCCAGAGGCTGTAACTGCATTGCTGGAGGCTGCACATGGGAAGGTTGCCCTCACCCCCTCCCATCGCGATTGCTGTTCTTGGAGGCATCCCTGGAGACCATGTTGCAGGTTGTGAGACCCTGCAGAGAAACGTTCTTTTTCCTGGCGGTGTGGCTGAAAGCCCCGAAGGAGTTAAGCAGCAGGAGTGAGGCCCTGTGCTCACGGATGCGGTGCCAAAAGAAGTTCACTGACCCCGTCGGGACAGGAAAGGTGAGTGACCCGACGAGCGCCAACTCTTCTTTCGCCATCTCCTGCAACACTCTTCAGACCACACGTGCCTGAATAGACACCCATGTCTCTCTCTTGAGGCTTCTCCACACGTCCCCATTTTACACTCATCGCTGACACTCAACTCATCCTAATAACACATCATGCCCATGCTTTGCACTCACCCTTGACAACTGTTGTCCTTCCCTTCCTCGCAAAATGTTCCATTTTTCACGCTCGTAACTCTCTCCATCTCTCTTTGCAGGAGATTTGAATGCAGAATATCAGGGAAAGACAGAGAATCAGGGGTGAACCTCTCGTCATCTGATGACTGTGGGTTCCTGACACATTGGCATTTTTTGATGTGTTAACTGCTGCTTGAAATGATGCACTTACGCCAAAATGGTGACCAACTCCATAACGTTACAATCCCAGTTGAAGTGCTGAATAGGATCACACTTAAATCTCACATTCAGTGATTGGGACATAAGATCATAAGAAAAAAGAGGAGTAGGCCATTTGGCCCCTTTAGCCTCCTCCGCCATTGAATAAGATCATGGCTGATCTGATTGTGGACGTGACTCCAAGCCAAAGGCTGCTCACAGTCAAAGGGAGTGGAATTGACTTTCAGGAGAGAAGCAGCAGCAGGGCCTTGTCCTGGGAGAGTTTGGTGGGCAGACAGGCTACACCTGTGGTTGCCCCTGTTGTGAATCTCCATCATATTTAAAGATGGTGTGAGGGCCTCACAGATGCCAAGTCCCTCATCCCCTGGCCCAAGGGTGACCCCCCCAGCAACCTCAACCCCCCTGAAGGGCCTGCCGTAACCCCCCCCCCCCCCCCCCCGAGCACTGGGGCAGAAGCTCTGATTGAGCTGCATGTCGGAAAATGGAAAGGACTATTCACCTCCTGACGTCCTCCCAGTTGCCATTGCACCACATTCATGTTTTGGAAAAGGAGTACGGAACAATGCCCCCGTGACTTCAATTAATTTTTATTATTCATTCAAGTGAAGTGGGCTTCACTGTCTGGGCCAGCATTCACTGACAATCCCTAATTGCCCTGGAGAATGAAAATTAAACGGTTTCTCTGCCAGGCCATAACACGACCTGGATGCCAAGTTCAAAATCGAACCTGGAGAGATAGTCGCTTGAGTAGCAAGATGAGTTATCAATGCGTGGCACCCCACAGAGTCTGATTACCAGGAACATAAAACATAATTTACAATAAGTACAAGATTTGATGTTGCACTGCCGCATAAACTGAACATTGTCTAAAATAAGAGAGAGAGAGAGAGAGAGTCTGTGAGGAAGGGGAAAGCAAGACTGGATATGGGTGAAAGAGGCTGATGGGAGAAGAGGCCTGAGGTTTAAGGGGGTGGCCGAGGTTGGAGACCTGAGGTGGAGGGGAAGGGTCTGAGCCAGTCCAAGAGCTGGGTACTGGATGTTACCAACTTAAAGTGTGAGAAGTGGCATCATGGATTATTTGGGGTGTACAAGTATGTGGTATTTAACCACGCATTGGTAGGTATATTTTTTTCTTTCATGTCTGTTAAATTCAAATATGTTTTTACATTTATTTGATTTTCCCCTTCAGACATAAACCTTTCTTGGATGTCCAGTTTACTTGGGCAGTAGCACGGCCTAGATGCTGGGAGGGACCCCACCTGCACGGCCGTGACTCCTCCCAGTAGCTTGCTAATGACAAGCTGCAGGGGATGGAAGCTGCTGTGGTCTTCTTCTTGTCTCGGGCCACACTGCCTACCAGCTCCTGGATTGCAACATGCTCAGGTACTCACGAACAGCACGAGGTGGACAGCGGATGTTAGGGAGGGAGTTTCAGGATTTTGCCCCAACGACAGTGAAGGAATGGCGATAGAGTTGTAAGTCAGGATGGTGTGAGGTGTATACAGCCATTTACAGCCTGATACAAAATGGTCAAGCAAAGAAAGGACACTACTGTGGCCTGATGGGAAATGTGACCAACTAACTTCCAGAATATGGTCAGCAGAACTAATGGCTTTAGATTGTGAGTGTCTGATTTACTCAACCTGCAACTGACCTATGTGATTTACCACAAATGTCTTTGATTTTATGAAAAGCCATAAAGAGTCAGCAGGATAATGGACAATAAATGTCTTTCAAGTGAATGGCTGACCATGATGAATTAGCAGGATGAAAAGCAACATATGTCCCTGATGATCAACGTATCCTAATCGATGATCAAATGGACAGGAAGAGGGAAGGAAATATTAAAGTCATCAAGCACAACTGGCTCTATGGTCAGGCATCGTGCAAAAAAGTAATTTGGACACAGAGCCCTGTGTGTTGCGATCCTGAGAAGAGACACGACTCGTGAGTGAGTCACAAGGGTGGATGTGACACCCCCCCCCCCTCACCCTCCCTCTCCTCGCATATATAATGATATACTCCCTCTGGAAATAGTGATACAGTCCTGGGGTGGGGTTGTAGTTATATTATTACCATACTATTTTTATATATTCCTGAAAATACTATCACACACCAGGGTGCGAACTGATTCAATCATCACATGTAGTCTTTTTCACCATGTTGCCATCTGGTCAAGACAGTGAGTAGCTGAGATGGATAAGAGAAGAGAATCCCAGAAAGTCCTCTTATTCCTCATCACTATCCTGATGGAATACGCACAGTTGTGGACGGGTAAAGATTCGGTCTGCCTGTGACGCCCCCTCCTCTTGTGACGGAATAACACGCTCGCAGTCACCATCCAGTCTCACAGGCGGTTACTTGGGTTGAGGTACCAGACTGGCTCTCAGGGGACAAATCCAAATCTAGGTGTTAACTTGCTCAGTGGAATGAAAGCGGAGGCAACAAGACTGGTAAAATATTTTAAATAGAAGCATTCGGAAGCTGCCTTACAGATTAAGACCCTCCATCCACATCACAGACCACCAGGAAATAGACACTAATATAGAATGAAATGGCTGAGGATCAGCATTCTTGCAGGAAGGCCCCTTCACCAGAATTAGAGTGAAGGGTTGAGATGGAGGGTATCTCACTTAAAATGAAAACTCCTCTTGTCTCTTCGGGTGCTGCTGACACCTTCGTTGTATATTTCAAGCATTTGATTTCATTTCAGATTTCAACCATTGCTCTTTATTTTTCCGATTTTAATCTCGGCTAACTTTGCAGACAGACTGCCAGCTGCCCTATCAGATAGAAATGTCAGAACCATCCAGCTTTTCTTCACAGTTCTCGAACTAAAAGTAGCCGAGCTAGGAGCAAAGTTAGAAGTGTCATGATATTCAAACATACATCATAACACATACATAATGATAGACAGACCAACAGACCAATTAGCACACATAACATGACAGCCAATCACAGACAAGAGCAGACACAGTATAAGACAAGAAACACAACACCTCCTGGCCAGTCCATCTGGAGACAGCACAGGGCCAGGACCTCATTAGCAAGACACTCACACAGTCACAACGTGCTGAGTACCAAGTCAGATGTGTAAATAGTTAGTTGAAATAAAACTGCGTTGTACCAATCGCAACCATGTTGGTTCGTCTGTACCTCAGAGCACCCAACACCTCAAGAAGGATCAGCAGCAAATATCCAGGGAATGGGGAAGGTGCAATGATCCTATTTGACACGGCATCAAAGCATTTTCCTGGTCTTGCAAGTCTTGTGCTCCTTTGCGGAAGGAGGCTAAAGTATAGAAAGCAGGGGTGGGGTTGGGGGGAAATTTCTTCTGTAATCATGTCAGCATCATAATACTCTCACGCTTCTGTTAACTGTACAGCCAGTGTTGTTATGTTGCCACTTTGCAGCCAAAGCCATTCAGGAGTTTCATTTGTATTCAGCAGTATTTCAGTTCCTATAACACTTAACACCTGCAGCTTGTAATGACAGACCTTCTGCAGCTGAACCAATACATTCATTTTGCCTTATCGCTTCTGAAAGATGCCCAGTCTAATCCGATAAAGACAAAAACTTCCATGTGTAACTGTGTTGTCCTCCACTACTATTATTTTCCTTTTACAAACCTATAAAACCAGTCTCTTTTAACATCATCAGAAGTTAAATTTATTTATTTATTTTCAGATGTATAGAGTCTGAATGTTATTACTGACAAAAGTGAGAATTATCCTGGTTGCTTCTGCGCTCAATCTTATGGAGCTTTCATCCCGCAATTTAGAGATTTGGGGGAGGAGTTCTCCCACCTGAGATGAAGGGTGTGATCATCCCAAAAGGGAACAACATTTCCTAGCGAGCGCGTTTAGCCGCGTGTTTCCTGGCGCTCACAGTGCCACAAAACACATGGCTATTCAACGCTACTCGTGTTGAATAAAGGGCCTAAACGGAAATGTGCGGGCAAGGCCGCACGTAGCCCCGTTATTTGCTACGGGCAGCTCTGCTCGCCAGAACTGCCCGTTGCAGCGAGAAGTCGGGACACCATTTGTAAATGACGTCCCGATCTACGAGATCCACAAAACAAATACGACCTACTCCCAGCCCAAAAGCAACATGGGAGGGACCCCCGCCTCCCCCTCCCCGCATAACCTCAACACCCACGGTGGGCAGCACCTGCCCAATCGCACCTGACACCCTGGCAATGCCCCACCAGCTGGCAGTGACAGGATGGCACCCAGGTGCCACTGCGAGATGCGTTTCTGGCGTAGCATGGGTGGAAGATCGCACCAACACAGCGGCTTCATCACACTTGACTTGGCGTCGGCATGGGGCCTCTCGTGAGATTCGCAAAGCTCAAAATGTCTCGCGAGATTTAACAGAGTCTTGAGAGACATCACGATCAGACCTCACCCTCACTGGGCATGATCCAGATCAGCATATTTAAATGGCACATTTAAATATGATTTCGCCAGATTCTCCCGGTGCCTGGGATATACGGCCACGCCTGGGAGACCTCATTGGGGCGCTGTTTAGTACTGGTCCACACAAACCTGGACCAGTTGTAATGGTACTTGGGGTCTCCCAGGCCATTAGAGACTCCTGGGTGGTTGGGAACTGGGCAGTGTGGCACCCTTGCACTCCCTTAGGTGCCTGGGCACCTTGGCACTGTCAGCCTGGCACCCCGCTAAACCCAGCCAAAACCAGACATAACATGTTTTTGGTTGAATCATGCCCTAAATCTGGAATTATCCTGCTGTTGGGATGCTCTATTCTGGCTGGCAGCGTACCCCCACCCACAGGTTTCCCAGCAGTGTGGCATGGCACCAATGGGAGGTCCCATTGACAAGTGGCGGGAGGAGAGAATTCCACCGCCAGTGAATGGCGCGCCGCCAAGAAACCCGTAGCTGGGGCCCGGAGAATCCCACCCAAGTCCCGAGTGGGAGGGGGGAGTGTTTTCTGCTGAGGAGGGCACGGAAAACCACACCATATCTTCCAACCCCGACTTCATTGATTATACACCTGCGGGGTTTACGCCATCTCCTGGGGCGGAGTTCGCTACATGGCACGCATCCCACCATCATATCCGGACTGCATATTTAAAAGGTGTCCGGATATCCTTGATGTCAACAATTAACGTTTGAAATGTCAGGAAGGGGAGGTGAAGGTCCAGTGCCCACGTTCAGTGACACCTTCCTGGACGTCCTCATCCTGGCTGATGGAAGAAGGCTGCCAAGCAGGGAAGCCAACGCTGCATGGACACAGGTGGCCGATGCCACAAGTGCCCAGGGGGTGCACAGGACATTAGTGCCCCAAGAGTACGAATGGCTTTATTTACCCCGCCCGGGTAAGTCTCAGCCATGGTCGCAGAATCCACAAAGGATCCAAAAGGTATGGGTCCAAGGACTAGTGGAAATGGTATGTCCTGCCTCACAGCTGCACTTCAGAGCATCCACTCTGATGTGGAGTGACCGCTTTGCTTCTCCTCACCCTTCAACAGACATGGGACACTGGAGTTAGTTAGAGTTAGGGAGAGAAGTTGGGGGACAAATCCAGCATAGGCACAGAGGGAGCGAGCAACCTCCACTAATCTTGTGCATGAATGAGCTTTCCCCTTCCATGTGGATGTGCTCAGTGCTTTGGAGGGAGCTGGTCCACCACCCTCCTGCCCAGTTCATGCCAGTGATGACTTGCCACAGAGAATTGGGCTACCTTACAAAGGGAGGAATGATCACACCGTGCCGAACAGGAGAAGATTGGAACCAGGCGATCGTTCCTGAGGGCTCGTACTGAATTTGATGAGAGGGCAACTGAACATATGGGAGTGGAGGATGAACGAGCCATTCACGATGAGGATCTTGACCTTGGCCATCCACCTAACAAGGGTTCATCCATTGAATGAAAAGTTGAGTGTCTAATGTATCTCCATGTTGCAAGTAGCTGATGCTGTCACTTGCACTCTCCTTTCTCACTTCCAGGTGACTTCAGAAAGAGACCAAAGTCCAAGTCCAAGGAGGAGAATTCCCTATCTAACCCCAACCATAGACCAGAAATGAGCCCAAAGGGAGCAGTCGAGGACAGCGCCACACCTTTAGAGGCATCACAGCAAGCACTTGCACCCTCCACCAACTCGGATGCACACACCTCAGTGGGCATTAGTGCCAGTTCAATCTGGTGGTTAACGCTTGGACATGTGCCTGCAGCAGGATGAGGCAAGTTCAGCCGAGCTCCCTGACTCTCGGAGGATTCCTGGGGAAGAGGCATCTGAGAGGTCCAGGTTTGTTGATGAGTCTTTGGAATCGGCCTTCGAACTCCTGGTGGAGAGTCAGCAAGAGATGGGGGAACATCAGGCAGAGCTGTTGGAAGCCCTCAGCAGAATGACCCACGAGTCACAGGAGTCAATCTGCCTGCTCTCTCATGTAGTGGTGCTGACTTGTGTGTGCCTCAATGTCTCCATGGGGAAGATGGCCGACACATGAAGACCCTGGCTCAGTGAATGCCTCAGCAGATGCTTGCAGACCTGCACTCCATCGCTGTTGCCATGGGTGAGTTCATGCAGTGGCGATGCAAGGGCATTGAAGCACCTTCCTTCAAGGAGTCAGGCTGGGGCCTTTGGGCACCAAAAGGGAGGAGGAACAGCAGCTGAACACCCATGGGCCATCCACTTGGGACTCTCAGAACTTGTTTGCTCCCTCTGAACCCCTTTAGCTTGTGATCCCTTCAGCCTCGTCTTCTGTCACTGCAGAGGAGGCAGCTGGTCTACTGGTGGAAAGCCAAAGTCAGCCAGGGTCGTCCAGGCCTCCGTGCTTCAGAGGACAGCTGCCAAACTCATCAAAGCAACAGGCAGACAACTCCACAGGCTGCCTCCACCCCTGCTGTGGATGTCACGGCAGCGCCTGGAAGAAGTGGTAGACCATGAAAAATAAGAAATTTTGATCACAAGCGGTTGCACAGGTGAACACTTTCACTGTATTATCTGGAAATATGTTCACACTGTCCCCAAATAATGTCTAGTATGGTCTATCAGCGTCATTATATGGGGTTTGTGAGGCCTTCCAATTTTTACCCCCCTCAACACTCGCAGTTCAGCCTTGTGCAAGAACTCCTCCACTCACGTGACTGCTCCATCCATCACACTCATCTGACTGTCCTGAGCTTTTCCAATGTTGCCTGCTAGGGTGCTCTTTCAGTTGTCTATCTGAGCTAACCAGCATCTCTGTCCACACATTTCCGTCTACTCTATCAACAGCGCCTGCGCCCATCCATTGGTTCTGATTACCTTAATTCTCCTTCTCCTCCCTCGGTCACCCATGTCCTTCCCCCCATCACAATGATTCCTTCCTTCCCTCTCATTCCTTCCCCTCTCCGAACATCCTCCCTGACGTCTTCTTCCCCATTTCACCTACCTCCCAATTTGCATCCTTTTCCCCCTTATTCCTTCTCCCCTCTGCCACCTTCCCCCATGAGCTCCTTTTCCCTTCCCAATTTCACCTACCGGAACACTTTCATTACCCAGCCTCCCAGCTTCACTCCAGCCCCAAGGCCTTCCTCTCACCCCCCCCCCCCCCTCCCATCTTTTGCTGCATACTTACCAGCTCATGGCAAAGACCTTTAAATTCAAGAGTAGGTCTGACATCAGCGAAGCCGAAACTGCTGCGTGGAAACCTCCCACCTTCTGCGAGATGCTTTGTGGTCGTGTCATATGCATGATGATTCACCCACCATGAGACGGCCAAGTTCCTCCAGGGTCCAGCAGCTCCAGCATCACCTTCTCCTCAGATGTCCGTGATCTGAGCAAGCCCCTAAAAGTAAGTCTTGACTTCTGCACACCATGTTGGTCCAGACGTGTTCTGGACCGGCGAGTTTTCCGCTGGCGCCGTGGAGAATCGGGAGGGCGGCACAGTGGCGCAGTCGTCAGCACTACTGAATCACGGTGCCGAGGACCCAGGTTCGATCCCGGCTCTGGGTCACTCTCCGTGAGGGTGTTTGCACTTTCTCCCCGTGTCTGCGTGGATCTCACCCCACAACCCTAAGGTGTGCAGGGTAGGTGGATTGGCTACGCGAAATTGCCCCTTAATTGGAAAAAAAAATGAATTGGGTACTATAAATTTATTTTTAAAAGAATAATAATGGGAAATCGGGCATGGGAGGAAGATTCCGAGTGGGCTTCATTTGCATCCCATTAGCAGGACGCCAATCTCTTTCACGCCAGCCTCCAGCGAGAATCCCAATCCGCCATGTTGGGCATCAGCGGAAGATCCCACTGTAAATTTGCACCGGTGTGAATCCGATTTTTAAACCTCCCGCCGAATTCTCCATATCCCTCCCGCCATCGATCCCACAAGTGGGGCCATGCGAGAATTCCACCCTGGGTATTCGATGAACATCCGATTTGTGGCGGATTGACATCTCAGTCCCATCCTTCTGCCTTTACTCTGTATCACTTGGTAGCCTAACCAACCAAAAATCAACTCATCTCACTCTTTACAGTTCGAATGATGCCCCAAAATCCACAACCTTCCTGGGGCGGAGGCAGGGGGAAGAGTTCAGGATTTCCCATGAAAGAAATGCACCTGAATGGAAAGATATAAACCAGGTTGACAGAAGAAGCCAAAAAGAGAACACCTGACATGAGAGAGTTAGGTCTCCAATCCCTGTGTAAACCTGTAGAGCAAAGGTTCACTAATTATTCTACTTTGGTCGAATTCACAACTTTCAAACACCCACACATGCACAAATATTTGTCTGTTGTTACTTGTACTGTGAAATATGACCAGCAAGTTTAAAGAATTTATAAAATAGAAGGCTCGACGTATTGCAAACCATGTTTACTTGTGGCAGTTTCGTTCACTGTGAAGGAAATAGTGATTTTGATTTGAATAAATTACATTCTAGACCAGATTAGCTTGGATCCCAGTTCGAATAACAAGTTAGCCATCTGGGAATATGCTTGACTTCAGCCTGGCGGTTCAATTTATTTTATTCAGGTTCAACCAAACGTGGTACATGCATGACAGCCTGTGAATAAAAATGAACGCAATTCCAAATGGAACGTGAGCAATTGTCATCAGTACTTAGTAGCAGAGGCAGTATTCATAAAGGGAACATCAGGGTAAGTTATAGTGAGAACTTTAGTGCCAACATAACTATGAATATTAATGACAGCCCAGCTCCCCGAGAATGTAACCAACCGACTATAGTTTCTTACCCTTTGCAGATCGAAAAGTTAGAGTCAGGAACAGTGCGATATGGTTTTTCAGCGCCAACTGCGATCACCACTGGCACTGACTTAATTCAACAACAACAACTTGTATTTACATGGCACCTTTAACATAGTAAATCATCTCTAGGCGTTTTACAGCTGTATTATCAAACAAAATCTGGCACTGATCCACGAGATTTTAGCACAGGTAACCAACGGCTTGGTCAAAGAAGTGGATTTTAAGGAATGTTTAAAAGTCAGAAAGGGAAAGGGGCAGAGAGCTACAGACCTTCCATGCCTCGTACCACAATCAGGAGTTTGGGGATTGAGAAGCCACAGGCAGAGCACTCCAAGGCAACTGCAGAATTTATCCTTTGTTTATTTAGTGATTTCTTAGGTTTCAATTAAAGTGAAATTTACCCCCCCTTTAGTTATTTTGTGTTCCTTTATTCCCTAACTTCATAATCAAAGGATTTTGGGCATTTTGAAAAATTGTGAGGTGACATGGACGTGCAGGCATGCTAAGTTCAACACACGTCCCAACTTTAATCCAGTATGGAGCACTGACTGTTTCTCAGAGATAGCAGCTACCTCTCAGTGACCTGTGCATTTTAAAAATTGTTCCATCCCATCCAGCCTAGTTCAGAAATGAGTTGATTTGCTCAAGGTGCACACCCAGATGTCACCTAACAGACCACTGGAGAGAAAACTGTTTAAATATAACGAGGGGTAGCAATGAAACAAAAAACAAACCTGAAGTTCCAACAGATCTGAGATTATGTCATGCTTACAAGGTTAAAAAAATCACCCTCTAGCTGGCCCGATTAAAAATTAAAATCTGTCATTTATAATTAGACGCAGCATGTTATAAAAGTTGTATTCGAATACACCGTGAGGTACTTACTTAGTAACCAGTGAAAAGGCCTCGGAGCAAATAGGAGGGCAGGGGACGAGCTTGATGAGAAAGTGGCTGAGAGCTGCTGGAAAGTGGGCCCTGGTAACCTTTTCAAGCACTGAACGAAAGGTATTAACATCAGCTGCCTTTGAGCTCTGATCTCCTCCTCCTGTGTCCAGAATATTCCCTCCGTGAAGTACCAGGATAAGTACACGAATCTTGCATTTTTTCATTTCCTGTTGAAACATACCATTCTGAAAAAAGGTACACCTGCAAGCCACGTAATTCCTTCCGACAATATTGGCATATGGTGCTCAATTTAATTCATTCTTTATTTGCACACAACAATGACCTTTTATGCCTGGCGAAAACATATTTTTGTATCAACTTCCTTCTAATTGTATGTATTGTAAAGGAGGTAAACATTAAACAATTTTTCAATAACATTCTCTGTCAATTATAACCTTGCCTTTCCTCAAGGCACTGGTTCTTACCCCAGTTTCCCTTCTTCATATATATATATGTAGACATTGTCCGTAGGTTATTCACGTTTGGAAGGAAAGGTTCTGGAACCAGTTCTCACTCAGTCCCCTTGAGAATATACCTTCCAGCAGGGGTTTACTAGACTTAGATTAAGGGCTGGATTTTACTGTCCTGACATCTGATGGCTGAAAATGGAGGCGGGGGATCGCAAATTTAAATTTCCAAGCCAATTCCCGCAAGACATCATTTTGACCTGGGTGGGAAATGTGGCAGATCATGGCCTGATGGACATGCAAAGTGACGCTGGGTTCAGCCCTTTGCGAGGTTACCGCAATTTTCAATTTCTCTGAGTTTGAGACTTCCGGTGAGGCAGATGGGTTCTTGAAGCCTAAGTGAAACATGTTGAGTCAGTCAGTTTGTGAACGTCAGGACAGCCTGTTGTGTAGTCAGGAACCATTTGACAGTTAAGTTTAAAATGTCTTGCGAAATTCAAATTCATAATTAGACTCTGAAAATTTAATTATGTATTTAATGTAATAATTGATAATAAGGTAATGTCCTCAAAAGGTAAGTGATCAATAAATTGACTAGCACACTTTAGGTGTTCAGATGCATTGGAGTACTTTCTACAGATGATAAAGAACACCGATGCATTCAGATGAAATAAGATATTAATGTGATATCTGGGCCTTGTGCTTTGATTTTTACACTGATTTAAAGTCAAGATATTGGTTAAACCTTTGAGATAGTTGAATAGATGTCTGACCTCTTTGACTGAAAGTCCACCCATTGAAAATAATTAACAGATGGCTAGCCACCTGTTCAGGCAACTTCAAAGTTTCCACGCTAATGACCTCTGGAGAATTTGTTTATATAATTGTGCAATAGAATTTTCTTATGAATGCTTGGCTGAGCTCCATTCTCTACGAATGAATTTAGTTCAGCCAAGTTGGTTTACACAGCTGTGAAGAGGACTGTGTGTTTTGTCTTGATTGATATTTTTATGAATAGTCACTAGCATTAAAATGTTTTGAAGAGGCTTTTGAATGGTTGTTTGTTTTGGCAGATTTATGAACATTTAAGAGGAGTGAGTTTTGTTTTCCAAGTCGCGCTTCAGTATATGATTATTTAGTTCATGAGCATTTCAAAGCCTTCCACCCATGGCCTCTGCCCATATTAGACACTGGGTGAGAGGGTCTGAATGATGCATCAAGGTCATGGAGGAGGCCTGGGTGATATGAGGGGTCATGGAGGGGTCATAGAATAATAGATGGGGTATGGGAGAATGAAGGGAGAATAATAATAATCGCTTTTTGTCACAAGTAGGCTTCAATTAAGTTACTGTGAAAAGCCACAGAATGGGATTATGTAGGGGTCTCTGAGGTGGGTGTGTGGGAGGGATGAGGGCTAGGGGGCCGAACAGTCACAAATAGAACTTTGCCAATATCTAAATAGCTGGCCTTGGCATTCACCCTCCTCCATTCCCACTTTGAGCCTGCCTCAGGAGGCCAGAGCCCTGACTCCTTGAATGGTGGATGGATGGCGGGGGGGGGGCACAGCTGTAATAAGTTGTGTGTGTGGCTTTATTCAGAATGCAGGACTATGATATCGGGAAATGTCCCAACTCGTGTTTCCCAAGTCGATCATGAAAATACAGCCCCAGCAGTGTTAATCCCACTGATCTTTGTTTTCCAAAAGCTAACGGTAAATAAAGTGTCCCAACTACAACCAATGCCTCAGCTTGTTGGCACAGCCTGTATATGCATTAGCCATCAAGGATATTTCATTCGGCAACTGTTGCTCTCGAGACTTCCACAATAACATTTTTGTGTGTTCATATTCTAATGGAACCTCTGTTATCTTGGCTCCAATTATCTGTCAACCTCATAAATCACCATCGCTGTTGTCATGCAGGGCTTTGAACGCCACGTCCTCTTGTTGCCTATTGATTCCAGTTTCTCTTGTCTGGGTAAAAAAGTAGCCGCACAGACCAAGAAAAATTTAATTCAAGATGATTTATTTTATTTGCAGTATACTTGTCTTTATTCCCCTGTCCAGGATTTTATTGCACCATACACATAAAACAAATGTATGCAGGTTTTCAATTATTTGCTAATTTCTGCTGGGGATTGGACCCAATCCATTATGACAGAAAATCAGTTTACTGTATCTTTGTGTGTCAATTTATTTGTTTGTATTCATGAAGGTGAAATTTTTAGTACTGGGGAATAGTATTCATTTCCATCTCAGTACCTAGCCATTCTGTGACTTTATCGCTAATTAGTGCCCTTGGTCCGACATCACGCCCACTCGTAAGAAATTGAACAATTCGATTTTATATGGGACACCCTAAAACCAGCAGGTAAGAGTGGTTTTGAGTTTTAACATTATGGGCCCCATTTAAACTCAATTTCCTCCAGGCTGTTCTCACTTTTCATTAACATTTTTCCCCCCCAAAAAACAGCTTTCCAATACCAGTGATACAAAATCATGATTGCTTCACCAATCATATGATAGTGCATATCACTGTTACTAACCTTGCTGGTTAACACATGATAAATGATGAGATCACAATGGTCCTTGAAGCAATTATGCTTCAGGAACATTGTCTGCTGCCTTTCCAAAGATCCACAGCAGTTTACAGAAAAGAAAGAGACCACCGGCATCATTTTGTCAGTACTGGCTCATTGATAGATCAATGTGAAATGCATTCCACAGCCTTGCACCCTGCTCCAAATCATAGATATCTTGTTCTTTCTTAAGAAAATGCATTGGCCTCCGTAACAATCATTTCCCTTGTGCAAAATAATCCCGGCTCCAACAACACCAAGTGTAAAGACCTTTTTCCAAGTCTCTCTCCTCACTGTCTTAGTGGCAATTTTAGACCGATGACCCCAGTCCATGTCTGAGGAAACAGTTTTTTTTTTACTCAAGTCACTCTTTCCAAAGCCTTCTGAAGGTACAATTTGGATAGATAACCTAAGAAACAAAAATTGTGACTTGATTTTACCAAGTAAAGCAGATGCAGCAGTTTTTAAACATTCTTACCTCTGGGTCCTCTTGTCCTTCCACACTGCCTTGTGTAGGACATCCCTGTCTGTTGAGAGGGTCACTGTACATGTCACCTGCAAGAAAGAAATTGTGTTTTTAGTTTTCTGTTACCATACCGAGGCACAGAATCTAATGTGGGAATCGCCCACTGAGAAATATGGTGGTATCTCCACCGGTCCAGTCCTCATTGGCAGCAAGAAGCCTGCCTGTGGGGCTCCCAGCTCCCCCAGTTGCCCCCAGTTGCATTATTTCATCGATGCACTACTGTTTATGGAGAGATATCCTCCACCTCCCAGCCCCACCACTAGTCCGAGAGCTGCTGGTATTTCAGTGGGCCAACCAGAAAGTCAGCTTTTATCAGGGGAAGGAGACATAACAGTTCTGCCTCTTTGTTCTTATCAAAATAAAAGCTATGATGTAGCTCACTGCAACATCTTTCCATGCAAATGTGTTACAATCCCAGTTGATGTTATAACTGGACAGGGAGATTCGAGAAGAGAACCCTGACTCAAAAGACCAAAACTTTTACTTTTTTAATTAAACATAGAGGAACAGAGTCACAGGACCGGTAACTGGTTTTAACAACAAGAAAAAGACCTTTATTAAACATGAAAACATTGGATTATGTTACAATACCCCTCATAAAGTAAAATGTACTTATTTTAACAATTACACACAGATTTTAAGATTAACCCAGATTACAAAGTACATTTTAAACTACAATTGTTTCATTAACACAAAGTCCCTTTAAACATACAGATTGTCTGTGGTCAAATACACGCACTCTGCTCTGAACCCAAGTTAGTGTCTGTGGATTCCTCCTCAGAATCCCCCCGGATGATGTTCGCATGACAGTTTCCAAACACCACTCGCAAAACACGCTTCAAAATCTCCTCTGACAATTATACTTTCCCTTAGCAGTTGGCATTCTGAAATCAAGTCCAGGTATCCAAATCACTCTTTGAACAATGCTTCTGCTCCACGTTTAACAGCAACTCCAGTCCAGGTTTTACACTACCCCATTTAGGATTTCCTTGTATTGACTGCTGCACAAACTGTTCACAATTGCTTTAACGCTCGATTCCCAGACTCCATGAAAATAGCCGCAAACTTTCGATTTACCTCTGAAATCTTTAAATCTGGATACAGCAGCTGTCTCTTTCACTCAGAACACTGGGCAGGATTCACCGACCCCCTGCCGGGCTGGAGAATTGCCGGGGAGCGGCGTGAATCCCGCCCCGACACCAGCTGCCGAATTCTCCGGCACCGTCTTTTTGGCGGGGGTGGGAATCGTGTCGCGCCGGTCGGGGGCCATTGGCAGTGGCCCCCCGGTGATTCTCCGGGCTCCGATGGGCCGAACGGCCGCCCGTTTTTGGCCAGTCCCGCCGGTGTAAATTACACAACATTCTTACCGGCGGGACCTGGCTCTGCGGGCAGCCTGCGGAGTCCTCAGGGGGGTGCGGGGATCTTGCCCAGGGGGGGCCCCCACGGTGTCCTGGCCCGCGATCGGAGCCCACCGATCTGCGGGCAGGCCTGTGCCGTGGGGGCACTCTTTCCCTCCGCGCCGGCCGCTGCAAAGCTCCGCCATGGTCGGCGCGGAGAAGAAACCCACAGCGCAGGCGCAGGAATCACAGCAGCGGTTCTGGGAAGACGCTGGCGCTCCTGCGCATGCGCCAACTCGTGCCGGCTGGCGGAGGCCCTTCGGTGCCGGTTGGCGCGGTGCCAATCACTCCAACGCCGGTCTAGCGCCCGAAGGTGCGGAGGATTCCGCACCTTCCTGGCGGCCCGACGCCGGAGTGGTTCATGCCACTCTTTTGCGCCGGTTCGGCCCGCCCGCCGGATACCAGAGAACCCCGCCCACTTTGTTTACTCTTCCTTAAATTCATCTGAACAATACCTTGGTCTATGTTCTCTTCATTTCAGTCGCCTTTAGATGTTATTTCTGACCCAATTCCCTGGTTATCTAGACAGTACCTGGTTCCTTGGCAGCCTGCCTCTTTGCAGCTCCCTTATCCTGCCCAGCTTCCCCTGGGAGAATTCAGAGATGTTCGCTGTCTCCAACTGGTGTCCTGTCTCCAACTACCAACAAATTCAGCTAAAACTAAGAACAAAGGAAATCCCTCTAAAAAGTGGCTAAGCAACAGGAAGAGGAATTAATTGGGCACAGATTTATGAACATTGAACGAGACACTCGCTCGATAAGGCCGCAGGCAAACCCAACAGGGCAGCCTCCCTGGATGGCAAGACCCCACTAGCCGCTGGTTGAATACAAGCAGTGGCAGGGTGAGCCTCCAGGATGGAAGCCACCTGTAAGCCTTCCCATTCTGGACCACTGGAATTAATCAGAGGGAATTTGGAAGACGGTGTCTTCTCCACCCTCCACCTCCAAACGTACCTCAGGGAAGGGGCATTAAATTCCACCCAATTTGCCTATAGCCTCAACATCACGACTTAACAGACAATTGGCACAAATGATTTCACTGACTAACTCAAAACTTAATGTCTTAAGAGCTTATGTCAGAAAACAATAGGTCACAATACACTTAAAATATAGTTATAAAGTATAATATGTTATGTTTTTGATTGCCATGTTGGATATATTTGTCATTCAATATTTGTGATCCATTGGTGTCTGTTAGCACCTGACAGGTAGCATGCACTTCAGCAAAGTACTGAGGGAGTACTGCATTGGTGACAGGAGCACTTTTCGAGTCAGTCTTCAAAACGTGGTTCTTCTTACTGAGATAGATGCACAAGATGCCATGGCACTATTTGAAGAAGAGCATAATACCACAACTATAAGGTAAAACAATAAGCTGTTCCAACTTCTTTGGCCTAAACTAAGGATAGCAGCAGCTACAGATGTAGCAAATAATATAGCACCAGTCCAGTCAAATGTGTATTTGTTATGTCTCCTCCACTCATCCAAGTGCAGAAAACCTCTTCCTCTTTTAATCTGGACAAAATAACTGAGTGACCAAAGGTATAGAAAAAGCACAGCATGGAGGACATTCCTGTCAGGGAAAAGGGCACATCACAGTTCTGCTCCTGTGTCTATGTCAAAATAAAGACCATGATGGAACATAACATCAATTCATTTTGGCAGAAATGAGAAAAGTAAGACCAAATTAAGTTAACTTCAGTGTTGGCTAATTTTGATAAGATTAAAAAATGTATAAATATTGTAACTCAAAATAGTACTTATGAATCCATAAACACTTGCATAAGTTCCAAAAAGGGCATGAAATAGGAGTGCATTAGTCTTCATACATCCGCACATTTCAAGAAGTCAACATTCCTCAAGAGTGGCACGATCAATTTCTTCATTTGTCATTGAAACAGTGCTTGGCTGTTTCATTATCCAGTTGGTACTTTGAGCTTTTGAAAATTGTGGTAATTAAGGAATATGATAGTATTTATCAAACATTTGTGCATTGTTGACCAAGTCAATGAATATCACTAAGATTCTCTGCTGAAGGTCTGTTCATTTATTCAAGGGCATGTTGCCAATTTTCTTTAGCCTGCTCGTAGAGTTTGACTTGAGTAGGCTCTGCTTAAGGATAAGTGACAGAAATCTAGTGGCAATGCAAAGAAGAGATGAATGCATTAATCAGCTCAAAGTCCTTTATTCAAAACTGGAACCAATTGAACCACATCCAGCATATAACACATCAAGGTGACACTGCTTTATTCTTCAGTCAGCTGTCCTGTATCACCATAAAGAATGATGTGGAGATGCCGGCGTTGGACTGGGGTGAGCACAGTACGAAGTCTTACAACACCAGGTTAAAGTCCAACAGGTTTGTTTCGATGTCACTAGCTTTCGGAGCGCTGCTGTTTCTGGAACATACCTCTTCATTCACCTGAGGAAGGAGCAGCGCTCCGAAAGCTAGTGACATCGAAACAAACCTGTGGGACCATAAAGTATGACAATTGTACTTCAAATATATGCCATTTATTCATGGAATTGATGTTAATTTGCTCCTTTTTGAGATGCTAGATATATTAACACATGCTCCTCCAGCACTAACATAATTTGTCCTAATCTCACATAAGCTAACAGCTAGTTTATAGAGTAGGGCGGCATGATGGCGCAATGGTTAGTACCGCTGCCTCACGGCGCTGAGGATCCGGGTTCGATCCCGGCCCTGGGTCACTGTCCACGTGGAGTTTTCACATTCTCCCCATGTCTGCTTGGGTCTCACCCCCACAACCCAAAAGATGTGCAGGGTAGGTGAATTGGCCATGCTAAATTGCCCCTTAATTGGGAAAAAAAGAATTGAGTACTCAAAATTTTAAAAAGAACTAGTTTATAGAGTATTCATAGGATATATTTTCCGCCATGCACCAACTTAAAATGTCAGTGGGAGCATAAAATTGGATTCCCAGCTTTTTTTCTCAGACTGACCAACTTTCTTGCTCATCTGAGGCCATGCCCCATGAATAGCAACCTGCATAAGACATCTACACTCAACATGGCTGAATTAATGAGCTTTTCAATGGTGTGAATTGTAAATGTTTGTGCATGGTTCAGAACAAATAATTTCAATGGCTGAAAATACTTGTTGGGCTGAAATTGAGAATGGGTTTCCTGAATGAGGAATGGGAATAATATTTATGTCGGCTGCTTTGTTTCTGCATAAAGTTCCTAATCATTTGGATACCAATCATTACAATGTACAAAATGGTATTAAAGTGCATTGGAATAGTTTGACAGCGATGTGTAAAGCTTCCCTGCTGATAGAAACAGATGGAGCATTTTGCATTCAATTTAGAACATTAAAACGGGGCGGCAGCAGTTGACATTAACTCAGAGGCATGGTTATGTGTTAGCAATTCTTACACAATGTCATTTTAGAAATGAGCTTGCAGAGCACTAGGAGCAAGGTGAACATCTGTGATGTTGAATGCCATCGGCTCTAACAAAGATTAAAACGACGTCACCAAATCCAATGATCTTAGTGGTGTTTAATTGGTCGCTTAAGCTGACTGCTTATTGAAATTAAATGTGTGGTCATTGAAATGTTTTCAAAATTGGTTTTATACATACTTTGCTACCTGTTTGCTTCAGTATAGTGCAAATGGAATTACTTTAATAAGGCTTGGGGAGTCCAAAGTCAACAACATTTATTTTACAACAATTATATACATGAGTACCAGTACTTTTCAGTCGGTTCCAGACTGGCCGTTCTTTTATACAAGTATGGGCAAGCTACCCCGCCCCTCGTGAGGAGCTGGTACTCCTCAAGGGAAAAAAAATTATCCCTACACTGTACGTCCGTGCAGGTTATTACAATTACCAAGACTTGGAGATAGATGGTGTTAAAAGAAGAGACCTTGGTCAGGCATTGAAAGGCAAAATGAATCAAGTTTGCTTGACAGAGTTATTGATTTGATCTTTTTAACAGTAAAGATAATGTACTGTTTGTCAGCCTTATGTCCAGTGCTGTCTATCTCTATTTGTTCACTGCTGTAGGAGTACAGGTTCAAAATTTAGGTTTGCTTCTTTTATTTTAAAGTGTGCTGCCTCATTTGGTTCTAGTCTACCTAAATGACCCACCCTGTAACCACCACCAGGAGGTAGGTAACACTACACCAACAATTCTAATCCTGGAGGAAATTAGATCGGCAGCTAAAATCTCCCCAAAGCTTTCTGTCACCTACTCTTTGCAAGTGAGAAGGGCAGCAACTGAATAATGGCAGGAATCCTCTGTTAATATGCAGATCATGGGGTGGCACGGTGCAGCAACGGTTTGCACTGCTGCCTCATGGTGCTGAGGTCCTGAGTTCGATCGTGGCCTCGGGTCACTGTCTGTGTGGAGTTTGCACATTCTCCCCGTGTCTGCGTGGGCCTCACCCCCACAACCCAAAGATGTGCAAGGTAGGTGGATTGGCCATGCTAAATTGTCCCTTAATTGGAAAAAAAAAGAATTGGTTATTCTAAATTTATTTTTTTTAATTTGCAGATCATAGAATCATAGAATCCCTACAGTGTAAAAGGAGGTCATTCAACCCATCAAGTCTGCACCGACCTTGTTAAAAAGCACCCTATCTAGACCCAAGACCCCTCCCTCACCCAACCAGCCCTATCCCCTGTAATCCAGCCTGCACATCCCTGGACGCTATGGGGCAATATAACATGGCCAATCCACCTAACCTGCACATCGTTAGACTATGGACGAAACCATGGCATGCGGAAGAAACCCATGCAGACCCGGGGAGAACGGGCAAACTCTGCACAGTCACCCAAGGCTGGAATTGAACCTGGGTCCCTGGTGCTGTAGGCAGCAGTGCTAACATAAAATGAAAGGTGCAATTCTAAAGGGCATGAAGGAACAGTGCTCAGTGAAAGCAAAACTAAAGAACATGTGACAGGGGGCCCTGTGGAGGAGGGAGAGCAGTTTGTATTGGGACAAACAAAGAAAACAAAAAATAAAAGACGGGTCAAGATGGAGGCTAAGTTCACAGACTAAAGTTGTTGAACTCAATATTAAGTACAGAAGATTGTCACGTGCCTTATCGGAAGATGAGGTATTGTTCCTTCAGTTTGTGTTGGGTTTTACTGGAGCACTGCAGCAGGCCAAGGATGGGATGTGGGCATGAGAGCAAGATATTGAGTTGAAATGGCCAGCGGCATGAAAGTTGGGTCATGCCTGTGGACTGATCGAATGTGTTCTGCAAAGCAGTCGCCCAATCTGTATTTTGTCTTCTCGATGTAGAGGAGACCGCATTGGGAGCAGTGAATAAAGTGGAGCAATTGGAAGGAGGTGTAAGTGAAACACTGCTTCACCTGAAAGGAGCATTTGGGGTCTTGGACAGTGAGGAGGGAGGAGGTAAAGAGGTAGGTGTTCCACCTTCTGTGATTGCATGGGAAGGTGCCGTGGGAAGGGGATGAAGATTTGGGGGAAATGGAGGAATAGACCAGGGTGTCAAGGAAGGAGTGATCCCTGCGGAATGCTGACAGGGTGGGTGGCAGGAATGGTGGAGGATGATCCTTTGAATGCGGAGGCTGGTGGGGTGAAAAGTAAGGTCAAGAGAGGCCCTATCATGATTCTGGGAGGGAGGGGAAGAGGTGAGGATAGGGGTGGGGGAGATGGGTTGGGCAAGGCTGCCCCTGCTGATTTTCCTCCTCCCACCTCATTATCCAAGGCCCTACTTTTTGTTTTTATTTCTTACATTACTCTTGTTGAAATATATGAGCCCCAGAGAAAACAGTGCTTAATTCACAGTGCTGGCTCTCTGATCTCTGTAGTCAATTTCACAATATCTATCTACGCAAGGTGAAGTGCTTTCAAGGGATTGTGGTTTTTGTGATTGATACTTAAAAGGGTATGTATTATGATCCCAGACCCGACCCCAACAATGACTAGGATACTGAACTAAAACCCCAATATCTTAGTTTATTTTATAAGTCTGTGCAGAAAGAATGATTCGCTCCAGGAACGATTGCATACAAAATAGGGATCTGGGGCGTCATTCTCCGACCCCCCGCCGGGTCGGAGAATGGCCGTTGGCCGCCGTGAATCCCGCCCCCGCCCCCGCCCCCGCCGAAGTCTCCGGTGTCGGAGATTGGGCGGGGGCAGGAATCGGGCCGTGCCGGTTGGCGGGACCCCCCGCTCAATTCTCCGGCCCGGATATGCCGAAGTCCCGCCCAGAAATTGCCTGTCCCGCTGGCGTAAATTAAACCTGGTATTTACCGGCGGGACCAGGCGGCGTGGGCGGGCTCCAGGGTCCTGGGGGGGGCGCGGGGCGATCTGACACCCGGGGGGTGCCCCCACGGTGGCCTGGCCCGCGATCGGGGCCCACTGATCCGCGGGCGGGCCTGTGCCGTGGGGGCACGCTTTCCCTTCCGCCTCCGCCACGGCCTCCACCATGGCGGAGGAGGAAGTGACTCTCCCCACTGCGCATGCGCGGGAAACTGTCGGCGCCCGCTGACGCTCCCGCGCATGCGCCGGGAAACTGTAAGCGGCCGCTGATGCTCCCGCGCATGCGCCGCATTTCCGCGCCAGCTGGCGGGGCAACAGACGCCATTTCCGCCAGCTGGCGGGGCGGAAATCCCTCTGGCGTCGGCCTAGCCCCTCAATATTGGGGCTCGGCCCCCAAAGATGCAGAGCATTCCGCACCTTTGGGCCAGCGCGATGCCCGTTTGATTGGCGCCGTTTTTGGCGCCAGTCGGCGGACATCGCGCTGTTGGGGGAGAATTTCGCCCGACGCCGGAGGAATTTCCGCCCCGCCAGCTGGCGGAAATGGCATTTGTTGCCCCGCCAGCTAGCGCGGAAATGCGGCGCATGCGCGGGAGCGTCAGCGGCCGCTGACAGTTTCCCGGCGCATGCGCGGGAGCGTCAGCGGCCGCTGAAAGTTTCCCGCGCATGCGCAGTGGGGAGAGTCACTTCCGCCTCCGCCATGTTGGAGGCCGTGGCGGAGGCGGAAGGGAAAGAGTGCCCCCACGGCACAGGCCCGCCCGCGGATCGGTGGGCCCCGATCGAGGGCCAGGCCACCGTGGGGGCACCCCCCGGGGTCAGATCGCCCCGCGACCCCCCCCAGGACCCCGGAGCCCGCCCACGCCGCCTGGTCCCGCCGGTAAATGCCAGGTTTAATTAACGCCGGCGGGACAGGCAATTTCTGGGCGGGACTTCGGCCCATCCGGGCCGGAGAATTGAGCGGGGGGTCCCGCCAACCGGTGCGGCGCGATTCCCGCCCCCGCCCAATCTCCGGTACCGGAGACTTCGGCGGGGGCGGGGGCGGGATTCACGGCGGCCAACGGCCATTCTCCGACCCGGCGGGGGGTCGGAGAATGACGCCCCTGATGTTTTTGTCCTGTTAGAAGACCTTCAGATTCTGGCTGAATATCTTCAAATAGCTGTTTCAACTGGGTTGATTCAGTCTGCACCTTCTCCCAGTGACTGTTTAGGTTTCCTCCGAGTGTTCCGGTTTCCTCCCACAAGTCCCAAAAGACTTGCCTGTTAGGTGAATTGAACACTCCCTCAGTGTACCCGAATGGGTGCCGGGGTGTGGCAACTAGGGGATTTTCACAGTAACTTCATTGCAGTGTTAATGTAAGCCTACTTGGACACTAATAAAGGTTATCATTATAGCCTGAACCTCAGACTGCAAGTTAGTGAAAGAGTGATTCATATTACTGGAATATCAGATGAAGTACATATTCAAATATTGAAACATTCCCTTCAAAAAGGTCAACTTCTAGATCTGTCTCACTAAACATTGGCAGCTCCTGCTTTTCCTTTACTAAGTGCGATTCATGGCCTTATATATCCATTTCTCATTGCTGAGGGAGGATCTATGAATGCAAATAATAATGCAAAAAAGAGCTCAGAGTTGGAACAATGATCATGAAAAAAAAATCAACATTCAGAGAATCTGTTCTACAAAGAGCTGGCATAGACTCAATGAGACAAATGGCCACCTCCTGTGCTGTGATGACTCAAAGAGACGGTTGAGGATCATTGATCACATCTGACACTTTGGGCGGAATTCTCCCCTACCCGGCGGGGCGGGCGGTCCCGGCGCCGAGGAGTGGCGTGAACCACTCTGGCGTCGGGCCGCCCCGAAGGTGCAGAATCGTCCCCACCTTCAGGGGCTAGGCCAGCGCGAGTGGTTTGCGCCCTGCCGGCCGGCGCGGAAGGGGCTTGGCACCACGACAACCGGCACCAAAGGGCCTCCGCCGGCCGGCATGAGTTGGCGCATGCGCGGGAACGCCAGCGTGTGCTGGCGTCATCCCAGCGCATGCACAGGGGGGGTTCATCTCCACATCGGCCATGGTGGAGGACCACAACAGCCGACGCGGAGGAATAGAATGCCCCCATGGCACAGGCCCGCCCGCGGATCGGTGGGCCCCGATCGCGGGCCAGGCCACCGTGGGGGCACCCACTGGGGCCAGATCCCCCTGCACCCCCCCCCCGAAGACCCCATAGGCCACCCGTGTAGCCAGGTCCTGCCGGTAAGTACCTACTCTAATTTACGCCGGTGGGGCCAGCCGAAAACGGGCAGCCATTTGTCCCATCGCGGGCCGGAGAATCGCTAGGGGGGCCGCTGCCAGCAGCAGCCGACTGGCGCGGCGCGATTCCCGTCCCCGCCAAATCCCCGGCCCCAGAGAATTCGGCAGCCGGCGGGGGCGGGATTCACGCCGCCCCCCCCTCCAATTCGCCGACCCGGCGGGGGTCGGAGAATCCCGCCCTTTATATTTTATTTCATCAAAGTTAGCCAGGAAGAGAAACGTTTCTTATAGCGTGACTTTTTGAACTCAAACCAAATCCTGGCACTAATTATATATTTCATTTGTTTTTGTGATTTTTTAACAGAAGTACATTCAAGCTCTATGTAGGTCTGTTCCAAAATTGGATTGTTCAAACCACTGACCTGTGCATTGATTAAAGGATAAAGGAGCCAGTTATAATTCAATGCATCTTGAGAACAACAGGCAGACATGCCTACAAACCACTGACCTGTTATTTACAGCTCCAGCATTTACTTTGCATGAATACACCAGGAAATTAATTAATAAACACTAGTTTTGAAATACTTTATTGAAGCAGTAATAAATGGTACTGATGTGTTGGGTGTTCTGGATCACATGCAGGTCACCAACACTTGAAGTAGTGCAACACTATTTTATTAAAAGGTTAACTATTTAAACAGACTTGAACTATGGGTAAATACGATACCAGCTTTAACTAAAGACCTTTGCCTTGTCCTAACCAGTTGATGCACTCGGCACATGGTGAATGTCTGTGTTGCAGGCTGTGAGCTCTGTGCTTCCAGCTAGCTGCTACTCGAATGAGTGGGAACTCTGATGTCCCCTGTCTTTATAGTGCGTGTGCTCTCACTGGTGATTGGCTGCGGTGTTGTGTATGTTGATTGGTCCCACTGTGTGTCCATCAGTGTGTGTCTGCACCATGATATACTGGTGTATATTATGACATCCCCCCTTTTATATCAGAAAATGTGCCTGCGTGAAAATAAATAGTGTGTGGTGAATGTTCCTGACTACGTGTGTGCAAAATATTTACAGGACTATGTACATAAAACTAAGCTATTTACATGGGAAGGTGCCTGGTGCAGAAAAAAACAGTGTATCACGCATATAACAAAATTAACACTATATACAAACCACTTGAACGATTAAACGGAAGAACAGAACAGACCAGAGAGTCCATTAGTGCAAAGTTCACAAATTAAGTCTCTGAGGTGGGCGACAAATTCTGGTTGACCGCCTCAAGGGTGGGTCAGGAGCCACCAGCTGAGGAATGGGCTGGACTGCGTCAGAGTGAGGAGGATGCAGAGTAACCGTAATCTCTGCATAGTCCAGGTCAGGGACAACAGGAGGGTGTGGCACTGGCGGAGGATCACGTAGCGAGCGCGGAACGAGACGAAGGGCATGCCGATTACGGCGCAGAATGGAAGCATCCGTTAGACGAACCAGGAATGAGCGGGGAGCCACCTGCTGAAGAACCACAGCAGTTGCAGACCAGCCACCATCCGGAAGATGGATGCGGACCCTTGTGCTGTGCACGAGACAGTTGCACTCATTGAAGGACGGTCGAGGTCAGGGACGTGAATGGACGGCACCGTCGTCCTCAGGGTGCGACCCATGAGCAGCTGGGCTGTCGACAGGCCAGTGGACAGTGGGGCCGAGCGATAGGCCAGCAGGGCAAGGTAGAAGTCGGATTACGCATTGGCAGCCTTGCAGAGGAGCCGTTTGACTATGTGGACGCCCTTCTCCGCTTTGCCATTGGATTGGGGGTACAGGGGACTGGATGTCACATGCACAAAGTTGTACCTCCTGGCAACGTTGGACCATTCCTGGCTTGCGAAGGAGGGGCCATTGTCCGACATCACAGTGAGTGGGATGCCTTGACGAGCAAAGGTGTCCTTACAGGCACGGATGACTGCAGACGATGTGATGTCGTGCAAACGTACCACCTCCAGGTAGTTTGAAAAATAGTCTACAATCAGAACATAGTCCCTGGCCAGCACGTGGAACAGGTCAATGCCGACCTTGGACCAAGGGGACGTGACCAACTCATGGGGCTGTAGTGTCTCATGTGGTTGGGCCGGCTGGAACCGCTGACAGGTGGGGCAGTTGAGCACTGTGTTGGCGATGTCGTCATTGATGCCGGGCCAGTACACAGCCTCTCGGGCCCGTCGGCGGCACTTCTCCACGCTAAGATGGCCCTCGTGTAGCTGTTCCAAGATGAGCTGGCGCATGCTGTGCAGGATAACAATGCGGTCCAGCTTCAGGAGGACACCATCGACTACCGCCAGATCGTCTCTGATGTTGTAGAACTGCGGGCATTGGCCCTTGAGTCACCCGTCTGTTAGGCGGCTCATGACACGCTGTAGCAGGGGGTCAGCCGCAGTCTCGCGGCGAATTTGGACGAGGCGTTCATCCATGGCCGGTAGATTGGAGGCCACAAAGGCCACATGGGCGTCAACCTGGCAGACGAATCCCGCTGGGTCACACGGGGTGTTGACTGCCCTGGACGGAGCGTCGGCTATGATCAGGTCTTTGCCCGGGGTGTATACGAGCTGGAAGTCGCATCGCTGGAGTTTGAGCAGAATGCGCTGGAGGCGAGGCATCATGTCGTTCAAGTCTTTTTGTATTATATTGACCAGCGGGCGATGGTCGGCTCGACGATGAATTGGGGAAGGCCGTACACATAATCATGAAATTTGATGACACCGGTCAACAGGCCCAGGCACTCCTTTCCTATCTGCGCGTAGCGCTGTTCCGTGGGGGTCATGGCGCGTGACGCATATGCAACGGGGGCCCATGATGAGGCCTCATCACGTTGCAGGAGCACTGCCCCAATGCCAGATTGGCTGGCATCGGTCCAAATTTTTGTTTCCTTCGTGGGATCAAAAAAGGCCAATACCGGGGCCGTGGTAAGTTTGATTTTAAATTCTCTCCATTCACTCTCGTGGGCAGGAAGCCATTGGAAGTCTGTCGTCTTCCTGACCAGGTCCCTGAGAGCTGTGGTATGAGAGGCGAGGTTAGGGATGAACGTCCCTTGGAAGTTGACCGTGCCCAGAAATCGGAGGACCGCCTTCTTGTCCTCTGGCTTTTTCATGGCTGTGATGGCAGACACCTTGTCCGCATCCGGCTGCACACCCAACTGGGAGATGTGGTCCCCTAGGAACTTGAGTTCCATCTGGCCGAAGGAGCATTTGGTTCTGTTGAGGCGTAGGCCCTGATCCCGTATGCGTTTGAACACGCGCTGGAGGCGACTGATATGCTCCTGCGGGGTGGTGGACCAAATGATTATGTCGTCGACATAGACGTGAACACCTTCAATGCCTTCCATCATTTGTTCCATGATCCTGTGGAATACTTCTGACGCCGATATGATCCCAAACAGCATCCTGTTGTAACAATATCTGCCAAAAGGGGTGTTAAAGGTACACAGTTTCCTGCTGGATCTGTCTAGTTGAATTTGCCAGAATCCTTTCGAGGCATCAAGTTTGGTGAAGAGCTTGGCCCGAGCCATCTCGCATGTGATCTCTTCACGCTTGGGGATTGGGTAATGCTCCCTCATTATGTTGCGATTCAGATCCTTTGGATCAATGCAGATTCTGAGCTCGCCGGAAGGCTTCTTTACGCACACCATGGAACTGACCCAGTCGGTTGGTTCCGTAACTCTGGAGATCACTCCTTGGTCTTGGAGGTCCTGCAGCTGCTGCTTGAGGTGGTCCTTGAGGGGTGCTGGGACTCTGCAAAGTGCATGAACCACAGGATTGGCGTTCTGTTTGAGTACGATCTTGTGAGTATATGGGAGCGTGCCCATGCCTTCGAAGACGTCGCGGTGCTGGTCGATGATGGCGTTGAGTTGCGCCCTGAAGTCAGCATACTGGAAGGCAGATGTGTCATCAGGAAAGAGAGAGTGAACTCTTTGAACGAGGATTAGCAGCTTGCATGCCTGTGCGCCAAGCAGAGAGTCCTTCGAGGAGCCCACGATCTCGAAAGGAAGGATGGCTTTTCGTGACTTGTGCGTCACTTCGAGTTGGCATGAGCCGGTAGCAGGAATGATGTTGCCATTGTAGTCCAATAGCTGGCAGGCCGATGGGAGAATGGTTGATTTGACACGAAGGCTTTGGAAAATAGACCACGCGATGAGATTGGCGGAGGCACCAGTGTCCAGGTGGAATCGTATTTGGGACCGGTTGACTGTCAGGGTGGCACACCACTCATCGTCTGGATCGATGCTGTATACCGACAGCGGCTAGTGTCTTTGCTTCGGGGACAGCCTGTTTTTCGTTACGGCACCGACTCGAAAAGGCGCCTTCGGTTCCGCGGTGTCACTGCTGTGTGGGAGGTCGGAATCGGACTCGGTGACCGTGGGTTGAATTGCCCGAACATTCCTGCGAGGCTGGCTGAAGCGATATGAATTGGAAGGCTGAGCTGCTCGACAGCAGGCAGCATAGTGGCCAAGTCTTCCACATCGTAGGCATTGTCGGGATTTTGCGGGGTATTGCCGCTTTAAATGGGTGGAGCCACAGTTGCCGCACGTCGTGATGTCAGCACGTTCGCTGCGCCACCGCGCATGCGCGGTGCGGTCCTGCGTGGTGCGTGCCTACGCATTACATTCCTCGTTTGGTGCATACAAGCACAGGAGTCTGCGAAAAGCGTGCAAAATGGCCGCCCTCATCCAGGCTGAAGCCTTGGAGGTGTTCAATCACTTGGACCCGTTCTGCCTCGTGGGGACCTTGCCACGTCGTTTCAGCCGCTGGTATATGGGAGTACCGACTGGTGGCATTTTCATGTAGGACACAGGTCTCGATGGCGGTCGCTAGGGTGACTTGCTTTACTTTGAGGAGCTGCTGGCGTAGGGGTTCCAACTGAACACCGAAAACGATCTGGTCGCGTATCATGGAGTCGGAGGTGGGACCGTAGCTGCAAGATTGCGCAAGGATGTGGAGGTGCGTTAAAAAGAATTGGAAAGGTTCGTCCTTACCCTGCAAACGCTGCTGGAACACGTAGCTTTCGAAACTTTCATTCACCTCTACGCTGCAGTGAGTGTCAAATTTGAGGAGAACCGTCTTGAACTTCGTCTTGTCTTCATCATCTGCAAAGGTGAGAGAGTTGAAAATGTGGATGGCATGGTCCCCGGCCGTGGGGAGGAGACGAGCAATGTTTCTGGTGTCCGAGGCTCCCTCCCTGTCCGTGGCTTCGAGGTAGAGCTGGAAGTGCTGTTTGAAAATCTTCCAGTTGGCCCCGAGGTTGCCGGCGATGTGGAGCGGCGGCGGGGGGCTGATGTTGTCCATGTTTCAGAATGACGGAATGCTGGTGGAAGGCAGATCACTTGCAGGTAGCTCTAAGAAGTGCTAGTATGCAACCACCCTTGGTATCATGATGCGTTGGGTGTTCTGGATCACATACAGGTCACCAACACTTGAAGTAGTGCAACGCTATTTTTTTAAAAGGTTGGCTATTTAAACATACTTGAACTGTGGGTAAATACGATACCAGCTTTAACTAAACCTTTGCCTTGTCCTAACCAGTTGATGCACTCAGCACATGGTGAATGTCTGTGTTGCAGGCTGTGAGCTCTGTGCTCCTAGCTAGCTGCTACTCGAATGAGCGGGAACTCTGATGTCCCCTGTCTTTATAGTGCGTGTGCTCTCACTGGTGATTGGCTGCGGTGTTGTGTGTGTTGATTGGTCCCACTGTGTGTCCATCAGTGTGTGTCTGCACCATGATATACTGGTGTATATTATGACAGGTACAATTGATAACAAATTACATTCAAAACCATTGTTACTTCAAAAATATATTGATGTGATTTACATAAGCATCTCTTATATTCCCACTTTTATGTTGCCAGCATTCTCTTTTCCCCAATCTTGGTAAATTGGACCATGTCAATTTAGGACAATGCTACAATGTCCAATTATTGCGTGTTTGTGCCCGCAGCCGCAAATGGCGCCTTGGGCGCAAAATCCAGTGAGATCTCGTTTTCAGATTTTTCCTGACCCCTGCCTGTGATGTGACGAGGTTCTCGGTCAGTTAAATAAATGATATTATTCAACGTCTCCCCTGCTGTAACGTTCCCCCACATTGGGAACTCCCCCATTACTCCGGTGAGGTTTACAACAGGTTTTAAAAATGGTACCCGGCGGAGGTAACCCGACGGCGGCGCACAGGTACACATTGCTCCCTGGGAGGAGAGCGACGTGCCCGAGCAGTACCCTGGCTCTGCCCTCAGCACTGCCCCCTAGGGGCGGGTTCCGGTTGTTGGCTATTTATTGAGTTATGCTGTGTTCTCCTGTTTGTTACCCGTTGGTTATCTTTTTCATCCTGGTTTTGTTTGATGTTTATTTATAAATGCCTTAATAAACATTTTTTTTTAAAAACACTGCCCCCTGGCACCGTCCCAGTACAGCCCCAGTACTCTGGCACTGCTCCGGCACCCTGGTCCCCTGGGAGGGCACTGTCAGGGAGCAGTGCCGGGGGGCGGGAGGGGGGGGGGGGCGCTCTGGGGACCTCCATTGGTGGGGGAAATTCCCCTTATCCATGGGGGATTCCCTGTGTCCTTTGAGGTGGGAGGCTTTATGGGGGAGGGGGGTGGTTACCCGTGTACGTGGGAGAGGGTGATCTCCATGTGCGTGGTGTGGGGTGTGGGGGATCTATTTTTCTTTTATTGAAAATCGGGCTGCCCATTAGAAAAGGGCACCTTGATCTCAGGATTCCTGGCATTGCCGGCTTTTTCCAGCCCCGCTCTGCCAGCCTGGCAGCATGGGCCACGCCTCCTTTTGTTCCACAGAGCTCCTCACAATGTGTCGAGGGAAGCCGGCTGTGCGGTGGGTGTTTTCCCGCCTCAGCCAGCGCTCTGTGCCAAAAATGGAAAATTCCGCCCAATGTGCTGAGAACCTCTTCTGATGTTTTAGCGACCAGTATCATCCAACCCACCGATCCCCCCCTCCCCCCCCAACACGCACGCAAAACCTCCTCTCCCCACTCCGTGGTGGATTTTCCCGCAGTGGAGGCTGGTAGCCGTTGCCTGGCGGTGTTCCCCAGCGGCGTGACCGGCAAGCCAAGGTAAACGCCATCGCCTTCGGTTGGGCGGGGAGATCCCTCCGCCGGCCAATGAAGAGCTACGTCCGCCGCTGGAACCCCGCCGTGGGGGAAAGAGACAATCCCAGCCACTGTGCCCACCATGATTATTGTTTATAGCAATGATTTGAATAGTGGAAGGGGTGTCAAAATTTGCAAGTGAGACTAAAACACAGCACACAGTAAATGAGTTTGATCAACAAAGGAAGCTGCCAGGCTATGTTCACAAAATGGCGGATTGTGCAACAAAAATGGCAAAGTACATGTTCAGAAATGTACAATGCATTTTGGTTTATAATTTTTCTGAATAATTATGCTCAGGGTGAGGGAACACTGCCGTGGAACAGCAGAGGAATTTGGAGCTTCAAGTTCATTAAAGATTAAAAGCAGCACCTCAAGTGGTTAAGTCCACAAGGAACGCTAATGGAAATTTGGGGTTATGTCAGGGACGTGGAATATAAAACAGGGTATGCTGTCTGCTGTAAGAAATACAATTACAGACAAAGACTTGAAAACGTGGGGTTGTTTTTGAACAGAGAAGCTTGGGGGTGGTTTATAAAGCTCGCTAACATTATGAAAGGACCTGGGGCAGAGTAGATAAAAACTAACTTCCAGTGATTGAAAGGGTCAGTCCGATAAAGAGCTAGTTACATGAGCACTCGATGGAAAGAGACTTGAAGGGATTTGGGAACAGTTTGAGCCCCTGGAATCAGAACAGCTGCACAGCAAAGCAAACAACAAAGCCATTCGGTCCACTGTATCCGTGCCTGTCACATAGGAGCCATGTAGCCTAATCCCACATTCCAGCTCTCAGTGCGTAGCCTTAGAGATCATAGAGGGCAGCATGGTAGCACAAATGGATGGCACTGTGGCTTCACAGCGCCAGAGTCCCAGGTTCAATTCCCTGCTGGGTCACTGTCTGTGCGGAGTCTGCACGTTCTCGCCGTGTCTGCGTGGGTTTCCTCCGGGTGCTCCGGTTTCCTCCCAAAGTCCAAAGACGTGCAGGTTAGGTGGATTGGCCATGATAAAATTGCCCTTAGTGACCAAAAAAGGTGAGGAGGGTTATTGGGTTACGGGGATAGGGTGGAAGTGAGGGCTTAAGTGGGTTGGTACAGACTCGATGGGCCGAATGGCCTCCTTCTGCACTGTATGTTCTATGTACTATCACCGTGCTTCTCACGGAGGAAAGAACACTGGGAATTTCCAAGTTCTGCATTCCATGTCATTCTCAGAAATCAGTAGTTAAAATTGGGGCATTTACCACGCCTTTTGGTGTTTGGGCCCAGTGGTATAATACTTTTGTTTTCCCCTCCCACCATCCTTGGGCACAATCAAAGATAAGTTCATGGCAACAACCTAACTCTAACTGCAGTTCCGGATTCAGGTAATTTACATGGTTCATTGGAACTCCAGCACGGGGTCTCCCTCTGACAGAGCCTTCGACTCAAATGGTCAAAGAAAGTCTGCCAATGGTGCAGTTCAGAGAGGCCTTCAGTAGTGACCCTCGTGAGCAGGGGAAACCCTGGGCGTCATGGAATAGTACAAAGGAAAGCATAACAAAGGTCAGAGGCCTCTTCCTTTCTTTCCTGAGAAACAAGCATTCTGTACGCACAGATGACAGGATAATCATTCCCATTGTGTCCACCACACCATCACTTCCAGTGGCACCAGGGAAATATCTATTTTGAATGGGAGCACCGATTTTGGTAACGCAGGACACCATCAAGACTGGAGGAAAGAAGTGATCAGGTGATGAAAGTCTGTAGTTTGAAGGAAGACAGGAAGACTGAAAAGTAAGGGCTAGGAGTACAGAAGAATGAGTTAGAGTAGGCAGCACAATGAAACCTGGCTGTGCTGGAATAATCTATTAACACACACAGGCGTCATAAGAACTAGGAGCAGGAGTAGGCCATCTGGCCCCTCGAGCCTGTTCCACCATTCAATGAGATCATGGCTGATCTTTTGTGGACTCAGCTCCACTTTCCGGCCCGAAAACATAACCCTTAATCCCTTTATTCTTCAAAAAACTATCTATTTTTATCTTTAAAACATTTAATGAAGGAGCCTCAACTGCTTCACTGGGCAAGGAATTCCATAGATTCACAACCCTTTGGGTGAAGAAGTTCCTCCTAAACTCAGTCCTAAATCTACTTCCCCTTATTTTGAGGCTACGCCCCCTAGTTCTGCTTTCAACCGCCAGTGGAAACAACCTGCCCGCATCTATCCTATCTATTCCTTCATAATTTTATATGTTTCTATAAGATCCCCCCATATCTTTCTAAATTCCAACGAGTGCAGTCCCAGTCTACTCAACCTCTCCTCGCAATCCAACCCCTTTAGCTCTGGGATTAACCAAGTGAATCTCCTCTGCACACCCTCCAGTGCCAGTACGTCCTTTCTCAAGTAAGGAGACCAAAACTGAACACAATACTCCAGGTGTGGCCTCACTAACACCTTATACAATTGCAGCATAACCTCCCTAGTCTTAAACTCCATCCCTCTAGCAATGAAGGCCAAAATTCCATTTGCCTTCTTAATCACCTGTTGCACCTGTAAACCAACTTTTTGTGACTCATGCACTAGCACACCCAGGTCTCTCTGCACAGCAGCATGTTTTAATATTTTATCATTTAAATAATAATCCCTTTTGCTGTTATTCCTACCAAATTGGATAACCTCACATTTGTCAACATTGCATAAATGAAGGAAACCCACTTGGCCCGGATAGTGGAAAGTGACTTGGAAACACAGCTTCAGCTGAGGAGGGACGGTTAAAAATTGGCTGAAGTAAGCGGAAAAAAATAAAGATTCAGTCCAGGGCGAGGGAGTGGGCCAAGGTAAAGTGCTCTTTCAGAGGATCAGTGAAGACTCAATCGGCCCAATGGTCTCCTTCTGCACTGTAGGAATTCGATGGTTATTCTTTTTCTATGCGGTTACAGACAGTCTGAGGAAGTTCAGGCTAATGTCAACATTTTCCTCATTTAAAGGTAACAATTCTTCCCATTCTAAGGTTTTGAATGGCAGGCAGGAATGTTCCCTTCCAGTCGGGGAACACTTCAGCAGTCAAGGGCATTCAGCCTCTGATCTCCGGGTAAGCGTTCTCCAAGGCGGCCTTCAGGACCCGCGACAACGCAGAATCGTCGAGCAGAAACTTATAGCCAAGTTCCGCACACATGAGTGCGGCCTCAACCGGGACCTGGGATTCATGTCGCATTACATTCATCCCCCACCATCTGGCCTGCGAAATCCTACCAACTGTCCTGGCTTGACACAATTCACACCTCTTTAACCTGGGGTTACCTCATCTCTGGATCTGTAAAGATTTAATCACCTGCTAATGCTCGCATTCCTAGCATTGTTTGGCATCTTTGAATTTGTCTATATATGTGTTTCTGGAACATACCTCTTCATTCACCTGAGGAAGGAGCAGCGCTCCGAAAGCTAGTGACATCGAAACAAACCTGTTGGACTTTAACCTGGTGTTGTAAGACTTCGTACTAAGGTTTTGAATGTCAGTGTTTGATCCAGGATTGAAACACTGGGATAGTCCACAGGACATCAATATACACCAGGTGGGCATATATGAAATGTTGGGACTGACTGGATGAAAGCCATAAATATTGTTCCTCTCAGCTGAATCTACTTAATGTAGATGATTGTGAAATGTTAATCAAACATTTGCAACGGCGAAACGGAATTATAATTAAAGGATTCCATTAATCATACCAAATGGGCAAGTTCTAATTAGTAAAAGGTTTGTCAACAAATTGCGGTGTGTAGGTGAGAGCCTCAAGCAGTGATGGCTGACGGAGAATTTACAATTGCGAGGTATTAATCAGGAGTACCTATCCATTAGTAAATTGAGAGGAATTAAACTGCTTTCAATCCAAATGACAACTGACGCGGGGTAGTGCCTGATGATGGCTTTTGGATTTACGTTGCATGTGGAGATAGCATTTAAACGGCCACTATAAAATCAGTGCAAAACAGTTTTGTTTCATAACGACACTGCAATTATACGGCAAAAACAGCCCAAACGCAATGCCAGGAGCCAACCTGTTATTAAAACGAAGTGAAATGAGATTCTCAGAGGTGTGATTAATGTCCACAGGGTTCTCCTGATCTCCCGCTGTAATTTTGCTCTTTTATGCTGGTCTGAATGTGTTTTTATTCAATCTGATTCCCTCCAAGAAACGCACCCCCCCCCCCACAATTATTTCATTCATTAACTCAAAGCACTTAAAAGCAACCTTCATGTCAATGTAGAAAGCTCCATCAGCTGGCATTGTAAATGTTCTTCAGAAATACAGCCGCTTTTCTGGAAAAAAATACGAGAGAGAGAGAGAGAGCAGGTCCTTTCCCCGGGGGGGTTCAGGGACCCCACTCTGCTTTCCTCAGGTCTCTGTAAATCATCCCACTGAGGCAGGATCCAATCGGCACCTGTTACCGAGCAGAAAATGGCCTTTTTGGCCAATTCATTGGCCACCAGCCAACCAATCGAACCGAGTCCGAGCCCATCTCTCGGGTACCACAAAGTCTGAGCTCTCCTGTTCGTAAACGAGCACCATTTCCGATATTGCAACTTCTCATTCCCCATTCTCTCTGCTGCTTGACTTAAAGATACCTGTCCATTAAGCATCCATGGATCAAAAATGATAATGGCAACAATAAAGTGGCCGGCTCAAAGTGGAGAGGATCTCCAAGAAGATCGTGCATATAGACACTAACATTAAGTTTCTACAAAGATGTAAGAAAGCAGACAAGGGCCCGAAAGAGCTACAGATCACAAACCCACTCAAGTCGACCTACAACACAGACTACTCTGAGAGACTCTGCCGTCGCACCTCTCTCACAAACTCCTCAACCACCTCGTACACCAGCTCTCCAGCAGATGCCGTAACCTGGAAACCAAGATAGAGTCCATATTCTCAACTTGCGCTCAGGACCAGCTGCGGAACACCGCCAAACAGATGAGACAACGATACTACGCCACCTATATGCACACCAAGAACAGGAAGCTTGAGAAACTCGGCATCACCCCCAGCAGCAACCAAGCCTCCCCCCGGTACCAGAGTAGAAAACAATACAGGGAAATCTATTGTCAACTTGTCAGACCCTTCAACCAGACAAGTCGAAGTCCTCAGCAGAGGGCTCAATTTCTGCACCACCACCAAAATGGACCCCATCAGTCTTGCCGCAGACACAGAGGAATTCATCAGGCGAATGAGGCTCCGGGAGTTCTTCCACAGACCACAAGAGGCCGACAGCGAACCCAATGAGACAACCAATGAACCGGAACAGCAGACCGAGAGATCTGTGGTGCGGCAACCGAAGAGGAAACAGTTGAATTGGACCCCTCTGGAAGGCTGCTGCCCGAGACTCGACATGTATACTCAAGCCGTCAGGAGTAGCGTCAGTGCCAGATTCATCAGTCGCATTCACAAAACAGCCCAGAACGTCACCCAAGCACAACGCAAAGCCATGCGTGCTCTCAAGACCAACTGCAACATAGTCATCAAACCAGCAGACAAAGGAGGGGCCACCGTCATACTGAACAGAACGGACTACTGCAAAGAAGAGTACCGACAACTCAACAACCAGGAACACTACAGACAGTTACCCGCAGATTTGACCAAGGAAAGGAACACACCCGCCAACTCAACAGACTGATCAAGAGCTTGGATCCAGACCTTCAGAGCACCCTACGTGCTCTCAATCCCATGTACTCCCCGCGTTGAAGATTTCTACTGCCTCCCGAAACTACAAAAAGCCAACACACCAGGCCATCCTATCGTATCAGTCTGTGAGAGAACCATTCTGGCTACATCGAGGGCATCTTGAAACCCATCGTACAAGGAATGCCCAGCTTCTGTCGCAATACGACGGACTTCTTACAGAAACGCAGCACCCATGGACCAGTTGAACCAGAAACATTCATTGTCACAATGGACGTCTCGGCACTCTACACCAACATCCCCCATGACGATGGCATTGGTGCAACAGCCTCAGTACACAACACTGACAACTGCCAATCTCCAGACGCAATTCTGCAACTCATCCGCTTCATTCTGGATCACAATGTCTTCACCTTCGACAACAGGTTCTTCATCCAGACACATGGAACAGCCAAGGGGACCAAATTCGCACCTCAATATGCCAACATCTTCATGCACAAGTTTGAACAAGACCTCCTCACCGCACAGGACCTTCAACCGACGTTATACACCAGATACATCAATGACATTTTTTTCCTTTGGACCCACGGCGAAGAATCACTGAAACGACTACACGATGACATTAATAAGTTCCATCCCACCATCAGACTCACCATGGACTACTCTGCAAAATCAGTTGCATTTTTGGGCACATTCATCTCCATCAAGGACGGTCACCTCAGCGCTTTGCTTAACGGCAAGCCCACAGATAACCTCACAATGCCCCACTTCTCCAGCTTCCACCCCAAACACATTAAAGAAGCCATCTCCTATGGACAAGCCCTCCGTATACACAGGATCTGCTCAGACGAGGAGGAGCATAACAGATATCTACAGACGCTGAAAGATGCCCTCGTACGAACGGGATATGGCGCTCAACTCATCGACCGACAGTTCCAACGCGCCACAGCAAAAAACCGCACCAACCTCCTCAGAAGACAAACACGGGACACAACCGACAGAGTACCCTTCATCGTCCAGTACTTCCCTGGAGCGGAAAAACTACGACATCTTCTTCGCAGCCTTCAACACATCATCGCAATGAAGACGAACATCTTGCCAAGGTCATCCCCACACCCCCACTACTTGCCTTCAAACAACCGCGCAACCTCAAACAAACCATTGTTTGCAGCAAACTACCCAGCCTTCAGAACAGCGACCACGACACCACAAAGCCCTGCCATGGCAATCTCTGCAAGACCTGCCAGATCATCGACACGGGTACTGATGTGTTGGGTAAGCTGGGTCGGTGAGGACTGCGTTTACTGTAGCAGAGAGAGAGAGGCTTCCAACACTTGCAACTCTATTTTATTAAAATCTTAACTATTAAACATACTTTAACTGTGGGTTGACACTATGCTGAGTTGACTGGAGACCTGAGGCTAACCTGACCAGACTAACTTACTACCACATGGTGGATGTTCTAGTTGTTGCTCACAGGCTCTGACTGTCTCAGAGACTGCATCCCAAGAGAGCGGGAAAATTAGTGCCATCTGGTTTTATAGTGGCCGTGTCCTGTCTGGTGATTGGCTGCTGTGTTCTGTATGTTCATTGGTCATCCTTTGTGTCAATACATGTCTGTCTGTGCACCATCATATACTTGTGTGTATATTATGACATCTCACCCTTTCAAAAACTGTGTATGTGTCAATAAATAGTGGGTGTGTGTATGAGCCTGACTATGTACAAAGTATGTGAGCATATTTACATGAGTAGGAGCTGAACTATATACAAAATGCGTGAACGTATTTACATGGGAAGGTGTCTAGTGCAGATAGAGTGCAGACAACAAATTAGGAAGAAACAATATGTACAGATGTGTAAACGAAGCACAAGGCAATGCAACATTCAGTCTATAAGTTCAGTCTCTGTGGCGGGCGACGAATTCTGGTTGACCGCCTTAAGGGTGGGTCTGGGGACCCCTGCACTGGAATGGGCGGAGCTGCGTCCAACTTAGACGGTGGCAAAAGAAGCGGCAGATTGGTGACCTCTTGGAAGGGTGTGTCCTGAGGAATCAGCAGGCGAGGCGGGACATCACGTTCAGGTGGCGAGCGTGGAAGCAGCCGCAGTGCCCGCCTATTACGGCGAAGAAAAGAGCCATCATGCATGCGAACGAGAAATGATCTGGGGGCTACTTGCTTGACCACCACAGCTGTGGGGGCTACTTGCTTGACCACCACAGCTGTGGCAGACCAGCCACCGTCAGGTAGCTGAACACGAACTCGGTCAGCAGGGACCAGAGCAGGGAGATCTGTGGCGTGGGCATCATTCGCCGACTTGCATTGGGCCCGAGAGAGTTGCATTCTTTGCAGGACCGGAAAATTGTCAAGGTCCGGGACGAGGATAGCTGGCACCTTCGTCCCTAGTGTGCGGTTCATTAGCAGCTGCGCTGGGGACAGGCCAGCAGACAAAGGAGTCGCCCTGTAGGCTAGCAGTGCCAGGTGAAAATCTGAACCCGAATCAGCAGCTTTACACAACAGTCGTTTTACAATGGGTACCCCCTTTTCTGCTTTCCCATTTGACTGGGGGTAGTGGGGGCTTGAAGTGATGTGCGTGAAATTGTGCTGTCGGGCAAAATCCGTTCACTCCTGACTGAAGAAGCACGGGCCATTATCTGTCATGACCGTAAGTGGAAGGCCATGACGGGCAAAGGTCACTTTGCACGTCCTGATGACTGTTGCTGATGTGAGGTCATTCAGTCTGACCGCCTCGGGGTAGTTTGAAAAATAGTCCACGAGGAGGACGGAGTCCCGACCTTTTGCGTGGAAGAGATCAATGCCAACCTTGGTCCATGGGGACGACACCAGTTCATGCAGCTGCAAAGTCTCTTTCGGCTGAGCCGGCTGGAACCGTTGGCATGTTGGGCAAGTGTTGGCGATATCGTGATTGACGCCAGGCCAATATACTGCCTCTCGGGCTTGCCGGCGACACTTTCCCACCCCCAGGTGACCCTCGTGGAGTTGGCCGAAGACGGGCTCTCGCATACTCTGTGGAATTACTATCCTGTCCAGTTTCATTAGTATGCCATCTATATTATAGAACTGTGGGCACTGGCCCTTCTGCCAACCATCTGTGAGATGGCGCATGACCCGTTGGAGTAAAGGATCCTTGGCCGTCTCTTGACAAATCTGCACGATCCTTTCGTCAGTGGCCGGAAAGTTGGATGCGTAGAACATGGGCGTCAATCTGGCAGGCGAAGTCTGACGGCTCGCATGGCGTGGTGATGGAGCGAGAGAGTGCATCGGCCACGATGAGCTCCTTGCCCGGGGTGTAGACCAGGTCGAAATCATAGCGTCGGAGTTTGAGGAGGATACGCTGTAGGCGTGGCGTCATATCATTGAGGTCCTTCTGCATGATGTGAACCAGTGGCCTGTGGTCCGTTTCGACCATAAACTTGGGGAGTCCATACACATAATCATGGAATTTGTCAATCCCCGTGAGGTGGCCCTGGCACTCTTTCTCGATTTGAGCATATGGCTGCTCAGTAGGGGTCATGGTTCTAGATGCAAATGCGACTGGGGCCCAGGAGGAGGATTCGTCGCGCTGGAGGAGTACTGCCCCAATGCCAGCCTGATTCGCATCGGTGGAGATCTTTGCCTCCTTGGCAGGGTCGAAAAACGCCAGGACCGGGGCCTTGGTGAGTTTCGCCCTGAGCTCACGCCACTCTCGCTCATGAGCGGGGAGCCACTTGAAGATGGTGGATTGCGGAGAGCTGTGGTATGAGATGCGAGGTTGGGGATAAACTTCCCAAGGAAGTTGACCATCCCTAGGAAGCGGAGAACCGCCTTCTTGTCCTCCGGTGAATTCGTAGCATTGATCGCTGACACCTTATCTGTGTCTGGCTGCACACCGAACTGCGAAATATGGTCGCCGAGGAACTTTATTTCTGCTTGACCGAACGAGCACTTGGCTCTGTTGAGTCGGAGGCCATGCTCGTGGATCCTATGGAACACTCACTTGAGGCGATCGATGTGTTCATGAGGAGTTGTAGGCCAGACAATGATGTCATCGACGTACACTCGCACCCCCTCGATGCCCTCCATCATTTGTTCTATTATTCGGTGTGTCATGTCGGGTAACTTTAAGACATGGCTGTTTAAGCAATGTACCTTTAAGAAAACAGTGATGTCAGAGAGTGGGTGGGGCTCAGCTCAGTTCAGCCATTTTGAAGTTTCAGTTTTGAAAAGTGCCTGGCTGGTTTTGCTGAGAGCAGTTTAAAAGTGCCTAGCTGTTTTGCTGTGAGCTGATTAAAAGGAGAAAGCCAGTTTGAGACAGCAGCTTGAGAAGTTTCAGTTTTGAAAAGAGCTGGGTGTGTGTCTGTGTTTTGCAGTGAACTGGATATCTGCCATGAAAGACTATCTCTGGATCATTTGGGTGATTTAAACTTATAATAGTGAAACCTTTAACCTGATGTGATACTGTTTAAAGGTATTAAGTCTCTTGGAAGTTTGAAGAAACATTTTAAGGAGTTATTTACTGTTGCAGTATTTTTTGAGTTATCTTTGAAGTAAGGAGTGTTAAGCGATCCAGTGTTTATTTACGATGTTAAGTTGAGTTCATGGAATAAACAGTGTTTTGTGTTTAAAAACCCACGTGTCCATAATTGTAATCCCACACCTAGGGAAAAAGCCACGTGCTCGGAAAAGCAACAAATCCATTAAATACATTTTGGGGTTCTGAAAACGCCTCGCCCATAACAGGTGGAACACCTCCGAGGCGGAGATGATGCCAAAGGGCATCCGGCTGTAACAGTAACGACCAAATGGGGTGTTAAAAGTGCAGAGCTTTCGACTGGATGCGTCCAGCTGTATCTGCCAAAACCCCTTGGAGGCATCCAGCTTCGTAAATAACTTGGCGTGAGCCATTTCGCTGGTGAGCTCTTCTCGCTTAGGGACATGCCTCATGATGTTACGGTTAAAATCTTTGGGGTCGATACAAATGCGAAGTTCCCTTGACGGTTTTTTGACACAAACCATGGAGCTAACCCAGTCCGTGTGTTCCGTGACCTTAGAAATGACGCCCTGGTCCTGGAGGTCTTGCAGCTGCTGCTTGAGGCGGTCCTTAAGGGGTGCCGGCACCTGACGTGGTGCATGAACCACGGGTGTGGCATTCGGTTTCAGAAGTATCTTGTATGTGTAGGGAAGTGTGCCCATACCCTCGAAGACACTGTGGTATCGTGCTATGATGTCATTTAATTGGGTTTGAATGTTGAGATCTGGCGAGGCTGATGCCTCAGCGGGGACATGGAGTGAACCCGCTGCACAAGATTCAGGATTTTTCAGGCCTGAGCACTGAGCAAGGATGCTTTGTTGGACCCTACTATTTCGAAACGCAGAGTGGCTCTTGAGGAATGATGAGAAACCACAAGCTGGCATGAGCCACTGTTGTTGCACGTCATGACGCCGACGTCAGGACATTCCGTGCGCCACCGCGCATGTGCGGTGTGGGGGTTGTATTTGGGGGTTGTATTTGAATTAATGGTTGCTAAGATGTTCACTGCATGTTTTAAAAAGGTTAACTTGAGTTCATAGAATACACATTGTTTTGCTTTAAAAAATACTTTTCAATTTCTGCTGTACTACTCTTGTAGAGTGGGCCGTGTGCTCCTCTTACCACAATCTATTAAAAGTTGTGGGTCAGGTGAACTCCATGATACACTTTGGGGTTCTCTAAACCTTGGCCCATAACAAATTGGGGGCTCGTCCAGGTTAAAAATCTATCTATTGTTTTGGCTTAGCGAACTTAAAGACAGTGAGGGGTGAGCATATTGTGGTTGCTTTTCAGGTGTGATATTTTAGTTTAAGTAGGGAGTGTTGTGGACAATGGCTCTTTCAGAGGCTCAGACGTTTTTGGGGGTGGAGACGGTCACACGCAGTGCCTTACGGACAGAGACTAAAAGCAGACTGTTAGATTTGGCACAAACATTGCAGTTAACATTACTGACAAAATGCAAAAAGATGAGGTAATTATGGCGGTGGCTAAGCATTTGAAGTTGCCTGAGATATAGTTTGACTCATTGGAAATGGCAAAAATTCAGTTACAAATTAAACAAATGGAACATAAGAAAGAATTAAAGCAGCTTGAATACGAAAGAGAGAGAGAGGAAAAAGAAATGGAGAGAGAAGAAAGGAGAAAAGAAAGAATAGCTCTAGCAGAACAAAAAGAAAGAGAAAGAGAGATACAGATCAGAGAAAAAGATAAAGAGAGAGAGTTTGAACTTCAGAAAATGGCCATGAAACATGAGTCAGTTAAAATTGGCAGGCGTAAAGGGAAACATACAGTTGGATGATAGTGATGAGGGTAGTGAGAAAGAGCGTCATAGTCGAAGGCTTGGTGGGGATCTATTTAAATATGCCTAAGCATTGCCAAGGTTTGACGAGAAGGAAGTGGAAGCCTTTTTCATTTCATTTGAAAAGGTAGCTAAACAAATGAAATGGCCACAGGACATGTGGGTATTACTGATTCAGACAAAGCTGATAGGTAGGGCTAGTGAAGTGTTTGCATCACTACTGGAGGAGGTATCTGGGACGTATGAGGTGGTGGAAAAATCCATCTTAGCTGCATATGAACTAATGCATGAAGCCGACAGACAAAGGTTTAGAAATTTAAGGAAAGAATTTGGTCAAACATACATGGAGTTTGAAAGAATCAAACAGAGTAATTTTGATAGGTGGATAAGGGCTTTGAAAATAGACAAAACGTATGAAACTCTTCGAGAAATTATGCTTTTGGAGGAGTTTAAAAATTCAATTCCTGATGTAGTGAGAACGCATGTGGAAGAGCAGAGGGTTAAAACTGCGAGTTTAGCAGCAGAAATGGCAGGTGATGGCAGTCCAAAGATGTGCAGGTTAGGTGGATTGACCATGATAAATTGCCCTTAGTGTTCAAAATTGCCCTTAGTGTTGGGTGGGGTTACTGGGTTATGGGGATAGGGTGGCGGTGTTGACCTTGGGTAGGGTGCTCTTTCCAAGAGCCGGTGCAGACTCAATGGGCCGAATGGCCTCCTTCTGCACTGTAAATTCTATGATTCTATGATTATGAATTAGTTCATAAATCAAAGCTTGATTTCCGACATCAGTTTCAGCCTGTGAGAGATAGAAACCAGGGACATGACAAATACTCAAGTGGTAAAAGTAAAGGTGATCTGATGGGAGATAATAAGGAGAGTGTACCTCAGATTAAAAAAAGAATCCAGGAGGGTGGAAAAGAAATGAAAAGTTTCAAATGTTTTCACTGTAATAAACTAGGCCATGTAAAGTCACAGTGTTGGTGGTTGAAGAAAAGCACTGGGAAAGCTGATGTGATAAAACAGGATAAGACAGTAGGGTTTGTTAAAGGGGTAAAGGAAAGCCCAAGTGAAGTGAAGGAGGTGCAAAAGATTGTACAGCCTGATCAAGAGGTGATTGATAAGAAGGTGCCAGATCTCTTTAAAGGATTTACTTGTGTGGGTAAAGTTTACTCATGTGTATCAGGAGGAGCAGGTAAATAAGTCACAATTTTAAGAGATCCGGGAGCTGGTCAATCTTTAATGGTAAGAGATGAGGAGTTATGTAGTTTGGGAAGAATGTTGCCAGAAAAGGTGGTAATATGTGGAATTCAGGGTGAGAGGAGTAGTGTTCAATTATATAAGGTAAGGTTGGAAAGTCCAGTGAAGAGTGGTGAAGTGGTAGTAGGAGTAATAGAGACAACCCTTATCCACCTATCAAAATTACTCTGTTTGAGCCTTTCAAACTCCATGTATGTTTGACCAAATTCTTGCCTTAAATTTCTAAACCTTTGCCTGTAAGCTTCAGGCACTAGCTCATATGCACTTAAGATGGATTTATTCACCTCCTCATACGTTCCAGATACCTCCTCTGGTAGTGATGCAAACACTTCACTAGCCCTACCTACAAGCTTTGTTTGAATCAGTAATACCCACATGTCCTGTGGCCATTGCATTTGTTTAGCTACCTTCTCAAATGAAATGAAAAAGACTTCTACCTCCTTCTCGTCAAACTTTGGCAATGCTTGGACATATTTAAATAGATCCCCACCACGACTTCGACTCTAACGCTCTGTCTCATTATCCTCATCCATCTCCTCCAACTGTACGTGTCCCTTTGCGTCTGCCAATTTTAACTGATTTTCATGTTTCAGAGCCATTTTCTGAAGTTCAAACACTCTCTTTTTCCCTTTCCTCTCTATCTCTTTCTTTGTTTCTTTCTTCTCTCTCCTTTTCTTTTTCCTCTCTATCTCTATCTCTTTCTTTTTCTCTCATTGCATATTCAGCCGCTTTAATTCTTTTTCATGTTCAAGTTGCTTTAATGCTTTTTCATGTTCAAATTGCTTAATCTGCAACTGGAGCTTTGCCAAATCTAATGAGTCAGAATGTATCACAAGCAAACGTAAATGCGCAGATACCACGTTAAGTACCTCACCTTTTCGCATTTTGCTAGGCAGTGTTAACTGCAATGCTTTTGCCAAATCTAACAGTCTGTCTTTACTCTCTGTCCGTAAGGTATCACGTGTTACCGCGTCCACCCCCAAAAACCTCTGAGCCTCTGAAAGAGCCATTGTTCACAACACTCTCCCCACTTAAAGTAAAATACCACACCGGAAAAGCAATAATCCTTCACTGTCTTTAAGTTCACAAAAGCCAATCCAATAGATAGACTTTTATCCCGGATGAGCCCCCAATTGTTATGGGCGAGGTGTTTTCAGAACCCCAAAATGTATCAGGGAGTTCAACCAACCTCCTCCTTTAATGGATTGTTGCTTTTGAAGCACACGGCTTGTTCCCCAGGTATGATATTACAATTATGGGCACGTGGTTTTAACACAAAACAATGTTTATTCCATTAACTCAAATTAACCTATTAAACATTGGGCCTCTTAACACACCTTACTTCAAAGATAACCCCGAAAATAATACAACACTAAATAATCCCTCAAAATGTTCCTTCAAGCATCCAAAAGGCTTCAAACCTTCAAAACGGTAACACACCAGGTCACAGTTAATATATATTTTCTGTTTAATGGCAGAGATATAGCAGCTTGGTTGACTTCAGCTCCAGCACCTTGCTTTTCTTCCTTCAGCTCTCTGGAAACACACAGACAACACCAAGCTGATCTCTCAAACTGGCTTTCTCCCTTCAAGCTGCTCACAGCAAACTAGAACTTCTCAAGCTGCTGTCTCAAACTGGCTTTCTCCTTTTAAGCAGCTCTCAGCAAACCAGCCAAGCACTTTTAAGCTGCTCTCAGCAAAACCAGCCAGGCACTTTCCAGCTGCTCTCAGCAAAACCAGCCAGGCACTTTTCAGCTGCTCTCAGCAAAACTGAAACCAAAAGCAGAAGTGAGCTCAGCTCCCCTAACCTCTGACATCACTTCAGTAATATGATCATCTCCATTCCTTAAAGGTACATTGCTTAAACATCCATTTCTTAAAGGTACTCTCACATGACAATATGCAGGCGGATGTAAAGTGGGCAGAAGTTCATCAAGTAGTATTGTCGGTAGGGTATAGAAAGGAGGTATTGCGAGTTGCACATGAGGTACCAGTGGGAGGTCATTTGGGAATATGGAAAACACAAGCTAAAATCCAAAAACATTTTTATCGGCCTGGACTACATAAAGATGTAGTTAAATTTTGTCGATCATGTCACACATGTCAAGTGATAGGGAAACCTCAAGCAGTGATAAAACCAGAGCCCTTAATACCCATTCCAGCATTTGAGGAACCTTTTACAAGGGTCCTAATTGATTGCGTAGGACCGCTTCCTAAAACAAAAAGTGGAATCAATATCTTTTGACTATAATGGATGTGTCTACTAGGTTTCCAGAGGCCATTCCAGTACCTAATATTACAGCTAAAAAGATTGTGGAGGAATTACTTGAATTCTTTACCAGAGTACTACCCACAGAAATACAATTGGATCAAGGATCAAATTTTACCTCGAGGTTATTCAAAGAAGTTATGGATAGCTTAGGAATAAAACAACTTAAATCAACTGCGTACCATCCAGAATCGCAGGGAGCGTTAGAAAGGTGGCATCAGACATTAAAGACAATGTTGAGGGCTTATTGTCACGATTATCCAGAGGATTGGGATAAAGGAATTCCATTTGTACTGTTTGCAATTAGGGATGCACCTAATGAGTCAACCAGATTTAGTCCTTTTGAACTAATTTTTGGTCATGAGGTAAGAGGAACACTTAAATTGATTAAGGAAAAATTGGTGAGTGAGAAATCGGAAATTACATTATTGGGTTACATGTCAAATTTTAGGGAACGATTAAATAGAGCAGGTGAATTGGCTAGACAGCATTCAAAAGGTGCGCAAAATGTAATGAAACGGGGAGCGGACAAGAAATCCAAAGTTCGTAGTTTTGCCAATGGAGATAAAGTTTTAGTGTTGTTACCAGTGGTAGGTGAACCTTTAAAAGCTAAGTTTTGTGGACCTTATCAGATTGAAAGGAAATTAAGTGAGGTGAATTACGTGGTAAAAACACCAGATAGAAGGAAGACTCACCGAGTGTGTCATGTGAATATGCTTAAAAGGAACTTTGAAAGGGAAGGAGAGAAAAAGGAGGTTTTAATGATTCTAACTCAAAGTGACAAACCAAATCCAGATGACTCTGAATTTGACATACCTCAAATTAAATTGGAAAATAAGGATATTCTTAAAAATTGGGATAAATTGTTGAGTTACCTTCCAGAGGAAAAACGGATTGACCTGAAAGAGTTATTGATATCACGGGGGGAGATAAAGGGATAAAGGGGGAGTTTGTGGAGATAAATTGGGAAGTACTAAAATGGCTATACATGATGTAGATGTGGAAAATGCTGTTCCAATCAAACAACATCCATATAGACTTAACCCTTTAAAATTGACACAGGTTAACAAAGAGATTGAGAGTATGCTTAAAAATGGCATAATTGAAGTGGGTTGCAGCCAAAGGAGCTCACCCATAGTGATGGTACCTAAACCAGACGGTACCCAACGATTGTGTGTGGACTATAGAACGGTTAATGCAGTTACAAGAACGGACTCTTATCCTATCCCACGTTTGGAGGATTGCATTGAGAAAGTGGGACATCAGCTTTTATTTCCAAACTCGATTTACTTAAAGGTTACTGGCAGGTACCTTTATCCGAAAGAGTGAAGGAGATTTCAGCTTTTGTGACTCCTGATGGTATATGCCAATTCAAAGTTATGCCATTTGGCATGAAAAACACCCCAGCCACATTTCAGCGGTTAACTAACAAAGTTGTTTCAGGATTACCCAATTGTGCGGTATACATCGACGATCTGGTAGTTTTCAGCCAGACATGGAAAGAACATTTAAAACATCTGATGGAGTTATTTGATCGACTTCAGGAGGCGGGTTTGATGATCAACCTAGCCAAAATTTGGAAAAGCCGATGTCACTTTCCTTGAGGAGTTTCCAACACCCTCAAGACGAAGGGAAATAATGCGATTTCTTGGCATGAGTGGATTTGATCGAACATTTGTGCAAAAGTTTTGTAGCATGATTGCTCCACTGATAGACTTGCAGAAGAAACATAGAAAATTTCAATGGACAGCGGACTTTCAACAGACATTTGACTGCCTGAAAGCTGTGATAACCAATGCTCCTGTGTTGGAGAATTAAAATGGACTCTGCGATCCGATTGAACTAAAGTATCTGACTTTAAATAGAAATGCCGAGGCGTAGAGAAATGGATGGATCGTGCAGAGACCTTATTGTTCAAAGAGACTGTCAATCGAGAAAGATTTCAGTTGGAGGAAGAAGAACAAAAACGGACTATATTATTGTACCTGTTTGCATATGTTTTTTTTAAACAAAAAAGTATATTTACTGTGTGCATTTCTTAAAGGATAGTGAAAAGGTGAAAAATGAAACCATCTTGTAGTTGATGGGGTTTTTTTTCTTGGGGGAGGTGTCATGTGAGAGTACCTTTAAGAAATGGGTGTTAAAAAATGGGCTTTTTACTTTCGTTTTTGAGCAGGCTGCAGGGTGTATTTTAGTTTTGTTTTCAGTGTTGGAGCTGAAGCCAGACCAAGCAGGTGTACTGCTGTTCTCTCTGCCATCAAAAGACTATCTCTTGATCATTTGGTGAATTCAGAATTATAAATGATTTCAGTAGTGACTTTAACCTGATGTGCTTCTGATCAAGGTTTTGCTTTTAAGTCGTATGGATGTTCAAAAGGAAAGCTTAAAGGTTTACTTAGTGTTGTAGTCTTTGGGGGTTGTATTTGAATTCATGGTTGCTAAGATGTTCACTGCATGTTTTAAAAAGGTTAACTTGAGTTCATAGAATAAACATTGTTTTGCTTTAAAAAATACTTTTCCATTTCTGCTGTACCACACCTGTAGAGTGGGTCGTGTGCTCCCCATTCCACAACCTATTAAAAGTTGTGGGTCAGGTGAACTCCATGATACACTTTGGGGTTCTCTAGACCCTGGTCCATAACACCCCGCCTAACCTTTTGAACACTAAGGGACAATTTAGCATGGTCAATCCACCCAACATGCACATCTTTGGAATGTAAAAAAGATAAAAATCACAAAACAAAAATCCAATTGTTTTTCTTTGCATTTAGTTCAATGCCAAGACCACCTATTGGTTTTAATCTTTTTGAGGACAAAATTTTGAGGAACTGTGCTGCACACCATATTGGTAAGGGCAAACATCAGGAGTCCTTTACCCATACAGCAAGCATTTGGTTATTCACATATGAAAAATAAGGAGCCTTCCTGATCCCTCGGAAAATGTGTTTTTCCCTGAGACAGCCAGCATCAACCTCAGGGCAAAGAAGCCCTACATATTGCCTACAATACAAAAACATATTTACCATAATTACCTTCTCACATGCCCCCACTCCAGCCCCAAGACCTTGTTCTCTGACCTCAAGGTCCTGGCCCCAACCTCAAATGTCCTTCTCTCCAACCTCCAGCTCTCACCTTCAGGTCCACTCATCACCCTTCCCCACCTAGCCCCAACCTCGATTACCCCTGAGGCTCACTGGCCCCAGGCCCTCATCACCAACCGTGATCACACTCACCTGTGATTACTCCCACCCATCTCCACACTCCGAGACCCTAAATACTCTTTCCCGTGGTCCGATTATTCCTCCCCAACAAGACCCACATTTATCCACATCAAAGACTGATAGCTTCCACTCTACATCCTGATCATAGCCAATTTATCTGTGGCCCGATTACATCTACACCCAGCCAATGCCTCCCAGTCCCTAGGTCACAATCACTCTTACTCCACTGCTACACCATCCCAGCACTAGTCACAGCAGTTAACTCCATGATTTCCTCCCACAAGACCAATTTCTGTCAGGCCAACTGCCAATATGTGGGATTCCGTGGGTGTCAACATTAGGGCGCTGCAGAATTTCTCCCCCATGGTGTGGAATAAATTAAATTGTAATTTAAATATCTTGTGTGAAGCCATAATTGCTTCAATGCAAGTGAGATGAAGCATTCAAATGTCACTGGGTGGGCTCTAGCTGATTATTCCAGATTGGTGTAAAACAGCAGGAAATGTTTTTTTAACAACATTTCTTTCCCTGTTTTGCCACATTACATAATAAATCAATTTTATGTTAAATTAGTTCCAAACCTTTGACTTCTCTGCTTAATTGACTTGGTCCCAGTATAATAATGAGATTCAATGCACCATGAATGCCTAAACGAGCACTACAGCAGAATTTTCCTGAATAATATTAATAGTTCAAGAACAATAGGATTTTCATGTAAAGTCTTCTTTGGTTGCAATTTCTGTTGTGATGATTGTTCCCCTTAAAGTACTGTTAAAGACATGGTCATAATGTGGGGGTCAAATTCTCAAATGGTTGTGGAGGTGGTACCAGAAGTAAGCAGACTGGCAATTTTCCGCAACCCACCATCTCCCACCATGGTCCCTCCTCTGGGCCATGTTCATTTTGGGGGGATCAGTGGGGAGGGCGCACTCAAATGCAGTAGGCACTAAGCGTTGACTGGAATTTTCCAGTGTCATGTGAGTGTCCCTTTAAGAAAGGTTTGGTCTTACCACATTACCTGTGATGTGGAGATGCCGGCGTTGGACTGGGGTGGGCACAATAAGAGGTCTTACAACACCAGGTTAAAGTCCAACAGGTTTGTTTGGAACCACAAGCTTTCGGAGCGCAGCTCCTTCATCGGGACCTGATGACCTGTAGCACGGTTTCAGTGATGTCAATTGTGGGTGGAGCTGGACTGTGGCTGTCAGGTGAGAGGGCATTTAGTGTTTGGGTTTCAGTTTTGGTTTGTTGCTTTGGACTGCAAGAAAGCAGTGTTTCCCTATTTTTATTTTAAAGCTGTTCTAGTGAACTGAAAGCACACTGGGTGTGGCAAACTGCCCTGGTAACTTCAAAGATAGAATTGCTTTCCAGAAGGAGTTTTGAATCTGCTGGTTGGATCCTGGATCTCAGGGAAAGGACCAGTCCCATTCAAGTGAGAATACAGTGTGCTGGGACACGCCCTTGAAAGGGGTTTTGGATTATTGGATTTTGTATTGAATTGGAACAGCTACTGAGGAGGATTCATGAAGAGTTATATACATAGATTACTGTAGCTGTTGTGTTTTCTTTATGTTTGTAATTGATAACAAATCGTTGCTATGTTTTATATATGTTAACTACATTCATATAATATACTTTGTTTTGATGAAAGCACCTAGGAAGTCTGATGAATCACACCTGAGGTGAAAGCTCTTGTGCTCATCCTAGCCAAATTCAACATAAAAGTTATAGGTCAGGTGAGCTTCATATACACTTTGGAGTTTCTAAGCCCTGGCCCATAACATCAGTCAGCACATGGACCCCTCACAAAGGCTGCAACACAGCCAAGGAAGGGAGAGAGGTGATCTACCAGTGATAAACTGTGAGGTGCCCTGACCTGCCATGGCCAATTGGCAACCAATGTTAGCTGCTGGTTGTTCAGTGGAGGAATTCCCCTACCATGACAACTGCCGGGCAGCTCTGGCCTTTTCCAATGATATTTTTTAAAATGCATCTTCAGAGGGCGCCTCTGCCTCGAGCCACCCTCTGTCTCACCTATATACATGAGCAGCTCCTACTTCTGATTGCAGGTCTGCCAATCTGCCATTGACAAAGGACCTCCTAAACGTCCTCCAGCCTTGGAGTCTGCGAACCATTCTCAATCAGATGGTGAGTCCATTCCCCAGCCACTAATTGGACCTCCTCTTCAAAATTCACTTCAGGTGTTAGGTGCTGACGTGGCAATGTATCCCAACCTGGAACAAAAAGTTCAGCCCCAGATGTCCAGAACCCCCCAACAGCCACCATATGTGGGGATTTGTGTGCATTAATGGAGCCACTAGGATTGGTGTAACCATTTTACAGAAGTATATTAAAAAACAAGCTATGTTATTGTTTGGCCGACCTAGTATGTAGCATTAGATTCAGTTTATGTTACATCACCTAAAGCCACTATTGCTGAACGGAGACACCAGCAACTGCATTTATATAGCACCTTTAACATGGCAATACATCCCAAAGTGCATTACAGGGGCGTTATTGGGCAACATTTGACACTGAGCCACATAAAGAGATTTGGAGACAGGTGATCAAAAGCTTGGTAATATGGTAGGTTTTAAGGACCGTTTTAAAGGAGGAGAGCGGGTAGAGAGGCCAAGAGGTTTAGAGAGAAAATTACAGAGCTAACGGCCTAGGCAGCTGAAGGCACGGCTACCAATGGTAGAGCAATGAAAATTGGTGGTGCTCGAGAGAGCAGAATTGGAAGAGCAGAGAGATCACAGAACAGTACAGCACAGTATAGGCCCTTCAGCCCACGATGTTGTGCTGACCATTTATCCTAATCGAAGATCAACCTAACCTACACCCCTTCAATTTACTGCTGTCCATGTGCTTGTCTAAGAGTCGCTTAAATGTCCCTAATGACTCTGACTCCACCATCTCTGCTGACAGTGCATTCCACACACCCACCACTCTCTGTGTAAAGAACCTACCTCTGACATCTCCCCTATACCTTCCTTCAATTATCCTTAAAATGATGTCTCCTCGTGACAGCTCCCTCAAGCTTTCTTTATAAGACATGCCCTCCAGTCCAGGCAGCATCCTGGTAAATCTCATCTGTACCTTCTCCAAAGCATCCACATCCTTCCTATAATGAGGCGACCAGAACTGAACACAATATTCCAAGTGTGGTCTAACTAGGGTTTTGCAAAGTTGCAGCAAAACCTCGCGGCTCTTAAACTCAATCCCCCTGTTAATGAAAGCCAACACACCATATGCCTTCTTAAGAACCCTATCAACCTGGGTGGCAACTTTGAGGGATCTATGTACGTGAACCCCAAGATCCCTCTGTTCCTCCACACTTCCAAGAATCCTGCCTTTAATCCTGTATTCAGCATTCAAATTCGACCTTCCAAAATGAATCACTTCACATTTATCAAGGTTGAACTCCATCTGCCACTTCTCAGCCCAGCTCTGCATCCTGTCAATGTCCTGTTGTAACCTACAACAATCCTCAACACTACCGCCAACTCCCCCAACCTTCGTGTCATCGGCAAACTTACTAACCCACCCTTCCACTTCCTCATCCAAGTCATTTATTAAAACCACAAAGAGCAGAGGTCCCAGAACAGATCCTTGCGGGTCAGCACTGGTCACTGACCTCCAGGCGGAATACTTTCCATCCACTACCACTCGCTGTCTTCTTTCGGCCAGCCAATTCTGTATCCAGACAGCCACATTTCCCTGTATCCCATGCCCCCTAACTTTCTGAATGAGCCTACCACGAGGAACCTTATCAAATGCCTTACTGAAATCCATATGCACCACATTCACTGCCCGACCTTCATCGATGTGTCTCGTCACATCTTCAAAGAGGCTTGTGAGGCTTGATCTGCCCCTCACAAAGCCATGCTGACTATCTTTAATCAAACTATGTTTTTCTAAATAATCACAAATCCTATCTCTCAGAATCCTTTCCAATATTTTGCTCACCACAGACGCAAGACTGATGGGTCTGTAATTCCCAGGGATTTCCCTATTCCCTTTCTTGAATAGGGAAACAACATTCACCTCCCTCCAATCATCCAGTACTACTCCAGTGGAGTGTGGGAATGCAAAGATCATCCTGGGAGGGATTAAATCTGAAGGGGGCTACACAGACAGGCTAGAGCAAGCTCAAGGAGGGATTCGCGCTGCGCCCCGGCGATTCTCCAACCCGGCGGGGGGGTCGGAGAATCCCGCTGAACATCTTTCCTTCACTGTTGCTGAGTCAAAATTGAGGGATTGAAAAACAAGGATGGAAATTTTTTAAGAGGTGTTGCCAGCCTGCGAGTGAATGTACCGGTAGATCAGGCAGCACGCAGAGATGGATGAAATGGGTAGAAACACGAATCTAATGGAATTATCAAAGTCCAGATAATCACACAAACCTTTGAGCGCTGCATCTAAGGAATTTTGCATCTGAATCGTGTGCAAATATGTATATTCTTGTAAGCAAGTGAGGGAAGGTTATCAAGAGTAGGCGGGATGCTGATTTGAGGTTACTATAAGATCAGCATTTATTGTATAAACTGACAGCGCCAGGGTCCCAGGTTCAATTCCCGGATTTGGGCACTGTCTGTGCAGACAGAGTCTGCACATTCTCCCTGTGTCTGCGTGGGTTTCCTCCGGGTGCTCATGTTTCCTCCCATAAGTCCCGAAAGACGTGCTTGTTAGGTGAATTGGACATTCTGAATTCTCCCTCAGTGTACTAGAACAGGCGCCGGAATGTGGCGACTAGGGGATTTTCACAGTAACTTCATTGCAGTGTTAATGTAAGCACACTTGTGAGAATAAAGATTATTATAATTAACAGAAGAACATAAGGAGCAGGAGTAGAGCACATCCCCTTGATCCTGCTCCACCATTCTATACGATCACAGCTGACCTCAGCTTCAGCCCCACTTTCCCATATGTTCCCAATATCTCTTGATCGCCTGAGAGACCATAATCTGCCTATCCCGGCTTAATATATTGAACAATCCACAATCCACTGGAGTAATGAATTCCAAAGATACACAACCCATTGAGTGAAGATATTCCTTCTCATCTCAGTCCTAAATGATTGGCCCCTTACCCTGAGACTGCATGCGCCCCAATGTTCAAGACTTCTCAATGGGAAACAGGGGCGTCATTCTCCGCCGGCGGGAGTCTCCGTTCTGCCGGCGCCCGGGGGTTTCCCGACGGCGTGGGGCTGCCCCACAATGGGAAACCCCATTGACCGGCCGGTGTTACGGAGACTCCCGCCGGCCGGTCAGCGCAGAAATGTGGCGGGGCGGGTAGGAGAATTTCGCCCCAGGTTCTCAATGTTGACCCCGACAAGTCCCTTCAGAATCTTATATATTTCAATAAGATCACCTCTCATTATTCAAAATGATAGGTTATTTCAGAACATAGACCCAATTTACTCAGCCTCTCATCATAGAACAACCGTCTCAACCCAGGGACAAATCTGGTGATCATTCATTGTATCACCTCCAATACAGGTATATTCTTCCTTAATGTTTTGAAAACTCATTTAGGGGATGTGGGAGTCACTGGCTAGGCCAACATTTACTGCCCATCCCTAACTTCCCATGAGAAGGTGGGGGGTGAGCTGCCTTCTTGAACTGCTGAAGGCCATGTGGGGTAGGTACACCCACAGTGCTGTTAGGGAGGAAGTTCCAGGATTTTGACCCAGCTACAGTGAAGGAAAGATGTTATATTTCCAAGTCAGGATGGTGATTGGCTTGGAGGGGAACCAGGTGGTGTGTTCCCATGTGTTTGCTGCCCTTGTCCTTCTAGATAGTAGCGGTCGTGGGTTTGGAAGGTGCTGTCTCAGGAGCCTAAATGAGTTCCTGCAATGCATCTTGTAGGTGGCATGCACTGCTGTTCCTGTGTGTTGATGGTGGAGGGATTGAATCTTTGTGGATCGGGTGCCAATCAAGCAGGCCACTTTTTCCTGGATGGGGAAAAGGGGGAGCATTCCATCAAGCTCCTGACTTGTGCCTTGTGAACGGGCTTTGTGGAGTAGGAGGTGAGTTACTCATCACAGTATTCCTAACGTCTGACCTGCTCTTGTAGCTGTGGTATTTATTGGCTAGTCCAGTTCAGTCAATGGATGTTGATAGGAGTTATGGAGACCACATAAATGGTCAATTAATCTATCATGCCTGTGTCAGCTCTTTAGAAAAAGCTATCCATATATCCTGCCCTTTTCCATTGCCTGCCCTGAACGAAACACCAGTAAAATATGGCAATGACTGGTACCATTCCATACTGGAGTTCAATGTTAAGGTATAAAAGACCAGTTCAGACAGTTAACAATAATTTCCGAAGTTTAGCTGTTTTATTTCCTCCTGAGTTGCAATATTCATTTTGCTCCATTTTGAATGTTACTTGGTAACATTCCAGATCATGACAACTCATTGTATTAAAAAAGTCTCCTCATTCTGCCTCCAATTTGTTCGCTAATTATCTTAAATCTGCATTCTCTGGTTAGTAGTTTTTCTTGCTGGAAAAAGTTCCTCCTTGTTTATTCTGGCAAAACCCTTGATGATTATGAGCATGAGCTCTTAATCTGCACTTAGACTTGCCTCTCGTAAAGAGAACAATCTTAACTTCTCTAGTTTCTCTACATTACTGAAGGTGTTCATTCCTGGTACTGTAAGAGATCTTAAAACACCAGATTAAAGTCCAACAGGTTTGTTTGGAATCACTAGCTTTCGGAGCGCAGCTCCTTCATCAGGTGAGTCTCACCTGATGATGGAGCTGCACTCCGAAAGCTAATGATTCCAAACAAACTTGTTGGACTTTAACCTGGTGTTGTCAGACTTCTTACTGTGCCCTTCCCTGTCCAACACCGGCAACTTCACATTATCCCTGGTACCATTATAGTGAATCCCCTCTGCACCCTCTCTCAACATTCTTTATGTGCGGTGGCTTTACGGCACGTGCCAGCCCCGACGCAACATGGCGCGGGGATTCTATGGCCAGACGTGCAACAAAGTAGGCCCCCACAACGCAAAGCTGTGCAGGGTAGGTGGATTGGCCACACTAAATTGCCCCTTAATTGGAAAAATTAATTGGGTACGCTAAAAAAAATTTTTTTTTTTAAATAACGTCCTTGCATTTGCACACAGGTTTCTGTTAGTAAAGCGAAGGATTCTATGTGTTTTTTTTAAACAGCCTTCTCAACTTGTACTGTCCCCTCAAGGACTTGTGGGGGTACATCTCCAGGTTTCTCTGTTCCTGCATTCCCTTGTTGTACCAGTTAGTTTATACATACTTGTTTCATTCTGGATCACGTCACACCTCTCTGCGTTAAATTGCATCTACCACGCGACTGTCCATTTTACAACTTTGTATATGTCCTCGTGTAATCTGTTACTGTCCTCCGCACAGGTTATAACATTGTTTACTCAGTTGGTTGGGTGCATCTGCATCAGGTAGATAGATCACTGACACCTCATTTGCCCACACAAGGCAGTTCATCAGCTTCTATATCGATGCCTGACAACATTATGAGAGCGCCGTATAATTATACCAAGCGTCAAAATTGGCCAAAGTACAAAAGGGCATCGACTGCACCCACGTGCTCCCTCAACCAATCTGTCACTTATCTGTTCACTCTATGATGTTCTGACACCCTGGGCTAGCGCACGGTCAATTCCAGCCCCACTTGACCCGGAGTCACAACACAAGTGAATTAGCCAATAATTCTTCAAAAGGTTTTTGGCCCTTGGCTGCCCAATAATTACAGTCACCAGGTTTGTAAATGTAAACACAATTACTGTTTATCAATAACAAGAATTATAATGAAATACGCAGCAAATATAACTGGTTAACTATTAACTAATCCCGAATTTCCACTTGTGGGCGGCATTGTAGCACATTGGGTTGCACTGTTGCTTCACAGCTCCAGGGTCCCAGGTTCAATTTTCAGCTTGGGTCATTGGCTGTGTGGAGTCTGCACATTCTCCCTGTGTCTGCATGGGTTTCCTCCGGGTGCTCCGGTTTGCTCCCACAAGTCCCAAAAGATGTGCTTGTTAGGTGAGTTGCACATTCTGAATTCTCCCTCTGTGTACCCGAACAGGTGTCGGAATATGGTGACTAGGGGCTTTTCACAGTAACTTAATTGCTGTGTTAATGTAAGCCTACTTGCGACAATTAAGATTATTATTATTTAACTTGCCCCACACCCTCTACACAAGCACACACACAAAATGGACAAGCACAGAGGGGGGTGGGGGGTTAATCATTATAAGTAAAAGGAAAAAAGGATCTTTCTTTCAGATGTTTGTTTCAGATGGTGGTTTCCAGCACAGGGGGCGGGATTCGCCACTCCCGCGCCGACGTGGCCGCGCCATCATGAACGCCATCGAGGTTCACGACGGCGCGAAACGGCCCCGATCCCGACCAATTCAGGCCCTGACAATGGGCTAGGATCGGGGCCGCGTCATCTACACGCGCCAGGCCTTGTCGCCCGCATAAAGGCGGCGCCGCATAGATGACGCGGCCGGCGCCGCATAACTGGCGTCATCCGCGCATGCGCGGTTGCCGTCCTCTCTAAGTCCGTTCCGCAAGAAGATGGCGGACGGATCTTGCGGGGCCGCGGAAGGAAGGAGGTCCTCCTTCAGAGAGGACGGCCCGACGATCGGTGGGCACCGATCGCGGGCCACCCCACATTTGAGGTACCCCCCGGTGCAGGATCCCCCCCTCGCCCCCCCGCAGGCCGCCCCCCCCAGCGTTCGCACGCTGTTCCCGATGGCAGCGACCAGGTGTGGATGGCGCCGGGGGGAACCCATCGTTTTGGCCTGGCCGCTCGGCCCATCCGGGCCTGAGAATAGCGGGGGTGCCGGAGAATCGCCATTTTTGGTGTCTCCGGCGATTCTCCGGCCTGCGGCCTGTAGAACTCGACCGGGCCGTTTCCCGCCGCTTGGGAGAATCGTGGGAGGGCGTCGGACTGGCATCCCGGGAAATGTTGGCGGCCCAGGCGATTCTCCCAACCGGCGTGGGAGTGGAGAATCTCGCCCCTTATTCCTCTTCAAATTTTGCTTTCAGTTTGAGGTTTTACTGTTGATTCCTTCAGGTGTCTCAGTTTCAGGAATACAGCACTCACAGCCTTTCTGGAGAGAGAGAGAGCAGGTCCTGGTCTTTGTTTGCAGACTGTAATGGTTTTCCTATGGATTCATTCTTACAGGTTCTCTGCAGCTTCAGAAAGACAGCACTCACAGCCTTTCTGGAGAAAACACAGAGGAGAGAGAGTAGGTCCTTGTCCCTGTGCTTCCAGGAGTCAAACTGAGCTCCTTGGGACTCTGAAAATCATTCCACTGGAATAGAATCCAATCACCACCTGTTACTAGGCAAGTACAGCCTTTTGGCCAAGTCTGAGGCCTCCTGTTCAAACTGGCAGAGACTAGCAGAGTGTGCTCTCCTGTAACTGCTGAATTCCTCACTCCTATTTGCTGCTTGTCCTAAAGATATGTCCATTAATTATCCATGGATAAAAATGATAACGGCAAAATATACGAATGGGAAAATATGGGACTAAGCAGGAGGGACACTGACAGTAGCCAGATGGTCTCTGTCCAGCAGTTCAGATCAGTCAATATACAGTTCCCTGGCAGCTGGCACAATGTTTTCACATTAAGAAAGGTCAGAACATCATTATTATGTTCAGTGGAAAGACATGTTTCCAGGTGGATTCTGGGAAATCAAAACTACGCTCCATTGTCCATTTTAACGATGCCACTGCATTTTCCCACAATGATAAAGGCTCGGTTATTAAGGTCATCATGTAATGCTCAAAACACATATTAACCGCAATAATCTTGGAGCTTCTGCTACACTCGTTTGAAATAATTCGATAGAACAAACAATCTGTTACCAACACTATAATTTTAGTCAGGCTAAAGATTAACATTTTCTTTCCTTGTCATCAAACCATTTGATGCACGATCAATGACCACTAAAGCGAGGTTGTAGTCCAACTGAAGGCTTTAATAAGCTAGATGTTTCCCCCAGCAGCTCAGCTCCAGAATGAAGGCTGCTGGGGTGGCATGGGCTCTTATACCCCGCCTTGCAGGGCGGAGCTACCATACAGCTTGGCCAATAGGAAACATACAATATCTACCAATGGTGTTCCAGCATTACCAGGTACCGTAATACCTCTACACAGACTACTACATTCACCCCCTGTTAAAAAAGAGTCCGGCGGGGGGGGTGGCCTGATATTACAACATGGTAACGTGGTAGAAATTATAGTGATGAAGGTACCGTAATACCTCCGTACAGTGTTTTGTAATTATTTACAATTCTATTTACTATTTACAATTTATGATTCATAATTAACTATACACTTTAAAATGAAGCAATCAGTCGATCGGGGGCCCTGGTCGTCCTCTGTGATCGGCAAAGCTTCGGTGGTGACTCTGGTGGAGGCTCAGGCGTCTGTGACTCCGGGAGCGTGGCCTCGATCTCTGTGGCAGCTTCGACACCCCTAGCTGGTGGGGAAAATGGTTGACCTGGGAAGGGAGCGTCTGCGGGGTGCGTCGGTGGATGGGGGGGCCTAGACGGGGCCGGCGGAAGGACCGATCCTCCTATAAGGTGCACTGGTGGGAGGGAGGGTGGGATTGGTGGCTGGGGTGTGCGTGGGGCTCCGGCGGGCGCCAGGTCTCGTAGGGAGACCGTGTCTTGTCGGCCGTCGGGGTACGCCATGTAGGCGTACTGGGGGTTAGCGTGGAGAAGATGGACCCTCTCGACCAACGGGTCCGACTTGTGCGCCCGCACGTGTTTTCGGAGCAGCATGGGTCCGGGAGCTGCCAGCCAGGCCGGGAGCGAGGTCCCAGAGGAGGACTTCCTGGGGAAGACAAGGAGACGTTCGTGAGGTGTTTGGTTGGTTGTGGTACAAAGCAGTGACCGGATGAAGTGGAGGGCATCCGGGAGGACTTCCTGCCAGCGGGGGACTGGGAGATTCCTGGACCGTAGGACCAGTAAGACAGTCTTCCAGACCGTTCCGTTCTCCCTCTCTACCTGTCCGTTACCCCGGGGGTTGTAACTGGTCGTCCTGCTCGAGGTGATGCCCTTGCTGAGCAGGAATTGACGCAGTTCGTCGCTCATAAAGGAGGACCCCCTATCACTATGTATGTAAGCAGGGAACCCGAACAGTGCAAAGATGCTATGGAGGGCCTTGATGACGGTGGTTGCGGTCTTGTCGGGGCAGGGGATGGTGAATGGGAACCGGGAGTACTCGTCAATCACGTTCAGGAAGTACGTGTTGCGGTCGGTGGAGGGGAGGAGGGGGCCTTTGAGGTCCATGCTGAGACGTTCAAAAGGACGGGAAGCCTTTATCAGGTGCACTTTCTCTGGCCGGTAGAAGTTCGGTTTGCGCTCCGCGCAGATTTGGCAGTCCCTGGTGACTGTCCTGACCTCAATGGAGTAGGGCAGGTTGCGGGTCTTGATAAAGTGGAAAAAGTGAGTGACCCCCCGGGTGGCAGAGGTCCTCATGGAGGGCTCGGAGGCAGTCCACTTTTGCGTTGGCACATGTGCTGCGGGACAGGGCATCAGGAGGCTCGTTCAGCTTCCCGGCACGATACAAGATCTCGTAGTTGTAGGTGGAGAGTTCGATCCTCCACCGCAAGTCCTTATCATTTTTTATCTTGCCCCGCTGTGCATTATCGAACATGAAAGCAACCAACCATTGGTCAGTGAGGAGAGTGAATCTCCTGCCGGCCAGGTAATGCCTCCAATGTCACACAGCTTCTACTACGGCCTGGGCCTCCTTTTCAACTGAGGAGTGGCGGAGTTCGGAAGCATGGAGGGTACGTGAGAAGAAGGCCATGGGTCTGCCCGCTTGCTTGAGGGTGGCCGCCAGAGCTACGTCAGATGCGTCGCTCTCGACCTGGAAGGGGAGGGACTCATCGATGGCATGCATTGTGGCCTTTGCAATGTCTGCTTTGATGCGGCTGAAGGCCTGGCGGGCCTCTATCGACAGGGGAAAAGCTGTGGATTGGATCAGGGGATGGGCCTTGTCCGCATAGTTGGGGACCCACCGGGCATAGTAAGAGAAAAACTAGGCAGCGCTTCAGGGCCTTGGAGCAGTGACGGAGGGGGAACTCCATAAGGGGGCGCATGCGTTCAGAGTCGGGGCCTATAACTCCATTTCGCACTACGTAGCCGAGGATGGCTAGGCGGTCGGTGCTAAACACGCATTTATCTTTGTTGTATGTAAGGTTAAGGATCTTTGCGGTCTGGAGGAATTTTCGGAGGTTGGTGTCGTGGTCCTGCTGGTCGTGGCTGCAGATGGTGACATTATCGAGATACGGGAATGTTGCCCGTAAACCGTACCGGTCAACCATTCGGTCCATCTCGCGCTGGAAGACCGAGACACCGTTGGTGACACCGAAGGGAACCCTTAAGAAGTGATAGAGCCGCCCGTCTGCCTCGAAGGCAGTGTATTTGCGGTCACTAGTGCGGATGGGGAGCTGGTGGTAGGCAGACTTAAGATCCACCGTGGAGAAGACCTTGTAATGCGCGATCCTGTTTACCAGGTCGGATATGCGGGGGAGAGGCTACGCGTCCACCTGCGTAAACCTGTTGATGGTCTGACTGTAGTCGATGACCAGCGTATGCTTCTCCCCGGTCTTTACCACCACTACTTGAGCTCTCCAGGGACTGTTGCTAGCTTCAATGACTCCTTCCCTCAGTAGCCCTTTGGACTGCTGACCTAATAAAGATCCGATCCTGGGCACTGTACCGTCTGCTCCTGGAGGGAGCAATCCGGGGTGAGGTTCGCAAACAGGGAAGGCGGATCGACCTTGAGGGTCGCGAGGCTGCAGACAGTGAGGGCGGGTATAGGGCTGCCAAATTTGAAAGTTAAACTTTGGAGATTACACTGGACGTAGAGCCGGTAATTTTAAAACTCCCTTCCCTGGACTGTGAGGTTTGCTACACAAAACCCCTTTATCTCTACTGAGTGGGAACCGGAGGCCAGGGAGATTTTTTGATTAACGGGGTGGACGAGGAGAGAACAGCGCCTTACCGTGTCGGGGTGTATGATGCTCTCTGTGCTCCCAGAATCGATGAAGCAGGACGTCTCGTGCCCGTTGATTAGTACTGTTGTTGTAGCAGTTGAGAGTGTTCAAGGCCGGGACTGATCCAGGGTCACCGTGGATAATCTCAGCAGTTGAGTGTTCTCTTCGGGTGGTGTGCGGTCAGCCGAGCTGGGGTCCTGGGAGTCCATCCAAGATGGCGGCTCGCATCGCTGGCTTTGAAAGCAGACCAAGGCAGGCCAGCAGCACGGTTCAATTCCCGTAACAGCCTCCCCGAACAGGCGCCGGAATGTGGTGACTAGGGGCTTTTCACAGTGACTTCATTTGAAGCCTACTTGTGACAATAAGCGATTTTCATTTCATTTCATTCATTGGTCGCACATGGCTGGGGGTGCACAAAATGGCGGCGCCCGTCCATTGAACGTGCCGCCCGCGGGACAAGATGGCGGCGCCCGGGGTCCGCACGTGGCTCTGGAGTAGGAAGAGGGCGGCGCCCGCTGGCCGCACGGGGACTGTGGAGAGGTTTGTGGTGGCGGTCCACATTCGCCGCCAGAGACCGCACGGGCCTGGCATACCACCATGAAGTGGCCCTTTTTACCGCATCCCTTGCAGGTGGATGCCCGGGCCGGGCAGTGCTGCCGGGGGTGTTTAGCCTGCCCACAAAAGTAGCAGCAGGGCCCCCGGGGTTGCCAGGCCTCCTTGCTCGGGGATGTCCTAGGGTCGGCTGTGGAGGGGTTCCACGCTACCCAAGAGGCTGCCGCGCGGTCGGGAACGTAAGCGCTGGTGTTTCTGGAGGCCACATCCAGGGAACCTGCAAGGGCCCGTGCCTCCTTGAGGCCTAGGGTGTCTTTTTCCAGCAATCGCTGGCGGATTTGGGAGGACAGCATACCTGCCACGAAAGCGTCCCGGATCAAGAGTTCTGTGTGGTCGCTCGCCGAAACTTGTGGGCAGCTGAAGTTTCTCCCCAACAACAGGAGCGCACGGTAGAATTTTTCCAGCGGTTCCCCAGGGATTTGTCACCCCGCTGCTAGCAGATGTCGGGCGTAGACCTGGTTTACCAGGGGAATATAATGTCCTTTTAGCAGCTCCTTGCTGCATCAAAATCTTCCGCGTCCTCGATGAGGGTGTAAATTTCCGGGCTCACCCACGAGTGCAGGACTTACATTTTCTGTTCTCCCGTGGGTGTGTTTTCGGCCGTTCCGAGATATCCTTTAAAACACGCCAGCCAGTGCTTGAAGATTGCTGCTGAGTTCGCCATGTGGGGGCTGAGTTGCAGACACTCCGGCTTGATTCGGTGCTCCATCCTTTTAAATCTAGCTTATTAAATTGATGCACGATCAATAACCACTAAAGCGAGGTTGTAGTCCAACTGAAGGCTTTAATAAGCTAGATGTTTCCCCCAGCAGCTCAGGTACAGAATGAAGGCTGCTGGGGCGGCACAGGCTCTTATACCCTGCCTTGCAGGGCGGAGCTACCATACAGCTTGACCAATAGGAAACATACAATATCTACCAATGGTGTTCCAGCATTATCAGGTACCGTAATACCTCTACACATACTACCACACCATTTATATTCAAATGTCATAACATTTTGGAACAATTTTTATTTTTTGCTCAGTTAAGCTGTCCAGAACTTTTAAGCTGGCAATAATTTTAAATGAAACGCACATTTGAGTTTTCAAAGTGACAAGGATGTCAGTGGAAAACGATTTTATATTAAACTCCAATGCACTTGAATTCCATCTCATTACAAGCATGTACTACAATGTACAGCCATAATTCAAGCCTCATCTCATTTTATTTAATTGCTACAGTGGCACATAAACATACAAGCAACAATATTTTTAACTCATTTATTCGTTTAGGCTCTCATAAAGGTACAACAGTCAAGTCCATAATTTGAGAGAGAAATATGCTTTCTCAGTATTATCATGCTACTTTTAGCCTTGTTCCTTATAAATGATAGTTTTCCCTTCAAATTCAGTCCAATTCTCCAAGGTTACACCAACAATACAAAGCAGTGGCCAATGTAACATCAGACACAAGAGGGGGGCGATTTTCCGGCCACATTTTACCCAGTGCAAATCCTCCTAAGTCGGAAGATTAGCGGGAGAGGCCCAAAATGCGATCCGCATTGGGCGTTGAACAGTGCTCCCGGCCCGTTGATGTTGATGTGATCTGGTTTGCGCCCTTGCTGGATGTGAACCAGATTAACACATTAAAGGTGCATTAACACTGGCGCAACGTGGAGCTGGTGGGAATCACTATTGGTCTCCACCATCGGAGTCTTGGTGATGACCACTGTAATATCCCGCACAGGACCTACGGGTTAGGAATGATTATTCCCCGTGGTCCTCGCGGAGCATGGGCTCCCCCGCTAGGGCCGGGAGAACTCTAATTACCCGATATATAAAAGGTCAGCCAGTAAGGCACCAACTAGAGAGGAACCTAGCCGGGAGCTATTGGGTACTATATATATCGTATTGTAGATAATCTAGTTCTTTACTCAATGTGGATTCTCCATGTCCTTGTTAAAACCATGTTGGGGGTTGATGCAGACTTAGTAGCCTCCGGGTGGTCGGGAACATTGCAGGGCAGTGCCATGGCACCCTGGCACTGCCAAAGAGCCTGAAAGGGATTGGGGCATGAAGGATTGCATAAAGGGTGAGAATTTGGCAACCCAATAGTGGGGTGTAGTTCGCCTGGGGGGGGGGGGTTAGTATCAGCGTTTGGCGACCCGGATTGCTACTCCATCCAGCATCTTTAATTGCATGGCAAACTCAGAAGTGGTCTCTTGGTCTCTCTTAATTCTACAGGGTCTTGGTGAGGCCACACCATGAGTATGGTGTGCAATTTTGGTCTCCTTGTTTGAGGAAGGACATTCTTGCTATTGAGCGTGTCCAGCAAAGGTTCAGCAGACTTTTTCCCAGGATGGCAGGACTGACATATGAAGAAAGACTGGATTGACTGGGCTTGTACTCACTGGAGTTTAGAAGAATCAGAGGGGATCTCATAGAAACATAGAAAGTCCTGATGGGACTGGAAAGGTTAGATGCGGGAAGAACATTCCCAATGTTGGGGACGTCCAGAATGAGGAGTAACAACCAAAGAATAAAGGGTAAGCCATTCAGGACTGAGATGACGAAGACCTACTTCTCTCAGAGAGCTGTGAACTTGTGGAATTCCCTACCACAGAAAGCTATTGGGGCCAGTTTGTTGAATATATTCAAGAGGGAGCTGGACGTGGCCCTTGCGGTTAAAGGGATCAAGGGGTATGGCGAGAAAGCGGGAGTGGGATACTGAATTTGCCTGATCAACCATGATCATTTTGAATGATGGTGCAGGATCGAAGGGCCAAATGGCCTACTCCTGCACCTATTTTCTATGTTTCTATTGGTTGCCCCTCAGAAATCGTGCCAGGGACAGATTGTTATGGGCCAGGGTTTAGTGAACCCCAAAGTGTGTCATGGAGTTCACCTGACCCACAACGTTTACTAGATTGTGGTATGGGGAGCACACGGCCCACTCTACAGGTGTGGAACAGCAGAAATGGAAAAGTATTTTTTAAAACAAAACAATGTTTAGTCTATGAACTCAAGTTAACCTTTTTTAAACATACAGTGAACATCTTAGCAACCATTAATTCAAAGACAACCCCCAAAGAATACAACACGAAGTAATCCTTTAAGCTTTCCTTTTAACATCCATAAGACTTGAAACATCTTTTACCAGAAGCACATCAAATTAAAGTCACGACTGTTATTAGTTTTAAATCACCAGGATCGATTTACAGTCTTTAGATTACAGAGAGAGATTGATGCACCTTCAGGCTGTGACTGCAGTTATCCAGCTCTGAAAACGAAACTAAAACACACCCTGCAGCAAACAGCCTAAAACTAAAGTAAAAAGCTGACAGACAGCCCAGCTCCACCCACTCTCTGACATCACTGCAGTAATAATCACCCATTTCTTAAAGGTACTCTCACTACAGATACTTATATACACCCCCATTTATGAACACCCATTTCTTAAAGGTTCTCTCACATGACAAGATGGCTAGGTAATTTCTCTGAAATCCCGGCCAAGTGTTGACACCGGCGTAAACACCGGAGTGGTGTACGCCGGCGTCAATGGGCCCCCTGGCCCAGTTATTCTCCAGATTTCAGGGGACTAGAACGATGCCAGAGTGCTGTGCACTGCTCCGGCACCGAAGGCCGGCCCTGCACGGCCGGCGTGGGTCTGCGCATGCGTGCCACAGCCGGCATGCGCAGACCGGTGCCGGCGAAGGCGGGCGGTTGGCGACTCCATGCCAGCACGGAGCAACATGTCAGCAACCGAACAGCTGGCCCACGCGGAAGGAGGTAGGCGGCCCCTCAAGATCGTGGCCGCCCGCCGATCGGAAGCCTCCGATTGCAGGCCAGGACCCCGTGGAGCCCCCCCCCCGCGGAATCAGATCCCCCACCAACCTCCCCCCCCCCCCCCCCCCCCACCCCAACCAGGACGTCCACATCGGCCGCGGGTCCGGGCTCCCGCCGGGTGGTACCAGGTTTGAACCACGCCGGCGGGACTCGGCGGACCCCAGAGGGAGTTCGGCCCGTCGCCCGCGGAGAATCGCCGTGAGGCCTATTTCAGCGGACCCCGACTGGTGCCACGGCGACCGCGCGGGCGCAATTGCCCCAGGTTCTCCTGTCGCCGGAGAATCGGTGGCCCGCCGTCAGAGCGGCGTGGCGGGATTCTCCCCCCCTCCCCCCCTCCCCCCCCCCCCCCCCCTGCCGATTCTCCAACCTTTTTCTCCGTCCACCCACCCAGTGAATTTCCACAGCCCAAATTAATTATTTCTTTATCTTGTTCGGTTCAAGGTTGTTGTCTAACACTGAATAAAGGATGATTAATGCCATTTGCTGCTAAATATTTCATTAGTTACACGAACAAGCAAGTATCTGAGACGCAAGCTGTTAAAGCAAGTTGTAATTTAATCTTCTCCAAGATGGATAGCTCTAATGTGTGCAAATACAGTGCCTGTCCTGATCTGCCGAATATTTAAAAATTACACTGTCTAAGGAATAAAATAATTTAGTTTGAACATTGTGAAAAATTAGGCTGTGTACAACTTCCCACGTATGGAACAAGCAGAAAGCTTAAAAGAATTGGAAGTCCAAAAAAAACTGCAAGACTACTCATGATTTCACTGTTTAAATTTGGATAATCTAAACTAATTAGCAAAATCTCTATGTGTACAAGGACGATGCCAGATATACATAACAGGAACCGATTCATAGGCTGGGACTCATTTTCCCTTGAAGAAAGAAGGATGACCTAGTAAAGGAGTTTAAAATTATGAAATGTTTTGATAATAATAATCTTAGGGTCACAAGTAGGCTTACATTAACACTGCAATCAAGTTACTGTAAAAATCCCCCAGTCACCACACTCCGGTGCCTGTTCGGGTACACAGAGGAAGAATTCAGAATGTCCAATTCACCTAACAATCACATCTTTCAGGACTTGTGGGAGGACATCGGAGAACCCGGAAGAAACCACGCAAACAGGGGGAGAACGTGCAGACTCTACACAGACAGTGACCAAGCGGGAATCGAAACCGGGACCCTGGTGCTGTGAGACGACAAGTGCTAACCACTGTGCTTCCGTGCGATACAGTGGATACAGAGAGAATGTTCCCTCTTGTCGGAGGGAAGAGCATAACATAGTGGCCATCGATATAAGTTAGTCACTAATAACTCCAATCGGGAATTCAGAAGAAGTTTCTTTACCCAAAGAGTGGTTTGTCTGTGGAGCTAACTAGCACAGGGAGTCATTGAAGTGAATGGTATAAATATATAAGAGGAAGCTCGACAGGTGTATGAGGGAGAAGGCAATAGAGCGATACAATGATAGACTTTGGTGTGCAAAGATGAGAGAAGTTTGCATGGAGCATGAACACCAGCGTGGACTGGTTGAGCTGAATGGCCTGATTCTATGCTGTACTCCTATATAATACATGATTCTACCTGAATTAACACTAGCATTCCCACTTAAATATAGGATGCAAGATAAAAAGTACAACGGATCACTTCGACCACCCAGCTTTATTAAATTTGGGGGAGACAGAGGCGTAATGGTAACGTCATTGGACTAGTAATCCAGAGGACCAGGCTAATTATCTGGAGGCGTGGGTTTGAATCCCATCACAGCAGCTGGTAGAATTTAAATTCAATTAATTAATTCTGGAATTGAAAAACTAGCCTCAGTAATGGTGGCCAACCATCATCCATTGTCATGGAAACCCATCTGGTTCACTGATGTTCTTTAGAGAGGGAAATCTGCTGTCGCTACATGGCCTGGCCTACATGTGACTCCAGACCCACAGCAATGTTGTTGACTCGTAATTGCCCTCTGAAGTGGACGAGCAGGCCACTCGGTCCTCGGGCAATCAGGAATGGCAACAAATGATCGCCTTGACAGCAATGTCCACATCCCATGAAGATACATTTTTAAAAACAGATCCACTTTCCCTTGCCTCTTGCCTTGACATCAGCCTCATTGGCTCCCCCCTCACACTTCAAAATTTATCAATGTAATTGTCCAACTTGTCTCTCATCAAATTAAATTATAAAATCCCTTCCGGATATACTGTCAGATATGATACCAGTCAGTATTTCAAGCACAATTAATTTGAGCAATGCACCCGATATCATTCCTTGGTTCAACAGGCTTAAGCTAATATTGTTTGGGAAATTCAGAAACACCCCTGTCATGATATCCACATCAGCATATGATGGTGCAATCACACACACACTGATGGACAGGTAGTTGGACCAACCAGCACACACATAATATCACAGCCAATCACCAGCGAGAGCACACGCACTATAAAACAGGGAACATCACAGTTCCCGCTCATTCTACCAGGAGATAGCTCAGAGCACAGAGCTCACAGCGTGCCACTCAGACATAGACCATGTGCTGAGTGCCTCACTAAGATAGTGATAGGGCTGGGTCCACAGGTTAGCTGGTGAAGCATGTACCCAAGCCAGCAGTTAGTAGTTGTCGTTGTTAGGACAATAAAACAGAGTTGTACCATCTACAGCCGTGTTGGATCATTTGTGCATCGGAACACCCAACACGACAACTCCCACTATGTTTTTCTCCACTGACCTTTCTGTCTGATCGATGATGGAAGTGTAACCATATCTGCAGCCAATGATTATCGGCCAAGCGTTCTTTTTAAGTGAACTCGGATTTCTAGGTCGATAACACATAATTATGGTTCAAGATACTTTTGTTTTCCACGAGCAGGGTACAATTATATGGTGAGATGGATAACTATTACATCAAAGTATTTTAATGCTGAGGAAAATAAATCGTAAACACCGTGGCATGAAATAATGGGAACAAGATGGATTTCTGAAGGGGAAATTGCACTTAACCACTTGCTGGAGTTGTTTGAAGAGCCAAAAGAACGAGTCAATGCTGCTGATGGGCTTTCAAAAGGTATTCAATGCAGCATGTCAGACACCATATTTGGAATAGAAGGGACAGTAGCAACGTGGATGCAAAATTGGCTGAATAATAGGAAGCAGTAAGTAATGATCAATGGATATTTTTCAGGCTGGAGGAAGGTTTGTAGTAGTTTTGCCCGGGGCTTGGTATTGGAACCCTTGCTTTTCCTGGATGTATATAATAATCTAAATCTTAGTGTGCAGGGGGCCAATTTCCTAATTTGCAGATGATACGGAACTTGGAAGTATAATAAACTCAGTGGTGCCGGTGTCGAACTTCAAAAGGACATAGATAAGCTGGTGGAGAGGGCTGATAGGTGGCAGGTTTAATGTTGAGAAGTGTGCGATGATGCATTTTTGTAGAAAAGAACACGGAGAGACAATATAAAAAAAGGGTTAAATTATTTTGGGGGGGGAAATATTTTGATTCCAATTTTTTACAATTTTTATACAAAGCATTCAATAAAACAGAATAACAACCAAACAGTAACCCCCCCCCCCCTTTACTGGAAAGGAGACGGATCCTCTTGGGATGGAGGTCGGCTACACCACCAAGTGCCTCGGCGTGGGTGGGTGGCTTGATGGAGTTTCTGCACCTGGAGAAGGTCAAGTTTACTGTGAGAGGGTCGGTGGAAGGGTTTTACCATAGATGGCAGCCGTTTATAATGTACTTTAAAGAGTTGGTCACTGTTAGCTGTTGGGGGGGGGGAGGGGGTTAGGGTTGGGGGGGAGGGGGTTCGTGGTGAGGTTATGGTGATGTAAGGGGAAGTAGGGGTGAGGGGGTTACTATTTGGTTGTTATTTTGTCTTATTGAATGCTTTGGATAAAAATTGTTTCTTTGGTACCACCGGGAGCAAAGCTGTTACCAATGCCCCAGGCTTGCCCCCCCCCCCCCCCCCCTCACCGACTCCACAGCTCCTCCGAATCCCCGCACCACTTTAGCACTTTTTCAGCATAGGCCACCCAACAGTAATACTGAAATTTTGGCAAAGTCAAACCCCCTACTTGCCTCTTCCTCTGGAGCACTGTCCGCCTGATCCTTGTCCTCTTACCCAGCCAAATAATCCCAGTTACAAGCCGGTCGATCTCTCTGGAGAATGCTTTCGGCAGGAACACTGGGAGGCACCAAAGTAAAAATAAAAATCTCAGGGAGATAGGCACCTTAGCCGATTGCACTCGGCCCTCCAGGGATAGCGGGAACTGTCCCAATTTAGGGGTAAAATTCAAAAGGCAATGCAGTATCAAAGAGGCTGGGTGTAAAAGTGCATACATCATTGAAGGTGACAACTGTAGAGCGTAGTTAACAAAATACCGGATTGCACATCAGCCCCCAACTCCTCCCCAGCCGCAACGCGAATCAGCCCCACACCGGAGGATTTACTAGGTCCCCGCCCCCTTCCCCCAAGTACGAGGGTGGCATGGCCCGCTCCCCCACAGAGACTCCTAAATAGGGAAACTGCCACAGAAATCCCCTTGACAGAGACCCCCCAGATAGGGGGACTTCCCACAGAGAACCTCCGGAAAGTGAGATCCCCCACAGAGACCCCCTAGATAGCGGGACCCTCCACAATGACCTCCTACATAGGGAGGCACCCCCATAGAGATCCTCTATATCGGGAGACCCCCACAGAGATTCCCTACATAGGGAGACCTCCACAGAGGCCCATTAAATAGCAGGATGCCCCACAGACCAGTGACCCCTGACTGGAAATTAGCGAGCACTCCAAACAGAGGCAGTACAGAAAATTACTGTTGTAACACTCACCTGGGCATACACCTGCTGGCTCAAACAGATGTTTACTTAGTGCTGTCAATTTCCAGCTGAGCATTTCAAAATCACTCAAGCATGAAGGGGGTTGATTAGAATGCACTTAACTCTCTTTCAAGTGGTTGATGTTTGTAAACATTGTGGTTTCAGCAATTCAGAGTTACTGAACCATGACAAAAATCCACAGCAAGGCTCACAGCTGTGTGTGTGTGTGTGGAAGCTGTCAATCATATCCAACTAAGGGAAATGAATGAATGACTTGCAGCTCAAGGACCTGAGGGGTTGAAACACAGGTCACTGCTTTCTCTTTCCAGGAACTGACAGGTGGTGCTTCCTGTTTCTGAGTTAGCAGGTGTACTACCCAGGTGAGTGTTACAACAATATTTTTTTTCACTGCCTCTGTCTGGACTGCTCTCCAGCTTCCAGACAGGGGTCTCTTTTCTGGGGGGTCTGTGGGAGGGGGTCCCCTATTTAGGAGGTCTCTGTGGGGGATCTCCTTGTGCAAGAGGCCTTTGGGTGGTCTCTTTATTTCGGGGCTCTCTGGGGGGGCTGTGGAAGGAGAATCTTTGATTTTGATTTGATTTATTATTGTCACATGTATTAGTATACAGTGAGAAGGATTGTTTCTTGCATGCTGTACAAACAATGCATACCGTACATAGGGAAGGAAGGAGAGACTGCAGAATATAATGTTACAGTTATAGCAAGGGGTAGAGAAACGGTCAACTTAATACGAGGTAGGTCCATTCAAAAGTTTGATGGCAGTAGGGAAGAAGCTGTTCTTGAGTCGGTTGGTACGTGACCTCAAACTTTGGTATCTTTTTCCTGATGGAAGAAGGTGGAAGAGAGTATGTCCGGGGTGCGTGGGGTCCTTAATTATGCTGGCTGCCTTTCCGAGGCAGCGGGAATTGTAGACAGAGTCAATGGATGGGAGGCTGGTTTGCGTGATGGATTGGGCTACATTCACGACCTTTTGTAGTTTCCCGCAGTCTTGGGCAGAGCAGGATCCATACCAAGCTGTGATAAAACCAGAATGCTTTCTATGGTGCATCTGTAGACGTTGGTGAGAGTCGTAGGTGACATGGCAAATTTCCTTAGTCTTCTGAGAAAGTAGAGTCATTGGTGGGCTTTCTTAACTATAGTGTTGGCATGGGGGGACCAGGACAGGTTGTTGGGATTGGGACACCTAAAAACTTGAAGCTCTCGACCCTTTCTACTTCGTTCCCATTGATGTAGACAGGGGCATGTTCTCCACTAAGCTTCCTGAAGTCGATGACAATCTCCTTTGTTTTGTTGACATTGAGGGAGAGATTATTGTCGTCGCACCAGTTCACCAGATTCTCTATCTCATTCCAGTACTCTGTCTCGTCATTGTTTGAAATCCGACCTATTATGGTGGTGTCATCAGCAAATTAGAAAATTGAGTTGGAGGGGAATTTGGCCACACAGTCATAGGTGTGGATTGGGGTGGGGTGGGCAGGTCTGGCATTGTGGGAGGAGGGTGGCCCTAGGTTGAACTTTGCTGGCAACTCCCTTAAGGGGTTACCCCCTTGGCCCACCACGAGGTCCATGAAGTCAAGGGTATGCTGGGAAATGCTATGAGCAACCTGCACCCACGTGATTCCCGTCCCAGAGGCCCAGAGAATCGCGAGAGCCTGGAGAATATGATGCATGGCTGCCTAAGTGGGTGCAAATGGGTCATTAAGACCTGTTTACATCCATTCGCATCCTGCCCCTCTGGCACATAGGTGAGAATCCGATTCTGCCGGCAACATTTGGGGGGGGGCCCAGAGCATCGGGCGGCAATCACAGTTTTACTCCTGACGCCTGACTTTACGCTGCATCGGGAACCCCGCTACAGGCGGCAGCAACGGAGAATTTAACCCACTGCTCCAGCTCGTAAAGGGATCAAGAACGAGAGGGCACAGATTTGAGAAAAAACGCATTCACACAGCGAGTGGTTCGGGTCTGAAATGCACTGTCTGGACGTGTGGTGGAGGCAGGTTCATTTGAGGCATTCAGGAGGGCATTAGATGATTACCTCAAAAGAAACAATGTGCAGGGGTGTGGGAAAAAGGCTGGGGAACAGCCCTCAGTCATGATACTCGTTTGGAGAGCCGGCTGAAAACACGGTGGGTTAAATGGCCTCCTTTTGCGCCCTAAGTGCTGTGATTCTATAATTTGCATTCTTGCCACGGTTTTATGTTTTGGATACTGCAGTCTGATAGGGAAAACAAAGTTTTGAAACAAAGTTAACCATCACATGGAAAATCGGCTTCTGCAACTTGAGAGAGACCAAAGTCATGACAGGGCCTTCCCATCGACAATACAGTACCAATTTAACAGGCTCTCTCAAACCTCCAGGGTTAATCTGGCAATAGACCAGTACATATTAAATTTACATCTACTTAATTTTTTAGTAACTGGACTAGGAAACAAATTCACCCACGTATAAACTTAATTCAAACAAATTCTGAGTGAAAACATATTTTAGCATCCTCTCGCAGGTTCACAAAAATGGCGGCAAAAAGTGAATGAAGATCAATGCCGTGGTGTTCAACACATGTTTCTGCAACGCAAGCTGTACTTCAACGGTATATATGTGCATTAACAAACAGAGCTACTTAGGAGCGACACAGCCATTTTACAGATATACATGGAAGATAGGAGCAGGAGGAGGCCTTTTGGCCCTTCGAGCCTGCTACGTCGTTCATCATACCTGGGGAAAAATAGCCACTCTCTCATTTCTCCACATTTTTTACGTAGCGCAGCATTGAGCTCCACAGTATTTCATCATAATGTCTGTCAGCCACAAATTCTGAAGCAAAACCAACCACTATTTGCTCTCACGTAGAACCTTTAGTGGAGTAAACCATAGCAAGGCTCTTCACAAGAACGCAATCAGGCAAAATCGAAGGAAACCAAAGAAAAAGACATTCGGATAGATGACTAAAAGCTTGGTCACAGAGCTAGGTATTATCCCACTTGGGACCTATGGGGCGCGATTCTCTGAAATGGAGACAGAGTGTTCGCGACGTCGTGAACGCCGTCGAGGTTCACGACGGCGCGAAACGGCCCCTATCCCGACCGATTTAGGGCCCGAAAATGGCGTCATTTACGCGCGCCAGGCGTTGGCGCCGCGTAACGGCGGCACCGTATACATGGCGCGGCCAGCGCCACATAACTGGCCGGCGCCAACCCGCGCATGCGTGGTTGCCGTCCTCCCCGAGTCCGCCCCGCAAGAGGATGTCCAACGGATCTTGCGGGCTGCGGAAGAAAGGAGGTCCTCCTTCAGAGAGGCTGGCCCATTTTAGGCCTCCTCCCCGGTGCAGGATCCCCCCCCCCCCCCCCCCCCGGCAGGCCGCCACCTGGCACCAGGTGGGCAGAGAAAGTGCCAGGCAGCTGCAGCAGGGGGCTGTCTGATGTAATCCCGTTGTCAGGCCAATTTTCCAGCAGTGGGAAGGCTAGCCACTCGGCCAACCACAAGATATATCATCAGGTCCACCATTGGGAGTTGAATCAATGGTTCTGCTGCCTCCACTTCTCTGGCGGGGTCCTGTTCATGGTGGTCTGCTGTATCCTTCACAGCTTGGCCATCATCAGGGTACAGCTTTTTCCACCAGGGATAGAGTAGACAGCTCAGGAATTGAAGGAGGAGAAGGAGGCAGAAGGTGGTCGACATATTCTGCCACGATCGTCTCATTTCCCATGAACAGAAGCTTAACTCCCCATCAAACAAAATTCTCACACCTTGGGCGGGATTCTCCCCTACCCGGCGGGGTGGGGGGTTCCGGTGGGATGGAGTGGCAGGAACCACTCCGGCGTTGGGCCACCCCAAAGGTGCGGATTTCTCCGCACCTTTAGGGGCCAAGCCCTCACCTTTAGTGGTTGCCGTCCCGCCGGCTGGCGTGGAAGGCCTTTGGCGCCACGCCAGCCGGGGCCAAAGGGACTCCGCCGGCCGGCGGAAGTCCACACATGCATTGGAGCGTCAGCGACTGCTGGCATCATCCCCGCACATGCACAAGGGGGGGGGGGTCACCTATGTGTCAGCCATCGCGGAGACCTACACAGCCGACGGGTAGAGTGCCCCCACTGCACAAGCCCGCCTGCGGATCGGTGGGCACCGATCGCGGGCCAGGCCACCGTGGGGGCACCCCCCGGGGCCAGATCACCCCACGCCCGCCCCAGGACCACAGAGCCCGCTCACGCCGCCAGGTCCTGCCGGTAAGGGACCTGGTTCAATTGACGCCGGCGGGACCGGCAAAGCAGCAGCGGGACTTCGGTCCATCGCGGGCCGAAGAATCACTGGGGGGGGGGGCGCCGGCCGCCGCGATTCCCGCCCCCGCCGGAGAATTCGGCGGCCAGTGGGGGCGGGAATCACGCCGCCCCCCGCCGATTCTCAGACCCGGCGGGGGGTCGGAGAATCCCGCCCCTTATCATCTCTCTGCTGCAGAATACAGTGTCTGTTGGTTTGGCCGCAACGCAAAAATAAAAACCATCACAAAATCAACATTCTACACGGTCTTTGTCCAACAAAACGTCCAATATTCCATCCAAAAAACAACTAATCATCTTTGTGCATTAGTGCATGTCTTGTGTGTGTCTTTGGCTGGTCGAATGTTCCTATGCAGCGCTGCCTGAGTGGTTACAGCATGGCTGGTGAAAGGGTATTGACTTTCAGTGGGGAAGGATGCAGATGGCCTTGTAGGGCAGCCACAAAAAGCTCTAGGTCCAGAAGGCCCAGGTTTAAGAGCTTGGGCATGTGTAACGACAGGTTCATGTTTGATGGAGCCACTGCCACATTATAAGAGCAGCACCTTAGCAGTTTAATAAATCAGCTGGAACACAGATTTCTGGGCTGCCGTGAGCCTGCGAAAGCCCATGAAGCAATGAAGGCAGGACTCTGAGCTTGCAAGGCGACAAACTGAGCTTCAGTCAGCAGCACTCAGATGTTTGTGCAGCTTCCATTGTGCGGCAATGGAAAGTAAAACATCAGCCAGCAGATGCATTGGGGTTGGATCCACAAATGTTGCCATGCAATGGCCGTCAATCCCATGCTCGAAAGAATGGGCTCCATGCCATGCACGAAACCCCGAGCCAAGCTGATGCCCAAATCCACCATATTGATTGACAGTCATAGCAGGCTTGCTGACAAGCCTCGCAACACACCAAGCATTTTATTCCGGAGATCTATCATCCTTTTTCTGTATGTCATCCCACTGAAACGTTCTTCTGAGTCCACTGCAGCTGAATTCATGTGCGTCATCACTCGACAGCAGCTGGCTCTTTCCACCTGCTCTGACAACATGCCTCTCATGCCCAGTGACTCAACGCATCCAGTTCCTATCTCTCATTGGCTTTCCCTCGATTCGTGGATTATGCCACCTCAGGGTCACGGGCTTCTGCCACAGGACTTCAAATGATTGAACGGGTTGATTCCCAACCCCGATCTTTGAGTTGCCACACACTTTTCCAGATTGAATTCCATTTTCCACTTCTCTTACTCAACCAAACCATTGATCTCATCCTGGAGTCGACAGCTATCCTCTTCACTATCAACTACACGGTGAATTGTTGCATCATCTGCAAATTTCCCAATCATGCCTCCCACATTTAAGCCCAAATCATTAATATAGACAACAAGCAGAAAGAGCCCCAAGCCTGAGCCCTCTGGAACACCACTGGAAATGTTCTACCACCTGCAAAAACATCCATTGACTATTCCCTTTGTTTCCTGTCACTGAGCCAATTTTGGATCCAACCTGTCACTTTCCCCTGCATCACCTGAGATCTCACTTTTCTGACCAGTCTGCCATGTGGGACCTTGTCAAATGCCTCACTGAAATCCATTTAGATGACATCCACTGTCGCAGCCTCATCAATCCTCCTTGCTACTTCCTCAAAAAATTCTATTACGCACGTAAGACACAGGGCGGGATTCTCTGGTTGAAATCGCGTTCGGTGATCGGCCGGAGAATCCTGTTTGTGGAAAGATCGGGGGCGGTGCCGCTTTTCCGTGCAAACGGCCATGTGTTTCATGGTGGTGGAGGTGGCCCAGCATTGGCCGGCAGTGGGATATTCTGGTTCCGCCATTGTCAATGCGGTTTCCCGTCACATGCACAGCTTGCCACCAAAAACCCCATGGCGAGGGTGCACCATCGGCGGGACTGGAAGCTCCCACTGACGTGAATGGCCGGAACCTTATGTATCTAATATGTCACATTCTTCTTTAATTAGAACATCTGAGTTAGCCTTGTCTCTTCTCCACTTTAGTAATGGAGAGGGATAGGTGTGTGCAACAGGGCAAGGTTTACAATTGGGGGAAGGGGAAATACGATGTTGTCAGACAAGAATTGAAGTGCATAAGTTGGGAACATAGGCTGTCAGGGAAGGACACAAGTGAAATGTGGAACTTGTTCAAGGAACAGGTACTACGTGTCCTTGATATGTATGTCCCTGTCAGGCAGGGAAGAGATGGTCGAGTGAGGGAACCATGGTTGACAAGAGAGGTTGAATGTTTTGTTAAGAGGAAAAAGGAGACTTATGTAAGGCTGAGGAAACAAGGTTCAGACAGGGCGTTGGAGGGATACAAGATAGCCAGGAGGGAACTGAAGAAAGGGATTAGGAGAGCTAAGAGAGGGCATGAACAATCTTTGGCGGGTAGGATCAAGGAAAACCCCAAGGCCTTTTACACATATGTGCGAAATATGAGAATGACTAGAGCGAGGGTAGGTCCGATCAAGGACATTAGCGGGAGATTGTGTATGGAGTCTGAAGAGATAGGAGTGGTCTTGAACGAGCACTTTTCTTCTGTATTTACAAATGAGAGGGGCCATATTGTTGGAGAGGACAGTGTGAAACAGGCTGCTAAGCTCGAGGAAATACTTGTTAGGAAGGAAGATGTGTTGGGCATTTTGAAAAACTTGAGGATAGACAAGTCCCCCGGGCCTGACGGGATATATCCAAGGATTCTATGGGAAGCAAGAGATGAAATTGCAGAGCCGCTGGCAATGATCTTTTCGTCCTCACTGTCAACAGGGGTGGTACCAGGGGATTGGAGAGTGGCGAATGTCGTGCCCCTGTTCAAAAAAGGGAATAGGGATAACCCTGGGAATTACAGGCCAGTTAGTCTTACTTCGGTGGTAGGCAAAGTCATGGAAAGGGTACTGAAGGATAGGATTTCTGAGCATCTGGAAAGACACTGCTTGATTAGGGATAGTCAGCACGGATTTGTATGGGGTAGGTCTTGCCTTACAAGTCTTATTGAATTCTTTGAGGAGGTGACCAAGCATGTGGATGAAGGTAAAGCAGTGGATGTAGTGCACATGGATTTTAGTAAGGCATTTGATAGGGTTCCCCATGGTAGACTTCTGCAGAAAGTAAGGAGGCATGGGATAGTGGGAAATTTGGCCAGTTGGATAACGAACTGGCTAACCGATAGAAGTCAGAGAGTGGTGGTAGATGGCAAATATTCAGCCTGGATCCCAGTTACCAGTGGCATACCGCAGGGATCAGTTCTGGGTCCTCTGCAGTTTGTGATTTTCATTAATGACTTGGATGAGAGAGTTGAAGGGTGGGTCAGTAAATTTGCAGATGATACGAAGATTGGTGGAGATGTGGATAGTGAGGAGGGCTGTTGTCGGCTGCAAAGTGACATAGATAGGATGCAGAGCTGGGCTGAGAAGTGGCAGATGGAGTTTAACCCTGAAAAGTGTGAGGTTGTCCATTTTGGAAGGACAAATATGAATGCGGAATACAGGGTTAACGGTAGAGTTCTTGGCAATGTGGAGGAGCAGAGCGATCTTGGGGTCTATGTTCATACATCTTTGAAAGTTGCCACTCAAGTGGATAGAGCTGTAAAGAAGGCCTATGGTGCGCTGCCGTTCATTAACAGAGGGATTGAATTTAAGAGCCGTGAGGTGATGATGCAGCTGTACAAAACTTTGGTAAGGCCACATTTGGAGTACTGTGTACAGTTCTGGTCGCCTCATTTTAGGAAGGATGTGGAAGCTTTGGAAAAGGTGCAAAGGAGATTTACCAGGATGTTGCCTGGAATGGAGAGTAGGTCTTACGAGGAAAGGTTGAGAGTGCTAGGCCTTTTCTCATTAGAACGGAGAAGGATGAGGGGCGACTTGATAGAGGTTTATAAGATGATCAGGGGAATAGATAAGAGTAGACAGTCAGAGACTTTTTCCCCGGGTGGAACAAACCATTACAAGGGGACATAAATTTAAGGTGAATGGTGGAAGATATAGGGGGGCGGTCAGAGGTAGGTTCTTTACCCAGAGAGTAGTGGGGGCATGGAATGCACTGCCTGTGGAAGTAGTTGAGTCGGAAACATTAGGGACCTTCAAGCAGCTATTGGATAGGTACATGGATTACGGTAAAATGATATAGTGTAGATTTATTTGTTCTTAAGGGCAGCACGGTAGCATTGTGGATAGCACAATTGCTTCACAGCTCCAGGGTCCCAGGTTCGATTCCGGCTTGAGTCAATGTCTGTGCGGAGTCTGCACGTCCTCCCCGTGTCTGTGTGGGTTTCCTCCGGGTGCTCCGGTTTCCTCCCACAGTCCAATGATGTGCAGGTTAGGTGGATTGGCCATGATAAATTGCCCTTAGTGTCCGAAATTGCCCTTAGTGTTGGGTGGAGGTGTTGACTATGGGTCAACTATGCTCCTTCCAAGAGCCGGTGCAGACTCAATGGGCCGAATGGCCTCCTTCTGCACTGTAAATTCAATGATAATCTATGATTAATCTAGGACAATGGTTCGGCACAACAACGTGGGCCGAAGGGCCTGTTCTGTGCTGTATTTTTCTATGTTCTATGTTCTATGTTCTATTATGAAGGCAGAAACAAAGTACTCATTGAGAACGCTACCAACAACTTTGAATCAACTCACAAGTTATCGTGCGCAAATCTGATAGCCCGTACCATTTCTTAAGTTATTCTTTTGCTCTCATTGTACTGGTAAAGCATCTTTGGATTTTCTCTTGATTTTACCTGCCAATATTTTTTGTCTCCTCGCCTTGCTTTACTTCACCCCTGTACTTTCTATACTCCTCGAGGCCATGATTCTCCAAGACCAACTGCCAGCGGAGGGAATCCCATTGAAAAATGGGTTTCACACCAGTCGTAAAACCCGTTAAGAGTCTCACTGCCCGCAACGCCGGCCCCGACAAGCTTTTTGACGTTTTTCCTGGGATAGGGGATGTTTGACTGCTCTTTCCATTTGCAGCCTTTCAACCCTTTAAACAGTCAGTCAGTATCTAATGTTTAACGTTCTTTGACAATCAAGTGAAAGTGTTCCCATCTGTACCCCTCAATCCTTTAAACTGTCTGTCAGTATGCCAAGTTCAAAGATCTGTGAGATCAAGGTAAAAGTATTCCCTTTAATGTAGTGGAAACCTTTGAAGTGGTTTTCTCTCAGTCAATTTCATGGCCCTTTATATATTTTTTTTTATTTTATTTTATTTTTAAATGTTTTATTTAAAACAGATTTGTAACATTTACAGAGAAAAAAGGCCATATACAAAAGCCTTAACATATTGAAAACGAACAGTGGGAAAGAATAAACATATTAATAAGGCACTTCCCTATCAGCTCTGTTAGCCCACGCCCCACGTGTTCAACTAAACTAATGTGGCTCTAACCCCCCCCCCCCCCCCCCCCGGGTGCTGCTGCTGTCAGTTTCCTACGCTGTTCCCTGCAAGCGACTTTCTCCCCCGGGGGATCCCTGATCACCCCCCCGCCCCCCCCTTGCCCACTAAAGTCTTCTCTGCTCTCCTTCCCGGCTGCCCCCCCCCCCTCCCCTCCGAGGCTTGACCTGCCAGGTCCGCCCTGCGCTTGGCCCTAGCCCGCCCCTTCTCCTACTCTCCCTGGTGCCCCCTGACCTACACTAGCTACGCTGACCCCTGCCCTTGGCGCCTGACTGTCTCCCGCCCAAGTGCTCGGGCCCTCCCCCCACACACCAAGGACCCATTAACCTGATTGTATCTCCCCGTGCCCTTTCAAGTCCCTTAACCCTAGCCCATCCCCCCATTAGAGGCCCCGATCTCCCGCCAAAAGATACCAAGTGCAGGGCCCCCCCTTGCAGGCACCCCCCCCCCCCCCCCCCCCCCCGTTGCAATCTCCCAAAATCACCCTAAGCAGTGCGCCCTCCAGCCCCCGCTCTCTGTCCAGGCTGAAAACAATCTTGGATAAAACATTACAGTACAGGATAATTTAACAGACCGCCGCCACACAACAGCTCTGTGAGCCCAGAGTCCTTTAGTTCAAGTCCAGCTTCTTCTTTTAATAAAAGTCAAAGTCCATTCCTAGTCAAAGCAAGTTAGGTTAACAGACCCGCCGCCACTGTAGAGCACTGAAAAAACAAAGTGTCTGTTAGTTCAAGTCCAGCTTCTTCTCTTTAATGAAGGCCCAAACCTGTTCTGGTGTCTCGAAGTAGTGATGGAGTTCCTCAAACGTAACCCAAAGCTTCGCAGGATACAGCATTCCAAACCTCACCTGCTTTTTGAAGAGGGCTGCCTTTACCTTGATGAATCCTGCACGCCTCTTGGCCAGCTCCGTTCCCAAGTCCTGGTAGATGCGCACCTCGCAGTTCTCCCATCTGCTGCTCCTCTCCGCCTTGGCCCACCGCAGCACACGATCCCTGTCAGCAAGCCGGTGAAAGCGAACCACCCAGACCCTCGGTCGGTCGCCCGTCCTGGGCTTCCTTACGGGGGCTCTATGCGCCCCATCCAACTCCAGGGGTCGAGGGAAGGCCTCCGGTCCCATCAGCGCCCCGAGCATACCTTTCACGTATGCACCCGCATCCGATCCCTCACAGCCCTCGGGGAGGCCAACGATCCTCAGGTTCTGCCTCCTGGTTCTATTGCCCAGCTCTTCAAGCTGCTCCTGCATCCTCCTCTGGCGGGAGTTCAGCTCCTCCACCTCGTGCTCCAGCTCCGTTACCGTGTCCGCCTGGCTGGAGAGCTTCAGCTCGACCTCCCTTAGTGCCTTCTCTTGGACCGCCTGCGCCTCGACCATTCGGTCCATCACCGCCCTCATCGGTTCCATCGTGTCCCTCTTCAGTTCGGTTAAGCAGTTCCTAAAAAACTCCATCTGTTGCTCCCTTGGCCAGTTTGCCCCGCTCCCTGGTCCCTGCTTTGCCGCCCGGTCTGGGGTCCCCGCTGCTCCTGCTTCAATCTTTGCCGCTCCACTCGACCACTTCTGGTCCAACTGTCCATACCCCGGGGGGAAAACCTCTTCCTTTCGTCTCCTCCACCGATTATGGTCGGCAGGTCTCGAAAAAATCCTGTGAAACAGGTCCGTTTGCCCATCGCGGGCGGGAGCGATCTGACCTGCGACCTGCTTCCTTGAGGGCGCCACCGGAAGTCCCTCATGGCCCTTTATAAAGTATTGTTTATATGCCTAGATGGCTAAAGATTTGAACTGCAATATTTGCATTCAATTTCATGCACCAATGCCTTTGGGTGTTTCTAGGGATCAGTGGAGAATCTCTCTGACATCTCTCAGTCCACAACACACATTGCATGAAGGAGGTCACCGATGCCCTTTACAGGAAGCTCCATCATTACGTCAGGTTTGCTCTGGGCGAAGATAGCCAGGCTTAAAGATTCACCAGCTTCGCTGTCATCTCAGGGTACCCAAGAGTGCAGGATGCAAGATACTGCACCATGTGGCTATATAGGCTCCATGGCAGCAGCCCCTAATATTTATTAACCGCAAGGGCTACCATTCCATCAATATGCAACTCGTATGTGACCATCACAAGCACATTCTGCACATAGTGATTAAAGGTAGCAATCTCAGGATTACTACCAGTGCCACGTGCTAGTCAGAGCAGAAATAGCAGGATATATCGGTTGAATACGTGGCTGAAGAGATTATATGAGGGGGAGGGTTTCAGACTCCTCCGACATTGGCACCTGTCCTGGGGGAGGTGGGACCAGTACAAACTGGACAGGTTACACCTGGGGAGTGGCTGGGGAGGGTTTAAACCAAAAGGTCAGGGCATGGGAACCTATGTAAGGAGTCAGAGGAGGAGGAAACAAGGACAAAAACAAAAGACAGAATGGGGAATAAGAAAAGTGAGAGGCAGAAAAGCCAAGGGCCAGATTCAAATAGTACAACAATGAAAAATATTGGGACAAATAATGTTAAAAAGACAAGTTGAAAGGCTTTGTGCCTTAACACGCGGATGAACTAATTGCGCAAATAGATGTAAATGGCCACGATATAATCAGGATTACGGAGACGTGGCTGCAGGGTGGCCAGGAATGGGAACTGAACATCCTGGTATTCTGTGTGTAGGAAGGACAGACAAAAAGGAAAAGGCGGTTGAGTTGCATTGCTGGTTAAAGAGGAAATTAACGCAATAGTGAGGAAGGATATTAGCTCCGACAATGTAGAATGTATGGGTCGATCTGAGAAACACCAAAGAGGCAAAATATTTTAGTGGCATTTGTGTATAGACCCACAAACTGTAGTAGTGATGTTGAGAATGGCAATAAACAGGAAATTAGAGATGCATGCAATAAATTTAATTTGCAGATAGATTGGGCAAATCAAATTAGTCCCAATACCATAATGAAGGAATTCCTGGAGTGTATACAGGATAGTTTTCTGGACCAATACGTTGAGGAACCAACTAGAGAAATCAGTAGATTTCTACAATCAGAATGGATTTATGATGGGGAAATCATGCTTGACAAAACTACTTCAAGGATGTAACAAGTAAAGTTGATGAGGTGGAGGCAGTGGATAAGGTTCATTTGGACTTTCAGAGGCTTTTCACAAAGTCCCGCATAAGGGATTAGTGTGTAAAATTAAAGTGCATGGGATTAGGGGTAGTGTATTGAAATGGATAGAAAACTGGTTGACAGACAGGAAACCAGGAGTAGGAATTAATGGGTATTTTTCAAATTGGCAGGCAGTGACTAATGGGGCACCACAGGGATCGGTGCTGGGACTTAAGGTATTCACAATATATATTAATGATTTAGATGAGGGAACAAAATGTAATATTTCCAAATTTGCAGATGACACAACATTGGTTGGGAGGTTGAGCTGTGAGGAGGATGCAGAGATGCTTCAGTGTGATTTGGACAAGTTGAGTGAGTGGGCAAATAAATGGCAGATGCAGTATAATTTAGATAAATGTGAGGTTATCCACTTTGGTAGCAAAACCGGGAAGGCAGACTATTATCTGAATGGCCATAAATAAGGAGAGGGGAATGTGCAACAAGATCTGTGTATTCTCGTACACCAGTCGCTGAAGGTAACCATGCAGGTATAGCAGGCGGTAAAGAAGGAAATGGTATGTTGGCCTTCATTGCAAGAGGATTTGAGTATAGGAGCAGGTGCAATTGTACAGGGCTTGGTGAGGCTGAGGCCACACCTGAAATATTGTGTGCACTTTCTCTGAGGAAAGATGCTCTTGCTATACTGGGCGTGCAGCAAAGATTTACCAGACTGATTCCTGAGATGCCAGATCGGATGTATGAGGAGAGATTGAGTCAATTAGGACTGTATTTGCTGGAGTTCAGAAGAATGGGGAGGAATCTCATATAAACCCATAAAATTCTAAGAGGACTAAACATGGGAGATGCAAGAAGGATGTTCCCGATGGAGAGGATGTCTAGAACCAGGGGTCACAGACTGAGGATATGGGGTAGATCATTTATGACAGCGGTGAGGAGAAATTTCTTCAACCAGACAGTGGTGAGCCTGTGGAATTCGTTACCACAGGAAGTAATTGAGGCCCAAATACTGTGGGCGGGATTTTCCCTTCTGGGGACTAATTCCCTATGCCCGCCAGAAAACAGACAGGAATCACTCCGGACTTTTTCCTAGAAAGTCCGGGGTGATTATCCGTCTTCAAGGGGGCTAGCAGGGCCCTGGCGTGCATCCTGCAACTCCGGCTGCCGGAGGGGCCCTGCAGTTACGCCTGCGCGGCCGCGCATGTGCACGGCGGCTGGCTGCGGGTCCGCGCACACGTGCGGCGGCCATCTTCGCGCCGGCCCCTACGCAACATGGCGGAGCCCTACAGGGGCCCGGCATGGAGGAACATAGGCCCCCACCCCTCCCGGAATGAGCGCGCCCGCCGATCGGTAGCCACCAATCACAGGCTTGGCCAATGTGGAGGCCCCCCCAAAGTCGGATCCCCCCGTCGCCCCACCTGAAGGCCCCCCGCAACCAGAACACTGAGGTCCCGCCAGGTGGGACCACATGTGACCCACGCCGGCGGGACTCAGTGGAACTCAGCAGGCACTTCGCCCGCTGAGCGCGGAGAATCGCCGCGGGGGGGGCGCTTTCAACGGCCCCCAACCGGCGTCGCGTCGATGGCACGGGCGTGACTGCTGGCATTCTCCGGTCACCGGAAAATCGCGTGCCGGCGTGGGAGCCTATTTTGGGTAATACTCCGCCCCCGCTGATCATAGGGCTTCTGAAAATGAGCTTTCGATGCCTGGAGCACTCAGGTGACTCTCTGCAATACACACTGGAGAGGGTTTCCCCTCATGATTGCAGTGTGTTGGACTGGCGCTTAAATATGGAACTGGGACCTTTGGACTCATCATCTGAGGGCAGGCGGGAGGATCACCTCCAGCTCTGAAAGAAATCTCACTTCACTGAACCCGGGTCGGGTGTGGAGTGAGAGTTTCATCCCTCCTTTGTTGCAGCAGAATTTGTGTCTCTAAAACCTCACTCACCAAATAAATAATGGTTATAATCTGACAGCAAGGGGGCACCAAGGTAAAAGCTGGCATTATGTGATAATGAAGGCAGTTCAACGGTTATAATGTAATCAATAGATGCAGATGGTATCATTAACTGTGACAAGCTAATAGAAGGCATTCATTACCACCATCTGAACCTCAGGTTTATAGCCCTGGGCTCCCTTGTAAGCACCTGTCATTTTATATACAGCTGATCCATGTCGAGTTGTTTTCTACACAACTTTGCCAGGAGTATGAATATATCTGGAGGGCAAGTGATTGGGCACATTAAAAAAAAACATGAGGAGGTTGGGGGGAAAGAGGAGAAACTTGCATGGCTGATGCAGGGGAAGTCAGTGTGGAAAATAAATAGGAATTGTCTGCCGCACGGGTTTTGTGCAGTTGCAGCGAAAGGCAAGTTCCGCCAGGAATAAAGTCAGGGATCTGATCATTCAACCGCCAAGTTAAGATGGGGATATTGAAATTCAATCTGCTCGTCTTATATCAGTGAACCTTCCATTACAGGGTCATATCCCGAGCTGAGCAATGACGTCAAACACACAATTAGTTGGATTCGGAATAGGCTGGAACGTAGCTAGAAATAAAGTGTGCTTATATAGAACCTCATTGAAACATAAAAGATTTTGACAGGGCGGGCCAGACCGTATGTTATTTTCTCTGGCTGCAGGGGGTCTAGAAGAATGGGGGGCCACAGTCTCAGGATACATGTTATGAATGCCTGATCAGCCCTCAACAAAGGTTCAGATACTGAACCAGACGCGTAATGTTTTTAAGTTTTATGGCTGTGCAAAAAAGTTAGATTCGTTCTGGGAGTGATAATATAAGAAATTGGGCTTTGTTATTTTATAAACAAACTTTATTAAAACAAAAGAAAAGAAGACAATTTTAAACTTTCAAACTTCACTGTTCTAACACTAACAGATTATTTGCAGTTTTTTCACTTCAACACACCAGGTCCCGTTAATCAACACTTGCCATTAAAATACAGCTCTTGTTCCACTTACACATCCAGGCAAAGGCAGCACTCTCATTTCGGAAGCTATCTTTCTTCTGTTCAGACATCTCTTTCAGAATCCTTTTTTCAAAGCTTTCTCTCTCTCTGTGTGGCAGTTTCCATGACCTGTTCCATGGCTGCTTACAACTTTAAGCTAGTGGGTTTCATGACCTCACTGACTGTTCTCCACAGCCGTCTTCTTTCAGGTTTTCTCACCTGTCTGCTTTGCTGCCCATCTGCTCCCGACTTTGTTCCCAAAAGGATTTTTCTCTTTCTCCCTCTCTCTAATAGCCCATCTTGTTTACGCAAAAGGCCAGAGTTATGCCATTCATATGCAACCACCTTCCATTGATAGAGCATTAGGTCATTAGACTCTATTCATGGGATAATGGCTGGTCATGCAGGAATGTCCCGAAAGACAACGGGTCTTTGCTGAAACACATTATCCATTCCTTCACAAGTTTAAGTTTTAATGGGAGCATGTGACTCAGCCAGGTATGGGCTCATCCCTTTGAGTTCTGTCTAACAGCATTTTCCTTCAATCTGTTTTAACATTTAAATTGTCTGTTTCACTTCTGGAATTCATTACTGAGCCCAAATTTGTAATATCCCGCTATCATGATATACGGGGTGGGCCATTTACGACTGAGCTGAGGAGAAACCTCTTCCCTCAGAGGGTGGTGAACCTGGGGAATTCTCTACCACAGGAAGACTGTGGAGGCCATGTCACTGAATATATTGACAAAGGAAATCAATAGGTTTCTACACTCTAAAGTCATCAAGGGACATGGGGAGACCACAAAAGTGTGACGTTGAAACAGAGGATCAGCCATGGCCATTTTGAATGGCGGAGCAGGCTTGAAGAGGCGAATGACCGATTCCTGCTCTGATTTTCTATGTTTCTATGTTTAATATTTCCTCAGGCCATCTCAAAGGACTTTACAGCCAATGAATCAAAATCAGAGATAGAACTTGCAGTTTTATTACATCTTTCAGGACCTCAGCATGTCTCATGCACTTTAAAGCCAATTAAGTTATTTTGAAGTCTCATGACTGTTGCAGTTTAGGGAAAAGATCAGCTAATTTGCACATAACAATAAGGTAACGATCAGATAATCTGTTCTCTCATGATATTGGTTGACCGGGAGATGGGGACTTAGTTAAGCATCTTATCCAAAGGAGCAATGCAGCACTCCCTTAGTCCTCTACCCACGTGCCAGGCTGGATTTTATGCTCAGATTTCTGGAGTGGATCTGAGACATATGGCCTTAAGATGCAGAGGCGGGAATGCTACCAATTGAGTCATAGCTGACATTTAGAAGTACAGATTGAATATGTTACAGCAAATATTCAATTTAATTGCAAAAATGTATTAAATAATTCAATTGATGTAGCAAATTTATTCCTAATTTAGAAACAGCAATGCCTAAATTGAATATTTAGCTTGGTCACTTCGCTAAAATTAACGTTTAGAGCAGACTTTATTTTCAAAGCAATTCCAGTTTAGTATCAAAATTCCTCTTGACAGAAACCAGCAGTGGCAAACAGACTAACAGATTGGACACAAAATTCAGATCCAGAGCACGCAATTTTCTAGGCACCATGATAGACTTTGAACGGGGAGACGATGAAGTGGCGGACTAGCAAACCAGAGTCATCCCAATTTAATGCCCTTGAGAGACAGGTCCAAATCCCACCCCAAGGCAGCTGGTGGAATCTGAAATTAGCTAATTAGTAAAATTCTGGAATGGGGTGAATGCAGAGATGTTCACTCCTATCTCACATTACATTTACTTCTTTTTCAAATCACTTTAACCTTGTGCCCTCTTATTCCTGATCCTTTTACGAGCGGGAACAGTTACTCCCTACCTATCGTGCCCAGCCTCCTCATGATTTTGGACATCTGTATAAAATCTCCTCTCAGCCTTTTTCTCTCCAAGGAGTACAGTCACAACCATTTCAATCTATCCTCATAACTGAAGTTTCTCATCCCTGGAACCATTCTTGTAAACCTCTTCTGCACTCTCTCCAATGTGTGGCTCCCAAAATGGTACACAACACTCCAGCTGAGGCCTAACTTGTGTCTTGTATAAGTTCAGCATAACTTCCTTGCTCTTGTATTTTATGCTCCTATTAATAAAGCCCAGATTACCAAATGCTTTATTAACTGCTCTCTCCATCTGTCCTGCCACCTTCAAAGATCTTGCCACATATACACCCAGATGTCTCTGCTTCTGCATTGCTTTAAGAATTTTACCCCTTAGTTTATATTGTCACTCCATGTTTTTCCTATCAAGATGCTTCACCTCACACTTCTCCACATTGAACTTTATCTGCCACCTATCAGCCCACTACACCAACTTGGCGATGTCCTTTTGAAGTTCTACACTGTTCTCTTCACAGTTTACAATACTTCCAAGTTTTGTAAAACATAGTTTACAATACCTCCATTAATATATATCAGGAAAAGCAAGGTCCCAATACCGACCTCTGGGGAACTCTACTTCAAATCAGCCGAAAAATATCCATTGACTGTCACTCTCTGCTTCTATTATTCAGCCAATTTTACATCCACATTGCTACTGTCCCTTTTATTTCACAGAAGAGTCAGAGGTGCCTTGATTGAAATATATAAGGTTCTGAGGGGTTTTGACACGGTGGATGTGGAGAGGATGTGGAGAGGATGTTTCCTCCTGTGAGAGCATCTAGAACTGGGAGCCACTGTTTAAAAATAAGATGAGATTAATTTTTTCTCTCAGAGCGTGATGAGTCTTCGAAATTCTTTTCCTGAAAATGTGGTGGTATCAGGCTCGAGGGGCTGATTGGCCTACTCCTGTTCCTCATCTGTTTGTACATATCCGCAAGATGCAGTGCTTAGGAATGCACTCTACCGGATCGTCCGATAATGGTCCCACCAGCCCTCTCTTTAAAACAGTAAGGACCATAGTCCGACAAAATAGGCTAATTGTGCATGGCTTTTAAGAGTCTTAGAATAAAGCTGTTACCAGCAGATGCAGGGCCAATTCAAGATTCTTCTGTTAACACAAGCTCCATGGGGGAGGGGCGACACAGTGTCACAGTGGTTAGCACTGCTGCCTCACAGCACCAGGGACCCGAGTTCCATTCCGATCTTGGGTGGCTGTCTGCATGTTCTCCCCATATCTGCGTTGGTTTCCTCCGGGTGCTCCAGTTTCCCCTCACTGTCCTAAAGTGTGCCGGTTAGGTGGATTGGCCATGGTAAATTGCTCCCTAGTGTCCAAAGGTGTGTAGGTCAGATTACAGAGTCGTGGGGATAATCCGAGGTAGGGTGCTCTTTCAGAGGGCAGGTGCAGACTCAATGGGCCGAATGGCCTCCTTCTGTACTGCAGGGATTCTATTCCAGGAACCCACCAGCAACAGCAAGGGTCACCTTTCAGAGGTGAGTTCAGACATTTCAAATGTTGGATTTTATTTCTTAATCGTATGCAACCTTTTAGCATGGCTGGTCAGACTTCTTCAATATATATCTGACTTTCTGTAACTCAAAGTTGAATTAATACATGATAGCGCTATTAAAGCATTGCATGGCATTGCTGTGTAAAATCATTGTTTATCAATTGCTTGTGAAAAATGTCAGTAAAAATTGAGGAATCCATTAAAAAAATTGCGCCTTCTGGTATAATTAATCGTGGCTGCAATATTAATTTGGCAAACAGCCAAAATAGCACAGCTGGAGCTGGGTTTTTTGGATTTTCCACAATCTTTAAGACTGCTTAAACAAATATTAGTTTTCAGCAACATTAAGAGAGTCTGAGCCTTTTTTTAATGACCTAAATATTAATTTCATGCATGGCATCAGCAAACGCTGACATGTCCTTCGCAGCATGTGCTCAAGACTCTGGGGAATAATGGTTGCAATATTTGTTTATGAATAATCTAATTACACAATGTAAAATTGTTTATTATGCAAAGACCTTACACAGTGACGTCTGTGGTGGGTTCCCGAGTTGGAGTTACACAAATGGAGATTCTGGAAACCATGCAGAAAGTCTGGAGTAATGTTTTGGGTAATGTTCTCCCCCCAAAATAAATTTGGAATTCAAATATGTCCAACCTGGAAATTCAAACTGTGCCACATCGGATATAATTTGAATCGTCCAAATTCACTCAGGGTGAATCTCGAAGCTCTGAAGTAAGGGCAGGTAAGGGGATTTTAGTGGGGGGGAAACCCAGACATAAAGGAAGAAATTCTCCATAAGTGTTGACGCTGGGACTGAATTGCTTGCAGTTCGCGCTCCCATTGGGTGCTATTTGTGGACAATTCAGGACATGCTAATGGGCCAGCTCTCTGCTGGCACAAATTAGGAGCAATTCCTGACCCAGCGGGCATTCTAACTGCTGGGGCCGAAGTTAGCGCTAAAGTGCCTCACAGCTGGAGATGTTTTCAAGCGCTCCACTTACCAGACACTCACTGCAGCCACCAAAATGGCTCAGAGAAGACCTACCTCCCATGGTCGGGAGTCTGAGGTGGATCCACAGCTCCATGCCATTGGAGGGCCGCAGACTCAAGCCTGCCCTCCTGAATACTGCCTGGGAGCTTTTGGCAGAGGCAGTCAGCGCTGCCAGTTTCACCAGGAGGAGACAGCTGGCGATGAAAATCACTTATTGTCACAAGTAGGCTTCAAATGAAATTACTGTGAAAAGGCCAAAGTCGCCACATTCCGGCCCCTGTTCGGGGAGGCTGGTATGGGAATTGAACCCGCGCTGCTGGCCTGCTTTGGTCTGCTTTGAAAGCCAGCTACTTAGCCCTGTGCTAAACCAGCCCCTTGGTGATCCGGAGGGGTGGTGGTCACTGGAGAGTCCTCTGCCCTGAGAGGGGCAGAGAAACAGGGAGGGTGCCAAAGGCTGTGTTGCAGGTGTCCTCTGGTTGGGCTGAGCTCTGTTGATCCCCTGCTTCCTCTGCAACGGGGCAGCGCTTCTGAGGAGTGCCAACACCTGGTGGGCCATTAATTGAGCTTGGCACTTTATGATAGAGCTGGCGTATGAGGGTGTCCAGAGGGGTGACCTGGGTGGGCTCCCAGAGGCCTTCTGAACATTTAAAGGACACAGGCAGCACTCAGCAGTATGAGCAGCCAGGAGCCTGAACGTAGCACCAAAGGGGTGTGTTTAAAAGACAGACTGTAGCAATGGCAGTGTGGGCCAGGCCACTCCGATCCTGAGAGGCACATCCCACGTCCATGAAACTGGCACCAAGTCACTACCCACTACTGCCCCCCGGCTCGGGCAGACATCCTCCAGCAAGCCCAAAAGTTTTCAATGGTTTTTCAAAGGGTGGACCATACTGTGTCCAACCCGCTAATCACATTTAGATGCATGTGAATGCCAGTTTTGCATGCTTCCACCGGCGTGGGGTGCAAACCTCATGATCGGCACCAGTGAGGGACCAGAGCATGGCACCCAAATTGGCATTGCCGCGGACCTCGATTTTAGCCGGACGCCCGATTCTCCGCCCAATCGCGGTTCGCGTTTGCAATGTGGCGAGGAGGAGAATTTCGCCCAAAATGTTTCTCAACAAGTCCAGCTTAAAACAAACAGCAGCCGCTGCTTTAAGTTGTTTCCTGACCGATAGCCAGCCAGCTCGAAAGGTTGGTGTCGATTGGGCGGGAACGCAGCCAGGGAGACATGAACATCATTGATTTTTGGATCGGAGAGATAGTGTTTGGAAGTTTGGATCAAGATCGGGGTTGGCTGGGACTGACAGAGGGATTGGGATTTGGGGATTTGGATTGAGTGGGTAACTTATAAATTATTTACTGCAGTGCAAGGCGTAGAACCGAATATAAATCTCCCTCTCAGTCCCCAAATGAATAAATAAAAGTAATCTTAACATTTGATGCACACCAGGGCCAACAAAACAAAACAAAAACACTCATCTAAAAACAGATTGTCCTCAGTACAAAGGAAATAAAGCTCTAAACAACTGTTCACCAATGACATAATTGATAAGCCAAAGAACATTCCAACAAATTAAACTCCAGAATGCCAAAACCTGCAGATAAGAATTTTAATCTGTAGCAACCAGGCAGGCTGGATATCCTGACAGGCTAATCCTAACACTGTATCGCAGTGCTCCTCCCTCCCCTTACATCGCTCGTGGATTTCTAACTGAACATAAATAATCTTATATAGTTAACTCTGACAGATTTCTTTTTCAATGAAGCTGCTTCGTTTGAACCCTAAAAATGAAACTAGTGCCTTCTGGGAATACCGTTGTCAGAAATAAATGTTTAAAGATTATAAGTGACCTCTGCTCTGAAGAAGTTCGGTTGGCTGAATCCTCAAGATTATTAAACCTCAATCATATGGGACTTAAGTGCATAACTTAGAAATTGCCCACACATTTAAAGGCAGTGTTATTCTGTCCTAGCCAAAGTCCTGTTAGCCAGAGGACGCTCCAGAATATATATTCCGGCAGCAGAACGCATTAGTCCGGAGCTGCTGGCACACTGGCCTTCCAGGGTTTCTGGCCTGGCAGCTTCCGATCTGCAGATATCTCTAACTGCTCGGGGCAATGCCAACTTAACCATCCTAGCTTCGCTATGTCTGGTTGCCAAGAAGACCTGGGTTTTCGTTACAGCGATGTCTTCCCAGAAGCAGCAGGAAGCTGAGGTTGTGGCTGACTACACAAGACACACAGTTCAGGGATCTGTGGTACCAGCAAAGCTCTAACACAATCTTAAATCACCATTCCAAACTTAGACTGCTAATTGGCTCGAGCTTCTGACATCAACCTGCTCCGGTTTTTTTCAGCTCATGTACTGTGATGCTGGAAGTAGCTAAAGTATCAGGGGTGGGATTCTCCAATAATGGGGCTACGTCCCCTCACCAGAATCACTCTGGACTTTTCTGAAGAAAGTCCTGAGTGATTTTCCTACCTGCAGGGGGCTAGCAGGGCCTCGGAGTGATTCTGGCAGCTCTTGCTGCGGATACGGGGCCCTGCACTTCCGGTCGGGAGTCCGCGCATGTGCACGCCGGCGGCCTGTAGCAGCCGCCCCGTGGGATATGGCGGACTCAGCCCGCGGAGCGGCTAGGGATGTAGGCCCGCCCGAAAATGCGCGCGCCCCCCCGCGGGTCCATGATGCCTGATCGCCCCCTGGCTGTCCATGAGGCCCCCCCCCCAGTGATCGATCCCCCCACCAGGGCGGCCGCGGACTGAGTCTGCAGCTGCCACCAGACGTTCTCGACGGCCGATAGGGTGGTTAGAACCACGCCGACGGGAACTCAGCCAGTTTTCCTCAGAGAATCGCGGGGGTGCGGGTGGGCCTCTGTCAATGGCCCCCTACCCACACTGCGGTAGTTCGCGCGCGCGCAATTCTCGCGCGATTCTCCGGAGACCGCAGAATCGCGGGAGCGGATTTCGGAGTAAACGCCCATTCTCCGCCCCCGCGCCGATCGCGATTTCGGCGCGGAGAATCCAGCCCCCGCTATCAGAAGTTGATTTGTTACATTAATTGCAAATTATTAAATGAAGCACTGCGCCCCTCCCACCTAGAGTAAGATTCTGCCACGGGAAGGGTTGGAAAATCCTGCCCTTTGTCTTTACCTTCCTCTTGTTCTTCTTTACAAATCATTGTGTTGTTATTTCCTTTATTTAATATCAGTGATTTCCTACCTGATGCAGCTTATCCTGTTCTTTTTCCTGAAACAAAAAGGCATTTTAAAACCTTCTTATTTTGGCTCGACCATTTATCTTGGGGAGGAAGTGAGTATGAAAAAGCTATTGCTGACGAAAGAAAACAGCTTTAACGACGGTTCCTTACCCAAGTGACTGTCCAAACTCGGACAAATATCAGATTGCTGCATAGATGTTACCAAATCAATTTTTGTTTCAATGGTTAAAAGCAGGGAGGGGGAGTCCTAGGCTACGATATACAGTGACAACCAACCCACAGGCAGCTAAACTCATCTACGACACAGGCATTGAGTTAAAATCATCCGTGTATAACTAAACATCAGTATTCCCCGTACTGAAATGCAATTTGGGCAACTGGCAGAAAGTTAAAATTCTAAGTTGGTGTGGTGCCTGCAGTAGAGAGCTGATCCCAAAATAGCATCTGTGCTGCTGACAGAGAGATCTACTGCACAATTCACAGCAAATGTCAACACCAGTATGGACAGCTATACTTTCAAATTCCAGACTAAAATGGGAATAAACTGTCTGGCACAGTTTATACAGAGAAGCAGCACAGTGTGATATCCACCCATTCTGTGACAAATCTGGCTTTGCAGTCATGGTATCAACCTAATAAATTACATGATGGGGCTTCTATATAAAGGTGAGCAAAAACAAATTGCACTGATAGATTGGAGAGCTTTCCCTGTGGATTCAAATTACAGCAGAGTTTCGACCAAATGGTGTATTACAGCACTCAGTTTTCATTGATAGTCAAGCTTCTTTACAAACGTAATTGCTTCCTGAACTCTGCGACCTGTTCTGCATTTCTTCGCCTTTTAGGATTGTTGTCTGCAGATCTGTTTTGCACTGGCACAAACGGGGCTGGATCCTCCATCTCGTGACGCCCGGATCGCTCTTCCCAATGGGACGGAGAATCGAGCGGCAGGGGAGATTCAGGATCGACGCAAGGCACCAACTCCCACCCCCACAGGCAGTGGGTTCGAGGCTCGAGGTCCATGACCACGTGCGAGCGGGAGGATTTAAATGAGTGCAAATGGATCTTAATGACCCACATTTCATCCATTTAGCGGGCCCGGAACCCTATGCTCCGGCCTTTCATGATTCAGCGAACGGCTGGAGAATCTAAATTCCCCACAAAATCGGGGGCGGCACCACTTTCGCAATGCTCCGCCACCTCCAAAGCGGCGTGCTCTGTGAGTACGCCATGCCACGTATCGATGGCCTCTGGACATTGACTGAGGCCCGCCCCCTGATGATCCCCCCCCCCCCACTACCTGCCGAGTTCCCGATGGCGCAGGATACATGTGTTCTCATCCATCTGGAACTTGGTATTGCGACTGGGACTCAGTCCAGCACCGACACAGTCGGGGAGGGCTGATCCGCGGTCGGGGGGGTGGGGGGGGGACATTATTCAGTGCTGGGGGTACTGTGGTGGGTGGTCCAGGCGTGCGACCCTGCCGAAGGTGGGGACTGGGGGACTATTTTGCGGCCTGGGTCCACAAGTGGCTTCCGCCATGAAGCACGGCGCGGCCGCTACAGGTCGACGCCGTGCGCATGTGCGGCCTCAGACCCGGCAATTCTCCAGACCTAATCAGCAGCTCGAGTCGGGTGTTCTACGCTGCCTTCCTGGTAGCCCCCAACAAAACGGGGAATCGGTGGCCGTTTTGCACCAGTTTTCCTGGCATAAAATGCCGGCGTGGGCACATAGCCCCAGAATTGGAGAATCCAGCCCAAAGTATCCCAAATGGAGAATTCACCCCATGCCGTTTTCTTGCATCACATCCCATCATTCAAAAACGCCAGATTCTAATCACTTCTACACTCGCTGGTTACACTTAATCTAACCAGCGCAGTCTCTAGGTAACCTCTGAAGCACTACAGCATTTTCTACTTTTCACTGCACAGCTTATTCAGGCAGCACTTTGTGCATTTTCTGTACTGAGCAGCTCCACTCGGAACTCAGTGCAGAAGGAGATCAGGACGGCATTTTTAAATGGCATCACGATCTCTTGACCCCCCTAATGCGACCCCCGAACCCTCACAAAGCCCCAACTCACTTATAATAAGGTCCTCAGGCCCACCCCCCAGCACCCACCCTGGGTACCCCCAGGCCCAATCTGCACCTGCCAATGCCACTTGGGCACCTTGGCAGTGCCAGCCTGGCACAGGTGCCAGTGCCAAGGTGCCTGGGTGGCACCATGCCCGGTGGCAAGCACCTGGGGGCCTCCGGTCCCCTGGGAGACCCCCACGAGTGCCATTCCATCTGGTCTTCATTTGTGGGGACCAGCACTCACCCGAGATCTGCAAGGCACCCGGGTTCAATCCCACTGCCTTGGGTAGATGATGGGAGTGCATATTATAGCGAGGCTAGATGTCTCACTCTAATACGCAGGTTTGCCAAAAAGTTTGCCAAAAGAATCAAAAAGTGATTCACATCGCGTCATCTCACGAGATCGAACGTGATCTCGCGAGGCGTGGCAAGCCGGGGAGATCCCGGAAAAGGCTTCACCTGGCATCTACTGGCCGCACTGCCTTTGGGGTGTCGCACGGCAGGCAGATCACTCCTTAGTAAAACCCCCAAAATAAACTTGGTAAAAATGCATATTAAGGGAATAACAAAACTACATTCTGAGAAGTTATTGAGTTATAAATAGAAGGATGTGCACAAAAGCCCAAAACAATATGCAAGATTCAGTTTCTGTGCAGAACGTCCATCCTCATGAAAATTCCAGAAACATATTGGGAGCAGCTAGTTACGGAGTGTTAGATTTCCCCGAACATTTGGGGCACTGAGCTGAGTCAGAAACCATGACAATATCTCCTCATTTGGACGTGAAGCCAGTCACATTTCACAGAGAGAGTGGAATGAAAACGTATACAAGTTCATGCAGCTGACACACATTTTATGGGATAAGCTGATGTGTTGACATTAATCACAAACCAGGGGTTAAAGGGCAAATACTTTCCTCAATATGCCGATGAAACTTTGTCAATAGAATCAATTGATTTTCTTTTGACTTATGGCTCAGGTTTACTTATTCTGACAGTTGCGAGTTAGTAAATACTTGTTCAAAGTCTTTAGCGAGCTAATTATTTACCGTATTTCCTGTTATTGTAAGACAAGTTGTGCTTTTACCGTGTTATTCTATCTATCTTCTGTAAGGCAATCCTGGCCCTTGTGTATTTTACTGTTTTATTTGACATTTTGTTTCTCAAAAATTCTTCAGAAATGACCACAGGACTCCAACAGTTCAACCCCACCTTCTCAAGGGCAACTGGGAACCAGCAATAACTGGGTCGTAAAATTTAAATCTATGAAATTCCACACAGGGCAGTGGGATATGGAATTCCCTCCCTGCAAAATGCTCTAGGCCAACTGAAAAATTCAAAACTGCGATCCATTTTTGTGAGGTAAAGATATTTAGGGATATGGGGCAAGGGCAGGTAAATGGAATTTACGTATTGATAAGCCGTGATCTTACTGAATAGTGGAACAGATTTGAGGGGCTGAATGGCCAACTCCAGTCATATGTTCTCAAAGCTGCCCTTGCTAACGAGGCCTACGAATAATGTCTTCCCCACTTTGGCAGCTTGAGGATTTTGCACTCAGCTGAGTGTTTTTCTTGTCTTTAGTGTGTTATTGGTGGGTTAATATTCTCTTTTCCCTTCAGTGTGAGGTTTATAAATTTGATAATGCAATTAAAAGAAGCTTCTTTCCAATTTGATGGTTAAATACTTTCACAGCAGACTTCCGGGTGCGGCGATGACCAGCTAAGTCGCACGTTTCGGCAGCTCCCGGTGGAACGGACTTTTGGGCTCTTAATAGGAGCCCCAACAGCAGTTTTAACGGCTAAAAACACTGTGCGGTAAACCAGAAGGGAATCCCCCCTGGACACGGATAGAAAAAGGAGAGGAAAGTGGCCGGATTGCGGTGGATCCTCTAGAGCAGCGGCCAGGAAGGCAAGCACAAAGCAAGATGCGTCGGAAGGTGGCAGTTTAATATGGGGCCCTGACCAACAAGAGTTCCTGCGGCGCTGCGTGGAAGAACTTAAAAAGGAGATGAAGAAGGAGCTGTTGGCCCCGATATTACAGGCGATTGAAGGGCTAAAGGAGGAGCAAAAGACCCAGGAGCAGGAGCTTCGGGTCGTGAAGGCAATGGCTGCTGAGAATGAGGACGAAATACAGGGCCTGGTGGTGAAGACAGAGATGCACGAGGCACAACACAAAAGGTGTGTGGAAAGGCTGGAGGTGCTGGAGAATAATGCGAGGAGGAAGAATTTAAGGATTCTTGGTCTTCCCGAAGGTGCAGAAGGGGCGGACGTCGGGGCATATGTGAGCACGATGCTTCACTCGTTAATGGGATCGGAGGCCCCGACGGGCCCGTTGGAGGTGGAGGGAGCTTATCGAGTTATGGCGCGAAGAATGAGGGCTGGAGAATTTCCTCGAGCCATAGTGGTGAGATTTCTCCGCTATAAGGACAGAGAGATGGTCCTCAGATGGGCAAAGAAAACCCGGAGCAGTAGGTGGGAGAACGCGGTGATCCGTGTATATCAAGATTGGAGTGCGGAGGTGGCGAGAAGGAGGGCAAGCTTTAATCGGGCCAAGGCGGTGCTGCACAAAAGAAAGGTTAAATTTGGAATGCTGCAGCCGGCAAGACTGTGGGTCACACATCAAGGGAAACACCACTACTTTGAAACGGCAGAAGGGGCGTGGACATTTGTTGTCGAGGAGAAACTGGAATAAGCGGGCTAGAAAAAGAACGTTTGGGACAAAGTGGTGGGGTGATTACGTGGGGTGAAGGGGGGGGGGAAATGGGGGAAGAGATGATTTCCCAAGTTGTTAATCCTGCGACCCTGTAACTTTTCTCTCTTCCCCATGTCGTGGGGGAGGGGGGGAGGGAGGATGAGGAGCTGGGGGCGCCGGCCATTGGGGGCGGGGCCAAATGGGAAGCGCGGGCTTTGTTTCCGTGCTATGGTAATCATGGCGGGAACAGGGAAGCAGGGGGCCTCGCACAGTGGGGGCTGAGGTCACGGGGGGAAGCCGAGGTCGGCCAGAGTTTGCTGACTTCTGGGAGCAACATGGGGGGTGCAATTACGCTAGAAAGGGATCTAGCGGGGGGGGGGGTTAACTGGGTTGCTGCTGCTAGGGAGAAGGGGGAGCTGGTATGGGGTGGGGTGGTCGGGCGGGAGGGCGCCGTTGGGGGGAGATACGGCTACGTGGGAACCGGGTGAGGAGCTGGATTGAAAAAGGAGATGCCTAGTCGACAAGGGGGGGGGTAAAGAGCCCCCCAACCCGGCTGATCACGTGGAATGTGAGAGGGCTGAACGGGCCGATTAAGAGGGCACGGGTACTTGCACACCTAAAAAAAACTTAAGGCAGATGTGGTTATGCTGCAGGAGACGCATCTGAAACTGATAGACTAGGTCAGACTTCGCAAGGATGGGTGGGGCAGGTGTTTCATTCGGGGCTAGACGCAAAAAACAGGGGGGTGGCTATATTAGTGGGGAAGCGGGTAATGTTTGAGGCAAAGGCCATAGTGGCGGATAGTGGGGGCAGATACGTGATGGTGAGTGGCAGATTGCAAGGGGAGGCGGTGGTTTTAGTGAACGTATATGCCCCGAACTGGGATGATGCCAATTTTATGAGGCGTATGTTGAGACGCATCCCGGACCTAGAGGCGGGAAAGTTGGTAATGGGTGGAGATTTTAATACGGTGCTGGACCCAGCGCTGGACAGATTGAGGTCCAGGACCGGAAGGAGGCCGGCTGCAGCTAGGGTGCTCAAGGACTTTATGGAGCAGATGGGAGGAGTAGACCCCTGGAGATTTAGTAGACCTAGGAGTAAGGAGTTTTCGTTTTTCTCCTATGTCCACAAAGTCTATTCACGGATAGACTTTTTTGTTTTGGGAAGGGCACTGATCCCGAAGGTGACGGGGACGGAGTACACAGCTATAGCTATTTCGGACCACGCTCCACATTGGGTGGACCTGGAGATAGGGGAGGAAAAAGAACAGCACCCACCCTGGAGAATGGACATGGGATTATTGGCAGATGAGGGGGTGTGTTTAAGGGTGAGGGGGTGTATTGAAAGGTACTTGGAACTCAATGACAATGGGGAGGTTCAGGTGGGAGTGGTCTGGGAGGCGTTGAAGGCTGTGGTTAGAGGGGAGCTGATATCTATCAGGGCACATAAAGGAAAGCAGGAGGGTAGGGAAAGGGAGCGGTTGTTGAAAGAACTTTTGAGGGTGGACAGACAATATGCGGAGGCACCGGAGGAGGGACTGTACAGGGAAAGGCAAAGGCTACATGTAGAATTTGACTTGTTGACTACGGGTAATGCAGAGGCACAATGGAGGAAGGCACAGGGTGTACAGTACGAATATGGGGAGAAGGCAAGCAGGTTGCTGGCCCACCAACTGAGGAAAAGGGGAGCAGCGAGGGAGATAGGGGGGGTGAGAGATGAGGAGGGAGAGATGGAGCGGGGAGCGGAGAGAGTGAATGGAGTGTTCAAGGCATTTTATGAAAGATTATATGAAGCTCAGCCCCCGGAAGGGAAGGAGAGAAAGATGTGCTTTCTGGATCAGCTGGAATTTCCTAAGGTGGAGGAGCAGGAGAGGGCGGGACTGGGAGCACAGATTGAGACGGAGGAAGTAGTGAAAGGGATTGGAAGCATGCAGGCGGGGAAGGCCCCCGGACCAGACGGATTCCCAGTGGAATTCTATCGGAAATATATGGACTTGCTGGCCCCGCTACTGATGAGAACCTTTAATGAGGCTAGGGAAAGGGGGCAGCTGCCCCCGACTATGTCAGAGGCAATGATATCGCTCCTCCTAAAGAAGGAAAAAGACCCGCTGCAATGCGGGTCCTATAGGCCCATTTCCCTCCTGAATGTGGATGCTAAGATTCTGGCCAAGGTAATGGCAACGAGGATAGAGGATTGTGTCCCGGGGGTGGTTCATGAGGACCAAACTGGGTTTGTGAAGGGGAGACAGCTGAACACAAATATACGGAGGCTGCTAGGGGTAATGATGATGCCCCCACCAGAGGGGGAAGCGATAATAGTGGTGGCGATGGATGCCGAGAAAGTATTTGATAGAGTGGAGTGGGATTATTTGTGGGAGGTGCTGAGGAGATTTGGCTTTGGAGATGGGTATATCAGATGGGTACAGTTGCTGTATAGGGCCCCGCTGGCGAGCGTGGTCACGAATGGACGGGGGTCTGATTATTTTCGGCTCCATAGAGGGACGAGGCAGGGATGTCCTCTGTTCCCGTTATTGTTTGCACTGGCGATTGAGCCCCTGGCCATAGCATTGATGGGTTCCAGGAAGTGGAGGGGAGTACTCAGGGGAGGAGAAGAACACCGGGTATCTCTGTATGCGGATGATTTGTTGTTGTATGTGGCGGACCCGGCGGAGGGGATGCCAGAGATAATGCGGATACTTGGGGAGTTTGGGGATTTTTCAGGGTATAAATTGAACATGGGGAAAAGTGAGTTGTTCGTGGTGCATCCAGGGGAGCAGAGCAGGGAAATAGAGGATTTACCGTTGAGGAAGGTAACAAGGGACTTCCGGTACTTGGGGATCCAGATAGCCAAGAATTGGGGTACATTACACAGGCTTAATTTAATGCGGTTGGTGGAACAGATGGAGGAGGACTTTAAGAGATGGGACATGGTGTCCCTGTCACTGGCAGGTAGGGTGCAGGCGGTTAAAATGGTGGTCCTCCCGAGATTCCTTTTTGTGTTTCAGTGCCTCCCGGTGGTGGTCACGAAGGCTTTTTTCAAGAGAATCGAGAAGAGTATTATGAGTTTTGTGTGGGCCGGGAAGACCCCAAGAGTGAGGAGGGGATTTTTGCAGTGTAGTAGGGACGGGGGGGGGGTTGGCACTACCGAGCCTAAACGACTATTACTGGGCCGCCAATGTTTCAATGGTGTGTAAGTGGATGGGAGAAGGGGAGGGAGCGGCGTGGAAGAGATTGGAGAGGGCGTCCTGCAGGGGGACTAGCCTACAAGCAATGGTGACGGCACCGTTGCCGTTCTCACCGAAGAAATACACCACAAGCCTGGTGGTGGTGGCTACATTGAAAATTTGGGGGCAGTGGAGACGGCATAGGGGAAAGACGGGAGCCTCGGTGCGGTCCCCGATAAGAAATAACCATAGGTTTGTTCCGGGGAGAATGGATGGGGGATTTGGAGCATGGCAAAGAGCTGGGGTAGTACAATTGAGAGAACTGTTCGTAGATGGGACATTTGCGAGTCTGTGTGCGCTGACGGAAAAATATGGGTTGCCCCAAGGGAATGCATTTCGGTCTATGCAACTGAGGGCTTTCGCGAGGCAACAGGTGAGGGAATTCCCGCAGCTCCCGACGCAGGAGGTGCAGGATAGAGTGATCTCAGAGACATGGGTGGGGGATGGTAAGGTGTCGGACATATAAAGGGAAATGAGGGACGAGGGGGAGATCATGGTAGATGAGCTGAAAGGGAAATGGGAAGAAGAGCTGGGGGAGGAGATTGAGGAGGGGCTGTGGGCTGACGCCCTACATAGGGTAAACTCATCGTCCTCGTGTGCCAGGCTAAGCCTGATACAATTCAAGGTTCTACACAGGGCGCATATGACTGGAGCACGGCTCAGTAGATTTTTTGGGGTAGAGGATAGGTGTGGGAGATGCTCGAGAAGCCCAACGAATCACACCCACATGTTCTGGTCATGCCCGGCACTACAGGGGTTCTGGGTGGGGGTGGCAAAGGTGCTTTCGAAGGTGGTGGGGGTCCGGGTCGAACCAAGCTGGGGGTTGGCTATATTCGGGGCTGCAGAAGAGTCGGGAGTGCAGGAGGCGAGAGAGGCTGATGTTTTGGCCCTTGCGTCCCTGGTAGCCCGGCGCAGGATATTGCTAATGTGGAAGGAAGCCAAAGCCCCGGGTGTGGAGACCTGGATAAATGACATGGCAGGGTTTATAAAGTTAGAACGGATCAAGTTCGTATTAAGAGGTTCGGCTCAAGGGTTCACCAGGCGGTGGCAACCGTTCGTCGACTACCTCACAGAAAGATAGAGGGAATGGAAAAGAAGAAGACAACAGCAGCAACCCAGGGGCGGGGGGGGGGGGTGGGGGGGGGGCGGGGGGGGGGGCGGGGAGGAACCGGACGGACTCTCAGGGATGTCATTGTACATGTATAGACACTTGTTATAGGTAATGTATATTGGATTGTTGGATTGTATCTTTGGAGAGTAACTATTTTTGACAAGGCAGTTGCCACTTAGTTTTGCTTTTGTTTTTGTTTATATATTATTTATTTATTTGTTTAAAATTGGTCACGGTTATTTATATTGCTTTATTGTTGTTTAAAAGAAAAACTATGTACTGTTATGTTTGGTCACAAAATTTTGAATAAAATATATTAAAAAAAGAAAATACTTTCACAGCAATACCAAGGAAAAACAACCTGGGGCGCGATTTACCAGATGTTTACGCCAGCGTGAAATTCCGGTCCAATGCCGGCACGCGGGTTATCCGGCAATGAGGGTGCTGTCAATAGGAAATCCCATTGACAATGCGGGGTGGTCGGTTAAACCCATTCCTGACCATTTTTCATCAGTCCACTTCCCACAAAAACATGTTGAAGTCAAAACCCCCTGGGTTGGATTCCCCGATTCTCCGGCGCCAACGGAGAATCCGTGATGCTCCGCGACAGGGAAATTGGCGCGAATCCTTCACCGATTCCGTTACCAATGAAGGGCTAGCACCGGCACCGCATGGAACACTCGTGGATTGCGCGGAAAACGGCCAGAGATTCGCCGGGTCCCCAGCCGCGCATGCGCAGGGCTGAGAAGCTACATGTAATCATGCCCATGCCCCCGCCAGGAAACATGCCGTCGGCCATGCTGGACCGTGTATCCGCCCACCCCAACCCCACAGCCCACCCATCACAAGCCTTAGCCCTAGCAGAAGCCCCTCCTGCCAGCGGCACGGATCACGGCCGAGTGTGGCCGCGATGGACACTGCCCGCAGCCGGCACGCTGGGTTCCCAACCACTGGGGCTACACGTGGCCCGCGCCATCAGGTACTTGGCCCATCGGGGGCGGAGTATCACGGGTGGGCCGGCTGATGATGCAGCAACGGCGTTGCGGCTGAGCACAGTGCGCGTCCAGATGACGCCGATTTGGAGGGGGCGGAACATCGCAAACCAGCTTCAAACCGCCGCCTGCCCGATTCAGGCCTCGAAAGCCATTCTCCACCCGATCGCCGATTCCGATTTCAGAATTGGACTACGGAGGATCCCACCCCCTCAGTTTGAGAAGCAATCATGGCATATATCTGAAATTGGATCTTCATATCCCATTTACACTCTTGCTGATTAAGATACAAACGTGTCCAAACTGCGAAGGTCAGAGCCAACGGTTCAATCAAATCTGATGTCACACGTGAATACAAACAGCAAAGAAGGACTTGCAATGTGCTATGACCATGAGCCAGTGAGAGTGGACACTATTTGAAAAAAGGCAGCACTGGAGTCTGCTGCCTCCGGGACAGTTTGCAATTTTCAAAGGGCCTGCAGCGGGAGGGAACAGGCAACCTCTCGCCACCAGGTAACGGCTCCTTAAACTCTTTCGCAAAGCTGTTGAAGAGTTCCTTCGGAGAAGAATGGGACTTGCAATCTTTTTTTCCAGGTGAAGCCAGAGAGAATGGTGCATGTTAAGGTACAGCTGTCGGGATCACTATGTGTTAAAGAAAGTTCTTTTCCACCTGTTTTTCTTTTGAAATGTGAGGTGTCACCAACACGGAGTTGATGCTGTACCTTAACTTGGCGTCCATGACCACTTTGTGCTGTCTTTATCTTCTTGGTCCTTTCTTGAACTGCCTGCAATTTTTGGTCAGGCAGCCATTGCACCTGCTTGCATCAGACAGACAGTTCCCACCTTCTGGGCCGTTTGATGCCTCCGCCTGGGTGCTGAGCTCGCCTCCTGGCCAATCAGCCAATTACATTTAAGACTAGCGTTGCCAGAGCAACACAGCTGGGACACGAGATTGAGACCCAGAATTCATCTGGGTGCAAGGTTCCCAATCCCATTTTGCAAATCTGACCCCAGATAGTCTGTTCTTGTGAGATTGATGTTGAGGAATAACCAATGGCTAGGACATTGGGATAACTCCCCTGTTCTTTTCTGAAATAGTGGTATGGGATCTTTTACATCCACCTTAGAGAGCGCTCAGTTTACATCTCATCGAAAAGGTGGCACCTCCAACAGTACAGCACTCCCTCAGTACTGCACAAGAACATAAGAACTAGGAGCAGGAGTAGGCCATCTGGCCTCTTGAGCCTACTCCACCATTCAATGAGATCATAGCTGATCTTTTTTGGACTCAGCTCCATTTTCCGACCCGAACACCATAACCCTTAATCCCTTTATTCTTCAAAAAACTATCTATCTTTATCTTAAAAACATTTAATGAAGGAGCCTCAACTGTGGGCAAGGAATTCCATAGATTCACAAGCCTTTGGGTGAAGAAGTTCCTCCTAAACTCAGTCTTAAATCTACTTCCCCTTATTTTGAGGCTATGCCCCCTAGTTCTGCTTTCACCCGCCAGTGGAAACAACCTGCCCGCATCTATCCTATCTATGCCCTTCATAATCTTATATGTTTCTATAAGATCCCCCCGCATCCTTCTAAATTCCAACGAGTACAGTCCCAGTCTACTCAACCTCTCCTCGTAATCCAACCCCTTCAGCTCTGGGATTAACCTAGTGAATCTCCTCTGCACACCCTCCAGCGCCAATATGTCCTTTCTCAGGTAAGGAGATCAAAACTGAACACAAGACTCCAGGTGTGGCTTCACTAACACCTTATACTGCAGAGGAGGGTCAGCCTATATTCTTTCTCTTTTGCACCAGAGTGTGCTAATGACGTAGCCACAGCCAGACCCAATGCCAAAGGAATTCTCAGGCCATGTCTGATCAAGCAGACTGAACAGTTCTGAGGGCTGGATTTTAACCTGGGGGTGACTTCTGTGTGTGTGGTTTGGGAGAGGGGAGGGTGGCTGTGGGCAGTGGGCGAGACATTAGGCTTCCCAAAGATCCGGCATAGTTTACTTGCATGGATCCTTTAAGTGGGATTCTATTCCACAGGCAACCTGGTCAATAGTTTGGACGTCTGCTGCAAAATCAAGAGGAGCTGGTTTTGGGGGCATGAGAGAGATTGGGAGTGAGGAGAGGGGCATTCCCCTGCCTGCTGGGTGGGGGTTCCCAAGCATGGGAGTAGCTGAATTGGAAGAGTTCTGGATTGAATGACAGTCCCATGATGCTCCAGGGGGTTACCAGAATATGGTGGGCGGGGTTCCTAGGTGGGTCTGATTGTCAGGGATGGTCCGATGATGGTCAGTATGGGGAGCAGTTGGTGTTCGGCAATGGTTGGAATGTGGTCCGGAGGGGGAGCAGATGATGGTCAGGATGTAGAACAGTTGGGTTATGAGGGAGTGGGCAGCTTGTTGGGCTGGGAGAAAACAATTCTGCTCCTTCTGTCTCACAAGCAGTGCTGGAAAGACACTTAAGTTTGGATTCACCTCACCCCCTCGAAGTTACCCCATTTCCTGAGGCCTGGGAAACCCAGTTGCTGCTGTTAAAAATAGAATGACTTCTAAAATGATCTGGAAGGACTTAATTACCTGCTAATACTCGCATTCAAAGCATTGTCTTCCATCTTTGAATTTGTCTACATAGATGTTTCTGGAACATATCTCTTCATTCACCTGACGAAGGAGCAGTGCTCTGAAAGCTAGTGCTTCAAAACAAACCTGTTGGACTTTAACCTGGTGTTGTAAGACTTCTTATTGTGCTCACCCCAGTCCAACACCGACATCTCCACATCATGGCTACCATCGACACCGCAAACTGCCGGCTCAAAGTGGAGAGGATCTCCAAGAAGATCGCGTATATAGACACTGGCATCAAGTTTCTACAAAGATGAAAGAAAGCAGACAAGATCCCGAAATGGCTACAGATCACAAACCCACTCAAGTCGACCTACAACACAGGTATACGCTGAGAGACTCGGCCGTCGCAACTCTCTCACACTCCTCAACTACCCTGTACACCAGCTCTACAGCAGACACCGCAACCTGGAAACCAAGATAGAGGCCATATTCTCAACTTGCGCTCAGGACGCAGCAGACGAGCTGCGGAACACCGCCAAACAGATGAGATAGCAATACTACGCCACCTAGATGCACACCAAGAACAGGAAGCTTGAGAAACTCGGCATCACCCCCAGCAGCAACCAAGCCTCTCCCGGTACCACAGTAGAAAACAATACAGGGAAATCTATTGTCAACTTGTCAGACTACACCCTTCAACCAGACGAAATCGAAGTCCTCGGCAGAGGGCACAATTTCTGCACCACCACCAAAATGGACCCCATCAGTCTCGCAGCAGACACAGAGGAATTCATCAGGCAAATGAGGCTCCGGGAGTTCTTCCACAGACTACAAGAGGCCGACAGCGAACCCAATGAGTCAACCAATGAACCGGAACAGCAGACTGAGAGATCTGTGGTGCGGCAACCGAAGAGGAAAGAGTCGAATTGGACCCCTTCGGAAGGCCACTGCCCTAGACTCGACATGTATACTCAAGCCGTCAGGAGTCGTGTCAATGCCAGATTCATCAGTCGCATTCAGAAGACAGCCCCGAACGTCACCCAAGCACAACGCAAAGCCATCCACGCTCTCAAGGCCAACTGCAACATAGTCATCAAACCAGCAGACAAAGGAGGGGCCACCGTCATACTGAACAGAACGGACTACTGCAAAGAAGTGTACCGACAACTCAACAACCAGGAACTAGACAGACAGTTACCCGCAGATCCGACCAAGGAACACACCCGCCAACTCAACAGGCTGATCAAGACCTTGGATCCAGACCTTCAGAGCACCCTACGTGCTCTCATCCCACGTACTCCCAGTGTTGGAGATCTCTACTGCCTCCTGAAAATACACAAGGCCAACACATCAGGCCATCCTATCGTATCAGACAATGGGACCCTGTGTGAGAACCTCTCTGGCTATATCGAGGGCATCATGAAACCCATCGTACAAGGAACGCCCAGCTTCTGTCACGACACGACGGACTTCCTACAGAAACTCAGCACCCAAGGACCAGTTGAACCAGGAACATTCCTCGTCACAATGGACGTCTCGGCACTCTATCCCAGCATCCCCCATGACGACGGCATTACTGCAACAGCCTCAGTACTCAACACCAACAACTGCCAATCTCCAGACGCAATTCTGCAACTTATCCGCTTCATTCTGGATCACAACGTCTTCACCTTCGACAACAAGTTCTTCATCCAGACGCACGGAACAGCCATGGGGATCAAATTCGCACCTCAATATGATATGCACCAGATACATCGATCACATTTTTTTCCTTTGGACCCACGGCGAAGAATCACTGAAACGACAACACGATGACATCAATAAGTTCCATCCAACCATCAGACTCACCATGGACAACTCTCCAAAATCAGTTGCATTCTTGGACACACTCATCTCCATCAAGGACGGTCACCTCAGCACTTCGCTTTACCGCAAGCCCACGGATAACCTCACGCACTTCTCCAGCTTCCACCCAAAACACATTAAAGAAGCCATCCCCCATGGACAAGCCCTCCGTATACACAGGATCTGCTCAGACGAGGAGGAGCGTAACAGACATCTACAGACGCTGAAAGATGCCCTCAAACGAACGGGATATGGCGCTCGACTCATCGATTGACAGTTCCAACGCGCCACAGCAAAAAACCGCGCCGACCTCCTCAGAAGACAAACACGGGACGCAACCGACAGAGTATCCTTCGTCGTCCAGTACTTTCCCGGAGCGGAGAAACTACGACATCTTCTTCGCAGCCTTCAACACGTCATCGATGAAGATGAACATCTTGCCAAGGTCATCCCCACACCCCCACTACTTGCTTTCAAACAACCGCGCAACTTCAAACAAACCATTGTTTGCAGCAAACTACCCAGCCTTCAGAACAGCGACTATGACACCACACAACCCTGCCATGGCAATCTCAGACACTGCGACAACGGATGAACAGACATTGCGTGACAATTGCCAGGCAGGAATGTTCCCTTCCAGTCGGAGAACACTTCAGCAGTCAAGGGCATTCAGCCTCTGATCTCCGGGTAAGCGTTCTCCAAGGCAGCCTTCATGACGCGCGACAACGGAAAATCACCGAGCAGAGACTTACAGCCAAGTTCCGCACACATGAGTACAGCCTCAACCGGGACCTTGGATTCATGTGCATTACATTCATCCCCCACCATCTGGCCTGGGCTTGCAAAATCCTACCAACTGTCCTGGCTTGAGACAATTCACACCTCTTTAACCTGGGGGTTACCCCTATCTCTGGATCTGTAAAGACTTAATTACCTGCAAATGCTTGCATTCAAAGCATTGTCTTGCATCTTTGACTTTGTCTATATATACATATATCTTTCTGGAACATACCTCTTCATTCACCTGAGGAAGGAGCAGTGCTCCGAAAGCTCGTGATTTGAAACAAACGTGTTGGACTTTAACCTGGTGTTGTAAGACTTCTTATTGTTCTAAAATGAAGGCAGGTAGCTTCATTATAATATTTAAATAAGCTACCAATCCAATTCTCTAGAACAAAGCGATGGTAAATTCTCATCCTACGTATGATAAAATTGAAGTGCCATTTTGCTCTGAGTGCCGGGAGTTAAGAGCGGGAGTTTTAAAGGATTAACCGTAATCTTTTTTTAAAATTCTTTTTAAATCTAACATAAATTGCTGCTAATTGGATTGGATTGGATTTGTTTATTGTCACGTGTACCGAGGTACAGTGAAAAGTATTTTTTTGCGAGCAGCTCAACAGATCATTAACTACACATGAGAAGAAAAGGGAATAAAAGAAAATATATAATAGGGCAACACAACATATACAATGTAACTACATAAGCACTGGCATCGGATGAAGCATACAGGGTGTAGTGCTAATGAAATTAGTCCATAAGAGGGTCATTTAGGAGTCTGGTGACAGTGGGGAAGAAGCTGTTTTTGAGTCTGTTCGTGTTCTCAGACTTCTGTATCTCCTGCCCGATGGAAGAAGTTGGAAGAGTGAGTAAGCCGGGTGGGAGGGATCTTTGATTATACTGCCCGCTTTTCCCAGGCAGTGGGAGGTGTAGATGGAGTCAATGGATGGGAGGCAGGTTCGTGTGATGGACTGGGCGGTGTTCACGAGTCTCTGAAGTTTCTTGGGGTCCTGGGCCGAGCAGTTGCCATACCAGGCTGTGATGTAGCCTGATAGGATGCTTTCTATGGTGTATCTGTAAAAGTTGGTAAGAGTCAATGTGGACATGCCGAATTTCCTTAGTTTCCTGAGGAAGTATAGGCGTTGTTGTGCTTTCTTGGTGGTAGCGTCGACGTGGGTGGACCAGGACAGATTTTTGGAGATGTGGAGATGCGGATTTTCGAGAATTTTACAAGATTATAAATTGCTGGTAGAAATCTGAAAATGCTTAAGATTTAAAGACCGTCAGGGGGGGGGAAACAGAGATTTTAAAAAGAGTGGGAGATGAGAGGGACACCACTGGGCAGTGGGCTGAGTTTGCAAAACAAATCACGAGTGACTTCATAGGAAAATTATAAATTCATTGGCTGGTAAGAACCTGCTCATTGGCATTACCTATTCTAAATTGCTTTCAGATTAAAGATAGAAAGATAAATAGTTTACAGGTTAGAAAGACTAAAAAACAATTTAAAATAAAAAAACAAATTAAAAACTCATTGAATAAATAGAGATGCAGGGGCAGGCGATGTGTTGTATCTGCATGACGTGGGACCTGGTGGACCCCATTGTGGTTCCTAGTGAACACTTCCGTAGCAACTGTTGGTTGCTCGAGGAATTTCAGCTAAGAGTTGATGAGCTGGAGTCTGAGCTTCGGACACTGCGTCACATCAAGGAGGGGGAGAGTTACCTGCACACTGCGTTTCAACAGGCAGTCACACCACTTAGATTAACAACCTTGAAATGTGGTCAGGGACAGGAGGGTGTGACTATGAGTGAGGTAGGTAAAGGGATTCAGGAGGTATGGTTGCAGGAGCCTCAGCCCTTGTCCTTGACCAACAGGTTCCCTGTGTGGATGAGAGCAGGGACTGTGCGGAGGATGAGAAAACTGGCCGCAGCACCGCGGCACAGGGAGCCATTCAAGTGGGGGGAGAAGGAAGAAATGTAGTTGGAATCGGGTATGGTACAGTTAGGGACATAGATACTGTTCTCTGTGACCAAGACTGAGAGTCCCGAAGATTGTGTTGCCTACCTGGGTGCTTGGTTTCAGGGTATCTCCTGTGGATTGAAGAGGAACCTGGAGTGGGAGGGTAAAGTTCCAGTTGGCGTGGTCCACATAGGTACCAACAACATAGATAGAACAAGTACAGAGGTTCTGCTGAAGGAATCTGAGCAGCTGGGGGCTAAATTAAAAAGTAGACGGAAAAAGGTAATAATCTCCAGACTACTACCTGAGCCACAAGCTAATTTGCACATGGTCAATATGATTAAAGAGGTAAATGCGTGGCTTGAAGAAATAAGCTGTAGGATAAATGGATTCCAATTCATGTGACATTGGCACCAGTACTGGGGAAGGAGGGAGCTGTTTCAATGGGACCGTCTTCACCTGAATCATACTGGGACCAGAGTCCTGGCAATTCGCATAACTAGGGTTGTAGATAGGACTTTAAACTAAATAGTGGGGGAAGGGTTCAGTTGTACGAAAAATTAGAAAATCAACGTTAAAGGAGAAGGTAGGGGTGTAGGTTAATGTTGAGGACTTTAAACTAGTTAAAGGGGAGGAAGGGCTTGGGAGAGGGTAGTAAAGTTTCAGAATAAGTAATAGAATAGAGTATGGAAAGCGGCAAGAACCTAACTTCAGGTGCAGCAACTAAAGGGGACAACTATGAGAAGGGAGGTGGTCAACACAGGACTGAGGTTGTTGTACTTAAATGGGCGCAGTATACGAAACAAGGTAAATTAGCTTGTAGCGCACATTGAAATTGGTGGGTACGATGTTGGGGTGGGATGTAAATATCCAAGGATTTGTGTCCTATTAAAAGGACAGGCAAATGGGCAGAGGAGGCAGGCTTGCCTTGTTCGTAAGAAATGAAATTAAATCGATAGCAAGAAGCGATGTAGGATCAGAAGGTGTAGAATCTGTGTGGGTAGTGCTGAGGAATCGCAAAGGACAAAAGACCCTAATGGGTGTTATGTACATGCCCCCTAGCAGTAGTCAGGATGTGGGGCAAAAATAAATCAGGAGATAGAAAAGACAGATAAGGCAATATTACAATAATTTGGGGGGACTTCAATATGCAGGTGGAATTTGTGGAATGTCTACGAGATTGTTTTTTGGAGCAGCTTGTGGAAGTGCCCACTGGGGACAGGGAATTCTGGATCTGGATGTGTAAATGGGTGGCACGGTGGCACAGTGGTTAGCACTGCTGCCACACTGCTCCAGAGTCCCGGGTTCAATTTTGGCCTCGGGCAACTGTCTGTGTGGAGTTTGCACTTTCTCCCTGTGTCTGCATGGGTTTCCTCCGGGTGCTACGGTTCCTCCCACAGTCCAAAGAAGAGCAGGTTAGGTGGATTGGCCATGCTAAATTGCCCTTAGTGCCCATAAAGGTTAGATGGGGTTACTGGGTTACGGGGATAGGGTTGAGGCATGGGCTGAAGTAGGGTGCTCTTTCCGAGGGCCGGTGCAGACGTGTTGGGCCGAATGGCCTCCTTCTTCACTGGAGGGATTCTATTCTATGGGATGGATTTGATTAAGGAACTTAAGGTGAAGAAACCCTTAGCAAGCAGTGATCAGAATGTGATAGAATTTACCCTGCAGTTTGAGGGAGAAGCTGGACTCAAGTGTAACGATATTACAATTGAATAAGGATAACGATAAAGGCATACGGGAGGAGCTGGCCAGGGTTGATTGGAAGGGGAGCCTAGCAGGGAAGACACTGGAACAGCAATGGCAGGAGTTATTTGGGACGCAAAGCAGAAATTCATCCCAAGGAGAAGGAAACATGCTAAGGGGAGGATGAGGCATCCATGGCTGACAAGGGAAGTCAGGGACAGCATAAAAGCAAAAAGAAAGCATACAATTTGGCGAAGATTAGTGGGAGACCAGTGGATTGGGAAGCCTTTAAAAGCAAGCAGAGGACAACTAAAATAGCAATAGAAGGAAGATTAGATATGAGTGTAAGATAGCTCATAATATAAAAGAAGGTTGCAGGAGTCTTATTTGATATATAAAAGGTAAGAGAGAGGCAAGAATGGACAGTGGACCACTGCAACGTTTGGCTGGAGCAGTAGTAGTAGAGATCACAGAAATGGCATAGTCAGGGGGCAGAGGTGAGTGATGTGGCCCTCACTAAGGAGAAGGTGCCGGGGAAACTGAAAGGTCTGAAGGTGGATAAATCACCCAGACCAGATGGACCACACTCCAGAGTTCTGAAGGCGATAGCTGAGGAGATTGTGGAGGCATTGCTGGTGATCTTTCAGGAATCACTGGAGGCAGGGAGGGTCCCAGGGAACTGGAAAATGCCTAGTGTATTACCCCTGTTTAAGAAGGGAGGGAGACAGAAGACAGGAAATTATAGACCGGTTAGCCTGACTTCGGTTGTTGGTAAGATTTTAGAATCTATTATTAAGGATGTGATTGCGGAGTACTTAGTAGTGCATGGGAAAATAGGAGTGAGTCAGCAGGGATTCGTCAAGGGGAGGTCATGCCTGACAAATCTGTTAGAATTCTTTGAGGAGATGACAAGGAAGTTAGACAAAGGAGAGTTAATGGATGTGATCTATTTGGATTTCTAGAAGGCCTTTGCTGCACAGGAGACTGATAAATAAGATAAGAACTCATGGTATTAGGGCAAGGTGCTGGCATGGACAGAGGATTGCATGACTGGCAGAAGGCAGAGAGTGGGGATAAAGGGATCTTTTACAGGAAGGTAGCCACTGACTAGTGATGCTCTGCAGGGGTCAGTGTTGGGACCACAACTATTCACTGTATCCATTAACGGTTTGGAAGAAGGAACTAACGGCATTGTTGCTAAGTTTGCAGAGGATACAAAGATATGCAGAGGGACGGATAATGTTGAGAAAGGGGGACGCTGCAGAAGAACTTGGAGGGCTAGGCAAGTGGGCAAAGAAGTGGCAGATGGAATACAATGTGGAAAAGGGTGAGGTTAGACACTTTGGTAGGAAGAAAAGAGGTAGGCACTATTTTCTAAATACGGAAGGCTTCAGGAATCTGAAGCAGAAAGGGACTTAGTCCTCGTTCAGGATTCTCTTACGTTTAGCATGCAAGTTCAGTTGGTCGGTAGGAAGGCAAAGGTAATGTTAGCATTCATTTCAAGAGGGCTAGAACAGAGCAGGGATGTACTATAAGGCTGTAAAAGGCTCTGGCCTGACCCCATTCAGAGTATTGTCAGCAGTTTGGGCCCTGTATCTAAGGAAGGGTGTGCTGGCCTCGGAGGAGGTTCAGAGGAGGTTCACAAGAATGATCCCTGGAATGAAAAGGAGCATCATATGAGGAGCGGTTGAGAATGTTCTCGATAAGAGTTGAGAAGGATGAAAGGGGGGGATCTCATTGAAACTTACAAAAATATTGAGAGGCCTAGATGGAGTGAACGTGGAGAGGACGTTTCCACTGGTAAGAGAGACTAGAACCCAAGGACACAGCCCCAAGCTGAAGGGACGAACCTTTAAAACTGAGAAAAGGAAGAATTTCTTCAGAGGGTGGAGAATCTGTGGCAATCATTACCGCAGAAGGTTGTGGAGGCCAAGTCACTGAGTGTCTTTAAGACAAAGATAGATTGGGGGCCCAATTCGCCATCTCTGAGACTAATGGCTGGATTCTCTGATGGGCGACGTCGAAATCCCGTTCTGCATCGGTCAGAGAGTCCATTTTTACACTGGAATCAGGGGCAGTGGTCTATTTTTGATGCTCCACCCCCTCAAAAACAGCGTACTCGAGGAGTACACCGCACACCGTCGGATAGCCTCAGGACGTCACCTGAGGCCCTCGCCTGGTGCTCCGCCCCCGATGGGCTGAGTCCCCGACAGTGTGGGCCGCGTGTCCTCACAACTTTCGGGGACCACGTGTGGTGGCTGCGGACTGAGTCCAGCGTCGTCACAATCGGGGGAGTGGGGGGGGGGAGCCATCCTGTTGGCAGGGGGCTTCGGCTGGGGTCGGGGGTTAGTCCGGAGATGGCGAGGAGGGTTACGGGGGGCAGTTTTTTGGCAGGCCGGGTCTGCGCACGGCTGGCGGCATGCTGTACGGTGCGGCCGCTGCCGTGCGCATGCGCGGCCACGGGCCCAGCCATTCTGTGGCCATATCCGCAGGTTAAGCCGGGGGCTTTAAGCGGCGCGGCAAGCCCACCACCGGACGGAGGATCGGTGCGGTGGCGTCGACGACCAGAAGGATCCTGCGGACACTGAGAATACAGCCCACAGTGTTGACGTCGGGGCAGGATTCGTGGACTTCCCCGACAGCAAAACTGGCGCCGCACCTGGACCGATCCAGAGACCGTTGAGAGGCTAGCACCAGCACCACATGGAACACTATCGATTGCAATGAGAAATGGTGTGCGATTCGCTGGGTCTATGATTGACACTCAGGAGGCTGACAAGCTGCAGCTGCATATACACATTACACTCCCCATACACACACATCTCAGCCAACACGGTGGCACTGGTTGTGCTGGAGGGCCCATACAGCTCATGGGTTGGCTGGGTCCAGAGGGCACCTAGGAGGTTCCCTGGGGGGAACACCCATACAACCTGTGGCCCTAAGTGCACAGTGGGCAGTCAGCGGTGTGCGCAGTTGCATGGTTACCTTGCAACCTAGCAATGATGTTCCGTGCCCATCCTCCTCGACCCCACAGCCCACCTCCTGGCCAACCCCCGCTATTCCCCCCCGGCCCTGGCAGAAGCCCCTCGGCCAGCGGCACAACTGTCCAAAAACTATGGCAACGCTGGACACTTTCCGTAACCCCTCTCTCTCCCTCAGCAGCCACGGCACTTGTTTCACGATTTTTAAAAGCACAAGTGAACCGCGCCATCGGGAATTCACCCCAGTGGAGTGGGAGCATCACGGAGGCCACGGAGAATACCAGGTCATACGTGCTAATGATGCGCCAACGGCGTTTACTGTACCGTGCATTCTGGAATGCATTGACGCCGCGGTCAAGGCACCGGAGAATTGCGATTTGGCCTGAAACCGGCGGCTGTCACGGTTTCGGCATCAAAACTGATTCTCCGCCCAATTGTTTCTCGATGCCAGCATCGGCTGACGGAGAATCCTGCCCAGGTTCTTAATTAATAAGGGGATCGGAGGTTACGGGCAGAAGGCAGGATAATGGGGATGAGAAACATATCAACCATGATCGAATAGCAGAGCAGACTCAACCGGTCCACAGCAGACACCATTTCCCTGGCCCTACACTCATCCCGAGAGTATCTCGACAACAAGGACTTGGATATCAGACTCCTATTTATTGACTACAGCTCCGCCTTCAACACCATAATCCCAGCCAAGCTCATATCAAAGCTCCAAAACCTAGGACTTGGCTCCCCACGCTGCAACTGGATCCTCGACTTTCTGACCAACAGACCACAATCAGTAAGAATAAACAACAACACCTCCTCCACAATAGTCCTCAAAAGCGGGGCCCCACAAGGCTGCGTACTTAGCCCCCTGTACACGCACGACTGTGACAAAATTTGGTTCCAACTCCATCTATAAGTTTGCTGACGATACGACCATAGTGGGCCGGATCTTGAATAACGATAAGTCAGAATACAGGAGGGAGATTGAGAACCTAGTGGAGTGGTGCAAGAACAACAATCTCTCCCTCAGTGCCAGCAAAACTAAAGAGCTGGTCATTGACTTCAGGAAGCAAAGTACTGTACACACCCCTGTCAGCATCAACGGGGGCCGAGGTGGAGATGGTTAGCAGCCTCAAATTCCTAGGGGTGCACATCTCCAAAAACTGTCCTGGTCAACCCACGTCGATGCTACCACCAAGAAAGCACAACAGCACCTATACTTCCTCAGGAAACTACGGAAATTCGGCATAACCACATTAACTCTTACCAACTTTCACAGATGCACCATAGAAAGCATCCTATCTGGCTGCATCACAGCCTGGTATGGCAACTGCTTGGCCCAAAACCGCAAGAAACTTCAGAGAGTCATGAACACAGCCCAGTCCATCACACGAACCTACCTCGCATCCATTGACTCCATCTACACCTCCCGCTGCCTGGGGAAAGCGGGCAGCATAATCAAAGACCCCTCTCACCTGGCTTACTCACTCTTCCAACATCTTCCATCGGGCAGGAGATACAAAAGTCTGAGAACACACACAAACAGATTCAAAAACAGCTTCTTCCCCACTGTCACCAGACTCCTAAACGACCCTCTTATGGACTGACCTGATTAACACTACACCCTGTATGCTTCATCCGATGCCGGTGTTTATGTAGTTACATTGTGTACCTTGTTTTGCCCTATTATGATTTTATTTTATTTTATTTTATTTTCATGTACTTAATGATCTGTTGAGCTGCTCGCAGAAAAATACTTTTCACTGTACCTTGGTACACTCGACAATCCAATCCATGGACCGCCATAGTCTAATTCTGCTCCTATATCTTCTGGTCTTATGGAAAGTGAACAGGTTCAAGGTGAGTCATGTCCCAGGTCCACATTTTGTGCATTTTAAGCTCTGACCTGACCCCAATCACCTAGTGTTAGGGGTTAAAATTCAGTCAAGTGAGCAAAGAAATAAGTTAATATGGCACTTCCCCTCCAATTTCCATCCACATTAACAAAGTAATTTATGTTATGGTAAAAAAATGAAAACAATATTATTTTATCTATAGAATAACTCATGTCAAACTTATATGGCAGGTAAAATGACTGGCAGAATATTGGCAGAATAGAACAAAAATATTTGTACAGTAATTTGAATATTGCTTTGTAACTACTGTTACCAGCTCCAAATCTTCTTGGTACATTCTCTGTACAATATGCTCTGTACATTCCGCACACTATTATATCCATGCTGACACTCATTGTGTGCAACAAAATTGGTGCACTGTGCAAGCTGCTGTATTATTAGGCAAAAAAGGAATGATCGGTTAGTCATAGAGAAATAGAGGTCTACAGCACACAAAAGCCCCTGCAGCCCATTGTATCTGTGCCAGTCAAAAACAACCACCTAACTATTATCATAGAATTTACAGTGCAGAAGGAGGCCATTCGGCCCATCAAGTCTGCACCAACTCTTGGAAAGAGCACCCTACCCAAGGTCAACACCTCCACCCTATCCCAATAACCCAGTAACCCCAACCAACACTAAGGGCAATTTATCATGGCCAATCCACCTAACCTGCACATCTTTGGACTGTGGAAGGAAACCGGAGCACCCAGAGGAAACTCACGCACACACGGGGAGGATGTGCAGACTCCGCACAGACAGTGACCCAAGCCGGAATCAAACCTGGGACCCTGGAGCTGTGAAGCAATTGTGCTATCTACAATGCTACCGTGCTGCCCAATCCCATTCTAATCCCAATATTCTAATCCCATTTTTCACCACTTGGCCCATAGCCTTGCATGCCTTAGTGTCCCAAGTGCACATCTAAATACTTCTTAATCTCACGGATCTCAGACCCGTGTCATGCTCCTCATGTGCGATGTGGGAGCTCAGGGACACGTCCACTGTCCCTGGCTCCTTCACGTGCAAGAAGTGTGTCCAGTTGCAGCTCCTGTTAGACCGCTTGACGGCTCTGGAGCTGCGGATGGACTCACTTTGGAGCATCCGCGATGCTGAGGACATCGTGGATAGCACGTTTAGCGAGTTGGTCACACCGCAGGTGAAAGGTACTGAGGGAGATAATAAATGGGTGACCAAAAGACAGAGCAAGAGTAGGAAGGCAGTGCAGGTGCCCTCTGCGGTCATCTCCCTGCAAAACAGATATACCGCTTTGGATACTGTTGAGGGAGATGGCTCACCAGGGGAAGGCAGCAGCAGCCAGGTTCATGGCACCATGGCTGGCTCTGCTGTGCAGCTGGGCAGGAAGAAGAATGGCAGGGCTATAGAGATAGGGGTCGCAATTGTAAGGGGAATAGACAGGCGGTTCTGCGGACGCAATCGAGACTCCAGGATGGTATGTTGCCTCCCTGGTGCAAGGGTCAAGGATGTCTCGGAGCGGCTGCAGGACATTCTGGGGGGGGGGGGAGGGTGAACAGCCAACTGTCATGGTGCACATAGGCACCAACGATATAGGTAAAAAACGGGATGAGGTCCTACAAGCTGAATTTAGGGAGCTAGGAGTTAAACTAAAAAGTAGGACCTCAAAGGTAGTAATCTCAGGATTGCTACCAGTGCCACGAGCTAGTCAGAGTAGGAATGTCAGGATAGAGAGGATGAATACGTGGCTCGAGAGATGGTGCAAGAGGGAGGGATTCAAATTCCTGGGACATTGGAACCGGTTCTGGGGGAGGTGGGACCAGTACAAACCGGACGGTCTGCACCTGGACAGGACTGGAACCGATGTCCTAGGGGGGGTGTTTGCTAGAGCTGTTGGGGAGAGTTTAAACGAATGTGGCAGGGGGATGGGAACCGATGCAGGAAGTTGGAAGGTAGTAAAACAGGGACAGAAATAAAAGGCAGTAAGGGGGAAAGTGTAAGGCAGAGAAGCCATAGTCAAAAATCAAAAAGGGCGACAGTACAAGGTACAGTGACTGAGGGGAGCTCAGTGAATAGGACCAGGAATACTAAAAGAAATAAAACGGGAAGTGAAAACATTAATGGTAAGCGACGCGGCAGGTTGTTACAGGAAGATATGGGTTCGACGACAAGGAAAATTAGGAGAAAGGTTAAGAGGAAATATAACTTAGGAGAGATTACTGATCGAGGTGTTAAGATTAAGAACAGGGGTAAAAAAGCCAACATAAGTGTACTTTACCTGAATGCTCGTAGTATTCGGAATAAGGTAAATGAGTTGATGGCGCAAATCATCGTGAATGACTATGATTTAGTGGCCATTACTGAAACATGGTTAAAGGATGGTCACGACTGGGAGTTAAATATCCGAGGGTATCAAACTTTTCGGAAGGACAGAGTGGATGGTAAGGGAGGTGGTGTAGCTCTGTTATTTATGGATGACATCTGGGCAACAGTAAGGGATGACATCGGTGCTATGGAGGATAAGGTTGAATCCATTTGGGTGGAAATCAGGAATAGTAAGGCGAAAAAGTCACTGATAGGAGAAATCTATAGGCCACCAAATAGTAACATTATGGTGGGGCAGGCAATAATCAAAGAAATAACAGATGCATTAGAAATGGTACAGCAGTTATCATGGGGGATTTTAATCTACATGTTGATTGGTTTAACCAGGTCGGTCAAGGCAGCCTTGAGGAGGAGTTTATAGAATGTATCCGCGATAGTTTCCTCGAACAGTATGTAATGGAACCTACGAGGGGACAAGCGGTCCTAGGTCTGGTCCTGCGTAATGAGACAGGATTGATTCAAGATCTCATAGTTAGGGATCCTCTCGGAAGGAGCGATCACGATATGGTGGAATTTAAAATACAGATGGAGGGTGAGAAGGTAAAATCAAGCACTAGTGTTTTGTGCTTAAACAAAGGAGATTACAATGGGATGAGAGAAGAACTAGCTAAGGTAGACTGGGAGCAAAGACTTTATGGTGAAACAGTTGAGGAACAGTGGAGAACCTTCCAAGTGATTTTTCACAGTGCCCAGCAAAGGTTTATACCAACAAAAAGGAAGGACGGTAAAAAGAGGGAAAATCGACCGTGGATATCTAAGGAAATAAGGGAGAGTATCAAATTGAAGGAAAAAACATACAAAGTAGCAAACATCAGTGGGAGACTAGAGGACTGGGAAATCTTTAGGGGACAATAGAAAGCTACTAAAAAAGCTATAAAGAAGAGTAAGATAGATTATGAGAGTAAACTTGCTCAGAATATAAAAACAGATAGTAAAAGTTTCTACAAATACATAAAACGAAAAAGAGTGGCTAAGGTAAATATTGGTCCTTTAGAGGATGAGAAGGGAGATTTAATAATGGGAGATGAGGAAATGGCTGAGGAACTGAACAGGTTTTTTGGGTCGGTCTTCACAGTGGAAGACACAAATAACATGCCAGTGACTGATGGAAATGAGGCTATGACAGGTGAGGACCTTGAGAGGATTGATATCACCAAGGAGGTAGTGATGGGCAAGCTAATGGGGCTAAAGGTAGACAAGTCTCCTGGCCCTGATGGAATGCATCCCAGAGTGCTAAAAGAGATGGCTAGGGAAATTGCAAATGCACTAGTGATAATTTACCAAAATTCACTAGACTCTGGGAGGGTCCCGGCGGATTGGAAATTAGCAAACATGACACCACTGTTTAAAAAAGGAGGTAGGCAGAAAGCGGGTAATTATAGGCCAGTGAGCTTAACTTCGGTAGTAGGGAAGATGCTGGAATCTATCATCAAGGAAGAAATAGCGAGGCATCTGGATGGAAATTGTCCCATTGGGCAGACGCAGCATGGGTTCATAAAGGGCAAGTCGTGCCTAACTAATTTAGTGGAATTTTTTGAGGACATTAACAGTGCAGTAGATAACGGGGAGCCAATGGATGTGGTATATCTGGATTTCCAGAAAGCCTTTGACAAGGTGCCACACAAAAGGTTGTTGCATAAGATAAAGATGCATGGCATTAAGGGGAAAGTAGTAGCATGGATAGAGGATTGGTTAATTAATAGAAAGCAAAGAGTGGGGATTAATGGGTGTTTCTCTGGTAGGCAATCAGTAGCTAGTGGTGTCCCTCAGGGATCAGTGTTGGGCCTACAACTGTTCAAAATTTACATAGATGATTTGGAGTTGGGGACCAAGGGCAATGTGTCCAAGTTTGCAGACGACACTAAGATAAGTGGTAAAGCAAAAAGTGCAGAGGATACTGGGAGCCTGCAGAGGGATTTGGATAGGCTAAGTGAATGGGCTAGGGTCTGGCAGATGGAATACAATGTTGACAAATGTGAGGTTATCCATTTTGGTAGGAATAACAGCAAAAGGGATTATTATTTAAATGTTCAAATATTAAAACATGCTGCTGTGCAGAGAAACCTGGGTGTGCTAGTGCATGAGTCGCAGAAAGTTGGTTTTCAGGTGCAACAGGTGATTAAGAAGGCAAATGGAATTTTGTCCTTCATTGCTAGAGGGATGGAGTTTAAGCCTAGGGAGGTTCTGCTGCAATTGTATAAGGTGTTAGTGAGGCCACACCTGGAGTATTGTGTTCAGTTTTGGTCTCCTTACTTGAGAAAGGACGTACTGGCACTGGAGAGTGTGCAGAGGAGATTCACTAGGTTAATCCCAGAGCTGAAGGGGTTGGATTACGAGGAGAGGTTGAGTAGACTGGGACTGCACTCGTTGGAATTTAGAAGGATGAGGGGGGAACTTATAGAAACATATAAGATAATGAAGGGAATAGATAGGATAGATGCGGGTAGGTTGTTTCCACTGGCGGATGAAAGCAGAACTAGGGGGCATAGCCTCAAAATAAGGGGAAGTAGATTTAGGACTGAGTTTAGGAGGAACGTCTTCACCCAAAGGGTTGTGAATCTATGGAATTCCTTGCCCAATGAAGCAGTAGAGGCTTCTTCATTAAATGATTTTAAGATAAAGATAGATAGTTTTTTGAAGAATAAAGGGATTAAGGGTTATGGTGTTCGGGCCGGAAAGTGGAGCTGAGTCCACAAAAGTTCAGCCATGATCTCATTGAATGGTGGAGCAGGCTCGAGGGGCCAGATGGCCTACTCCTGCTCCTAGTTCTTATGTTCTTATGTTCTTAAACGTTATGAGGGTCTCTTCCTCCCCCACTCTTTCAAGCAACGTGTTCCGGACTCCCACGATCGTCTGGGTGAAAAGGTTTTTCCTCACATACGTTCTAAAACCCCTGCCCCTTACCTTAAACCGGTGCCCCCTGGTCATTGATCCCTTCACCAAGGCCCCTGACTGCTCTCCGAGAAGACAACAGCACTAAAGTTCCAATAAATCCACCCAGCCAACGGGGCATGTGAGCTTACAAGTGTGTGTCGCCTTTCTTTCTTTTTAATAACATTTTAGCGTTCAGTTTCAGGTGGCGGCTTTTTTGTGTTTCACAACAGAAGCTTTGAAGCAGCAAAATGAAACAAGTGCAGCCTTTGAATGGAATTGGGCAGATCAGATGGATTGCAACAGCTCTCAGCCAATTATTTTCCTTTACTGCATTTTTCCATGATCTAATCTATCTACTTGGGCAACAGTCTCAATCTCAGCATATTTCTCAGAGAATGTAATATATGTGAGCACTGCAATGCTGGCAAGGCTCAATATATCATTTTCATATATAATCACGCTCTTTAATCAACCCTAATGTGCGTGTCATTTTTGTTTGTCATCTTTATTGCTGTGCTAAGGCAACAAATGAATCGATGATTTCTTGACTTCGGGTGTGCAGATGTGACAGCTTACTGGTTTCACTCTCTGGCTAATTGAATAACTCTTCAAATAAACAAGGCTTGCAGTGTTTGATGATTCAGCACAATTACAATGTTACAGAGGTCAACCTTTGCCTCTGCCAAGTGCTTGGGCGTAAAGGATTGTAATGGGAGAGGGCATGCAAGGGGAATTCAGGCAAGGAGGATCGCATGCCTGTGAGCCAGTCTTGCCCAATTTTCTATCCATTCTGTTAAATGGATGAATCACAGGGCCAATTCTGCCACAGTAGGAAAATATCCCTAGATACTTCACAGCATTGATTGCAAGGAGGCAAGAACCTACTAAAGAAGCATTGCCATGCATAGAAACAGCCAAAGATAGTTGATAACGTATGCCCTCTCATTTGCCATTTTGTGTCCTACGCTTTACCGTGAAGCAGTTTCACAACATGCCCCCCTTCACATTGCTCGGAACAGTGTGATGAATGTAGGATTTGAGATATATTGGATCATAAACATTTGGCAATTTAAGGGTTGAAAGCCTGGGTTAGAGTATGTTTGACTGCAGTAGTCACGTTTTTAAAATATAATCTTGTTTTGCAAAACCAGAAAGCCTCTAGATGCCAGAGGTGAAATTGACCATTATAAAAGCCTGGGCTATTGCAATGTTGTTTGACTTGGGGGAGTCTCTGGGGAGTTCATTTGTTTTCAGCTTGGGGAGATGATGTCATTGCTAAGTGGAGCTTAGGCATTCAGACACTTTGAGAAAGCTTTTGAGTTGAGTTCGGATCTGGCTACCCTTTGGACCACAAGTTAGGTCTTCTGCTCTCACAGCAGGATAGTTAAAAAAACGATTAATGGTGTTTAAAGCATCGAAGACTTGTCAGAGGACAAGGGCAGAAGCTAAAACAAACCAATTGAAACAGCTTTTCTTTATAAGTCATCCAGCCAGAGTCTGCAGGGGTTCCAACAGGAGCCAATCTATTCTGGCAAGCAAGTATTACTCTGTGTCATTGGAATGTAGGATGGGTTGAGAGTGGAGTGTAGGATGGGTTGAGATTGGAGTGTAGGATGGGTTGAGAGTGGAGTGTAGGATGGGTTGAGAGTGTATGTTTTTCCTTTCTTGTTGTTTAATTGGAATAGAGATAGTCATTAAGGGTACTGTATTTACTTTATTGAGTAGTATTGTTTCGGGGTAATTGCAAGCTACTTCGGATGTGATGTTAAAGAGTTTAGTATTGTGTTAATAATAAAGTTTTATTTTCAAATACCAAATCCCTAATTCTTCGTGCAATCACTCCTGGAGCGAAGTATTCTTTCCCCACAGTCTTCAAAAATAAACTAAAGTATTGTGGTTTCAGTCCAGTTTCCTAGCCACTGTTGGGGTCTGGTCCGGCATTACAATAACACAAACTAAAGGGGTGATATCCATTAATTCCTTTTCCTGCCTGGAGCATTTCAGCATAATTTTAAAACATTTTTCAGATGAAACGGAACAAAACGTCAAGGTCAAGCAGAAGAGATGCAAGTAATTGTGAAGTTCAGAAAGCTGGTATAAAGCAGGAACTTCAGCTTCAGAGCACAACAGATATCTTTCCCACGCTGTTACTGCCTCAAAATGCCCCATCCCCATCTCTCACTGAAAGCGCCAGACGTCAGATCTGCTGATCAAACATTAAACTAAATGCTTTTCTTTCAAACCACGCCAGAACTATGGTAATGTTAGCTCTTTACTCAACTGTGCATTTGCATTCCAATAAACGCTCGTTGCCAAAATAGACAATTATACAAATTGGGGTCGAAATTCATCTTGAGCAGTGGCACCAAACAGGAGGCATCACATTGCCCAACATTAAGAGTTATTCAAGTCACATCAATGTGCTGCCAGCCAAGAGGAATTTCTACCCATTATTTCTATATGTAGTTTCATAGATTTCATAGAATTTACAGTGCAGAAGGAGGCCATTTGGCCCATTGAATCTGCACCGGCTCTTGGAAAGAGCACCGTACCAACCCCTCACCTCCACCGTATCCCCATAACCCAGTAACCCCACCCAATACTAAGGGCAATTTTGGACACAAAGGGCAATTTAGCATGGCCAATCCTCCTAACCTGCACATCTTTGGACTGTGGGAGGAAATCGAAGCACCCGGAGGAAACCCACGCACACACGGGGTGAACGTGCAGACTCCGCACAGACAGTGACCCAAGCCGGGAATCGAACCTGGGACCCTGGAGCTGTGAAGCAATTGTGCTAACCACTATACTACCGTGCTGCCCTTCAGGCTCCATGTTTTGCATTTCAGCAGAAGAGAACTTTGAAAGTATGTTGACATCCAAAGCTGAAACACGCCTTAATTAAAGAATATTCAATGCATAATGAATTGTTAAAAATGGTTATGCCATTTGCACATGAACAAGTGGAATGTTCCAATAGTAGACTCATTTTTCAAGAAGTAGAATCATCTTGTATTGAAGAAAACGTCACTAAAAACTACCTGCTTTGGGAAATCTCATAACAAAAGTTCTCAGGCTGGATTCTCCATTGTCCGATGCCAGTAGAAGGTTTCCCAATCAGGCGGAGAATGAAGAGTTGGCCAGAAAACGGGATCGGTGCGGGGCATCAAACCCGTTCCCACACTCTGGTCCTCCACTCGTGGCAGGAGCGAGCTATATACCTCACGCTGGCGGGAGGATGCAAATCGGTGATGTGCACCCAATTGAATCTGATTAACAAGCTGGAAGCCCAATTCCCAAGCCTGCTGTGATGCTCCAGCCCTCCAGGAGTCATGTTGGCATGAATTGGTGCAAGGATGTACCAGCCGGGTCCGGGCGCCATGGCCAATGAGGGTCAGCAAGGGGGTAAGTAAACGGTTCAAACGTTTTGTGCTTGTTGGGCGGGTGGTTTAATCCTGTACCTCAGGGAGAAGCGGGGAATGACTTTGATGCCAAGTGTGTCGACTCGGGATGTCCCCCACAGGATCGGGGTTCCCAGCTGAGACCTCCATTACTGCACAAATTCATTTAAACCCATCCCCTAGCTGCAATTTACAGTCTCCTGGCTGTGGGGACTGTTAACTGCTCTCAATGTCCAGCAAATACTCTGAGGGCTTCTGGTCATGTGGATCCCCACCCATCCCGCCCCTCTGGAAACCCTCATACACCAGCAGTATCATCAAGGGGATGGGCGTGGCCATGCTCAATCACAGGCCCACCAGTTGCGGCCACTCAGTGCACTCCTCAGGAACGCAGCCCCGCAGCAGAGGAAGCAGGGGGTCAGCAGAGCTCACCCCAAACAAAGGACTCAGGCACCGTGGCTGTTGGAACCTTCCCTGGCAGACAGATCCTACCAGAGTAAAAACCTCACCAGTGACTCTATCACTACTTAGGATCACAAGATGTCTCCAAGCCCAGCCTGTCCACCGTTCCCCTGCTCCCATCCATCCTGCCCGGGCCAGGAAACATGACCAGAGCCCTGTCACAATCAGTGTAAATCCCGGGCTCCAAATAGCACTGCAGCTAAGGTCCCAGTAAATGCATCCCTCGTTCACCCCCATCTGGAGGATGTCCGCACACCAGGCTCCCAGCATAGTGGCTGCACAGTATGACCATCTTCACCACACAACTAGTTGCCACCTTCCTGGCAGGATAGCACAAGGTCCACCCAGTGAGGAGACCCACAGCAGCTCTCACTGGGAGAAACAGTTCAGGGACCACAGAGCCTGTTGCTAACATTGGTTGCGACTGCCACGGGTACCCCTCTTGGGAGGGATGGGTGGTGAGGATAAAGGTTCCCCACATCACACAGCGGGTGCCAGTCACTGATGGGGACTGGGGTGCAGTGCTGACGACATTGTCTCAAAGGCACCGGATGGGGGTGGGAGTGGGGGTGGGGGGAGGGGTGGAGACATGTTGAGAGTAGTGAAGCGGCAAAACTCAGGATGACCACGTAACCTGGTGGCACTGAATGGCCAAGGAAATCCTGGTCGTTCTGACATTCCCTGTATCTCTCCCCTGCCCCATCCCACCTCCGAGGGTCACACCAGCATCAGTTGGCCTTGGCTTGGCAGCAACAGCAGGTCTTGTCCATGGGTCGGAGGAGGATGATGATAACTCGCTTTAAGATGAACCTTGCTGCTCCTCATTGTCTGACAAAGTCTGAGTCCAGTCCTTAAGATACCGTACCACTGCCCGCTTAGGTGATCCCTGCAGGTGTGCTGGCGATTCCTTCTCACGGGCCCAAATATGTTGGAGGCGTGGATTGTAGGAGATGGTAAATGGTTGGGACTCACTCACAGGAAGTGCTGTCACACAAGGCGGGCTCACAATGCTGTTCCCATGCTCTGCCACTTCCCGGTGAGGGTTCAACCATGTGGGATGTTTCTGTGTCATGGATGCTGACTCCTGCCCCCCGCCCCTTCTGTCCCGCCGTCCCGCCATTACAACTGGCCGACGCACATCACCCAGCCCCAGCCCATCCTTCACACCCCTGAGTCAGAGGGTAGAGGCAGATCGGACTTGTGGTGCAAAACTGTTTAAAGGTGAGTGTTTACAATGCCCTTTCCCCTTACCAACAACTCTGTACTGCACCCATGCCAACTTAAGTGTCCTCTCCTGCTTTTTCTAGACAGCACATCAGAAATTGAGGCAGCCTGCAACTTGTCTCGCCCTCTGCAATGTGATGTGGGCATCACCTGGAGACGGGGCCTGGAGGGGCCTGGCCTGCTTTCAGGTGTCACAGGCAACGATGCGTCAGCCTGTTCTGCTGCCTGACAATGAGGTGCACCAGTGTCAGTTGGGGGGGATTCGGAAGGGCTGAGGTGCTCCTCCCTGAGGGAGGGTCCGTCATAGACCCCATCACGTCCTCCTCCCTCGGGCTACTCCAGGGGGCGGAGGGGAGGCCGGAGTGTGCTCTGGAGGGACCACCGCCACCATCACCTGGCGCTGCCAGTCCTGGAGGCCCACCTTGTCTGAGCCATGGTCTTAATGCCCTCAGCCTTGGTGCACTGAGACTGGGACATGTCCCTCAGTGAGTGAGCCATGTCCTTCTGCCTCGGTCATGTCCCTCAGGGACTGTGTCATGACCCTCTGTGCCCGTGACAATTCTCTCTATGACTGGCCAAGGTCAGTCAGTGCCCGGTCCACGCCCTCAATAACCTCAGCCAAGATACTTGAAGATACTGTAGCACTGCAGCAATGTCCATGGTGGCTGGGACATGTACACCTGTGACTGGGCCCTCCTATCCTGCGCCTCAGCCATGGGAAGCGCAGTGTTCCCCAAGCGCTCGTAGTCCTGACACATGGTCCTGACATCTTGACCCAGGCCTTCCACCAGGGATGCCACCCTTTCAGTGGGTGCCAGGCATTGTCGGCATCTCCTATGCCTGAAGGTGGCTGGACTCGTCCAGCTGTATTTGCAGGTGCTGGAAAGTTGCTGACATCCCCTCCTGTAGATTCCAGCTCTGCTTCTGCACCAGTGATGGGATCATCTTTTACAGAAGCACAACGTCTCTCTGGGCATCGGTTCCCTGGGATCGGGCAGCCGCTCCCTGGAGAGTCCCAGCCTGTGTGTGGTGCTCATCAGATGGTGACCCAGGAGCCTGATCGCTAACATTGCCCTCCGAGATGGTAGTCTCTGCGATGGTGGATGGTGCAGGTGAAGCAGTACTGAGTCATTGAAGTCTTCCTGGAGGATTCCGCAACTTCCGGTTGGCCTGATGCCGGAGTGGTTCGTGCCGTTTTTACAGCGGCGTCGGGCCATCGCAGGGATTCGGGAGAATCCCGCCCATGGAGTGAGATATTGGAAAGGACCAGTCTGCGGGAGAGGGGTGACTCACTTGCTATTTGAAGATCTACGTTGCATTGGATTCTCACTTGTTAGGTGCATGCTGAACTCCATCGCAGCCACTGCCCTCTCCTCGGCCTCCCCCACGAGTTACAGGGTCCTTTCCTCATTGGGGGGTGCACCCGAATATCTAGGATGCCCCCTCCCATGTTATGGCTCTCCTGGCAATTATGGGCTGCTTTATTCTTGGGACACAAAAAATACATAGTGAGATGCTGGGGCGTGGGTTTTATGAATGGTTTGCGTGTGCAAGGCTCCTAGACCAAAGAGGACAATACATATGTTGGGATTTCATGTAGGGTGAGTTGTAAGAGAGCTGAAGGCAGGTGGGGTGTTGTTGGCCTCTAAAGGATTGTGGCAGATGTGAGGATTGAGGATCGGGAGCGATGCCAGGGGCACAGAGGTGGTTACTCACCCGAGCTGCTCTAAGGAGGTTGTTCATCTTCTTACGGCATTGCGTGCCGCTCCTCATGGTGAGGCTGGCAGCACTCACAGCCGCTGCCACCTCATCCCAGACGTTGAAAATAGCGGGCTTGAGGCTCTGCCCCACCCTAGGGTGTCCCTCCTCTACTCAATGGCATCCAGCATTCTGTCTTGGCTGGAATGACTCCAGCTTGTCAGGCTCAGAACGAGAGTCCCGACCCCAGCGAATCAGCGGGACCAGGAAATGGGTGGGCTGCAAGCTGAGCTATTTACAGTGACATTACCCACATAGACCTCCCCACGACCATTACTATTGAGAAGAACAACAGCAGCAGATACCTGGGAACCCCACAACCTGGAGGTTCCCTTCCAAGTTATTCACCACCCTGACTTGGAAATATATCGCCGCTCCTTCACCATCACTGAAGCTACATCCTGGAACTCTCTCCTTAATAGCACTGTGTGTGTACCTACACCTCAAGGACTGCAGTGGTTCAAGAAGGCAACTCGCCACCACCTTCTGACGGGCAACTAGAGATGGGCAATAAATGCTGGCCTAACCAGCGATGCCCACATCCTGTAAATTAATTTACAAACACATGACCTGCATGTCTCCTGGCCGGCGCTCCTAGCGGGAGAGCGCATTTCCCGCCATTCTACTTCGACGGTAGCCCCTCATCCCTGTTGCAATTACACATAGCACTGAGATAAAGATTTCAGTTGTAGCGGTAGCAGCCTCCCTTTTAAAGAGCAATTTGCTATTTTAATCAAGTTTACCTTTTCTCCGTAAATCGCTCAAAATGCCGCCTGCAAGGGAAAAAAAACATCTAATTTTTCTGTCAATAATTGAAATTTTGCAGAGTCAAAATTGGCCGAGGGTAAGAGCACAAAAGAGGTTGAGAGTGAGGCAGAATCCCACTTTAAACCTTGCAAGCTTCTGTTCCTTTTCGCTGTGATAGAATCGAATTTCTGCTGATTTGCTCCAAGCCCACCCTTTGATTTCAATCGCGCAACAATTGGGCAGGTTCCATAATGGGTGCATCAATGCGTTCGGCCACATTATCACTCGGGCAGTGAAAATTACCCCCAGAACTGCCATGTTATGATCCGAGTTCGAATTGCACTTTTATTCAAGGCTGTCGGCTAGCATTTGAACCACAGAAATATTGTCAGAGATTTCGATTCAGCGACTTTTAAAAATCAATTGAAGAGAGGTTTTCGAGGCCAAATATTAAAAACCTCGGGCGAAATTCTCCGTTATCGGCGGAAAGTCCGCCGATCGGCGCAAAAAACGGCGCAAATCCCACTTGCGTCACGTCATAAAAATGGGCCGATAGTCTCCGGCCCGAAATGGGCTAGCAGCGACGTGACGGGATCCGCGCTTGCGCAATGGTTCATGCTGTGCAGCGTCATACACGCTGCACGGCGTGACGGCTCATAAGGTCGCGCAGCTCCCCCCACCCGACCGGAACACCCGACCGCAACACCCGACTGGATGGCTAACCGTCGCTCAGCCCCGAGGTTCGAGTCACGCGATGTGGAGGCGCTCCTGGACGTGGTGGAGCAGAGGAGGGACGCCCTGTATCCCGGGCACGGCCGCAGAGTTGCCCCACGCCACAGCCGGCGTCTGTGGAGGGAAGTGGCAGAGGCCGTCACCGCTGTGGCCCTAACACCACGGACAGGCACCCAGTGCCACAAGAAGGTGAACGACCTCGTCAGAGCAGGCAGGGTGAGCCTCCCCATATCCCCCATATCCCCCCTCCCCATATCCCCCCTCCCCCATATCCCCCATATCCCCCCTCCCCCATATCCCCCCTCCCCCATACCCCCCCTACCCCATATCCCCCATATCCCCCCTCCCCCATATCCCCCCTCCCCCATATCCCCCCTCCCCCATATCCCCCATATCCCCCCTCCCCCATATCCCCCCTCCCCCATATCCCCCCTCCCCCATATCCCCCATATCCCCCCCTCCCCCATATCCCCCCTCCCCCATATCCCCCCTCCCCCATATCGCCCTCCCCCATATCCCCCCTCCCCCATATCCCCCCTCCCCCATATCCCCCCTTCCCCATACCCCCCTCCCCATATCCCCCCTCCCCCATACCCCCCTCCCCCATATCCCCCCTCCCCCATATCCCCCATATCCCCCCTCCCCCATATCCCCCCTCCCCCATATCCCCCCTCCCCCATATCCCCCATATCCCCAAGTGAATCCAGCCCTAACCTTAACCTCTGCAATGCACGCGCAACCGATGGCGTGCATTCATATACCTGCCTAACACTGTTGCCTTTTACCCCTGCCACCACCCCCCCCCCCCCACAGGAGAAGCGCGCACACAACAATAGGGAGCATGTGAGGACTGGAGGAGGGCCCGCTGATGAGAGGCCACTGACCGTACACGAGGAAAGGGCCCTGGAACTGGCTGGCGGACCTGAGGACCGGGAGGTTGATGATGCAGAGGTCGGGGCCCCATGAGCAAGTGAGCCACCAACAGCCCGTCCCCATCCCCCCTCCCCTATATCCCCCACCCCCGTATCACCTGATCACTGCCTGATGTCTAACCATGCATGTTTCATTGTGTATCGCAGGACCAAACGTCCAGGCACCCATCCCCGCAGATGCACACCGCCCGCAGGATGCCCCTCGCACACCACGGGAGACGGAGAGACCTGGAGCAACAGGGAGACGACACCCCCGTCACGTGTGGGAGCGACCACCCAGCGATGAGGGGGGCAGCCACAGGCCCCCGTCACATCCGAGACAGGACACCACTACCCAGGACACCACTACCCAGGACACCCCTACCCGGGACACCACTACCCGGGACACCCCTACCCGGGACAGCACTACCCGGGACAGCACTACCCGGGACAGCACTACCCGGGACAGCACTACCCGGGACAGCACTACCCGGGACAGCACTACCCAGGACACCCCTACCCGGGAAGACGAAATACCGGACAGTGACTCAGAGTGGATGGGTGGAGACGAACCCCCACCCCAAAGTGCCATGGACTCAGAGTGGGACGAAGAGCATGACACAACGCCACTGCTGTCACCAACACCCTCCACCATCGCAGAAACACTCACCACGGTTGGGCACTTTAGTGATGAGGCGTCTGGTACACTCACTGGTGCGCACAACACAGCCGTCCCGGTACAGCAGGTGGAGGTAGGAGCAGCAGAGGGACCGGGCGGTCGGAGGGCAGCCCAGGCCAAGCGAACATCTGCCGTCCAGATGGATCCCGGGTTCCTGCAGTTACCACACCCACACATAGATCCGATACAACCACCGACACGGAGACGAGCGAATAGGGTGACGGGTGGCTTGCGGCGGCTGCGGTCGCAGGTGGAGGAGTCCACCCGCGTCCAGGAGCTGAGAGTGGTCCCGGTCATGCGTGCCACCCAGGCTGACACCGCACGGGTGGCGTCCGCGGTGGAGGCAATGGGTGCGACGGTGTCAGACATGGGGAACGGTTTGCGAGGCCTGGGGCCTTCCGTGCAGGCGGCGTCTGTGGCCCAGGAAATGGCTGCCCTCTCACAGGAGGCCATGAGCCAGTGCCAGCGCCAGATGGCAGAGGCGCTCAACGCCATAGCCCAGTCTCAGCAGGCCATGGCCCAGTCTCAGCAGGCCATAGCCCAGTCTCTGCAGGCCATGGCCCAGTCTCTGCAGGCCATGGCCCAGTCTCAGCAGGCCATCGCTGAGGGCATCGGCGCCAATGGCCATGTGCGAGCCGGCGTCGCACTGTCACAGACAGGGTTCGACAACCCCCTGGGCTCCATGGCTGCAAACCTGCAGACCCCTGTCGATACCAGCACGGGCCTCCAGGACTGGCAGCGCCAGATGTCGGGGGCGCGTCGGATGGCCAGTCCGTTCGCATCCCCCACCCATGTAGAGGCCTGGGGGCCATCGGGCACCCCGAGGGAGGAGGAGGTGGTGCGGTCCGTCCCGGCTCCCTCTGTAGGGGAGGTCCCGGTACACCGCGACACCTCGGACTCCCCCCCTTCCGTCCCAGGTGCATCGGGTGGGCAACGGGCATGACAGGCTGGCAGCTCGCCATCCCAGTCGCCCGGGCCGCAGCCTGGCCCATCTAGGCCAGGACGCCCCAGGAAACGGCCGCCAAAGGGATCCAGTGTCAGAGGGCAGGAATCACAGGAGTCCACCTCCAGTTCTGCTGTACCGTCTGGGGAACCACGTAGACGTAGTCAAAGGGCCCGTAAGGCCAAACAATTAGACACTGAGTAAGTTGGCACGGGTGCAGGGCACAGATGAGTTTTAGGGGCTAGGGCACGTGCATGAACTCCTTTGGTTATTAAAGTCAATGTTACACCTACCGAAGCTGCCTTTGTGCTCTGTCCAAAGTGTGCGGGCGTGTCATGTACGTTGAGCGCAAGTGTGTGTGTGACGGGTGGTCTTACCTCAGCCCCAGGTGAGTCTGCCCCCTTCCCCCTGGGCCGCCATCAACATCCCCCGGGCAGAGGACGGGACCGTGCGCTGCAGTGTCACAGCCGCATGCAGGGATGGTCCGGGTGGATGGTGGTACTGTGGCCATGGGTCAGACATAGTCCAACGATGTAGAGCCAGGAGCTCATCGGAGGCGGGTTGTCATCATCCTCCATGGCCTGCGATAGACACGCGTCCACCCGCAACTGGGTGAGCCCGGCCCGTTGTGCCGCCGGTGGATCGGCAATTGTGGGGGGGGTGGTGTGCATGCGGGTGGGGTGTGTGGGGTTGGGGAGGGGGGTGAGGGTGCTGGGTGGGTGGATGGGTGGGGGGTGTGGGTGGTCGGCTGTTGTCATGGTGTGCGGTCTGTGGCCATACTACCCGATTCCCATGCCCATCTAGTCAGTGAAGCGGGCGTCTATCAGTCTGTCCCGTGCCCGCTGGGCCAGCCGGTAACGGTGGACAGCCACCCGCCTGTGTCTACCCCGTCTGCCCTGACCATTGCCCCCATCCCCCTCATCTGGGGAGGACTGGGCCTCTTCCTGCTGCTCCTCCACTCCGCCCTCCTCTGCCTGCGGCACATCGCCCCTCTGCTGGGCTATGTTGTGCAGGACGCAGCACACCACAATGATGCGGCCGACCCTATCTGACCGATACTGGAGGGCGCTCCCAGAGAGGTCCAGGCACCTGAAACGCATCTTCAGCACGCCAAAGCACCTCTCGATCACTCCCCTTGTCGCTACATGGGCATCATTGTAGCGGTTCTCCGCCTCATTGCGTGGCCTCCGTATAGGCGTCATCAGCCACGATCGCAATGGGTAGCCCCTGTCGCCCAGCAACCAGCCCCTCAGCCGGGGATGGCGTCCCTCGTACATGCCGGGGATGGATGACCGCGACAACACGAATGAGTCGTGTACACTGCCTGGGTGACGGGCGCAGACGTGCAGGATCATCATGCGGTGGTCGCAGACCACCTGTACGTTCATTGAATAGGTCCCCTTCCTATTAGTGAACACGGCCCTGTTATCTGCAGGTGGCCGCACGGCGACGTGCATCCCATCGATCGCGCCCTGGACCATGGGGAACCCGGCAACGGCAGAGAAGCCCACGGCCCGGGCATCTTGGCTGGCCCGGTCCACGGGGAAGCGGATGTAGCGGTGCGCCATGGCATAAAGGGCATCTGTCACTGCCCGGATGCACCGATGCACTGGTGTCTGCGATATGCAGGACAGGTCCCCACTCGGTGCCTGGAATGACCCCGTTGCATAAAAGTTCAGGGCCACCGTAACCTTGACGGACACGGGGAGAGGGTGTCCCCCGCCAGTGCCACGCGGTGACAGGTGTGCCAGCAGGTGGCAGATGTGTGCCACGGTTTCCCGGCTCATCCGGAGTCTCCTACTGCATTCCCGGTCCGTGAGGTCCTGGTATGACTGCCGGGGCCGGTACACACGGGGCGCCCTCGGGTGCCTCCGTTGCCGTGGGGCCGCGACGTCCTCCTCCCCCTCCTCGTCCTGTCGGTCAGGTGTCCCTCCAGCCTGGGCGGCTGCCGCCTGCCCCTCTGTGGCAGCCTGCGCCGCCTCTCTGGCACGCTCCTCCTCCTCCTCCTCCTCATCCAGGGCAACATAGACATGAGCGGCTACCACCACGGCGGCCAACATCGCTGGATGGTCTGAAAACATGACGGCCTGGTGGGGGGGAGTGGAACGACGACATGTCATCATTGCCCATATCCCCTCCTCCCCCCAGCCAGGTGGCATGGACCGCATGGGTCCAACTGTTGGAGGCTGGCACCTGGCCAGGTGGACCAACTCATTTGCCCTCCCATCACCCACCCCAGCACGGACCCCCTCCCCAACCTCCACCCCAGCACGGACCCCCCCCCCCCCCAACCTCCACCCCAGCACGGACCCCCCCCCCAACCTCCACCCCGGCACGAACCCCCCCCAACCTCCACCCCAGCACGGACCCCCCCCAACCCCCAACCTCCACCCCAGCACGGACCCCCCCCCCCAACCTCCACCCCGGCACGGACCCCCTCCCCAACCTCCACCCAGCAGGGACACCCCCCCCCCAACCCCCACCCCGGCACGGACCCCCCCCAACCTCCACCCCAGCACGGACCCCCCCCAACCCCCAACCTCCACCCCAGCACAGACCCCCCCCAAACTCCACCCCGAGCACGGACCCCCTCCCCAACCTCCAACCCAGCACGGACCCCCCCCAACCTCCACCCCAGCACGGACCCCCCCCAACCTCCACCCCGGCACGGAACCCGTCCCCAACCTCCACCCCAGCACGAACCCCCCCCAAACCCAACCTCCACCCCAGCACGGACCCCCCTCCCAACCTCGACCCCAGCACGGACCCCCCCCAACCTCCACCCCAGCACGGACCCTCCCCCCAACCTCCACCCCAGCACGGACCCCCCCCCCAACCTCCACCCCGGCACGGACCCCCTCCCCAACCTCCACCCCAGCACAGACCCCCCCCAACCCCCAACCTCCACCCCAGCACGGACCCCCCCCTCCCAACCTCCACCCCAGCACGGACCCCCCCCAACCTCCACCCCAGCACGGACCCCCCCCAACCTCCACCCCGGCACGGACCCCCCCCAACCTCACCCCAGCATGGACCCCCCACAACACCCAACCTCCACCCAGCACGGACCCCCCCTCCCAACCTCCACCCCAGCACGGACCCCCCCCCAACCTCCACCCAGCACGGACCCCCCCCCCAACCTCCACCCCGCACGGACCCCCCCACCAACCTCCACCCCAGCACGGACCCCCCCAACCCCCAACCTCCACCCCAGCACGGACCCCCCCTCCCAACCTCCACCCCAGCACGGACCCGCCCCCAACCTCCACCCAGCACGGACCCTCCCTCCCAACCTCCACCCCAGCACGGACCCCCCCCCCAACCTCCACCCCAGCACGGACCCCCCCGCCAACCTCCACCCCGGCATGGACCCCCCCCCAAGCTCCACCCCAGCACGGACCCCCCCCCAACCCCAACCTCCACCCCAGCACGGACCCCCCCTCCCAACCTCCACCCCAGCACGCACCCCCCCCCAACCTCCACCCCAGCACGGACCCCCCCCCCAACCTCCACCCCGGCACGGACCCCCCCCCCCCCAACCTCCACCCCGCACGGACCCCCTCCCCAACCTCCACCCCAGCACGGACCCCCCCCAACCCCAACCTCCACCCCAGCACGAACCCCCCCCAACCCCCAACCTCCACCCCGGCACGGACCCCTCCCGGCACTCCCCCGGAGCCCAGCCTACTCTAACCACCCCCCCCCCCCGCCGCACACACACACAAGCCGAGACACACCTCTCCTCACGCAATCAGTCTGCGGCCACGCCATTTCCTGCCCAGAGCCAAACCCCCAGGCCGTCACTCACCTCCTCGCTGGTCGGCGTGAGCCTGGAGCACCGGGTCACGCCGATGAAAAGGAGGTTTGATTGACGTCGACGTGAACAGTCATCACGTCGACGGGACTTCGGCCCATCCGGAAGGAGAATATCGGCAGGCCGAAATCGGCTGCCTTGCGCAGACCCGTGACATTCTCCGCAGCAGTGGCGCCATTAATGCCGCGCCGACTTTTCTCCCTTCGGAGACTTCGGCGGGGGCGGGGGCGGGATTCACGGCGGCCAACGGCCATTCTCCGACCCGGCGGGGGGTCGGAGAATGACGCCCCTCATTTGAGTAAAGTTTATGGCGCATGTTTTCTTTTCGAACAGCGAGTCGTAGATTTTCCATTTCACTACCTCGGAGGTAATCTATGTGTTGGGTCACTTGTCTTGTTTAGAACTAGTCGGATTTCATTCAACTGACGTCAATGGACAGAAAATCACCGTGTGTACCGGCCCCGGCAGTCATACCAGGACCTCACGGACCGGGAATGCAGTAGGAGACTCCGGATGAGCCGGGAAACCGTGGCACACATCTGCCACCTGCTGGCACACCCTGTCACCGCGTGGCACTGGCGGGGGACACCCCTCTCCCCGTGTCCGTCAAGGTACGGTGGCCCTGAACTTTATGCAACGGGGTCATTCCAGGCACCGAGTGGGGGACCTGTCCTGCATATCGCAGACACCAGTGCATCGGTGCATCCGGGCAGTGACAGATGCCCTTTATGCCATGGCGCACCGCTACATCCGCTTCCCCGTGGACCGGCCAGCCAAGATGCCCGGGCCGTGGGCTGCTCTGCCGTTGCCGGGTTCCCATGGTCCAGGGCGCGATCGATGGGATGCACGTCGCCGTGCGGCACCTGCAGATAACAGGGCCGTGTTCACTAATAGGAAGGGGACCTATTCAATGAACGTACAGGTGGTCTGCGACCACCGCATGATGATCCTGCACGTCTGCGCCCGTCACCCAGGCAGTGTACACGACTCATTCGTGTTGTCGCGGTCATCCATCCCCGCATGTACGAGGGACGCCATCCCCGGCTGAGGGCTGGTTGCTGGGCGACAGGGGCTACCCATTGCGATCGTGGCTGATGACGCCTATACGGAGGCCACGCAATGAGGCGGAGAACCGCTACAATGATGCCCATGTAGCGACAAGGGGAGTGATCGAGAGGTGCTTTGGCGTGCTGAAGATGCGTTTCAGGTGCCTGGACCTCTCTGGGGGCGCCCTCCAGTATCGGTCAGATAGGGTCGGCCGCATCATTGTGGTGTGCTGCGTCCTGCACAACATAGCCCAGCAGAGGGGCGATGTGCCGCAGGCAGAGGAGGGCGGAGTGGAGGAGCAGCAGGAAGAGGCCCAGTCCTCCCAGATGAGGGGGATGGGGCAATGGTCAGGGCAGACGGGGTAGACACAGGCGGGTGGCTGTCCACCGTTACCGGCTGGCCCAGCGGGCACGGGACAGACTGATAGACGCCCGCTTCACTGACTAGATGGGCGTGGGAATCGGGTAGTATGCCACAGACCGCACACCATGACAACACCGACCACCCACACCCCCCACCCATCCACCCACCCAGCACCCTCACCCCCCTCCCCAACCCCACACACACCCCACCGCATGCACACCACCCCCCCCACAATTGCCGATCCACCGGCGGCACAACGGGCCGGGCTCACCCAGTTGCGGGTGGACGCGTGTCTATCGCAGGCCATGGAGGATGATGACAACCCGCCTCCGATGAGCTCCTGGCTCTACATCGTTGGACTATGTCTGACCCATGGCCACAGTACCACCATCCACCCGGACCATCCCTGCATGCGGCTGTGACACTGCAGCGCACGGTCCCGTCCTCTGCCCGGGGGATGTTGATGGCGGCCCAGGGGGAAGGGGGCAGACTCACCTGGGGCTGAGGTAAGACCACCCGTCACACACACACTTGCGCTCAACGTACATGCACGCACGCACACTTTGGACAGAGCACAAAGGCAGCTTCGGTAGGTGTAACATTGACTTTAATAACCAAAGGAGTTCATGCACGTGCCCTAGCCCCTAAAACTCATCTGTGCCCTGACACCCGTGCCAACTTACTCAGTGTCTAATTGTTTGGCCTTACGGGCCCTTTGACTACGTCTACGTGGTTCCCCAGACGGCTACAGCAGAACTGGAGGTGGTCTCCTGTGATTCCTGCCCTCTGACACTGGATCCCTTTGGCGGCCGTTTCCTGGGGCGTCCTGGCCTAGATGGGCCAGGCTGCGGCCCGGGCGACTGGGATGGCGAGCTGCCAGCCTGTCCTGCCCGTTGCCCACCCGATGCACCTGGGACGGAAGGGGGGGAGTCCGAGGTGTCCCGGTGTACCGGACCTCCCCTACAGAGGGAGCGGGACGGACCACACCACCTCCTCCTCCCTCGGGGTGCCTGATGGCCCCCCAGGCCTCTACATGGGTGGGGATGCGAACGGACTGGCCATCCGACGCGCCCCCGACATCTGGCGCTGCCAGTCCTGGAGGCCCGTGCTGGTATCGACAGGGGTCTGCAGGTTTGCAGCCATGGAGCCCAGGGGGTTGTCGAACCCTGTCTGTGACAGTGCGACGCCGGCTCGCACATGGCCACTGGCGCCGATGCCCTCAGCGATGGCCTGCTGAGACTGGGCCATGGCCTGCAGAGACTGGGTCATGGCCTGCAGAGACTGGGCTATGGCCTGCTGAG